>NC_139681.1:2402500-3602500 GCF_964106915.1 Podarcis gaigeae
TTGGAACACCTTGGCCTCTATGTGCCCCCCCGCCCCCCCCCCCTATTATGGCTTCGGTAGTGAAGAAAGGGCATTGAATTAGAATATTATCCACAAGTCCAAAGCACACACTACTCTGACTCCTATTCCTTGTTTCAATGCTGTATGGAAGCAACATTCTGTCAGATACATCAACTTTCTTGTATCTATGGTTCAATATAAGACTAAACAGCAGGTTAACATGAAGTTTGCCCAGAGCAGTGCTGTTTTAGAAATTCAATGTTTCAAATTCAAACTCAAGTGCCAGAATACACAAGAAATTATGAATTGGCTCTGCATGACTATAAGGCTTTTTAATGTTGTGTATTGATCCCGCATAACTGACTGGAAATAAGCAGTTTGGCATGAACCATGGAAGAGGGAGGGCCTGGTTGCACATCATTAAATATATTTCCCAATATCACTATGGCTTTGACATGCCAATGGGATTTCATTTCAATTAAATAAATAAAACAACACAGCAATCTTACACAAGTCCCAGTGACATCTGTGGAATTTATTTCCCAGAAATTGTGCATAGGATTGCAGCCTTAAGTAGGAAGAGAGCTTTTAAAAAATGCATCCTTTATGGAAAACAATCGAGGTAGGGACAGGATCTAAAGAAACTACAGTAAGCCTACAATTTATTTACCTCTCAGCTTGTGCACATTCAGTTTTACGTACTTGGCAAAAATAAAAATAAATAAAAGGGGGCAGACATCTGGGGGAAAAGACTTTGGCAATCCTACCCGCCAGTGTGGGAGCCCAATGTACTTTGACTATACACAATTTTGGCTTTAAGCGCAATCCCCAGAACATAACCCCAGCATAAATTGCGGGCTTACTGTACTTTAGATGCAGGGCTAGTGACTAGGGTGCCCTTCAGATATTTTATCTTATTATTTTTAAATTTTCTATACCGCTTTATATTTTTAATAAAAACCTCAAAGTGGTGTACAGCATATTAAATCAATAAATAATAAAACAATAGCCGGGCGATGTTCCTCTGGCCTCATGAGGAGGCTCTTCAGTAGGGCTGGGTGAGTGTGGGCCTCGCCCGCTAGGCCAGGTGGATTGTGGACCACAATTCACATTACCTCTGACTTTTGGTCATGCTGGCTGGGGCTTATGAGAGATGTAGTCCACAACATCTGGAGAATACAATATTGGCTATCCCTGATTTAAGGGACAGGGTATGACTTATTTCAATGGCAGACATCTCTGCCCCCACCATGTCAAATCCCAATCTGCTTTTGAAACACCTTTGAGTTTCAAAATGCAACTCACCACAAAGCACGGAGGACTGCTGTTGGAGAAACACTGTTAAAGCTTTAATGGACATCACATAAAAGCTTTTGGATCCTGGCCAAAACACCTAGCTTTCTTACAGTAATGAAGATGATGGGAGAAAGGCTTAAAAGTGCAGAAACTTCAGAAGAAGTGTATGTTGTTAGTAAGTTCAGATGTACTATAAATGATATTACCACTGTTGCCCAAATTTCAAGTCAATCACAGCTTATTGCCATTTTTTATACATACTATACAGTTTCTCTTAAGTACTTAAAAATAACTCCTGGCAAGAAAAATATGATATTGCAGTTACCTACCTTTTAGCTCACTAATGTTTTGAAATAAAAGCACAACAGAGAGAACTGTGCACGGTAGTTTGCTCCCATCTATTGCTTTTGTATTTTCACGTCATACAAAACAAAAAACAAAACATGACAAAAAACAGCCTTAGTACATATCCTTGTAGATTTCTTGCAGTAAAGGGTGTAAGTGTGCGTCAGATTCAGTCTTTTTGATAATCTGAACAAGCTGAGCATGTTCCGTGACTAGCTGTCGGAGGTCAGCCATTTTCTGTAGCAGCTTTGGGAAAAGGAAGATGTCATCAGGATGGTTGTTCTGCAAGTGAAGTTTTAGTACATGCACAATGCTCTCCTGCATCTTTTCAATGTGTCTTATGTTTACAAGGCCAGGGCGATCTGTTCACCAAAACAAAAAAAAGCACATCAAGTTATTGTAGAAGAGTTAATCTGTGACCATAAATTATATTTGCTTAAGACCTTACTGAAAGACCCACTAAAAGACCCTCTCCTTAATGTTAACTGCAAGAATGAGAGTAGTAGGGTTTTAAGACTGCTAGACTAGGGAAAACCCGCTTCAAATCCTCATACAGCCACAAACCACAAGACCAATATAAACAGAAAGCAGCTTTTAAACAGACAAAAACATGTTTTTGATCTGTTAAACTGTTTTGCCTTGTCATTTATAGCTATCCTTTTGTCCATTTTTGCTCTCAACCAACTCAAACAACTTATGAAAGGAAATTACTAGAAACAGGGAAAGGTAAAATTCATATGAGGTCCATGAGGAACAGCAGCTAATCATTCATTCTGCACAGTATAACACAAGAAATATTCCAATCTTTCCATCTGTTTCTCAACCACCCAAAATCTACTGTTATATTCTTTATCTTACTGTTACTTGCTTAAATAATTGCTTTATTGCTATTGTTAGCTGCCCTCAATACTATTGTAGAAAGGTGGGGAGGTAGTATAAACGGAGATAATCACTAATTAGAATACATAGGTATAGAAGCTTTAAGTCTTACCTCCGCAACAAATTATAGCAGCCACAAAAAGAGCTATATCACTGTCATCTAACTCCAATGCATTGAATTTCATTGCAAAATCAAACTTCGGTTCCATGATATCACAAAATGGCTTCCTTAAACTTTTGAGGAATTCTCGAGTTATAAAACCATTTCCGTAGGCTACCAGCATTCCATCTTTGTTCATTACAGAGGCTAATGTGGCAAAAATGGCTTCATAAACTCCGTATTTTAATAGTGTCACCTGATCATTCAAGTCTAGGTTAGAGAAGCCAGGGATGGATTTGGCAAATTCTGTAAGTTCTGTTACAGCTTCGACGGAGGTACATTGGCAGCAGTGGAAAATTCGAACTTCTGCCTCCTTGTTTTGTATTCCATTGGCTACCAGTTTTGCCACCAGTGTCTTCTCTGCCATACACAACGTATCCATATCATGTATAACAAATGGCTACAAAGAGATAGTAAAAGTAAATATGTTAACTATTTACAAATATCCTAATAGCAATGGAATATACTAAGATATTAAGAGGAACAAAACAAATATAATCAAAGCCTACTGAAGGTGTGTCTTCAGAACCAGGTTTAATGGAAGATGGGATCCACCAATGTAAAAAATTGTTTCAAGAACATTCAGCATTTTGAAAGAGGTAATGAATACACTAAGATGACACCACCAGAAGCATTTGCCAGATGTGGATTTGTTTGTATAGTTAAGTCTCACAGCCTAAGGTAGTAAGCTTTAAGACAATGGTTTGGAACCCACAGCCTTGGGTACCCCATCTCACAATGGCATCCCAACCCCACAGGGGCATATTCTCAGAAGGCAAAGAGAGCCGCAGATGGAAGGCACAAGCTAATGGCTTTGTAACCAAAATGCCCACACCCACAAGCAAGAGGGAGACATCTGTGAGCATGGGTGAATCCCAAGATCAGGCGACTGCACACAAGGAGGGGTAGAGGAAGAGTTATGCATGCGTAGGAGAAGGCACTCAAAGCACCTTCAGTGAGGGGCTTGTCAGCCAAGCCACCTGTTCATTGCACAAGCAGCATTCAAAATAGTCAATGAAAAAAATGATTGTATTGGGTCTTGAGGGAGGAGGAAACAAGACAACTAGTGTGGGGAAGGGAGCAGGAGCACATGGAGATATCACACAAGTTTGGTTGGGGGTCTCGCACATGCATTTATTTCCCTATAAAAACAATTTAAAATATTAGGGTGTTTTATATTTTTTTAAAAATATATAAAAATCAAAAAGAAAAAGTCTATAAAGATCAGGATAATGGTTGAGGTTGGAAAAAGTTCCCCTGCCTATCAGAAAAAATAGGGGGTTTCGGTGCATAGGCTGCTGGTGCTGGTATAAACACCTAAAGGGCATATTAATGTCAAAGGGTCAAATCCTTTTTGCTCAAAAAAGAAAAGGAAAGGGTGCTTGTTTGATCTGTGTTGACAACACTGCTATTGTCATTGGGATATTTAAAAAGTGATCAGAGCCAATGTTCTTACGGTATATACCTTTTGCATTTAACCATTTAATACTGACTCTGACACCACCTCCATCTAATATATCACGCCTTATCTTGAAATGTATCCAGCCTTACATGACAGACCCACAGTAACAACCGTTATATAATGCACCTGAGATCTTTCTATAGTTTAGGACTGGCATTGTGAGAGAGCAAGGCTCTTGTGCCTTAAGCACCGACAACAGAAGAGGCACTATATTTGCGGCAAGCAAGAATACAAAAGTTTTTGCTAGCGTGGAAGTACAACTACGAAAAAGCTGTGCTTGCTGACATTCTGCCAATCAGATAGCTTTTTACTTCTGTGTGTGCCTCAATTTATCTTTCCTGTGGGTCAATGGTCCTTCATATAAAAAAGGTTTCCTACCAGTTTGATATTTACCAAAGGAAAAAGATGGGGACAATATGTCCCCTAACCTGGTAACATAGCTGTCAACATTTCCCCTTTTTAAAGGGAAATTTCCTTATTCCGAATAGGATTCCTCGCAAGAAAAGGGAAAAGTTGACAGCTATGCCTGGTAAGAGTCTTCTCACTTATTTACATATTCCATTGTTATGCAAATATGCTTATCTTTTGAGGGGAGGGTAGAGGATCTGATCTGCAGTGCACTTTGCCCAGAAAACTATGTTAGCACCTTTGCCTCTGTTTGGAGGAATGCCTTTGAACAGGCAGTACTAGAGTCACTGAATGAGTTCACTCATGTGCTGCTTTTCCACAATGCCTAAAGTGGCTTAAAGCAAACTTTCAAAACAAATACAGAGTATTAGAAATATGAATATACAAAATACAGAACATGTCAGAAAATTCAAAAACGACAAAACAATTTGGCAAACACAGAATAAATTCAATATAAGTAACAACAACCATCTAGGTTGTTGAATAGGTACATTGAATAGGTACAAAGCAAAACCAAGGTTAACTGCCAATAAAGATTCTGCACTCCCAGGAGCCTGCCTGCCTTAAATGCAGCTGAGAGGGAGGGGCAGATGGCATACAGCTGGCTCCCCCACCTCTCCTCCAGAGGAGGCTGACAGCAACACAAGGTAAGCGTTGGGGAGAGCAACGATGGCAAGTCTCTTCTCCAGCCTCCTGGAAGTACCATCTGGTAGTGTGGGTCTTAAAGCACTTGGCTATTGCACTGCGAACTGTGCCACTGAGGCCTGCTGGAGTGAGGGTGCTTTTCCACTACTGTGTGTGTTGCGATGCAGGGTGTGTCTTGCAGGGTGTGCAGGTTCATTGGCTGCCTGTGTGTCATGTGGATGTTGTCACTGCCACAGTCCTGATTAGCAGACTGTGGCAATGTTTCTGCAGATGCTGTGGGCATTTGGTTTGATGTGCTTATTTCTCCTGATGTTGTACTTCCCTGCTCCTGACTACATGGACATAGAATTTGGAGGCTGCTTCAATAGAGGTGTATCAGCACACCTAGCATAAGGCAAGTACAGGATTGCAAAATGTAACTACAATCCGATGCCCATTTATCTGGAAGCAAGTCCCATTGCCATTAATTGAATTTGTTGCTGAGTAATCCTGGATAGAATTGCACCCATCAACCAAATATTTCAATTCAGTGTGGTAAAGACTCCAATTCAGTTTATTTTGGAAAACCCACATCATTAGGACTATTCATGTGGATTAAAAAAACCCACAACATATTTTTCTTTCTTTGACACTCTAGCAACTCTGGCAAATTTACAACTTACTTTTGAAAATTGCCCATTCAAAATCAGGTTACTATGCACCACCAGGTCGTGGAAGAAGTCGTGGAATACTGAGCAATTTATTATATGCATACATTGCCTGAATACTTTCATAGTTACATGTGATCTTAAAATAATATAATCTTTACTGCAATGAGGGCGGAAGAGCTCCCTATTGATTCAAATAGACATACCACCTTTAAATGGTGAAATAACAATCCCAATTTTCTTTTCAATCCTGTGTTCATTTTTTTGCGTTTGATGTAAATACAATTAGAGAGAAATGGGTAAGGCCATTTCAGACCATTTTAAACTACCGTATTTTTCGCTCTATAACACGCACCTGACCATAACACGCACATCGTTTTTAGAGGAGGAAAACAAGGGAAAAAACATTCTGAATGAAACAGTGGATGTATCATTTTTGTGCTTCATGCTGTGGCCACAGACATGTGATCTGATGGTGAATTTGGGCTGACCCAATGCAAAAATCCTGAGAATCCCTGTGCATCCATGGTTTGTAACCACGTTTTTGCACCATTGCAGCCCCAGGCAACAGTGGGTGCGTGATTTTGGGGGGGCAGGCTGTAGCCATGGACATGCTATGTGCTCTGATGGTGAATTTGGGCTAACCCAATGCAAAGATCCAGAGGATCCATGTGGATCCATGGTTTGTAACCACGTTTTTGCACCATTGCAGCCCCAGGCAACAGTGGGTATGTGATTTGGGGGGGGGCAGGCTGTAGCCATGGACATGCTATGTGATCTGATGGTGAATTTGGGGTGACCCAATGCCAAAATCCTGAGAATTCCTGTGGATCCATGCTTTTTAACCACATTTTTGCACCACTACAGCCCCAGGCAACAGTGGGTGCGTGATTTTTTTGGTGCAGGCTGTAGCCATGGACATGCTATGTGATCTGATGGTGAATTTGGGGTGACCCAATGCAAAGATCCTGAGGATCCATGCTTTGTAACCACATTTTAAGTGGGGAGCGAAGGAAAAACAAAGAAGGGACATTAGAGGGGTGTGCAGAGAAGCAGCTGGCTAAGAATGCAGGAGAGGGATTTAACGGGAGGGAGGAAAGAAAGGCAAAAGTTTCCCCCCACCCAAGCCAGCCATCTCTCTCTCTCTCTCTCTCTCTCCCCCCCCCCTCCCTCCCCTCTCTCTCTCTCTCCCCCCTCTCTCTCCCCCTCCCCCTCCCCCCCTCTCTCTCCCTTCCCCCCTCTCTCTCCCTCTCCCCCAGCAGCACCGGAGCTTGCCTGGAGGGGAGGGGCTTGAAACAGAGGAGGGTGGGCAGTAAGACCCTGAGGCAGAATGCAGGAAAGCCTCTTTTCAGGTTTCGCTTCTCCGTGCAGCGCCGCGATTTGATTTTTGCATGATTTTTCGGCTCCAGGGACCACACATTCGCTCTATAACACGCACAGACATTTCCCCTTCCTTTTTAGAAGAAAAAATCTGCGTGTTATAGAAGGAAAAATACGGTAGATGTTGTAAAACTTTGCTGCTTTTGCTTTTGCTGGAGAACTAAGGTATTGAAAGCTTAGTCATTTCTAAAACCCAGTTAATCATTTCCCAATGCAGTCAAAGAAGTTCATTCAGTAATCTCTCCCTGCTCTCTCATGCACCACCCCTGCCCCCACAAACACACCCCAGTGGATCCCCCCCCCAGCCAAATATGCTTTAGGAACTGTCCAGTGTAAATTTAGCACCCTTGACTTGAAATAAATGAGGCTGAAGGATGTTTAACTTTGGCTGGATTATGCCATTAGTATTTTTAGTGGATTCGTTTACGACTTACATCCTCTAAAAGAGGGGGAGCAGGGGAAACCACCTTCAGGGCAAGATCCAACCAAAAGATAAGCACTTCTAAATCCTGTTGGACTTGTGAGGAAAAAATCTGTGTTTCCTGGTGCCAAGCACCTGTGTTTCCTGGTGCCAAGCAGATAAAGTTTCACATATCTCCAATTTATCTCTTCCACCTCCCTTTCCTTCTGTCTCTCTCACCCTCAACGCAAAACCACCTAGCCTAGTATGGCTGCCACATAGAACAACAGGCTCAAAAGTAAAGGGGACCATTTCAGCATACAGGCTGCAACTTTTCATACTCATCTATGGGCAACACGACAAGGGGTGTGTGTGAGTGTCCCTATAATTAAAGCCCCATATCCTTTATTTCTTTTTCATTTGCTTAAAAGCAGTTGAAGAGGTTACGTGGTATGAGACTGCCCAGTTCAGCTGTATACTTCTATGAAAATGGCTAAATACGCAATAGTCAACTGCCTAGCAACAATACTTCAAAATGCCAGAAGTTACGAAGTTCTAGTCCTTAGGAAAGCTTTTGTCACTAGCTGCTCAGAACGATTGGTGTGGGTTTAACTCACCATTTACAAAAGTATCCAGAGCACACTCTCTTTAAGTATTACTTTCATGCTGCTCTTTTATATTGTGTAATTTTTATCTTTCTGCTTTTATTTGTTTTACTGTCTTTTTAACTTTATGTAAACTGTCCAGAAAACTTGTTGAAGGTGGGGTACATATCCTCAAAATAAACAAATGATAATAATAAGGCTGCCTCCAGATTAAAATAAATTTTGGTCATACAAAAGTTTTTACAGATCAAGCAATTAGTGATTAAAATCTACATAAATTTGCACTGAAATAAACTAATATACTTTGAAGAAATTTCCATAATGCATGTCACCAAATAAGCACCTCCTCCTCCTCCTGAGAGGGAGAATGGAAAATGCCTCTTCTAATACAGCAGGTTCCATCCACAGTTCTTAGAAGTGCTTTTACTTGTCTTACATACACATTAGCTCACCATTTGCTTAGTTTGCTATTTTTTAAACTTTATGATGGCAAATACTTACTGGATTGTTGCTGGTTTTTCCTGCAAGTATGAGTCTGGCTTTGACCTTGTTCATATTAAAGTTTTTCAAATACGCTTCATAAATTCTCTTGGCGAGTGATTTAAGATCTGCGATTTCAGAATTTTCTATACAATGATCACCTGTTAGAATTTCAGCTTTCAGCTTTGCCTTCTCTGACCTTGGCATCCGTCCAAATCGAATTGCTGAGGAGAAAACATGCATTTAAAGTGGAACAGCACAAACATTTGTTCTCCAGTTGTAAGCCTGATCTTAAGCTCAAATACTAGCTTACCAGGATCCTAGCAACAGCAGCACAAGGAGTAAACTAGCCCCACAGGCTGAGACCCCATTCCTATCTATTTGTGACCCCATAAAGAATTCAAGATACCGGGTCTGCTCGTTCCCACATCTTTTGGGGGAAGGTCTACTCAAGTCCATCAGACGTGGGAGAATGACTGCATCAACGCATCATCTCCTTTTACTAAGAAGCACATGGTAGCAGTGCCACAGTTTTTACAGCCTTTGTGGGTAGTTAACCCACAACTCCTTAATTATGTGAATTGCTGGAAAGCTGCAGCTAAACTGAGAAAGAAGGCTTAGAGAAGGTGTGTGAAGAGGAAAGAAACACTGCAAAAACAGAGACAGAATAAATGGATGGGAGAAAGATGAGGCTTTGGAGAAACCTGTAGAGAAGGGAAAGAAAAAGGGGCAACAATGAGACGCAGAGTGATGTGTGGTATAGTGAGAAGAAGAGGGTGCAATTTGAAGTAGAGAAAGAAATAGAGTGTTAATGTAGTGAGTTCCCACACACTGCATTAAAACTGCAATACAAACATTTCCCACAGATAAATGCATCAAAAACATATTTCTTATATTAATAAAAACGAAGAAGTGACTTATTTGAGTTGTGTATCACCAACCAGTGGAGGGACGCGGGTGGCGCTGTGGGTAAAACCTCAGCACCTAGGACTTGCCGATCACATGGTTGGCGGTTCGAATCCCCGCGGCAGGGTGCGCTCCTGTCATTCGGTCCCAGCGCCTGCCAACCTAGCAGTTTGAAAGCACCTCCGGGTGCAAGTAGATAAATAGGGACCGCTTACCAGCGGGAAGGTAAACGGCGTTCCATGTGCTGCGCTGGCTCGCCAGATGCAGCTTGTCACGCTGGCCACGTGACCCGGAAGTGTCCTTGGACAGCGCTGGCTCACTATAGAGTGAGATGAGCGCACAACCCTAGAGTCTGGCAAGACTGGCCCGTACGGGCAGGGGTACCTTTACCTTTTACCTTATCACCAACCAGACCACAGTCCAATATAGCAGCCACTAGTACTGTCCCTCCCTAAACTGAATTCCCATTTGCACCAACAGCACACAAACAGTGCAACAACTGAAGCAGAACCTAACATTGATTCAGTCATTGGTGTTATCTCAGAATGGTGCACCTTCAGATGCAGACCTAGCAACATTCGGTGTCCTATTGTAGCAATTTTACACTGAAATTTGTGAATGAATTTTAACTACAGTGTTCAATACATGAATAGTTTGAAACTGAGGCTTGTAGCCCAAGATAGGAAAAGAGGTGGTAAGGGAACACCAAGCTGCTTTAAATGAATTCCAATCTCCAGGGCCTGATAAGGTGCATCCAAGGGTACGAAAGGAGCTTGCAGATGTAACCTCAGAGCCTTTGTCTATGATGTTTGAGAATTCTTGGAAAACAGGTGAAATCTCTGCAGACTGGAGGTGGGCAAATGGTGTCCCCATTTTCAAAAATGAGGGGGAAAAGGATGCAGGTAACTACCAACCAGTGGACTTCAATACCAGGAAAGGTCCTAGAATAGATAATCAAATGGTCGGTCTGTGAGCATTTAGAAAAGGATGATGTGATTACTAAGACCTAGCAAGGGTTTCTCAAAAACAAGTCATGTCAGACGAATCTCTCTTTTTTTTATGGAGTTACAAGCTTGGTGGATCAGAGGAATGGTGTGCACATAGTGTATCTTGATTTCAGGAAGGTTTTTGACGAAGCCCCCCCTGGTATTCTTTGTGATGAAACTGGCAAAATGTGGGTTGAATGAGGTAACTGTTAAGTGGATTTGTAGCTGGTTGACTGTCCAAACCCAAAGTGTATTCATTAATGGTTCCTCATCATCCTGGAAAAAGGGCACCACAGTTTAAGCTGGAATGTGTGCAGAGGAAAGCAACCAAGACAATTAAGGGTCTGGAGACCATGCCTTAAGAGGAACGGTTGAAGGAGCTGAGTATGTTTAGCCTGGAAAAGAGGAGGCTTAGATGAGATATGATAGCCATCTTCAAATATCTAAATGGCTGTCACATGGAAGAGGGAGCCAGCTTGTTTTCTTCTGCTCTGGAGGGTAGGACTCGAACCAGTGGTTTCAAGTTACAAGAAATGATATTCTGACTAAACATCAGAAATAACTTTTTGAAAGTAAGAGCTGTTCAACCATGGAATGAACTCCAATGGGAGGTTGTGGACTCTCCTTCCTTGGAGGTTTTTAAGCACCGGTTAGATGGCCATCTGTCTTGGATGCTTTAGATGAGATTCCTGCATTGCAGGGGGGTGGACTAGATGATCCTTGGGGCCCATAACAATTCTGTGTTTCTTCACCTTCTGACATCAAACTAGATCCGAAGACTGGAGAACAGAAGGAACTTAGCATTCAATAAATGCTTGTGCAAACATTCATGCAGTGTTATACTTAGTTGGTTCCTATAGCAGTTCTCATGTTTCTGTTTGACCATCAGCTTTGGATTTGACTTTTCTAGGACAAGATACAGAACAATATTTGCATGAGCAGAAAATGTATTCCATATCTGGATGGGAGCATATGAATCCAAACCATGTTTGCTTCAGTCCTGTATCTGCATAAGATGTCGCACCAGCTATCCATGTAGAATCATTGTCCAACTTATTTTTTTGTTGAAGTAAAACAAAAATTATGGTCACTCTTACCTACCATTATGAGACATTCCAACTGAAAGGCACTTTTGAAAACGGCAGTACTGACATTTATTTCGATTCTTTTTCTGAATTTTGCAGTTGCGATCACACTTGTCGTATATAAGTTTTAGTCTGATTGTTCGCCTAAAAAAGCCCTGTGAAAAGTTTAAAGACCAGACATTAACATATAATAAAAGCTTCTTATATTTGAAATGCATTACAATCCTAAACCTGTTTTTTATGAGAAAACACTTCAAGACAGTAGGACTTACTTCCAAGTAAAAATGTCTAGGACCGTTCTATACATCCCCCCCCCCCCATTCAGCTATACAGTATGTAGATGTTAAGAGTAATAGTAGCAAATTTTATGTAAAATATTAATTTACAAATAATACTACATTGTGAAACTCCTCCTTGCTCTGATGAACCTATGGCTAACACGGACATAAGAGCCAGATGTTCAGGCTCTTAATTTTCCCCATCTCATATATACTCAGGGTGTGAATGTTTTCAGTGGATCTGTTCAATACCTTACCTAAAGGATAATTTACATGGTAACTGGTTTAGTAGTATAAGGATGTCTGTGTTATAAATTATGTTCCTTTGTGTATGATCCCTGTTTATAAGACCATTATTAGCATCCATACATTTTTTGCATTTCATTTCCTTCCGACATATCTGCTACTCAGGATAATACTTTGTACATCTGATGAAGTAGACTGTAGTCTATAAAAACTTATGAACCAATGTAGGTATTAGTCTTTAAGGTGCCAAAGGACTCTTTGTTTTTATTATTCCTACCATCATTTTTGGTTTTGCCAGGGCTTTAAAAATTGTAGATAGATAGAGTCAATGGAAGCCTCAGCTGGACAAAAATGTGTGTACACATTTTGTGCAGGGATAACTCTCTCAAACCACATTCAGTTCTCTTAAACTATCTCTAGCCCTTATTAGAATAGGAATCTAGCAATTTCAATCCAATCTTAAATTCCAAACAAACTGTCCACTAAATTACACCACCACTCAAATTATTTGCTTAGATTACATGAAATAATTGGGATATTTGAAGCTTTTACAGAATCAAGACATTCTGAATCAAGACAAAACCTAAATTATTGTGTCTTATCAGAAAACAGACTTCCAACCTTACACAGGTATATTCCAACACAATTACTGCAAATCTTATTCAACAACCTTCTGCAGCTCTGCCAACTCCCCAAAGGCAAGTCTGATGAAGCAAAGGTGGTAAAACATCCCACACAGCTGTACCAAGTTTTAGAGATGCAATTATGAGAAATGATTCCCACCCACCTCTCCAGCTCAAAGCTAGAAAGGAGCTGCTGTTTGGCTGGTGGGAGACCCATGCACTCCAAAAGCCTCTGTCACCCCCTGCCAATACTAGCCAAAGCATTCCTTTTCTAAGGAGAAAGGTGGAGGCAGAAGTTTGAGCAAAGCTGTGGGCAGGAGTGCCTCTGCCATATGAATGGCAAGCAGCAGAGGCAGGACAAGTGTTTCCACACCCAGCCAACCAGCAAAACCCCAGAGGGGAAAGCAGGAGTGGCTGTTTGGGTTGCATGGTGCCTCTATACAAGATCCTGCTCCCCTCCTCTAACTCCTCAGAGTTAAAAGCATGGCAGAAACTATTCCCACAAGGGAAGCAGGCAATGGACCCTAATATTGTATGGAAGATACAGCAAGAGGTCAGGGGCCAACAGCCCAAATTTATGCATACCTGCAGTCCAAAGCACACTTGCTTATAAGTAAGCCCCACTGAACACAGTGAGACTTGTTTCTGAGTAGATATGCATAAATCTGTTCCAGCAGGATCTCAATTACAAGTTTTGCCTTGGTTACCAAGGTCTGCCCAAGTTTATGGAGCTCTGAACATAACAAGTCACATGATAACAAGTTAATAGCATAGTGTTAAAATAGATCGCATGAGGCATGTGTACCAAAAATCCTTTTATGGCATTTTTCATAGCCACTTCCCATTTTTCTTAATTTCCAGTTCTTTAGCTCGCTTTGCTACTAGATGAATCCTTATTTTGCCCCAGTACAAATCTCTCAATTATCTGCCAGTAAAAGCATTATGATACTCATTTCATAATGTATTGTATGCTAAAGCCAGCCTCCCCAAGAAGCCTTCCCCAACCTGGTGCCCTTCAGATTCTGGACTACATTTCCATGAGCCCCAGGCAGCCTGGCCAATGGTCAGGTATGATGGACATATGATGGAGGTATGATGACACCTCTTAGACCAGCCTTTCTCAACCTGTGGGTCCCCAGATGTTGTTGAACTACAACTCCCATCACCCCTAGCTAGCAAGGCCAGATCTCAGGGATGTTGGGAGTTGCAGTCCAACAACATCTGGGGACCCACAGGTTAAGAACCACTGTCTTAGACTATGTTATTGTCCGTGCTAAAGATCGCCATGATGTGCTCCTTACCAGGGCTATGACGAGCACCAACGACTGCTGGACAGATCACCAATTAATACGCTCCATGATGGTTATCAAAATTATACCTCAATGCAGGCTACAAGGAAGAAAACCAAGGTGCAAAATGAACACTCAAGTGCTTCAAGATCCCATTAAGTGGGATAGCTTCAAAACGACTCTTAAGGACCATCTGCATTCAGAATTCCCTGATAACATCGAGGAACACTGGACCAAGCTAAAAACATCCATTATTGCAGCCTGTGAACAAACTATTGGCTGAAATCTTCAAAGTGGGCAGAATTGAACTTACACAACAACTTCACAAGCTCATCAAAAAAATCTGGGAAAGAGAAGAAATCCCAGCAAACTTTTGGGATGCCAAAATTATCAATCTCTTTTAAAAAAGGTGACAGAACTGATTGTGGAAACTATCAAGGCATCTTTCTATTAGCTGCAGCTGGCAAAATTCTTGCAAGGATCTTAGCAAACCATCTCTTAACAATATCCGAGGCGACCCTTCCTGAATCCCAAAATGGTTTTCGGCCTTCTAGGGGGACAGTGGACATGATTTACACCGCTCGACAGCTTCAAGAAAAATGCAGAGAGCAAAACCAACCCCTGTATATGGCGTTTATTGATCGGCACTGTAGATCGTAATGCCCTGTGGACTGTCCTTCTGAAAGTTGGCTGCCCAGATAAATTTGTAAACATCATTCGGCTCCTCGATAATAATATGACAGCAACAATCGCAGATAACAATGGCTCTCAAATTGCACCATTCACAGTGGGATCAGGTGTTAAACAGGGTTGTGTTATTGCCCCAACTCCATTATTTTCACTGCCATGATCCTACACTTTGTCGAAGGGAAACTCCCCACCGAAGTAGAAATCATATATCGAACAGATGGAAAGCTCTTCAATCTGAGCAGGCTGAAAGCAAAGAGTAAGGTTACCGTAACTTCCGTCATAGAGCTTCAGTATGCTGATGACAACGTAGTGTGTGCACGCTCAGAGGATGACCTCCACACCATCCTAAATATCTTTGCAGAAGCTTACAAAAAGCTTGGCCTATCACTCAACATCCAAAAAAATCAAAGTGCTGCACCAGCAAGTACAAAATAACCCCTCTGCAGTGCCACAAATCCAACTCAATGGTGTAACATTGGAAAATGTTGATCACTTCTCCTACCTATCTTTCCATAAGGGTATCGCCTGAGCTCTGCAAGTGCGCCTTTCTCCCAATTGAAGGGCAGAGTGTTTGAGATTCACAAGGAAACCAAAATGCTTGTTTACAAAGCTATCGTACTGCCAACCTTACTATATGCTTGCGAAACATGGACCACTTATAAATGCCATCTCCAACTCCTCGAAAGATTCCATCAGTGGTTTCTCCGAAAAATTTTACACATCACTTGGGAAGACAGGCGAACTTGTATCAGCATACTGGAAGAAGCAAAGATCACCAGTGTTGAAGCAATGATTCTTCAACATCAACTTTGTTGAACGGATCATGTTGTGCAGATGCCTGGTGATCGTCTTCCAAAGCAACTACTCTATTTTGAACTTAAAAATGGAAAGCATAATGCTGGTGGTCAACAAAAGAGGTGTAAAGACTCTCTCAAGGCAAATCTAAAATAATGTAGTATAAACACTGACAACTGGGAAACACTGGCCTGCGAGCGCTCCAGTTGGAGAACAGCCTTTACCAAAAGTGTCATGGGCTTTGAAGACACTCGAACTCAGTACGCAAGGGAGAAACATGCTAAGAGGGAGGCACGCCTTGCAAATCCACACTGTGATCAACTCCCGCCTGGAAACCAATGTCCCCACTATGGAAGGATGTGTGGATCCAGAATTGGCCTCCACAGTCACTTACGGACTCACTGTTAAAACCGTGTCTATGGAAGACAGTCTTACTCGGCTACGAATGATTGCCAAAGAAGAAGAGAAGGAGGAGGAGGAGGAGGAGGAGGAGATTGTAGTCCACAACCTCTAGGGTGCACCAGGTTGGAGAAGGATAACCCAGAGCATCAGAGGCTATCCCTCAATCCACACTTAAGCACATTCCTGCCCAAACCCATTACAGTTGTGCTCAGGTATGAACAAACTGAGGAATGCAGAGTCTTACTAAAGCTGAAGCCATTGTCCAGTTTACAAAATGGTCAAATAAAACCATTATCAAAACATCAAACAAAAGCCTGGTTTATGAGCAAAGTAGTTATAAACTTATTCCAGACTATTTTCAGTAATGTAATTTTCTGACTGAATTGTATACAGTAAAACAACATAGTTATGTGCCCTGCTGCACAGGAAAAGGTAGTTTCCATCTTAAATCATAGTTTACATTTAAGTTGTAATACCAAAAAACTTCATGTAAAAAAATGACACACTATACTTTGAAGCAAAATTAATTAGAAGTAAGGCACATGGGTGCCAATAGAGTTTGTTTCCAAGTAATCATGCTTGAAAACTTACAGCACATTCTCCCCATATCTCAGAAGCTAGCTTTACTGAATTCAAAGGGGCTTACTCCCAGGTAAATGGAGCTAGGACTGTTAACTTCACAAAGGACTTCTCAATAAGATCCAACTACTAATTTCTAGATTAAAAAAAAACTTTTATTCAACAGCTCTAAAGTAATTAATTTGCTATTCTGGAATATCGTTATGCAGAGAATATTGTGGACAGTACCTTACAACCTTCACAAGCATGGACTCCATAATGGTAGCCTGAAGCTTTATCTCCACATATTCTACATTCAATATTTAACGATGCACTTGGCGGTTCATCTTTGCTACCCGAAACTGTGGAAAAATTCACAGACGAGGGACTGGATGCTGGCGAGAGAGAGTCTGAAAGTTAAAAAAAAAAGTTAGCAAATACTAACAGCAAACTCAGGTGACTGAAAGCCTATAAGTTTGGAAGCTAAACAAGACAACTCAAAATATTTGAGAGGCACCTATTTAAGCAAAAGAATATATATCTGTGAATTGAAAGAAATTACTATTTTCCAACTGCATGACAGGAACCTGTGAGAAAATATGGAATTCTGATGGCAGCTGAACTTATAGAGGATGGGTGGGTGGAGTATGGAAGAAAAGGGTTCTAATAAATAATAGACAAGCACACTGTATTGTGTCTACCAATCAAGTTTATGGCTGAGCGTGCCTGTCCCATCTTGGCAACCCCTGTTTAAGCCGGGGAGTTCTAAACAGAAGAGGCAAGAGCTGAGCAATGAGAGCAAACAGTCTCTTGGGCATGGTGGGTTTCTTTTGCAGGTCCCTTGGGGGTACTGTTGGACACACTGATGACCCCTGGTTTACACAAATCCCAAATCATGTTTCAGCAATATAGCAAACCAAGTATTTCAAATTGTATTAGGTGTGATAAGGGTACATAAAAGGTTGCTGCCATACATTAAAACAAAATCTGATCAAATCCATTCTAGGTAATAACATTCTTACCTGTGATGATTGATCCATCAGACCCAGCTCCATTTCCCAGTGACTGGAAGTCTGTTACACTTAATGCTCCTGAACTATCCCCACTTATAGATTGTGAGAGCTCTTGTATGGAATCCATATCTTGTAAGAATTCTTCAGATAAAGGACTACCAAGATCCTCATCCTTTAAGGGAAGGAGGGGGCAAAGCTGGCTTTCTGTGTCCACCATTTCGGTGAAGCAAAGTATGTCGCTCAGCATTTATTAGGCGTCTGAAAGCAAAACAAATATCTTAGCAAGGTAAGATGAGCCACTTATTTGCCATATTTGTATGATTCCCTCTCAAAATACCCAGGGATGTAGCTTATAGCATCAATGGTGCAAACCACGTTCAAATTTTCCGTATTTTCGTATTTCCCAGTGTATAAGACGACCCCCAACTTTTCCAGTTAAAATATAGAGTTTGGGATATACTCGCCATATAAGACTACCCCTCTTCCAACGCATAACAGGTTAAGAACGTGCTTCAGGTTACGAACGGAACTCTGGAATGAATTAAGTTCTTAACCCGAGGTACCACTGTATTCACATGTTGCTTTTTCATAGAAGTGAAAAGCAGGACAGCAAGTCATGGACTCAACATTCATATGGAATGCCTACCAAAGCCACACCCCCGGGGCGGGCCTTGAATACAATAAAAGGTAAAGGGACCCCTGACCATTAGGTCCAGTCGTGACCGACTCTGGGGTTGCGGTGCTCATCTCGCTTAACTGGCCAAGGGAGCCTGTGTACAGCTTCCGGGTCATGTGGCCAGCATGACTAAGCCGCTTCTGGCGAACCAGAGCAGCGCACAGAAACGCCGTTTACCTTCCCGCCAGAACGGTACCTATTTATCCACTTGCACTTTGACGTGCTTTCAAACTGCTAGGTTGGCAGGAGCAGGGACCGAGCAACAGGAGCTCACCCCGTCGCGGGGATTCGAACCGCCAAACTTCTGATCAGCAAGTCCTAGGCTCTGTGGTTTAACCCACAGCGCCACCCACGTCCCATTGAATACAATACAATACAATAGCAATGCAGCAGAAAAATGGCAGGCACCAGAACATACATGTGAAAAATGCAAACCAAAGCTCATTTTAAATTTTTTTGAATATTTTAAATGGCTGTTTTAAACTGATTTTACCATTAAGTTTATTGTTTTATCTCTCTGTAAACCACTTTGAGGGTTTTAAAATATATAATCAAGTGGTGTACAATTCTTAGAAATGGAAATAAATAAAAAGATAAAAAATGCCTGGGGGAAAGGAAAAAAATAGTCTAGTCAATTCATGGGTTCATGTTTGCAAGTTCAATCACAGTCGTAAACTAGCATTATTTATTTTTCATTTATTTAATAAATTTGTACACCACTCTTCATTTGTAATATCAAGGCATTTCGCAACATAAAAATACAATATAAAAAACACAAAATACATAGTAAAAATTAAACATGTCATGGGGGATGTTTCCCCACCCACACAGGGCTCTAAATTGCATATAAATATGTAACTAACATTTTGGAGGTGATATCAGAATTCTCAACACAGCTACCATAACTTGGGATCTGAGATAACCGATCTCCCTTAAAACATCTCCCCTCCCCAAGAATTGCTGTACTGCCTGGCATTCTCACAAGTGCTGGTAGGTGTGCGCTTACATTTCTTGGTAAAGGATTGACAGTTCAAGAATCAAGCTAGCTTTCAATGGCCAACTTGTGCATCATCATCAGCAGCTGGACCAGATCAACAGCCCAGCTGTTCCAGCATCTTGTTCTTGCAGTGGCCAACCAGATGCCTGTGGAAAACCCACCTTCCGTTTCTAACAACTGATATTCAGAAGCATGCTGCCTTCAAGAATAGCCATGATGACTAGGCTCCATGCCCAACAGCCACGGGTAGCCTTATCCCCCATAACTTTGTCTAATAATCTTTTAAAGCTATCCAGATTGGTATTCCAGATCAACCTTCCTCACTGCACTGCTAGCTACTCTGCCAGCTACTCTGTTAGGGAGTTGGACATGTTAAATCTCTTTCATTCTGTCAGATAAGAAAAATATTGCTTTTTCCCATTGAAATAGTTTAGTTCTCATTAATTATTATGAAATGTCCAAGCAAATAATTTTACATAGAGAAAATGGAATGCACATGCAGCAGTAAGGAAGTGTGAATGTTGCACATATAAACAAATAGGCAAGGAGGGACAAAATAAATAGCAAATAAATAGATCCATTCATAGTTTTTTCGTGCTAGAAGTCTTTTGTTGGTGGGGAAAGGTAGTACAGGATTAGGAAAAAATGTAAAGGAACTCACCACCATAAGGTGGGGGCAGGCAGAGAGAAGGAAGACAATGCTTAAATCCAAGATCCGCCCCCCCCCAAAAAAAACATTCTCTGGTGATTCACGGTGTGTCTCATTTTTATTATGGAATGGTCTTTTAAATCCACAGGCTGCACTGCTCTGGCAGCCAAAACCATCCAGAGTCATATCTCTTTGGAGTTGTTTTCAACCCTCTAATCTCATGTTCCAATAAAGAAAGATTACCAACTGTCCTTGAAAGAGTAGTTAAATATTCACTTCTCATTTAGGACTTTTGACCTCAAGACAACAACACCAGCTTCAACAATAATTCAAGTGCAGAATACTGTGTGATCACGCCACGTGTCCAGGCCCCCCTCTCTCTCTCCTGTATCTGTTATGTTATAACTGCATTGGTTTGTGGTCTTTACAAACCATGATTTAGCCTTCAAACTATGCTGAATCTCAGGTTTATGCAGATTCTTTATTTAGAGATAATCTTTTAGAACTCTGCCCTGCTCTCGGTTTTATTTCATTTTTCTTACTTGACTACTTTGCAAAACAGTTATTGAACTCTTGCCAGTTTTGTACAATTCTACCTCTTATGTATTCTCAAAGATACTCAACAGCACAATGCTACTTGGTCTCCAATTAACACTTTGGCCTTATTTTTACTAGTAGTATGGCTCAATAAGGGCACCATTTGGGAAAACCTGAATGCAAAATTGAGATATGAAATACAGTATAGACACATTGCTTCCCAGCAAACTATGCTAAAGTTTCTTAAATAATGATTCTATAGAAAACTTAAAATTAATTGGAGAGCTATAATCATATGCAAGGAGAATTTAAGGGGGGAAAGGGAAACCAGAGGGGGTGGAGGGAGTCATTAAATGTAAATTTGGATTGGATATGTATAAACAAAAGAAAAATGCTGTTATTTTGAAACTTGAAAAAGAAAATATTAAAAAGGAAAAAAAACTTGTAATCCATACAGAAGTATAGTAAGCAATTCCATCCACAGTCACAGTTTTCTATGCTGCCTCTGCTGAATCCACAGTGCTAGAGGCAAGTCATTGTTTTCATTGCCTCTTCAGCAATAGGAAGCACAGTAACAGAAATTCCATGCAAGATTCTCTCCAGATGTGCATTTTGTTTATTTGGACTGTACCATAGTTTCTAGCTACGCAAGAATAATGTATCACATGCTACATTTTCTTGTGAACTCAAACCCAGAAGAAGATCATTTAGGAAACTAGTATCATGACTTCACAGCATAACATCTGAACGAAATGTTAGTACACTCTGACTTTTTTTATTTAGCAATTAAATATGTACAGCAATTTTTCCAGTCCTAGATAAGTGTCTTACCTCATCAATATCCAGCACAACCAATGCTTATTATTCCTATTCACAGCAAAACATAAATTTCCGTTCAGTTCAATTTATTTCTCCCACTCCCGCTAATTTTCTCTCTCAGCTGCTTTCCCCCTCTCCTGCCTAAGGAGGCCAGTGCACTCCTCCAGCCCCCCCCCCATTCCAGCTCTTCCTGCATCTGCACAGCTGCAGCCTCCACACCATCTGTAGCCCCAGCACCATTCATGACAAAATACAAACAGACCACAATTATTTACAAGTTGAAAAGCTACAGTGAAACTAACATCTGTTTGCGGAAGAAACTGCACAAGAATGAATTCTTCCTCTGGGCTGAAGAGAAAAACGATACTATGTCCTTTCACTGGTATTCTTTCTTGCTTTTACTGCCAATGCATTGCATCACTCAGTGTTACAATACAATATCGGGAAAGCATACACATACTTAATACAACAACTCATATCAGCATCTTCTTCCTTGTTTGGTTATACACTTTATACATGAAACCGTTTTCTGCTGCATTTTCTCAGCAGTAGATACAGAAGCATGCATGCCCTCTCATTCTCTCTCTCTGGTCAACACTGGCATGTTCTGGCAACACGGAGGGAGGGAGGGAGGGAGGGAGGGAGGGAGGGAGAGGAGTCATACTAGCACCTGCTCTCCTCTTCATCCCCTCACCTGTATTTATGTACAGTGGTTCCTCGGGTTACATACGCTTCAGGTTACAGACTCCAGTAACCCAGAAATAATACCTCGGGTTAAGAACTTTGCTTCAGGATGAGAGCAGAAATTGTGCTCTGGTGGTACGGCGGCAGCGGGAGGCCCCATTAGCTAAAATGGTGCTTCAGGTTAAGAACTGTTTCAGGTTAAGAACGGACCTCTGGAACGAATTAAGTACGTAACCAGAGGTACCACTGTATACAGAACAGTGGAAGTTAAGTTAAAATAGCTCAAAAAGGTTTTCAAGAATATAACCTATTCAACATCTATCTACTTCAATAAATAGTTTTATTTCTTTTTTATTTAAGTATTTATAAACCACACATTCATAGGAAACATAACAAGGACAGGGCCGTCTTACCCATAGGCACTAGCGGTGTGGGGCACCTGGGCGTGGGCTCTCAGGGGCTCCAGGCTGAGAGTCTGGGGGTTGGGAAGTGGAGCAGGGCCTGTCAGAGCACCACAGCTCTTCTGCTGCGGGCGAGTGAGGCGCTGTGGCAGCCAGCCGGCCGGATCCACCCTCCTGCGCGCCTGGGATTGGTGGGCTGTTGAGAGGCCTGCCCAGCGCACGCTGCTCACACGAGGCACCTGGCTTCGCTCAGTCGCTGCCACCCCGGGTTTGACTGTTGTTGCACTGGGCTCTGCTTGCACCCCCCCCCAGGTGCCCACCCCCGCTCTTGGGCTTCTCTGTTGCTGCCCACCCTAAAAAAGGTCAACAACTCTGGGCAACCTGGGGGGGGGGGCGCCAGGCGGATCTTTGCACCCCGGCGCCCCATATGCTTAAGATGGCCCTGAACCAGGCAGTATATTACATAAACCTTAATATAACAGCATCTGCAAAAATATAAGTACCATGTCAATATAACTTGGTTGGGGGGAGGGAATCAAATTCCAAATGCTGGTTTGAGAAATAGTTTTTAGGACCCTAAAGGAAAGCAGGTAAGGAGTTCCACAGGACAGGGTCTGCCACACTAAAGGATCACTCTTGCTAAAAGCTGGCTGAACTTCAGGGGCATGGAGGACCACCAAAAGTGGCCCACCAGAAGATTCCTGTGATCCCAAGGAACCAGGCAGCTCGTAAGGTACTTTGGAGGTAAACTGTTTAGGGCAGGCATAAACAAAATCGGTCCTTCAAATGTTTTAGGACTAGAACTCCCACCATCCCTGACCACTGGTCTTGTTAGCTAGGGCTGATGGGAGTTGTAGTCCCAAAACATCTGGAGGGCCGAGTTTAGGGCTTTGGGACTTAGCACAAGAACCTTGACCCTGGGCAGATCAGCAACCAGTGGAGTTTTCTCAGCAAAAGAGTTAACATTTTGCCAGTAACCTGTTCCAGTGAGCAGTCTGGCCACCACATTGCGCACTAGCTGCAGCTTCTAGACCCCATACAAAGGCACACATGAAGCACATTCCACTAATCAAGTACTGATATCATCTGAAGTAGTTATATTCCGTAATTAGTAGCTCCTGCACTATTTACTTTTTGTTTTAATAAAATTATTCATATTTACAAACACATTAAATACTCCTGAAATCAAAGTTGTAGGATACCCTACATACTAACCTCTCTCTCCTTAATTCCCTGCATTTCCCATCATCCCAGGAACGCCTATTATACACCCTGACATCATAAGTCAGCTCCAGAGTAGTGGCTATAGCTCCAAGCAGCTGTCCGTCCCTGGCCAGTTTCTGCATCCCCAAATGCCACTCTCTCAGATTTAAGGATATCCTTAGACAATTCACAAGCCCAGTTGCCAGTTCTTAAAATGCAAACATACAGGCTCCTTCATCTTCTACAAGGATAAAAGAGAGATGTAGTAGCACTTTACTCATCAAAAATATAAAATGCATTAAGATTAGATCCTCTAAACTAGTAAAATAAATACAACAGAATTCTATAATGCATTATTAATTTAATATTATGCTGCTGTAATGCTATTTATAGGCACAGGACAGATAAGAAAATGTAGAAGTCTACATTTTTTCATTAAGAAGGAACACACAGTAGCATCATTCTCCAACACCCAGGAAAAAAAATCCCCCAGAAGGTGAGGAGTAGAAACCCGTGAGAGGGAATTTCTTTGAGCATCCAGTCTCCGATTCTAAGCTGAAATGACTAGATAGCTACATTAGTCTCTGGCTCTAAGACTTGTGAAATACCACCGCTATCCTAAATCATGTCATTTTCACAGCTAGACATTGCTATTTATCGAGACTTGCAACGTGCCATTCTTTCCCATAGACCTGGGTGGTGTACCCTCTCAGACCAAGTGGGCTGCAAGAGTACATTGACATAGAATTTGTGTGCCAGCACTGAATTAAATTTCCATATCGTTAATTAAAGTATTGACAATATAATATTAGTTAATATACATGACTAATATATTTTATTAAATAATTCAATACACCTTTAATGAATGTAATATAGTTAATTATTAAACAAATTTAATATACACAATTGGGATGAGTACCTGACAGATTGTTACTGGTAGAAGCACAAGACAGAAATGCAGGAGAACTCAGGACTGGAATGTGTGTGAGAATCTGACTGCTGAAATCCCACCCAGAGAAGATACAAGTGCAGGGAAAGGGAATCAAAGCACCCTCCAAACAACTGACTTCCCAGTCAAGGAGGAGTTAGTACATTTTGGAAAGAATTTTCATTTAGGAGTTGACCAAATCTGTTTCCAATCTAGATGTTTATGTCGCAAACCCCTTTTATAAATCTATTTTGAATGTTTCAAATAGTTGATAATATTGGAACCAATCCACTATCCATTCTCTTATCTCTTCAAAGCTTTTCAGCTTTAGTTCATATTATATTCTGGTAGTAGTTTTGGATGCAAATAAGGCTTTGCATGTATTACTACACCACTTTTTATCAAATTATTAGAAGAGATAAAGTCTAGTCCCAGTCTCTTATTTGATAAAACTCTTTTATGGTTTTTTTTGCAACGTGGGCCTCTCGCAGGCATATTATGTCATGTTTTTGTTTTTCTAAAACATGTGCCACCCTGTTTCTCTTTGCTTTTTCGTTAAGTCCATTCACATTCCATGCGATAATTTTGAGATCCATACTTTATTATAAATTATGACACCTGACACATCAAGTCCTTTCACAGCTACTGAGTGAGCAGTGCTCAAAATTGGAATAGGAAAGCTAGGCGTCACATGACACCTGGAACCTGGGTTGTGGGTGCCAAAACACAATGTGTAATATATTTCTTCCCTGCAGATCTCCCCGCTCGCTTCGTCCTTTTTTCTTACTTGGTGGAAGCTGCCTGGGTCTGGTTTTGTCTGACCTCAGGCAGCGATTCTCGAGCCTCAGCAGCAGAGGGCTGCTCCTGGTGGCCGTTGGGGACAGCAGCAAAGGTGGCAGCAGGATGCTGATGGCCTCGGCAAGAGGTGCTGGGGGTGCTGCCAAGGAAAGGAGCGTTTGGGTTCAGAGCATCATCAGCGCTGTCAATGTGGAGCTGCTTGTTTGGCTGCTCCAACTTCGTAAGCAGCTCTGGCAGCTTCTGCACTTCAGCATCCAAAGAACCCCGTCACTCTTTCACCCCACAAGGCAGCAGCAGGAGAGCTCCTGCTGCCGGCTCCTCTCCCCTTCCTCCTATTCTCTCTCTGTCTGGTGAAGCTCCCCCCTCCCTCCCCTTCTTCCGCATCTCCAACGTGGGGAGAAGACTCTAAGGCCAGGGGGAATCAGCTGGCTTCCGCAGTATTGGAGAATAGAAAGAAGGGAACAGAATGAGGAAGCTTCACGCTGAAGTGCAGAAGCTTCTAGAGCTGCTTAAGAAGTTGGAGCAGCCAAATGAACAGCTCCACATTTGCAGCACTGATGAAGCTCTGAGTGGCAGCCCCAAACAGTTCCTCTCCTCGGCAGCATCCCATCAGCACTTCTCCTCAGCAGCAGAGGAGACCCTTCAAGAGTTGCTGCCTAGGATGTTTCAGCACATGTGTCTTCTGGTACCGTGCTACCCTGTCAATCAGGCAGGGCAGTACAGCAGCAAAAGAGGCATGTCTTTTGGTGCCCTGATGCCCCACAGACCAACTGACTGGTGTGGTATTGCCAGGGGAAGATGTTAGGCACCAAACTGCACTGCCTCACAAAAGGTCGGCTGCCAGTCAAAATTAGATGGGCTAATTTTGAACGCTGTGAGTGAGCCATCAATAAAATAAGAATTGAACTCTTGAGCTGATGTGAAACAAGACAGACCAGGAGTTATGATATTATAAAAAAATACTATTTTGTCAACTTACACCTATTCAAGCAAGAATATCTGTAATAGTTTCTTTCCACAGTGCCTTAAAGAAATCAGAGTGGTTTGCATAATATACAAAATGCAAATTTTACTTACCATTTACAATAGATTCTTGGAAAACTAGAAACAAAAACTGTATCCATAATATGTTTCCCTTCCATTTTCTTGGCAGACTTGCTTGTTGTTAGATTCACCATGAATTCTGGATTTCTAGTGTTTTCACTTAAAAAGAAAAAGAGTACTACATAAGATAAACAGAACATGGAAAGGGGGCTCTTAAATGCAGCTAAGGCACATGCAAACTTCCACAAGTCTGTTGCCCCCTCCCCCAAACTTTAATAAGGTATGTCTATTACTATCCAATCTAGCAACTGCACTTTCAAAAAATCTAATCAGCAGGTAAATTATTAGTCCCATATATTAAGATCTATACAAGCAGATACTAGATATCAAGAACAAGCCTGGTTTTATCAATTTGCCCAAGGCTTCTGTCTAGGTATCTTTAATGTTAGCTCTCTGAGCAAAGTGCAGACTTCAAAGCTCTTTGGGACTACAGCGCAAGACACATAACTATTTTACAAAGATTTCAACTATATCTTGAATATTGCATAATTCATGCTTAAGCAGTGCATTAAAAGTTGTGCTCTAAGCTGCTGTTTTCTTCCCATTTTTAACTTTTGCTAAATATCTTCAAGATTTATGTGCATGAGATCACTATTATTTCCTCCTATCAGCTCTCCTGCAAGGGAGCCTAGAAAAGCTTTTCTATTTCAGAGGACCTGCCCCTTCCAGGCAGATCTTCTCTCAACCTTTTATGTCCATACCAAAAAGTTTTGTTTGTTTAATTTATGTGACTCATATTGCTGCAACTGAATAAATATTCCAGCCTTTTCTTACATTTTCTCTTATGTATACTATTTCAAAGGTTGCCATTTCCACCCTTAGACTTCGTCCTGTGAATTTAACAGTCCGGCTCACACAAAAAACTAAGAAAATGAAATATTTCATGGCATGGAGAAAAAGTTATGAGGAAAAAACCACCAGCTTAATTTCTATATGCCAGGCTGCTGCTAAATGCCTAGGACTAGGGCCAAGAAAAGAGGTGGCAACCAAAGCAAAAGTCCACATTCAGAATCAAATTTGGGAAAAGATTAGATTAGCGATCTTGGTGAACTTGCTTGTTGTTAGATTCACCATGAATTCTGGATTTCTAGTGTTTTCACTTAAAAAGAAAAAGAGTACTACATACATAAGATAAACAGAACATGGAAAGGGGGCTCTTAAATGCAGCTAAGGCACATGCAAACTTCCGCAAGTCTGTTGCCCCCTCCCCCAAACTTTAATAAGGTATGGCCAAGAATGAAAATTAACAATGAAAATTAACAAAAATGACTGATTATCGACTTTAAAGTATATTATGCTTAGGTGCAACCACCCAAATATCCAATGCAGCATAATTTTGTTGTGTTTTAACTACACATTTACTTGCCCAAGGCTTAGAGATAGCAGTATGTGATACAAACTAAAATAATTCTATTTCTAAAAAGAGTGCGTTTTCTGACACCTTAAAGATTAATATCCTAGATGATCTAAATTAGCATATTTAGTTTACCTGTAATTAGTTTATTTTACCTTTATTTAGTTTTTAAAAAGCTAAAAACTTTTGCAATATCAGACCAAGCTTGCCTAATACTGTATTTGGAATTGGTAGCCATGGTGAGAACAATATGAAATGAAGAAAAGTAAAGCTCGTTATAACTATGCTATTAACTATGCCAGTGGTTTTCAACCAGTGTGCCTTGGCACCCTGGGGTGCTTTGAATGATGGTTAATAATAATAATAAAAATAATAAATAATTTATTATTTATACCCCGCCCATCTGGCTGGGTTTCCCCAAACACTCTGGGCAGCTTCCAACCGACTATTAAAAACACAATACCACATTAAACATTAAAAACTTCCCTAAACAGGACTGCCTTCGGATATATTTGAAAAGTAAGATAGTTGCTTATTTCCTCCTCTAATGCTCTCTTGCATCTCTGCCTCCCAAAGGCTTGCACAGCTGTTTGTTGCAGCAGCCCTTGCTACAAGCTCCCCAGGCGAATGGTGCTTCTGGGGCTGGCCAGGGGGTGCTTCCCAGGCCCCTGTGGGGCAATGTGAGGAGGCCCCTCTCTTTGGGGCAGGTGCGAGGGCAGCAGCAGCAGCAGCAGCTGTTCAGAGGACTCCTCAGGAGAGGGAAGAGGAGAACACTCCAAAAGGGAAGGTGTTTGAAAAAGGGTGAGAGGCTGTCAGCTCTGCAGGCAAGGGGTCAAATAGCGGGGCTCCTGAGCCCCACTGGGGTGCCACAGAAAGAATGTAAGTTGGTCAAGGGAGCAGTGGACTCAAATAGGTTGAAAACGACTGAACTTGTGGCCACACCCTGGGAACGGCTTCAACAGGCTGCCTAAACCAGGTGAGGGTAGCCAATGGGTCTCAAACCCTCAGTGAATTACAGACTTCCCCCGCATGTGAAGACAGGCTCCAGCAGATTGAGTGGACAAGACCAAGAGTGGGTCCAACGGTCAAGAAAGCGGATTCTGCACACACTGTAGAGGGAAGTGAGGGGCAAATGGGGCTCATCAACCTGGGAAGGGAGCCCAACTAGGAGAAGGAAAATTCTGGTCCTAAGCCTCTGCCAACTTGTGGCTATACTCACGGTAAACCATGAGGAAGAATCCATACCTGCTGCCTCTTTGGGAGAATAAAAGGAGTAAACTCTACATAAACCCGGACAAGACAATCGGATGGCGTCTTGTGCACCTCCTTCTGGCAACTGCAAGAGCCAAGCTGATGCCAAACATCTTGCTCTGCTTTCCTTTGGGCTGAGAGGGTCTTGCTCCCTGGCACTCAACTGTGTAACTGACCTTAAGGTGGTCATTCTTAAACAAAGCAATTTGAAAGAGTAACACTTTGCATTGACCAGAATAATACTTTGCATTGAAGTGGACTGTAGACAACAAAAGCTTATGTCATGAGCAAGAATAAATTTGTTTAAGATGATATCCTACAACTTAATAAAAAGATTCCTTCCAGCAGCACCTTAGAGACCAACTAAGTTTGTTATTGGTATGAGCTTTTGTGCACATGCACACTTCTTCAGATGCACACGAAAGCTCATACCGATAACAAACTTAGTTGATCTCCAAGGTGCTACTGGAAGGAATCTTTTTATTTTGTTTCGACTACGGCAGACCAACACGGCTACCTATCTGTTATCCTACAGCTTAGTTGAATATCACCCAGTCTTTAAGATGCCACAAGACTCGTTGCTTTTGCTGCCACATAAGCTACCCATCTGGAAATAGTTACATTTCTAAAGCTGAAATTGTGCAACAAAACTATATTTATGTCACCTACAACAGTCCTGAGAACCACAATTACTTATGTTCATACATTTCTCCAGTTGGACTCTTCCACCCTTTATAAGTCTCAATTACAGAAAATAGCTTTCACAATGAATATTCATCATACACAAATCCCTGTTTCAGTTTCATATATTTTAACATCACTATATCATCCAACCAACCAACCAACCAACCAATCAATCAATCAATCAATCAGTCATACACTTTATCAAAGTCACAGCTAACCTTAGAAGACACAACAGAAAAACTCTGCAACATATAGGAAATATAATTAAAAACCTTATTTGTTGTTCTTTATTAAAACCTGTCAGAAATTCTAACAAGCTGTGCAATAGGTCTTCAAATTTGCTGTTTTACTTCTCTGTAGAAATATTAACAGCATTCTACAAGTCAAAAGTCTCACAATTGTAGTAAAAGATTACGGATAAGTACATTCCTTGTTTCTGCTGGTGTTATGTACACAAAAACAATACCATGCCTTTGCAGTATCAGTAACACCCCTATGGTAGGCGCTTCATTTACATACATTAAAATGCTCATTTTAAAATGAATATACACCTAGTCACAAGAGGCCTAAATTTAAAAATGACCTGAATAAATCCTATCTCTTACACACCCATCCCAAAGAGGAAAAAAACAAATGGAAGCTTAGGCTTAATGGATGAGAGCAAAAGCTGGAAGGTATATGAGTCTAAATAAGTAACAGACAATTCTTACATTTAAATTAATTCCTTCAACAAATTAAAGAAAATATTTGAAACATTACTTTCATTTACTTGCTACAACAAGCTTTTAATTTCTCCACAACTAATCTTTCCATGTTTGATTTAAATCTCAACAGGTAAATTAAAACAGATTAATAAAGTGTATTTTGTGGCAAAGTTTCCCATCTAGAATTACATCAAAACAACCCATCACATTTGGACTAATAAAACTCTTGTGATGGGGGGGGGGGGGGAATCCAACCTGATAAGGCAACCATTGTTACCCATGAGGACACCAGACGTGCAATGCTGGTCCACAGCTACATTTATTCCAATGCAAAAACTTTGAAATTCACATTATATTAATGAAAAAGGCAAGGGTGAAAAAGTAACAAATAGTTAAGGTTTGAAAGTAAAGCAAGCAGGTTTAACATAATCTATCCACACAAATCCTCAATTCCAAAATCCCTACCTCCATCTTATTACTGCAGCAATGCAGGGCACAAGTAACTTGGCAAGATTCCTCCTCCCACGTCCCATGATAACTATGCCATGCTTTCCCAAAATGGAAAGTGGGGGAGGGGAGGGAGAGAAGGAATATCCTATGTACTTGGATCATAGAAAGCAGGGGAGTCACCAAGGTCAATCACCAAAACACACTTTGCTGACATAAGATGAACAATATGCCTCTGAACACAGAAAGATCACCAAGGAAAGTGTTGTTGCCACTGGTTTAAACTTATAATTAGATGCTTTTGCAGGCCAATCTTTCTAGCATTTACCTGGAAATAAATAATCCCACTAAAATGATGGAGCAGCCTTCATTATTATGCATTGTACAGCACAAGTTCAATTATAGCATAGTATAGTACAGTACAGTGGTACCTCAGGTTAAGTACTTAACCTGAAACTGTTCTTAACCTGAAACACCACTTTAGCTAATAGGGCCTCCTGCTGCCGCCGTGCTGCCAGAGCATGATTTCTGTTCTCATCCGGAAGCAAAGTTACTAACCTGAAGCACTATTTCTGGGTTAGCGGAGTCTGTAACCTGAAGCGTATGTAACCTGAAGCGTATGTAACCCAAGGTACCACTGTATAGTATAGTATAGTATAGTATAGTATAGTATAGTATAGTATAGTATAGTATAGTCATACCTTTGGATAAATACGCTTCAGGATAATTATTTTCGGGTTTCACTCCGCGGAGACCCGGAAGTAACGGAGCGCATTACTTCTGGGTTTCGCCGCTTGCACATGTGCAGACGGTCAAAATGACGTCACGTGCATGTGCGGAAGCGGCGAAACGAAACCCGTGCACGGGCAGTCGCATCTTATGTTCTGTTCAGGACGTGAACGGGGCTCTGGAATGGATCCCGTTTGCATCCCAATGTACCACAGTACAGTACAGTACAGTACAGTACAGTACAGTACAGTATAGTATAGCAACGTATTTCACCTACAAAGTGCAGTTACAACCTACTAAGGTGTTATACTAACTCCAGTTATGAGTTGAAGGCTGGGTACAAGAGTCAGCTTACAAGTGATAATTCAGATAAAATGGTAATTTTGTCTAGTCTGCCACCTAAATGCCATTTGCCAGAAATACTACATTTTTATAAAATAAATTATATTCATCAATCCACCCAGGAGCAACAAGCCTCCTGCTTTGTGGGTATGGATAGCTTCCAACTATTGTTGATGTCAGGGACATAACTGTTCTGCCCTCGTCTCAAGGATAACACTATCACCCATCCAAGACAGCATAATCAACCCACCTATGTTGGTGTGCATATGACCCACATCCAAAACCAAAGAAATACTTCACATATTCAACAGAAAGAATTACCACCTAAATTGTGATGGCAGCTTCTTACAAGATCTTTCTTTTGCGCCAACCTCTATGTTACTCTGTTATAGATATTTTAAGGCCCTTTACGTCAGAATTCACAGGCAGTTTCTTTGAAACACCCCAGCCTTTGGTTAGGATACAGGGCGCAGTCTACCAACACAAAGTCCAAGAGTGTGATAAAACGCAAATACATCATCCCAGCCTGAGCTTTTGATTCACAAGAATTGATACAGATCATCGTTCCCCACGTCATCTTGAAGAGGAGTTCTGTGAAACTCAATCGTTTACATAATCCTCAAATAGTCTAGCCAATAATAATAAAAATAACAACAATAATATTTTTTTATTTGTACCCCGCCCTGTAAGATACTGGTTTTGCTAGCCTATCACATTGGTACTGCACCCTTCCTTTAATGAGTTCAGGGCGGCATGCACAAATGTAGGTTGCCATACTTTATCCTCACAACCAGCATGCCAGGCTGGTTAGGCAGAGAGGGAGCAATGGGCCCAAGGTCACCGGCTGAGTTTCAGAGCTGAGCAGGGATTTGAACTGTGACCCCTGGATTCCTGAGACCAGGAAGAAGGTGGGCTGGGGAAAATCCACACTTTTATCACCACTAATCCCGGCATAACTTGCACATAGCTCTTTTTAAAAGTTTGAAATAAATAATAATTGCTAAGAGATCTTGACCTACTGTATTTTAACCTATTTTAACAAGAATATTGTTGGAACATTTCCCCCTCAAGCTATTTATGCAATACCATTAGAGTACTGTACAGTGGTGCCTCAGGTTAAGTACTTAATCCGTTCCGGAGGTCCGTACTTAACCTGAAACTGTTCTTAACCTGAAGCACCACTTCAGCTAATGGGGCCTCCTGCTGCCGCCGCGCCACCGCCACGCTATTTCCGTTCTCATCCTGAAGCAAAGTTCTTAACCTGAAACACTATTTCTGGGTTAGCGGAGTCTATAACCTGAAGCGTCTGTAACCCGAGGTACCACTATATCTGGACTTTACAAGGTGACAAAAATGGAGCTTAAACTCTGCGTTTAGACCAAAAAAAGGGAGAAGACCATATAAGACAAAGTTAATTATGCTGCACTTAGGTTTTATTTCAGCTGAAAGAGAGGAATACGCAGCCAAACAAACACAAGGTTTCCACTTTTTAATCTGAAAAGGATTCCTATACTCTCTGCAGTCTTTGACAGGCAGGAATTCAACATGTGCAGCGTTCTCTCCCCAGGTGAAACTTTCCCAGTTGCTACACCTGTTGCATTTCTTCTTGACTGCAAAGTTTGAAGGGAAGCAGGCAGCCCAACGATCCCTTCTTACTTCTGTCCCCATTAGAGTTTGTCCTCCCCGAAGGAAGGAAGGAAGGAAGGAAGGTTAGAAGCAGGAGGAAAGGCGGCTACAAGCCTAGCATTGGGGCGCAAAGGAATACACACATACCGTGGAGCAAACCTGACAGGCGACGCGGAGCTTCACCGGACGGCGCGCCAGGGGCCCTTCAGGCGCCCGCGCTGCGCAGCAACCACCTTGCCTTGCCTGCGCTTTTATATAAATAAGCGCGGAAAGAAGGTCACCGGCGCCCTTCTGGAGCCCGCCTGACAGACAGCGATTCAACCAGTAGAGCTCCTCCTCTTGCTGCGGAGGAGAACTTCACTGGTTGGATGTGCGCCTTGGAGGCGCCGCTTAAAGGCACAAAGGAGCCGCGGCAGAAAAAGGCCGAGCCGCGCGCTGCGCTTCCGCCGAGGAGGGAGGTCGCGCACACCTGGCCTCGGCCGCCCTGGCTCCCCTCCGGGCGCAGCTGCCGGCCGGCCGCCTCCCGGGTCCCAGCTGGCCTGGCCCCTCGCACTCTGCCCGGGGCCGCCGTGCAGAGGCAGGTACCGGAAATGAGGTCGCCGTGTACACAGCAGCCCACGTCCCCGGCCCACGCCCGCACACACCTCCCGCCAGGGCCGGCTGCTATTGGGCCGCGAAGGCCAGGGGGTGGGCCGGGCCAGCGGGCGGGGGGGGGGGGGGCGCCCGGCCGGGGCGAAGCCAAGAGGCGTCGCTTGGGCAGCCAGGTCCGCGGGAGACGCAGCGGGGCAGGAAATGGGCTCGGTTGTATTTGCCATGTTCTGTTTGTGGGAATGTTCAGGAGGCAGGAGAGGATATATTGTTTAATTATATCCTGCCCAACTTGTGTTAACAAGTTCTACAGTTTTTAAACTTACACCACGGACAGCATTTTTGCCAGGCTTGTTTAAGCCTCTAAAATAAGTTTCCTGGTAATTCCCCTTTTTTGTTGTTTAGTCCTTTAGTCGTGTCCGCCTCTTCGTGACCCCCTGGACCAGAGCACGCCAGGCACTCCTGTCTTCAATTCCCCTTTTACTCCCTCCTAAAAAGAATAGAAGACAGAGGACGAGATGGTCGGACGGTGTGCTCCAACTACCAACGTCAGTTTGACCAAACTGTGGGAGGCAGTGGAAGACAGGAGCGCCTGGCCTGCTCTGGTCCAGGGGGGCACAAAGAGGCGGACACAACCAAACACACACACACACACACACAGAGAATAGACACAGCAGTCTTACATAAAAGTATAAAATAGTTTGCTCACTCATCCTGTTCACAAATGGATCCCAGAAGGCAGACTTAAGTTACAAAATATATACCCCTGGAATCTATTCCATGAGGAGATAGTTCTTTTGAAGCCAGGAGTGCATCTCAGGCTGATGCTTCTTCAAGGGAAGCAAAATGAAGAGGAGCTAGATGTGGTGTCCTGCCCTGTGCTTGTTGTAACCAGCACAGGTGAGGTCACGCCCACCTCGGGTCACATGTGGAGGAAGTTTGTCCCAGCCCAGGAGGAAACAAGAAGTTTATCTACTAGTTGAACAAACCTCCCTCCTCATGTCTAAACACATCCACTCTAGGAATGTTGCATTTGACTGCTCTGTGTTTCACACCCCACAAATTCTGTTGTGTCATGTTATTGTTATTTATTGCTTGTAGGCCACTTTGGGATTGGTTTAATGAAAAGCAGCATGGAAATATAAAATCAATCAAACTAAACCACCAACTTGGCAGGTGCATTTGCGGCAAAAGGGTTCATTTGGGCAGGTGCGAGGGTTTTCCAAACAGGGAGGGCAAAATTGCTGCACCTGTAGAATGTCAACAGCTATGGGAAACACAGGCCGCCTCAGGAAACAAAAAGGAAGCAGCCGGCCTCAGGTGTGGGGAGAATTGCAGAGTTGGAAGGGACCCCAAGGGTCATATAGTCCAACCCTGAACTGCAAGACTCAGCTTAAAGCATCCACAACAGGTGGCCACCCAACCTCTGCTTAAAAACCTCCAAGGAAGGAGAGCCCACAACCTCCCAAGGGAGACCGTTCCACTGTGGAACAGCTCTTGCTGTCCAAAAGTTCTTCCTGGTGTTTAGTTGGAATCTTCTTTAACAGGGCTTAGACTCCCATTGGATTTCAATGACTCTGTATGCCATTCTTTTCAAGGTGCCCCATAATCAACTGGCTGCTTCCTCAATTGGTGTGGTAAATGGCCTTCCTAACATAAATTGAGTGACACTAGGAGCACCCAACCACTTTTGATTTTTACCATTTTTAAAAGAAGAGCTGGATGCCATTGTCCCTAAAATGAAATAAATAAAAGGAAGAGCTAGCTGGTCATTGTTGGAAATCAAATGTTGGACTAAACAGACCTTAGTTTCTTAAGATTCTAAACATAAGGGGAGAAGAAGACATATACAGCATATTCTCAGCATTTTAAAATTAATTAATTTTTTTGTTGGGGGGGGCCTGGAACGGATATGCAGTACACCCAATGCCTGAGCCAAAAATCCACCTATATCTGTAATCAATAAGGTTGTGGCCATTTCTAATCCAGATCATTGTCTGCTTGAGTTTTTAAATCACATCTTACACTTGGTCACTGCCTGTCAGGGTGTCACTGTGACTGGGCTTGCAAGAAACTAATTTTGTGGTGAGTTTCCCCACCTTTTCTCAGTAAGAAAATCACTGAGTATATTAAAAATAATAATGGAAGCTAAATCTGGGTGCATAAAGATGAAGGCTAGGTGGTGATTCATTAGCATGGTATGCTGAAGGGGGGAGAGCTGGTGGTCCCCCCCCCCCCCGGCCTAGGAAACGGGAGCAGAGCCAGTAAATGAAGAGGGCATGTACAACTCATCCTATGTAGTAAACGTCCCTGGAAAGTACCTTCAGGAAGATTCTATACTTTGGGAGAATTGTCCGAATACAGTGGTACCGCTGGATGTGAACGGGTTCTGTCCTGGAATAGAAAGACTGTGGCCTTGCTGATTATGCTGGATCCTTGGCAGCGCTTGATAGCATTGACCCTGGTAATCTTCAGGATATGCTCTCAGGAATGGAGGCACGCTGCCCACTCCCAGTGGTCCCACAAGGTGCTTGTGCTCCATGACATTTGTGGAATGGGGTCCCTCAAGGATCCCTTCTGTCCCCCATTTGTTCAGCATGAAGCTGCTGAATGAGGCCGTCAGAAGATGTGTGTCATCAATACCCCAATCACACCCAGAAGAAGCTTTTATGTGGTGTTTGAAAGCAATCACAGACTAGGAAAGGGTTAAGGAATTTAATTTAATTAATTTAATTTAATTCTTAAGGAAGATGTGTTCAATCACAAAGTGTGTAGTCTGGGAATGTTATTAGACTCCTCTTTATTTCTTGATAGTTACGTAGCCTTGGTGGCAAAAAGAATATCTCAGCTGAGGCTGATTCACTGCCTGCAACTCCTGGACTGACATAACCTAGCCACACTTATCCAGTGATGGTAACTTCAAGACAGGAGTACTGCAATGTGGTTTTGTGGGGCTTTTTCTGTGTCAAAAACAAGCAAACAACCATCCAAAATATATAGTAGATGCAAGCAGCATTTGAGAGTCTCATGTATTAGAAGGCATGGTTTAAATTAAATAACCTGCTTTAAATAGCTTGAGTAGGTCTATTTCCCCTCTCCCTCTGTCTTGACCATATATCTTTTTTTGCAATTCATCTTTATTGGTTTTTAACAACTGAAATGCTTTCTTAACGTAAGATCACAGTATAAAGTTTCAGTTTCTTGTTGATGTACATGTGTTTCTAAATCATAATAAAGAAAAACAAAGATATATTCTTAATCATTTGACTCATTAATATTCTAATTACTTCTGACTTCCCTCCCCTTCTTACTTGGGTCCTTTAGAGTTCTTGGTTGAATGCATATCATAATAAATCTAGTTTATTGGTAACCAATTTTTTGCTACTTTCTTATTACAAGAGTTAATCTAAACCAGTCAAAAAATTTAATTCTCCACAGTGGTCTTTCAGGTATTTTAAAAATATATTCCAGTCTTTACTAAATTTTTGTTTCACTTGATCCCTTCTCTGTCTTGTCAGTTTATCCATCTTAGCGTATTCCATCAGTTAAATCAGCCAAACTTTTTTTGATGGCATCGTCTCACTTTTCCAATTCTGTGCAATCAAAACTCTCGCTTCTGTGGTTGCGTATATAAATAATTTCTTTAAATTTTTTGGAATCTCCCTCCCAATAATCCCTAAAAGAAATGCTTCAGGTTTTTTGGGAAATGAAATTTTGAACATCTTTTTCAACTCGTTATAGACTGAATCCCAAAATTCCCTCATTCTTTTACAGGTCCACCAGACATTGTACATCGATCCCACCACCTCCTTACATTTCCAGCATCGGTCTGATTTATTTTTGTACATTATCAATAATGTACAAGAGTTGATGATCATGTCAGGGCTTGTGAAAACACAGGGCTTTGCAAGGACTGCTGGTTGGTGGTGCCTGGGAGACATGCCTGCCAAACAGGAGGAAGTGTTGCTGGCGGAATCTCCACCACAGAAAGCCCCAATATGGGACATTGTGGGGAGGGCTTGAGCCAGCCCAGGAAGCGCTGGGTCCTGAACTGGCCTCACTCACTGCTGTCATAATGTGTCCAATGTGAGCCTAATCACAGCTCCAGCTCCAGGCTGGTTTAACAGCTTGCCTGCCTTCCGCTTTCCCGGCCAGGGAGAACAGCAAGATGTAGATGCAGCAGTTGCCCCGTCAACTCCAGGCAGCTCTTCCTTAATATTTTCAATGATCTTTCACTTACTGGAACAGACAGAGGCAAAGTTTACCCTTTTCTGGCTCTGGGGAGAAGAGGTGACAGAGGTACCTTCCCCACTTGCTTTGAGGCTTGACTCATTGCTTTTTCATGACCTGAAGGGTGTATTATTATTATTATTATTATTATTATTATTATTATTACCACCTCCAAGCAGTTCAGTGTGGCATGCATGGTTCTCCTTCTCTCCATTATAATCTCACAACAACCTGTGAGGTTGATTAAACTGAGTGAAAGTGCTTGGCCCCAAATCAGCCACTGAACTTCATGACTGAGTGGGGATTTGAACCCTGGTCTCTCAGGTCTAGCAATCAGTTGATGCTTTGTTATGCAAGGAAATCAGTATTCCCAATTTTGTGTCAAGCTGCACCCCCATGGCAGCCACTTTGTGTCTGGTTCCCCATGACATTCTTTCAGAATTCCAAACATGCCACTACGCCAAAAAAGGTTGGCGATCGCTGGTCTCATGTCTGGGAGATGCCAAGGGTGCAAGTGAAGATCTGCAGTGAACATCATCTTTGCATCCTCTGAGAACTCCTCCACACTTGCCTTTACTTCACATTTCTGGGCACAGGTCTGGTCTTTCCAGGTCTGTGTCCAAGAACTTTTTTTTTGTTTGCCTACCACTTTTCCTGCGAAAACCTGCTTTTTACCACAAATGGCAACCACCCCGCTGGTTTTTCCCCCAGAGTGGTTCAAGGCCTGATAAAATGCTGGTCTAGTGGTGATATTGTGGATTACAGCCTTAGGTACGTTAACTTAATGATTTAGCAAAAGCTAAGCACATTTTAATCCTACTGACTTCAATAGGGGAACTAATAAGCATATATTTATGCTCCAGTCTCTCTGAGACACCTTACAAAGCAGTCAAAAAGCTGCTGCTCTGACAGTCCAACCTCAGGAAAACACACTGCTCTGACATGGGCGCAGCCGGCCTTTCTGCTAGTGGGGGGCAGGCTTTTGTTAGGGGGACAGAACCTCAGATTTGTATTGATTTAGGGGAGCAGCTGCCCCCCCAACACCCCTTGGCTATGCCCACGTGAAAAGCCCAGACCTAATTAAACTGCATAAACACCAACAGTGTCCTCTACGATATGATACGATACGATATGATACGATATCTTTATTGCCATTGTCCCATACAGAAGAATGAAATTGAAAAATCTACATAAGACATTTAAAAACCCCTAAAAACTCTGAAACCCCATTTTAAAATACAATATACTCCTATAGATACTCCTTATACTGTATTTAAAACCAGAACTGCATTTGGGTAGAAACTGTTTCTCAGGCGGCTAGTCCTGGTCTTTATAATCCTGGACCTTCTTCCAGAAGCCAGAAGCTGAAAGAGATCATATCCGGGGTGCACACTATCCTGCGCTATCTCTGCAGCTTTCTTATGGCACCTGGAAGCATAGAGTTGATCCAAGGTGGGAAGAGTGCACCCAATTATTCTCTCCGCAGTCTTTACAACCCTGGACAGCATTGTTTTTCCCCTGACCGTGCAGCTCCCAAACCACACACACAGACCATAAGTTAATACACTCTCCACAGTAAATAGTAAAATGCCATCAACAGGTCCTTTGAGAGATTGTTTTTCCGGAGGATTCTCGGAAAATATAACCTCTGCTGTGTTCTCTTCATCAGGTCTTTGCTGTTTTCTCCCCAGGTTAGATCATCTCTCAACTCCATTCCCAGAAATTGAAACACTGAGACCTGTTCCATGCACTTCCCCTCAATAATAAGTCGCTGAATATTCAATTTACATTTCCTAAAGTCCACAATAATCTCTTTTGTTTTCTTTAAGTTAAGGAGTAAGTTGTTTTTCCTGCACCACTCCCCCAACTGCTCAACTTCCTTCCTATAGGCCGCCTCCCCCTCTCCAGCCGTGATTAAACCAACCACCGTTGTATCATCTGCAAACTTAATGATCTTATTACTGGGGTATTTGGGGGCACAGTCAGCTGTATAGAGTGTATATAAAGTGGGCTCAACATGCACCCCTGCGGCGTCCCCGTATTCATGATGAGATCCACAGAGACGTGTGAACGCACTAATATCCACCTGCACAAACATGGTGGAAGTCCCAGGTCTAATAATTTGGGCACCAATCTATGCGGAAGAATAGTATTAAATGCAGAACTAAAGTCTACAAAGTCTAAGTCTCGCATAGTTCCCTTGCTTCTCCAAATGAGTCAGGACAGTATGTAAAGCCATTGCCACAGCATCTCTGACCATCATAAAAAAAGAGGGAATAAAACTGATCAACGGGAGCAGGGGGAGCCCTCCCCCCTCCCCCAACTGATTGATGAGAATTCTCAACCAGTTGTTTTTTTAATACAGCAAGCAATGTAGAGATTACTCATCCAGTAAGCATCAATAAAACATTTGCATAGAAAAGATCCACCTCTATTATTAAAGTGTGAGTAAAGTTAACAAAAAACACTTAGTCACAGTTGCTGAGCTGGACTTCCTTCTTTGCTGCAGACCATTTGTGATGACAATTATTGCAAACAAACTCTTCTATTTTTCAGAAAGCAAACATGACAAATTGGTAAGAGTTCAGCCAAATTAATATGGAGGCTAAATGGCCGAGATATTGGGAAATTTTGGAACAAGAAGGGGACAGATTGAAATTGCAAAGCTTTGAGAAATTAAAAGGGAAAGTGAGAGATTGGCTTCACTATTATCAAATAATGGAAGTTTTTAAAATGGACAGGAAAATTGGCTTCCAGGTGGAAAAATCAAAACTAGAGATTGAACTGTTCTACCCAAGTGGGCACAGGATATTGGTCATAATATTATGTTTGCTGACTGGGAAAAGTTGTGGACCACCGGGAAGAAATTTACGGCATGTAATGCCCTAAGAGAAAATATTATGAAAATGATTTACAGGTGGTACATGACCCCAGTCAAGCTTGCAAAAGTTTACCACTTGCCAGACAATAAATGTTGGAAATTGAAGGAACATTCTATCACCTTTGGTGGGTGTGCCCAAGGATTAAGGCTTTCTGGGAAATGATCTATAATGAACTCAAAAAGGTACTTAGGTACACTTTCCCTAAGAAACCAGAGGCCTTTCTCCTGGGCATAGTTGGCCAATTGATGTTTAAGAACTTATATGTGTTTTTTTGTCTTTTATGTTTTATATTGTGTTTTGTTTGTTATTGTGTTGTTTTGTTTTGTTATGATAAAAATTTGTTAAAACTTTAATAAATTTTTTATTAAAAAAAAGAGTTCAGCCAATGGAAATAGCACATAAATTCCTGCTTGATAAACCACATGGAGAGTTTTACATAGATGTAATTTTGGAGAGCTCGCTAATGTCCTTGATAAGGTTCAATTACACATGGAGTAATGCTAATGCATGTACTTTTATTTTCTAATTCAGTAACATTTGTATTCTTGGAATGTTTTACATATTACATTTTCATACTTAAATGTCTGTGGTCATGAATAAGAAATGTACACATTTGTAATGTGAAAATGGATGCAACAACAGGCTTAATTTAATGAGAGAATCACAGAATTGCAGAGTTGGAAGGGACGCCAAGGGTCCTCTAGTCCGAGCTGCTGCATTGCACCCCCATCATTCAGCCTGAGGTCCAACTCCAAGGGCCTCCTGGCGGTTCCCCCACCGTGATAAGTGAAGTTACAGGGAACAAGACAGAGGGTCTTCTTGGTAGTGGAATACCCTCCCATCAGAAGGCGATAAATCAACTTTTAGAATGCAGCCCTGCATAGTTTTTAATTTTGTTTTTAATTTTGTTGTTTTATTGTGCTTTTATATTTGTTGGAAGCTGTCCAGATTTGCATATCCATTCTACAGATACAAAACGCTGGTACATCATACAGAAGACTTGAAAATTAATATGCAAGGCAACACTTGATCTGTATATTGATTTGAGCTGCCCACAGGTCATTAAGAATTTCATTAGTTTATTGAAACCAAAAGATTAGTTACACCTGCCTCTTCCCTAATGTAGGACCTGCAAGACTTCCTCATGGGCACTGCTTTCTACTCCACCCTCTTAAGCAGCTGGAACCAAAGATTTCCTCTTTCGGTACTAGTTTCCTCTTTTGAAACTAGTCGTTCCAAAATATAATCTCATGTTCCTTGGGCAAGTGATTAATTGTTGTTACAATGTACTACCTGGAGGGGGAGGGGTCCCCATAGGACCAACGAGGCCAGTCCACATTGTGTAGGATGGGAAACAAGAATAAGATAATCCTGCTCTCCACAGTGAAATTTCATGATACAAACAACAAACTCTGGCAATGAAATTAAGGTCATTTAGGGAGATACATTATAATATTCCTGGATGGATTTGATCTCTGTGGTACTGTGAATAAAACATCTTGGGGACACCTTGCTTGCCCGATTTGATGACTTTCAGAAAATGGAGGAAACAGATGGTATAGGCATGAACATTATTGCTTTTAAATTTCTGCATTTGATTGTATCAGTGTTCCACAAATGAATATCATTAATGACCTTAATCTCTTTGTTTTGATTGCTTCTGACCACCATGCCAAGATAGTTGTACCTAAGAGTTATGCACACCCTTAGAAATGGATTCAATAATAGAAATGGTGGTTTATTGAGCACCAATTTAACACCTATTAGGGAACTAAAATGAAAGAAGCCCAATGTAAACTATATTTAAACTGATAAAAGCATATATAAATAGGAATGTTATGTGAATATAACATAATAAGATTGCCTTTCATAATGCAGTTTCATAAACACAGATCTAGAAATATATGTTGTAATATATGAATTTTGTAATAAGAGCATGCCTCAACCAATGACTTTTTATTGCTAGTTTTGAAGCAACCAGTTAGTTTTATTGCTGGCTGTAGCTATGACAGCTAAGTCGAACCTCCATGTTCAGAGTTAGTCTGTTTATTTCTTTTAAAAATATATATATAAGGTTTTCTTGGTTTACAAAAGTATGTGCATTGTCTCTTTTTCAGGTTGTAAAGTCTTTTCTACAAATCAGTTACATTTGATACGAGACATTAGTTTTGTATTCAGCATGGGGTTGGGGAAGAAGAAAGGGGGAGAGGAGGGGTGGGGTGGTCAAACATATTATTTTATATAATGTATATGTGAGGGTTTTGTGTCAGCGTCAACTAGGTAGGTTCTCTTTCTATCCGCTTTTTGCATTTCTTGGTGGTGAGAGGGATGGGAGGCAGGGGTGTGTGGTTGGTTGTCTGTTGTTGGATGTGGTGAGGTTTGCAGTGGGTGGGGGGGGGTCAAGTAAGCTATATTGATTCATATGCTGTCAATGGGTTCTTGTTGTAGTCCCATTGAGTTGATAAAGGGGAGCCATACTGAGGTGAAGGCAACCTCTTATATTTGTCCCTATGTCAGGTTCAGTCTGTTGGTTAGCTTTTCTAGTAAAGCTGTTTCCCATACGATTTAGTATCAGTAGTCCATGTTCACATCTGACAGGTCTCTCCAGGGTCTGGCTAGGATGCTTCTAGATGCTGAGAGTAGGTGGCTTATGAGCTCTTTATAGTGTGAGTGGAAATTATTATCTTGGAAGATGTTCAGCAGGGCGAGTTCTGAGGTGACTTCTAATAACTGCTTAGTTATTCTGTGTGTTTCCTGTAGGACTGATGTCCAAAAGGGTTGGATTTGGGGGCATTGCCACCACATGTGGAGGTATGGGCCTGTAGCGGCAAAGCCTCTCCAGCATTTTGGTGAGGTTCCTGGGTGTATCAGTGCCAGCGGTATTTGGTACCATCTGTAAGTAAGTTTCAGAGTAACTTCCCCCCTTTTTTTGGATGAGATGGGTCTAAACCATGGGTAGGCAGACTAAGGCTCGGGGGCCAAATCCGGTCCAATCGCCTTCTAAATCTGGCCTGCAGATGGTCTGGGAATCAGCGTGTTTTTACATGAGCAGAATGTGTCCTTTTATTTAAAATGCATCTCTGGGTTATTTGTGGGGCATAGGAATTTATTCATTCCCCCCCCAAATATAGTCCGGCCCCCCACAAGGTCTGAGGGACAGTGGACTAGCCCCCTGCTGAAAAAGTTTGCTGATCTGTCTAAACAGATATTTAGATCATATTTTAGCGTATTGAGTAGGGTTTATTTCATAGACGACTTCTCATTGTTTTTTGAGTGCATCAAGGGGAGTTGTGGGATTTTGGAGCAGTATTTTGTATATTGTGGATACCATTCCTTCTGGAGAAGGTTTTGGAAGGTGGTCAAGGTGAGAGCTGGACCATAAAGAAGGCTGATCGCCGAAGAATTGATGCTTTTGAATTATGGTGCTGGAGGAGACTCTTGAGAGTCCCATGGACTGCAAGAAGATCAAACGTATCTGTCAGGGAACTGCCATCAGTGCCAGAGGGAGAGGGCAAAATCCAGAGGGATTCCAGAGAGCGTCCCGGGATTGGGAGAGGCAGCCCATCTTCTGGGGAAGAGAATCAGGTTAGCACCAGTGGAGAAGGGGGGCAGATGGGGGAAGAGGCGAGGCGGTCCCATGACTCCTTGCCGGGAGATTAGGGGTCCTCCGCTGCCTATGCCCTGCTTGCACAGAAGGCTTTCACGCAGAGAGAGTAGGAGGAGACTAGGCGCCAAAGAGCTTCTTTGCTGAAAGAAGTTTAAGAAACGCCCACTGACGGATTCTGCCAGCGATTGAGACAGCCATGGGTGAGTGGCTGTCCGGACAGAAAAGGTTCACTTAGGCAACCCAGCCAGGTGTTTGCACCGGCTTACGCACGAGCAACCCCTAGAACCATTACAGTATCCATTGTTAAGGAAATCAGCCCTGAGTGCTCACTGGAAGGACAGATCGTGAAGCTGAGACTCCAAGACTTTGGCCACCTCATGAGAAGAGAAGATTCCCTGGAAAAGACCCTGATGTTGGGAAAGATGGAGGGCACAAGGAGAAGGGGACGACAGAGGACGAGATGGTTGGACAGTGTTCTCGAAGCTACCAGCATGAGTTTGACCAAACTGCGGGAGGCAGTGGAAGACAGGAGTGCCTGGCGTGCTCTGGTCCATGGGGTCACAAAGAGTCGGACACGACTAAACGACTAAACAACAACAAGGGCCTACTGCAGGGGTTGTCAACCTAAGACCCATGGGCCAGTAGCGGCCCACAGGGCTCGTCTATCCAGCCCATGGTGACCCCTTACACTCATTCTTACCAGTGTGGTGTAGCGTGGCACGGTGCGAGGACCGACTTCCAGGGTGATGGTGCCTGTGCGCATGTGCATGGGTGCTCCTCCGACCCGGATGTATGCCGGAAATAGCATGTGTGCACCCATGCAGGACAAAGAAGCTCCTGTGCGCATGCACACACACTATTTCTGGCACACATCCAGGTCGGAGGAGTGCCGGAAATAGCATGTGTGCACGCATGCTCCTCCGACCTGGAAGAGCGTACATGCGCACACGCCCCGGCCCACCCTCTGACAGATCCATTGGTCCATTGTCCGGTAAACTTGCTGACCCCTGGCCTAGTGGCTGCTGATTTTACTGCTGGATTGTTTAAGAAGGCATGTAGTTGATGGTGTGTTAGCCAAGGTGTTTGGGTGTCCCCTAGTTTGTCTTGTATTTCTTGTGTTGGTATGGATTTCTTTTTGTAGAAGTCTTTTAGGCAGTGTAGGCCTTTGGCTTGCCAGGTTTTTATCTGGAGATTTTGCACCATGTGATGGAATAGTGGGTGATAGGCCAGGGGGGTTGTAACTGTGTGGACCTGTTCAGTGTTGTGGGGATTTTCTTTAGTTTGTTTTGGGGAAATGGTCCTACCCCGAACATGCCCAATCTTGTCTGATCTCGGAAGCTAAGGAGGGTCAGGCCTGATTAGTACCTGGATGGGAGTTAGTCTGTTTCTGAGCAAGTGTTGGCCTTCTTAGGTGCCTGCCACAGCCAACAGCTCAGTAGGGGTCTCGCCACTAATGCCAGCCTTCTGACCTTGCTCCTTCTCCTGACAATTGCTGCCTGATCACCTCCTGAGGAAGTGAGTTGTGAGGAAGAGCAAGAAGCGGCAATTTTCTTTCTAGGTTGCGGTGCTGATTGAAAGAAAAATTGTAGCAGCAAGTAGAGGCCTCCATTGAGATGATATTGTACAAAAGAGTGAGCGATCTTTGCGTCCTGGCTGCAAACTTCCAAAAGGTGAGTACTGCGCCGTATGGGTCTTGGATTCAACCACCAAGGCAATTCATATGTTTTCACTGCAGTTTATTGTAATTGGATATCCAGGATGTATTAGCTCTGGTATCACTGCACCTAAATATGGTGTTATAGCACTAATGCTCAGTAACAGTATAAAACTTAGGAAATTGTCTTATTTTCTGAAATTATTATTTTGATAATAGTATATTGCAGCCAGAGTTCCGCTGCAACTGCAATAAGTTTTGTACTGTTTACCAATTTTAGTCTTTTCACAGGATTTTATCTATGGTGAAAAATGCAGCCAAGTGGCAAGAGATGCTGCTACCAGATGCCACAATGGGGAACCTGCAAGCAGGATGTGGCCACAAATGCATTCTCCCCTCCTGCCATTCCCAGGAACTGGTATTCAGACAGCGGAGGCAGAACACAGCCTTTTGCGACATGGATTTGTCTAATCCTCTTTTAAAGCTTCCCAAGTTGGGGGATATCACTGAATTTCATGAAGAAGGACTTTATTTTATCTGTCCTGAATCTTCCAACATTCAGCTTCACTGGATGTCCACCACGAGGTTGAGGGTTCTGGGGAGACGGACTTTTCCCTATCCCCTTTCTCCATGCCATGCACAACTTTTGTAAATTTCTATCCTGTTGCCTCTTACTCACTATTTCTCTAAGCAAAAAGCCTCAGATGTTGTAACCTTGCCTCATAGGGGAGTTGCTCCATCTCCATGATCATTTTGTTTGTCCTTTTCTAAATATTTTCCAGTTCCACAATATCTTTTTTGAGATGAAGTGAGCAGAACTCTATACTCTCTTCCTGATGCAGGGATAGAATGGAGTATTCTGAACAGAAGCACTTCACTCTGCAACCAGTCCTACCAGTCTCCCCCCACTGGGCACCAAGCAGGTGGGGGAGGGGGCGCCACTATGTTGCTCTGAGTTGAGCAGAACAGAAGGTGAGAAGGCTGCTGAATTTGGGCCTCGCACAGGCACCACTGAAATTGCATGCCCTATTGCTAGTAGAAATATTTGGCAATGTATATTCAGTGCAAACTCTAGGATAATTATGAGCTTAACATTATGATGTGCCAACTTCTAATCAAACCAGATATCTGATTTTAAGCATATGAATACCTGTAAGGCATGGCAACTTAATACTGGAACACTAGAATGTATTTTGTACAGTACAAGGTTTTAACCATGATGGTCTCATTCCAGCTATGATGTACTTTATCTGGATATCTACTCATGAAGATTGGCTGCCTGTGAAAGACATCATTACCTGTTTGATGTGGGAAAGGGAGCTGGGTTCATTCCCCTCTACTTTCAGCCAAGAGACCAGCACTGACAGAACCAGATCCAATTATATGATTTGCAAAAATAACACCAGAACCTGGACATGGCCAGAACCAAATATGCAGTGATCATCAAAACATGCAGTTCCTTTATTAGTTAAGTTTAGAGGGAGGAGATAGAAAACAGCAAAGCGAGGAACGGTTGTTCACTTAGCTCCATTCAATCACCCAGTGTCCTTTCTAGCAAACTGTACCCACGGAATTGCAACCCTAGGGGAGAGAGGCACCACATAACTGGTCTTCTGGCCCTTATTTACCCACTGAGAGCCAGTGTGGCATTGTTGCTAGGATGCTGGGGACCAGGACTTGAGAGAACAGGGTTCAAATCCTTGCTCAGCCATCAAGGTCACTGTGTGATCTTGGGCTAGTCATAGTCTCTCAGCCTATCCTACCTTAAAGGGTTGTTGTAATGATACAAATAAAGGAGAACAATTTATCTCACCTTGAGCTCTTTGGAGGAAAGGTAGGATAGAAATGTAAGAGAGAGAGTGCGGCTGCGCTTTGGTGATGTACTTTGAACTGTATAGTTGTTATCACACCACGAAAGGGCTGAGATCAATAAGAAGCAGCTGAGGGTTCAGCTTAAACCAGTTCTAATTGTGTTGCTTTCTAATCTAATTATAATACAGATTCCCAATCAAAACATGGAATCTGCGACCACTCGCCTAACAATCACCTTAGGTGGATCAGGACATAAACAAATGGTTCAAATTACATTGCAGAGCTGCCTAAATTTAGAAGCAGTGAAGTTGGGATTGCTTTTTAACTTCAGCATCAGTTGAGATGGAAAAATAGGATACCATTTTTAAGAATAAAAATATGCTCTACTTCAATAACGGTTCTTGTCAAAGGATACAAAAGTCAGGATGTGTTTACAAGTTTGAGCTGTTAATATTTTACTTGTGGTTACTATACAACACTCATCCTAATACAGACTGGCAATTTAAACATTTGCAAAGTAGGTTGGGTGTACTTAATAATCCTCTCGATACTGACACAGTTTTAACCACATTCAGAAGCAGGAACTCTTTGATGAAAGGATTAATGTTGTTATGTGGGGGATTTTAAAATCACTGGAACACATTTTTCAAACTCATACCAAACCATATGCAAAAGAATGTCTGCTTGGTGTGCATTTTTAACTTTTTGTAGTAAAATTCCAACTAATGTGAGTTGCCTGTTTAGAGGGCTGATGCTGAAGTTTCCCCCTCACCAAGAAAAATAAGATTTGTACTACAGTGGTACCTCGGGTTAAGTACTTAATTCGTTCCAGAGGTCCGTACTTAACCTGAAACTGTTCTTAACCTGAAGCACCACTTTAGCTAATGGGGCCTCCCAGTGCTGCCGCTGCGCCGCTGCTGCATGATTTCTGTTCTCATCCTGAAGCAAAGTTCTTAACCTGAAGCACTATTTCTGGGTTAGCAGAGTCTGTAACCTGAAGCGTATGCAACCTGAAGCGTATGTAACCCGAGGTACCACTGTACACGAATAGAATTTAAGGCAGTTAAATTTTCCCCATTTGCAATTTATGGGGTACTGCTACATGATGAACGAAAGTAGTCAGCATTTGATCATTCAAGGGCAGTGTAGCCTTATAAGGATCTTTTTTCCAGTTAAGTTGTTCTGAAGTTAGTATTTAACACACTGACAATCCTAGCTCTCCTCCTTAAGAAGGCTGTTGAAAAGGAGTAGCATGCATTAGAGGGGTAGGAAAGATGCTACGGACACCTGAAATGTGCCCCTCACAGTCAAATGCAGCAGTTCCAAGTCTACTCACGGGGTTAATACAAAAAGCAAGGTCTGGTAGCGGCTGAAAGTCAAAACACAAGAGCAAGGTTCAGAAACATGCTAAGTTCACCAGGCTCAGCAGGGAGCTGGTGTACAGATATTGGCTCCAGCAACTGAAAACTTTAACCTCCCAGCTTTCGGAGTCCCACCCAGAGCACAGCAGTGTGAGAGGAATGCCCTGATCTGGACCTTGTGCAGAGTACAAATCAATAAGCCCCCCACATCAAGAAAGAATCCCAGGGTTTTACTGCAAACTGTACTTAAACTTGTGACCAAAAAGTGCTGTAAATACAAATCAACACATTGCTCTTCAACAACTAGCAATGAGGTCCAGTTTTGTTTAAGATCTTACTTGCTAATATACAAGAACTACTAGCCTCCCTCTGATCCCAGAGAGAGATTCAGGTGATCAAGCTTCTTCTTCAATGTGCTGGCAGCTTCTGAGAGAGACTGAGACTTCTAGGGCTGAGTCATCAATTAACATAAACACTGAAACAAAGACTCCATCCTCTTTAGGTAGCTTTAGCTGTAAAAGCACCTTTGGGGCACTTGCTGTAATTCTCTGCAAAACATAAAGGTAAAGATAAAGGTACCCCTGACCGTTCGGTCCAGTCGCAGATGACTCTGGGGTTGTGCGCTCATCTCGCTCTATAGGCCGTGGGAGCCGGTGTTTGTCCACAGACATGCCCAGCATCACTAAGCTGCTTCAGAGCAGCGCACGGAAACACCGTAAACCTTCCCGCCAGAGCGGTACCTATTTATCTACTTGCACTTTGAGGTGCTTTCGAACTGCTAGGTGGGCAGGAGCAGGGACCGAGCAACGGGAGCTCTCCCCGTCGCGGGGATTTGAATCGCTGACCTTCCCAGGGTTGTCTGGGTTGTTTTGAACTGCTGACCTTCCTCACTTGTCTCCTTGATCCTTGCCCATCCTGGCTTATAAAAGCTAGCCAGGAAGGACTGGGTGATGGGCTTCGTGGGGTGGTGAATGCTTCTCTCTGTGAGGGAGCCTTCCCAGACCCACTGAAAGAAGCGATTATTAAACCGCTTCTTTAAAAACCATATTTAGATGCTGCCACGATGGCCAACTATCGCCCAGTCTCAAATCTTCCATTCTTGGGCAAGGTGATTGAGCGAGTGGTTGCCGAACAACTCCAGGCATGCCTGGAAGAAGCGGACCATTTGGATCCCTTCCAGTCGGGATTCAGGCCTCATCATGGGACTGAAACTGCCTTGGTCGCACTGGTTGATGATCTCCGGCGGGCTAGGGACAAAGGTGAGAGCTGTTTCCTAGTTCTGCTGGATCTCTCAGCGGCGTTTGATACCATCGCCCATAACATCCTTCTGGACCGTCTTGAGGGGCTGGGAGCTGGGGGCACTGCCATACAGTGGTTCCGCTCCTTCCTCCTGGGCTGTGCTCAGAAAGTGGTGGTGGGGGATGAGTGTTCAGACCCCTGGGCTCTCACTTGTGGGGTGCCTCAGGGTTCTGTCCTCTCCCCCATGCTTTTCAACATTTACATGCAGCCACTGGGAGAGATCATCAGGAGGCTTGGGCTGGGTGTTCATCAGTATGCAGATGATACCCAGCTCTACCTCTCTTTCAAATCAGAACCAGTGAAGGTGGTGAAGGTCCTATGTGAGTGCCTGGAGGCGGTTGGAGGATGGGTGGCGGCTAATGGATTGAGGTTGAATCCTGACAAGACAGAAGTACTGTTCTTGGGGGACAGGAGGCGGGCAGGTGTGGAGGATTCCCTGGTCCTGAATGGGGTAACTGTGCCCCTGAAGGACCAGGTGCAGAACCTGGCAGTCATTTTGGACTCGCAGCTGTCCATGGAGGCACAGGTCAAATCTGTGTCCAGGGCAGCTGTTTACCAGCTCCATTTGGTACGCAGGCTGAGACCCTATCTGCCTGTGGACTGCCTCGCTAGAGTGGTGCATGTTCTGGTTATCTCCCGCTTGGACTACTGCAATGCGCTCTATGTGGGGCTACCTTTGAAGGTGACCCGAAAACTACAACTAATCCAGAATGCGTCAGCTAGACTGGTGACTGGGAGCAGCCACCGAGACCACATAACACCGGTCTTAAAAGACCTACATTGGCTCCCAGTACATTTCCGAGCACAATTCAAAGTATTGGTGCTCACCTTTAAAGCCCTAAATGGCCTCGGTCCTGTATACTTGAAGGAGCGTCTCCACCCCCATCGTTCTACCCGGACACTGAGGTCCAGCACCGAGGGCCTTCTGGCGGTTCCCTCACTGCAAGAAGCCAAGTTACAGGGAACCAGGCAGAGGGCCTTCTCGGTAGTGGCGCCCTCCCTGTGGAACGCCCTCCCACCAGATGTCAAAGAGAACAACAACTACCAGACTTTTAGAAGACATCTGAAGGCAGCCCTGTTTAGGGAAGCTTTTAATGTTTGATGTATTAGAGTATTTTATTTTATTTTTTGGGGGGACCACCCAGAGTGGCTGGGGAAGCCCAGCCAGATGGGCAGGGTACAAATAATAAATTATTATTATTATTATTATTATTATTATTATTATTATTATTATTCCGATCGGAAAGCCCTAGGCTCTGTTGTTTAGACCACAGCAAAACATACATTCTATGAATTCAAACCTCAACTAAGTTTCATATACAATGCACGCAAACATTGCACGCAAACATTACCTTTTGCAAGTAGCAGGTTGTGTAGCCTGCCTGAGGAGTTGGCCTACTCCTCAAGAGTAGTACTTTACTCATGAGTCGCTCCTTACTTGTGAAGAGTCTTTGTCCCTCAGGCAGGCAACAGGATGCTTGGCAGCTGACTAAGCCTGTACCTTTAGGCACCTGTGATCTGCTGGACTCCATGACTTCTCTGATTCTGCACAGGGACCCTTTGTGTTTTGAGAAGGTGATTGGGGCGCCATGATGTCTGAACCCTCACTGCCTGGTTGTCCAGGGACAAGGCCTGCTGCTCCCTAGCATTTGCCTTGGGGAGCTCCAGGTCCTTTTCCAAAGAGGATTCTTCCAGTGTAAAGAATATTAGCTGCTATTTGTTTACATTATATTCCTTAATCCAAAATCTACATCAATAATTAAAGTGCAATAGGATTGTGTAAATAATGAAAGTATGGACTCTAGAGGAAAACGTAGGGACTGTTTTCTTACCATGCCTTTGAAAGCAACTGGAGTAATACTCAATAATATGTAAATGTATTGCTTAAACTTGACATGGTGTCAAGTAAAAGGACTATTGCTCATTGCTACTGAATGCACCTCTGAAGTAAGAATGACAACTATTGCGGTGTTGTTGTTTTTAAAGCAGGTTGTGTGAGAAAGGCCTGATCAGATGGTTCTGATTATTTTTTCCAAGTCACTAGTGAAACTTAAAACCAAGTGCTAAAATTTTAAATTACATGTCTCCTACCTGCTGAGCCATTTCAGCATTAAACCACTTTTATTTCTACAATTCAAAATTTTAAATTATCTTGCTTTGCACTGCAATTTTTAACATCTAAATGAAGGAATAATTGTTGTACTGAAAGCTAAAGACATCGGAGACATGAATGAGGTAATAATGTTAAATGTGAGCAGTTGAACTTGAATATGATTTATTTAATCTCTGGCTATACTTAATATTATTCCTTGAGCTTCGGGTTAGTACATTTTAAAATACCCATATATATGTTTGCACTCACAGGTAAACAACCTGTTCTTTAAGGAGTCACTATACCAACACTTCAATTGACTAAATGTTAAAAATCCCAATGCTGCCAGTTGTATGTTGTGAATAGTATACAAATTTAATAATAATAGAGTTCTTGTATAAACATAAACCTAAGTTATTCTTGTTTAACTGAAGAAATTCCATTACATAAACAACTTTTGCAAAAACCTTTATTCCATGCAGACACTTTATATGCAAATACTATAGTCAGTCAAAAGTAAATTCACTTCCACAGTCTTTTTCAGGTTTCAGATATAATATGTGGATTATATGAATGATAAACCTGAGGCACTTTCATCCGACTAATGTATTGTACACTTTATTCCAACCGGAAGGGTTCTCTGCCTGCTTAAATGTGAGTAAACTGTAGAGTAATGTAACTGAGGTCAGTTCCAAACGGCCACCCACCAGCCTCCCCTCCAGCCACTCAGGGCTTCCAGAGGCAGAGGTCAGCCAGTAGCAAGGTGACCGCAGGGGACACCACGCTTTTTTTGCCTGATGTCCCTTGTGCTATTCTGCACTACTGTTCTTAGAACTACTATTTTATCATATTAAATATGAAAAATAAACTAACAGCTATGTCACCCTCCACTAACATCTTGAGAAAAGCATTGGAAGCAACACTGAAAACCACTCTTCTTATCTTTGCTCCCCTCTGCCCACCAGATTGTCAACATCCTGTCAATATATTAATTCTTCCATTTCTGATTGCCCACCCAGGGAAAAGGGCTGCCTTGCTGTTTTCCTGTTACTGAGTCCCACATCACTCACACCATCCTGGGTAGCTCAGCGCCACAGACTGAAATAAGGCTGCAGTAGAATAATGCAGGGTGGGCTGGGGGGGGGCAAGAACAGCAACTGCTGCAGCTGTCTAGACAAAGTATATGCAAGTCCTGCTATGTTTTAAACTTGTCTTTCTCTGGGTAAAAAAAACACATAGATAAGACAGTTGGATCTGCTTTCCCATGGATAATCTTCTGCCTTGGGGAAGAATGAGCCAAACATCTGCTCTTGCCTCCACAGAAGTTACTATCCTGCAATTCTGTAACAGGAGTACAGTATACAATCAGCAATTTTTAATTAAGAAAGAAGGGAGCATTTGCCACCTAGTGGCTGCAAGTTACATTTGGCAAAATGGTGGATACAAATCTTTCTAGGTTTGTTTTCTTATGTCACACGCAAACAGTTCTAATTTATGACTGCCCCCAAATTTCAGCTGAAGAGAAGTTCTGGAAGTTCCTGCTCAGGTGAGGGAACATTAGGGATTTAAAGAGAAGTAGAATACTTTCCTCTAATAGATATATTTTTGTACATATTTTTGGACTGAAGAACTTCAAAATTGAAAGAAGCCTATGTTTTGTGGAATAGCTTTTTTTTGTTCACATATTGGGTTTGGAAGTGTAAATTAGCTACATTGGCATTAACATGTGAACTAGAGGATTTTTTTTCAAATAGGGAAGCATTCATTAGCACAATGTGTATGTTCCCCTTTCTAAATCAGTGCTGCCCTTTCTTACCACCTCATTTTGTCTCTCCCCACAACTGCCAAATATCTACTCTGACTGGTAGGGGTCTCAGACAGAGATCACATTTCTCCAATGAAAATAGGGACATCCTATTAAATAATAATAATAATAATAACACCCCACCCTTCAGACTAAGTTGCATCAGCCACTCTGGGTGGCTTCCAACATATATAAAAGTACCATATTGAACCTAGGGCTTTGTCTGAGGCCAGCCCTACCATTCGGCAGAGGGAGGCATGCACCTCCAGAAGAAGCAGCTGAGAAGCATTGGCAAGGGGTTGTAAGACAGAGCTTTGTGTGCTTCACAGCCTGCTTTACCTACCCTAAGCTAGCTTGCTGTGAGGTACATTGGAGGATACAGCCCCATCACCAGTGTTGAATAAAATACTGCCAGTGTGATTTTATTTTGTACCTGGTATGAGTGAGGGTGTCATCTTGTCTGCCTCATGCAGCAGCAATATGTCTTTGATTACCCCTGGATTTTATACATGTGAACTATAGCTCTTTGTCAAACTACTCCAGAACCCCTAACCTACTAGAACCACACTTTGCAACGCACATGGTCTGCACCAAATATAAGGACTGCTTTGTTCTATCAGCACAGCGTTCATGTGAGAAAGTCACAGGCAAGGTATTACGGTAATGGCCTTCCCCTCTTGGTTGTCCTAAATATCTTGCTTTCATAAGTATGTAGACTCAAAACAGAAGTTCCAATTAGGTTTCATGGCAAACTGCCATTGACAGACCTACCCTCCTTAAACATATCTAATCCTTTTCTTTATGCCACCTAACATTAAGTATAGTGGGAGAGGACATTTCTGATTATGACACCCAAGCTGTGGAATTTTCTCTCCCAGTGTGATCAAGATGGTAAGCCACTCAGAGGACTTTGGTTATTTAGCAGCAATAAATCCAATATGTAAATAAAATAATGAATAAACTCACAATGCAGTCTTATGTACATCTCCTCAGATGAATCTGTATAGGATTAAAGCCTAAATCCTTTACTGGAATGATATCAACATTTTTTCTTAAGATCATTATATTCATTATCATACATCAGGGGTCGGCAAGGTTTACCGGCCATGGGCCAGATCACTCCCATGGAGATCATCTGTGGGCCGGACTGGCGTAGCGTGATGCCAGAAATCGCGTCTGCACATGTCTGCGGCACCAGAAATCGCTTCTGTGCATGCCCAGACGCTGAAAATCGCACCTGCGCAGAAGCGATTTCCGGTGCCATTCAGCGAGTCCCCACACCGTGCCTGTTTAGCGCCGCATGCGGGGGACTCGCCGAGAGGGTGGCTGGGTTCATGGGCGGCTCATGGGCCAGTAAAATGGTCTTCGTGGGCCGCACCCGGCCCATGGGCCACAGGTTGCTGACCACTGTCATACAGCATTCTGCATGCAGCCTCCTACTTACATTTCATTCTGAGTGAACACAGTACAAAATATCCTAATGCTTTCTTTGCCCAATACCAAATGCAATAGTTATTTTTTATTCAATCACAATAACACTAGTGGAGAGAAATTCAGTGCTTTTATTAAGTAGCAGGCTTAAACACAGACTAAAAAGCCATGGAAGCAGTTTTCAAACAGTATAACATAGCATAAGCAATATAAAATAATCCCCACTTCAGTTATCAGAGACAACAATGGAGAGACTCCTACTAGCCAGAATAAAGCACCTGGCCTATGTTGAAGCCTCACACCTGTTCCAGAAACCATTCCTGGGGTGGTGTGAGGGATGTTACATCATTGGCCAGGGGAGGTAAGCTAATAGACCAGGACCAGCATAGGTATTTACCGGTAATCCTACAGATTTACTACTGTGGGCAGCCACTCAACCTTCAGCTGCAGGCACTTATCCCTGAAGCAGAAACAGAAAATCAAGACAATAATGCAAACCCAAAATGCATAAGAGTCAAGGGTTTAACCCTTTAGGATGTGCAAGGAGGAAGTAAGGAGGAAGTATCGTACATACCAATACTCCTCTCTCCCCAAAACACAAAATCCTTCCACAATAGGCTTCCCCTACAACCCCAGTTAAAATTCTTGTGTGTATGTGTGTTAGAGATGCACCTTGGTTCCATTCTTCTTTCTTTCCATTAGAAAATGTCATTTCTGAGCTTTTTGTCCCAGAGTGTTATCCGGTTCCAGCATTTGAGATTTCATGCTGTTTAATTCATTCACAAAAGGCTCTTTGCCTGCAAAGTTAAGAGCATAGAATCATAGAATCCTAGAGTTGGAAGAGACCACAAGGGCCATCGAGTCCAACCCCCTGCCAAGCAGGAAACACCATCAGAGCACTCCTGACATATGGTTGTCAAGCCTCTGCTTAAAGACCTCCAAAGAAGGAGACTCCACCACACTCCTTGGCAGCAAATTCCACTGTCAAACAGCTCTTACTGCAGACCAAGAAGCTTGCAGCTGATATCAAAGCTGCTGCAAATGGGACTCCAGAAAGGACTGACATGAAAATGAGCAGCTCTGCAGCCGAAATCTTAAAGGGAAAGGAGAATAAAGTTAAGACAGAAACATTTACAACAGCCAAGAGGGAAAGATGCATGAAGAGATTTTTTTCTATAAAGATTGCCAGAAAAAGAATGAAGAAATTGGGAGGGGGGAGCAGGGGGAAAAGAGCAGCTTCTTAAAAAACAGAACAATAACAAACAGCATTTATGTTACCAAGCCCTTTGTTTTAAATTTTTCACATGTTACCAGGAGAGGTTTTCTTGACTATCTGAGCAGTGACCATTGGAAGCTAACAATGACTTATTCTCAGATTCCATCATAAATAATGATAACTCTATAATCCTCTCTGCAGTCACTCTGTCCCTGGGGCATATCCCACAAGCTTAACAGACGCTTGACTTTAAGGTTTAATGGTCTGCTACTCAAACTTCAAAAGTAGTTACCATGGCAAAGTAGCAGCACCACAGGTCCCCTCGGAGTCCACCTCACCCAGAATGCCTCTCCTGAGGAAGGACCCTTCATCTGAGCATGCCATTCTGGCCTTGGCACTCCTGGAGAGTCCCACAGGAGCTCCCTTTGCTGCAGCAACAAAGCAGCAGTTGTGGTCCTCGTGTGGTAAATGGTGGTGGTTGGCAAAGAGACTCCTCTATCCTTCCTGTTGCACCTCTGAGGCAAAGGGCCTAGTGGGGCTACTGAGTGGCCGACTCTGCTTCTCACTTCCTACCGCTTCTCCAGCCAATGCCCTCTTCCTGTTTCTTTTCTGCCCCTGTTGTGATTGTCATATTTAACAAGTCTAGGACTGGAGGAGGAGAGGGAAGCAAGCCTGAGGCTTGTTCACATACCAGTAAATCATGGTTGAACGTGTTTATTGTGTCACATGAGTACTCCTCATCTATAAGAGGAGAACCAACGTATCAGTTCTCATTATATGGCTTTCCGCAGAAAGTGACTCTCTTCTGGTAAGTGGCCCTATTTTTGAAGGTCTGGAATACAGGCCAATATCTCATGGCCAAAGGCATGGTTGGTGGGGATTTAAAGCCAGGGTGTTGCCCTCACCATGTGTATGCAGCTACCTTCACTCATCTCTGCAGATACGTCATAAAAAAGTACAGAGAGCTTTGATTGTGGATGGGCATGCTTTGGCTTGCGTTTATGAATGTGGGTTTCTAGGGTTTGTTTATATGACTTAACTATTGTGTCTTTGGTGCTATGTTGACAGGCTTAATTGCTTTTTGCTGAAAGGTGCTTATATTTTTTAAATCAAGCTAAGTAAGATATTATTACATAAAAAAAGAAACTATTTGATTTTCTAAGTGGGCATTCACTTTCAGGGTTGGATATACTGCATAGCTGGCGTATTTAAAAGTTGCACTGTATAGACATACCTGCATGTGTAGACACACTGTATGTATGGGAAAAGGTGGGGTACAAACATTTTAAGTAAATAAGTAATAAAATGACCACACACTGGCACTTCAGTGCATGGGGAGGCTGAAGTCCAAATCCAGAGTTGGTGACAACTGGTGCCTTAAAAATTGACCCTTGTGATGTTTCTCCATTTGCTGAAAAGCTCCCCAAAACCCTTTTAAGGCCTAGGATTTGGTGCCGGGTCTCAGCAATAGAAGATAAAAAGCACCAAGAAGTGACTGTGAGCATATGCAAAATGCCCTTTTCTTAATACTGTAATTACCACCAGCAACATTTTGATAAGGACTCCCTACTCAGAGCCCATGGGTTAACATTTCCTGACTTTTAAGAACAAATATAAATGGAGCGGGGGGGGGGGGGTGCTGTTAGAAAAAGCAGGGAAATTCTTTTTTAAAAAACCTCCTTCCACCAATGTCATTTTCCTGATCAAAATTGTCCTCAATGCTGTTTGCCCCTCAGGGAGAAAATACCTGTAAGTTTTAGCTTAACAAGCAACTGATGTCTGTTAAAGCAAGGATAGTATACCTTTCAGTTTTAAAGTACATAAATTACCCTGCTGGAAACCCGCTTCCTGTTCACAATATCCTCTCTGCAATATTTCACATTGGTACTTTTTCAACAGTAATTTGAACAGATGGCTCACGGCATGAGCAGAAGGGGGGAAAGTCTGGCACCAGGGACACAAAGTCAGCCCACATTAGGCCAGGTCAGCTTGAAAAGTTGACCACAGTGGAAAACTGTGGAGCAGTCCAATATCAATTCCAAACAAATTGTATCTTTGAGGTGGTAAGCAGAGCTTTGCAACCAACATTTAATGCTGTTTCTTTGCAAAGGTGAGAACATTATGAGAACTAAATAATCACCAAATTTACAGGTTGGGGAATCCTGGTAATTGACTTGTTACATATTCCCAGATCAGCCAACTTTGGGAGAGAGATGCATGATTTAAAGCTTATTCCTCTTTCTGTCACTTTTAAAAGTGATTTCTCAAGGTTGCCTTTGAGAGCCTTTCCACATATGCTGCATTTTTCAGGGTATACCATGCAAAATGGTAAAGTGTGAATGAAACGAGCATGCACATAATCCAGGTAACTTAACCAGAAAGCTGTAGCTGGCTGCAGCTACCATTCTTTTAGCGCAGCCAACTCTGCCACCTTTAGTGGTGCCTAAAATCCTGAAGCTGCTGCATCATCTTCTCTCAGAGTAGTGCCACCTGTTCCTGCTTCTTGTTTATTCCTAATGCCTTCTTGTTGGAGAGAGAAGCTTGGAAGAGAGATTCCTACTGTCCAGTAGCGGAGCTAAGCACAATGGTGATTGTTCTAAGCACATTAAAACTTGGTTAGATTTGCATCTGCCCTCATCCACCTTTAAAGAAATGTTCCCCACAAAAATACTTAGACTAGAATAAATCACAGACACTTAGCTTTGCAAATAAGTGAATGTTTTACTCACAGAGATTCCAGATTTTACTGCAAACAGATCTCCAACTGCAGGCAGTAAAACAAGGGGGGGGGGATTCTAAACAACTTTAAAAGAAAGGAACTTGGTTTCCTTACAAAAAGGATTGTGCAAAGATGCAGGCTATAAAAATCTCCCTTTTGGAGTAATTCAGTTCACCTACAGCATTTTCTGAGTTGGGAGCCAAGTCGCATGGTTCCTTCTTTGCTTGCTCCAGGAAGCATGGGCTGCTGTGAGCCTGCCAAACTACACACACTCTGGTAACTTGAACTCAAGGCTCAGGTTAACCCTTTCATGCACGCAAATGTAAGTCAGTAACTGTATATTACAATTATTGCCCTTCTATGATGAGCATGTAGGGACGCAGGTGGCGCTGTGGGTTAAAGCCTCAGCGCCTAGGACTTGCCGATCGAAAGGTCGGCGGTTCGAATCCCTGCGGCGGGGTGCGCTCCTGCTGCTCGGTCCCAGCGCCTGCCAACCTAGCAGTTCGAAAGCACCTCCAGGTGCAAGTAGATAAATAGGGACCGCTTACCAGCGGGAAGGTAAACGGCGTTTCCGTGTGCGGCTCTGGCTCGCCAGAACAGCGATGTCACTCTGGCCACGTGACCCGGAAGTGTCTCCGGACAGCGCTGGCCCCTGGCCTCTTAAGTGAGATGGGCGCACAACCCCAGAGTCTGTCAAGACTGGCCCGTACGGGCAGGGGTACCTTTACCTTTACCTTTTATGATGAGCATACACTTCTGGCATAGATTTTATTAGGGAAACTGCTTACTCCCAATTATGGTGCCATTTATGCATCACCAAAAGAAGACAATGAATAGCATAAAGTTGTATATGCTGTTTGATATGTATAGATACAAATTTGGAAACAATTCCTATAATTTAGAAAGAAATACATCTTACCATATCAGAGAAGACAGTGACTAGGTGACCTGTGTGCCTGGCCCTGTTCCATCTGCTGAGCAGGTGCAGCAAACTGTGTGGATGGACAATTCCAGGGGCCTCCTGTTATCCCTTCTTATGGTTCTTTAAACTGGACTTGGGCTGGGCAACCATTCAGATAAAGGATACCTTCAAACAGAGGACTGCCTCTGTAAAGTAGGTCACTTGGCTAATGTACTCCCAATAGCTTCATTAGAAATCCATTAAAATCCATTGTCGGTATAATTATTATGCATGCTGATCCTATATTTCTTCATATGTAACTTCATATGTGAATTGGTGAAAATATTTTCCATTAAATGAGGGGAGAGGAGTTTCGCTTTGTTCCCTCCAGTGCAACAATCTTCCACCCTCCAGATCTTGTTGGACTCCTATTAGCCCAAGCCAGGGATTTGTGGAGAGCCCATAGGCTCCCTACCTCTACTCCAGTAGCAATTATTTAGGAATAAAACAAGGAGATAAACTATTGTAGCCATTGGGTGGGTGCTGAAGTACTCTGCACTAGAACTGCTTTTTCAAGGTTTATGAAGAAGAGTTTGGATTTGATATCCCGCCTTTCACTCCCTTTAAGGACTCTCAAAGCGGCTAACATTCTCCTTTCCCTTCCTCCCCCACAACAAACACTCTGTGAGGTGAGGGGGGCTGAGAGACTTCAGAGAAGTGTGACTGGCCCAAGGTCACCCAGCAGCTGCAGGTGGAGGAGCGGAGACGCGAACCCAGTTCACCAGATTACGAGTCCACTGCTCTTAACCACTACACCACACTGGCTCTCACACTGGTTATAAACTTTATCTGTAGAGCAAAAAATGAAAACGCAGCATTGAAAACTCTCTCTTTCCCTTTCCCTTTTTGCTTGATTAGAGATTTATCCTTGTGTGTCTGATTATCAGATAGAGCTGGCAAAAACAGCTAAAGCCTACTAGTGATTGAAGCCTAGAAAGAAAGGGAAATGCTAAACCACTATATTATATTCAGCTTCCACCACATCAACGTCATTTGGCCTGTTGGGTTTTTTCTTTAAACATCATATTTCATAATGCACTGCCAGGCTTAAAAACTATCGTAAATCTATAGAACACAGTAAGAATAACAGAGACAGCACTATGTGATGAAAGGGGGCTGTAATTCCACCCAGTGAGGTCATTTAGCCTCATAAATCAAAAAAGGAAACTTTCAGTTGGGAGAAGGAAGAGGCAGAAGGGCTGAGAGTGACTGAGGCTCAAAGTACACATGGCCACAGCAGACCTACTTGTCAAGTCAGGGTGATCTGAAGACCCAGCAGGACGCTTGGTTGAGGGGAACTGAACTTTCTCATGGCTTATAGCATTGTAATCAGTTGCTAGAGCTCCCACGGACCCCATTTCAATGGGGCTCCAGAACAAGAACATAGCTCAATTGGGGGTGGGGGGCTGCAGGGAGGTAAATTGCAGCAGGAGGGGTTGATTCAGTGCCCCCTTCACTCTTAAAATAAAACCTCATCTGTCTGATACATGATTGGAGCATACTTAGGTTTAAGCAAATGAGCTGGGGACTGTGGCTTTAGAACCTCAAAACACGGTGTGGTTCAATGACAAAAGTTCCTCACTGACCTAGTAATCCCCAAACAGCTTATCAGCAGCAGCAGCAACAACAACAACAACAACAACATTTATACCCCATCCATCTGGCTGGGTTTCCCTAGCCACTCTAGGCTGCTTCCAGCAAATATAAAAACATTTCACTTGAATGAATACAGTTGTAGCTTGGAAGCTGAATGCCTTGCAACTCGAACATTTTGGCTCCCAAACGCCACAAACCCGGAAGTGAGTGTTCTGGTTTGTGAACGTTCATAGGAACCCGAATGCCCATGCGGCTTCTGCGGCTTCCTGCAGCCAATCAGAAGCCGTAACTTGGTTTCTGAATGTTTTGGAAGTCAAACGGACTTCCGGAATGGATTCGGTTCAACTTCCGAGGGTTAAAAAGAGACAGCATAAAGTAATTATGGGATGCTAGCTGAACCAAGTATAATTTCAAGGTTGGAATGGTACTAAATGGTACAAAATGTTTAGTGAAAAAAGGTGTGAGGTAGTGAAAAGAGTATGACTTGTTGGTCATTTCCATTCATATGGGCATCTCAAAGCATTTAATGTAGAAAATACAACTCAACGCATTTCACACAATCAAGTCTTACAATATTAATTCAGTTACAGATAGGTAGCCGTGTTGGTCTGCCATAGTCAAAACAAAAAAATTCCTTCCAGTAGCACTTTAAAGACCAACTAAGTTAGTTCTTGGTATGAGCTTTCGTGTGGTATCTGAAGAAGTGTGCATGCACACGAAAGCTCATACCAAGAACTGACTTAGTTGGTCTTTAAGGTGCTACTGGAAGGAATTTTTTTTGTTTTGAATATTAATTCATGCATAGGTACATTTTAATGAGACAAGCATAAACCCCTCCAACTTGGTGTCAGTTACTGGAGCACGGATTTGCAGTTTCCACTAACTAATACTGCAGGGTATTAGTTAAATCAAACACCAAAACTGGTTTTTGGAACTCTCACCTAGTCACAAGGAAGTACCTTTGGAAAAGTCTGCCTGCCTGCCTGCCTTAACTAGCTACTGGTGCAGCATTTTTTCTTGCTCTTAGCTGGTATATTTTAATTTTGAAATGTTAAAGTGATATGGCATTAATTTCTGCAAATTTATTTGAAAGCTTTTAGGGTGATAAATCTAAAACAAATGCAGAGGTAACAACTCTCCAATCATTCAAATTACTCGCAAAGCTCCATTAAAAGGATTATAGGGAGATGTTCTTAAGGGACTGGCGTAAGCCATGGAGGACAGAGCTATCAGTAATGTTCTGCCTCTGCTCTTGGAGCAGGCTTCCTTCCAGGCTGGGAATCCCAAGCTTGTCGGCTTCCCACAGGCATCTCATTGGTTACTGTGAAAACAGAAAGCTGGACTAGATGGAACTTTGGCCTGATCCCGCAGGGGTCTTGCAATGTTTGCACAGGATTTTGAAAAACAACAACACTAAATCAGCCAGTAGGTGTCTCTGCATGCATATCAAGTGGATGGTTTTGTAACTGCTCTGCTTCTGTAATAAATGTGCTTCTGTAGTAGCAGTGAATCTAAGTATCTTGCTGCTGCACCCTGAGCAGCAATCTGACGTGCAGACATTTAATAGGTGAAGGTTTTCCTGGTATAGGGATAAAGTAACTAGGGAAACTTTATCCTCATCATTTCTGCATTACAAGCTGCTGCTTAAGGGCACAGGACTGAAAAAGGTGACATCCATAGCCCAAAGAAGGGAATCAGTGCGGGTGGAGGAAGACAAGGCTTCTACAGTTTGCAGTCTTGTATTGCAAGTTTTGGATTGCAGAATGTCAGGTGCTTTGCAGTTCCCCAGAAGTCCCAGACAGAAAACATTGATTGCATTCAGCCTGTTGAGTTACCAGTTGTGCAGTCAGGAGTAGCATTCAGACACTCCAAGTGTCTCTATTTTCCAGAGGCAGTCCCAGAGTTACGGAAGCCATCCTGGTTTCTGATCTGATTCTAGAATGTCCCGCTTTCCTTAGGATGTCCCTATTTTCATCAGCAAAGTGTTGGGGGGGGGGGGTATTGAGCCCTGAGCCGTCTACAGGCAGCGCTGCATAGGGAAGCTTTTTAATGTTTCATGTTTTATTATGTTTTTATGTATGTGGGAAGTTATCCAGAGTTGCTGGGGCAACCCAGTCAGATGGGTGGGGTATAAATAGTATAATAAGAATAGAAAAAGAGGTCCCTATTTTCATTGGAGAAATGTTGGAGGACGTGCCTTCAAAAATATTGTTGGCTTCTTATGCTGGAGCTGTGAGTGCTGCACAGCTGGCTTTACATACCTTAAGCCAGCTTGCTGTGAGATACATTGATATATTGATATATTGATTTAATTTCATAAGATATATCCACTGCTTGATTGAAAAAATACCTCAGAGTGGTTTACAAAAGATAAACATTCTGATTTGAGATACTCCTCCATATGAAATTAGGCTATAGACTGTCTTCCTGACATGCTAGTTTTCTATGTGGAGAGATTTTTAGTTGTAGCAGGAAGGAAATTCTAAACGTGAACCCTATATGCAGTCTAAAGTGGTACAGATTAGACAGGGCGTAATAGTAAGTAAAGGACATGGGTGGTGCTGTGGGTTAAACCACAGAGCCTAGGGCTTGCCAATCAGAAATTCGGCGGTTCAAATCCCCCTGACGGGGTGAGCTCCCGTTGCTCTGTTCCTGCTCCTGCCAACCCAGCAGTTCGAAAGCACATCAAAGTGCAAGTAGATAAATAGGTACCACTCCAGTGGGAAGGTAAACGGCGTTTCCATGCACTGCTCTGGTTCGCCAGAAGCGGCTTAGTCATGCTGGCCACACGACCCGGAAGCTGTCTGTGGACAAACGCTGGCTCCCTTGGCCAGTAAAGCGAGATGAGCGCCGCAACCGCGACTGGACTTAATGGTCAGGGGTCGCTTTACCTTTAATAGTAAGTGGATGTGCATGCTACTACTATTTTATCTTATTTCTTACCTACGCTTCACTGTAAGCTCCCAGGGTAAAGAAGCGCTACTTCTTTTAACATATATGCATACTGGCCATTACTTTGTACCAAAACAAATGAGTTCTTTAAGAAAGTCGGGCAAAATAGCTGCAAAGAAAATTGCTTAAAATAATTTGATCTACAAACACTTACTTTAAAAAGTGGTGAAAAACCCTCACAGGTATGGTGGATCTATCTCCCTTGTTAGTGAAGTTTAACCAAGGCATTGAAAACCAACTGTTCCTGCATGGGGTGGGGCCAATAGTGATATAATTTATTCCTATTGCTGGGGCCACATTCCATTGGGTAGAAAGTGGCCAGGCCCCAAGTGTGTGGGACCAAACCCCCGCAGGCACAGACACCTTCTCTCTCACACACTGCTTCTGTGTTGCACCTGAAAAAGCACACAGCACAGAAACCCGGTGAGTTGGCCAAGAATAGAGGGCTCTCTTCCCCACTGGCCAGATATATTGTGCTGCTGGAGCAGTGCTCTCTTTGTCCCTGTCTTGCAAGCTTGATTGGCATCCGTACCTGCAGAGGAAGCCTCTTCCGCCTCTTTGCAACCAGTGGGGTGACCGAGTGGGGATCAGGTGCCCGTCTTTGTCAGCCTGACGAAGCAGAGCACATTCTCCTTACTTTGCCAGCACATTTGGCTTCCATACTGGCAGAGAAAGTGTTTTCACTCTTGAAGAAGCCAGTTATGGAATTTGACTGTGCTGCTGAAGCAGAGATAGCATGCTCTCCTTTGTTGGCAACCACAGAACACTAAGAAAAGCAGGGAGTCAAGCCAGTTAAGGGCCATGGCCTGGGGAAAGAGTCCAGCAGGCCATACTGAGCCAGCTGTCATGTCACATCTGGCCTGTGTGACAATGTTGAGCATGGGTAGGCAAACTAAGGCCCGGGGGCCGGATTCAGCCCAACCGCCTTCTAAGTCCAGCCCATGGATGGTCTGGGGATTAGCGTGTTTTTACATGAGTAGAAGGTGTGCTTCTATTTAAAATGCATCTCTGGGTTATTTGTGCGGAATTTGTTCAGATTTCCCCCCCAAAAAAATATAGCCTGGGCCCCCACAAGGTCTGAGGGACACTGGACCGGCCCCCTGTTGAAGTTTGCTGACCCCTGATGTTGATAGTATGGGATAGAATTTGAGGGACTCAGGTGTGCCTTATTAACAAAAGTAGCATCAATATTTTAGATGTGATGACAACTGCTTTGTGTGAGAATTGTTCTAGCTAAGGGATAAGCAAAGCTAGCTATTGTTGTTTCAAGGTGTTGATTTTAAATACAGCATGTATTACTCATTCTTCCAAGTGTTCATTACAGATGGGTACTAATAGATCAGCTGTTGTAAACTTTCAGCTGATTCAGAAAAAAATGGGGTTTTATATTCAACTCCTTTCCCACAGGCTCATTAGGGAGGTAGACTTACAGCTGTTCTACAGAATTATGCAGAATGGACTGCAAATAGGGGGTTTGCTTTTCTTATGCATCCTTACATAAAACCGTCCCTGCATGTAGCCATCTAACTTATTGTGGGAGAAATGTTTAACATATCTCTGCCAAGTTTTCAGCTTGTTGGGAGTTTGTGTTTGTGCTTTATATACAGGTGCATTCAGAAATGTGTTCCCTGCAGTTTGAAGCAGAACATCCCAGAATTCTACCACTCTGGTCTATCACCTCATTTGTGCAATGTTTATGAAAGCTCTTTGCTTCCATTCATCCATTCTCTTCAAATAGAATCCTCCTGTTTGAAATTCTGAGCGAGTCTTCAGAACAGTCAGCTGGTGGAAGACGGGAGCATCATGGACTGACTTGTTCTGTGTCCGCAAAGAAGTGAAAGGAGTCTCCCTGCATTTCTCACTGGGAAGATGCCGCTCAGCTTACTTACAGTGCCAGGCTAAGCATGTCTTCTCAGAAACAAGCCCAGCTGAGTTTATTGGGGCTTACTTCCAGTTAAGTGGTGGTTAAGACTGTTGCCTGCTCAGATAGCAGTGAATTCCCCCTGCCTAGTCACAAGAGAAATCTACCAAGGTTTTCCAAAAAATAGAATATGAGCATGGGTTTGGTGGGCCAACATTCAGAACTTATGCCGCCCCATGTTTTGCCAGTTAAAATATAGGCTAGCCTTCAAAATCTGCATTTAAAAATGAGCACAAACTGTATCAAAGAATGCTGCCATTGCTCTGGTTATGCATTGGTATCACCTGTTTGGATCCCTCCAACACAGACCGTGATGGAAAATGTTTATTTATTTGTATTTATTGAGAAAGCTTTTACACTCACTTTTCTCACAGAGACTCAAAGTGCTTTTCAATAAATAATGCATCATAATGCAAATAAGATATTTCTGCTGTAAATGAATACTTTGAAATTCCACATATTCTCCTGCTGATGTTTGATGTCTCTTCTTAATGCATTTCTTCTTTCAGAGACTCTGCTGCTGGTTTCATTTGCTGCTATTTGAATGCCTACAGGGAATCCAAATTCCAATCCTGACAATTTTATCTGAATACTCTGTGGCTGATTGTCAGAAACAACCGAGAGAAACTTTGTTGCTGATACTTAATGCTCCAAGATAGCAGGATCACAATAAATGTTGTTTTCTAACGCTTGGCAAAGACTGGAGGGAGCTACTTACAATGAATCTGTTGGTTAAAAGGGGAGTTCTTCTAGCAAGGCAGGGGGGTGGATGGCCAGCGCCAAGCAGTTTGTCCCTCCATCTGGGAAACCCACCAAGCTGAACACAAGCCATCCTTTGTGGCCTGCCAAAGGCTTTGCAACTCCCCTATTTTTGTAGTCTCTGACAGACATAAAAGTGAGTTTTGTCAAGATCCTGTTCTACCATGATGGTGAATTATGTCTGCTTTGATAGGCCACAGGTTGTGCTTCCTTCGTTGTGCACTGGTGGGAAGGAAAGGCCATTGGCTGGATAAGAGCCATTAAAATGTTTCCCATTGTAGGCTTGATCAACCTATGACCCACCAAGACAATTCCAGCAACACAGCAAAGTATTGCGGTTTGACTGATGTTTAACAGCATTCTCTTGCAAATAGGAAAAACAGTAAGTTCAGTGGCCACACATAATGGGTGATCTGTATGCTGCTTGGTGGGTCCCAAGCTGGGCAGGCCTGGATAAAATCTTGCACCTTTAATAAACAGTAATAATAGATACCAGATTTGATGGTGGGCAATGGGCCATTCTCTCCCCCCCCCTTCTCACCTCCCAACCAGTTAAATAACTTGCTATAAGGTTACTAAAGCTCTTCCCAAGCTTTCCATTAGAGACAGGCAAAATTTCCAGGAACTGATCCAGATTTCACACCTGGTAAATCGACAAGCCTCAGAGGAGGTTGTGAGGTAAGTACCTTTTCCCTCACAGACTATTAGAAATGAATTTGAGTGCTGCTTGCAAACCTGTGGCATTCCCACCCGCCACCCTCCCACTTTCTGCAAAGACCATTTGGCAAACTCAGTTACTAGTATTTACATATGTAGGTTTATGCGCAGATGTGAAGCTGATAACACAAGCAGTTATTCCATTTCTGTAAAACATGGCTTGTAGGCTTATGTACCTGAGGACATGCATTCACTAAGTTAGTTTCAGAAACGAAAGATCCCTTATGGCTCAGCCTCCTGTAAAAAGACACCACAAGGGTCTGGTAGGACCTGAATCACCTGTGCTTAAAGTGTGGTCATCAGCATTGAAAGAGATGCCATCATGGGCTGCTTCACAGGGTTAAATGAGAGGAGCCTTATTTTTCCAACCTCAGTAAGAGGGAGCAAAAGAGGACTGAAGCTTGTGCACAGCTCAGGTGGGGAAGAAGCATAAGCTGAGGTTGGGAGCGGGGTCTCTTCATTCCTGCAACTGCATCATTGGGTGCACATCTGTGGAGAGCTGAGAGACGCAGGACGGGTGGACATGCCTTTTCCAAACTCGTAAGTGTACTTTTGACAGTAAAGAGTTAAATCCTCACCCTGGACATTCCTTGCCGGACAACTTAGTGACACCCACTGTAGCTGTTTGTAAGCCAAGTGGCAGTCTTGCAAATATGCTGAATAGGAGGGTCAAAGTGTTACTCTTCAGAACATAACAATTTTACTCCACTCAATTGACACTTAAGGCAAATTTTTTACAGCCCAAAACATTTTATTGAACTTATGAGATAAATCAGAACTTTTTCTAAAATATGAATTAATTGACAGGCATAAAATTATATAAACTCTAAATATAAAATCCCAAATAATACTATTTTCACATATAGGTTTACTCTGGAGATGACCATATCATCTTCTCTAATTTATACTGTCCCATTTCATAGATTGAAGCTGGCTTAAAAGTCATATTGTCCTTGGGAACTGCATTTTTAGGTGAGGGTAGTGGTTCTCCAACACAGAATTCCAGGCATAATCATACAGTTCTCAAGAGAGGACTGTTGCATGGATTGTCTACTTGAAAGTGAAATGGGTTTTCTGGGCAAGCTGCAAAGCTGCTCCTCAGGGAAGGCAGTAGGTTGTATAGTTATCTCCTGATTGGGGCAAAATCACTACCCTGAAACCACACAACCTACTACCTCATCCTGCCAGAGCACTGGGTGGCGTTGATAGAACATAGCTACTTCTTGGCTTTTGCTTCCACAATTAAGAGAGGGAGTCTTGCATGTGGTGATGCATAAATGTATTTGAAGTGAAAGGCAAGGCTGCCATTTCCACTGGGTGACAACGAGGGGTTGCTGTTCAAGGAATCCAACAGAGCCAAAGAGGGGATGATGGTGCTCATTCCACTAGGCTATACCTGTATTTAGTGCTGCTGGCCATTCTCCAGGTGTTGCAGTACAGAACTGGCATCATGCTCTCCTTCCTATGTCCACCAGCCCTTTCCCCATCTCCTAGTCACTCCTCAGTACTAGCAGCAGCCTTGCAACGCCTTCTGCTTCCGCTCATGAGTCACCACTCCAGGTCTATTGTGTGGGATTTTCCTACCATGTGGTCTTGGTCCATACTTTACCTCTGCTGCCACATTGTAGCACCCTCTGATAATAATCAAATGGGCCCTCTCCTCTTCTTCACTGCCACCTGCCAAATGGGTCTATTCCTGTCTCAACTTTAGTGGCCAAGTAGTGCTGTATTTTACATTTGGAGGATATTGTGATCTGTGCAAACTTCCTATGGAACTACTGTACTAAAGAAAGATGCTCTCTTCCACAAGAGGTTTTTTTTTTTTTTTTTGCAAAACATTTTAAAGAAGATCATACTGTTTGGTTAGTCAAAATGTGTACACCTAGACACAGAGGCCACCCTTATCAAGTACAACTCAGTAAGAGGACATTATTTGGTTGGTGTGTTAAGCCCTTGAATCATGTCCTTGGCTCAACGAGGTCAATGGATGGACTGAATCAGTAACAGATGTTGTTTCCTGATAGGGTGATGGAACGTCCTGTGCCGCTATCACAGCCACTTCAGGAAAGACAGTAGATTGTATAGTTATCTGACAGGCAGGGTATAACCCTAAAACTATACAACCTACTACCTCACCCCAAAGGACAGTCTCACTCTGATGCAGATGAGGTCCAACAAATCCCTGGGTTGAATCATAGTAACCTGCAAGACAAAAAAGATCTCTAGAGGGGAAAAAAATTAATGGTGTTGCTAATCAGTGCATTACTAGTTTAGACACAATACAATCTTTTAGGAATATTCTACAAATTCCACATTTATAACCATCATACTTTAGCTTTTATTGTTGTTAGTAATCCAGGTAGTCCATCTTTATCATTTATAACCTGACTTTTAACTTAGAGTATGTTATGTATGACTAACACGGGTTAATATCCTGCATTCTATACACAGGGCATGGAGCTGTTGGGGTCTGGCCAGGCACCACCAGGCTTGGTCAGTGGGTGTTGTTCACCTACTGGAGGCTACACAAAGCCCATTCTTAATAATATATCAGCCAGGGGGCGTGATAATTTTCTGAACACTGTGATGCCCCAACTGAGATGGCACCCCACACAAGTCACCCTGAATTTATTTTATTAATTCATATAGAAGCAAGCTTTAAAGACTATGTTCAGCATCTGAAAGAGATGCCAGAACCATACTGGGCCAAAACTAATGCATACATTAACGCTCCATTTTGTCTACCTCTATCTTCCCATTTTGGCATCTGCTCTGGAAGATCTCAGTCTTTCCACGTACTGCTACTTGATACCCTTTAACTGGAGACAGCACAGGCTGAATCTGGGTCTTTCTGCGTGCAAAGCTTGTGCTCTACTGCTTAATAAAGGCATCTTCAATGCAACTATCAAGGCATGCTACTGTGCCAACACAATTCATCAAACAAAAGGTGTCAAAAGATCCCATCTTTCTTTATGACCAATGCAGTGATTGCTCTAATGATTCATTCATTCCCAGATGTATATGGTATTTATCTGTTGCATTTAGATTCCATCCTTCCTCCAGGAAGCTCAAGGTGTACATAGTTTTCAGCTCTCATTTTATCTCCACAACAATTCTGTGAAGTAGTTAGATTGAGAAAATGTGGGTGGCCCAAAGTCACCTCGTGAGCTTCATGGCCAAATGGTGCTTTGAGTTTTTGGCCTTCCCAGTCCTAGTTCAACTCTCTAACCACTACACCACCCTGACTCCATGTCAGCCTGACCTAATCTGTAAGGACCAAACCCTCTGAAAACATGAAGAACCATTTGTGTGGCATTCTGCAAGGCAGAATTACATGTTACGAGAAACTCTGGGCTAGATAGAAAATAACAGTCCATCCCAGAGCTTAGAAACACTGGGACAGGCAATATGATGCCCTCCAGATGTTGTTGGAGTCATAATCCCATCAGGCCCAGGGACAGGGATGATGGAAAGAGTCCAACGACATTGCAAGACAGCGTACGGGCTGCCCCAATATGAAATCATGAAATGTGATTTACTAGTATCCTGATAAATTTTATGTGTAGCATTTTACTGCCACTGATGTAGGGTTAGGACAGGGGAAAAGTCTCAAGGACACCCAGTCAGTTAACATGTTATTGTTTGATACATGGGTCTTGACACGGGGTTGCCACTCTCACATTTGTTGATAATGTGTACTGTAACCCACAGGTGTGTGTGTGTATGTCTCATCTGCTGACCTCAGCTGATCTGATAATTTGGGGTTTAATGTGCAGTTTTGATGTACTGATATTATCCGGTCTGACCCAGACATACAACAATCTTTAGCAGAATAAACTCAACAATAATTAACATGTCTGTTATCCGTTCAGCAGAATAAGGTACAATGTTTAGAAAGATCAGTGTTTAAAGCAAGAATGTACTAAAGTTGCAGGAGAATCACATGGGCATGCAGAAAATACTTTTTTTTTTGTAACAAAATCCGAAACCTCAGTCTTTAAGAGCAGCACTTAATTGCTCCACAGGTGAGTCATAAGCTCCATCATAAATATTAACTACAAACTGTTAGTCTTACCCATGATTGTCCTGTGGTTGTCAACAATAAAAAGGTTTGGTTACATTAATGCTTAATGTGCCTGTTATGAAATGTTTTTGCTCAAGGGTGAAAACCAATTACTTTTGGGATTTTATAAGTGCTTGTAAATTTATTTTAACTGGTTAAAATGTTGCTTAATAAACCAAAGCAGCACGTACGGAGTCCATCAGAGATCTATTCCAAAGCAGGAAAGCCGATACTCTTCCCCCACCTCCATTCCCAGCAGTTTCAGTGCTGAGTGAACAACGCCCTTGCACTTTGGGAGAGGGGGACTGATGGTAATAAACACCTCAACAGTCTCTCCTCAAAAGGCACCAAGCCAGCTATTTTTGTTATGTAATACGAAAAATGACAGTTTTAAGGTAGGAGAGATATACAACCCCAAAGGATAACAACTGCCAGGATCAGAAGCTTCATAAAAAATTATAATTATATGGCCATAAACAGGGCTGTCAACCTTTCATTTAAAAAAAATCACCAGCCAATGGCAGCTTCCAGCCTGCCGGGAGGGGGGGCAGCAGCATTGGGAATTTCCTTCCCCCATCAAGACTGCTGCACCATTGTGTGTGTGTGTGTGTGTGTGTGTGTGTGTATGTTTGAGTTCTCCCATGGCTGCTATTTAAATTTCTCCCATGGCTGCTATTTAAATTTCTTATACCAGGCATATTAAATACATACATGCATGCATCTCATGAGTTATAGTGCCAATGTTAAAACCTCTTACACTGTAATATGCAAAAGTAAGTCTAGTGTCATCTTGGTTAATTTTAGAAGGGATCAAGGGTATTTGCCTGACCATCATCAACAACCACCTGGAGTGGGAACCCATCATGTGGTTGGTATGCTGTCCAAATGCATCTTGACAAATTCCTCCAAGTAAGCTGGCACCAGACGAATAGCTCTTGGGCTTGCCGATCAGAAGGTCGGCAGTTCGAATCCCCGCAACGGGGTGAGCTCCCATTGCTCAGTCCCTGCTCCTGTCAACCTAGCAGTTCGAAAGCATGCAAAAAAGTGCAAGTAGATTAATAGGTACTGCTCCGGCGGGAAAGTAAACAGTGTTTCCATGAGCTGCTCTGGTTTTGGTGTTCCGTTGCACCAGAAGAGGTTTAGTCATGTTGGCCACACGACCCGGAAAGCTGTTTGTGGACAAATGCTGGCTCCCTCAGCCTGTAAAGGGAGATGAGCGCTGCAACCCCAGAGCCGTCTGCAACTGGACTTAACTGTCAGGGGTACTTTACCTTTACAACATAGTGGTTACCTGCAGTGGATGGGACCCAAGCAGTGTCACCCTACACTTCGGGTGAGGATGTCCAGGGGAAGTCAACTGGTAGCAGAAGTTTGGGGTGGGGGTGGGCTAAGGGTGGCAGGGGTTATAGCAAATCTTTGCAAAACTTCAAATCAGTGTTGGGGGCAGAAGGACTACTAAAGTCTGATACAAACCCTGGTGTCTTCAATCTCTTCCATCTTCCCTTGCCTGTAAGAAGGGGCCTTTCATGGTTCTGAACAAGTAGAGCTGCTTTGGTCTAGCTCTGTGAGGTCAAGATAGGATTCAGAGAGGCTAGTTGAGTTTAGAGTCTGAAAGCCCCAGAGAGAAGACCCTCTATCCTTTTTCTCACACAGAATAATTCCTTATACCCAGTCTATTGAAGCAGATTGTTTCAAAATAAAATGGGACAGGATTTAAATGGGGAGCAATCCAGTCGAAGATAAGAGCTTTTAATTCCCACCAACTTCTCTCTCTCTGCGTATGCATGTACAAATGTGTCTGAGCGAGAGTTAAAGCACGTGCTCAGCTCTGGAACTGAAATCAGTGAAAATGATTTCAGTGAAACCAGAAGTACTTGACTGTGGCTGGATTGGGGCCTTATAATTTTTCCATGGCCTTCTTACCTGTGCTCCTCCATTGCTTTGTTGTGTTAGTGCCAGTGGGCTTTATGCCCACCGCCACATGGTGCTGAAATGTGACATGTGCAGCTGCTGACGGAGGCAGTGGCAGCAGCAGCATGGCGGAACCAGTTTCCATGATCTCAACAGGAGGCTGTGATGGCTACCAGATGGTCTGAGTTCCGAAAGCGGTACCAAGCCAATTTTTGGGATGGATAAGAAACCTGAGGGGAGAAGAGAAAGAAAGAGAAATGGGAAATGTATTGAGGAAGAAAAACAATCACCTTAAATAACAATTCAAAGTAAGGCTTTGTGTACATTACCTGACAAGAAAAAAAGGGGCCAAGCAGAGCGAGGATTAAGAAGAGGTTTCAGACAATTTTGTAGAAGTCACACACCTTTTGGATATCCAGTTGGCCATGAATGAAACCGGGCCAAGGTTTACGAAAGAGTTAGAGAAACCATTTAAATTATTTATCTAGCCCAATGCATAAAACTTGTAAGAAAGCCACACTCTGTACAGTGGGAACTGCCCCCTAGCAAGGACTGCTGCCTTCAAGTTGCTAATTATATAAGTTGCTATTTCCAAATCTATCAAGTTTTCACCACACAGCAGTTTTAAAATAACACAGCATCCTGGTAGTAAGAAGTAACATATAACAGGACCATAGTACTGAGCAAGATGAAATAAGGGATGCAAACCCTGGGGTGTTGGGGCCTAGTGCAAATGTTTGAGATCCATCCACCTGGAGGCACAGAGCCCTGCAAAGCATATAACAAAAGAGCACTTTGTGAGACGTGATTGTAACTCAACTGCAGCAGGGATGCTGCTTTCCAGTGATTTCCATTTTTTAAAAAAGCTATTCTGTTGCTCTGAAATGGAGTGTGTGTGTCTTTAACTCACAGTATAAAGCTTTTATGTAGTTAAACCTTCATTAATGGAGCGAAACAAAGGCTTCAAAGTGTCAGAAAGCAAGCAGATCGCTGCTGCCATGGTGCTCAACAGCATTCTATTCTCAGTGTCAATTATTCATGATGCTTTTGCTGAGGGCTCTAATTTTACATAAGTGAAAGTAGCAAGGGAACCGTTACGACGATCTGCTAAGAAAAGAACGGAAAAATGGAAACTCGACTCAGAACTGAAGGTGCACTTTACTGAGCTACTTTTTACAGGATTTCCTGTTCAGAAGCTGCCCCCACAGAAGTGAGTAACTTCTCTTTAATTTCAGTGGTCTTGATGAGGGACGTGTGCACATAGCACTGGTGATGGCACCAATCAACTGGCCAAGTGGAGGATGGTGATGGGAAGAAGACAATCCCAGCTCCAATCTCAAGCGCTGCTGCTGGTTTGCTAACCAGGGATGTGGCACACAGCCATGAAGATGGATGGGGTACCCCCCCCAGCTACTAATAGTGCATATGCAGAATCAAAAAGAGCAGCTTAAAGAAAGAGGCCGTGACCCTCTTTGGTCTTCAGGAAGGGTCCTGGCCTTGAGGTCCCACATACTGCTCTATGAGGCCTGCAGGAGATATGGGCACAGCCTCCTCACCAGCCACCCTGCCTCATCTTCCAGAACTGCCTTTCAAAAGTAGGTCTCCAGTGCTCAGAGTTTCCAGTATTTCCAGCTACACACATCAAAACTCCCCCCCCCCCCCTTTAAATCATTCCTTCATGGATAATGTTTTTCAGCTTCTTAAAACTACAGTTTTCATTTTTGAACTGTTACTCTTTTGCTTTACAGATAGGTAGCCGTGTATCTGAAGAAGTGTGTATCTGAAGAAGTGTGCATGCACACGAAAGCTCATACCAAGAACTAACTTAGTTGGTCTTTAAGGTGCTACTGGAAGGAATTTTTTTTTCTTTTGCTTTGTTTTTGATTGTGACTCCAAGTTCTTAAGCATCCACCCAGCTGGCATTAGAGAGGTCCAGCTGACTAGGGAAATCAGTGGGAAACCAGTCAGCCTTGGCTCCACCAGAGGCATGGTCCTACTCTGCTGCTGGCTACAGGAGGTGGGAACGCAGCCTGTGGGGGCGTGTGCTCGGCAGCACTTTGAGTGGGCCCATTTGGAGCCTCTGTGGCATCAGAGCCCCCCCAGAAGAGGAAGACCTCTGCAGCACCTCAATCCCCTCCAGCAAGGCAGCCCAGCTCATAACTGGAAAGCCTCCTCAATTTTAATTTAGAGGAAAAAACCATAAATAGAATAAGCGGAAAAAGAAAAACTGCTACTGTTGTGTATACTGTTCTCCATCTATGCAGTTTTCTTTCCAACTATTTATACCCAATCACCGTATGCCAAACGTCATGGATGCCTTAGCTGCATTGCAGGGGAGAAGGCACCCTTGGGTGCCTCCCAGCTCTAAGATTCTAGGATTCTATGAAACTTTCTCTCTTCTAATAGCAATGATAATGAGTGCCTGTTTTTATATGAACATTTATATGTTTTAGAAAAAAAGGATGCAAACTTCTTAGAATGGGCTGTTCTCTCTGTATGTGCCTCTGTCTCACTTTGTCTGTAAAGCTCTATATACATTGTCCATGCTATATAAACAAACAAACAAACAAACAAACAAACAAACAACCAACAGTAAAATGTTCATGCATTTCCCACCTACAGCATAAATATAGTCAGAAAATTAAGATTCTATGATGTCCAGCAGGAAATTACAGAAATGTTTAGAGTTGCTTTCACTGTTCACACTTGTGGCAGTATATATGTCTGTTTCTTGTAGATGATGGAAAGGAAAATTATTAGCATTGTTATAATTATGTATTAAATTTGCATACCGGCCTATACCTGTAGATCTCAGGGCAGTTTACAACATAAAATTATATTATACAAAGCACAAAATACTTAACAAAAATCAATATTCCCCCGCTTCCACAACACATGTAAAAGGGCATCAGATGATAATCACCCAAAGGTCTGGTTAAAGAGGAACGTCTTCACCTGGTGCTTACAGGATATTTACTTTCACTTGGCTTTTACATTTATTTGAATTGTCAGGATTTTCTGGAAATTCCCTCCTGGACTCCTGCCATTTGAAAACTTGTAGTATGCATAACAGTAATATAGTATTAATATAGCACATTTCAAGCAAAGCAAGCAAGTATATTTAGTCCTATACCACAATTGTAGAGGCAGAAGTAGAGTTAAAGCAGCTTGCCTTGGGCCAGCTAGAGAGTTCATAGCAGGGGGAGTCAAACTCTGGACTTCCCAACTAGCTCAGTCGTAGCCCATAAACTGCACAAAACCAACTAGTACAAAACTACTATGAGTAAAAACTCCTAGTCTAGAATATGAGTCCAGTAATAATTACAATAGTCGGAAATACCAGCACAATGGCCACTAGGTGTCATAAAACAATCTTGCAAACAAATGAGCAGCAATTAGCTGCTCAATGCACCAATGTGCTACATCAGCAAAAAAATGTTTTGACATGAAATCTGTTTAAACTTGTCATGAGTCAGGTGAATACACATGTACACACACACTCTCTGACTCACAGTGTACAGGAGTAGCCGGCAAAGATCTGAAAACACCATCAAAAGTTTCTCTAGCCTACAATACATGATTATGTGTACTAAAACCTGCTTTCCAGCCTGTGGTTTTCCCTTCCATTCATGTTCAGGACACAACTGCTGGATTACACACCATATCAACATGCAATCTGAGGTGTCCAAGATCTACTCTAAATGCTAACTACAGTAACTTGAAGCTATAATAGTAAGGCAATAATAATAATTTTATTATTTCAACCCTGCCCTTCTAACTGGGTTGCCTCAGCCATTCTGTTGTTTTCAAAGGTCTCGGCATCTGCTACATCTGGAACTTCCCATCCGTCCTGGGCAGCATGGACAATAACAGTCAGGGATGATGGAGTCCAACAACTTACGGAAGGCATTGCATTGGCTATCCCCATACTACACTTTAAAAACTTTGATCAGAGGGGGCTCTTTTTTGAACCAAAATTTCAAGAGTATGTAGCTGAGAAGATAAGAGTCACAATCAAATGGCTTGTCTCATCTCCAAAATACTGGGGTTGTCAAGTTTCTAATATATTGTATTATACTGCTAGCACACAAAGAGTGCTTCAAAATCCCCAAACCAGTCAAAGATAGTCTCAAAGTAGAATCATACTGCCCAATCTCATTGATAAATCAAGACTACAAGATATTCACATGCTAACTGCATAAAATTTTCCTACACAAATTAGTAGCCCTGGAACAGGCTGGCTTTGTCCCTGGCCGCAACATAAAAGACCCCATTAGAAAATTACTGAACCTGACTGAACATAGCAAAACAACCAAACTCCCACTGATAGTTATGTCCTTGGACATCCTCAAAGCATTTGATTGTCTGGAATGGAAATACCCAATAGCAGTATTAGCCAACATGACATTTGGCCCCAACCGCCTACAAAGCCTCAGCAAAATGCAGAATTAACAATATGGACTCCAATACCATAGCAATCCAAAGAGGCACGAAACAAGGATGCCCACTGCCCCCCTTCCTATTCATCCTGGCCCTGGAACCCCTTGCAATCCGACTCTGAGCAGCCCCAGATATCAAGGGTGTGGAAATAAAAGGCAAAACCTATAAACTAAGTGATGCAAAAGGATTAAGGCTTTCTGGGAAATAATCTATAATGAATTGAAAAAGGTACTTAAGTACACTTTCCCTAAGAAACCAGAGGCCTTCCTCCTGGGCATAGTTGGCCAATTGGTGTTAAAGAAGGATAGAACATTTTTTATGTATGCTACAACAGCAGCAAGAATACTCATCGCAAAGTACTGGAAGACGCAAGACCTACCTACCGTGGAAGAATGGCAGATGAAGGTGATAGACTATATGGCACTGGCAGAGATGACGAGCAGAATCCGAAACCAGGGAAGAGAAACGGCGGAAGAAGATTGGAGAAAATTCAAGGACTATTTAAAGAAATATTGTAAAATTAAGGAATGTTAGAATGACACTGGATTATAAAATAAGAGGTTAATAGCGGTATGGGATAATTTAAAGAAAATAAATAATATTGAAATTAAGGTAAAAGTAAGGGAAGGATTTGCTGATAACTTTATCAGAAATTAGAATACAGAAAGGGAAGGTATGAGGAAGTCGGGAAAGTAAGCCAAGAAAGTGTAAATTGAATTTATACGTGGTTATTGTTTATATCTTTTATAATGTCTTTTTTCTTTTTTGTTTGTTATCGTGCTTGGTTGATGTCAGGGAACTGCCATCGGAAAGACAGGAGGTGGAGAGGCTCTCAGAAGGCAGGAGAGAGTCAGCAGCGGAGGAAGGCACCAGTAGGGGGAAATCGGGAAGTCTTAAGGAGAGAGAGATGGAGGCATGGCTCAGGGACTCTTCCAGCAGTAACAGCGGAGGAGTTTCAGATCCTCCCATAAGCACCCCCACTCCTCGCCGGAAACTGTCGCGCCGAGAATCCAGACGACGCGTTTCCGTCAAGGAACTTTTATGTTGGAATAGATTCCGTAGACGCCCACTGTCGGATTCTACCAGCGACTGACGGAGCCATGCTTTGGGGGCTCCGTTAGAGACAGAGGTTGGCTGGCTAGCCAAAACCCGGAGGGATCAAGCTTTACGCACAAGCAGCTCATTATCCCATCATAGCAATCCGACAGTCTTTGAAAGCAGCTTGTGCAAGCAGAGGCATCATGAGCAACCCAGCCGGAACCGGAGGAGCAGGAGCTGGAGCTGGAGCGGGTCCAAGCCTGGAAGAAAGGTACAGGGCGTTGGAGGTCCAGCTCGCGCTGCAAACGGCGAGGCTCGAGGAGAGGAGGGCTCAAGATGCGGATAAGGGGAAAACCACCCCACTCGCAAGAAAGGTGCCTGGATTGGTGCAGAAATTTGGGGGAGATCCCAGGAACTATCATGCCTTTAGAACCGAGATGCAATATGCTCTCAATCTACAGTTTGATGACTTCCCCGATGAGGATTCTAGAGTGGCGTACGTTATTGGCCATCTAGAGGGAGGGGCGAAGGACTGGGTTAGACCCCTGATGGCAGCCAACAATGAAATCCTAAAGGACACGAGGAAGTTTTTTCGCGCCATGGACCTGATGTTTTCTAGCGAGATTGAGCAGGGAGTGGTGCGCAGGCAGTTAATGGCGTGTAAACAGGGGAGCCGATCTGTACGTGTGTACTGGACTGAGTTCACCATGTTGATACATAGACTGGGTTGGGACCTAGCGAGTGAACCCATTCAAATGCTGTTTGAAGAAGGGCTCTCTCCGGCAGTGAAAGATGAACTTTCCCGGGCGCCTAGGGCGGAGTCTATGGACCAGCTGACTAAATCTGCGCTGTCCATAGGAGCGCGCCAGGAGGCAAGAGCTTTGGAAAAGCGGGAAGGAAAGGGGGAACGTTGGAAGGATTTCCACATTCCAGAGATTCCGGAGCAGCCTTTCCCGCCAGCAGAGCCGATGGAACTTGGAACAGCGCGCGCGCGCGCAGTTTCAAACACCAGTGAAGGGCGGAAGAAGGAGGGAAAGAGTGCCAAGAAATGTTATCTCTGCCAACAGCCAGGTCACTTTGCCAGAGTCTGTCCGCAAAGAAAGGAATGGCAAGGGATGGCGGGAACTGTTGGGGGGAAGGAGGAAGAAGGAATAAAGGAGCAAGTAAAAGCCAATGCCTGGCTGCCACCATCAGGGCACAGCAGCCAGGCCAAGGAGTAGTGAATGTGCCCACGCCGGAACCCCCAAGACCAGCGCTTGTGATAGAGGTGTTGCTGGAGCTGCCAAACGGACACCCACTAAAGATAAAAGCGCTATTGGATTCAGGCAGCTCCTGTAATTTCATGAGTAAGGAGTTTGCAGCTGAACACCAGATACAGACTATCCCGTTAAGTAACCCTCTGCAGGTGACCACGATTGATGGGAGGGAACTGTTGGGAGGAGAAGTGAGCCAACAGACTGTACCAATGATAATGAGGGTGGCAAGACACACAGAACTGATAGCGTTTAACGTAGCCACCTTGGGGGGAGGTCCTATTATTTCGGGGATGAGCTGGCTGGCACTACATGATCCGCTAGTAGGCTGGCATCAGAGGGTGGTTTCCTTTGGATCAGCACATTGCCTAGAACACTGCAAGGAGGGAAAGGCTCAGGAAGGGGCCAAGGCCACTCTAGCAGGGATGGAAGTAACGGACAAAGGGAAGGTGCCACGACAATATGCTGACTTGATTGACGTCTTCAGCGAAAAGGAAGGAGATAAACTGCCCCCGCACAGAACTTTTGACTGTCAAATTACCTTACTCCCAGGAGCACAATTGCCGATTGGCAAGCTGTATGCAATGTCAGACAGTGAGATGCAGGAGTTAAGGGAGTTCATTGACAAGAACCTCAAGCGAGGTTTCATCAGAGAGTCACGAGTGGTGGGGGGCAGCCCAGTGTTCTTTGTGGACAAAAAAAACACGGATAAACCCAGGCTTGTAGTGGATTTCAGGGCCCTAAATGCAGTGTCAGAACCAGTGACTTTCCCCATGCCCAGAATTGATGACATTCTGACACGGGTGAGAAAAGGGAAATTTTTTACCAAGCTGGACCTTAGGGGGGCATATAATTTGATACGTGTGAGAAAGGGGGATGAGTGGAAGACCACTATGTTCACCCCCTTGGGGGCTTTTGAGTACTTAGTTATGCCTTTCGGATTACAAGGGGGCTCGGCCTGTTTTCAATCATTCATGAATCACATCCTGGGGCCATTGCTCTACAAGAACTGCGTAGCGTTCTTAGATGACGTCCTGGTGTACTCAGAGAATGAGGAGCAGCATGTGCGAGATGTAAGAGAGGTACTGAGCAGACTGCGAGCAAACCAGCTGTGGGTGAAACTGGAGAAGTGTCAGTTTCATACCAGGGAGGTGGAATTCCTGGGGTACCGGTTGTCTGACAAGGGATTAGCCATGGATCCCAGCAAGGTTCAAGCGGTACTGGAATGGAAGACACCAAAGACCAAGAAGGACGTGCAAAGATTCCTGGGCTTCGGAAACTTCTATAGGAAGTTCATCAAAAACTTTGCCCACTTAACGGCGCCCATCACGGATTGTCTTAGCAGCAAGAAGAAATTTGTTTGGACGGAAGAGGCGCAGCGGGCGTTCGAACGATTAAAGAAGGCGTTTGCGTCGGAAGAGCAACTTTTGCACGTGGATCTACAGCAACCAATGAGAGTGGAGACTGACTCGTCAGACCGAGCGGTGGGGGCCGTGCTTCTCCAGCCGGGAAAAGATACGTCAGAATGGAGACCGTGTGCCTTCTTCTCACGGAAGTTGAACAAATCCGAGAGGAACTACACAGTATACGACCGAGAACTGCTCGCCATTCATGAAGCATTCCGGAGATGGCGGCACTTGCTGGTTGGGGCGCAGCACAAGGTTCAAGTCAGAACTGACCACAAAAATCTGGAATACTGGAGAACAGCCCGAGTGCTGAACCAGAGACAAGTGAGATGGGCCCAGGAGTTCTCCAAATTCCATTTTGAAATTCGTTACGTGCCAGGCTCGGAGAACGTAAGGGCGGACGCTCTTTCCAGGAAACCTGAGTACTTAGAGGGGGAGGGAGCGCCTGAGGAAAGGCATATAATCCCTGAGGACCACTGGGTGTGTGGGGCGGCATTGGTGGGGCAGAGGGAACTGATAGTGAGTACTGAGAACGATGAATACGCCCAAGAGAAACTCAGAGAACTCAGGAGGACAGAGGAGAACACAGGGGGGTTTGAAGAAAAGAACGGGGCGTTGTATTACAAAGGGGCACTGTACATACCCGATGGGGAACTGCGGGGCAGGGTACTCAAACAGTTGCACGACAGCCCCACAGCGGGGCACTTCGGACAGCACAAAACCATGTGGTTGGTTACCAGGGAGTTTTGGTGGCCCAAGGTGAGGGAGGACGTACGGGAATATGTCAGGGGGTGCGACAGGTGCCAGCGAGCGAAAGGGGAGAGGCTGGCACCAGTGGGGCTATTAGAACCCTTACCCACACCAGAAAGGCCATGGGAGGCAGTATCCATAGATTTTATGACGGACCTGCCAAAATCCAAAGGCAAGACAGCTGTCATGGTGGTGGTAGATCTATTAACTAAGATGTGTCATTTTATAGCCTGTTCACATGTGGTCACAGCGGAGGAAACCGCCAAGCTGTTTGTAGAGCATATTTTCAGGTTGCATGGCGCCCCCTTGAGGGTGGTCAGCGACAGAGGGAAACAGTTTACTTCCAGGTTCTGGAGGAAGCTCATGAGCTTACTGCAAGTGGAGGTCAATTTTTCAACTGCCCGGCACCCAGAAACAAATGGGCAAGCGGAAAGGGCAAACGGGATTTTATAACAATACCTGAGGTGTTATGTAAGTGACCGAGAAAATGATTGGGTAGATAAGTTGGCCCTGGCAGAATTTGCCTACAACAACGCGGAGAATGTGTCCACTGGGATAAGTCCCTTCCTGGCAAACTATGGGTGTCATCCCAGGGCATTTCCAGGAGAAGGAGGGGAGAGGTGGAGTGTACCTGCTGCAGAACACTTTGTTGAAGAGATGGAAGCGATCCATCGGCAACTCCAACTTAACTTAGAGAGGGCCAAGGAAGAATACAAAAGGCAAGCAGACAGAAGCCGAAGGGAAGGTGAAACCATAAGGGTGGGGGACAGGGTGTGGCAATCCACCCAAGGACTGCCGTTCAAGGGAGGGTGTAAGAAATTAAGACCCAAACGGCTAGGACCCTTTGAGGTCATACAACAGGTCAATCCGGTGGCATTCAAGCTCAGATTGCCCAGCCACATGAAACTGCATCCAGTATTTCACAGGTCTCTACTGTCGCCATACCGAGAGGGGCGAGAGTGGGGGGAACGTGAGGGAGAGGTCACGCAAACACCAGTAATAGAAGAAAGGGAACGCAACCCACATGTGGCAGGAATCATTGATTCCAGGTGGAGAGGGAATCAGGTGGAGTATTTGGTAGAATGGGAAGGGGAAGCGGAGTCGGAAAACACATGGGTACCGGCAGAGGAGGTCAATGACGAGATTTTTATAGAAACGTTTCATCAACCGTTTCCAAGGAAACCTCAGCCCGTGGGAAGGTTTAGGAGGGAATACTTTGGCACAACCGATGAGGAAGAGGAGTTTGAAGGGTTCCCAGAATCAGGGCAGGAAGAGGGAGCAGAATCTGACGAGGAAGAGAACACAGAGAGAAGAGAAGGGGGCAGTGGAGAGAAGTGTTCGAATCCTCTGATGATGAAGAGGGTACTTTCCGGGGTTTTCCACCCTCACCGCCAGTAGAAAAGGGGGCGGGAGGGGGTGAAGGGGGCCCTGGAGGGGAGGTGGATGTCAGGGAACTGCCATCGGAAAGACAGGAGGTGGAGAGGCTCTCAGAAGGCAGGAGAGAGTCAGCAGCGGAGGAAGGCACCAGTAGGGGGAAATCGGGAAGTCTTAAGGAGAGAGAGATGGAGGCATGGCTCAGGGACTCTTCCAGCAGTAACAGCGGAGGAGTTTCAGATCCTCCCATAAGCACCCCCACTCCTCGCCGGAAACTGTCGCGCCGAGAATCCAGACGACGCGTTTCCGTCAAGGAACTTTTATGTTGGAATAGATTCCGTAGATGCCCACTGTCGGATTCTACCAGCGACTGACGGAGCCATGCTTTGGGGGCTCCGTTAGAGACAGAGGTTGGCTGGCTAGCCAAAACCCGGAGGGATCAAGCTTTACGCACAAGCAGCTCATTATCCCATCATAGTTGATGTGTTAAAAATCTGTGGAAACTTCAATAAAAATTTATTTTAAAAAATAAAAAATAAACTAAGTGATGGTCATGACACCAGACCTCACAACCACAGCAATCACTCTTCACAATGGTGTCAGCCCCACAGGTGAACTTTACAAAATCTGTGGCTATATGTTTCAACACCCTCCCTCATATCCAAAAAGAATTCACCTACATCATAAAAATAAAGCTCTGCTGCACCATATTCAGATATTTAGGGGTACAAATAACCAGAAACCTCAACAAACTATACCTCCACAACTACAATCCCCTGTGGCAAGAAATTAATAAATACCTGAAGTCCAACTTCAACCCTCAGACTAAATTGTCATGATCAAAAGGATCACAAACCCAAAATTAACCTACCTATTCCAAACCCTTTCAATTTGGATTTCCCCAACCCAACTCTGCTAATGGCAGAAAAAACTGCCAGGAATAAGCTCCAAATACCTGCACCTTCCCTGTGCCACATAATCCCATACATCCTAGAAGACGAAAGGAAACAGGGAGATAGACACAATCGAAAATACCCCCACCACACCATACCAACTCCTCTAAAACAAACTAGGGAAATTCCCCACAACACTAAAAGGTTCACACAGACCATGCTTAAAGCATGGAAGGAAAAAGGTGGGAAACTGTTCCAACCCCATCCCCATTACCCCTCCTGGGCCACCATCCACTATTCCAGGGGTCTGCAATCTTTAAGACAAAAAGAGCCACTTGGACCCATTTCCGAAGAAAACAACTGGGAGCCGCAAAACTCGTCATTATAAAAATAACTTTTTTGTCACTTTTTTATTATTTATTAATTGACCCCTAAGAATTACTCCTCCTCATAGAAATAAACGTTAAATTGACAAGTTACCTTTTTTTGTGTGTGTGTGTTCTTCACTCCCCTTCAAAACAGTGACCAGCGTACATGCCCCTTACAATGTAGTGGGTGGGCAGGAAGGTGACGTTGGGATGGTGCGTGACTAACGCACGCTCCACCCCCATGCGACGTCACAGCCAGTACAGCGTCCGCCACAGTGGGGAGTGTCAGGGCGCACAATGGGCCTCCTCCCCTCGCTAGTATCTGCCCCGGAGCCGCGGCAAAGGTGTAAAAGAGTCACATGCGGCTCCGGAGCCGCGGGTTGCAGACCCCTGCACTTGGCAAGCCAAAGGTTTATATTGCCACAGACTTCTACAAAAATAATAAACCCATACCAACACAATAAATACAAGACAAACTGGGGGACAACCAAACGTCCTGGCTAACCCACTGTCAACTGTATGCCTTCTTAAACAACCCAACAGTAAAAACAGCAGCCACTAGGCCCTTGAAAACCTTCTTCTGACAGCAGAGGGACATGGCAAGGGGACTGTATCTGTTGTGTATTGAGTCTAAGGATCTTATATCTGTATTATTATTGTCTGTAATGCATTATGGTAAAGTAACCGCCTTTTGGTTCCAGAGGGTACAGCTACTATTGGTTCATTTAAGCTGCTGTATTTGGATCCTCTGTCTTATTGGTTTCTTCCAAAAGGCAGGACTGTGATTGCCTGAGATTGTTCCCTCCAAAATGTATCCTTTCTAGCTAGTTCCCTGTCCCTATAAATGTAGCTCTCCCCTCCTCAGGTTTCAGCCTTGTTTGCTTTAATAAAGAAGTGTTACTAGAGAACTGTCTCCAGCATATTATGTCAAGAGAGCTGAAATCACAAACCCCACGTCACAACAACTGGCGACGAGGATGGGATCCGGAATGCTGAGGAGCGGTTAAACGCAGCCCTGCCTCAGAGTCCGGATTGTAGCTAAGAACAAGACTCACTGGCCAGCTGAGAAGACGACCCTGCCCACAGGACAATGGAGAGTCCAAGGGTATTGGAGCCCTTCCAGCCATCAGAGCCCCACACGTGGGAAGACTACGTCGAACGCTTCGAGTTCTTCGCAGTGGCTCAAGGGATCACCAATGCCAGCAAAAGAAGGGCCACATTCCTGAGCTACTGTGGGCCTGAGATTTTCAAGCTGGCCAAGGCATTGCTTGCTCCAGCGAAGCTAAGTGAGACATCTCTCAAATATATTCTTGCCTGCCTAACAAGCCATTTGGCGCCTACTGAGACCAAGATGGCCCGGCGGATGGAGTTTCATAAGAGGCAGCAGCGTGCTGGGGAGTCTGTATCTGCATTTCTAGCTGACCTGCGGAAGCTCGCTCAGCACTGCGACTTCCAAGATCTGGAAGAGACTCTCCTGGATCGGTTTATCGGTGGTCTGAGCAGCAAGAAAGCCAGAAGACGCATCGTGGCAAAAGAAGAGGTTACCCTTGCTTCAGCCTTGAAGGAGGCCACTGCCACGGAGAATTATGAAAGAGAGGAGCTTGATGCCAGTCGCAGGGCCCCTAAGCCACAGATAGAAGTTGCGCATGCCATGGACGAGCTAGAGGCTACTCCGAGCCAGAGCCCAGTCCATGGGGTCGAGTCAGTGCGTCAGGCCTGCACAGTGCACAAAGATCACCGAGGCAGGTGCCCTGGTTGTGGCGGAAACCATGAGCGGAAGAGTTGTCGCTTCCGGGATGCTATGTGCCGGACGTGCGGGAAGACAGGTCACATCACCAGGGTCTGTAGATCGGCGGCGTTGGGAGCGACAGGAGCACCTAGACTGGAGCATCACAGACCGCCCACAGCAAACCATGTTCTAAAGGACTGCCACTACGTAACGGAGATCAACGGGAGGGTCGTGCAGTTTCCCACGTTACAACAGTATCTACAATATAAAAAGCGCTGCTCCAGAATCCCACAAATCCCCTCAACTCAATCATAAAACAATGACTGTGGTCTAAACCTCCTTTTATCTTCATCTCAGTCAAAAGAAGGGAACTCGCCTTGAAACTTATCTAGCCTAACACCATATATGTTGGTGTTGATAACACTCAGGAACATCAAAAACATGCTGAAGAGGCTGTGCCTCTACAAGCACATGCATCCACTTGTGGTGGGATTGCCCCAAAATGCAGCCCTTTTGGACATCAGTCCTATAAGAAGGATGCAAAATAACTCAACAGGTATTAGAAGCCACCCCAGAACTAGCTCTATTGAATATTTTCCAAGACAATAGCACACACTCACACCACAAAGTGCTTATAACCTATCTACTCTCAGCAGCCAGGAGCATCATAGCTAGACACCAAAGGGACCTGTCAGGAGTGAACATGAAACACTGGTACCAAATAGTAGGGGAAACAGCTTAGTAGAAAAGCTAACCAACAGACTGAAACTAACACGGGAGTAAAAAAAGAGAGAGAGGATGACTTCACCCTGGTGCGGCTCCCCTTTATTACACACACAGCCCAACAGGACAACAAGAAGAACTCACTGACAGCATATGAACTGATCTGGCTAACTTGACCCAACTAGCCCACCCCACCGGCAAACGGAACTCACTGCAGTCAACTATAGACAACTAACCATCCCCTGGGCATCCTAATCTCTCAGTGCCAATGAAAAGAAATAAATGAATAGAAAGAGAACCTACCCATGTGACACTGACACAAAAGCCTCGCACACGTACCATGTAAAAGAACAAAAGTTTATTACCCCCTTTCTCTCCCACCTTTGCTCTCTCTTCCCAACCCTCTTTTCCCTCAACCTTATACTGTATACAACCTCAAAGTCTCACATTGAATACAGCTGAACTGTTGAAAGGACTTTATGATCTGAAAATGGAGACAATATATGCACTTCTGTGACCCCACAAAATCTTTAATAAAAAAAAAGAGTGCCTCAAAAATAAAATTATCCAAGCACATCCTGAAAATTAAGGCTTGTGCCATTAAAGTTAATTAAAGCACTACCTTGCCCTAATGCAACAGATGCATTAAAAATGGCTTTCTGCAGGTAGGAAAGTTATGGGAGAATGCACTGAAAAATGTGGAACGAGTGAACGACACAAAGGAAGACATATACAAAGCTATTTTGGCATATAAGTTGTACAAAAAATTTAAAAAATCACCATAAGCAATATGAAAAGCAATTCAGGATGAATGCATAATAAGCAGGTTGTATGGAGAAGCCCTAACACGCCTCCAAATACTACATCAGTGTCTACGGCCTAACCGCATAAAAAGCCATATTTGCTCCAGTCTTTCATTCAAAAACAGATCAGAAGGAATTGTATCAAGCATTTGGAAACCTACAATACCCAGCCAGCAAAGTGAAGAGAAAGATTAACTAGGCCCGACTGGTATCTGCAAGCAACAGAACATCTGAAGTCTTTGTTCTTGGTGCAAACTTTGGTAATGAATATGACCTGCACCCCTCATGTGACTGGCTGGGGAAATAAAATGCAGTAACATACAGGTCCTTTCAAAACAGTAGATCATAGTCACCAAGGAGAGTATTTAGAAATAATGGTGAAATAATCTTGCAACTGTACTTTCATGCCTGAAGTCTTTTTGTAGGAGTCCAGTAACACATCTGATAGTGCAAGTTGCTTTCAATATGTAGCTCCCTATATCTATTTTTTCCCCTGTCATTCAAGCTGTACAGCACTGACAGTACTGTACTGCCTGACTATTTTCATTTGGGATGTTCTCATGCCCTGCCCTGCCTGTATCCGGGTACTTTCTGTCTCTTTTGAGTCAGAAATATTGGGTGCTGCTACTTGTATGATCCCCTTCATGGATCACTGCCTTGCTGTGGCGAAGGGGCTTGAATAACTCAGAGAAGCTATGAGCTATGCCGTGCAGGACCACCCAAGATGGACAGGTCAGAGTGGAGAGTTTTGACCAAATGTGATCCACCTGGAGGAGGAACCGGCAAGCCACTCCAGTATCCTTGCCAGGAAAACTCCATGGACAAAGACAACCCCATGGACAAAGACACTCAATATGCCAGCAAGTTTGGAAAACTCAGCAGTGGCCAGAGGACTGGAGAAGATCAGTCTACATCCCAATCCCAAAGAAGGTAAGTGCCGAAGAATGCTCCACGAAATTAAAAGACGCCTGCTTCTTGGGAGAAAAGCAATGACAAACCTACACAGCATCTTAAAAAGCAGAGACATCACCTTGCCAACAAAGGTCCGTATAGTTAAAGCTATGGTTTTCCCAGTAGTGATGTATGGAAATGAGAGCTGGACCATAAAGAAGGCTGATCGTTGAAGAATTTATGCTTTTGAATTATGGTGCTGGAGAAAACTGTTGAGAGTCCCATGGACTGCAAGAAGACCAAACCTATCCATTGAGTGCTCACTGGAAGGACAGATCCTGAAGCTGAGACTCCAAGACTTTGGCCACCTCATGAGAAGACTCCCTGGAAAAGACCCTGATGTTGGGAAAGATGGAGGGCACAAGGAGAAGGGGATGACGGAGGACGAGATGGTTGGACAGTGTTCTCGAAGCTACGAACATGAGTTTGACCAAGCTGTGGGAGGCAGTGGAAGACAGGAGTGCCTGGCCTGCTCTGGTCCATGGGGTCACGAAGAGTCGGACACGACTAAACAACAACAACTTGTATGATGTCTGATGAAATAGTATCTTCAGTATATGTCTTCTGCTTTTTGAAGTAGCTAAACTAATAGAAACAGTTCTGGTTCTTTGCCTTCTCTCTAGCAACCTTATAGAGAAAACCCTTGTGCCTTTCTTTAAACCAATCAAAACAGTAGTGCTAAATTTCTGTTTCACAAGAAATCCTTTAGCTACCTATTTCCTGAAAACCTCGTCAGCGCTTTCTATTCTGCTGGGTTACTTTTGGTTTCATTTCTTGGTCTGCCCCTCAAAATGCAGGGCTGAGTCCAGTAGCATCCCCAAGCCCCTCACCTTATCACAAAATGGCACCACAGCTTTTTTGGTTATATTCTCATTGTATTTCTAAAATTTCCAAACCTTGTAACGTTTGCAGAAGCAGCACCATTAGATCAAAAGCAGCAGCATTTATCTGAGCTGCCTGCTGGCCTAGGAAGGCTCTCCCCTCCAAAATAAAGTAGTGAGCCCAAGTCTGGCAGCCACTCTCATTAGGAAGGGTCTCAAAGAGCACTCTACACTTTTTGTTGACTAATGAGATGTGCATGTACAGGCAGCGCCCCATTTACATAAGATTAATATACGTGCATCGCGCCAAACCCAGAAGAGAATTTAAAAACCACTAAAAAGCCCCAGAAGAGGTGCAAAAAGGCCTTTGTAATTGCAATCCCAAGAGCCCTTGCACTGACCACTGAGGCCTGTGGTGAGTTTGTGTTTGAGGAAGGAGGTTGGGTGGGGTGATAGTGGCAGAGTTTGGAGGGGGTTTTTGAGCCATTCTTTGAGATGGCACCTAAACGCACAGCACTGTTATTTTCTTTGGGTGATAACAAACCCAAAAGGCAGCGAGTGGTGCACACGCGGGTAGAAAAATAGGAAGTGATAGCCTGTTTGCAGGACTGCATGAGTGTGTGTGTTGCGGCATGCAAGTTTGGCAGGAAAGAGTCCAGCATAGGTTCCATTCAGATATGGGAGAAGAAAATCCGAGCGTCACGGACAGCAAGTCCCTGTACACCTACAACACCTACAAGGTCCCAGCCTTGTGCAGGACGAGGTCTTGGTGAAGGCACTAAACCTGTGGCTGGAGGACATGAATCCCCATCGATGACAGTACCTTGTGCAGGAAGACTCAGGCAACCATGTTGAAGCTGTATCAGTGGACCAGGAGGCTCCCCAAGCATGTCCTGACCATCTGCCCATCATCATGTTCCATGGCAAGACACCACCAGCCCCACAAGTGCATCTGACCCAGACTTTGCCGTACCGGTCTACTGCACTTGCAAATCATTTGCCAATTATGAGGAAGACTGAGTGCCACCATTGCCACCATTACTGCCTGTAGGGCTGCTGGTTTTTAAAAGAGCTTTTCTAGGTTTTCCAGAGGTTTAGAGGGTGTTTTCAGGCTTTGTCAAAGGATACTTCAATTATATGCAATTTCACATATGTGAACAGTGCCTTGGAACGTAACCCCCACGTAAATTTAGGATTTGGTGGATGAGGAGTTCCTCACCTGCTGACAACCATGAAGACGGTTATATAGCTCATTTATTTAGAAATGTCTCAATCCTTTCCTTATCTGGCAGGGCTTTTTCAAAGCATATTAGAAGAACTACCTTGCCCTGAACATGGCAACGTTCTAAAATTGTAGTCATCCCTAAACCCTTCTAGGACCTCTCTAAAAATTAATCACACTGACCAATTTCATTATTTAATCATTATTATAAATTATTTATAGCACTTTTAGTTGACCTTTTAAAGCAAATACTGAGCTAATACATCTATCCTATTTTTGCTGGCCTTGTCCTTCGCTGCCAAATCTCAAAACTCCATTGGGGAACTGCTAATACAATAGAAATCATTACAGGAAGACTCAAAAACCTAGATAGTTCTAAACATCTATAGGACCTTTGACTGTGTAGAGATGAATTACTTGGTTGGCATAACAAAAAAGAAGAGATTTAGCCAATATACTAGGTTATTGGAACAAATTCATGGAAAGGTAACTTTGTTGTATTCTGCCCTGAGATCATTGTGATAAATATAAATATTTTATAAATATAAATTTTGTAAATATAAAATATTCTAGATATAAACATTTTAAAGAAATATATGTATATAAAAATATGCATACCCCATAATTTTCCAATCACAGGTGAGACTGTAACTGTTAAAACAATTTTTTCTCAAACAAATGTGTTGATACCCAGCAAATCTCACATCCTGTTTAAAACAAAAATAAGGTTTGGGAACCAGATGTAACACTTATAACTGAAACCCTAGAAAAACGGCCTAAATGCAGATAATCCTACAGGATTTTCTATTTAGAGGATTACTATAATCTATGGAAATCACATTACAAAAATTAAGAAACATTAAAAATGGTTTCAACAGACTTTTAGAGATGGAAAAGTATTATTATTTGGTAGAACAAGCCCAAAATTATTTAGTGTAGTTTGTCATATAGAAGGCAAATGATAGTTGCTATTTTGATAGTTGGCAAGTTTTGAGGTTTTTTTTTTGACAACTGCAAAAAAAGATGGGTTCGGATATAAACTCTCTGTTCGACTTCTGTTCTATGTCATATTTTGTCTCTAGTTGCAACTCAACTAGTTGCCTCTCCCCCATCCGGTACTCCATATTTAAAGGCATTTGACATATTGTGGAGATAATCCTTCTCATTCTCTGAGAGAAACATAGACCATCAAAAAGCGTTAACAATCACGGAGGGCTCTCTGTTAAGTAAATGTATTGCACAAAGGACAAAATCTGAGCCTTGTGAAACCATGTTACAGGCAGGGGTCAAAGCTGAGCTTCAAGTTTGCCTGGAGTTATATAGGGCAGCCCCTGCTATACAGATGTCGCATGAACCTCATGTCTTTATGTGCCCAACTCTTAAGTTGCAAGTACTTGTCTGGGGGCCAGAATTTGGGATGGACCAAGAAAGGGGGTTAGGTGAGGGTGGCAGAGGTTGGACTTCCCAGTCTATGTCTTTACAACCTTGTCTGTCAACTAAAACTAATATTGTTAGTAATTTCCATCCCCACCCAAGAAAAATCTGCCTTGACTGCACTCTTGCCAATGCCATATTAAAAAATAATTTCATCCTCTCAGCTTAACATTTTTCTACACCCTTTTCTCAAGGCAACTAGAAACAATGCACCTGAAAGCTAGTCCCTCCCTCAGATGCACTGTGATTAATGTCTGTGTCGAATGGACCTGGGGCTTGCTGAAAATGTCAAAATGCTGCCTTGTGTAGTGTCCATTCCCCTGAGTACAGTGAGGGGCGGCTCAACCACTCAGCTTGTGTATTGGACCTCCTAGATATGTGTTCCACTCAGGTGGTTCTCCACCCAGAGTAGGAATAACGTAGATTCCTGTTGCAGATCTGCTGATTTTGTCCTGCCTTCCCTGTTGATACAGGAGTGAGCACCTGTGTTGTCCATTCAGATTAGGATGTGAGACAGACGCATGCTACGGAAGAAGTGTTCAGTGGCTAGACGAGCTGCCCAAAGTTTGAGTCAGTTGATGCTAGTAGGCCCCTGAAAGTGCTCACACAAGGCCTTATGGGGCTGCTAGGCCACATTTTCACCAATCAGGGCTTCCAACTCTACGATTCTATGATTCTAACTCAGTTTGGATACCTTAGAGAATGAGTTCATGGTGAGTTTCAGCACCTCTTTTTCTAGGAAAAAAAAACACTGTGGAAAGCTACCCCTCCCTTTGTCCACTAGGGGCACAAATAAGCCCAACTGAGTGATGCTACATGGACAATCTCTGCCTTATCAGGATTCCCAAATAATGTGCTCGCTTCCAAGCATGTCCAGGGAAACACACTTAAGAGAAGTTAGGCTTGAATATCAACAATTCTAAACCAAAGGGATTTCAAAATGCTTAGTTTGGGTTGGGTTGTGAAAAAGCCATGTGAGTAAAGAGAAGTGTGAACAATTACGTACCCTAGACTCTCCCAATGCTTACCAAGATTTCCAAAATAACCTAACATTCAGCTCAGGATTATGACACAATATTGCACAAAGTATTGAAAACTGAGAGTACAAGCCAGTTGAAGTTAAAACATTTCAAAAACTCCTGGATTCCAATGTGTATGCTTAAATATGTCATACTGAAATTAATGCACTTTAAAAATGCTCACTCGCAAGAGGTAGTTTGGGGACAATATAAACTTGTAGAGTTTAGCGTTAAGAGAGCAAATATATGTGTGTGCGCATGCTTTAACTATGCTGGTACAGAATACAGAATAAAAAAGAGGCAGATTCCAGCCAAAAATTCAGTAATTTGACTGATTTCAGTTGGAGTCAAACATGTGCTAGATCATGTCTGAAATTATTCAACATTACCTTTCTTTAACAGTGAATATTAGCTTTAGTTTATTAATTCACATTTCTATCCATATCCCCAAAATGAAACCCCAACTCGACACTTGGATGCATGAGGTAGAGGTGTGCACCAACCGCACGATTTGGTTTGGACTCTGATTTGGGACAGCCCAATTCAGTCTGAGGTACTTTGTAGACTGCCTGAGTAGATTTAAGTCCAAATCCCAATCCAGAAGAATAAAACTCTTCTGTTATCCCCTTTTACAGCTATAGAGATTAAAACAAACAAACAAACAAACAAACAAACAAACAAAAACAAAGAAACAAACAAACTGAACTCCCCCCTTGATATAATTGGATAAAATTTGCAGGCACACCGACCCTTTCTGAGGTAATGAATCCTGCTGTATTTCAAAAGGGTGGTTGCAGTGGTTTTCTTGTGAGAGCAGCCTTTTCCATGGAGTGATAAAAAAGGATTAATGCTCCAGTCTACCCCTTCACACTGTTAGTGCTGCTGGTTTTTGAATGTCTGAATAGGGCTCTAGTGTGACCAAGAAAAATAACCCAGGGTGGGGCTATGCAGGATTGATTCTCGGTGCCTCGGGGCACCAGGGACAGGGCACAGGTATAGCTAGCCTAGACTCCAAGTGTGTCCCTGACGACATCCCTTTACTATCTCCCATATAACCAAGGAACTGCCATTCTGTGGCACTCCATCAACACTAATGGAGTAGGGCCAATATATCAATATAGCTTCATTTTTACTTACGGTACATCTCTGCATTTACTACCAAATGTGCAATCCAAGTATGCAATGTGCAACTCCCATTATTGCTAGAATGTGATATTAAAGGCAGTGTTCCTAATTATTTTTTTAGTCCAAGCCCTTCAGCTTGTAGCTCTTTATTAACACAGTGCATCAAAAAGATACTAAAATATTATCTTTAGGATTAATGGAAATCGTTGTCACTCCTTTAGCTTGCTGGATAAATAATCTTACAGTCTGATGGTATGAACAACCAGATTATGAAAAGAACCCTTTTCATAATTATGTGACACAATTCTGCAGGCTTTTCCCCTTTCCTGCTGTGAGAAGCTTATGGATTTCCTTTTTGCCTGTTTGTTTGTTATAAGCCTAAAATGATATTTGAGAATGAATGAGTTTGGTTCCATAGAGTTTTAAATGAACATTTAATTGTTTAGTACCTCACTGAAATAATTTCTTTCCCCCACTTACTACATTGTCACTTCAGGTATGTACAAACACCACTGGGTTCATGTATAAAGCAAAACAAAACAAAACCTTGCATCTAATATATTTTACAAGGGCATCACTCAGTGTTACCACTGAAATGTTGCCTAAAGCAAAATAAGAAGTGAAAAGTATAAGAAATTTCATGACGAAACTAAAAGCATTTCAGTACAATTACTAAAAATGTTCAGGGTGGGTGGGTGCAGTTCTACTGGGTATCACCTGATTTAGCCTACCATGAAATTAAAAATAAAATTTTATTTTGCCAACAAATTTTAAATAGATTAAATCAATAAGACTAGCAATAATTTATTTGTGCAGCACTGCTTTTTGAAGCTTGAAAATAAAATTACCTCCTCTGACTTCATAGAAACATCCTACTAGATTGCACAAAAGACAGAAGCCGTGTGTACAGCAGCTTACTCTAACCTGGGGCAATCCAAATGTTTTGTGCTACTACAATTCCTGACTGTTGGTTATGCTGGCTGGGGCTGATACAAGTTGGAGTCCAACAGCATTTGGGAGCAAGGTACCGGATTGGGAGGGGCTAGTGTAAATTGGGAAGGGCTAGTGCTTCCACTTTGGAGTCTCACGTTCTGTATGATTATGAACAGAAGACAGATCTCAGAAATGATAACCTCATTCAGGCATTTGGGGTCTTTGTTAAAAAATCATGCAAGGAAGGAAGGAAGCACACAGCTCTCAAGTGGCAACTGGCTGCTACTGGACCCAGAGAGCACCCAGGTCCTATAGAGTCTTCTGTGCAATGTAGAGCCTTGGGAAAGCAGGGCTCTACATAACACGAGGAGCGTAACCAAGTAGAAGCAGGCTCTTCACGTCATGCAGCTGCTCCTGAACTCGTGGAAGGCAATGAGGGAATAGAGCTAGCATGCTCAGGCTCATTCTTCCTTCCCTGTGTTTAACCAGGATGCTGAATAGAGTTCCTAGCTATTACTCATGAGCAAAAGACTGATTCCTGGAAATGGTAGCTGTCTCTCACAGGGAAAGTGATTGCAAGATTAGGCCATACAAATTGTGTGGTTTGTTATACTAGTCACCAGTGCTTTCTTAGCAGAAGAAACGTTGGGGTTGACATCCACCACAAAGATGACTCAATGCATGACAACAAGCTGAGCAATTGAGTAATGGTCTATAACAATCATGCCTCAAGCTCAGTTATTAAAAAACAGTTTTAGCAAGAAGTGCAATGTACTGCAGTGTGGTGCTATAGCAATTGGGGGAAAGGAAAAGGGGAGTTTAATATACAATGTGTATCAGACCTCTTAGATTCTTTGTCATTAGGAGTTTCAAATACAGAAGTTCAATATTCTATTACTCTGTCTCCACTCATCACCCCATCTCATTTGCCTGAGGCTCATCTTTTGTGCTATAAAGTACTTGCTGGTGCTACACAAGCAAATAAGTGCTCCAGGCTATTTTTGAAATATTTTTGATGCAAAAAGTTGGGCTTCTGAGATTTTAAAATAGCAAAACACCTCCCTTTGTGGTGTTTCAGTTTTCTGTATTTGTTCACAACTGTGATATTATTATAATTTATTGAATTTGTTAGTCCCCTTTATATTGCCCAGGACACTCCAAAATGACTTATAACCAACCAGATAGACAACCATGCTCGCTGCCTTGCCCCTGTGATTGAGGGGGCCTGGGGCTGCATGATATCAGCGTGCCATGTGCACACGCCCCACAATAAACCCCACATAGAGACATTAACACCAATAGGAAATAGTTATGCAACTTCCAAGCCAACTATACACTTTCTTTTTCAGCACAACACAGAGATGTGGCCACATGACATCCCTGAGGGCAAAAAGCAGGACACACACCAAAACCCCACTACGAAACCTTTCTGCATTGTCTTCACTCTGAATGGGAGGCAATCAAACTTTGTCCACTGCTATGGATGGCATGTGGTGGAACAGTAAAGAATATTATGGATGAAATAATGGGAATGTATGGGAGCTAACAGGCTAGGCACACACAGACAAAATGGATCTTGTCTGGAAGCGTCCGTGTACAAGGGTTAAACAAAAACAGTGGTGGCTGCACCTACTGGGACTGAGTGAAAGGCAGAAAGGGAACAGGAGGTGGAACCAGAGCCAACTAACTGGCCTTTTCTGCAGTGGCTCACCATTGATGGAATGCTCTCCCCAGGGAAGCTCACCTGGCACCTTCCTCACATATCTTAAGGTGCCAGGTGAAAACGCATCTCTTCAACCAGCCTGATTAACACTCTATGGCTTTTTAAATGTGTTTGTGGGAGGGGGTTTATTGGTTTCTTTTTGTTTTATTATGTATTTTGTATTTTTATGTTGTGAACTGCCCTGTAAATTTTAAATGATACAAATTTAATACACAACAACAACAAATATTCTAGTTTTGTCCCTGGAGCAAAGTTCTGTAATGGCAATGCTAAGGAGGAAGCTGAGCGCCAGTGCCTCGACCTCTTGGGCAGGGTGTAAGTAAGCAGGCTGGTGAGGGCTGGCTGAGTACAGGCTGAGGATGTTGAAGGCAACTTGAAGACCTTCAACATCCTTGAAGACCAACCTCCACTGAAAAGGAAAAGGCAGCTTAGATATTACCAGCAGGGTTCAAATGCTGGAGTGGATAGCAGTGAGTCCACAAAAGTGCTCAGCACAGCAGGTATCCCTCTTCCTTCTGGTAAACACCTTGGTAGTCCAGTTTAGAGAAGATGAAAGCTGTCTCCTCTTCCCAAGGTTGGAGCACTTCCTGTACACATATTTTAAAAGGGAAAGTTTAAAAGAACCAGGGAAACAAAAATGAGGAGGAGCGGCTCCAAGGTGAGAGGAACACATGGGACAGGAGCTTCAAACTGGTGCTGATTGAGATATGGAAAGATAACCATCGAAAAAATTATCTTTAAGAAAATAGCATTAAAATTCATTGCCCCAGGAAAGACTTTTTAATCAAAACTCCTTGGGCTTTTTATACTTTTTAAAAATTAAATCTCATTTGACATCAGCTTGAGGCTCTTTTCTCTAAAAAGTGGAAGGCTTTTTAATGGCCAATTTCATTTTGGCTTCTGTGCTCCCTTGCTGGAGGAGTTATGCTGTGTTTTCACAGTGTTACATTTTGTTTTAGGTCAGGTCTGCACAACCTGTGACCCACCCGGCACAACGAGCCTGCCTTGGACTGAGAAAACAGTCAAGCACTTGGCAGAGTGGGGCATGTTGTGGCAGACCTGTAGATAGTTTTTGGCAAAGAATACATTTACTGAACTAGGGCCCGTTTCTGTAACCAAGTTGAATTATTGCTGGTTGAAAGGGAGATTAATCTATTCACAGAGGGTTATAAATTTCACCACTGGGCAACTTACGTTAGTCACACACACAAGGTGTCTATGGAAGTATAGGATCTGACAAATGTTTAAAATTTGAGAAGAATGAGAGCTGACTGCATGAGGAAAAAGATCTTTTTGCATAGGTTATTCTATTAACAGTCCATCCCCCCCCCACTAAATCCCCCCCACATCAGTTTCTGTCAATGCACTTTCCCGCATGGCTACCTGATAAAGGGGCGGGCCTCTGAAAGAAATACATACTTAATAAGGCCACACATTTATGTGCTGCCTCTTCTGCATCATGAAATGTGGATTAGCCAGTGAAGCTTTCAAACTGGCTGACATGAAAATTAGTGCTTGGCAAGGTTTGCGGACGTCTGCTTGCAGCAACTTTCTGGACCCCTCGGACATTCGCTGGAGGTCTGGCATTCGAGTGCTTTGGCTGCACCACACCAGACCAAGTGCAGACGGGCGGGAATGCAGACGGACACGCAAAGCGTTTAAAATAGGAAACACAGCTTTTGTGCTAGGGAGGGTGGTATAACAGGTGCGTGTATATTAGGAACTTATTTTAACAAGGTTTCTGTTACACACGGACTGCCAGCACTCTTTCTTACACACACAGAGAGAAGTTGGATGGGGGTTTTTTTGTGTGAAAGTCAGACAGGATAACCTCACAATGACCTCCAATCTGGCACACGGCCATGAGGGAGAATTTTGAAGGACTGTCCCTCAGCGCTGCATTGATTAGATTTCTTCCCATAATACTCCCACTGTTTCTGCTCAGTAAACCTTACTGATGATGGAGCAGAGAATAAAGGCAGATGCGGAAAATAAAAGCTGATCTCCATGTGAAAATGGGCCATAAAATTAACAAGACTCTTAACATCAAGGTAGTCCTCTATTCACTCTCCAGACTGGGGTGGGGAAATGCTATGCTTACAAACAAACAAACCCCAACCTCATTCAAATTCTCTTGTATTAAAGCACTGTCACTCTCAATTATTTATAAGAACAAGCTTCAAGCAACCAAGTTCTCAGACTAAAATTAACTTTTTGCATACATTGTTGGACGGGATTTATATACAGTGGTACCTCTGGATACGAACGGGATCCGTTTCGGATCCCCATTTGCATCCTGAAGCGAACGTAACCCGTGCCTGCGCGTTGTGATTCGCCGTTTCCGCACATGCGTGTGACGTCATTTTGAGCGTCTGCACATGCAACCCGAAAGCGCTCAACCTGAAGCATATTTAACCCGAGGTATGACTGTACTGATAAAAAGTACAGCTATCTGTTTATTAGCTATCTATTTAATAATGAGAAGAAACTGAATGTGTGTCGCAGTAGGGCTGTCTCTGGTGTTGTGTTCCAAATTTTCTAACCTCAAAGTCAAGGGGGTTAGGAAATCAACTGTAAACTCCATGGGGCACAGTGGGCAAATACTAGCCAAGGAGATGATCCACACTTGTGGGAAGGCTGTGAAGGGGAAGGAACTGGTAAGGGCTCTTCTCTCCATGCCCCAAATAGGACTTGTTTCCTGAGTTTTGTTTCCCATGAACGTGGTTGACCTAATTCCCCTCCGGGTCTGATACAGCAGTGGGAAGCGTTTCATATACACTCAAGAGTCCCTTAGTTCTATGGTGCCTGTATTTCAACAAACCCTCAAGCCATTTCAACACGTGCTAATCTTCGCCAAACAGTGGTACCTTGGCTGTCAAACCTAATCTGTTCCAGGAGTCTGTTCGACTCCTGGTACCGTTCGAAAACCAAGGTGTGGCTTCCGATTGGCTGCAGGAGCCAGCAGAACATGGGAAAAGGATCTCTGAGTATTTGTAGACCCCGAGCTTAACATAAGTCAATAGTGTGATGCAGCAGCAAAAAAAGCTAAAGCTATTCTAGGCTGCATCAACTGAAGTCTAGTGTCCTGATCATAGGAAGTCATAGTACTAATAGGGCTGCCACACATCCAGGAATTGGGACTGTCAAAATGCAGGTTTTTGCTGACTCAGCAAAATGTCCAGGAAAACCTGGCTGTACGGCAACTAGGGTGATTTTTTAAAAAGAAAAATGCTGCAAAAGCCTTTAGTTTTGGGGGGAGAGATGTTCCCCCAAAAAACTCAACAAAAGCTCACTTTTGGAAATATGGCAACCCTGAGTGTGGTCAGAAGGACATCGTGGTGCTGGAGCATGTGTAGAAGATGATTGAGGGTTTGGAAGCCAAGCCTTATGAGAAGAGCTAGATAAAGACCTTTAGAGGCACTAAGCACTTGGCGCCCCCATATATATCTAAATCAAAATATAAACAATAATAAACCATATTTTGTATTTTTTAAAATGAAACAAAACCTACAGTAAGATGGAAAATAATGTTAAGTTTTGTATACTTCCACTTTATATTTGAAAATAATACCCTCCTTTTTCTAATTGCAAAGTCTTTGATCACATCCTCAAAACTAATCCTACATAACACTTCTACCTCTACCTAGTAGAGATACGGCACCCTGCCTGCCTTGTTGCACAGTTGTTCTGTTGGGATTTTAAATATAGTGGTACCTCGGGTTAAGAACTTAATTCGTTCCGGAGGTCCGTTCTTAACCTGAAATTGTTCTTAACCTGAAGCACCACTTTAGCTAATGGGAATCCCGCTGCCGCTGCTCCGCTGCTGTGTGATTTCTGTTCTCATCCTGAAGCAAAGTTCTTAACCCGAGGTAATATTTCTGGGTTAGCAGAGTCTGTAACCTGAGGCGTATGTAACCTGAAGCGTATGTAACCCGAGGTACCACTGTATACTTCAGCTGAGAAAATGAACACGCAGCTGAGCAATTTGTGACCATTAATGTTTAAAATCCAGCAATGGAAAATTACTGTGGTGCCCCCCTTTTCTAGATAATAATAATAATAATAATAATAATAATAATAATAATAATAATAATGTGGCTAACAAGCAATAATAAAAACAAGTTGAATGATTACAACTTAAAAACAAGATTAAAATACAACAAATACAAAAGAATACGAATATTAAAATGCAGCCTCATCACAGGAGGAGAAAGGAAAAAGAAAGAGAGGGAGGGAATCAAACTGGCTCCAAGCCAAAGGCCAGGCGGAACAACACTGTCTTACAGGCCCTGCGGAAAGAAATCAGATCCTGCAGGGCCCTGGTCTCATGAGGCAGAGCGTTCCACCAGGTCGGAGCCAGAGTTGAAAAGGCCCTGGCTCTGGTTGAGGCTAGTCTGACTTCCTTAGGGCCCGGGACAACTAGGGTGTTGTTATTTATGGACCTTGAGGCTCTCCGTGGGGCATACCAGGAGAGGCGGTCCCGGAGGTACGAGGGTCCTAGGCCGTGAAGGGCTTTAAAGGTCAAAAGCAGCACCTTAAATCTGACCCTGTACTCCACCGGGAGCCAGTGCAGCTTGAAAAGCACTGGGTGAAGATGCTCCCATGGCAGAGACCCCGTGAGGAGCCTGGCTGCAGCATTCTGCACCCGCTGGAGTTTCTGGGACAGCTTCAAGGGCAGCCCCGCGTAGAGCGAATTACAGTAGTCAAGCCTGGAGGTGACTGTCGCATGGATCACTGTGGCCGGGGTGGGAAAGGTAAGGAACCAACTGCTAGATGACCTAAGGACAAACTTATTTTGCCTAATGGTTAATTCAGCCTTGCTTATAAGGCACAGTTGAGGGTATTGGGTATGTTTAGCCTGGAAAAGAGAAGACTGAGAGGAGATGTGATAGCCATCTTCAAATATGTAAAGGTCTGTCCCATGGAAGATGGAACAAGCTTCTTTTCTCCTGCTCCAGAGGGTAGGACCTGAACCAATGTCTTCAAGTTGCAAGAAAGGAGATTCCGACGAAACATCAGGAAGAACTTTCTGACGCTAAGAGCTGTTCAACAGTGGACTCCCATGAGAGGTGGTGGACTCTCCTTCCTTGGGAGGTTTTTAAGCAAAGGCTGGATGGTCTTGGATGATCTAGTTGCAATCCCTGCATTGCAGGGGGTTGGACTCTATGACCCTCAGTGTCCCATCCTGTTATACAATTCTATGACTGTATGTCCATGAGTTCTAGTGTTAGGACAAAGGCTTTACTCTATCTCAGTGGATGAGCAGCTTCTTTTTCCATAGACCACTTGAAAATTGCCGAGGGCCTTCAGGGACCACTTTATGATTTTTCTGCCTATTGTAGCAACTGAAATATGGCTGTGCTAGATGTGGTGTGATTTTAATTACATTTTTAATACTTATTCTATATTGCAGGAGTGTCCAACAGGTCAATCGCGATCTACAGGTGGGTGGGGCAGGGATCACTGTTGATTGCTGGGTCCCTTTCCTTTGTGTTGGTAAAACAGAATCCTGCCCAACCCTCCACTGTTGCACGATCTGCAGAACGGAAGAGGAGTTCACTCAGTGAGGCTGTTTGTCTCCCCAGCGATCTGTTTGTCTCCCCTTGATCTTAGGCCCTGTAGCCATAAAAAAGTAGATCGCAGTCTCTTGGGAGTTGGCTACCCCTGCTATATTGTATTACAATTTAATTCCATAGAATTAAAATTGTAATACAACAAAATACCATGTAAGGGATAAAAGAAGCAATTAGAATTTGATCAAAGATCAATATGAATTGCTAATGCAATGGATGTGCTGCCTGGTATGTCTTTCATTTTAAAAGATAAGGAAGAAGAAAAAGAAATTGATGGAGAGTATATGGTGATTGAGTGTGTGAATGTGTCTTTGTGTGCAATGTCGTGTCACAAATCCACCACAATATGGAGAGAGGAAGGGATAGGGCAATGCCCATAGAAAATGTGAACTTTCCTGCAGTGACAATGGATCAGAGACTGTATATGGGGGAGTTTGCCATCTCACCATGTAATCAATTATCAAGACTGGTAGGGAGAAATCCTTAGACACAGCAGCTCCAACTCTGCCCTCCATAGCAAAAGGTTGCAGGTAATATTCAGAGAAAAGCACAGCTGGTTTAGCGTCTCTGTACATTCAGGCGACTCTGATGGAGAAATGAGTTAGAGGCCTCTCTGTAGTATTTGCTTCTTGCCAGGAACACATCAGTGCCAAGAGAAAAGAACCGTTGGTGGCACTTGCCCAAGTTTGGCTCCTCAGATTCTGGGTCTGGACTCCTTCCAGACACTGTAAAGTCGTTTGCAAAGGCAGCCAGTCAGCAACAATAAAAAGGCTAAACAAAACACACCAATCTTGTATTCCCATTGAAATGCCTTCCATGCCACAGTTTACTTTCTATTCCTCACAGTCTTTGTTAGTCATCAATCAGCCACAAAATGGCGCTTTATTTATTTCTGAGAGGGGGAAAGACATGTAATAATAATGCACAATTAAAAAGGAAAAAGAGAGAGCCTATCTTTCAGTACCAACAAGGAGACAGTGTGGAAATTATATAGTTTGGGAACCAGGCTAACGTGTTTCTCGATTTTAAAGATTAATATTCTATATTCCCCTCAGTGTTTTTCCTATGAGTGCTTCTGTACTTAATTAGGATGTTCCATCTATGCAACATTGATTTTAGCAAATTTACATGTTTTACTCACAACTCTAGTAAGTTTGGCCCAAGTTCCAGTACGCCCATATAAAAATACTGTATACCGAAATTCAGCATGCATTATGAATGGTCAGGGCAACCCAGGGACTGCGAGTCAAATTTTTAAAGTGCCTTATAGCGCAATCCCATCTATGCTCAAAATAAGGTGCACTGAGTTCAGTGGGACTTACTCCCAGGTAAGTGAGTATAGGATAGCATCCTTAATGGGTTGCCATATTTTGAAGAGCAAAAAAGAGGGTGTGGAGCCCCCTCGCCTTGCACACAGTGGACACACATGCCATACCCTCCAACACATCTCTGATGAAAACAGGGACATCCTATTCCATTAGTAGTAGTAGTAATAATAATACCTGCCTATCTGACAGGGTTGCCCAGCCACTCTGGGCGGCTTCCAACATATATATAAACATAATAAAACTTTAAACATTTAAAAGCTTCCCTACAGAGGGCTGCCTTCAGATGTCTTCTAAGAAAAAGATGCAATGTAGAAATACAATATGAATACAATATAAAGAAATACAGTATGAAGATCCAAGCAGTATGGTGATCAAAGGAAAGGAGCAAAGCCTTGGGGGGGGGGGGGAATGAGGTGTCAAGTGCTTCAGCCATTTCCTCCACACTTTCCCTCCCCCACCCCCACCCCACCCCTTTCTTTGGTAGGTGCTTCAGTCTGCTAAGATTTCAGGACAAACACATACCTGCAGGACCTGCTTAAACCCCCCCCCCCCTTTTAGGCAAGGCTATCCAGACATGTAGAAGTTGACATGTTTGAATCTCTTCTTAGTTTACATGGTTCATGCTGGGATTGGGCTCATCCAAAGGGCAAATCAACTGGTTGCTACCTAGACCTCTCTGAGCTGTTGGCCAAGCCTTGCCTAAAAGGGGGGGGGGGTTTAAGCAGGTGCTGAAAAGAATAGACACCTGCCTGGTGTCAATAGTCAGGGAGCTCCAAAGTGCAGGTGTGGCACCTATAACGGTGCCTGCTCTGCTGACTGAAGTGGTGGACTGGGCAAATATGGGATAAGTTGACCCTGCAAGCTGTTAAGGGCTTTTTGTACCAATAGTGATACACAACTTTGCCTGGTAACAAATCAGCAGCTAGTGCCAATCTCTGAGCAGAGGTGATATATGCTGACAGGGTCTCACTCCTGTCAGCAACCACACTGCAGTATTTGGCACTAGCTGCAGTATCCAGATCAAGTGCAAGGAATGCTCCACACAAAGAGCACTGCTGAAATCCAGCCTTGAAGCCACCACTGCCTGAACCACAGTATCCAAATTCTCCCAATTCTCCCAAACGGTCAGAGCTGCCACTCCAGGTACGGCTGCTAAATGTGCTTCTAGCCACTGAAGCTACTTCGGCCTCCAGTGACAGAGCTGGTCCAGAAACAGCCCCAGACTGCATACCTGCTCCTTCGGGATGAATGAAACTCCGTTCAGGGCAGGCAATCAGACAGTTTCCCTGACATGGGAAAGCATATAAACTAAGGCCAGTAGAGCCTGAAAACATATAAACTAAGGAAACCATTACAAATTAACATAAAAATTACATAGTTCCAGAGTTGTATCACTATCAGTTCCAATGTTAAGAAATGTACAGAATAGAGGGATCCAAAAGAGCCACGGTCTCAACCCTTTGGGGAAAAAAACAGGCAACCACATGCTACCGATTAAACTTTGTGTGTTTGTCAAATTTCAGGGTTAAAGATTCAGCTGTTTTGAATTATTCCCTCAAAGGAAAATACCAGGACAGTGTTTTAAAAAGTGTTTGGGTAGAGTGGGAAGTTATCTACCCTCCTATATGTCAAAAGGGGTTAGGATGAGGGTGGTGCTGAATTCAAATACAGAAAACGGGAAATATAGAAAATATATGTTTAGTTAGATTTGTGACACACTGGAAGCATTCAGTTTACAAATTATATCAGAGCAGGCCTGCATAACTTGTGACTTTGCATAACTTGGGACCTTGCCATGTGCTTGACAGAAAATACTGTCAAACAACTTTAGAAAAATACCATGTGTGAAGGTATGTGGGGTATACAGTGGTACCTCGAGTTACAAACGCCTCAGGTTACAAACTCCACTAACCTGGAAGTGTTACCTTGAGTTGAGAACTTTGCCCCAGGATGAGAACGGAAATTGTGTGCTGGTGGCGCAGCAGCAGCAAGAGGCCCCATTAGCGAAAGGATGCCTCTAGTTAAGAACAGTTTCAGGTTAAGAACGGACCTCCGGAACGAATTAAGTTCGTAACTAGAGGTACCACTATAAATGATTTTTAGCTACGTGAGGCAAAATTACAGGGGCAAAACCCATGACAGTGAAGTAATGGTTTAACCAAGAAAGAGGATCCATTCCATGCTGTTTTGCTGTGCTCTATCGTGGTGGTCTGCGCACTACAAATACTCTAGGAGACACTCCTTGAAGAACTCCAGCTGCTGAATGGCCCTCTTTAAACATACTACGTGCCCCTGTGTGTTTATAAAGTATCTGTTTCCTTTAGACAACACTTCTGCAGCATTCCATCTCTCCTGGCAGCCCCCAGGAAAGCTATGGCAACAGGTGGGGAAACCATGCACAGTTCTATCAAAATCTTAAGAGCCTGTGCGTTTGGCATAGTGCCCTCAAAGCTCATGGAACATCTCTAAAACCACTATGTTGATTATAGCCTGCATTTTGTGTTTGTTAGAAAAACCCCAAACCCTGTAATACCATATGCAACAAAACCTGAAACCTAACCCTGGTTCATAGAAAAGTTCACTAAAGGTCAATATCCTCTTGAGAAAAGTTTGCTTGATGTGTGTGTGTTGTATGTTTGTCACGTTAGGTCCTGATCTGACATTCCTCTTTCTCTGGGTCTCTAAGAGGAATAAAATCTCCCAGAACAAATGAGGCTCAGCTATCTCAGCTCTCTTTTGCTGTCTGAGCCATCACCCTGTATTGTCTGTCCCGCAAGCTCTACGGCTAAGGCACTTGGCGCTGCCATGGTCTTACCTTGACTGACCGGGTGCCATTTTCTGCTCCCAAACTGGTCTGGTGCCTTTTTCCCAAGGCTCTGCCCTTTGCTGGATTGTTCGTCCCTCAAAAACCATATCAGGTTCAAAAATTTCAAGTTAAGCCATATTCAAAACCGATCTGCAAATCAAGCTATCACTAGGGTTGGCCAGGGAGTGGCGGGGAGATCAATGCTCCAAAGTGGCAGTTTGGTGTTTTCAAAGTATTGGAGTTACCATAACGACCTAATGTGCCATTTTATATAAATCGTTTTCATAATCATGTATGTAAGCATTGTTGCCTTGACAACTAAAATAATAGTTTTAATATTTCTTTTTCTTTTAAAAAATCAAGCTATTGTTAGATTAACTGAGAAGTGAATCTTGAAGACATTCAACACCCAAACTAAATAAAAATGAATTAATATTAAGCAACCCTTTTATGCCTTCCTTAAAACTAAACTTCCCCCAAACAAAAGTGATATTTTGACATAGCTTGCTTCTCTTGATCCTTCTCCTAAATTTGTATACTGGAGCCACACAACAACAGGAAGGATCCCAACAAATTTAGAAAAGAGGAGAGGTGGGCTTCACACAAGTGCAGTCTCCAATTGCTTGGGAAAGCCCTGGAGAGGAGGGGGCTTTAGGGGCTGTGGAGAGGCAGGGATCTTCCACCTCATGGGGGCCAGGCCGACCAGGTATGAGTTGCTGTGCTTATTAGGCCTGACACTCCACCAATTCTGTGCAGATCGTGTTTCTGCTTATAAAGAGTTAACTCCAGCTTCATTGTGTGGTTTACTGTTGGCCAATGACACCTTTAGAATTATCAACACACAATGAACATCACAGAATCAAGAAGAAATAAGGAGGCAGATGACTATCACTCATATTTGTCCAACTCTTACTTAGCCTTGGGATTTTGACACACTCTAGGATGCAACTCAATCCTGTGGATTTCAACCAGAGCTGCAGATTTAGCCAATTCATGGGTTCCATCTTTAGATTACGAAGTATTTTGACTCAAATTAATTGGTTAAGAGGTGGTATTGTAAGGATTCTCAGAGCAGGGTTCAAGAAGTCCAAAAACCCATCTTGTCCAGCATTCTGTTCTCACAGTGGCCAAGCAGATGTGTGTAGGAAGACCACAAGCAGGATCTGAGTGCAACTGCACTCTCTCCAGTAACTGTTTTCTCCAGTAACTGGTCCTTACAACTCTACCCAGAAACCTTTGCTCCCTAAACCACTCTTCTACCTGCCAGGTTCCAGATGCAGGTGGGGGGAATGTAAGTAACCAACTCAACACTTCTGACAACAAATAATCCATTCCCAATTTCTGGGAAAGTTCTGATCTAGTCTCTGCATCTCTGATTACTGCATGAGGGCACTCTGCTACCCTGACCAAGCAATGCCATGTTGCACATGCTGTGCACCTGAGTATTTCAGGAAAGAGGCTATTTTATGGCTCTGCTGAATTCAACAGACAGCAGTCTGTCCTCAAGCAGAATAGAACCAGGGTTGGAGTGGTAACAGGTTTTTCTAGCACAGGGGTTTCCAGTCTGTGGTCCAGGGACCACCAGTAATCCACAAGTTTCATTCAAGGGCTCCACTGTATGTCCACAGTAAATATTAACATTCATTTTTTAACTGAAATTTGTTGCTTATTTAATTTCTTAAATTGCCTTTTAGTGGATTACAATCTGAAATGGAATACAAAATGCAATATAATAAAATAAAATATAGAAGAAATAAATAAAAGACATAAAATAAGCAATAAAAACACAATTAAAATCATACAGCATTAATAACAGCCAGAAAAATCATTAAGTGGTCCACCAAGACCATTAACAATTTTTGAGGGGTCCATGGGGAGGGTAGGTTTGGGAAGCAAATCTGAGCTAAAATCCTTTAGAACCACCCCACTTCCAGTCATTCACTTTCCAGAAAGCCCCCCTCCCCTGAACACAGAGATGTAGGTTGTAGATGTTATAATGCTGATCTTTCTCCAAATCACGGACAACCTAGATTAAGAACCAGAAGAAAAGTTTCCTCTTGGATGACCTTGCCTGGTCACCTGGTGAGACTTCCTGTTCACCCGAAGCAATCAGGCAAGTGGCTATTTACGCAAAAGGAAATATTATGTGGAACTAAATTTGGCATTTTATTCAAGTCCTGTAATGAATGTTTTAACCTGACATTCAGAAAGTGTGTTGCCTTTCAAAAGAAAAGCAGTAAAGCTGGCCAAGTACAATAAAGCCAAATAAAGGCCACTCATTTGTTTTTTTCATAGCAACAAACAGATCAAATGTTACTTTTTATTAAAAATGTGTTCGATATTTTTAATTTTAACATGACGGCCCCCCGCAAAAAAACCCCTAGTATAGCACCACAGATTTAAAACCACCAACTGATGCTTACCTTAGATTATTTCACTATTTCCCCCAAACCCCTTCTCACTTTTCTCCAGAAATTAAAATACTGTTTCCTCCCACAGAATCAAAGTTTCTTTTGAGTTCACAACATTTAACATTACTGGTAGTGGAATAATTTAGCTGCATTGGTATTGCACTTCAGCCAAATGAGGGTAACATGTAATGCGCCCATATAAAGCTTATGCGATCATCTCAGCACCACTGTGACGCAATAAGGCTCTTTACTGCTTATAATTGCTCCACACGCCTATGTGAGAAGCAGCCTTTTAAAGTTTTTATACCCCTGCACCTGACACAGAGAAGAGGTGAAGCCCAGCTAAGCAGAAGTGGTCAAAGCATTGCAGCACATAAAGGAGAAGCCAGGAAAAGTATGATGGGAGTCCAGTTCCTACCCAAGCTGGGTGTTTCCTCCCGCCCCACAGAAACAAAGTGCACATCCTTGCGGTACCTAAGCAACTGCAGGACATCAATTCCATTATATCCATTACTCTGAAGGAATTTCATTTTGATTTAATTCCAAGTTCAGTAAAGTTAGGATGGTAGCTTGAAACAGGTAAAATAAATATTTTGCTTCTTTCCTTGTTCAGACTGTAGCTAGAAAAAAATATTCTTTGAAAACATTGATATCCAAAAAAAATTCTCCTTTAAAAATACAGCATTGAAATTTAAGCATTGTGGGAGGGTATTGTGAAAAGGTAGCTCCCACACAGCTAGGACAACATGCATTTTAATAACTTGTAAATTTTGATCTAAAAGGTACAGTTTGCTTACCTAGTACCACCCAGATGATCTAAGAAATGCAGCCTGGCCTTGCTGAAAGAAACTTGGAACAGTGAGTGGCAGTGAATGGAGCCCACATATCTTGAGGGTGCTGAAAAGAAAAGAAAAAAATGGGAGAGAAAGAAAGAGGTAAGTTCATCTGGAGTGTCTGCCTTTAGAACGAGCTAAAAGAATATTAGTGGTGTTCATGAGTTTATGGGGGCCAGAAGTCTTTAATCCCTGGACTCAGCAAGTGTCAGGCTAGCCTCCTGGTAAGTGCAAAGCGAACCAAGGAAGGAGCTCTGTGAGCGACAGCGAGTGGGCAGGGCTCCTTCCTCAACTCGCAAATAGTGAGGAGGAATAAAGCTGAGAGCAGTGATGTGGCCTAGGAAGGAAAGCAGCAAGCAGAGAGCCAGAGCGAGCTCGGTTTGAATCCATGCCAGATCTCTGTTTGAATTCAATGTTGCGGGCACAGGAGAAACAAGACCCTTTTGGGGTGTTAGGGCTGTGAACCCTTGCAGTGCAGGCTCACGTTGTAGATACGTATAAATAAATCATATATCACAGACACCACAGCCTCCAGAGTCCCTCATTCCAAAAGGAAAGCTGCACCCTGGGTAGGTGCCTGGAACCCCTGGGATATCTCCACACTCAGCGGGATGCAAGAGGACTGTTTTATTGCTTCAGAAAACCCAGCCCACGTGGTGATATCTGGGGAAGAACCCCAAAGGCACTGGAAGGAATCAGAAAATTTGGAGAAGTAGCAGGCATCTGATTAAAAAAGACTAAGTCTAAAATGTTGGTGAAAAATATGAGAGACAATGTTAAAACTGAACTACAGATAAGTACTGGTCTAACAACAGAGAAAATGGTTAAATACCTAGAAATATGGTTAACAGCAAGAAGTATTAATTTATTTAAATATAATTATATTAAAATCTGGTAAGAGTTTTAAAAATACTGAAATATGAGGAAGGATGAAACTTTCATCAATGGGAAGGATGTCAGTCATAAAAATGAATGTGTTACCAAAGATGTTATTTTTATTTCAAACAGCTCTGGCAATCAGCAATGCAGGATGCTTTAAAGAATGGCAAAAGGATGTTTCTAGATTTGTCTGCCAGGGATGGGGGACAAGGATAATGTTATGTATTGAAGTTCTCACCCTGGCCACCAGGAGTATTGTGTATATAGTTTTCACTCAGGTCCACATCAATTACTTTAGGCGGGAAATCCTGGGTTGTTGTTGCTACAATGTTGACAGCCGGCTGCCTATAAAAGCAGGCTGGCTGACCTGTTGGCTGTTCAGTTCTGTTCCAGCTTACAAATAAAGAGCTGCTGTGGAGAAATCACTGTGTTGTCTGCTATGTCTACCCACTATTTAACAGATAAAATATAAAATTCTGATAGATGCTAAAGGAAGAGGGGGATTCTCTCTGCCAGATTTAAGATTATATTATGAGACATCCTGTTTTTGCTGGTTAAAGGAGTGATTGACACTGAGAAACACACAGGTTTTGGATCTAGGTCACGATAATAAATTTGGCTGGCATGCCTATTTGTGGTATGGAAAAACTAAAATGCATAAAGGTTTCCTGAATCATGTAATCAGGAAAAAATGTATGGAATACAGTGGTGCCCCGCAAGACGAATGCCTCGCTAAACGAAAAACCCGCAAGATGAAAGGGTTTTCCGATTTTTTAGCGGCTTCGCAAGACGAATTTCCCTATGGGCTTGCTTCGCAAGACGAAAGCCCATAGGGAAATCTCCGGGGACAGCGGGGAAGCGCAGCGCGCCTTCTCCTCTGTTCCCGGACCTGTCCTAAGGCTTGCGGTGGGAGGTCCGGGAACAGAGGACAAGGCGCGAAGGGCTTCTCCTCTGTTCCCGGGGCTTGCGGAGGGAGGAGGGTTTTTCCTCCCCACCGCCAACATTCAGAACAGCATTCTGAATGTTGGCGGTGGGGAGGAAAGCCCTCCTCCCACCGCAAGCCTTCAGGACAGGTCTGGGAACAGAGGGGAAGGTGCGCACCTCCCCACCGCCAACATTCAGAAGGCTGTTCTGAAGGCTGGCGGTGGGAAGAAAAGCCCTTCTCCCCCGTCCGCCTTCAGAAGAGGTCCAGAGGGCTCCATCCATTAAGGAAATCAGCCCTGAGTGCTCCCTGGAAGGACAGATCGTGAAGCTGAGGCTCCAATACTTTGGCCACCTCACGAGAAGAGAAGACTCCCTGGAAAAGACCCTGATGTTGGGAAAGATGGAGGGCACAAGGAGAAGGGGACGACAGAGGACAAGATGGTTGGACAGTGTTCTCGAAGCTACGACCATGAGTTTGACCAAGCTGCGGGAGGCAGTGGAAGACAGGAGTGCCTGGCCTGCTCTGGTCCATTGGGGTCACGAAGAGTCGGACACGACTAAACGACTAAACAACAACAACAACCAAATGACAGCAAAGGATTTATGACCAATGCCATCACTGTCACTGCTAGTGTTTGGAACAACCAGAACAAAGATGGGGGGAGGACCTCAAGGTGCTGAAATTTGAATTTTTGTTTCACAATGGCTCATGGGCTTGGTTACACAAAGATATTCATCACGTCACTGAAACATCCAGTGAAGACTTATATGTGTCAAAGATGCATCATGGAGACCAACTACTTTAGGCAGAACTTAACATCAATTCAAATATCACACACTGCACATGGATTCCTATGTAGAAATGACATGGAGAAAAGACAGAGTGACCCAGTCATTCCTGTTCCAAAGTCAATGGTTATAATTTCCTGATAGGCCAGAGCTCAGGCACTTCTCAGTTCAGCACTGCCTGGAAAATGAGGGAGATCAGATACAACTGCAGAAAGCAGGGTTCCCCATTCTCACTGAGCTCTCTCTCCCCCTCACAGCAAATGCCAAAAACATTTGCACCCCTAGCCTACTTCCTTTCTTCAACAAGCACTGCAAGGACCGGTCCACCCATGAGGCAAAGTGAGGAGACTGCCCCGGGTGGCAGGCTCCACAGGGGCAGCAGATTCTGATGCAGATCTTTATTCCCCCCCCCCCTTGTTCCTGATGCAGATATTCACTCACCCCTTCCTTCCTGGCAGGGAGGGAGGCACCATTTTGTGGTTCACCTCAGGTGCCAAAATATATTGGGCCAGCCCTGATACCTGGATAAAAGAAATTACTCCATATATGAAAATGAATCTGTTTTATTTTTCCCACTCCACACAAGTCTGATGAGGACCTTACAGATTCAAAAGCTCACAACATTTTAATCTATAATATGTTGGAAATTCCAGCTTTGCCTATTCCTTTTCCACCTTTTACAAGTGGTTATGAAGTTCTGAAACAAGCAGGACAAGATCAGTGACTGCTTATACTTAGAATATGGCAACGCAACTTCAGGGGAAAAAATATTTTCTTGACAAGAGTCACTGTTAATAATACTCAAAGGAATGTGCATTATAATATATACAGATGTGTGTGTGTTGTGGCAAATATTAGTTGCAATTGCAACCCAAAACAGCAGAAAACAACAGAATGTAGTTGCAACTAAGCTAAGCTGTAGTCAACTGCACTGATTTCAATGAAGTCATGAAAACTAACTTTTGCTAGGAAGTATTCAGGTTATAACCAATGTTTTGAGATGATTTAACTGTCTTTTAAATAGATGCTAAATCAGTTAACTTAAAAGATAATTGCATATTACCAACTGCTTAACTTAGGTCAGGGGTCTGCAACCTTTAAGACAAAAAGAGCCACTTGGACCCGTTTCCGAAGAGAAAAAAAACTGGGAGCCGCAAAACTCGTCATTATAAAAAATAACTTTTTTGGCACTTTTTATTATTTCTTTGTTTGACCCCTCAGAATTACTCCTCCTCATAGAAATAAACGTTAAATTAACAAGTTACCTTTTGTGTGTGTGTGTGTGTTCTTCACTCCCCTTCAAAACAGTGACCAGCGTACATGCCCCTTACAATGTAGCGGGCGGGCGGAAAGGTGACGTCGGGACGGTGCGTGACCAATGCACGCACTGCCCCCATGTGACGTCACAGCCAGTACAGCGCCCGCCATAGTGAGGAATGTCGGGGCACACAATGCGCCTCCTCCCCTCGCTAGTATCCGCCCCAGAGCCGCGGCAAAGGTATAAAAGAGCCACATGCGGCTCTGGAGCCGCGGGTTGCAGACCCCTGACTTAGGTGCTTTCTGAGATATTGGAGGGAGAATTTCTGCAGTCACTCCCTGCTTGTGGAATGCTCTCCCCAGGGAGGCCTGCCTGGCGCCTTTGTTACAGGCAAAACAGTCCTCTTCTCCCAGATTTTTTGCTTTTATATAGCCTTTTAAAATGAGGGTGGAATACAGTTTTGTTTGTTGCTTTGGTGTGTATTATTGTGTTTTCATATTGTCAACTGCCCTGTGATCCTCGGATGAAGAGTGGTATAGAAATTTAATAAACAACAACAACAACATGTCATACAATTTACAGTGCAATTCTATACATGCCTACTTAGAAGTCCAAATGAAGCTTTTTAAGTGTGTACACTGTACAGTACTGAGATCTTAATAAACTAAAGATAATTTTAGTTATTAAAAAGCTCGTTTTTAATATTTAATTTTTCATTCCTTATAACAGAAAATATATCAGAAACGGAAGGAGGAGGAGGAGGAGGAGGAGGTGTGCATTACCTAGCAAAAAGCAAGCAGGTGTGCCATTACACAGCAGCCCCTATCCAGGATCAAAATTGCCTTTGCAAATTGAAATTGATTAAAGTTTTAAGTTCTGGGGGTGGGGGAGGAAACCTGAGAGACATTTCTGGGAAATCTCTCAGGGGCCACATGTCAGTGGTGGCTGGGTTCAGAAACAAAAGTGGGTAAATAACAAATGTACACGTTACTTTTTCGGTAAGCTACTTTTCACACACACACGCAAACACCTTTTTCTATCCTCCATTCAGGCAAGCAAAGGGCAGAGTTCAAGGAGACATTCCAGTCACATAAAAGCATTCGAGGAGGTTGCGAAGCCGGGCCAGGGAGGTGTGTGGTCTGGGGAGAGTCTCGAGGGCCAAGCAGAGAGGGTTGGAAGGCCACATTTGGTACCTGGGCCTCAGGTTCCCCACTCCTGTGTTAGCTGATTAACCTACTGTTTAAACAGATTTTTAAAAATTCAGCCCTGTTTCCCCCACATAATAATTAAAAAATAATTTGCCAATATCTTTAGTAGTGCAATGTCTGACTTGGAAAATGTAACGCATGCCAGATGGGTTTGCTTGTAATCCCTTCATCTTTAGAAATTGTACCAAATTTAACTGCTGACACAAGCAGAAGTTATTCCAGCTGAGCAGACTGGCCTACAAACATTACTGGTAGAAGCAGCTGAATGTATTTAACATCCTTCTTAATTATAAGATGGGGAAATAATATTGTTACCTGATGGATTCAGGTGTTGATTTTTATTGCTTAGGAAACATAAGTAAGTTCACAAGTTCTAGGCAGGGTAACGTTGGTTGTCAACATGAAACCTGTCTTCCTCTGAAGAGCCAGATGTAAATAACCCTCGAGCAGCCCATTACTACTTCCATACACCTGAATACCACTTTAAAATCTGTGAAATGAGTTTGGAACAGAACTATGAAACCAATTAGAAGTCTTTTATACAACTATTTGGTGAATCAGCAAAATAATGACGATAGTGCCACATAACTTCACATGACCACACTTTTATATGTGAGTCACTCGAGTCTGCTACTGAGGTATGCTGCCAACATTACACTTCTCTATTTGCATAGTTTAAAATATATATTTTATTTATTCATTTTACAACTGTAAAATGAATAAATAAAATAAAATAAAATTATTTATACCCCACTTCATTTAAATTCAAAGGCTGTGGGCACAAAACATCTATATGATAATGATCTACATGTATGTGAGAGCGCATGCTGTCAACCAATTGCTCTTGAATCGCTTAATTGGCCCACACATCAGAAGGATAAGAGGAATGAGATGGTAATAGTCTGAAGAACCCTTGCCCCTTCATATCATATGCAATGCATTCCTCCAATGCAATAGCTCATTTAAAAAACAAAACAAAAGGAAAATGGTCTCTTAAGGATCCCTGTGACATCAAATGTCAGTAGATTAGTTTTGAAAATTCAGAACTCATATGGCAAGCTGGCCTTGCCCATGTCCCTGCACAGCTTCTACATACAAAACACACGCAATTATAGCACCAAGCCCAAGAGTATGAAGTGCAGTATAAAGGCTAAATTTCAACTTGAAATCTTTCCTCACTTTAGGGAACTCACCAGGTGAATCTAGGCAAGCTACATCATGTAGGAAAACACAGACCTGTGATATCTCCAACCAAGAGGTATTCTAGTAAACTGGTTGTTCCCAAGTGGTGTGCCACTGTAACAGGAGGGAGAACCATGAGCATGCCAGTGAAAAGTTATTAAGAAAGGCCCCTGCAAAAGTCTGGGCATATCTAGCATTGGCAAGGCAACATTGTGCATCAGGGTTCCCGACACTGAGTGTTGTTGCGGGGATTTGAACCGCCGACCTTCTGATCTGCAAGTCCCAGGCTCTGTGGTTTAATCCACAGCGCCACCCGCGTCCCTGTGTTCCCCTAGGGTCTTCCGAATTAAGAGTCCCTTTCATTGCTTCATAAAAGTGAATGGATACTTTTGCTTCATTCACTTGTATGGAACCAGAAAAATAGGCGACAATCAGAGGGAGCACCACTGTCCCCACATATCAGAAAGGAATGTTGTTGCCCAAAGGGGTTAGGGTGGGAAAGCGGGGGGAACTGAGCTTCCCCTTGAGGGGTTTTCCAATTAGCTTGGAAACTCTATAATTTCTGTTGCCTCAAGGAATTTCTTGGTCAGACTATTAGGTTAGGTTACCCAGCCTGCCTTTTCCACTGCCATAAGTCAACATCACCTCTGTTAAAATTTGAAGAGGGGTTGTGCATTATTTAATGCTGTATTGACTTTAACACTTGATTGGAAGCTGCCCAGAGTGGCTGGGGAAACTCAGCCAGATGGGTGGGGTATAAATAATAAAAAATATTATTATTATTATTAGGGACACGGGTGGCGCTGTGGGTAAAACCTCAGTGCCTAGGACTTGCCGATCGTATGGTCGGCGGTTCGAATCCCCGCGGCGGGGTGAGATCCCGTCGTTCGGTCCCAGCTCCTGCCCACCTAGCAGTTCGAAAGCACTCTTAAGTGCAAATAGATAAATAGGGACCGCTTTATAGCAGGAAGGTAAATGGCGTTTCCGTGTGCTGCGCTGGTGCTGGCTCGCCAGCTGCAACTTCGTCACGCTGGCCACGTGACCTGGAAGTGTCTTCAGACAGCGCCGGCTCACGGCAGGGGTACCTTTACTATTATTATTATTATTATTATTATTATTATTATTATTATTATTATCATTATTATTATTCAATTCCTAGGCTTTCCCTTCCAATGAACACTTTTGTCCACCCAAGGTTTTAGTACCAAGTGACAATCTCCATTTTAAAAAAAACCTAACTGAAACCTCAGACTAAGAGCAATATCCTTTTGAGTCAATGAAGTCAGGAATAGCATTTATAATTTCCTTTTAAGATACACAAAGCTGTATGATTTTGATTTGCCTAGACTGGTGCATAAGCACAAAAGTGCAGTATATAAATCTTTGTGTAAGAAGTAAACCCCAACAACCTCAAACTAAGAAAGCAAATATAATATCAACATTTGTTGTAGTACTCTAGGAGTGCCTGAATAAAAAAGTGAACTGGCACTTAACACCTTCCTGCAAACGTTAATATAAGAATATGTTCATCTCTTACTAAAATAGACAGGAGATTGTGGCTAGTTTTTACATAAAAAGTTTTACTAAACATTGACAATTTAAAGATAAACTGGGCTGACAACAGAAAGTTTCGTAATGAGAGTATTGCTGCTTCCTTGGGAATGAAGCCAGATTTTTAGGATCCCATTTCACCTTTCAGAAAAAATGTTCGTGAAACGTACTTCCAAGGAAACTAACATTGTTCTGTAAGTGGTCAGGGGGAATACTCAGCTGTGAATTGGTATCTGCTTTACCACTTCATAAAGAAAAAATAAATTAACATTTCTAGCTATGCCAATCCCTTTGCCTAAAAAAGCCAGCAGTTTTCTGAAATGTACATGCAGCAGCAAGGCAAGACTTGTACTTTACCTTGGACCTTTGTTCTTCTTTACTTGCTCTGGCTTTCCTTGTGGATCTACTTTACATCTGCAAATGGGTCCTTAAGTTATAAAAGGGCACCAAGATGCATAATGGGCTGCGTGGCCGAAATGGCTTCCGGAAGGAGGATGCAAATCTAAGCTGCCACCCCCAACTCTCTCCAGCCCGGTCGGCCCCCACCCCTCCAGGGTAAAACTGAGATGGACTTCCACAAATAGCTGGAAAGTTCTATTAAGAGACTGTCTGATGTGCTGCCAAGATCTTTGATAGTCTTCCAGAGTCCAGAGGTCAGATACTGTTTATTTCGAAGGAATATAGGTACTTTGTAAGCCATCCGATATGTGATACTTTAGTGTACAAGAAAGCATCAGAAAATGCATCAAATACATGAAAAATAAATGTGGTCTCTCCCATTTCCACAGCCACAACTAGTGATGTGATGTGAGAATATTCTTGAGAATATTCTCTGCTAGAAAATTATCCAGAGAATATTCTCCACAAACTGTAAATTCTAATGTAAGAAACAGTTTTACAACCCACATTTAAAAAATCTAGTAAATAATAAGTCAAGCTGTGATACAGCCAGTGTAAGTAATGAATAATGATTTTTTGATCTAGTTACATTACTGGGAATTGTGTCATTCACCACTGGCAGTTCTGAAATGTGAGATACAGAAAACTTTTTTTTTTTTTAAAGTTTTTAAAATGCTATTCATTTAATGTGATGAACATTTGAATTCGTATGTATTTCAACTATATGTAATAGCCTTTTTCTATTTTGGTGTGACCTTATTCTTAGCAATTCTATACCCTTGGACATACAGTGTGATTTTTTTTTTTTTTTACAGAAAGTATCTTTAATGCTTTATAGACTTAAAGTACCTAGGGCTACACAATTATGTGTAACAGCATGTGAGGTGGCCTTGATTTAAACAGTTGATGTTTCAAGTTGACGGGTAGCGGCAGGCTTAGTGATTAACCTGAGTCATTCACGTTGAATTTTCAATTTCAAGTTTGGTGCAAAAAAATCAAAGAATATTAATTCACCACATTGCCCCACTGAATAAATATCTGTACAGTTTTTGGTTGCCATCTGAACAAGTTTACCCATGAATAAACATGTATATTAACTAATTATATCATTTTCAATACATTAAAATGATATCATTTTCAATGCATTAAAATGAATATTCTCCTATTTTAAACGAAAATTCTCTATTATTCTCATTAATCAAGAATATTCTTGAGAATATTCTTGAGAATATTCTCCAAAAGATTTTTCTCAAGAATTTAACATCACTAGCCACAACTGGATTAAAAGATATGGGATGAGCATGTCACAATCTCAAACAGATTTTGTAATGGTTTACTGATTTAAAACATTTGCATCTGATTGCCCCTGAGGTGGGATGACTTACAGTAGCTAAATTCATAAAACTAACAAAAAAGAATTTTCTTTAAAGTTACAAAAATATTTCTCATATAATTGTGAAAACTATTCATGTAGAGCTTAACTCAAATGCCTCTCATGTTCTCACCCCCTTCAGGAGCAGTGAAAAAGAGGAGTGGGTTGGCTATTTTTGTAGGATGGGCCAATTTTGAGGTTGCAAGAGGATGAAACTTGATGGCAGACCTAGTTGCTGTTGGCTGACATCTTAATTCCCCTTGATGTCCCTGGAAAAAACCTCTACGCCTAATGTAGCATTCTAAGGGTATTGAGAAACTGGCAGCCTGCAGGGGCGAGATACCTAAGGAGTCTTGGGGTGTTTTGTCCTCACCCTCAAAATTTGCCCCACCCTCAAAATGCTAAAGAAGGGTCGTAATTTTAGTTGAGAAATTTAGCTCAGCCCAAATAACAAGGAGAAAACTATCATTCCCTTCCATATACCTGTGTGTGTGTGTGTGTGTGTGTGAGAGAGAGAGAGAGAGAGAGAGAGAGAGAGAGAGGGACAAACTGAGCCCCTTCCTCGACCTTCCCCCTCTAGCTAAGCTGGGGATGGGCAGAATAACTGGTCATTACTTCCATTGGAAGGTTAGCTATAAGGCTCCTATGTAGGTCCAGTACAACTGTAGGGTGGGAAGACCCAGAACTCAGTGCATGTAGAAGATCCTCCGTTTATTTTACTATTTATGTGTGTATATTCAACTTACAGACTGCTTAAGGTAAAGGTAAAGGGACCCCTGACCATTAGGTCCAGTCGTGCCTGACTCTGGGGTTGTGGAGCTCATCTCGCTTTACTGGCTGAGGGAACCGGCGTACAGCTTCCAGGTCATGTGGCCTGCATGACTAATCCGCTTCTGGCGAACCAGAGCAGTGCACGGAAACACTGTTTACCTTCCCACCGGAGTGGTACCTATTTATCTAATTGCACTTTGACATGCTTGCTTTCAAACTCCTAGGTGGGCAGGAGCTCACCACGTCGCGGGGATTCGAACCGCTGACCTTCTGATCGGCAAGTCCTAGGCTCTGTGGTTTAACCCACAGTGATACAAAGATTTTGGAACATGATTTATGAAGAGATAAAGAGAGTGATAAAAACTACATTTAGCAAGTAACCAGAAGAATTTTTACTAGGAATGGTTTCAGATAATATTCCCAAAAACAAAACTAGGCTATTTATGTGTGCAACGTCAGCAGCAAGGTGGCAAAACACTGGAAAGATAAAAATACACCCACTAAAGAGGAATGGGTAGTCAAATTGTGCGAGTACTTGGAGCTCGCAAAGCTGACAGATGCAATAAGAGATAAACCTAAAAAATTGGTGAAAGAAGAATGGGAATGTTTAAATAATTATTTAGGGGACAAGGGCTCAGCAAGAAAGACCTGGCAATGTTTAGAATGATGCCGCATAGAGAAATGTTCCCTGATACCAAGATGAGGGATTCCTTTGGAATGCAGATAGAGATAATTGATAAGAATAATGATCTGTTGTGAGCCTGACGGAAGTGTACAATAGATGAGCCTTCCTGCTTTGGCTCATCTTCCTTTTTCTTTTTCTTTTTTTCTTTTTTTTCTTTTTTCTTTTCTTTTATCTTTTCCATAGTTGCTTATGTTCTGTGTCATGTACTTTGATATTTTTTGTAGTTGTTAAAGTTTTCCCCCCCCATTACTATTAAGGAATTTTCCTTTGTAATTTTGGTTGTCTATATTTACATGTACCTGTTTAAAGCAAAATAAAAGTTAAAAAAAATTGTTCTGGAGGTCTGTTCTTAACCTGAAACTGTTCTTAACCTGAAGCACCACTTTAGCTCATGGGGCCTCCCACTGCTGCCACGCCGCCACCACACAATTTCTGTTCTCATCCCGAAGCAAAGTGCTTGCCCCAGGTACTATTTCTGGGTTAGCGGAGTCTGTAACCTGAAGCGTATGTAACTCGAGGTACCACTGTACTGCTGACAACATACTCCACACCTACGGATAGCCCCACCCAGCGGTTTCATGAAGATGTTAAACAACACGGGGGCTGAAAAGCATTCCCCAAATAACACCCTCCGGAAATGACTGTCCAAGTAGGACTGGAACCACCGCAAAGCGGTGCCACACACCCCTAGTTCAGACAGTTGCTTCAGAAGGATACCACGGTTGATGGTATCGAAAGCCGCTGAGAGGTTGAGAAGAATTAACAGGGTCCTGTTTCCCTTGTCTCTCACTCGACAAAGGTCATCATACAGGGCGACCAAAGCAGTTTCTGTGCCAAAACTGGGACTAAACCCCGATTGAAATGGACCCAGAAAATCAGTTTCTTCCAAAAGCGCCTGGATCTGGTCTGCAACCACTCTCTCCAAAACCTTGCTCAGGAAAGGGAAATTAGAAACTGGCCAGTAGTTGATCACCTTCCGGGCCCAGCCTGCTGGTTTTTATCAGCTAAGAGGGGCAAGGGTCTAGGGCACAAGTGGTCGCCCTAACCGATCCGAGCACCTTGTTCACATCCTCAGGCCTTACCAACTGAAACTCATCCAACACAATGGGGCTAGACTGTGCTCTGGTCCGTATAGTTAAAGTTTGGTTTTCCCAGTAGTGATGTATGAAAGTGAGAGCCGGACCATAAAGAAGACTGATCGCCAAAGAATTGATGCTTTTGAATTATGGTGCTGGAGGAGACTCTTGAGAGTCCCATGGACTGCAAGAAGATTAAACCTATCCATTCTTAAGGAAATTAGCCCTGAGTGCTCGCTGGAAGGACAGATCCTGAAGCTGAGGCTTCAATACTTTGGCCACCTCATAAGAAGAGAAGACTCCCTGGAAAAGACCCTGATGTTGGGAAAGAGCACAAGGAGAAGGGGACGACAGAGGATGAGATGGTGGGACAGTGTTCTCGAAGCTACCAGCATGAGTTTGAAGACAGGAGTGCCTGGTGTGCTCTGGTCCATGGGGAGTTTGAAATGACTAAATGACTAAACAACAACAACAACAACAACAACAACATAACAGCAGAGTGAAGGTCTTGGTGGATGCAAGCAATTTTATCCTCAAAATGCTTTGCAAACAAGTCACAGCGAGCTACCATTAGTTCTATCACCTCCTCTGGGCCAGCCTATAAAAGGCCCCATACAACCCAGGAAAGTTCTGCCGGACGACATGATGAGGATGCAATGGAGGCAGCAATGTATGCCTTCTTTGCTGCCTGCACTGCCACTCTGTAGGCTCGATAATGAGCTCTTGCTAGTGTTTGGTTGCATTCATTCGGATCTTTCCTCCACTTGCGTTCAAGACGTCTCCCAGCTTGTTTCCTTGCCCTAAGCTCTGGAGTATACCAGGGGGCCAATTGGGCTCCATGAAGTGGGAGAGGGCACTCAAGGGCAATCGTGTCAATGGCCCGAGCCATTTGGGTGTTCCAGAGGTCAGCCAGGGCTTCGACAGGAGCTCCAGTCATATCATCTGGAAACGCCCCCCCCCCACCCGAGTCGTTTGGAATCCCACTGGATCCATCAGCCTCCGAGGGCGGACCTTCCTAATAGGTGCCCTGCCTCTGCGGATGGGAAATGGTGCTGAAAGCCTAAATCTAATCAGGAAGTGCTCTGACCATGACAAGGGACTGATGTCATTGTCTCCCACTTTCAAATCAACCTCTGCCCAATCTAGAGTCTAGAGTGTGGCTTGCCATGTGCATTGGGCCAGTAACATGTTGGGACAGCCCCACTGTTGCCATGGCGGCCATGAATTCCTGAGCCACCTCAGAGCCAGCTGCCTTGACATGGATGTTGAAGTCTCCCAGAGCCAGCAGTCTGGGAGTCCTCAACACCGCCTCCGAGACCAGCTCTGTCAGCAGGGAGACTACTGGGCAGTAAACCAGCAGAATCCCTAATCTGTCCTGATTGGCCAACGCCAGGAACACACACTCTAGCCCCCCCCCCCCAACTGGATAGAGAGGCTAGAGATAGAGAATCTCTATAGACTACAGCAACGCCCCTTCCTCGACCTTCGAGTCTGGCCAGATGCTGCCCTGAGTACCCAGGTGGGCACAGCTGGGTGAGACCAACTCCACCCTGTTCACCCACCCAGTTTCAGGGATACATGCCAGATCAGCCTCCCCATACGTAATCAGATCATGGATGAGGGAGATTTTATTCTGGGCTGCCCTGGCGCTCAACAGCAGCAGTCGCAGACCTGAGGGCTGCCCCAGGTTGGAGGAGGGGCTGGCACACGGCACCGTCACTAACTGCCTGGGCTGTGTGCCCCCCCCCACCCAGCCTGCCCCTCCTGCCTCACCATACCTCCCCCTACTTAGAACCCCTGTAACTGGGCCTCCCCCTGCTCTCTCCCCCTCCTCTCCTCCCAGGCCCATCCCACCAAGCGCCTTTACAACCCAGTTAAAAACCATTAAAGAACTTTTAAAAAAGGATATAAAAGGATATAAAAATAATTTAAAAGAGGAAGCCCTCTCTGCTGAGCAGCAGCAGCAGCAGCAGCAGCCCTTACAAAGCCTGTCAGGCCCCTGCAATAAGGACTCAACTCAAAAACTCTGAAACAATAGTCAAGAGCTCTAAAACATGCAGCAACTCAATGCACACAAACAAACAATATAATCATCAAGTACTTTCATTTTCTTAAGAATAAATTACTCAAGACTACAAAGCACTAAAAATAACAAGTATGATCCAGCAATCAACAGTCAGAAAAGATGGACAAAAGATACTGTACAAAAGATACTGTACTGGATCAAACCTTTGCCACCAATTTGTAGTGGATCCCTCTCTCTGCCACCAATTGAAGCAAATCTCACCTCTGTATACACTACCACCAGGGGTTAACATATGAGTTTTGTGTGAGATTTTGTTTACAGAACGAAGTTGATAAAACAAAGGATGTGTCAGGAGATAAAAAGTCTTTCAGGAAACTTGTTAATAATTATACTTAATCAGGTGGATGATACAGGCTTCTAAAGAAGGTAATAAATGCACAGCTTCTTTTAAATGTCAGCTGCTTTAATTCGGTTTTTACTCCTCAGTGAGATGTTACAGGTTTCTAGACAAAAGTTTATTTCCACTTCTTTCACTTCAGTTCCTAAACCTAGTTGTTGTGTAGGTGTTACAGCTTAATACTTTGGTTCTTAAACAAGGAGGTGGTACTTTCTGTCCGTTTCCCAACCTTTGATCAGTCATACTCCTGAGATACCTCTGGCAGCCTAACAGACCCAGGGGATCCCCACCCCCCCTTTTTTCCTGGTTTGGTAGTCTTCTCTTTCTGGAAGATCTCTCCCCTCCTGACTGGAAGGAGACCCAAGGAGACTGTATCCTCACAGCTTCTCCTTCTCCTGGCTCCAACTCCTGTCTGAATGCTCTCCCAAGACACTCAACACCGTCTTCCTATCTAAGCTCAGAGCCTCCTTTCTCTAGCTGTAGATATTTTCCCCTGGGTGGATGTTACACACAGAGACCAGGACCAACTCTCCAACTCTCCTTTTCAGTAAGTGTCAAACACACTAGAGATGGATATTCCCGTATTGCAGGCAGGGAAAACATCCCAGAGACAGGCACCAACACAAAGCAGGCCCAGTAGCTGGAAGTTTGCAGGTTGCGGCACCGTCAACAACAGTCTCCTCGGATGATCTCAGTGATCATCCGATCACTCTCTCTCTCTCTCTCTCTCTCTCTCTCTCTCTCTCTCTCTCTCACACACACACACACACACACACACACACAGCCCTCTGTTACTCTGCAAAACCAAACTATATTCAGTATTCATTTGTTTTGTTTTTGCTTTTTCTGACTTGAAAAATAAAATGTAAGGAAGAAAATAGAAAGGAAGAAAAATCTAAAACACTGGTGAAAAGGAACAAATAAGATCATACAAAAGAATGATTAAAAAGTGCATGAGACAAATCTGCATTCAACTTCAAACAGCTTATAATTTTCTTTTCTAATTTCCCTGCAAGAGATGGCAATGAGGGAGTAGTGGCACTTCTATAACAGGTGGAGCATGGGGGGAGTGTGTGAGCCCATACGAGGCCCTCCTCCCTCCCAAGCAGCAGCTCCCCCTCTTCCCCCCCCCTTCTCCTCAACCTTAGCCTGTATATAACATTAAAGTCTCATATCGAATATAACTGATCTGTAAAAAAACACTTTATAATCTGAAAATAGAGACAATGTATGTACTTCTTTAACCCAATAAATTTTTTATAAAAACATTTTTAAAAGATGGATCTTTAAAAGCCAGCAAGAAACCTCTTATCAGCCTTTCCTCCCCGATCCAAAACTGCAAACTTTCCTTTTAGCCACAGGCAGAAGAAACCCCCAATAGTAACCCGATGGGCCATTAAGGAAAGAAAGAAAAAGAGGCCTCCCTCTCTGCTTGGCACAGCAGAGTATCATGACCTATAATGCTACGCAAGCCTATTTATCTGACATTGTCAGTCAACAGATTCTAAGAAATGCTCAAATGAAACTTCTCAAAGGAAGTGTATAGCTTGAAATTAAAACTTGTAAAAAAGGCCTGAGCACATGAACAATTTCATAAATATGTCACCAAATCAACTTGCAGGCAGCTAAATTTATCTGTTTTTAGGGCTGATGTTTTTAAAATGCTGCATTTTTATAATGGATTATAATTGTGCCAATTGAAGCTGCTTTTAAGTGGGTTTAGCAATCAATCAATACCTGCCATTTCTAGACCAAAATAAAAGCTCTGGTTGTAGCATGGCACAAAAGAGACAGTCAATTATGTGGAAAGAAGCTTTTTGGTTTTGGTAATAGGAAGCAATTTTTAACGTTTTAAGGAAACCGCCCCATTGTCTAGACAGGAGACAAAATCCTCACTGGCAGTCTAAACAATATCATACTTCCCTTAAAATGTTACAAATTGTTTGCCTTGATGTAAATTGAATGCCATCTTGAAGAAAGCCCTGCAAATTATTATAGATTGTATCGCCAAAATTAAATTTATTGGTATCTTTAAAAGTATGGAGGTTGTAGATAGTGCTTGTTATTTCTCTTTTGTTTTTAGTAATCAATAAGGTAAAAATAAAAATATACTAACTTCAAGCATTCTGTTAGCAATTCTAGTATTGAAAAGTTTTTTAATCTGTCTTCCCCTAGAAGAGACTTGCCATCAAAATGTCACTTAAAATTAGATTCAGAGCTAATTTGGGCGTTGTTCCTCAGGCAAACCACCTGAAGGATTTCAAGAAAATTCAAAATGGGTTTTGATGGATGTAGCAACTTTTATTGGGATGAGCACTGTCCCAGGCTGTCCTCGAATTTCACCTAAAATAAAATTCAAAATTAATCTGTGGTTCAGGCAAAATACCAGTGGGATTTCAAGGGAAGTGGAGTTTTTTTGATAAGACCAGTAGCATTTCTCAGAGGACCTTTGCACATCTATACCCTGGGGATCTAATTGTCTTTTTTCCCCTTGCTGATTTTTTCCTTACTGACATTCTTCTATCAAACAGATGTTCCAGAGTTAGAGAGGACACAGCTGCTCCCCTCCCCCCCCCACCAGCCCAAGACCCAAAAGGTTTAGGAAGAACTTTATTAATGCTCAGGAACTACAACTGCATGGACAGTATGCAAGTTAAAATACTTCAAGGGAATTTATCTTGGAAAATCCAATCATCCACTCTCTTGGTACCTAACCTGTTAACACCTTATAATGCTTGTTACTATTTATATAGGTAGAACCAAGTATTCACCAGAATATTAACATGCTTTCAGAATATGTTAGAAAGCATCTTCCACCACATCTCTCCTTACCTTGTTCCGTTACTTCCCCTATTGGCTGCTGCTTTGGGGCTGTTTTTCCCCTAGCTGGGAATAGCCTCGTGGGCAGTTAATTCCAAGCCAATCCGAGAAAATACCAGGGCTAAACAGCATATGAGATCAGCATAACCTGGATCATCATTGTCCTCATTCTGAATGAATAAAGAGTTTTGCTGCTTTTGTAGCAATCCTTGAAACAGCCTCAGAAAAGGGAGGCTGCTTTTTGAAGCTCCTGAAAGTCTGCAAAAAACAAAATCTAAAAACAAAGCCCCTTCTTCCTCAATTAGCCCTACATATTTTCCTAATCCATACAACAGCCTGTATGAAAGGTAGAACTGTTACCTTCATATTGCAGATAGGATGAACATGAGGCTGCAGATGTTGACCTAATGTCTGTGAACTTGAATATGCTGATAAGTCATAACCAGTGCTTTTTTCAGCCGGAACGCACTGGAGCATGGTTCCAGCACCTACTAGGTGGGCATCATTGCAGGCCCGCATTCCCCACACCTGCTTCCTGCCTTTACATACATCTGAGAAGCCCCAAACGAGCATTGCAAATCAAAATGGAAGCTGGCCACCATGTGCAAGTCTACTGTTATGTACTGAAGTTCTCACCCTGGGCCAGCAGGGGGATACTGTTTTCACTCAAGTCAACATATGCAAATAAGGGGTTGAAAGTGACGTTCAGTGATTGGATAGTTACAGAAAATGGTTAATGTTGCGTTCTAGTGGAGCTCTATATAAGCAGGCTGGCTAAACCCTTCAGTTCAGTTCTGTTCTGGCCTGTGAATAAACAAGAGCTGTTTGAAGAATCGCTGTGTCGTCTGATATGTTCACCCACAACTTAACTTCTACACTTTGGTAGGGATGCGGGAGAGGGCCTTCTTGGTGGCTGCTCCCAGACACTGGAACTCCCTCCCTGGAAAAGCCAGATTGGCTCCCTCAGGCTTTTGGCAACAGGCTGCTTTTTTAATGAAAGGGCTGGTGTTGTGCTGTTTTTAGTGTAATTACTGGCATGATTTTAATAGGTTTTATAAATGTACAGTGGTACCTCCGGTTACGTATTTAATTCGTTCTGGAGGTCTGTTCTTAATCTGAAACTGTTCTTAACCTGAAGCACCACTTTAGCTAATGGGGCCTCCTGCTGCTGCCGCGCCCCCGGAGCACGATTTCTGTTCTCATCCTGAAGCAAAGTTCTTAACCCGAGGTACTATTTCTGAGTTAGCAGAGTCTGTAACCTGAAGTGTCTGTAACCTGAAGCATCTGTAACCTGAGGTACCACTGTATATAGTTTTACTTCTAACAATGTTGACTTATTTTTAATGTTTTTTCCTACATTTTTAGTTCTAATTTTTATATGCAAGCCACCTTAAGTCCCATCAGGGGAAAAGGCATGGTATAAATAAATAATAACCATAATAACAGAACAACAACAAACATAGGACTGACCAAAACTGGCACCCCTGTTCACTGTCCTAGTTGCAGGCAGTGGAATTTGGGGGGGAAGGATGAAACCCAGGCAGATGGGCAGGGTATCAATTTTTTATTATTCTTATTCTTATTCTTATTGGAACAAAAATGTGGGCCATGCCTACAGAGGCTCTCCTGGATAACTGGAAACTACCATTTTTATTTCCCACAAATCCCAGAGAATGGCAATGTGTCATCACACAGCAGCATTTCCAGTTAGCTACCTGGAGGAGCACCCCCACCCAAGTTTTGGAGCAACTTTCATCCTCCAGATTTCAAGCAGGAGAACTGCTGGCTCAGTCCTAGTGAAAGCCACAAATCTGCTGTTGCTGATTAATGTTCTGAAGAAACAGCAGCTCAACATAGTAATGATCAATCAAGATCAATCAAGGAGGAAAGTAGTGACAGAATGTTCAAGATGTTGTGCAAGCAAACCAACTGCAGACAATAATGACACTCAACAATATCTGCATGGCTAAAACTACATATCTGCCTTCTGAGACGAGTGCCCAGGACATGTGATGCCAGAATGCTAGAAAGATGAAATAGGGACACATTTCACATATATCTATGTACATCTTGTCTCTAAACATCGCCCTCCTATTCCACTGAATGGCCATGTTCACAAAAATGTTCACTCCTACTAACTAGATGCCTTTTTGATCGGTGTATGATCCTTTATAATGATTACTGATTGAACAGCCACTTGAGAACTAGATTTGCTAGACCCTTAAGGCGTATTTTGCTACCACAAATATCTATGTTGTGCTTTTTTAGATATGTTCAAAGAGGTATACTGAATGACAGTGTGATGGCAGAGTCCCCTTGGTCTTTGTCAGCTGTAGCATTTTTGTTGAGTAAAATGGCATTCAACTGGACTCCCCACACCTGGCACACTAGAATTAGACCATGCTGATGAGCTCTCTTTTTCTTAGAATGAACACAACACAAACACTGCAAAAGGGACGAAAGCACAAATGGTAGAGTAAAGGCTTGTGGAATTCACAAACTTTTTGCAAGATTTGCAAGATTACCCCCCCCAAAAAAAGTGAGGAGGGTCCCCATTATGCACAACTGTTGTGCACTTCTTGGAGCTTCTCTGTTTCATTTGCAATTCATATTGTACGCTGTCATCTCACCCACCTCCATTCCTGGCACTGAAATGTGATAGCTCAATTTCAGCCCCAACTGAGGATGCAGGAAACAGGAAGCCCAAGTCAATCACACATTCCATCTCACCCCCTTTTGTCATGTTCAAAATAGTTCAGCAATCATTTTATGCTTTTGCACCTGCTTCTAGTTTCAAAAAATGGCTGACCTTCATAATAGTCATAGCGCTCATGCCCCAGTAGATGCTAAGTTCTTTGAGGATCACAGCTTAACTTTAATTCTCCTCACAATACTTTTACATGGAGAGTTTGTGATTATAAGGCCCTTTCTAAAAATGTAACATGATGCAATATCTTCCCGTTCCTTTCAGATGTGTGTTGGTGGACTTGAAATTAAAAGTGTCTTACTACAGGGACTCTGCTACAAAATATTGCTTTCTCTTAAAATAGCATTTTTTTCCATGTCAGATAACACTTACAACAGTGGACACATTTTTTGATGCCCTATGTCATTTGAGAAAGTATTTGTTGCAGGCTCCTCCTTTTAAAAATGAAGGAAGATCAAATAAGTATAAGGGTCTTTGTTTTGTGCAAAAGCAGCAGCAGGAAACTCCTATTAGATACACAACACAATGTTTTGTATTAATATTTGCTTAATTTGTTTATTTATTTATTCCAACCTATTTATAGGCAGTTCAGTGCAAGACTCCTGTGCAATGTACAGTTGCAGACAAGAAATACCATAAAAACTCCATCTAAAACCTTAAAACCACAGCAGCCTTAAAAGTTAATAAATTCAGCAGAGTACTGTACAAAGACAAAACTAAAAACAGTTATAATACATGTTTGACTGCTTGAGCAAATGAAAAAAGAGCATCTTTGCCCGGTGTTGAGAAGGCATCAAAGTTGACACCAGGCCAGCTTTTCCAGGAAGGGTATTCTTAACACCTGCTATCTGACCTGCTATGTCTTACCTCAGATGGTGAGGGAACTTGAAGGCACTCCTATGTCAAATGAAGAGAGTGGCTTGGTTCATGAGAAGGCAGCCAGGTCCCAAGCCATTTAGGGCTTTATAGGTAAGGTGGCATGCAGTTTCACCTGTGTAACTTCAGCACATTTCTTTTTTATATAGAACATTTAGCACTCACCTTGGCTCTGTGCCCTATCCTATTCCCCACTCCTTTCCTCAACTCCGCATCTCCTCTTGATTCCACTTCCCCTCCCACAACACTCCAGTTCATTCATTTAACTTTTCTTTAGGTTCCTGTATCTCACTACCGATTCCGCCCTATTCCTCCAAACACAGGACTCTTCTCACTTAACCTTCCTAGTCCTCAGCCTAGAGCCTGTCTAAGCTTTAAGATATGTGTGCAGAGTTTATTCCAGCAAAACCTTCACCATTTCCTTCCCTCATAGAAAGTGAATTGAGAACATTTTATTGCTGACCATTTCATTCTATGAACAGTTCAAAGGTTCGTGAGCATGCCATATCACAAAATAATGCTGAATGTCAACTTAAATGGCTTTTAGAAATGAGTTAGATACACTCATGGATGATATTCATCAACAGTTATTTGGCATGATAGCGAAAAATGTTCAGAAGACGGAGCAGAGTTCATGCCCCCAGCAATCAACTATCAAGTCACCATGACTATCAAGTTAGTCAGTCAGTTTTTTGTTTGTAGGCAACTGTCATTAGAATAGAAATCACAAATCTAAATATCACAATATCTTGTTTGCATTTAGCAATGTTTAATGGCATACCAGAGTGATCTGAAAGAACAGAATAATAATCATAGTTAGGATTTATAAAACCCTTTAGAGGACTCAAGAACCTCTCTAAATGCAGATGGGTGGTGGTGGGGATTGAGGTTATATAAAATAAAATAATACCAAAACCTCCAGCTTTGCAGTGTGAAACTACAGGCCTCCTCATGCAATCAGGGCATTAAGGAGCTCCATTAGAATGACCATTAGAATGACCATTGACCCTTCTGCTCCTTCCAACATTAATGCATTGAACATGGATATTTGCAAAGGCTTCCTTGGGAGCTACAGCTTTCTATAATCGGGGTTCCAGCTCCCATGGATCTACATGTGGATCTACTCACACAGGTCTACATGTGTAGGACTTCCCTTGGCAGACATCTGGGCACATCCCAAGGCAGGGGAGAAAGCCATTCAACCTTGGGGATGGGGCCAGAAGTGTCACCTGTTGCCCCTTTAATCCCACAGACAGCCTTCATATTTTTAATGTATAAAGAGATGTGCTTCATATATCCAGTTCAAATTATATCTACCCCATAAGCTCACAAGGTGGCTTTAGGAAAAGAAGTGTTTCTCAGCTGCAACACCATCAATGCAAGCTATTGGCTGTTCTACCAGCCGTACAACTAAGCAAGGGTTTGTGGTCCTCTTAGTAGGTCTGGCTGTAGCACAGAATCAGACCTGTGCTTTATTTGCTTACTGTCTCAGACAACTACACACAAAATACCTCAAACGCAAATGTTTGGAGGGAGGCATCTGCATTGTAAGGCCCCCTCATAACCTGGATTTGACATATTCACCAAATATGTTGGCCTTCTCACACAACTTTTTAAAAGGACAAATCCATGCCCCAAGGAGCACACAGCCTAAAATTTGACAGCAAGAGAGTGGAGGCTGGCACACTGGATAAAAGGGGCAATGTCTCACTAGCTTGAGCTTGCCCTCAGCCCGTCTCCAAGTGTGTGCCCTCTTGCTGGGACTGCCCGCCAGCTTCCTCCTCCTCAGACTCAGTTTTACCTTTGTAGAACTCATCAGGGAGGAGGATGGGGACAAAACTAGAATTAGTCATTGGCAGTGCTTTTTTCTGGGGATACGCCAGGATACACAGTACCGGCACCTCCTGCCCCCTATGTTAAAAGTGTGGCACTTACCGTAACAACTTCATGGAGAGTACTGACACAATTTCTTTCTTTTTTAAAAAAAATACTTGTTATTGGTACTATAGTGGTACCTCGGGTTACAGATGCTTCAGGTTACAGACTCTGCTAACCCAGAAATAGTACCTCGGGTTAAGAACTTTGCTTCAGGATGAGAACAGAAATCGTGTGGCGGCAGTGGGAGGCCCCATTAGCTAAAGTGGTGCTTCAGGTTAAGAACAGTATCAGGTTAAGAACGGACTTCCAGAACAAATTAAGTTCTTAACCCGAGGTACCACTGTAGATCCAAGTACCCCTATCTTCCACCCTACCAGTCCCAATGAGCTCCAACCACCATTGCAATAGAGAAGAAAACAGAGAGAGAGACACAGAGAGAGAGAGAGAGACAGAGAGAGAGAGAGAGAGAGAGAGAGAGAGAGAGAAGAAACGAGGGTAATGAATAGCAGAAAGAGGAGGGGTGGTAAGAAATGGTTGTAAGGAAATGCAGTCAGGCATATTTAAGATTTCACAACAATAACACACTTATTTTATAGAAAACGATATATACTGGGGCACGGGCTTCAGCTTCTCTGAGTGCTTGGAAAGCAGCACAGACGAACGTCCAGAAATAGGTGGACAGTATTTTCCTGCACTGTTATTACAGGTGTACTCAATTTTGCCTTCAGTGAGGAAGACATAATTTTATGGCTTGCTGAGGGGGGGTGTGTGCTTTTCAAACACATCCAGAAGAATGACTAACAATGTCAGACTGGCACTGGGAAATATAAGCGGATGATTAAGTGCAAAGGAAATTATCTGCACACCAACTGGCTCAGTAAACAACAACAACATCTTGTTTTTAACCACTTGGTGACCAGAAATGCCCTCCAGGTTGAGTGAGTGTGCTGACAAAGGAGGGACAGAGCTTCTACAGCCCACTTGCTTTGCGTACTGACTGTGGAGAAAAGCTTTCTTATTTTTTTATTTATTAAATTTGCATACAGCCCTTCATCTGACGATCACAGGGCAGTGTGCAACAGGAAAACATGTTGTTGGCTTTAGAAGAGGCTCTAGTCATCTCTGGCACTTCTCCTTCTGCAACCAAAGAAACTGTATCTAAAATTTCTGATTCTATTCCTGCAATACTAGCCATTTATTTATTTGATAGCCAAAAAAGCAAAACTATATACTAAGAAAGGCAAGCCTATGGAAGAAAGAGCAAGTTGTAATTCAACATACAGTCGTACCTTGGAAGTCAAACAGAATCCGTTCTGGAAGTCTGTTTGACTTCCAAAAGATGTGAAAACTAAATCATGGCTTCTGATTGGCTGCAGGAAGCTCCTGCAGCCAATCAGAAGCCACGGACGCCTCACTGGATGTTCAGGTTCCAAAAGAACGTTCGCAAACTTGAACAATCACTTCCAGGTTTGCGATGTTCGGGAGCCAAAACGTCCGAGTTCCAGGGCATTTGGGATCCAAGGTATGACTGTAGTCATAAACCAGAAATAGTTAAGCTGATGACCACAAATTAGATTCTCATTTCTTAATTTTTTCCTCAATATTTGAAATAGTACCCAGGACAATGTGCACAAACGCACTGCAAACTGGCTAGAGATTATTTGGGAGTTAAGAAGGATTTATCCAAGTCAGATTCACTGAAGAGGAATCCCAGTCGGGTCTGACATGGCTCATTTGCTTTCAGCCATGCTTTGGATTCCCCTCCCCCACTATTAGGTGTATTCCTCGTCCTATTGGAACATCTGGTCTGTTGCATCCTGATCCTCTTCTCTGCTTGTGGAAGAGTTCCCATTGAAAATGCCTAATTTTTGTTGTTGTTATGCATTGTCATATTCAATGAGGGAAAGGTGTTACTCTAATTATTGATCTGAATTCAGCAGCATTATCTGGTACTAATATATAATTTTTTTAATGTGTAAGATCTTTGGCTCTACGATGAAAAGAACATCAGCATATGATATCTTGTGCCACTGTAGAAATTCTTACCTAGGCACTTTTCTTTCAGCAATTTAAATTGCCACAACTATATTGCCCACATGAGATATAATTATCACAACTGTACACTTAGCATAACAGATAAATGGGGAGATTGAGTGACTTGCCAAAGGTCACACAGGAAAGTGGGAATAAAGCTAGGAATAGAAGCATCATTTCCTGTCTTTTGAACTGAGGCCACAAGGCCCACTTTCCTGTTTAGGATGCTATGTTGAATAGACATATGTTTTTTGTGTCATTACTTGCTTGGGAATGAAACTTTTTTGGCAAGGCTCTTCATAAACTGGATGCAGCTAATTAATCTGAATACATGTAATTTATTTTTTTTGGGGGGGGGAGGAATCTGAAACCTGATAAGACATAGTAGAAATGAGAATAGTAGAAATGAGATTAACTTGTATTCTGAATTTTAGAAAAATTGGAAAAAGAGCTCACGATAAAGCTTTGTAACAGTGGCATTCTAAAACCGTAAGGCAGGTCCTAGATTCCATCTCTTGGCTACACTGTCATGTGACAAAAAATAAAATCTGGGGATGGTCTAGGTACCTGAGGCAGACTGCAAATTGAGATGAATTCAGTTCCTAATGTCTCCCACTATGGCAACTGCCGTAAGTGTTTGTGAAGTGGTTCTTCCACGTGTGATCTACCAAGATAGACAGACAGCAAAAACACGGAGAGCTCTGCGGATAATCTGCATATAGCCTGTTAGCTGGTAAGGCCTGGGGTGAAGTGCAGGGTTTGGGTGTGCAAGTAAAAACTTTACTGGGAAGTATAGATATAAGGGTCTGGGTATGGTGGCATGAAAACGATTGGAAAATTAGGTTTACCTTCCACATTTTTCTTGGGGATTTTTAATTTAGTTCCCAAGGGGGGGGGGGAGAATTATGGGAAAATTGTAAAAACTAATGATAACTGTTTTTTCTTCTAGAATGATAAATGTTTTATAACAAAATATTTTAAATAAATAATTTAGCTGCTCTTTATTTCCTTTATAACTATTTAATAACTTCATGAGACAATTGTCTTGTGTTATTGTTATTCTTGTATAGAGCTCTCAAATATTACTGTCTGCTTCAAGATTATTCCATCTTCTGCGGTATGTGAAAGATATGTGTTCTGAAGCAGACACAGCAAATCAAGGAAATAAGGTACTACATGAGAGAATAAAGAACCTTGTTTCAAGCCACACTAAGCCTCAGTTTTCCGAACTGGATATAAACAAGGATAAACAAGGGAAAGGGAGCTCTCCCGAGGACCTGCTGCAACGGCATTTGCTGCTGCTTCTTAAAGGGAAGGAAGAAGTTAGAGGTCAATGTGCTTTGAGACGGGGGGGGGGGTGTGAAATGGGTTTGGGGAATGGGAAAGGGCCAAGGGCCGGGTGGATGGGGAGAGGGAGAGGGAGGAACTGCTTGCCAGGTGGGATTTTGATCTGAACCAAAGAATAATCTCAGGATTTGCCTCTCACCCGAGGTGTGCTTTTATAAGCTCCCAAGTATAATTTCAAATTTTGGTTTGGAGAACTTTGCTGAAATCTCTAATTTAATATATAAAACTGGTTCTGCATAGTTTAACTGCAACTCTTGTTAATACATTCATATTACCCCACTGGAATCTACATATTCACTTTTGCATTTCTTACTCTGCCTTCTAGCCTCACAAATGTACTCTCATGCTAGTGCAGCGAAAAGTTATATACAATTTTAAACTAGCACTATAAAACAATACCAAAATTAGTATGAAAAAATAAATTTTGAAACATTGGTCTAGGTACCAGCATGTGACATGGCCTGGCCTTGCTGCACCTCTTAGGAGCAACAACCCTGCCCCCCACCTTTAGAGCATGAGTACATATGCACACCTTAGTCCCCCAGGCCATTCTCAGGAAAGGAAAGTCTGCACTCCTGATCCCTAGTTACCTTTTGCCTTGATGCAGATGAGCTACATGTTTCTGTTTGCAAGGTACCCAGATGCCCCAACAACACTGCCTGGCTCAGTGGGGTGCACACATGGGGGGGGGGGGGCTCTACTGCACACAAAGCAACTTCCCATAGGAGTGGGCACTGCTCCTATGCTAGGATGGTCTGCTCTTTCTATTGGCAACAGCAAGTTAGCAATTACACTGACTGCACCAGTCAGCCAAATGCTTTCTAAGTCTTCAGAGAACAGACCAAAGATGGAGATAAACACTTTGCTTAGTTACAACTATATCTTTTTCTACAGAATTGTAGAGTTGGATCACCTAGTTTAGCCCACGGAAATGCAGGAAATATGTTCTGTATCTATTTCTTCAACCAGGCCTTTGAGTGTTAAACAATCTATGGCCTTTTAAATGAGTGTGTCTATGTGTGTGTTATTGTTCTTTTATTGTTATGTTATGTATTTCGTATTTTGTGTCTTTATGTTGTAAACCTTTGGATCAAGGGTGGTAAAACAAACAAACAAACAAAAATCTAAAATACCCAGATGCACTTCCTGCATTTTGCTGAAGGAAGGATATCTTTGTTGTACTCCATACTAAAGAATAAAAAAATACGTGCCCAAGAAATTCAACTTCCACAACAGGAATTCCATGGAAATCGAGCAAATCTGCAATGCTTTTTATTTTATTTTGCACTGTATATTCTTCTTTTCTATTTATGGGAAGCAAAATGAGATATATTTGGCACTGAAATGTACCCTCCTCAATTCATGAAAATTTTATTCACCAGCTGCCACCCATTTTGAAGTGTATTCCTGCAGCTATAAGGGCCAGCAACTTTCTTATTTTTTAAAACAGTGCAGTAATTAACAAAATTCTGCACTAAATACAAGATCCTGCAGTCCACGGTTCTGTGGTATAGAGATAAAAATAGAAACCTAGGCCTATTTACACACACACACACACACACACACACACACACACACTTTTAATGTTTGATTTCACACCAGACTTATTGAAAATAATTTCCACATTTCAACTTAGAATAATTATTACATATTATTCAAACAAATGTGTTTTTCAGAACAGCACATGCTCAGCACAACCAGGTCATTGTGGGTGAATCTGGGAGCCTACACGGACAGGATGGCAGGGTTAGGGTTTAGGAGAGCCAGAAATAGAAAATTAATCTTACTTCTACGGAGGTACAGCACCTGGCACTGCCAATACAGTAAAAAGCTTTTATTAGCACCTGCCCACACTGATGCCTGAGGACAAAAATGGGATCAAAGCAGTAGGGAGATCTGAAAATTAATTACTATGGCGTTTTCTTCACAGAAAAACCAACTTTCCTTTTTAATTAAAAGTCAAATTGACATAAAGCTGGAGCTCCAAATAGGCATTGTAAAATTATTTATTTCAAATTTTCCATATACACACAAAGATAAAAGCAATAGGAAAGTACAAAATTAATAAGTAAAAACAGAAATGATTAATACCAAGATGTTCAAGATTTATACAGCTGATTATTGCAATTCTTCTTAACATTAATTATTAAAGTTGGGGATCTTAAATAAAAAAAAGTATACACCATACCTTTATTTCACATTCTTCAGTTACTTAACAAACTCCTAAGGACCACTTCACATGTTACAACTGTATGTGTAAAAAAGTGCACACATAAAAACTGCCTGTGCAGACAGGCAACTGTATCACACAGAGAGATGCTGTATTTCCTGACTCAGGAAGGTGAACCTCAGCAAACTCATATTGAAATATATGAAGAAACATTTTAAAGCTCAAATATTGCCTAAGGAAAGTCCTGCTGAGTCAGGCAAAAGGCCCACATAGTCCAGAATCCTCTAACAGCAGCCAACCAGATGAGAAGCCCCCAAGCAGGACGTTAGTACAGAAGCACTGGAAGTAGACCACAGACATCAAGGCTGGTAGCCAGGGTCTGTCTAATCCTCTTTTAAAGCCATTCAAGTTGATGGCCACCACTACATCTTGAGGGAGTGGATTTCATAGCATAATTATGCACTGAGATGAAGTTCCTCTTCTTGTCTGTCCTGAATCTTCCAACATTCACTTTCAAGGGATGGTCCTGGGTTCTATTAATGAGGGAGGAAAGCTTCTACCCACTTTCTCCTCACCATACATAATTTTATAAACTTCTATAATGTCACCTCTTACTTCCCTTGTCTGCAAGCTAAAAAGGCCCCAATGCTGCCACTTTTCCTCCATCCCTCTTGATCACCTTGCTCTTTTCTGAGCCTTTTCTACAATATTATATTTGAGGTGAGGTAACCAGAATGGTACATAGTATTCCAAGTGCAGTCACACCACAGCTTTGCATGATGACATTATGATTTTAGTAGTTTTGTTTTCAACCCCCTTCCAAATTTTCCTAGCATGGAATAGTTTGGTTTTCCAAGCCTGACATCTGGGAAAGTCATCCTATACAAGCTCACCTGACAAGACCAAAAGACATCAAGATGTCCTTGTTGGGTGTACAGCTAGTGGAAAGCACAGATTTGCCTTTCCGTATTGTGTGACATTACCACAGGAGTAGATTACTAGGAGGGAGAGATTCCACAATGACATTCGGAACATCTAGTATCTGCTCCTCCACCAATCTTGCAGGAGAACTTATGCCAGTTGCAGACTCAGTGTCAATTCAAGGACACATAGAGGATGATGTCCAATATCCCTATTAAATGCAGCACCACAGGTTGTATCAAACATTTTTCCTATACAAGTCTGATAAACATGGAAAACGCCTGTAATACACAGGTCTCACTTTATGTTTCTACCCAGTCATCTATTGAACAATTTGCTAATCAAGAAGGCATGGAGGGAGAGCAGAAACAGGTATAAAAAGATCCACTTCCCTACTATTATTAGAATACAGTGGTACCTTCGTTGTCAAACTTAATCCGTTCCAGAAGTCGGTTCGACCCACTTCTGGGTTTGCAGCATTTGGGAGCCGATTTTGTTCAGGAGCCAAGCCGTTCGACAACCAAGGCACTGCTGTAATTGTGAACAGATTCCGTACTACTAGCCTTCTTCATAAGAGATGTTAAAAATCTGGACAGCAGTACACCAAAACCAATAGGAATGGATGGTGCAAGAAGTTCTCTTTGATAAGCAGAGTCCCGACTCCAAGGCACTGGCATTAGCTAGTTCCTTTTCAAAGTACCAAAAAGAACAAACTGATGAAGTAGGTTGCTGTCTACTAAAACTCATGCCATTTTGTAATGAAAAGATTATTAGAGGTTAGTATCCAGTGCCAAACACATTTATCTTTATCACAAAGACTAACATTGTATGTATGTGTCAATAAAGTGGAAACAGTAATGCATTTCAGAAAGTTAGCTTTCGAGTTAACAAAGTGGCTGAACGTGATAGTAGCAGGGGGTAGGCTACAGCTCATCAGTAAGAGGAAGATGAACTAAATGAACTGGAAGTCATGGGCTTAATTCTGCTGATTCTATTATTCTACTTATGATTTGAAAGTCTGGTAATTGATGTGCACTATGCGGCTTGAACCCTTTATCACTTGCCCTTAGTGACAAAAGCTCAATAAAGACCAATGTATAACAATAAGTCAATGCATTCATCGCTTTGCACCAAAGCCTGAAGCCAACTACCAAATAGTAATTCAACAGCAATCAGTCAAAGAGAAGAAATATAAAAAACACAACACAATCTGCTATTATAAAGAATCACTGCAATAATCAGAACCATTTCCCCAGCAGCAGCAGCATCAACACCAATTGATCAGATTAAAAAATAGCCAATAGAAACCGCAATAAAGATGTTTAAAATCATTCAAAAGCCTGGCACCAAAAATATGTTAAGGTGAACACCAGGTGAGATTCTTTGGATACAGCATTCAATAAGCTGGGGGGGGGGTGTCATTAAGAAGGCCCTCTCTCTTGTCGCCACCTGACGTTCTTCTGCTGGGGGAGGGGGGAACTTGGAGGCAGCACTCAAAATTCACCAGGCACCAGGCACTCTTTGCACCTGACCAAGGATGGCACCTGACACCTCCACCATCTGGAGATGCATGCCTGGGGATTGTTGGATATTGACTGTTGACACTTGCAACACATCCTGTAGAATTCTACCCATTCTATTTTATTTGCACAATCAGAATGAATTCCAGGAACCAAAAAAAATCATATTGAAAAATACAACTTTTGAGCAGTCTGGCCCAAAAATGGCAACTAGGCATTCTGTTTTGGCGACAGTAACCCTGGTTTAAGGAGCCATATATTAGCCTAGCTTATATATCCGATTTTCTAACACTGCTTGGAGGCAGGTCTCTAAGGATGACCAAGTAGGTTTGTATGGCAAGAGGCATTCAATGAGGTATCTGAGTTCCCTAGGCACTTGAGGGTTTGTAGGTTACACCTAATGCTTTTCTGGACCAGATTACAGGGACAGGCAGGAGTCCAAGGGGTGGGCACAGAAGGCAGGAGGATGGTATCATTTGATCCCCATGGTTAATTAACTGATGTCTGACTCCTCTCCCACAAAATATCATCTTATTCCATGGATCAAATCACAGTTCATCATTAATAAAATAAACGTAACAGTTGCTTTGCACTGTGTGGTGGCTTCTAATGATTAATTACAAGAGAAACTGAGTAATTCCCAACTGCTGTATTTTAAAACTGCTTAAATGCTAAAGCTCTTGGTTATTTGCTTTCTCTAGGTGTTATATACAGACTGGATAACCATGGAATAATTCTCCTGTATGATCTCTAGCACTATAGTGCAGTCAGCTTAATTTTCTACTCCTCTCTTTGCTGACTTTGCCTCTATGAGCAAGTGTGCCTTGAGAAGGTGTGTTTACAGAAAGGAGGGTGAGGAGAAGAAAGTACACTTGCAGGATAGGAGGATGCTTTTACCTGTGGGATTATCTTGCTGCCGTCCATCTCCTTTCAGTATCATGAACAAATTGAGCCCAAGGCAACCATTTGCCTGGAAAGAAGACCAGGAGGCCCTGAGCTGAAACAGTGTACAAGACCTTTGCTGTCTATATTCCTCTTCTCTTGCACCACCTCCATTCCTGGGCCCTCTCGCCCTATTTGCTAAGTCAAAGCCAACTCTGCATAATCTTTAGGGCTGCCAATTGACCAGAAGAAAATCCAGAATTGCCCGCTCTTGTGCCTTCAACACAGCTTGACCAGCAGATATTAGTAGGATAAACTTTTCATAGCATGGGAGATAAACGTCCCTGGGGCTTATCATTGCAAACCAAATGGCTGTCAAAAACAGTTACAGGGACTGCTTGAAAAGCTGGAGGTTGATTGTGAAGTATCAAATGAAGCAAAATGTTGTTCACAGAAAGGGTTTCACCTTAATATTATTGCTGATATGAGTATTAATGCTTGTGCAAAAAAATGAAGGAGGACTGGACATAGGTGTTTTATGTTTTATGTTGCTTCCCAGCCCCCAGGTAGTTATTGCTATTATATTAGCAAATTTGGACATGTAATATTTTCATGGGCGTTACTTAACGGAACAGTTTTGCTCTATCTACTGAGGGGTCAACAGAATAGGCATAGGTGGTCAGGACAGTTACTGTTTTACATGGATCCCCCGAACTCAGAAACTCTTCATACACTGTTGGCCCTTGGTGGTTGGGTGTGCAGCTCTCAAACAAAGCAACAGGGTGTTGCATCAGATGCTATGTAGTTAGATCTGATGTACTACAATCATGCATGTTTTAATATCCCCCTTTCTCAATCAATTATGAATCTTATCCCCCCCCCCCCAATTTTACAACTCTGTTTAGAACATTCACTATGTAGATATCAATTCTGTCTTTCTTTTTCTTCTCCGGGTGTGCAAAATGCATTACAGTCGTACCTTGGATCCCAACAGCTCCCAAACGCCGCAAACCCAGAAGTGAGTGCTCCAGTTTGTGAACATTCTTTGGAACCCGAACGTCTGACGTGGGTTCCGCAGCTTCCGATTGGCTGCAGGAGCCTGCTGCAGCCAATTGGAAGCCGTGCCTTGGTTTCTGAACATTTTTGAAGTCAAACGGACTTCTGGAACGGATTCCATTCAACTTCTGAGGTATGACTGTATGTTCTAATGTATATTCTCTCTCCCTGTGAAAGGACTGACAGGGCTGGTGCAAATCCAGGCACCCCTGTCCCCATGCCTGAATACAGCAACTCCAGTGCATGGGCAGAAAGCAGCAGAGTAGTAAACGCATGGGATGCATCTCCTGTGCAGAGTGCAAATACAATACGCACACAGGCAGCAGAATTCTTCAGTAATAGTTTAGTGAGGAGGCTTAAAAGTGTAAAAATTGATCCTCAGTAAGGTACAAAAACTTCAGCTCATAAGAGTGTGTCCAGTTACAGAAGTAAAAACAGAGAGGAAAACAGAAAGAAAGGACTGATACAGAACTGCTCAGCAGGCAGAAGATATATTGCCCGCTGCCGAGCAGTGACCTTGAGTCCCACAGACTCGCATGACTAAACAGATAAACAACAGCTGCAAGCGTGTTTTTCGAGAAAGTTCAAGAAAGTTCTGCACCAATAAAACTCACAATCCTTGACAAGGACCAGATAGCTTCAGCTGTTTTGGGCTAAAAGAGTCAACATTACAATGATGCAAAAGACTGACACTGAAATTCAGTGATGTATGGAAGTGAGAGCTGGATCACCGAAGAATTGATGCTTTTGAATTATGGTGCTGGAGGAGACTCTTGAGAGTCCCATGGACTGCAAGAAGATCAAACCTCTCCATACTGAAGGAAATCAACCCTGCTCACTGGAAAGACAGATTGTGAAGCTGAGGCTCCAGTACTTTGGCCACCTCATGAGAAGAGAAGACTCCCTGGAGAAGACCCTGATGTTGGGAAAGATGGAGGGCACAAGGAGAAGGGGGCGACAGAGGACGAGATGGTTGGATAGTGTTTTTGAGGTTACCAGCATGAGTCTGACCAAACTGCAGGAGAAGAGAAGACTCCCTGGAGAAGACCCTGATGTTGGGAAAGATGGAGGGCACAAGGAGAAGGGGGCGACAGAGGACGAGACGGTTGGACAGTGTTTTTGAGGTTACCAGCATGAGTCTGACCAAACTGCAGGAGAAGAGAAGACTCCCTGGAGAAGACCCTGATGTTGGGAAAGATGGAGGGCACAAGGAGAAGGGGGCGACAGAGGACGAGATGGTTGGACAGTGTTTTTGAGGTTACCAGCATGAGTCTGACCAAACTGCAGGAGGCAGTGGAGGACAGAGGTGCCTGGCGTTCTCTGGTCCATGGGGTCACGAAGAGTCGGACACGACTAAACGACTAAACAACAACATTGAAATTCATGATTTGGCGAAAGAAAGAGTCATAAAGCTATTATCGGAAATTCAAGACCCAAACCTCCATGTCAAGTGCAGGTCTGTCAGTTCATTGCAGTAGGCATTTAAGTCTGTGGTAGAGATATATTTTTCACAGTATGTGAGGAGCCTAGAACTCAGAACCAAACCAGACACAAGAGAAGCAGTTCCGTGCATTTTTACCTGCATCTGTCACAACCACATAGAAAACAAGTTTTGTGTGTTGGTCTGGCATTCTAATGCCTGAAAGGGAATTCTTAATAATGGCTAACAGCATGGGCTGTCACATTTATTGGTATTTATAAAATAAACATACATAATGTGCCTCGTGCATTTATCTGCACATTGTAAATAAAGTCTTTGCAAGTTTCTTTGATTTGAGTTTGTCCTTGTCAACACATTCACAATCAGGCATATGCATTTTATTGGGCACAGCCCTTTGCGCACACACACTTCTTCAGATTGCAGCCAAAATATTGGTGCTGTGCTGAAACCTGTCCTCAAACATTTTCTTATTCTGCAGAACTGCTTCACTTTCCATCCCTGCTGCCATTGGAATTTCTTCATAATTTCAGCAAATGCAGGGTTGAACATACCTTGGCATAGCACCCATTTGGTGTGCACACATTCATTCCACTGAACATCTCTCCAATGCTCTGCAGCCTTCCTGGCTGACTGCACTTCTCAATCTGAAAAGGCCTCATGGGAGGAGTTAGGTCATCACATCTTCCCCCGGAGCATGAATTGAAGCTGGGGAAGACACTGAGTGCCTGAGATCACTGTGTGCACTGGTATTACTTTCAGGAGAAGTCTTTCCTTTAATTTTAAAATAAATATGCACAAATTTCTTTGAAAGTAAAACAAGAGTTCACTAGCATAAAAAAAAGAACAGCAGTCAGGAACGCAGCCTCCATATGTTCCCACACTAAAAGCAAAATTGAAGGTATCAGAGCTTTGTTTAAGGAAGTGGAGGCACCTAGGAAGGCTGCAGAACATAAATAATTGGAAAGATGAGTTGCAGAATGAAGGCCACCCTGAAAGACAAATGTGACAAAAACTCTACACCCCACCCATGATAATATCAGAATTTTTATCTTTTAAAGCAATTTATTTTCATTTTTTATTGATGGAGAATGTTATGGGAGAGATATGGGATAAAATTAAGGACAACACTATAAAATATTGTGCTCTGTACACAAATTATTAAAACACAACCCAGATCTTCACCACCATTTTATGCTTTTCACACTGCCTGTCTTTTAATGGCTTGCATGTGTGACTCCTCATAAATGAGAACCATATAATTTTTATCTTTTGCTTTCAAGCCTGCCAGCTCTGAGTCATCAAGTAGACTGATGTTCAATGCATGTACTGGACTAGCCCTAAGATGTCACACACATATTTAAGTTCATTTTTAGCAGAACTGTAAAACTTGTCACCCCCAAGCCATGCATCACCACACATGGTCTCTAGGGTAGAGAAATTAGTTTTTCTACTTGCCTCACAATGAAAAAACAGGAGATTGTCAGACCTTGGCAAACTATACAGCTGATGAGGCTGCATTTCTCAACTTCATGAGTCCATTAGTTCTGCAGGCCTGAACCTCAGACTGAACCCCAGCCATCCTTTGAAACTGGTCCTTCTTCAAATTTTATAATGCAGTTCGCTAGCCAAGTAATATGTAATAAAATGCATATCTTGGTGAAAATAGCATACAAAAATCCATTATATTAGGGGAAATGTGGAGAAAAGATTGGAAAAATGAGTAGCCTGTCCTTAATGATTGATGGAATCAAATGCAACCTGACAGCAATGAAAACTTTTGTGTCATTTCTACAACTCCACGTCCCAGGTAGTCTTCAGCTATGACAAGGTATGAATTGCCATATGATGCTTCAGCCCTCAATTTAGTGAACCATTTGTGGTTTTGCTCTTTCAGCTTTTGTGGTCAAATTCTACTACTATGGAAATGACTGAGAGAACAAAAAAACAACTACCAACCCACACACCCACACCCACAAAACCCCAAGCACAGGAAGTGCTAGGGATTGAAATGACGCTGCAAGATGCAATATAGAGTTATTAGTTACTCAGCATACCTGCAGAAGATCTAACCCTGGCCTTCTATGCCCATTCGGTGTGAGAAACAAGCATGAAGGATGACTTAAAATATGTTTTCTTTTTCATATTTATTTTACCTTAAAATATTTAATGATTTATTTATTGATGTATTTACTGATCGATGATGATAATGCTGATGATGTTCCCTTGACATAGGAGGCAAATGAATCACATTCAGTTCCCTTAACATCAGCACAGGGTCCAGGCTTGGGTTTGGGACCGAAATGGCCTTGGCTGCCCTGATGACCTTCTTCAAGAGACGGATAGAGCATGTCACCCAGTTGCTTTATCTCAACAGCTTCTGACCACTCTATGCTCCTGAATGGTTTGTGTGAGCCTGTAGTACTCTTTTACAGTGGCTCCATTCCTACTCATAGGACCAAGAATAGCACTGGGGCTTTTGTGTCTGCCCTAAGGAAATCTGGGGCATGTTTTTATCAATATGCTGATGACACCCAGCTCTATTTCTCTGTTATCTGAATCCAGAGAGGCTATGATTGTTTTGAACCCATGCCTGAAAGATGGATGAGGGCTAGGTGCATCAAAAGTCAGTTAACCTTCCTGCAAAATTATATAATAAATATACTGTGTGCAATATAAATAGGGTAAAAGCAAAAAGCAAAGAAACTTGCAAAAAGTCATCTCTCTCTCTCTCTTTTCCACCAGCACATGCTGTTACTCTCATTGTTCACAGCTTCCTTGCCTTCCTCCCTTGAGGGAATATTTGTTGCTCTCAAGGGCTCTCCATTGCCAGAATGCTGGGGGGGGGGGGGTTCCTTCTGTACTTCCAACAATCCTTTCCCACCTTATTGGTAATAATATATGTTATTGGAATTATATTTCAGGAAATGTTTCTCTCTCTTTTTACAACTACCACCACCACAACTCCAAATTGTATTTTTGATCCCTGAAAAATATGGGGAGTATTCTACACATTTCTATCTCTGCCCACATGGCAAAACAGGTTCTATATATCATGCGTCAATCTGCACATGCAGACATGTCTTTAGCTACAATAATTTTGTGGAAAACTGTTAATATAAATGCAGAAACATTAAGCAAGCAAAGCCCCATAACTGCTATGAGCACTTTCTTCCCTCCAGACAGCTTTCAATAAACCAGATGTGGTGACTGCAGATCTGTGTGTCTTCGAGCCTGGGTGTACCAATAATCCTGCAGAAATTAGGAACCTGGAGTTGATTTAAACCAAAAAATGGTTGCACGGATGAGGAGCACTGAGCTTCCTTCCCTGCCGTTACATTCCAGTAGTCACTCTTCCAAGGCACTTTTGCTGAGCCCCTCTGAGGCTAAAATACAGAAATGTACCAGGTGCACCAGGGCTTGGGATCTGGCCCAGTGGCTTGAAAATCAAGGTTGGCAGATCACTTGAGGCCACTCATTTTATTTTTATATCGACATATAATTCATATACAGCTCAATCACAAATGTATCTAATGGGTGTACAAAAAATGAAAATAAAAATCAGTTACAATTACAAAATCTGAATTCAGTTTAATCATCATCATCATCATCAGTGCTTTTTCTGGTCGTACCCAATGGTACACAGTACTGGCACCTCTTTTTCTGGAAAAAAAAGCACTGATCTTTTAATCGAACAGCAAGTGAGAGCAGCGGGAGGGAAAGGGCAGTGACACATCGGTCTCCCCAAGCGAAACCCTCTTCTCCCAGCCTTTCGAGTGGCTCCATGCGCCACAGCAAGCATGAAGTGAAGGCCAGAGCACTGCTGCTGAGCATGTCCAAAGGGTGGCGCAAGTGTGCTCTGGAGGAGCTCTGCTGTTCCGGACATGCCTCACGGTGCTGCCTGAAGAGGGGAGGAGGCGCAAGCAGCCTTCCTTTTCCCTGGCAGAGAGTGTGGTGGCGAGCTGCAGAAGGGCAGCCATGGAGGGAAGAGGGGTCATGCTGCTCATCGAAAGGGTGGGCAAGCAGCAAGAAACGCTGCTCTGTCAGCAGAGATCAACCACAGGCTGGAGGAAGGCAAAAATGACAGGCACTCTTAGGAACAAGAGCCTCCAGCCCACCTGTAATCAGCATTCTTCTGCTGACCTTGCAAAGTCATTCCCAAAATCTGTGGACCACTTATGATCAGCGTCTTCGTCGGTGCTCAAGCAACGACGCTAGCGTTGGGAAAGAGCTGCATGCCTCTGAGCATGTGCAGAGTGCCCTCCCTCTGACCCTCACTTGCAGCTGAGCAGTACCGGCATCCTTTTTTTCTAGAAAAAGCACTGTTAATTAATAATAATAATGTATTTGAAGCTCAGTGACTGGGCAGGGATATAAGGGATCAGGTGGCCTCTGAAATATCCCGTCCCCAAGTTGTTCATATACAGGTGCCGACCATTCCTGCCCCCCCCCCCATCAACAGAGCATGTATAAGCACCGCCCGACCTGTTCCACCCCCATTCTGCCTTCTTCTGGGTCCAACAGGACCCATGTGTCAGCGACTGCATGTCAACTGGAGATGTCTAAAATGACCACTGCCCTTATTAATGCATGAACCACAAATTGGAACTGATAGTACACGGCCGGCCAGTACAAGCTTTTGAGTGACCGAGTTATGTGCCTCTTTCCATCATAGACCCATATAGAGTGAATTACAATACAACTCTGACCATGTGCATCTTCTGGAAGACACTTCTGTCCTTGCTGGTAGAGAAGGAGGCATCACAATAATTAACATATTCTTATGCCCACATCATCCCAAGGGCTTGGGAAGAATAAATCTAATTAATTAAAAAAAATAAAAATAACTGATAATCTCAATCTAAGACAGGCAGTACATATTTTTATTTCAAACTTTACTTTTCCAAATTTATTCTGTTTATTTTAACCTCAATCTATAACAATATTTTGCTGCCACATTTAAAAAAAATATGCTCCAGAGTTCTAAAAAAAGCACTAAATTATTTTAATGGCATATTATTCTATCTGTGCTATTGTTGTAGATAAATAGGCTACAGTTCAAAATATACTCTAACAGGTATGATAGCAAATATTATTTCTAATGTTTACTGCGCCATCTACAAAGCTTTTATTGTGCTATTTATATCTCTATGGTTTGACATTTTAGTCCGAGAAATTAGGAACTCCTTTATAAAATTTCCAAGGATGATGGGTTTCAAAAAAGAAGTGATTCTTTTAAATTTCTAGCAGAGTATTATACTGAAGTAACAAGGAATACCTTGAAGGCCCTCAGATTAGCTGCAGAAACTTAGGGAAGACAATAACTTTTCTCTTTTACTTCTGTGTGAGGTAGCTGTGAAAAACCTTCTCTTGTGGGAACTGAACTCTTTCTCTCTACCAAGGTCTGGTATCAATTACTAGGGATTTAGAGACCCCATATAAAAGACAGTGCCTATTTGTTTTGAAATTTGTTTTGTGATTAAGCTGTCAGAATGTCGCACAAATGCCAAGGTAAGTTAATTTTTAAAATAATGCTTTAATGAGTATGCAAGAAAGGTGAAACTGCATGTCTTTTTAAAAATGCTAATTGTTCAGTTTTTTAGTTGCTTTTTCTATTTTTTATCATGCTAACCTTAACTAGTCATTTGGATAGAGCAGAAATATTTCATTTCAGATAATGTAATTCCTACACATTTTGAAACTATAAGCAAAGCTATGGAACTGTTACAAGTTTACCACATTCTCTATTTTGACCTGCATAATTTTTCACCACAGATATTGCAATAGTACCAGTCTGAAATAAAAATGGAATTATTCAAGAAAACAGGCAAATTTAGGGCAACCTTATTAACTTACTTTATTCCAGTTATATTTAAGCCAATAAGGATTGGTGGTGTCCACCCTTAGCAGCTCTTTTTACTTATATAAACAAAACAGCACAATTTCCTCCAAGCTGGAACTCTGCACTGATTGTGTTAATCCACAAGAAAGGGCCACGCACAGACCCGGCCAATTTTAGACCAATTAGCCTGCTAAATGTTATCGGGAAGATCTATTCAAGATTTCTACTTAACAAATTAACGACCTGGATGGAAAGCAACAACATCATCGCAGAGGAACAGGCGGGTTTCCGCCCTGGAAGATCAACAACAGACCAAATCTTGATCCTAAATCACTTGGCCACCAAGTATGCTGACAATGGCCTAAAAGCCCTCCACGTCGCCTTTATAGACTTTAAGCAGGCCTTTGATCTAATTCCCAGGAACCAGCTATGGGCAAAATTGGCAGCGACATCTATCGACCACCGCCTTCTCCTGCTGATTATTAATTTGCATACAAATACCTTCCTGAGGATTAGGCTAGATAGCAAGGGGCTAGTCTCCAATCCGGTTGCCACCACTAGGGGGGTAAGACAGGGCTGTTTGCTTGCCCCTGCCCTGTTTAATTTCTATATTAATTCGCTAGTGGTGCATATGGCAAATACTGATTTCCATCCACCAAAACTGGCAGGACGAGCCTTGAATGTCCTGCTGTATGCGGACGATGCCGCCCTATTAGCTACGTCCCCCATCGGATTAAGGAGGATGCTTCGAGCTCTTCATGAATATGTGACCCAACATGAGCTCCAACTAAATTATGCCAAGAAATAATGGTCTTTGCCGCTCGACCGAAACCTAATTTATGGTCAATTAATGGTATTCCTTTAGAGCAGGTCAGCTGCTTCAAATACCTGGGTCAGGCTGTTAGATCAAATAGGTCCTTCTTGGCGCACAGAGAATACATAGCCTCGAACGCATTGAAAGCAGCCTTGGTGATTAGAACCCTGTACTCTAAGAAACAGGCACAAACTGTCAAAGTTGCCTTGCGACTCTTTAAAATGAAAGTCCTCCCTCTTCTACTGGTGGGCATTGCCTTAGGCTCACGTAGGGACTTTGAAAAATTGGAATCTATCCAAACCCAATTCCTCAGGGCCATACGCAGGATCCCCCCCTCCGTGGCAGGTGCGATCATGAGACTGGAAACTGGTTGCCAAGCCTTTAGGTATGTGGCCCTGAAAGCGAAGTTATGGCTTTGGCTTAAGCTTTGCTTCAGACCGGTGGGTTTGGCCCCCTTGATTCTGAGGGATAACTTTAAATCTCCATGGGAAGGGGAGATAGTGGAGGAAGTGCAGAAGTGCGGGTTGTCCTCCCTTTATATAGAGTCCATGACGTATAGCCACGCAAAGGCGGTGATCGCCCAGAGATTAAGGGATATTGCGAGACAGGAGGACATAGCCCGTGTGAAACCAGGGCTGTTTCTGGGGGAACAGATGTACCGAGCTGCTCCAGCTCGCTACCTGGCGGATATCCACTACGTGGAATACCGCAGACTATTTACCGCGGCTAGGCTGAATGTTCTTGACTCGGCGGTTCTGAAGGGAAGATATGGAGGAGTCCCATATGACCAGAGATTATGCCATTGTGCGTTGGGTGAGGTAGAATCCACAGAGCACATTTTAATGAGCTGTCCCTTCTACAACGATTTAAGACAGTATCTTATAACCCCATACTTACCCCAGCTTAGTCCCCGACAAAGAGGAAAGCAGAAAGCATATCTGCTAAATAAGTCTTCTAGGAAAACAACTTTGTCAGTGGCTAAATTCCTTTTCCTGGCACTCAAGCGTCGGAAACGTACAATTGAATGCCTTGATGTGGGTTATCTGTGAGAGGTTTAGTGCTGTGGCCCTACCTTATTCATGTACCCCTATGATGTTTTAGTTCATAATTCTGTATTGTGTTTTATTTCTGTGTTTTATCTCTGACTATCAGTCGAATAAAGGAAATTGATTGATTGATTGATTGATTGATTGATTGGTTAGTTATATTTTTCTACCTACTTATGTCTGTGATCCTAAATACATTTTAAAATAATTCAAAGGTACCTACTTCCAAGGAAATCTGCTTAGGAATTAAATGTAAAACTGGAGACGTATAGTGCTCTAAATTAGATGGGGGGGAACCCAGGAACATTAAAATAAAAAAACACTTAACTCAATCACAATACAAACTGTTGTGATGGGCAAAAAGAAAACCATCAGGGAATATGTAAGCAAGTGTCTGAGTTGGCTTAGATACTAAACTAATTCTGCATTCAGACAATCCTCCAAACCATGAAGTAAGTTTGCAGCCTTGGCCTGGAGGGCTTGCTCAAAACTTGCTCGTTGAGCTAGACATAGCAGCATTTGATAAGGCCAGAAAGTAATATACTTAGTTGTGAGCATGAGGGAAGGGAAAGGAGGAGCTCTCAAATCCCAGTCCTCCAGTTATGGTTTGGAGGACTGTCTGAATGCAGTCTGAAAGTGGAGCAGCTGTCAAAAGAGATGGTCACAAGTGTAGTTCCCCCACTGTAACACAGTGGTACCTTGGTTTACGAACTTAATCCATTCTGGAAGTCCATTCTTAAACCAAAGCGTTCTTAAACCAAGGCATGCTTTCCCATAGCAGCAGGCAGGGCCATCTTACCCATAGGCCATAGTGGTGCAGGGCACCAGGGCACCGGGCTCTCAGGGGCGCCAGGCCAGGAGTCCAGGGCCCGAGAGGTGGAGTCCAGGGAAACGGCCATGGTGGCGGGCGATGGCCCCCCTGCTGCCCTGCCAGAAACAGCGCCGAGCGAGGCTGAGGCCGGCGGAGGGAGTTCCCAGAGCCTTGCTCCACCACATTTGCCCCAGCTGGGCCTGGCCTTGGCGCTAGTGGCGGAACTGCTGGCTGCAAAGTACTATCAGGACTCGGAGGTGGCCCAGAGGCAGGTATCGCTGGAGGGAGCCTCGCCACGGGGGATGGAGAAAACTTTGTGAGGCGCCTGCGGGGAGGGATGCTAGAAGTCGGGGCTTGGGGGGCAGCAAAGGGGAGAATGAGTGGGGTCGGGGCTAGTCTTGTGTGGCTGGGAAGTTGGCAGGCAAAAAAAGGCACTTCGGGGGTAACTTTTGTTTTGCATTTGGGGAGCCTTTTTGTTTTGCAATCTGTGTATAGTGCAGCCCCAGAGCTCCCTGTTCAGAAAGAAAGACTTGTGACTTCCAAGTAAAGTGTGTATCCATTGCAACTTCACAGTGCTGTCCTCTCCCAAATCCCATGTGGGATTTTTCAGTGGGATATACCAGTGAACAGGCTGGTAGCCTGAGGTTTGCAATCGTCCATGTGCTGGGGAGCAAGTCCACTTAAATCCCACGGGGTGCACTTCTGCGTAGACATGCATGTGCTTGCAATGTAAATATACCTCACATAGCATTTAATGAATGTAGCCAATTAACAGCCACAGGGAGGGGATCGCCTTCATTGAGCATCTTCCATAACACTAGTCATCCAATGAAGCACAATGGTGGGAGATTCATAGGCACAAATTGATTCACCCCGTACAACCCAGATGCTGCTGAACTACAACTCCCACCAACTGAAGCCATCAGGTATGGGGGCTGGTAGGAGCTGATGGGAACTATAGTCCAACAACATAATATGGGGTGCGCCACAATATCTGCCCCTGCGGTACATAGTCAAACTATGAGATTTGTTGCCACAAGGTGTGATGATGGCTACAGGCTTAGATGATGTGAACAGGAAGTGTGTGGCATGTTCATGAAAGGTCTGTTGTGGCCATTAGCTATAACAGCTACCTAGAAACCTCTGTGTTTGTAGGCAGTATATATCTGAATGCTAGTTGCTGGTGTGGCTGTCTTGTCATGGTTGTGAGCTTCCTAGAGTATCTGGTGTGTGATGCAGAACTAGATTTAAGTATATCCAAGTGGGAAGTGCCAGGTGCTGACCAGGAATTCAAGGAAGTCCTTTGGAGATTTTTAAGCAGGGGTTGGATAGCCATCTGTCATGGATGCTTTAGTTGAGACTCCTGCATTGCAGGGGGCTGGACTAGATGACTCTTGGGGTCCCTTCCAACTCCACAATTCTATGCTCTCCAGTGCCAGAGGCATCATGCCTCTGAGACTGTCTGCAGGGCCTATCTGCAGTGTGGAAGGAAAGGAGGACATTTTTTCTGCCTCCCCACTTCCAGCCACTCTCTGAAGACTAGAGAAGAGACCCTCTTCAGAATATGAAGGGGGCGGGCAGGGGAAGCCCAGGACCAGACCATGTGAAAAATGAACATAGGGTTTCAGCTGTAGTTCATTCATTTCGAGCTTTGTATTCTTGTTATAAAAAGTGTGCTGTTGTTGCGCCCATAACCTTGGTTTAAGGCGCCATTTAGCTCCTGGCTTTCCTATCTCAGTTTCTAACAGTGTTGCAGACCTACGTTACTCAAGTCACCAACTAGAACTATTTTGCTACACTTGCTTCTAGAACGTGAAGCAACACAAATAATTTCTTTCAGACAGCAAATTTCAGAGGTTAATGTCCTTTTGGTATCACCCTCCATTCTCCTACAGTGCTTTTAAAAAAGCTGCAGTCTCTATGTGGGGTGGGGTGATGCTTCTCTAAAGTATCGAAGACCAGTCTTGAGGTTTTCTTTGGTTCCATTTCTCTTGGATGTCATCGTACCATGGTTGCCACCATTAAAGATCTGCAGATGCCGTTGGAGGAGTACAATCTCAGAGAACGAAGGGAGAAGCAGTGGGACAGGTTATTTCTTGCCTGTCTTGGGAGTGTTCACGTTTTTCCACCACCATCCCTCCTCTGTCTGCTAGGCTTCATCCAGTCCCAGCTACCTCCTGGCCCACCAGGCACTGGGTCATCTTCACAGCATCTCAGGAACTCTCCCTGCACCTCAACGCCAGCACAATCAAAAGATCTGGCAATATGGTTTTTATGATGTGGTTTTCTGTATGATTGTTCTAAACCGCTCTGATTTTTTAAAAATGAATACCTATATATAAATGTTTTTATAAATAACATAAATGAAACTCTGTATTGCAGTGTAACGTATCTTTACTTTTGGTGTGGGATTTTATGGTTGCCATTCTAAGCTACCTTGAAGACTTTTTTGTCAAAAAGCAAATAAAAATAAGGCAATTTAAACTACAAATAATGCAACATGTCAAACATGGTACACTTGCCTCTTGAGCCTTGAGACCGCACAACTTCTTTATCCTTCAAATATGTTTTCTCCCTATTTTTAAACATCTCAGATCCTACAACTAGCTAATAGGGCAAAGTCTAACAACATGAATGCGGAGGCAACATTGTCTAAAACCACATTTTATTGTTGTTTCAATTAGTAAAAATAGTGATCAGATATTCAAAACACAGGTCCAGACATGAAGCTCCGAAATTGCACTTGGATCCCTACATTTATGGATATCATACATCTGTGCTTAATTTTTTTTTGCTTTACAGTAATGTATTAGTCCAATTGAAACTCAACGGAACAAAGAGACACAAGAAACTTCGGATTAGAGCCTGAGAATGTAATATGCTGTGGTTTACCAAAAGAGTAACTGACTAGCAAAATTTGGTGACTTTAAAAACAAACATGGGCAGCAAAGATGTACAGTGGTACCTCGGGTTAAGAACTTAATTCGTTCTGGAGGTCCGTTCTTAACCTGAAACTGTTCTTAACCTGAAACACCACTTTAGCTAATGGGGCCTCCCACTGCAGCCACACGATTTCTGTTCTCATCCTGAAGCAAAGTTCTTAACCCGAGGTACTATTACTGGGGTAGCGGAGTCTGTAACCTGAAGCATCTGTAACCCGAGGTACCACTGTACTGTAATATGTACTATATCACAATATTGAATTGTAGGACTGTTGTATAGTTCTTAAAACTCTTTTTATACAACACAGAAAACAGACTGTGGTTTCGAAAACAGAGATGATGATAATTATAGATAATTCTATATCATTCTGCAACATATGCCAATTAAATACCAAAATGTAAAGTGTTTTAGTAGCTTACTTTGTGCTTTACATTTATTTATGACTTCTACATAACACAATTCCTACTTAAAAGAAAAAATAAATCTTAAATTGATTATTATTCTCCATATCATGACACCTGCCAATAATGCTATGCAGAGGGAATTGAAATTAAACGTATCCATAACTTTAGCTTGTGATGAATTACAATTTTAATTATGTATTACACATTATTTCCTATTAAATTAGCTACTGTATTTAGAAATATATGGTAACGTAGGAAAAACAACATCATGGTCTCAAAAAATGTACGGCTCAACTTAAAACACAAACGCAAGTTGGTTTGCCACATAACATATGAACATTGCTTCTGCAACTATTTCCCTTTCATTATGTTGACTTTACCTTATTAGCCATAGTTAATTAGGATAAGGCAATGGTTGCAAAAGCCCTAACAACTTTTATGGAACTTAAACACTGAAACTCAGAAAAGTAACAAATACAAAACCAGTATTTTTTCCAACAACAGCATCTTCATCCCTACTTAGAATTCGCGGCTATATTCAGGATAATTTTTACTATTTAAGGTACACCACTCCTGTGCCTGCCAGGGGATGATTTCAGTCTATCCCAGGTGAGCAGGTTGTGTGCAGCTGTGCGAATGTGGAGGGGCCTAGTCAGGAGGAGGAAATTCCGCACATAGATCAGCTGGCAGGGAAGTTGGAGAGGGGAAGGATAGAGCAAGGGATTCAGCAGATCAAGCTCTTCATTTTGAAATGAGCTCCCTTAAAATCGATGGGTCTTACGTACCAGGAAATTTACTGAGGAATAGGATATAAGCACACAAATCCTAAATAAATGTGGCTGACACTGCTAAAACTATAGAGTACCAAGAATGAACTGTTTTGTCAAAATAAACCTTTTGATACCTATTTTCTTCCCTTTACAAAAACTCTGTCTTGCAAAGTGAAATACTGTGTTTGTTGCAAGATGATCTAACTATGTTATAAAGAAGCCCTTAAAGTGGATGGGTCTGCTCCAATACATGTCTTTGTGTCAGAGAGCTTGGAACAAAAACATATAGCAAATGATAGCAAGAATAAAAGCAACGTTAAAAGAAAATCAAAGCATGCTATAATATCATAGCCAAAAAAAGCTTACTAATGTCTCAGCAGAAAAAAGGATGGCAAGCTGCATGGGTCTTTGTTGTGCATCTTTCTGAGTCATAATTTAAATTCAATACAATACTAATTCCAAACTCCTCAAAGTACACATAATTTCTCATTTTGAAAGCCTGCATGCTGGCGCGGCCCACCCTAAGCAACACGTCTTCAGAGTTATATGTTGAGATTAGCAATACTTTGGAATTCTCACCCAAAAATATTTTCAGGGCAAAAGGCATGCTTTAAAGGGGACATGATATGTCATAAAGGAGATGTTGTCACAGTGCCTCACGGCGAAATGGATTTTATATTATTCAGACGACCGGGCGAACTCTTGCCGTTGTAGTGCGCCACACTGCGGTTATTTCACTTCCTGCCCTCTCCACTCAGCAAGAGGAAACAGGGCCCTGTGTGGTTGAGGTGGGCAGGCCAATGCGCCCTGGCTTTGCTGTGCTGTAAGGGCAGCCAATGGAAGCGCAGCAGGACGCCAAGGCAGGGATCAGCAGTTCAGCCCCTTGGCCCAGGGAGCATTTCCATGTCCTTCTGAGTCATATGAAAAGAAAAAAGTCAAAAAGCGGCCCTGTTTGGGGAAGGCATTATAAAGAACATTTGCAAAATGGTTCCCTCAGTTTGGCTCTACTCTAGTTAAGATGTTTTGATAGATTCGCTATGGGGTTCAGGTCAGGCGATTTTGCTGGCCAATCATGCACAGTAATCCCATGGGCATTGAACCAGGTTTTGGTACTCCTCAAATCTCTCTTCTGATGAGAGCAGCTTTTGCATCTCATTGGGAATCCAAGGACCCAGAGTCTAGAGGAAGAACGGGGAGGCACAGAATGCCAGATGCTTGAAGTCCAGTGTGAAGTTTCCACAGTCTGTGTTGATTTGGGGAGCCATGTCATCAGCTGGTGTTGGTCCACTGTGTTTCATTAAGTCCAGGGTCAAAGCAGCCGTCTACCAGGAGATTCTGGAGCACTTCATGCTTCCTTCCGCAGACGAGCTTTATGGGGATGCTGACTTCATTTTCCAGCAGGACCTGGCACCTGCCCACACTGCCAAAAGTACCAAAACCTGGTTCAATGCCCATGGGATTACTGTGCTTGATTGGCCAGCAAACTCGCCTGACCTGAACCCCATAGAGAATCTATGGGGCATTGCCAAGAGACAGATGAGAGTCATGAGACCGAGCAATGCAGAAGAGCTGAAAGCTGCTATTGAAGCATCCTGGTCTTCCGTAACACCTCAGCAGTGCCACAGGCTGATAGCATCCATGCCATGCTGCATTGAGGCAGTAATTGATGCAAAAGGGGCCCAAACCAAGTACTGAGTACATATGCATGCTTCTACTTCTCAGAGGTCCAATACTGGTCTATTTGCAATCCTTGTTTTGCTGATTTCATTTAATATTCTAATTTTCTGAGATAGTTAGTTTAGGGTTTTCATCAGCTGTACACCATAATCATCACAATTATAACAAATAAAGGCTTGAAATATCTCGCTTTGCATGTCATGAGTCTATCTTATATATTAGTTTCACCTTTTAAGTTGAATTACTGAAATAAATGAACTTTTCCACGATCTTCTAATTTTCCGAGTTTCAACTGTATATTTGAAAACTACGGTTGGTACACAAATGATCTGCAGTAACCATGGCTAAGGATAACAACTGCACCACACAAACTATACTTTATATATATGCTTATAAAGTGATGGGAACTTTTCACTGATGCTTTTCTATACATATATGTCCTCACAGCTTAGCTTACTGACCTAAACCATGATTCTGTGCTGTGTGTTTGGGAACTATTATTTACATCTGTATTAGGCCAATGTATACACTTCTAAAAGGAATCAAATCCACAGGAATTGTCCAGAGAAAGATAGTGTGCAAAGTAGGAAATAAAATAATTACAGCACTAGTTAAAAAAGGATTTTTTAAAAAAATTAAAACATTAAGGGAACCCACTTTGCAGCTGTCTCTAGTGTGCATATAATCCCTTATTAACTACAAAGTGAAGGCCTGCATCGTCTGACTTAGTTTTTCTGACACAGGCATGGATTCAACTGAACCATGATTCAACAGAAGCCACAAAGAATGCTTGCAAAAGGGTGCAAATTACCACAAGGTATGTATCATTATTATCATTTATGTTTCTAACTCAACTTTCTAGAATGTATACTCTCCAGGCAGGTCACAGATCAACAAAATAAAGTATTAATAAAAACCATGGCAAAATATTTTGTAAAACATAGTTGCTCTGAATAATGACTTCTTACAGAAACATCCTCATTATCTTGTGGAAGATAACCAAAAACTGGACCGCACAAGTCTCCTGATGAAGTGAGTTCCACAGCTGTGGCATCACAGCAAGAGTGCCTGCCTCTTCCAATCCAAGCCTGTCTAAATTCTAAAATTCATGGGATACTCTGCAAGATTTCTCCTGAAGATCTGTGACGAGGATGCTGTAGAGAAGGAACAGACAATATGGTACCCTCCTGGTGTTGCTGAACTACAACTCCAATCATCCATAACCGCTGGCCATATTACCAAAGGATAATGTGAGTTGTGGTGCAATATCTAGAGAACACCATGCTGGCTACCTACCTCTGTTACGTATAAGAGCTAATGCCCCAGTAAATAGGAAGGCAGTTTAACATTCTGTTGTCACTTACGATTTTATTCTTAAAAACTGTTACAGAGAGCCAAGATTTACTAGTGCTTAATGATCCCAACCTGAGCATTTAATACCAATTTCTCAATCATATAAATACAGCTTTTGATCTACCCAAAAGACTGGGTTATCCATTGACTGTACACTCAATGCTGGAGTCATTCAAGGCCTAACTCAAGCGTTTCTCAAATTTCAATAACAGTTTTAGCTTTGCATACTCCTTACTATACATCTACCTAGCTTTATCAATACACCTAATATAGCAGTCCCAGTATGTCTTCTTCAACAAGGATCTCGTTATGTTAATCTGCAGTTTGTGTGTATGCATACACAGAATTCAATGTCGCTACAATCAGGCCCTTCAGCTCTTGGGATACTGGGTGTCAATACCTCTTTCCATTTTAAAATGTGTGAGTTTCCTCAACCCAGCCCAGTCAGAAACAGCTTTACAAAATACAATTGAGTAAGATTTTAACCAGTAGCTGCATCAGGATATGACCAGGGCAAGATATGATCATGGAATGCCCAGAAGATGCTATGATAACTTCCTTCTCAGGGGAAAGGCTCACTATTCTGAACTCAGTTCATATGGACATTTTACTACGTGGCAGTGCATTCCTATCTTTCCCTTTCCATCCTAATACCTAATTGCTATGCATTTGGGATCTCCACGAACCTACTCTGTATACACCCCCTTTACGAGTACGATGAGTCTATCTTAAACAAGAAACCCTGTGGGTGTGAATGTGAGACAATTGAGCATTGTCGCTGAAGAAAGGTACCTCCATAATAACAATAATCCTGTGAAGATAAGACAGAGGCTAAGCAAAAGTATTCAGTTTGAGAAGCTGTGAATTTTTAAGAAAATGGAACTTTTTTTGCAGGAAAAATGTGGATAATAAAGAGAATTTATCCATTTATCATTTTAAAAATTATCTATGTTTTCTGAATATATAGATGATGTACAATAGTATATACATCTAGTATATACATTTAGTATGCATATATTTGTGCATACTAAATGTGGGGAAATTCTGGTACTACTGTATGTTATTTCTTTGTTTTGCGCATTTTTCAAAAATAAAATAAATGTACTATTGGGGGGGGAATACACCTACCCTGATCTTGCTTATTTCCTCCCCCCCCCCCCGATGCTTTTGCTGAATTTTTAATCACAGTTCCATTATACTTGGTGTAATAGGAAATAGTACTTTTCTAAAAGAAAACGAAGGCCCTCAGGACGTCCATTCTCATCTATTATCTTCATATGCGGTTATTTATCTAACCATAATCTGTCTGTTTCTAGGAAGTGGTCACTTCAGGCCTCATTTTATTTTACTGCTGGTTGCCCTTCTGCTTTTTACGTATATCATAGTGCCTTTAATAACATGCTTCTGCCATGATAGGAAGGATTCTGTGTACATCTTCCTTGCTGGATAGCAAGCCATGTGCAGGACTGGGTGCTGCCCCTGTAATTCCCACACGTGGATTTTTAAAAGCTAAAATCCTGGTGATGAGCCATTCCAGTCCTTCCTGTCCTCCCCCAAAACTGCTGATCAGAGGGATTTCAGGTTTGCAAAAAAGGCTGCATCACTTGTGCTTCACTGAGGTGTTTATCTATCTGTGTATAAAATTGCAGTCAGAGTACTTCAGTAGGGCTATATTGCATATAATGGAGCTCAGGACTCCCAACTTTGTCTAGCTCTGGTGTGAATTTTACTTTTAAATAAGGAATCCCTTCCTGCTCAGTACATGGTACAGCAAAACCTGCAATGCTGGTAGATTTTCATGAAGGAAATACTTTTTTGATACACCGTATTTTCTTGCCAAACCCTTGAAAAGGACAAAGTTAGGACAAGAAAGGTAAAATCCCAACTTATTTGTAGAATATTCAACACCTAAATATCACAATTATTATCTGTACATGCTATATATTACAGGAACACACTCACACATGATCATAATTTCTGTCTTGGCACTAACCTAGAATTCTAGTCCTAAAAAGACTCTCTGAAATTATTCCCATGAATTTCAGTACGCCTTTCTTCCACTGACTTGGCCTAGGATCGCCGTCTCTGCAAGTGCTTACTTTACAATGGTATGAAAATTGCAGAAAAGTAAATAACCTAATCATGTTGTTCCTGTTCATCTCTTACCAATTTATCCAATTTAATTCCTCTCACATCCCACCATATTCCCATAGTTAATTTAAAGAGAATATTATTTTAAGTATGCTTTCAAATGTGATTTTCCAACATAATAAATTACCCTCAGTATCCACAATAACTTTTCTTCATATAACACAAAAACAAAATATTCATAAAAATCTTGGACGTGGATGCAATTTACTGAAAGTACAAATGCTAAAAAGTGGTAGCGATTTAATACGTACACTTCTATTACAGTTGTTTGGGGAAGGCATAGGCCTTTCTGAACAATAAAGAAATCAATGCTGTATTTCCTCCAGAATGTTTTATCTCTTTGGTCTCAGATTATCGGCATAAACACACACACCAGCTATAGATACAGATGTTATTATTTGCATTTTACATTATGTTACCATTAAACAATTCTCCACAAGAGCTACTATATGGCTGCCATCCTCATATTGGCTAATGTCTCTGTTTAAAAAGTGTCTCTATACAGACCAGAAAGTATGTTCTATGTATTTGCAATTTCACAACCCCACCTATTTTTTAAAGTGTACTTAAATTTAGGAGATACACAGGCAGATGTATTGCAATTAAATGTATTCTCCTCCTTGGCTAAACTGAAATCTCCCATACTTGTCTAAAAAAAAAGAGGAAGAAGCTTCGACATCAGAAACGAAAGCTCAATCAAAGTATTTTTTCATTTAGCAAAGAACAATACTTTCTTTTTTATCTATTCATATTTTAATTGGGAATATGAATATAACTAAGCATATTAGAGGTTCAGCTTATGCACAGTATGAATATATCTAAAATGTACAGTGTTTGCCAAACTGGCTGACTGTCAAGTTCATCAAAAGAGCATCCATATCCACATGTTGTTTTGATGTATACATTGGTTTCCAGTAAAAAAAGAAAAAGAAAAGCATTTGCATAAATGCTTTTGTTATGAATAATTAAAAAGTAGATATCCATATATTATGACTGGCCATAGACGCAATATGTATACATAGTGTAGTGACATACTTCAGATTCCTCTGGGGATTTTACAAAAATAATGTAAAATGTATGATTATAATATTAATCCCTCTCCTTATCAAATAACGTGTGGTACAGATGTGCCTAAATACATGTCATTGCACTATTTGGGCAAAGGTTATTGCCACTGAATTGTGTTACCAAAGAATATAGTTTTAAATGTTGTCGTTTTTTAAAAGCCTATCGGTTCCTCGATACATGTGAGCGTGCACCAGACAGACACGCAAAGATTCACAATAAGGGAGAGTCTAAAGCTTCCAGTCCCATGTTCCAGTTCCAAGAGAAAGCATGGTCAACTAATAGTCAGAACAGACTACACAATCTGATTCAGTGCCATATCTCTGCAAAGTGCCATTCTGGTAAAAAGGCGTATCATCTATATAATAATTTTTATGTATCATGTATGTATACCTCCACCTACGCACCAAAAGGTAAGGAAACACACCACTCATGAAAACTTGTCAGTGAAGCAAAACCAAAACTGCCACAAGACCCATAACATTTGCATTCAAAAACAAACCATGCATCTGATTTTCTGAAAAATGAAAGGTTGCTGGTTTTAAATCAGGTTAACAAAATGATAGAATGAAAACGATAGACACAGAAATTGGGGAAAAAACCAGTAACTACACAACATCCTTAAATTTAAAAGCCATCCTTTTTAGCAAGCCGGACTGAGACCCGGCTAGGCCAATGAAGATGTTGCTGGTTAGGTGGTCTAACTTAGTGAATCCTAGGACAATCCACCAATATCCAATCTGAGTAATTAAACTTCGTTTTCCTCTCGACAATTTTACTCTGTTCCCCCACTCTGTTGTGAATGCTGCTAAATGTGAAATGCTGCAACGTAATAATCAGAAGCATCTAAGGAAGGGACTGACTCTTACCCCGGGAAGAGTAGGAATCCAGCCACAAGGACAAGAAGCAGAGAGAGGACGACAGTGTGTTCACCTTGCAGTTCTGCGGTCTCCTGTGAAAGCAGATGGAAGACACTCGGTGATCTCCGTGGCATTTCTTGATTTTGCAAGTGCTCACAGGCCTGGCAAATATGGGAAGGCGGTCCTTACCTAGCAACCACAGGGCTCCAGCCTCACAGCCACATGCTTTCCCCTGCCACCGCTGCCCCCCTGGCTGCCAGCTCCCAGCAACAACAATAGAAGAGGCAGAGAGGGGTGGCATGAGAGAGAAGGAAAGGGACTGTGAAGGAGGGAGGCAGAATGAGAAAGGAAAGGGGGGGAGAGGAGGAGAGGAGCGTGTTAAGCTTGTCTGGCAGTTAACAAGTCTTGAATGAAGAATGTTAGCAAACAGACAAACAGCATGCCTGGTGCATGCTAATGTCCCTGGATTCACCACTGACAGTTTGAATAATTCAGTAGGCAAGGAAAGAAAGAAAGAAAGAAAGAAAGAAAGAAAGAAAGAAAGAAAGAAAGAAAGAAAGAAAGAGTCTCTTCACCCCTTTTGAATGCATGCAGAAAAAGTATCTTTTCAACTTTTCCCTTCACCCATTTTGGATGGCAAAATTCAATCATAATTTCAGATAGGCTTTGTAATTCCTGATTCAGTCTGCTCTCTCTCTCCCCCCCCCCATCCTTCTATCACCTATTTTACTGCTTTTTACCTTGAAGTTGGCACCTGTCCTGGAGGCGGCATTTTTAATGCACCAGCCCTGTGTTTCCATCAGGGTGGAGGATGAGAAGCAGAAGAAAATGCCAGGATGCTTGGGCAACCAAAACATGTAAATATTTCCACTTGTATCAGGCTAACTTTTCCAAGGGCTGCAGGTGAACAGCCTTTCCCACACAGGAGATTCTCTTATACATTCCAGACAATCCAAAAGAGAGAGAAAGGGGGGGGGGGGAGGAAGGAGAAATGCACCAGCATTCTATTCAGAAAAGGAAAAACATTTTTAAAATACAGTATCACATTTTCATGGCTTGCCAACTACGCAAATCCTGACGGGCTGGTCAAAAGAACTAAACCCCCAGATAAAGAGAGAAAACAGCAGGGTTTGGGGAAGGACTTAAGCCTCAAAGCACAGTGCAGTAAAGGAGATGGAAAAATATTCCAAATATTGTAAGAGGGGGAAGAGGAGTTGAAAATACAGCAAAGGGGAAGGGGAGCAGTGGTCCTCTTTGGCCATGTTTTAAAAATAATAATAAAAAAGTTTGTGAAGGCCATCTGAAGGGGAGGCGGCCCTTGAAGCAAGCGGCGAAGGAATCGCCTTGTCCTCCCCCCGCTCTCGCTCTCTCGCGCGCAATCGGGCCGAGGCGAGCGAGACGGAGCGCGCGGCGGCGGAAGCCCAGGATGAAGCAGGCGCGGCCCAGACGTACTTACGCACATAGGCATCTCTCGCTCGCGCGCGCGCGCGGGGGGGGGGGCGCCGACACACACGCGCTTCCTTGCGCCCGAGCTGCAGCGCACCGAGGTCTCTTCGCTTTGCTTTTGCTCGCCTGCCTTTGGCCGCCGCCCCTGCAAGCCAGCAAGAGCTCTTCTTCTGCCAGCCCAATGCGGGCTTGTGTTTGTGACGCGGCGGGGGGGGGGGGAGGACTGGTGCAGTGGCAGAGAAAGAAGGGAGCCCGAGTGGGATCCGGGGCTGGGGGGGCTTCGCACACACAGGCACCAGGCGCGCGCGCGCACGACATGCCCAGATGCTGCAGAAAGGCGCTTTGCTTAATTCAACTTTGGAGGCGCCTCCTCCGCCTGGTCTTCCCCCCCCCCCGACTCGGTGCCAGAGAGGAAAAGGCACGCAAGGCACACAAAGCCGGAGAGAAACTCCCTCCATCTTTAGAGGGAACTGGCTGCAGGTTGGCAGTGCAAAGCCGTCCGCAGGCGGGAAGGGGAAATCAGGGCAGCCACTGGCGGAGACAAGAAAGAGCCGCGCTGCTGCCGGAGGAGGCGGGGGGGGGGGAGCAGCAGCCCCTTGTTTTCTGCTGCCCTTCCTTCGCCAGCAGCTGCGCAGCCCAGCCCAGGCTGCTCGGCCTCGCAACGAGCTTGGCAGCGAGTCAAGCGCTGATAAGCATTTGGGCGAGACAGCTCAACTGCGGGGCTGGAAGAGAAACAGCTGCCGCGGGCGCGCCCGGAGGGAAGGGGCGAGACCAGCGGGCGGCCTCGCGCGCCCCCCTCGCGGCCACGCGCCCCGGGGCTGCTCCTGAGGAGACTCGCCGCTCTCGCTCCATCCCCCCCCCCAGCAGACTCGAGGACTCGGGCCAGAAGCCCGGGGCTGGTTACCAAGTACTTTGGGAAAGGGGCCCTTAGACACCCGCCCCCGCTTGACACTTCCTGCCGACTTTCCAAGCACAGATAATCCTTCCATTTCTTCGAGGAAACGAAGCCTCCGCAGCCTCCGCCTCCTTCATATATATATATGAGGGAAGACGCGTTAAAAGATAGATAATGTATCCCTGTCTCTTATCCGAACTCGCTTGGGGCTTTTCCCATGTCGCGCTCTTGAGGCGGCGCGTCCCCGGCGAAGCTTCCCTTGGCCCAAGAAGCCTCCCTCCCCGCGCCCCCCCGACCAGGGCGAACTTCTGCAGGCGACTCTGGCGCCCGAGGCGTCTGCGCTGCCGCCGGACCAAGGTGGGCTCCTCTTCTACGCCTTTCCTTTTCCATTTTCAACGTGCGCCCTCCTGGCGTCGGGGCTGGGGCTGCTGCTGCTGCTTCGGGCGTTGCCTTTCACGTGTGAACGTGTCCCTGCCCAGGGCAACAGCTCTGCCCCCCGCCCCCCCTTTGTCTCTCTTCGTGGCCTGGGCTCTGACTCGCAGCTCCGCCTGGGCGGGCGGATGGGCAGATGGAGGTCTGCATAGCTGCTGCTGCTGGGCCCAGACAGACATGCATTTGAAAGTGGACTGAACACGCGCATCGCCTAGCTTCGGAGGGTGGAGAAGGTGTTCAGCAAACCCTTCCACCACACTTTGCAATGGCTTTCTTTCTCTTCTGCTTTGTAGATAGATCGACCCATCACACATATCTCAGCCCTGAAATATTCAGTCTAAGGGGGGGGGGGGAGCAAAAAAGAAAGTGCAAGGCCTGCACACACACACACACACACACACACACACACACACACACCCTCTCTCTCACACACAGCAACAACAACCATATTTCTTGGTGTGCCTGCTTCGGCACACACCAGCATTTCTACCCATCCAAGTGTCCTTTTGCGTCACATCTCACCATTTCAATCAACCAATTGAAATCCCACTTTCATATTTTAAATAGATAGATACATAGATAGATTTCCACCCTATTGGTGTATTTGTAAATCAGCGTATTTCGTGCGGGTTCTCTCTCTCATACACACAGATACGCACAAGCTTTATAATGCTTAATTACCCAGCACATTTTTTAAAGGATGCCTTGCAATATTCGAGCACAAAATCTCTGACTTCTATGAAGATACTTTGCCAAACCTACTCTACTTTCTCTTCAGAAAATGGTACAGGACTGCAGCCTCAGGGAGCAGTTAGGGAAGCTGACCGGTGCTTTTGCCTGGATGTAAGAATTGCCATCATTTCATTTTGACTCAACTCTTCAAATTCTGCTGACAGGATTATGACTAATATTTGCCCATGTACTGCCATGAGAAAAATTCTCATTAGAAACAGCACCTTTTGTTCCTAAGAACTGACAGGAAAATATATCAACTGGAAGAAGTCAACTGTATAGTTTTGCTTTATTTCAAATATTTTTCACTTCTGGGATACTGACCACCTTGCCTTTTACTTGACAGCTCATAGGCAGGCAACAGCGCACCTAATCCCCTTTGCCAAATGCAAGTTCATAAGAAGTACTAGAAATTCACAGCACTGAAATTATCTGGTCTCCTGTCCACTTACATAGTTTGTCTATATTTAAGCTTATTTTGAAACAGCAAAGTTCACATTGTAACCACTGCTAGTCTAGTGGGCATCTTATCTAACAGCTAGTATAGGGAAAACAGCCTATTTGTCTTAACTAGAACTGCAGCCTGACAGTGTATATATAGCAGCGAGTTACAAATATTGCAATACATGCCAATTTCCCTCTCCCCCCCCCCCGGCTTTGTCCACGTTTGGCCATTTTAAAAAGGCACCTGCCATCCTTAGAAAGTGTCTCAGAAAATTTGGCTTCCCACGGACCTTGTCTCATCTTTGCTTTGGTGTGCTGCTGCTGCTGCTGCTGCTTGCTTTTGAGACTGAGAGGAAACACAAATGTTTTTAATATCTGTGTTGAGATACAATGATACGAAAATTGTATAAAACCATTAAACCACCTATTCAATTAACACTCGTTTCCCATTATTTATTCTGAAGTAGAGAATCATGAATCAAGTATATAGTAGACTATAAAATATTTCTGCATTGGTACAGATTTGTAATATTATCTTAAATGCTGGTTATCTGCCACTAATAAATTATATTTTCAGATGCAAAATGCAGTAGCGAGATGAATATATAAACCCCACCCAAATGAATTAAAACTTTTACTAGCTCTAGATCCACAATAACATTTTATCTATCTTTTATTTATTTACATTAATCATGGGAGCATATGGTGGCAAGTTTACTTTTGATTTTATTCAGTAAGAAACAGAAATGTGAAGTATACATTCCTTCTAAATTATTGTATGATTTTATCTTTTGGAGCTGACATAAACCAACACTTAAATGGTTCTGGAAAGTGAAAATAATTACCTGGATACTTCTGAAGCAATATTCTCTGGTATGAGAATTTTAAGAAGACAGAGAATTTAGTAATTGTTTTTTTGTCAGTGGGGTTGTTGTTTTTCATTTTCTTAATGTTTACTTCAAGCAATTTTTTTTTTAAATGTCTCTCAATCTCTTCATGTCTGTCTCTGTTCAGGATATATATATTTTTAAAACACAACAGTTTTTTTTATTTTTAAGGATTAAAAACTCTTGATAGAGACTTGAAATATTCTAGGAAAGACACATTTCCTATTTCATAAATCAAAACTACATAAATGATTAATTTCAATATGGCACTTGAAATGGCAAATATTAAATGCTGCTGTCTTTTAATACTGAGATTTTGGGTGACACAAGGACAAAATTACTATACTTAATATTCTCTTGTACATGTAATTAGCTACACATGTTTTTGCTTGTGCTGTATTTCCTTATGTGAGATGCATCTGGTGGCGAAAGAGCCATCAGACATGAAGCACAGCGGAGAACGGCAGTGCAGCACATAAGGCTGTTGCTAACACTACACTATGGTCACAATCCACACAACCACCATGGAAAGGAAGGAGGAAACTCTAGCGCGCTTCTTCAGCTCCCATCAATTTCAATAGGACTTAACTTTCTTATTTCATAGGGAACTTGGCACCGAACTGGTAAACCTATATAAATGATACTTCGGCTGTAGAACAAAGTTTCGCCCCTCAACACACAATTTGTTTCCACATAAAAAATAAAAATAACAGTGCATTGAATTAGTCGAATTAGTGAATTAAACACAGAGTATTGGTAAACCTATATAAATGATACTTCGGATGTAGAACAAAGTTTCACCCCTCAACACACAATTTGTTTCCACATAAAAAATAAAAAATAAAAATAACAGTGCATTGAATTAGTCGAATTAGTGAATTAAACACAGAGTATTGAGAGGTTACTTTCCTTTTTTAAAAAATAGGGGAGGGACAGAACAGCTTACTTTAAAATACATTTTCAGCAAATCTAAAGCAGTAAAGATTCACATCTGCTCAGTATCAAGACACACTGGCTATTAACACTGGATATTAACATGGGTTTAAAGAGCTATTTGGTGTACCATATAATTAAGATAAAAATAAATATATTTCATATATTTACTCTTAATACTACCTTCATCTTTTCACATTGCTTTAACTTTGCATTATGTTGTATCAAAACTCATTTCACTGCAGCACATTTGAACCCCATTGATATATAAGAAAGTCAATGCTACATTTTTAATACTTGCTATATTTACGGCACATTATATATTCTGTCATTTACTAAGCTGCTTCATTAGTATCTATTTACAAAACAAAACAGCCACTTTCAGTGTATTGGACAGTAATTCTAAAATAACGTGGTAAGAATTAACGTGACTGTTGTTATGCTTAGCTTGTTGCTATGGCAGTCCCGTCACTGACATCTAAGATTATGCTAATATTTAACAAAACATTTGCTTTTCCTTTAATATTTTATTCCCCATATAAGGCAATAAATAAATATAGGTTCAATAATTATGTATTTCAAAAACTTTACCCTTCTCAGCCTTCTGTATGCTCATCTGCTTACTTAGGTGTGCAGCCTTGTCATGAAATGATGCCCAACTAATTTTTATAATTTAGATAACGCTTTGTATCATTGAGTTTTTATGCTAGCCTGTTTAAATGCATTCCCCCCATTTGTACTGTCTGGAAGGTTCCCAAAAATACCCTTCCAGAAAGACTTTGCCCTTTTGGTATGAATACACCAGATACAATATACCATATAATTTTGGACTGCCTTCTCTTTCATACTCTTCGGAGACACCTAATGGTGATTCCTTTGAAGTTTAAAGTATCTACTTGCAAATAATTTGTAATGCAATATTTGTTGAGGGATGGTATTCTTGAAACAACTGAGATTGGTTTCAGGATATTTAGCAGAGATTTTAAAAGTCAAATCTAAAGTTACTTAGTATTACTTAATGTTGGCTATTGAATCTTTTGTATGTCTGGATTACCAATGTTTTAGGACCCCCCTTTATGATTTAATTATCTAAATTATGGGAATAAAGGCTGAATGAATGCATGAGACAACATCAGCCCTCCATTAAATACACTGGATGTGATTCCCCCCATCCTTGTTTTTAGGATTTTCTTCATCTGTTCACATTCCTGCCTATAAGATGTGGGCTTTTGCCTTTCTCACTTTTATTTTTGAGGTAGAAATTTTACTTATTTCCTTTTAAAAACGAAGCACTGTGAGTTCAAAAGTTATACAATAGTAGACCCTAGTTTGATGCACTTAGCAGTACAATCCTATACGTTGAGTTCAGTGGAGCTTACTGCCAGCCAATTGTGTATAGCAGCCTAAAGAGGATAAGCATGGTGAAATACTGGACAAGTACTTTTGAAACCCTTTTAATATTTGAAACACAGTGATCTATAAACCGAAAACTACATAAATAATAAAATCTTATAAATTTACAAGCTTTCCTCAGTGAATTTTGTGTATGACACATGGACACACAAGGTGGGCCTGGACACTTAATTTCCCCACTAATTGTAATTTTGCTTCAAAAAAATGACACAACAGGGCTGATAGCAAAAAATATTATTTTAAAATTATTTTTAAGCAACTTGCACATTTATTTTCCTTTCAGAAAATTACAAATATTTATGCATTGAACCATAACAGAATATAAATAAATATGTAAAATAAACACGTGCTATGTGTTAAAAACTGTCTGGTTCAGAAAATTGCTCAGAACTGCAGGTTGTAAATAATTCTTCTCAGTTCATTCTAGACCAGCCTATTTCAAATTTCACCAGTAAGTCAATTGCAGTGTTTTTAAAAAGCCTTCACACAGTAAGTAGTGTTAATTATACAAAGTACCAAATTCTGGACTCTTCACCTTTTAAAAATGGAAGCATTGACAAAGATATAATGCAAATTGGTTGATACACTTACATTATATGCAGTATTATATTAATGTGTCATGAGGCTTTCATTCTAAAATTTGTGATAACAAACTTGAATGCTCTTGCTTGGGCTTAAGGCTCTTTCATTTCAGTGGTGCTGCTTATGAATAAGGAGCAAGTTTTATTACCGTGTTTCAATAAATAATTTAATCCCCATTTAGAAGGGAATTATAACACGGACTGTTTTACAACTAGCTTCAACCTTCACTCTGCCTGCACTCCCATAAACAGACAAGTCCAAGTACTGACTCTAGCAAGAGAGATCCCAAAACTGAGATTTAAAAGTGCTTAATTTTGGCTGGATTTGTGTGTGAGAGACTTCTCTCTCTCTCTCTCTCTCTCTCTCTCTCTCTCTCTCTCTCTCTCTCACACACACACACACACACACACACACACACACACACTTAGAAGGACACACTTAGCAGGCAACTAGGTTTTTTTTTTAAAAAAACCCTCTATATATGCACGTGCAGTTTTTCTGCACAGGTAGCGATCAAAATACCATAGCTTTCTGATCAATTAAGAACCCGTATTTACTAAACAGCCAAAATGCTTTATATTCTCTCAAGGTAGACCAACATATATTGCTTTTTCTTTGTGTTATGTTAGATAGAAACACATTGACATTTTATTATAACATTATAAAATTACAATAATATATTTTGAAATATAACTTTGCAAATGGATGTATAATAAGAATAGGTCTCCACTATGGTGATATTAATTCTCTAGAACACTTCACTCCCATTAATGGAAGCATATGAAAATAATAGAAAAGAACTCTTCTAGAAAAGAACTCTTCTAGAACTCTTCACTCCCATTAATGGAAGCATATGAAAATAATAGAAAAGAAAATACCAAAAAAACCTTAATTTGAAATTAATAATGGTTATGAAAGAAAGAAATGAAATCTAATACTAATAATATTTCCCCTTGACATCAGATTTGCAGCAAATGCCAGGTTTAACCACTTAGACAAAACTTCTCTTTGCTTATCCTCTTTTTAAAACACATTAACTTTAACCACATTACATATTTTGTAATCTAAAAATATACAGATATACAACCTAAAGAATCATAAATATTAAGGAAAACACTTCATTTTGGATTTTTTTGGAGTTGCCACAGCTTTAAAATTATTTAAAATTATTTTATTTATTTATCACCTGTCTTTGATTAATTAGGTTGCCAATAAATAAAATTACTTGAGCTTGTGTACTGCTACATTTCTGTGGATATTTAATTCATAGTTACTGAATGTGAGAGGCCTTGGTATTAAAGTGCAAGGGTCATTATCAGTACTTGCTATCTTCAATATTTATTTAAATATAGAGTGTCTGCTGTTAGAGTGATCAGAATGCAAAATGGCTTTAAAATAGTTAACAAGTTCAAGCCCCATCAGTACTGTGGAAAATCCTAAAGTTTAATATATACTGGTTATGGATTGAATTGAATTTGGTATTTTCCACAGAGATGTCTTGTATGAGTCGATGAGCATTTTGAGTGGAATGTCCCATTGGTTGAGCAGGGTTCTGCTCAGTGTCTGGATCCATGTGGTTGGCTTCAACTTCTGTCACATGTGATTCCTAATTCTAGATGAAAAATGATTCGTTGTTTCACCACAAATACAAATTATCTGCCAGCTTTGGATGCAACCTTGAAAGAAAGGTATATTTAAATTGTTTCCCCTTAGATCTGGCAAAGGGAACTGTATGACCTGTACAATGAAGTGTACTTTAATTTCAACCTCAGTGAGAACTACCAAGTAAGTCCATAAAAACATGCGCCCCCTACATTTTCCTGGCCACCACACCACAAAAATCAGTAATGCTTCTTACATACAAATGAGTAAACACAACACTTTTTGGTTTTTCCAGAGCAGAAACAACAGTTGACAATACTAATATCTAACGTCTCATTTAAGAAAATAAAAATGTTAATTTATTTCCCAGGGTGTGCATACAAGTTGAATATAAGCATTTTGCTAAGGGCTTAAAAATCTATTGTTACCAAGCCAAGTGCTGTAGAAATAAATGCTCTTTAAAATCACTCTGAGAAATCTATTAAAATAGTTCTTTTGGGTTAGGTATGACATATGAGCTAGTTTATAAAAATAAAAACAGCTAGATGTTATGTGTATAATTTAAAAGAGAATTTGGTAGCTGTTCAAAGCATGATTGGTCCCTGAATACAAGCACAACCTTGTCGTTTATAAAGGCACAATCCTTAGTTTTATCTGCTAGCCCCATAACTGAAATTAATGGGAGCCCTGCTGTACACGAAGAGCATGACGGTGGCTTGCTGCTTTTTCAGAGCTTCCATTCATTTCAATGGAACAATCCTTTGCACATTTACTTGAGAGTAACCTTTGACCACCTGTGAGATTCATTTTAGAGTAAAAATACCTAAGGTTCTGCTGGTAATGTCATATAAGGCAGGTTATGAAACTAACTAATTGAATATAATAATTGATTAAGTTCATGTGAATCAGAATTGTAGACCCTGGGGTCATCTAGTCCAACCTCCTGTGATGCAGGAATTCTGCCGACAGCCATTCCTGGGTGGGTTGGAACCACCAGCCTTCTGGGGAACAGCCAGATGCACGGACCCATTGCGCCACAATATCTTAGAGCAGGCTTCCTCAACCTCAGCCCTCCAGCTGTTTTGAGACTACAGTTCCCATCATTCCTGACCACTGGTCCTGCTAGCTAGGGATCATGGGAGTTGTAGGCCAAAAACATCTGGAGGGCCGAGGTTGAGGAAGCCTGTCTTAGATCCAAAGATCCGGTTGCAAGAGTGGATAACACTTCCACTTCTGCTGGAAGGGGTGCAAATTCACTTAGTCTACAGCCTCACTGAGCCCTCCATGAAGCTTAGGAAAGAGCTGTAGCTCAGCACGCAGAAGTCCCTGGTTCAATCTCTGCCATCTACAGATAGGGCTAGGAATGTCTCCTGCCTGAAACCTTGGAGATCCAGTCAGTAGAGGCAGCACTGAGCTGGGTGGACCAACGTTGGACCCAAAATGAAGCAGCTTCCAGGGGATCTGCTGAAGAGACTGTCCAAGAGACGGGAGGCTGCAGACAGAGCAGGTGACACCAGCAGTCTCCCATCACAAAGCAGAAATGTTCCCTCCAGCAGAAGGGCACAGCCTCACTAGAAATGTATCTGATTTCCTTCCCTGCACGAAATGTCAAATGACTTTGGAACCCATATTCCTACCCAATATTGACTATAATTTTCTATGTACCTACGAAATGAAAAAGTGGGGAGCTATCATGCAAAGCTATTCTAAGTGATGTTCCACACAGCTGCAAAAGCTGAGACATAGTCCTGTCTCGACAAAAGGGATGTCACAGTAGCTGTGAAGACATAGGTACATTTTGATCCGCCTCAACCAAAATGTGATCATTTTCAGCAGGACTTGAGTTCTGTCCGGACAATGGAGCACTGCGTGAAAATGCTGCGTGGCTAAGCGAAGTTGGAACAAGATTGCTGCTAGTACAACTGATGAGACTATGGAAAAGAACTGGCTCAGTGAAGCTGTGAAGCTGAAATTCTTAATAATGTCATTATGAGTCTTTTTATAAGACATAAGGCTAAATCTATTTTCCTGCTATACTTATGCAATACTAATGAGGAAACTCGGGAAAGGGCCAGAGGCCACGTCAGCAGATGCATAAAGTGGTCACCTAAAAGGGTAAGTTATATATGCCCTGAGCAGAAAGCAGTTTTTCCCCTCTTACTTTTAATTTATTTATTTACTTTCTTCAAACATAACAAAACAAAACCAAAAAAAACTGTATGGCCACTTCAGAAAGCTGCTGGATATTTATTATTTCATTGCAGTTATTTTTGCTGCTACAGACTTACTTGTCTGCAGTTTATTATGACAGAATTATCCTTATGCAATTTCACTGTGCTTGTCACTTTCTTGATTTTTAGGCTACCACATAAAACAATTGCTATTGGCAGTGACAAAAGATTTCTTGTTAAGCTTCTGAAAATGTCAAGAAAACTGTACAGGAAAAAGTCACCAAAACTGTAAGTCGAAAGCTGATCCATTATACAGAGACAGTTAACGGAATACATACAAAACCAAACCAAAACCTTTCTGATGCAGGAGAGAGAGGACACACCCTAAAGGAAGTAGAAAAACTTTAAATATTAATTAAATAATATTGTCTGTGGTCTGCTTCATTGCATCAATACTCTATGTGTGGTGTAGTGGTTAAGAGCGGTGGATTCGTAATCTGGTGAACCGGGTTCGCGTCTCCGCTCCTCCACCTGCAACTGCTGGGTCACCTTGGGCCAGTCACACTTCTTTGAAGTCTCTCAGCCCCACTCACCTCACAAGGTGTTTGTTGTGGGGGAGGAAGGGAAAGGAGAATGTTAGCCGCTTGGAGACTCCTTAAAAAAATCCAAACTCCTCCTCCTATATTACATATTGCATCAAAATATACAAAGGGGACTCCTTTTTGTAAAAGAAGGCATTACATTAACCATAGAAAGATCAGACCCTTTCAGAACTCCAAATTTGTGCCATGGAGCACTAAGCACTTTATATATAGAAGTAATTCTTAAAGAAAAGGGTTTATGTGCCAGATAAAGCGTACTCACATCACAGAGTCTTTTTAACAGTAGAATAATTTTTGCAACTTTAAAATGAATATAATAAATATTTCCTGGTTTTTCTACACTCTTAAGTAAAGCAGGTTCCACAACCTCCCCCCCCCCCAGCATTTTTCAAAAAAGGATATCTTTTGCTTTTTAACGAAATGTTGAGGAAAAACCAAAGCTTGTGGTTCTATTTCCCTGTCCAAACTAAATTCAAAAAGCAAATAACTGAAATGTCCCACTGCCTAAGAAATGCAAGTGTAAAAAGCAGTCTCTTTTATATTGCATATATCCAAGAAGACAGTTGCCAAGTGTATGTTGCTTTTCCTTTGCTTGTAATTATCATAAATTTTAATTAGTCTCTACTTCTGCTGCATTTTCTTGTTTTGGATAAAATGATTGAACAGCGGTATTGTTTTACATCACATGCAGGGTAGTTTTTCTTTCTGCATGTTACTTTCTAAAAAATATGCTGTACAAAGCATTTTTTATCATAATGCTGGGAAATCTTCTGTTTCAATCCTTTATTCACTATGCTGGTGAAACTATAGAACTCCCCTTCATCCAAGGGCTGCAATAAGTTGAAATGAAGAGGGATTTAAAAGAGATAACCAGTAATATATTGAAAGTTAAGCATTTTGTTTTTTCTAAACAGAACAGATTCTGAGTACTAAAAGGGCTATAAGCCTTTTGTTGTGTAAATTCTCAACATTTCTTCAGAGCAAATGGCTACAATTAAATCAACAGCTCAGTAAATATATTTATAAATGACTTCCTTTAAAAAAGTAGTTTTATAATTGCATATGACAACTATCATTCAGCATTATCACTGCAAACTATAAGAGCTCTTAAACCTCAGTACATTCATCTTTTCACAAACTAATCATTTATGCAGTTAAGCGGCCCTTCGTCTGCTGGATGGGCCACGAGGCAGCAAAGGCCGTGAGCAAACCAAGCGAAGCCTCTGAAGAACATGGCCTCTTCCCTTCCTCCACGGCACCTGCATTTTGGGTGTACTGAACGTTTGCCTCTTCATGTGAATGGGAACACAGGTTGTTAAGAGACCTCCAATATTATCCTACTTCTATTATTTAACCTCACTAATTAAATGTCAAGACTCTACATTCTGCATGCTGAACAGCACGTTATAGCTCATAATACAGTATTTATTGATTTGAAATGGAGAATATCTTAGCTAGTACATTTGAGGTTCTATTTATACTACCAAATAGAATAAAAATTTTCTGGCTATTGCTTGGTGTGACAAAATCGGAGCCAACAGCAGTTGAATAGAACCATCTCTATCCCGTGGTACTACAGATATATCTCAGACTCTGCTTTCCAGACTGTTTTGGAATTTAATCACATAGTGGCAATTTCGCACCGATCAATGAAAGTGGGCTGGGGGCTCTTACCAGCAGCAGATCAGGGCTGGGTAGCGTTCACCTGGCCTCCAAACACAGAGGGGTGAGGGAGGCTGGAAGTTGGTCCATCTGCTGTGCTCCCCTCACCCTCTCATTTCTGGGAGTCACCTGCATTGGGAAACCAGGTGAGCAACACTGCCCCATTCCAATCTGCCCCACTAAACCACTACTGGTTCTTGCAGAATAAACCCACTCTCCTCTCAGATTGGACTTTCTGTAGTAAGTGTGGCATGGCAATTGCTGGACAGCGCATCATAGAAAGGAATGCTCTGTAAACAGCTGATATCATATAATCTTCCTGAAAACAAATCAGGATGAATGTTCAAAAACAGGTCTTCTGGAAGCAACCTCAGTTTGGAACTGTGGAAAATTGTGATATTAAACTTCAAAATAAAAGGTGTGGTTTATGTAGATTTCCATCAGCTATTTTATCACACCCCACAGGAAATCCTTCACTGGGATCCACTTGTAGATGTGTGAAGAAGTATGTAAAATAGGTTATTATAATACAAGTATAAACTTGATAATTCGGTATTGGAAGGATTCTCCTACATTCTGTAAGTTCCCTGATTATTCTATGTACGTAATTTGTTATATTACGTATTATATGTTATATTAGTTTTTCACTCAGAAAGTATTTTGTTATTTTAAAAATAATGTAAATGTCTTCTGAACTGTTTGTAGTATTTCACTGTCTGGATCACATATGTGCAGGAAAAATAAACAGCTAACACTAATTCTATATGTATATAAGGATAGAATTTTGTTCTTTAGATTTTTTTTTCTTATGTTCTGTAGAATTGCAAAGCACCATAGTTCAGGTTTTTATGCTGCTTTAATTTTACATATATATATATATATATTACACACACACACACACACACACACACACACACACATTTCAGTGTTCCAAACAGAAACTACTATTATATAATTGTTTATCTTTGACAAATCACAGTGAGGAATTGAAGAGTTAAACTTTGTAAACAACCAATCTAGCAAAACTAGTTTAAAGTATTTTTCACAGAATGTTAACAACAACCTACTTCAATTTTGTGGGTGTAAATGTTGGGTATTGAAGTGTTTAAAATTATATAATCCTGATGCTCTGCCTTTCTATGCTCGCACGTGCCTAAATTAGTTATCCATTTTGTGGTGGCCCTCGGAGAGCAATTCCTATTGAGAAGCGAACAAAGGCCATGACCTCTGGGTCAGAGTGTAATGCAGGAAGCATGACCTCCTCTTTGTTCAGATCAGCACTGTTTACTTTGCCTAAGTAAAGATCACCAATACATTAACTAAAGAGGATTAAAGGGGTCATATCCTCAGCTCAGACAAGTGGCAGCTCTCCTTAGCCACCAAAATCATTTGACTTTTGTTTTTTTGAAACTTTATATACACACATGCGAGCACACAAAATTAAGTGATTTTTAAAAGGGAGAGATAAATAACTGAAACATTCATTTTTAATAGTTGGTGACTTAGTTTTGAAGAAAAACATATTCTGACTATATTTTCCTACATTCTTATTTTTCAAAATACAAATAGGATGATGATGATAAACAGAGCAATTTGCAATATGATTTTTTTGGTTCTTCTAACTTCACACTAAGGCATTTATTAAGTTAGAAATATGGCTAGTTTAAATTTATATGTATTCTGAAGAAAAATTCACTGATAACATTGGTTACACCAAAATAATTTGTCGTCATTTGCATGCCATACAACTGCATAGAGGTAAAAAAATAGACGTTTGGGACCTGGATCCACAATTTTCCAATAAAGGGAAGCAGTGCCAAGTGCAGCATGAAATAGCGCCAAGTCCTGAATCCCAGGCACACCTGGATTTGGTCGACTGCCGGTCCCACTACCCCATTCCTGCCCAGGTTTGTTTCTGCGAGTGAAATGAGCCGTGCCAGTAATCCCTAGCCAGGAGCTACAGATCTGCAGTGGCCTGTTGAAGTCTAGCAGCAGAATCTATGTGTCTGGGGCCTGCTGCATGTGGCTGGGAAGTATTGAAGCTCCTGCCCCCCAGATATAGGGGAAGCAAGGCTTCTGGACGGTGTGCCAGTGCCATTTAACTCCAGGGGAGAGGGCTAAGCAGTGCCCTGCAGTGCAGGACAGAGCAGGGAGATCTTGCACTGGGATCGCAGTGTGAAGTGGTTCCTGTTTCTAAATAACAGAGGTGATTTTTTGTGTAGAATGAACGTATGAAACAAGAACCCTGCCTCGTCTGTTCCAATACCCTGCCTTCTCCAGGATGATATGGAAGCGCCTTCCAATTAATTATGAATTGTTGAATTGACTGGAAATAGGAATGAGCTCAGTGTTCATTCAGTTAAAATATTTCTATACCACTCTTCAATTAAAAGTAAAAATAAATCCAAGTTGTTTATTTAAAATAAATAAATCTCAATATGGCAAATATGCCCACCCAACCACTTCAATCTGTGAAACTGCTGCTGTGACAGGAGCCACATAATATGAATTCTGTGCAGGCAAGAAATTGCTTTTTTTAGTTTGCCAAGACCTTATCTTTGCAACTCTTTGCCTCTTAATATCAGGCAGGTGCCTCCACTGTGTGCACTCCCTACTTAAAACATTTTTTTCAAAGCAACGTATCAAGATATGTAGAAATTACATGTGTTTTATTTCTTTTTAGTTACTATTGACTTTAAATATCTTTTGAATATTTTAAATACTTGCTTTTAATGGTTTTTATTGATAATTTTAACAAATTGTTTTATATATTTGTAAACCATTCAGAGGATTACACGCGCGCGCACACACACACAAATAATCAAGCAGCATATAAATTTTGTTGAATAAATAAAATAAAAATGCTTCCTTAAAGCTGATGTTGGAGATTCCCCACAAAAGTGAAATCTTCAGAAATTGAAGGATATGCACAGACTCTCTACAAGAAGTGAGTAAGGCTCTTGGCTCTCCAGAATATTTCACATTCTGTTTTCACTGTTGCAAGAATTTCCCTATAAGAGGCCAACTAAATTAAATCCCAGTGTACCTCACCTAACTTTTCCTCCTGCAAACAGCCACATCAAATCATAATATGACACATATTAAATGGCTTCATAACAGTAAAGCATAGGAGCCTACTCTTAGCGGCTGAGGGGTCTTGGGTCTTATTTTTCAGTTATTATGTAAATCTCTGGGTTATTTGTGGGGCATAGAAATTTGTTCATATTTTTCCCCAAAATATAGTCCGGCCCCCAACAAGGTCTGAGGGACAGTGGACCGGCCCCCTGATGAAAAAGTTTGCTGACTCCTGAGCTAGGTTTACATAATAACTGAGAAATAAGCCCTAGTTGATGGGGAGTGGGGGAATAGAGATGGGGCAACAGCAGATCAGAATACAAAAAGACATTAAAAAGAAGGTGTTCAGTAAAATAATCTATCTTCTTACCTCAAGGAAAATTAACCCAAATCTACATCGAGAGCCGCTCTGAGCCCGGTATAAATAAATAAATAAATAAATAATAATAATAATAATAATATATAATATATAATATATAATATATATTATATATTATTATTATTATTATTATTATTATTATTATTATTATTACTATATGTATTAAATTGTGAGTGGTGGCTGTGAGTAATATGGTGGAACAACTTGCCTGGAAAAGGAATAAGGAGATGTTTATGATTTACCAAGCAAGTAGCAAGAAGAAATTGAGATAATGTACTGGTATCTAAAATTTCTCAGAACTTGTTGAGGGAGGGGAAATTTTGTACTCATTGGCTGTAGCAAATGGTCAATTTTTTTTTTATTTTTTTTTGCTCTATGCTCTTAAAACTACTGTTGTACCAAAAAATTCTTTTGCGTTTTTTCATCCATTCTCCATCAGTTAATGAGAAAATAAACTGCATTCAAAAATTATGAAAAGGGGTGGAATATTTTGGTGAAATACTAGGTGACAGTCTTTGTTCTGCCTCCCCTGCTTTGAGGGTAGCCCCGGTGTTTGTGCCTGTCCTTCATTTCCTTCTACAAATCATCTCACCAGTGGTCTGCACTCTCAGGGTTCCCACACTTCAGTTAAAATCTGGGGAGCCTGAAGAGTGCTTGTGAATTTTTTGCTGGAAAGCAAAAATACTCACACTACCCTCAGCCACCTCATAATGGGAAGGTAACCTCCAAGCTCACCACCTGCCCAAATTCTAAAGGAATTCTAAAATGTCCTGAGAACGAGGGAAGAAAACTTTCAAGAAACTGGAAGGTGGATTTTAACACTGGGCTCTTTAAAAATGTTGTTGAAAGCATGCTTGCAACAGTGTGAAGGCCTCAGCCTCCTGGCTTCCAGTCCACTAGCACATCATGGATGGCACACACTGCATCTAAAGTGGTAGCAAGCCACTTGGAACATTTGCAGGACTGTTAAGCGTGCTGAGAGTTGCCCGCAGACTGTCTCGCCAGAGTGGTGCATGCTCTAGTTATCTCCCACTTGGACTACTGCAATGCGCTCTACGTGGGGCTGCATTTAAAGGTGACCCGGAAACTACAATTAATTCAGAATGCGGCAGCTAGACTGGTGACTGGGAGTGGCCACTGAGACCATTTCTGTTTCTGAGCACAATTCTAAGTGTTGGTGCTGACGTTTAAAGCCCCAAATGGCCTGAAGGAGTGTCTCCACCCCCATCGGACACTGAGGTCCACTCCGAGGGCCTTCTGGCAGTCCCCTCCCTGCGAGAAGTGAGGTTACAGGGAACCAGGCAGAGGGCCTTCTCGGTAGTGGCGCCTGCCCTGTGGAACACCCTACCTTCAGATGACAAGGAACTAAACAACTACCTGACTTTTAGAAAACATCTGAAAGCAGCCCTGTTTAGGAAAGTATTTAATGTTTTATTCTGTTTTTAATATTCTGTTGGGAGCTGCCCAGACTGGCTGGGGAAACCCAGCCAGATTGGTTGGGGTATAAATAAATGATGATGATGATGATGAAACCCCTATTCCCCTCAGAAAGCTACAACTCCTACAGTAGTTGAACAAACTCCTCATTTTTCTAGGGAACTCTGGGGAATGTAGCTCTGTGAGGAAAAAGGGCTCTCCTAAAAATCTCTAAACAAACTACAGTACCCATGGTTCTTTGAGTGTTTAAAGTGGTTTAGATACATAGTGCAGATGGGGCCTATTGTATGGCAAAATGGATGTTCCAGGATGTGGGCCAGGCTGGGAGGTGGCAGGTAGAGACTTTTGTGGCACTAAGAACAGGCATGGGGCATTTATAGGGCTTTAAGAGCAGAACAATAACGGCACATTCAACCACCTCATACAATTAACAAAGTAAGCGCAAAATCCGCCCCCCCCCCCCAAATTTGGACATTTCTGTTAAATCCTCAAGGCTCCTGGAAAAGTATGGAAAACAGATTTGCAGTTTGAAAAGAGACAAGTAGCCCTGCAAAATTGTAGAGTGACTCTCAGCCCAGCCTAGCTTCAAATGAATAGTATGTGCTTATCCCTTCCCTGCCCCGCCATTTATCCACTCCAAATTGCTGCACAAGTTGCAGAGATTTACATGCAGCTCCTTTGCTCTCGTTTGTCTCCACTTTTTATTGTGAGCAGTAATACAAACCAGGAACTTGCAAAAAACAGTAGGTTCCTGTTACATGAGGACCAGGAACTATCTTTAATGGCTTGACTTTTTTATTGCAGCTTGTTTGGAAGCCATTAACCATAGATCCTGGTTCACATGTAACAGGAAGCTATAGTAAATGAAGCAGCTTCCTGGCTCATTTTTCTGTTTACATGAAGGACCTGCATATGGTGGCTGTCATGTGCATTCTGGTTTCTGGTTTATTAAGCCAGATATGATTGCGCAAATGCATCCAATGTAAGAAGCATGCTGATATCTATACTGGACTGTATTTGAAGACTTTTAGCTGAGTTAAACACACACCACATTATCCCATAACTTAATTTGCATTCGTTAATTTCATGATAACAGGTCACCAATATTTTGGTGTTCTTTGCTTCCACAGAAAACTTCATCCTGAGTCTGGGATCCAAACATTCCTTCTCAATATGGTAGTGATATTTTGGAAATTTTAATTTGCTTGCCAGAATAACAGTTTGGTCTCTGAAGGCAAACAGTGGTGAATTCCTCTACTCAAAGAGATGCCACACTACTTTGTGAATCTTTTCTATTTAAAATCTTATTTCATGTACTTTTTGAAATTTGTGAACTCTGCCTCTTCAGTGCGGACATGCACATTTGTAATGATATTTTTTTAAAATGCATAATCACACAATTTCCTTTTAACAAAGTGAATCCCCTTCCTCAAATCACATGCTCACTGAATAGTATACTACTTGGAATATTATGTTGAAATATGCATTCATTCTTCACCTGGGAAGTATGTGTAAATATTTGTAGCTTTGTAGAAATTTCAGTTAATCAATCTGCTGCAAATAGAAACAGTTTATTTTCTTTCTATTGTTGCAAGTAGGCAAACTGTTACAGTATAATGATGAATCAAGACCACTGGCTTTGCTTTTTTTGGCGTTGTTACAGTTAAAGATAGTATTTATGGGGTTACCACAAGCCATTTAATACAGAATATTTTAAATGGTTTGTGGCCATTTTCACTTGGAATTAAATTCCACTGGTTTCAATAAGATTCAATTCCAGGTATGTTTACTGCAAGGAAGTACCGGTAATATTATTCATTGGTTGGTCAAACTAGCTGGAAGGGCTGTCTTGAATGACATTTATATCTGCTGATAAATACCACTTTAAATTAAGGCCGTCTTTTGAAATCACTACACTTCTGCAGGGTAAGGGACCTTGCTATTTGATGTTTCCCCCTGAATAAGTACCTTTTAAAGCCCTTAACAACTTCATACATGCTATCCTATTTAGATGAAAATCCACACTACCTATAAGGATATGAATGAGGTTGCCCTTGTATATTTTATCACCTTAAGATTTACTTTTGAAATGTTCTCCTTTGTATGTACTAACACTGTCATAAACTGACAAGCATGGAATACTTTTAGGTGAATGTTTCAGAAAGCTGATTAAGCAAAATTCTGTGTGCTGTACCCTGAATTAAGGCGGCAGTGGGCTCTGCTGCATCACCATTACAAGGGTCCACATGTTTCTCTCCTTCCATCAGCTCAGTTGCACAAAAAAGAATATATTAAAATAATGTCCAAATTGGTTATGCTCACTTAAATCAATTTCTATTTTAGATCTCCAAAATGATAAAATGTAATATGGGATGGCAGAATTTATATTTTGCCATCTCTTGCTCTATATCTCAGCTCATCTCTCTCTTTTTTGAGCAAACATGCTATATTGTTCAAGTCTAATATTCATGAAAATTATGGATGTTACATGTTGATGTGTTAATTCAGATATATTTTAACAAAAACATTCTTCATTATCATACCATAATTGGTAAATATTGCCATTATTGCATATTCAGCATTCCATAGCACAGCAAAGGAAACTATTATTCTTTAGTTTGGAAAATATCCTTCTGCTGCTGCTTTTTTTATGTAGCTGGTATATAATGCTGCAAATATTCACTGATTATTACAGTGCTATTAATATGTTCAACAGTTAAAGTAATTGCTTATCTGGCATGAATTATGAATGTGTTGTCAATAATATCCTAAATAATCACAAGTATTTTAATGTTAATGTACTTTTCAAAAATAATCTTCAGTTTGGAAAAGGGCCTGCAGCACTGCAACCCAGTATTTCTCCATGCAGTGGGGAGTGGAAATCAGTGGCGTTACCTATTATTTAAAATATGACTCAGGCTACAAGCATTGAACACCTTGCTTGTGATTACTGCAAAGGAACAAGAACAGCTACCTCCCAGAAAATAGGATGGTCTTTCCATGCATCACTCTAAAACATACAATGATGGTTGCATCCAATTTAGGCATCTGGCTCTAATAATCCCTTCTTCTTGCAATCCAGTGCCTTCTGGAATGAATAGGGTTTAAGGATAAGTTCAATGAGTTTCTATAGAATGTATTATTTATTTTGTTAAATCGAATAAATAGCAGTCACCCAACAAAAATCATTCTCTCCATTAACCTTCTCTAGTTTGCACTCTTTTTTTTCCTGCAAATCGATACAATCTGCAGATATTAAAAATCAGCATCCTCAGTCAGAAGCAATAGTTTACATGACTATAGTATATATATATTTTTAAAAAACTTTCTCTTTATTTATGGTCTTCATTTTTTAGAGATACCAAAAAAGACTAGGATGTAGTGCAGTTCTGAGATCTCAATCCTTGACCAAGGGGAGATGGGGGAGAGAAGGGCAGTGTGGGAGGCCTTCCCCTTCCCCAAAACAAAGGAAGAGAGAAAATGGGGCTCCGTTTGGTTTTATGGCAAGACCTCCTATAGGCATCATTGTCTGTGAATTACTGTACTGAATTCTTAATATTTAGCTCCACTTTATCTAGCAGGATACCTTTACAAAAGTTAATTGATAACTGCTGAGAGAAGAGATAAGCATATTTAGCATTGGGTGTGTGTGTCATGTTTTATAAAATCATTTGACAAAAACACACCTGGCTTGGCTAGACCGGTTACACATTGTAGGGGGTTTCTCCCTTAATTATTCTGTCTCTGATTCTTAAATCCCACAATGAAAGGGTCAAAGTGCCTGCAGATTTCAAGTGTTTTGCCAGCTTGTAAGACAGTGTGTCCCCACAGGGATATTATTGGGCCTGTGCAAAAAGTTATCAAGGCTGCCTGAGAAAATACTCAGCAAAGCTAATTTGGGGCAGGCTAAAAGGTTAGCTTGTGAATACCCCAAGCCCTGGATTATTATTATTATTACTATTATTATTAATTGAATTTATACACCACCATTTGTCCAAGGATCACAGGGTAGTTTACAATATAAAAACATTAAAATTTGTATCATCGTAACAATGGCATCAATGATCACCTTCTCCCAGTACTTCCTAATTGTTTCATATGTCAATTACATGTCTTACATAAAGGGGCTTAGGACACTATAGCTTTCCCAGTAAATAATTTTTTTATAACATACCTAGCCCCTTCCTTAAACCAGCATTCTTTGCATAATGATACTGTTTTGATCTTTTTTCAGGTGCTGCAAGCCTTCCATTGAAGACAATAAATTGGACTCATAATAAAATAAAATAAGCAGACATCAGAAATGGCCTAAATAGATCAACAAAGGCCTGATACAAAGAATAGCAGAAGAATAGTCTGCAACTGATGAAGACCACCAGATTATACAAAATCCTAGCCATTCCTGTACTACTTTCTCCTAGCAACACATTTAAACAGTAACTAATTACCTCGTGGAACTGATCCTAGCACCTTCCGAAGCAAACTTACTGTACAGTTTTATATTGCCTTCAGTTCTAACCAAATGTAGTTGATTTACCTATGGTACAAGTTGGTCACCAGTATTTTTTTACCCAAGCTTCAATGAACAATATATGAGAACTATCTTGAAAATCAGCACAGATGGGTTTTAAGTCATGGCAGAGGTCCAGGACTTTGCCACGCTTGAAATGGATAGAATTTAGGAAGAAAAACGTTATCTAGGTTGCATTTCTCTGTGGATTGCAAATCTGTAGTGGTTCCATATGCAGCCAAACTGATACTGAATGCAAGCAAATACTAGCAGGTCCCTTATCATGTAAGGGAATGTCAAAAGTTATTATTACCAAATAGCTGTATATCTAGCAAATGAATTAACAATATTTTCTCCATTTGTAAAATGACTTATTCAGTGTGTTTGATTGTTTAGGACTGATAATTTTCAAAATGTTGTTAGGTTCATTTTCATAAATAACCTCACTCCATTTATACTAAGGGTCATTTGAAAGGCCTTCAGTATCTCTCCTCTGTAGGTACATCATAAACAAATCTCATTTCTCTAAGATTTATTTTATCCATTATAAGATCCCTAGACAAATACTCTATTTAAAAATGCAGCAACAAGAGATTACCCTTTTAAAGCATGGTAACTTTACTACCATTCAAAACATTAATATAGTTTCTGTGATGCAAGATACTCCTACAGCAGGAATTTTCTTTAAAAATTATGCTTATTTAAACACAAATGTATTGACAAAAATGTAGGACAAGATGTAATTTCATTAAGGCTGCCCTCACTATGATTTATTGTACTTAATTTGTTCAAAGTAAACACCTCTAGGATTTTGCCTTTGTTGAATCATATTTTTCATTTTATAACTTCCTGCATTCAAACCATCACTACGTTTCATGTGAGGTTTATAGAGGGAAGGGAAAAGAAAGGGCAAGTCAATGAATTAAGGGGAGGCCATTTAAGATACAAAGGGCCATGATTAGGAGACAAAAAAAGGTTAAAATTGCCTTGCATAAATGTAAGCAGGAGCGTTGGGAGGGGGGGGGATTTTCCCACCAGGAATTCTTAAAAAGTGCTTTCAATAAGCTAAGTCTGCTGTGGTTGTTTTTTAAATGCTTATTTATTTGTGTGTGTTTTCACAACTGTTCCAAGGATTTATAGAATATAGCTGGTATCATTCTGAAAGAGAGGAAATGCTGCGGTGCGAAAACTCAGCTCCGTCGCCGCCGCCCCCTCCCTGCCCGCCTTCAGCCTCGGAGCTGGCACTCGGCCAGGCAGTCAACAGCAAAGCCGCCCCCCCCCCCCGGAATAACTCAAATCACGGTCTCCTGCTCGCGCTTCTTTCACCTTGAAATGACACAAAACTTGACCTTTCCCCACCTGGCGAGGTTACAGTGCAGAGTTGGGGGGCGAGGGCGCGAGGAGCCCCAACTCCCGCGCGAAGAAGGGGCTTCCCTCGCCTCCTGCAAAACGAAGTCCGGCGGGAGCCGGGCAGCTGCAGAGAGGGAAAAGCTCCGGCTCCTCAACGGCTGCCTTTCCCCGCCTCTTTTTTGTTTTATTTTTCAGGCTTTGAAGCTTTAAAGCATTCAGCTTAGGAACACGAACCCACCACCCGCCCGCCCCACCTCGCTCGGTCTCGCCCCGATTATTCCACCCTCGTTTTCTTCTCCTCTCCATTTCGAAGCTTCTGGCTCTTTGTTCGCCTTCTCGCTTTTCCAAGCCTGCAAACACGGTCTGAGGGGTAGTTCGCATATCAGAACCGGGGGGGGGGGAGGAATGCTGCATCTCCCCCCCCCCCGCCCCACCTACGAGCAATCATCTTAATTATCCCCCCGCAGCAGATGCGGGCGGGCGGGCCAAGCCTCTTCCGACCCCAGCGCCTCGCTCTCGCCGCCGCAGCAAGGCGCAGGTTTGCCCGGCCGCCCCGCCCCGCCTCGTCCTCGGCTGGGAAGCTGGCGGGCGGCCAAGGCGGCGCTGTCACCCGGGCGGGTGTCAGTCCAGGGCAAAGGAGCCCCCCTTCGTCCGCGGGGGTCTTTCTCTCAAAGCAGAAGTTTGCTGGCTGGCATCGCCCGCTTCTAGGCTCCCTCGCTCGCTCGCTCCCTCTCCCCTCCGCGTCGCAGAAAACACAGACATCAGGGCAATGGTCTAGTCCTGCGCGCTGCGAGGGGAAGCAAACCAAAACCAGCCTTTCTTTCTGCATTTCTTTGGTTCCTTCGGGCCTGGGCGGCGGCGGCGGCGGAGGAGGAGGAGGGGGCGCGCACACGCACACGCACACGCACCCAGATAGCTCCATGTTGCACACACGCAAGCTCTCAAGAATCACGAGAAAGGAGAGGCTGCCCGGGATGGTCTGAGGGGGCCGGCAAGCCTTTGCTTCAAAACGCCACAGGACAGCCTGGAGGCTCATTAATAATTGCGGGTGGCTTTCCATTTCCATATTTAAATTGCGGAGCAGTGTATGGTTAATTAAGAAGCAGAAAACATCCCTCCCTTCCCCCTTCCCAAGCACACAGAGCGGGAGAAGGGGAGAGGCAACGCTTCTGACAAATCTGAATTTTCCAAAGGGGATATGGTAGCCAAGGTGGCAATTCTAGGGCACTGAGGACAGAATGTTCAGAAGGGTGGCATTTGTTGCAGCTGAGTGATGTCCAGTTATTATCCTCCAGGCGGAGGCAAATATGTATAAGGTATACAAAATATATATCTAGATTTTTTTCTCTTGTTCCCTGTGTTCTTGGATCCAATGACATCTTAATTGCAATAAGTGACAAATTGCAGAGGCTGTTATTATCTTCCAAACCAAAGTTCTTTGCAACTACTTGTTTCATTTTTTCTCAAGATAATTCAGTCTCTCCAATTAAGTATATTTCCAAAAAGAAGACAACATTTACTGTGTTTGGATCACATCGGATTAATCCTCATGAGCATCTTGAGCTGGCTCACTTGTATAGAACAAATATTGTTATATAATACTATTAGAAAGAGTAATTACCTTACATGCTTCCAATCACAGAGAAAATAGCAGCACAGGCAAAGTGATTTTCAGTGGGAAAATAGCATGGGAGAAAAGAGGTAACCCCAGGACTGCCACCACCACTCTGCCAACACCATCAACCTGCTTTCTGCAGCTGCTATTCAATTTGTAAAATTCAGACCTTTCTGAATTTTTAATTTAACCAGTTAATTTAATGGCAAGTATCCAGGTTTCTCACTGTCACTGCTTAACTTCATGAATTTTTAGCTCTGTGATATACTCCCATACCTTGAAAATCTCTGCCAAGTTAGCATGTAAAGGTTCTTCCATGAGGAGGCCTTCCTAGATCCTCGTCACTCTTGCCTTGTTCTTTTCTTACCTCTTATTTTGGTACGTTGCAACACAGGATGGGCAGAACAAGTGATTTAGGCTGCCTGCTATGCATGTTACTTGTGTCCAGTCTGGAAATCAGTGCACTCTAACTGAAACCCATGGGCCCAACCTGATATTGGATGGAATTTGGGAACATCCTTAATGTAAAAACAACAACAAAATCTTGTTTTCTTTTCCCTCTTCACTGCAAGAATCACCAGTTTTATTAGATATAGCTGAGAGCTGCATATGTTTATTGACTTCCCTGCCCCAAAACACTTACAGTCTACAGGGAGGCAACCGAGGGAGAGGACAAGATGGAGGCAATGCTAAACCAAAGAACATGTCTTCAGTTATACTATGTATTAGCACATAGAGAGTTCTAACAAGTTCTACCAAAGATGTCATAGAAAGGGAAGAAAGATAAAGAGGTGGCCTCGTGTTCCTGGAGCCAGAAGCAAAAATAGGGTTGAATCTGCTAAGAGCGGGAGATACTCAAATAGATTAGGCTGATTGTGCTGGAGGAGAAGATGTCTGGGTGGAGATATATCAGGAGATACCCAGGCGATCCTGGTTCTCAGATGTAAACTGATTCAAGTGACTTTGACAGTTTTTCAATGCTTTATTCTTATTCCCAGCCCATACAATGCTGCCTTCAGATGTCTTCTAAAAGTTAGATAATTGTTTATTTCCTTGACATCTGACAGGAGGGAATATTAAAAAAACAAACCCTGAAACATTCTTATTAGGTATTACTTGTTTGGCTATCCCCCCCCCCCAAAAAAAAACCCCAGGAAAACCTTTCTGTATGCCACCACAGCTGCGAAGGTTGTAATAGCTACACACTGGAAAAGCAGGTATGTACCCACCAGATATAATTGGATACAAAAGCTAACAGAGTATGCAGAGTTAGACTACTTATCAGAAAGAATCAAAGATAAATCCAAACAGGAGTTTGACGCAAATTGGAATTGTTTTAAGGAATACTTGAAGAGTAATTGCTGCAATCTGAAAACGGTGACAGCCTTTGAGTAGTTTCTGTGGATAACAATTTTAAAAGGAAAATCGATAGATAAGAAAATATTATAAATAAAAAGACAAAGGACAAATATAGGCAATAGGTTTATTAGTACAAAATGGAAGAGACTGGAAGTCATTTATTTATGAGGAATTTTACGATTTTAAAATTATACCTTTTTCTTTTTTGTGTAGATCTATGATAATAATTATGAACATACTTTGAAAAAAAGAATAGGTATAATTGTAAGATGTAAAGTTATGATGTAAAGATATACTTGTGAGTAATAAAGGAAAAACTAATTTTTTTAAAAAAGACATCTGACAGGAAGATGTTCCACAAAGTGGGCACCACACTTGTCTCATCACCTGTGGCTTCAGTTCTCGCGTTGAGAGAACATCCAGAAGACCCTCAGAGGTGGACCCCGGTGTCCAGGCTGAATGATATGGGGGGCGGGACTCGCCTTCAGATATACTGGGCCTTTGAGGCCATTTAGGGCTCTAAAGGTCAGTTCCAACATTTTGAATTGTGCTTGGAAACGTACTGGGAGCAGTGTAATCCTTTCCCTTTTTTGTCACTGCTGCCAAAATTGGTGGGCTCTTTTTGTAAGCGTATGCCTCAAACTGGGGATTACTCATCCCTAACTTACAGGTTACGATGGAAAACATCATTTTCCAGCTAATCTACTCTTTCGTTGTATTTGAATAGGAAAAGGTGGGTTTAATCAAAATTAAAGTCACAAATTACTCAAAAGTATTTTACTCCTCCACTTTTTTCCTTTAAAGTGGCTGCAATTGAACTGTATAATCTTGTGTGACTAATGCTTTTATGCACCTCTCTGACATTTCTAAACTGTTGCTCTGCACGAGCTCTTGTGCAGCCACAGCCTGATCCTACTCATGAGTAAGTCCCACTGTGTTCACTGTAGCTTACTGCCAGGTAGGTGTGCATAGGGTTGTAGGCTCACCATCTTTGGATGCTTGTTAATACAGTGGAATTTGAACACACTTAAAAGACCATTCATCTCTACAAACCATGTTTAAAATACAAATATTTTTATCATCTGATATTCTCAATATAGAGACAGAGCAATGGCTATAGAGTGTAGAAGAGGAAACCAGAACAGTTTCTCTGACCACGAGACTAGTGGAAGCAGCTGTCGGGTGACAAATCAAGGGGCTATTAGGAGTAATGGGCAGATCTGAGCCATAGGCACAATCCATGAGATGATTTTCTTTCGCCAGACCCAGAAAAATAAATGGGAGCTCTCCAAGATGGGCCTTGCCCCTTAGAACCTCCACTTATTCCAGAGGTAGTGGACTATTTTTCATTGAAGGCTTTTCAACAGAGGTTAGAAACTGCACACACACAGGACAGAGAGTGGTATCTAGCAGTAAACCCTTTTCTTATTTTCTTGACTGGCAGATGTTATTCACACAGTGAGTCGCTTGATACCATTGCCTATTTCATGAATGATGGAAAGAAACTGGGAGCAAACAGTTTTCCTGAAATGAACAATCATTTATTCCATTGTATTCTTTACAGCAGGGAAGGTAAGGTCAGGTGTGAAGTGTGCTGTCACAAGGTTTGATGATGGTCCAGGAATACCATCATAGTCTGTAAGGTTTTTAATTTCTTAGAAATATTACTCATTTATTTACAGAAGGGGCATGGCCAAGGATAGGAGGGATAGCCTTAAATGGACATGAATAATAAAAAAGGAATGGTGAGGCTAAAAGATGAGCAGTGTTTGTAGGACCTTTCTTCATTTTTTAAATTTTTTAAATTTTACTTCAGGCATTGATTTGTAGTGGAGACTCTTCAGCAATTGCTTTTTGTAGCACATAGCATAAAAGAATGACTGTCTATTATCTGAAAAATATGACTCCATCATCTCTACATGCTGGAAACCATTTGTTTCCATGGAAACCATTGCTTGTAGCAACAGGTTCTCTAGCCTGTATCACCACCTAGTTTTCATGCCTGAGATTTTCTGGAAGTTGCTCTAATTGCATATCTTTATGTTTCCTGCATTTCTATGCATGACTACTTATCTTCTGCACTGATGCATAGCTAACATTTTATTGTTTTAACTATTCTGCACAAAAATGCAAAATAAGAATGTGTGTGTGTGTGCTTCTTTTACATTGCCAGGAACTATTTATTGATATCAACACTCTCTAATGGAAAGTACAATTTTAGAACAGTTGTCCCAAGAAAAGTATAGCCAATAACCAGGGCTAATGATACAGGCTATATTTAAGCAAAAAAAAAAAAAAAAAAAAATGAAGCAGTTCTTCTGTATTATGTTCTCCTATTGAATTTTGTGATACATCATAGATGAATCAAAATAAGGGACAAACTACATACTACAAGATCTGATGTATTTTTCATCCCTCCAAAGGAGCTGCAGGTTGATGCTAATTTGACCAGGAAAACTGTACTGTGTGGGTGAAGGCTTAACCCCTTTCCCTCACCTGTTTCTCTGATCAAAATCCCCCCTCCCACAGCTACTACTAGCCTTGGTGAAGACCATATTTTTACCTCTACGATATCGATGCACATATGTGTGCTGCCAAAAAGCACTGCAAAAACAACAACCTCAGTGTGATCTATGTATAATTGCATCAAGATTCATTTGTGTAATACTACCAATCTTGTAGGGACACGGGTGATGCTGTGGTCTAACCTCTGGTTCGCCAGAAGTGGCTTAGTCATGCTGGCCACATGACCTGGAAAAACTGTCTGCGGACAAACATTGGCTCACTCGGCGAGTAAAGTGAGATGAGCGCCGCAACCCCAGAGATGTCTGTGACTGGACTTTACTGTCAGGGGTCCTTTACCTTTACCTTTTTTTACCAATCTTGTGCACTGGTAAAATGCCAAACAAAAATAAACTTTATGTAGATACGCTGCTTTTGCAGTGTTTCTTGAATGCACACAAATGCACAATTGGTAAAAGGCTGCACATTGGTGAGAACACTTTCTCTGTTTTAAATCAAGCATGGCCTGTGCACTCCTATGAGCAGAAGGTAAACAGACAAACTCTAGCCATTCATAGGTTGACAGCAAGAGGAACTTTACTTGCACATGAAACTCTGAATACTGGGCATGAGCTGTTAAGTACATGTAGACACACTGATTGCCATGGGACTCATAGCAGTTGCTGCTCTAAAACTTGCATCAGACACATGGAACAGAAGATGGAAGGAACCTCAAAGTTCACCGGAAACACGGCAGCTTATTGAGGCAAACACATATTTTCTCAAATACAACAGAAACTATTTCTGGAAAGGAACAGCTTAAAGAAAATGTCATGCACTGATACTGCTGTGTTGCATAATGGAAATATATTCCTGCCCATAGTTCCCAATTGACAGAGACTCTGTGATTCTTTGCTAACTGTGAACTACATGCCTGCATCCTATAGTACTGCCCAGCCCTGCAGGTTAATTGTGTATAACACAGCCTAGAAGTATAGAAGGTGAGGCAGGGAAAGTGTGCCAATTATGACTCAATCATGTCACCTTAAACACTTGGAGTGGGGGGGGGGCGGGGAGAGGCAACTATTGTCTCCTTTCTCCAGTCATAGCTGGTTCCCTGGGTGTCACAACAGCAACCCCTTTCCACCACTAATCCTGTGTCTCCCTTTACCCAGCTTCTGCGGTCAAAGGGAAGAGTGCTTTGAATGAGCAAGGAAAGCTGCGGTGAACTGTGCTTTGTGAGAAGTGATAAAGAAGACACAATTTGAAGGCACTCAGGTGTGCAAATACATGACAGATACTGACATCCAGTGATTTTCCTCCCCGACCCCATTGTCCTTCCAAAACTGCATGGGACACTAGCCAACAGGTTCAGAAACACAAAAATGTTCTACATGTCAACAGGTAAACCACACACTCTAAAAAAATGTTTGGTTTATGTGTGAAAAAGGCTTCTAGAAAAATCCACCAACAGCTTCTTTTATAGTGGCCACACGTAATATCCAGTAAGTAAAATCCAACAGAAATATGTTAGTGAGAGTTTTAGTCCTAAATCACAATCAAGCTGAATTTAAACATTGGATTTCTCTGGAAGAAACTACCGTATTTTTCGCTCTATAAGATGCACCAGACCATAAGACGCACCTAGTTTTTGGAGGAGGAAAACAAGAAAAAAAAATTCTGAATCTCAGAAGCCAGAACAACAAGAGGGACCACTGCGCAGCGAAAGCAGTGATCCCTCTTGCTGTTCTGGCTTCTGGGATAGCTGCGCAGCCTGCATTCGCTCCATAAGACGCACACACATTTCCCCTTACTTTTTAGGAGGGAAAAAGTGAGTCTTATAGAGCAAAAAATACGGTATTTCCTTTGAAACCATGGAGGCTTAAATGTACTGGTCTGTGCTCCTGAGATTAAGTATTTCCCTGGGAATGATATACTCTGTGTTTTTATTAATCAATTTTTAAAATCAATGACTTGTTTCTTTGCTTCCATTGCTTTTGGAACAATGTAAAGTGTGCACATGCCTGCACATGTGCGCACACAAGCACACCACTCCACCTGGCTAATGGTCATTAGCTGCTGCAACAAAACTTGAGTTAATTGTTTCTTCTAGGAAGAAAGAAACAGGACTAATAAAGTCGATGGTGGAGTCACCAGAGTCACCACCATAGCACACACAAACACAGTTTCAATGCAGCCCAGTCTTTCCCAAGCAGACTGCATACAAATGCTCTGGGGTCTCTCCCTCCCCCCTCCCTCATTCTCACCACTTGTTTTCTGCTGCCAACCAACTGCAAGGAGCGTCTTTTGTTGTTCTCCTCTGCCCATCGATTATCAACACCATAAAAACTACAGCTTGGCACTGGTGGCCAGACGGATATGCTAATTCCAGAGCACCCAGTTGAAGTCTTGGCATCCAAATGGCCTCTGTCTGCAATTTCACCTTCCATTCAACATTTTCCCAAAGAGGTTGGCAACTGACAGAACCTGTCTGCGTGCAATGAATTGAATGTCTGGGGTTTTGTGCTTTGTATTTTTTTTATACATGTTCCATGCGGTCATGAAAACAATATTTTTTTTCTATTCTAGTTTATTAAATTCTTGCTTTAGATGAAGGGGAGAAAGCACAACATTAAAAAAGCACAATATTAAAAAACACACCCTGATAGTCAGCATTACCTTATTTACTGTGCGATAAATGTTTCAACCTAAGTGTTCCTAAAAGCACTGCTGTATATATGTGCATGCTTTATTATTAATGAGCATAATTCAGCAAAGGTTAATCAGAGCTATGAGTGTACGCAGTCACCTTATCTGAGTCAGTTGTTGGTGGAGGAGAACCTTGTTCGGCCCGCTTTTTGCAGCAGCCCCACACTTGCTTATGGATCAGAATACAGCTCCCAATCAGATGACACACATCTCTGGATTTTGCAATGCAATTTCGGTGCACAAAGGTGCACACAAAAATATGCACATTATGATTAAAGTGCATGTAAAATGTGTTTTTAACACACACAAAAAGCACATTGGAAAATGCATACTTTGGGGGCAATGCATACTAAAAAATGCAAAGCAGGACAAAATAGATCCATGATTGCCAGAAAAATGAGATTGGACAGACTTAAGGGGATCTGCCGATCCTTGAGGGAGACCACTGAATCCAGCACTGCTTTACCTGACTGGCAGAAGCTCTGTGAAATCTCAGGCTCTGCCCTACCCCCCCTCCATCCTCTTAACGCTCTGGCATTCATATATAAAAAATGGGGTGCATGAGTTGGATACTTATAGCACCCATATTTTCACACCAATGCAAGGGCATCCCTCCTCCACTCGCACATTACTAAATATGCTTTTCTGGCTGTTGCTTATCAAACTAAAAATAGCAGCTTACTTTTGTTAAAAAAGACAACCACCACAAGGGTGTTCGACTAAACGTTTCAATTTACAGTGGATCTGGCTTTACTTAGCTGCTACTCACACACATGTGTGAGGGGGGAAGGGAAGACATCTGATGCCATTTTGGGTCCACAAGCACACATTGGCGCACATGTGCACCAAGATTTGATTTCTAGACACGCAACCTCTCCCCAAAAGGCAAAACGTCAAAATGATGCTAGTGCTTTAGAAGAGATAGGTAAGAGAAAATAGGTTTGTCTTCTGCCAAATATGAACTCTACCACTGAGCAATGGATTCATTCCATTGAAACATCACTTGGGGAAAGGCAGGAAGCCCCCCCCCCCCCATGTTTTTGAGCAAGTTATTATCTAGCAACATCTATATTTCTGGATATTTTGAGGTATTAAAATGTAACCACATATTTTCTTCAGAGAAATGTTGAAGGGTATGCAACCAATGCTCTTTAGAAGGCTTCCCTGCCATTTTTGAATATGAACAGAATGACTTTTTATCTTTCTAAGAATCCTGTCTCCTCCCCGGCAAAACCTCTTCTTACAACACTGAAAGCTGAAACGGTGCAAGCGATAGTCATAGATGAAAAAGCGAAAAATACTAAGTCATAACAATTCCCAGTTTTAAGTAGACCAGCAGAGCAAACCTAACCCTGCCTGGGGAGGAGGAAAGAGAGGAAGTGATCCCAGTGGCACAGCCACCACCTCCTCCCAAGCCCTGCTGGTGTCTGCCAGCCGGGGAGGAAGTGAGGACAGTTCTTGCTGCACAACCTCCAGGCGGCCGCAGCAGAGGGGCCCGAATTAGGCAACAGGCTGGCAAAGAATACAGTGGATACTTGGCCACCCCATATCCATTCCTCAAGCGTCCCACTTTGAGCCCTACACTGGTTACAACCGGTGGAGGCTCCCCATATGGTAGTGTCCTGTCCATTCAGGTGGAGGACAGGCCAGAGACCAGCATAGAGAGAGAGAGGGGGTGCTTCACCATGCCCCCTTCTTAGAACAAAGGAGGGGAGGAAAGAGAGAGGTATGGATAGCAGAAAATGCTTTTATACCTAGTTAGGCTTTGCTTCAGTTGGAGTTGAGGAGTAACAGAGTGGATAAAAAGATATGTGTTTTATTTAAGGAATTAATAGCAAAAAATTATTAACTTTGCATATCATGCACAATAAGCAGGAATCATCTGCAGCTCTAGGAGCCCATTTTTGCCAAGAAAAGCTGCTTCTATGATAAAGTCAACATGACTTGAGAGGGAAATATGATTTATAATCATATCAATATCATGTTTACATTGGACAATTAACACCCTCCTTTGCCTCAAAAAGCCATTAAGAATAAAAAAAGAAATATGTAAAGGGGGGAAATGTGAGAAGAAAGCAAGGTCTGTCTATGCTTGGATCACAGTCTAAGATTTCTTTTGATCTGATGCCACATCTAAAGCCAGTTTTAAGGAGCCTCCAGCACCCTAAAATACACTTGTGATTATGAAAGTATTTTCAACCACAGAAAGTACATATAACTTCAAACTAAACAAAATTAAAAATGAAATAGCAGACTTTTTTACAAATTGTTTTCCTCTAATCTCAAAATGTGGTAATACCATGGTGTGTTGGGTCTGTCTTGCTCTGGTTCTCCTGGAATGCAGAATAATTCTATTCAGCAGTAGGCCTGGCTGCATTGAATGGGGCTGACTCCCAAAGGGTGCAGAATTCCATCCTAGATCTTCCTTTAATGGATCTGGATGTTTCTTGACTAGACAAGTTACTCGCAGAGGCGGTTTGTCAGATATACTGCTCTGCAGGGTGGTGTGTGTGTGACTGTGAGAGTTAAATACAAATTGTCAATTGCATGAACATAGAGAAGCAGACTGAGACTGAGAGTTGCTGGCTGGAGTTAATAGGAAACTGGGGGGGGGGGCAGCCTTAGAAGTAGGGGGTGGGGTATGTGGCTGCACAGTTTATTCTCTGGGAATCTCTAGGACTGACAAACTATGCTTTGTATTATATTTGTAAATAAAGCAAATATATGAAGACTCTGTAAATCTCCAGGGCTCTCCTATTCAAAGGAAACCAAGCCCTGGATAGCTGCTCCTAGAACTTTTTGATATTGTACTCAGAAACAACCAACAATGCATAATGCATTCCAACAGCAGATGAAATATTCTGTATCCTATATCTTCCTATGGAAGAAAGTGCAATTATGTCAAAAAGAAGCAAGCACTAATCAGCTACATGGGGTGGAATCCAGCAATAAGTGCTCCTACACAAGTTTCACTGAAGAACACTGTGCAATTCTTGAAGGGCTCTTTTGCACTTCCCGTTGATTTCCAATGAGTGTGGGTCATGCAGAGTGGCCATTAGTGGTGAGTGGGGCAAGGGCATGTACTTGACTGCCCATTGCCAACTGTGGCTTAGGAGGAGGGAAAGGAGGGAGGTGCCTGCAAAGTCAGCACAGTGCAAAAGCACCAGCAGAGCCAATCCACTGATCCTGCCAATGTGTTTGCACCATGCCAACCTTACCCCTCCTAGTAAGCCACAGCAACACTGCTGAAAGATGAGATCAGTGCTCCCACCCCACCAAATGTTATGGCAGCTACCCATCATCAAAAAGGAGGACAGTTTTGCATAATATATACAGTGGTACCTCTAGATGCGAACGGGATCCGTTCCAGAGCCCCGTTCACATCTAGAAGCAAACGTAAACTAACGACGGTACACCTGCACACGCACGCGTCGCTTTTCGCCGCTTCTGCGCATGTGCGTGGCATCATTTTAAGCATCTGTGCATGCGCAAGCAGCGAAACCCAGAAGTAACGTGATCCATTACTTCCGGGTTGCCGTGGCGCGCGTCTCAAACACGCTCATCCCGAAGCACATTCAACCCGGGGTATGACTGTATGTGTTAATTTACATGCATCAAAACAGTACTAAAATTTAAACAGAAGTACAATATATGTTACTATAATTGGGAAGACTATAACCAGATGACCTACGTGCCTATTAAATCTATGGTACTGTCCATTGACATATTAACTGTTGAATATACTGAATTCCATTCTTATGGTTCTTACAGTGATGTGGATTGGGCAGGCCATCAAGCAGAGTATGTCTTTGAATTGAGGACTGTAAAGCAGGATATATGCCACCACGACCAAAATCAGATATGTTCCACAGAACAGAGCGTTTTAAGAGATCTCCATAAGAAAAGGTGAAATGACAGAATTTAACTCCGGCCTCCACAACTTGTGGCCTATCGGACAGGTCTGCTGGCCTGCCATGACGACTTATATCACCATGACCTTAATTCCTGCACAGTCACAGATGGGCAGCAAAACCATGTTCACAAAGCCACCGCCAGGCCACTCAATGTAGCTTGAGGATGTGGGGGAGGCAATAGGAGGCTGCATCAGGGCCAACATAGCAAACAAGAGGCAAATATATAACTCTCCACCTGACCGTAGTGTGACTTAATATGTTCTTAATTTTGACTGGGTCATACTAATATTTATTACTCTTAAAAACAATTTTTATTTTGTACTGTCACTATTTCAAATCAAATATTTATAGTTTAACTAATTAGCTACAATAATTTGTCACATCATTAGTATTAGCATTATGCATGCACTGCTTTACAATATATTATAAAGACGCATATAAGTCCCAGTCCCAATAAGTTTATAAGTTAAATTTCAGTCTCATAGCTACAAAATGTATTTTTAGCACAATCCAAGCATTCTTTCACCCTCTCGATTTTATATTACACCCCTCTCCATTTATACATATTTTATGAGAATTTGCTGCTCATGATGCTAGCAGGCATGTCCAAAGTCCGTTTCGGGGGCCTAATCCGGCCCACCAGTCGGTTTAATTCGTCTCCTGTGGCAGTTTATTTCCTTTGGTCGGCCCTCACGGCCCTTCACTTCATCAAATCTGGCCCTCTTTGAAAAAAGTTTGGACACCACTGCAGGAATTCTTAATATCAACATATCAATAACTTGCATTATTTATCATTTGGCAGAAAGTAATGTTATGGGCTTGTTATGGGAGGTTACTACTGTAGATCTGATGGATGAGACAATTGATGAATTTCCTTAGTGTCTGAAACAAGGAGCGAATAAGGACATTAAAACAAGTGGTTTGCACTGAAGTAATTATAACTAGGAACGTCCACCAACATTATTTTTACTTTGATTAATTTTCCACATTGTCACTAAAAGCATGAAATGTAAATAAACTGGTATATTACCAATCCCTAAACATCAGCACTTTTTGAGAGACTGAAGAAAGCTTAACACAACTTAAAATTTAATAAACAAAGGCTACAATTTACTATCACAAGAAAATGCCATCTCTTAAAATTTTCATTTTTCTCTATTGAATTATACAACACTACCAAAATAGTTTTAAAAATTTAACAAGACGGCCCTTAACCTCATTTCCTTGATTAAAATTGGCGTCCAGCAACTAATCATGGGGTTCCATACAATACATGCCTACTCAAACTAAGTCCCACGGCGTTCAACGGGACTCACTCCAAGGCAAGCGAGAACAGGGTTGTGCTCCTGTACTCAGTGGGGCTTACTTCTGAGCAGATATGTATAGGATTGTGCTAGGCATAGATTAATCTGCTAAATATTGCAGTCTGACTATAATGTAACACATACACAAGTGTGTGTTTAAAATAAAAATAAATCACCAATTTTAAAAAGCAATAACAAAATTGGGAACTGTATTTTTTCAATAACAGAATCTGATGTTTGATCCTTTAAAAAGTTATAATGCATTTGTTTGCATGTGTATTAAATACGTAAATGGTGCATGTTCCTAAGTGAATAGTGTAACAGGACCTGATTGAGACAGCAGGAGAATAAAGCAATTGTACCTGAACATTTGTTTAGGGCAATGTTGTTTTGCAGCCTGTGCAGCTGAAGAGTTAAAGACATGGGCTGAATTCTAATCTGTGAATGAAAGGCAGTGCCAACCTGGCAGCGATTCATATATTCAAATGGGTTTCCCTGGCCGTTTCAAATGGAGGCATCAATGTGATATTCAGCCAGGGTCTCACTCGTTTACAGAAGCAGCCACCCTACCAAGTGAAGTCTCACTGACTGGAAAACAATTCATATTCTACAGAAAGCCTCTTTCAAGTAGATTCAGAATGGGAGAATCACCGCTTGCATTTAAATAGAGGCATTAAAACACCATGCTTGGCACATTTTCAGGTATCTGTAAGGAAAATCTCTGGACTGCAGATTTCAGACAGTTATGGGATGAACTGGTTTTTGCAACTGAAACTGATCTTCTCATCAACTCAGGAGAGGGAGGGCGATCTGACATCAAAACCAATGCAAAATGCATTTCAGGCTCAGGCTAAGCCTCCTGGAAGCAGAGTTGCCAGCATTGAATAGGATAGGATCTTGCCATGATCTCCTTTAATCTGTGTGACACTTCACAGTTTCAAACTGCAGATTTTTCTTTCAAAACCTCTTGCTTTATCTAAAATTAAAGTCTAGTAATGTTTAATATATATATTTTCTTTCTATCTAGGAACCCTCTATATCCAACACAGCAAAACTTAACACCATTATATAAATGGTACATTTATATCATTATATTCCACAAAAATCTTGTATTGTAAGGGGTTCCTCCTCCACCTCCAATGCCCAAAACAAAAGGCTGTCTGAATTAATGCATGCCTTAAATAAAACGTGCTATTTATCTGGCTTGTGAGACAGAAGCATGGCTTTTCTTCCTACATAGCTAAGCAGCCCCCGGTTCAGCTTTTAAACCTGCATGAACTGAAATACACAGTGACAACAACAGCATGGAGATTAAGCTCCTGCAAAGCTCCCAATGAAAACGGCAAATGTTGCCTTTTATTCATCTGGGTTCTTTTCTCAGAAGAGAAGAAACGTAAGAGGCACAGCACACAGGTGAGCAGTGCCCTCTCACTGTCTCTGGCTGTACTGACATCCAAGCAGATGCAGATTAGTATGGGCAAAAGGAAGAGGGTGAGAGGCAGAGAAGCGGGGGGGGGGGGGGGGGCGGCAGGCTGGCATCAAGCCATGTCCTCCATCTTAGTCCCAGCTGGTACCAAGCTCCCAAGGAACAAAGCAGCTCCAGACTGCGCCATCATATATTCATGGCCGAGAAGAAATATACAAGCCAGCCTGTTTGAATTCCTGACAACCATAGAAGAATGGTGCAAAAGCATGGTGATTTTTTTTTTCCAGCCAGCCTCCACTGACCTATAAACCTTTGTGACTGGAACAAATGCAAATCAAGCTGACTTGCTTCACAAGCTACTCCTGAAGGGCTCTGAGACGGAGTTGTGTCTCACAGACTAACAATAGCCCACTGTCCCACGCATGCAAAATACATGGTCTGGGGCAGGAGGGGTGGGGGTGAACAGCTTTAGAAAAGCACTTGACTGAGACATGAAACCACAATCTGACAAGGGAACAGCCATCTTTCTTCATTCACGTTTCTTTGCATCAAATGCCTGCCTGCGTGCGTGCGTGCGTGGGCATGCCAGGGAAAGACAAGAGGCTGCCCCAGCACACTGGGACAGCATGACAGTGTCCAGAAAGAAAAACCAAGCTCAGGGTCTTTTTTAAAACAGAAGTGTCTGCAAATATGAAGCAATGCTGGGGAGGGGGGAGACTGCCTTGCTGTGAAATGCAAGCATATGTGGGGTTTGGAGGAGGAGCGGCAATCTTTATCTCCCAGGTGCACAGAGCAGGAAAGGGGCTGAGAGGAGAGACCAAAGGGTTGCTAACATCTAATGTGTGCAGCTGAAGAGTGGCAAACCCCATGCCAGTACTTCAGAATGGAATAATGGGCTTGGCCTCCAAGGTCCTGTATGCCATTTCTCTTAGGCTTTAAATTCTCCCCGTTTGGTTTTAAGGTGTTAGATTAGATGATGATGATGATGATTTATTGAATTTATATACAGTCATACCTCATGTTACATCTGCTTCATGTTATGTTCTTTCAGGATACGTCCCACAGTGACCTGGAAGTACTGGAAAGGGTTACTTCCAGGTTTCGCCACTCGCGCATGCGCAGACATGCAAAATGACGTCACGCATATGCACAGAAGTGGCAAATCGCAACCCACGCATGCGCAGACGTGCAGACGCGGGTTGCGTTCTTTTCATGTTGCGAATGGGCCTCTGGAACGGATCCCATTCCCAACTAGAGGTACCACTGTACTGCCCTCTACCCGGAGGTCACAGGGCGATTCACATAAAAGGATCACAGTATATTAAATTAAATAAAAACAAAAGAACCACATTTTAAAAGGGTATGAGATGTTGATCAGGTCCACCCAAGGCCTGGTTAAAAAGGACCATTTTTGCCTGGTGCCTAATGGTGTATAATCACCAGGCAAACTTCCCTGGGGAGAGTATTCCACAGGTGGGGAGCCACTGCAGAGAAGGCCCCGTTCTCGTGCTGCCATGTAGATCAGTTTATTTGCCTTGTTTTACATGCTGCTTCAGTTGTACTGAATTGTTTACATTCTTTAATGGTGCATTTATTTGGTAATAGTATGGGGATTTGTGCTCATGCTCTGTTTTTTTGACTATCGTCTTTACTACTCTTCATTTGATATGTTTTGAACTGCTTTGAGCACCATTTTGTGGGGAAAGTTCACAGGAATACAGAAATTATCTCGTAAATGAAGTATCTCTGCCCAGGAATACTGCTTTTTTCAACTTTACTGCTCTCCAGTCACTCAAAAGTCTCTTGCTCTCTTGATTTTAGTTACATTATGTACTATGGTCCTCTTGTTAGACCTCTTTAAATTTGTAAACCCTGGACTCAGTAATTTAGCAACATTGAAAAGTGTAAAAAATATTTAAAAGTCATTACTTCTTAATGTTAAAGGTGTTTATTAAATTATTACACTTGCAAATGCATTCAGGTGTGCTGAACGGATTCTCTGAGTGAGCAACATTTCAACTCTGTGCACCTGGGTTCATTCGTATAATGATTTGATTCTTTCTGTTCAGATAAATGCAGGTGCGTGTACAAAATAGGCAGTACCAGCTATTTGTTTAATTTTCAGTTAAGAAGCATGGACTCAACAAACACTTATGGCATCAGAATGCAACTCACTATGGAATTTTCCAAAGTATAATACTTGATGAAGCATAATATACCATTTTAAATGAATTGAACAGTACACTGATCCATTCAAGCACCATATCCAAGCCTATGTACTTAACACAGAAATAATGATAAAATAAAATTATACACCCAAGCAATTCACATTCTTTCAAACAGCAAAATTTCCCCAAACTCTCCATATAAGGAGCAGGGAGAGTTGTGCAACCTCTTTGGATTAAATCCAAATTCTGAACCGAAACAAGCAACTGGACTTGGTTCAAAGTGGGTCAAGGCAGCTCTGAATTTCGTCAAATTAATCCATATTTATTCAGACCAACCCAGAACTCAAAACACTTTCTAAAAAAGCACAAAGGCCTGCCTCCCAAGTGTTGCAAAAATTCAAAACAAAACCATTTAAGAGGGAGAGGCAGAGGAGGAAAGCTGGACTTTGCTCCTTGACAGATCCAGCTTCCAATCCAGGGCTGGAATCTCACCCAACCTTCTCTAACCCTAGTGCTTGGGAGGAAGAAGGGTGAAGTATTTTAAAAAGCACTTTGTCTTAGTGATTATTTTTAGGGTTGCCATATTTCAAAAAGTAAAAACCAGAAATGTAAAGAGAAAGAAGGTTATTTTCGTCATATGTGCTGGTCTTGTAGTAAGCTTAAAGGTTACTGGGAAATGATAAACAATGAATTGAAAAAGATGTTTAAAATAACGTTTGTTAAAAAAAACAAAAAACACCCCAGAAGCTTTCCTTTTGGGAATTATAGGGACAGAACTACCCAAACTGTATAGAAATTTATTCACGTATGCTACCACAGCAGCAAGAATGTTACTTGCTCAAAAATGGAAAGAAGTAGAAGTCCCAGCAAAGGAAGAATGGATACAAAAACTTATGGAAAATGCAGAAATTGCGAAACTTACTGGAAAAATAAGAAATCAATATAGCAAACTTTTTTATAAAAGAATGGAAACGGTTTATTCAATATTTATAAGAACATTGGCAGGATTATTATAATAACCTGCAGTTTTATAAGAGTATATATTTAAAGTAGATGAATAAATGAGTAAATTAAGTTAATTTTGGATATGCAGAAAATATTAAAAAATAAGCTTAAGGAACCGCAGAAAGAGGGGGAAGGAAGTCAAGTTTTGAAATGTTAAAATGATTATATAATTATCGACATGTATAAAATTGAAAATCATAAATAAAATAATAAAGGATTTTTTTGAACCCAGTCCAAACATGTAGGGCTGCACATACCATGATCCTATCCCACACAAATGATCTAATAAGTCTAAAATCTACTGTATTTCTTAAATTACTATGTGGTTCTCACTTGGACTTTTCTACCGTGTTCCAAAACAGACTCGGCCCCCTCCTTTTTGCTAAAAAAGAGTCCTATAAAGCTTTACTGATATCTTCTTTTCTTTCTGATGAATTGTATCTGTATTGCCTGGATTTTTGAAAACATATGCATCAAATAATGTAACACTAATCTCTCTCTCTCTCTCTCTCTCTCTCTCTCTCTCTCTCTCTCTCTCTCTTTTTTTTTTGGTAAACCTTGTTCTGAGTGTGGCAATATTATTGATACAAGTTCACAACTCTGCCAAGGTGCTACCCAGCAGTAGCTCGCCTAGTAGGACGGAACTGCAATAATAGCCTCCTGGCAGTAAGCTCCTAGTATGTTTCTGAACACAATTCAGAGTGTTGGTGCTGACCTTTAAAGCCCTAAACAGCCTGAAGGAGCATCTCCACCCCCATCGTTCTGCCCGGACACTGAGTTCCAGCTCCGAGGGCCTTCTGCCAGTTCCCTCACTGCAAGAAGTGCGGTTACAGGGAACCAGGCAGAGGGCCTTCTTGGTAGTGGCACCCACCCCATGGAATGCCCTCCAATAAGATGTCAAGGAGATAAAGAGTTACACAACTTTTAGAAGACATCTGAAGGCAGCCCTGTATCAAGAAGTTTTTAATGCTTGATGTTTTTATTATGTTGTGCTGTAAGCTGCCCAGAGTGGCTGGGGAAACTCAGCAAGATGGGTGGGGTATTATTATTATTGGTGTCACTGCTACTTACCAGGAGGGGAAGGTGAGGCAGTGGCAAGGTCTGAGTTGTGAAGGCGCCACCAGTGGAGCCCACCGAGTGGTCCCATAGGTGTATCTGCCCAACACCCACCTTGCCACTTTCACACCCCTTCCCCTATCATAAATGGCAGTGCTTCTGCCAGGGGGCTATTGCTGTGGGCCCACCCCACTGGGCAAGCCACTCCCTGATGTTGCCTTGGGGGAGGGAGATGAAACTATCTCAAAGAAGGCACTGTGACTATCTCTGCCAAGGCTCTCCCTTCAATGTGACTTGGCGGAGGGCAGGTAGACAACTTCAGTGAGCAGTCACAGGTACTTGAGCAGGCACTGTCCCCAGCAGACTTCACACCAACACACCTATATGGTAACAAATGCCATCGTGACAATTAAGAACCAAGGATGCTGTTAACTACATTAGTTTTCTCAAACTCTGCCCTTCAAGCTGTCCACACTCGCCACCCATTTCCTCCCTCCCTCTTGGCTTCCATTCACCTGGACCATATTCTTGTGCCAGCTGGTATTTTCCCTGCATTTCACATATTGAAGATAAATTGACACACTATGCCCTCTGCCTATTTTTGCACAAATCGTTCCTAATACAAAACAAACATACACAACTGATTATTAAACTTGTTGTGGTGTGAGTTGCTTGTGCCAATAGCTATTTATGGAAACATAAATAACTAAATTCTTGCTGAAAAGCTGTTTTAATAAATGTGCATGGTTTGCTAAGATAGGATCAGTATCCTGATGATCTTCATCTCTATTTCTTTTTGTCATCTGAGTCTAGTGAGGCTGTACAGGTGTTGCATTGCTGCTTGGATTTGGGAATCAACTGCCAACAAACTGAAGCTGAATCCTGAGGAGGCAGAAATGCTGTGGGCAGCTGGTCCTTCTGTCTGAGAATCAAGTGTAAGGCCTGTTCTCAGTGGTCTTCTGCTCCCCTTGGAGAAAAAGGTACATGTAGTCTTGGGGGCACAGTAATCCTAGAACCAGCACTGTCACTACTAGAAGCCTCAATGGTGCAAAGCACATTTTAACAGCTTGAGCTGGTTCGCTAGCCACAACTATTCCTGCATAAGGATGGTATTTCTAAGAGGAGCCAGGGTCTTGAAACCCCCCAATGGGGTTACTGTAATGTATTGCTCAAGGGCTGCCCTTGAAGGCATCTCAACCTTCACTTACTACAGAGCACAGCTGCCATAATTTTAACCAGTGCAGGCAGAGTCACATAACACAGACTGATTCTAGATGCTGACACTTACTTTTAGAGCCCTAGATGCTTTGGGACCCAAATACCGTATTTTTTGCTCTATAAGACTCACTTTTCCCCTCCTAAAAAGTAAGGAGAAATGTGCGTGCGTCTTATGGAGCGAATGCAGGCTGCACAGCTATCACAGGAGCCAGAACAGCAAGAGGGATTGCTGCTTTCGCTGTGCAACAATCCCTCTTGCTGTTCTGGCTTCTGAGATTCAGAATATTTTTTTCTTGCTTTCCTCCTCCAAAAACTAGGTGCGTCTTGTGGTCTGGTGCATCTTATAGAGCGAAAAATACGGTACCTGAAAGAACGCTTCTCCCTATAGCAATCTGCCTGTGCCTTAAGAACTCCGGGGGGGGGGGCTTTTTTCTATGTTCCATCATTAAGGGAAATTCACAATCTGGTGACAAAAGACAGTCTTCTCTGTAGCTGTGCCCTCTTTGTGGACCTCTCCCTCCCCACCAAAAGTGTGTCTCATGCCAACCCTGTAATCATTTTGGAGCCAGGCTAAGACATACTTCTTTGCCCAGACATTTTAAATATCTCAAAGGGTTTTACATGAGCAATTGTTAAACCTGCTCTAGTGCTGGTGCTTTTACCAACTTTTAATTTTTATTACATGTTTTATTATTTTATATTTGATGAGTATACAGTTTGTTCATTTTACGTCTCCTACACCCAGGGGTGGGGACGCGGGTGGCGCTGTGGGTTAAACCACAGAGCCTAGGACTTGCAGATCAGAAGGTCAGTGGTTCGAATCCCCACGACGGGGTGAGCTCCCATTGCTCGGTCGCTGCTCCTGCCCACCTAGCAGTTCGAAAGCACGTCAAAATGTGCTTCCCGGCGGGAAGGTAAACAACGTTTCTGGTTCGCCAGAAGCAGCTTAGTCATGCCTTCTTGCCACCCCCACAGACATGGCACCTGGGGCGCCCCCCCCCTCTTGCGACGCCACTGCCTACACTGCCCTGGTATCTGTAAAGAATCTGTACTACAGATGAAGGGTGGCATTATAAATATTTTAATTAAGATATAAATAAAACCAAAAGTGCTTCTTTTAGCAAATATCAGCTATGACAGAAGACGTAAGGTTTTTGTACAATATGCTACCTTTTTAATTTCATGCATTTGCTGTTCAGCCTACGATTCCCAAACTGAATACCAGAACTAGAACACACCAGGTGCTCCAACGGAGGCTGAAGTGAGCCTTGAAAAATTAAGCCACCACGTTGGGCTCAGCTACCAGTCTTGGCCTGTTGGAAGTTCTATGGGGCATCAATGCCACCTCACTTGGTGACACTATCCTGAAGGGTGTGGTGGGGGGTTACCAGAAGCTTCACCGCTGATTATGCTTTCCTACATTGGGTGGTTTTTTTGTTTGTTTATATATGTGGTTTTAATATTTTAATTGTTGGATTGTTTGGGCTTTCTTTTATTATGTTATAAACTACCCTGGATTCCTGTAAGATAAAAGGTGGAATAGAAAACAACAACTCAGAAAATATGTTTCCTGCATGCACAGAGTGAAATATAGGGTTGCACTGTATATTTGTAAGAAGGGGAGCAAGAGAGAATCAGAGCATTAAGAGACACTGGGTAGCAGTTGAATCCAGCACAATAGGTTAATTTTCAATGTTTGACAATATTAACTGGGCTCTTTGCAGTTGCAAGGTATATATCTGCCCATTATTCTCATTTCTCTCTCTCTCTGAATAATCTTTTCATGTGTGAATTATGCCTGCTTACAATTTTAATCAGTGTTTATGTGTTGTGCACTAGGTTTCAGAAGTTTAGGTAACACTAACTTAAGTTCGGTGTCCAAAAATCAGCTTTCCAGACCATGAACTGTGTGAGGTTTACACTTGCAGGCATGTTTCAAGTATGCCAAAATGCTGGTCCATCTCACATAACTCCCCCCATTTCACAATTTGCCAGCATATTTCTGCTAATTATCGAATCTGCATGATGGAGGACATTGTTTGGACCCCTCACTGCTTGTCTCCTCCCTTTCCAATTAAACATGACCCTTCACTGAATATGTATCATTCCATTTGTAAATGACAAAGTGTTCCCTTCAAGTGCTAATAAATGCTTTACACAACAGAGAGGGAGCGGAAATTGCAAATGATAAAATCAAGTTCAGAATTAACTACTTACACGTGCAGATGAACCCACTGACCATCATCTGAAATGATTAGATTGAAAAGCAAAATACATCACCAAACTAGACACAGTTCTTCAGCTGTGTCTTCATATCGTTTTACACTACTATTTAATTTTGCAAAATATTTCAACTTTTCCATATATCAGCAAAATGAATACTACATAGTCGTATTTTATTGGGTGAAAAGATTTTGCATGCTCATCTAATGTGAATATGCTGATAGTCCTTCGCTAATTTTAGATGAAGATACTTTATGGGAAGGGTTTTTGTGGGATGGGGGGAGACATACAGACTAGGATGAAAGTGATAGGTGACCGTCTACAAAGGAGGAGATGGCTCCTTCGTTGTGGATATGAGAGTATTCAGAAGTCATAGCTTTTCTCACCCCTGAATAACAAGTAGCCATAGAGGTAAGACAGACTCACCTGGTTGATAACTGCTTTTCAATAATCACCATATTCTGCACTAAACAATGACAAAAGGGCAAAGAGCATCAGTTCTTCCACAAGCAAAAGCTTCTTCCTCCCCAGTGTGAGCACAAGTTGAAGCTGGAGCACTAGCAGAAATGTCCTTTTTTGTCTACACCAGGGGTAGTCAACCTTTTTATACCTACCACCCACTAATGCATCTTTCTTGATGGTAAAATTTCCTTGCCGCCCCCCAGTGCTCGGTGGAAGGAGGATTCAGCTTGTCCCGTGGAACCCCCTACTGCCCACCTAGAATCCTGAAACGCCCGCTAGTGGGTGGTAGGGACCAGGTTGACAACCCCTGGTCCACACCTTTGCTGCTCATCCCTGGATCTTGGCTCATACACAAGGGCAAGCAGCTGGAGTACAAGAGAGGAGAATACTGTCAGAGCCCATGTTGCTGTTCATAGTCGAAGGGAATGGGTTAAAGAGCCCTTAGCTTGGATCTTGGCTTGGAAGAAATTGGTTGATGTTCCTAATGAGATCATGCAGGAGCCAGAACGGAAGCCCATGTTGGCTGGATTGGACACTTGGACAACCAGTTGCCTATCCCAAAGATAACATAGTTTTCGTTAGCAAAATAATTCCAAATACAAAATCAATTTTGTGTAATATGCCCGGAAGGCAATAATAAAAAGGCCATCCCAAAATATGTCACAGTGCTTCTCCAAATGGTATCAACTTCTTTTGATAGGTCTATAAAGTAATTTTTAAACTCCAACCCTAAATTATTCAACCAAATGTGAAGAATAGTTTGCCTATAGCTGTGATAAATAATTATGAATTGATAGGAAAAGCGGAATGGCTCTATTCATTTGGCAGCACACAACTGCGCATCAAGAAATGACTTCAAACACTAGAAGAGGGTGCAGCAGAATCAGTTACTGGCTCCCAAAATCCCAAAGGTAAAATGTGATAAGATGGTAAAAGGGAATCCCTGGGTGAAGATTAGCATCCTGAATCTTCAAGGATAGATTCCAAATCACCAACAATCCACCTTCCAGGGCACATCTGATAAGGTTCTCAGCTATGCAGCACTGGGTGCAATGAGTCAATTCAAATGTCTGAGTAAGAGCCCTGTGGTACCAACCCTGTACACTATTCTACCACATAAAATGCATATGGGAGGTAATTTGTTAGAAAATGCCCACAACTCTAAATTACTCTCAAAAGGATGAGGAGGATATTTAGCAATTGTATAGCAATTTTGAGTGTTCAAAGTATTTCACAAAGATTATTTGTAAAGTAGATGAGAATGATTTTTACAGCTGTGGCACACTCCTTGGAGGCCAAATGAGCCGCCTCCTCAGCAGCTCCCCCCCTCCATGCAGCGAATAGGAGGCACTGCTGGTCTCCTCCCACCCCTAAGGAGGAAATTTCAGGGGCTGCTCTCCTGGCAGTGGAGTGGGGGGTGGGCAAGGGGGCTGTGGCCCAAGGCATAAAATCCTGAGAGGGGTGCAACCAGGCATGCCCGCAACAGACTCCCTGCTGAGCTCCCGCAGCTTTCCGGAGGCATGGGCAGGCCAGCTTCCGGACTGCCTCCTTCTCCTTGGACACCTGCCTGTCCCTGGGCTGGCCGAGAGCTGAGGGTTCACCCAACCTGCAAGGTGGTGAGGAGGCAGGCAGCAGGCCATGGGGAACGCTGCAGTGCCCAAAGTGCAGGTCGGGGAGGAGCCTGCTCCCACCCCCCACCCCCGGTTACAGGCTTTCATTCCCAGTTCAGCCATTGAGTAAGGTTGATTTGATTCCTCTCCCCTTGTTCCTGATGAATCAACCCTTATATGTTTCTATTAGGATGTATGATGCTCCTTGGGAAACTTTACCATCATTCCAACAGCAGCATTATGAAGAACAATAGAAATTCACAACTGCAACAAAATTAAGACAATGGCTAAGTGTTGTAACAGGAAATCTCAGTCTCATAACATATAAATAAAAATTTCCTGGGTCTGATTTCCTCTTTCTCTGATTCTAAAGTAGTTCACAAACTAATCTGATATCATTTCAGTTACATTTTTTTTCCCTTTTTAAACACACACCAGTTCTTCTTTTTACAACCAGAGTGAAACCCTACTCATTGAATTCAATGGGAATCACTTTCAGGTGAGTTGAGGTTAGGATTAGGACCTGTCCTGGTTGCACCTGAGAGATTTATGGCAATTTCCATAACATGGTTTTCTCTTTTTTGCCTCTTCACTTCTCGCAAACCGAGTTGCCATTTTCATTATCCACCATTACCCTAAAAATCTCTAATATTAATAAAAATATTTACATTTTTAAAAGTAAATGTGCAGCAAACAAATGGTCTATAATAAGTAGAAATGGATATGTATATGTGGAGTGCTGCATCTCTTTCCTATATTAAATTCTAATTCAGAACTTGCCCCTCTTCTTGTTCTTCTTTTGCTTTCTCCCTGAAATTCCTCAGACATTTCACCTGAGGATTGCCCTGGTTTGGTTCCTACAATACAATCTTTCCTTGACCCATGGTGGAGCAGGCTAAAAGCAGCAGCGGGAATTCTGTGAAACTCAAGAGGTAGGTGAGGTTTTTATTCCTGGCCAGAAAGTGACCATGAACTCTTGCTTCCCTCTCTGGAGGACGGAAAGGGTGTGCGATTGGGCAAAGAAACTAGCCTACTGTACAAAGATAAATTGCTTGGCCCATTCTTGCCTCTGACCCTTCCCAGAAAGTTACCCAGAAGTGAATGTAGCCCTCAGGTTGAAAAAAGGTCTCCCCCTCCCCGCATTATAGTAGGAGCCCCTCCAAATTCACTTGAATATTACTCTATGTGGCAACTCCATTCAAGGGTGTATACCAATTAAGTCTGCCCACCCTCATACACTCACAGCATAACCAAAATTTAGAACTTATTAAATAAACACATAGCTAATGTATGAAGCTTTTGTTTTAGGAATGTAGATTTGGCATAAATTCAGAGCTTCCTTTCCCGGCTTTGAAGCCCTTTTATAAATTCTATTTGGGACCTTGAGCAGCTTGGCCAACTGCCAATTATGATTTAACCCATTTATGGTTAGGATTCAATAATCTCTGCTTCCCACCCACCCAACTCCTAGCAGGGCAGAGCTGAATCATGGCTTCTACGCTGGGGAAGATGTGATCATAAGCAGTCACCTAATATTAGTATTCTCATCATATCCATCAATGACCTCATCTACTCCAGGGTATTATAGTCAGTTTTTCTTATCATCTCTCCCCCCTCCCCCCCACCTGCCAGAGTATTAACCCAACTACTGAATCAGCGATACACAGGCACCACAGAGCTATTTCAAGTAATGAGCCAGAACATTTGCGGCTACATAGCCAGGCAGATCTATCCTGCCTGTGTCAGCCAGTGGCGCAGAGTCCAGATCTGTGGGGTTGCAACTTAGCATTCTTCACACTTTTATCTGTGAATCTTAAAGATAAGTGGCAAATCACAAAATGCTCATTTAGAGCTACAAGTACAAATAGGAAAACATGTTGCACTTCATGTCCTCCCTGCTGTATGGTATAAATCACTAAGGAGGGAGCATGAAAGTCCGTTTTCAAGAAGGACACTCCATAGTGGCCAGCTATAGCCATAGCTAAAAATAATGCTTATTATGGTGTCACATGTGGAAGGCATTTACTGCCCCAGGGTGGAAAATGTTATCCATTCTGTCATAGTCATAGCCAACAAACATCTTCTTTAATGGTCAATACAATAGGCCACAGGGAGCAATCTATAATATTGCAGATATCGCTGGGCAAGTGTATGACTGAACGACTGAATCTCTCCAGATTTTTCTCCTGCTTCACCAGGTTGGGCAGGAGAGAGACACAATCAGAAAGTCAACTGGAACAGGAAAGTAATTTGGGCAAGCTGTCCCAACTAATGCCACATTCCATTGATAAGGAAGAGGCTCTATCAATGCACAGTAAGTCTGTTTGTCATCTACATCCAGTAGACTAATCCTCTTCCTACGCTATCTGCATGTTAGAAAATTCTGATCTCACATGGGCAAGCTGCAGTAGGCTGCAGAATACTGTAATCATAAACTGCCTAATCCTCACAGCTCCTGGCTGGACAGACAACAGAAAGGCAGCATGCATAGCAGGGAGGCAGTGTGACATTGTCCAGGCTGACTAAATGAATCTACACCTTTTTCTGTTCTGAAGAAATATGAGTATTAGTGAAGATCCAGAGGTATAGACCAATCTGAAACATTGGGGTGGGGGCAGTTAAAATAGTTAAAGACACTGTGCTAAATAGCAGACGCTGGTGGTGACAAACAAGTAATTCGTGACCAACTGCTTTGAACTACTTGCTGTTTTCTGATGGGTTGACAACGCACACATCAGAAAACCTAAGGCTTCAGCTAACTAAAAAGTGAAGGGGGGAATGCAAAAGTTGTGACAAGCTGGACATCACCCACCATCTGCACATCTCAATGGTGCCAGTAGTTGCTTCGTCACTCCTGAGGGGACTCCTTTACCTTGTTATCCCCATATAATCTGATCCCGACTTATAGTGATACATTTTAAAAAGTATTTGATCTAATTACAAATACCTCTTCTAAAAAAAATCTGTGTTGCAATGTAATAAAGCTCTCTTGATTGTAACTTAACATTCTTTATTATTCATATATTATTCATAACTTAAAATAAAAATATTATGCTTTGTGTATGCAATAAATTCCTTAGATTTTTCCTAGCATACAGGTTTAGTGGATATTTTTCTTTTCCCACATTCAGTTTTCATTGACTATGAATTAAACATTCCTAAGAAGTTCTGCAAGTACTGATGTATCATGGAAAAGAGATTCACTGATGGTGTAAAGACTTCATTTTAGGAAAGTGGAGGAAAGAGCTGAATGAATACACTGGTCAGGGCTCATTATCGAGCCTACCTAGTGGCAGTGAAGACCATCCTCATTATGTCGTCCGGCAGAGCTTTTCCGGGATGTATGGGGCCTTTTACAGACCAGCCCAAGGAGGTGGTAGAACCAATGGTAGCTCGCTGTGACTTGTTTGCAGTGGCGTAGCGTGGGGGGTGCAGGGGGGCCGGCCGCTCCGGGTGCAACATCTGGGGGTTAGGGTTAGGGTGCGCAAATCCACGGGTTAGGGGGCGCAAATTACTTGCCTTGCCCCGGGTGCTGACAACCCACGCTACGCCACTGCTTGTTTGCAAAGCATTTTGAGGATAAAATTGCTTGTCTCCACCAAGACCTCAAAGTTATTGGCTTGCATAAGCTATTCTTCTAAATGGACTCTGTACATTCACTCAAATTCCCCATGAATCAACTGAGCCATAATGCAGCCACATATCAGGTATAGTGAGTGACCATCGAACTATGTAAGAGGTACAGTATTTATCTTGCATCCAAGACTACCCCAACTGCTTGGGAAAGAATTTTCTGTTCCTGCTCTTCCTTTGTTTACTGAATCAGGTTATTGCCTCTTATAGTAAATCCGAACGTGTTATTTACAGAAAGCATGTGAAAGAACAACCCACGTTCATTGAGTGAACCACTACACAGACTGCATTCTTGTCAACCAAACTACACATGAACATTGTGCATGAAATATAACTGAAACACAAGATTTTCCCAACTACAGTGGTACCTCGGTTTAGGAACAGCTCTGTTTATTGAGCTATTCGGTATATGAACTCCACAAAACTGGAAGTTGTGTTCCGGTTAGTGAACTTTACCTCAGTCTAAGAACAGAACCAAACGGTGGAAGGGAACCGGTGGGAGGCCTCATTAGGGAAAGCGCACCTCGGTTTAAGAACAGTTTTGGTTTAAGAACGGAGTTCCGGAACTGATTAACTTCGTAAACCGAGGTACCACTGTACAAATATTTGATTCAAACTATATAGCCATCTTTCTCTCTCATCTGAACCCACTGCATATGTGGTACATAATTCATTCTTGTTTATTAACCACCACCATCATTAGAAGTAGTATTAGCTTTCTTCTTTACATAGACCCCAGGTCAACTCTGTTAGGTAGATGATGGTAATAAACATTGACTTGTCCAAAGCCACCCACAGAGCTTCATAGAATCATAGAATCATAGAATTGGAAGAGACCACCAGGGCCATCGAGTCCAACCCCCTGCCAAGCAGGAAACACCATCAGAGCACTTCTGACATATGGTTGTCAGGTTCATACCTGGCTAGGAATCTGAACCCGAAGTTCAAGCCCAAGAATCCAGTTATTGCATCACATTTCGACAATGAAACCTGTAGGCTACTAAAATGTGGATGGAATTAGATGGACCCAAAAGGTAAGGGCACAGGGATTGGTGTTTTTTATTCCAGGAACCTTGCTGATGGGAACAAACTGAACTGACCAAATACAGTTCTGTAAGTGTGATAAAAATATAAATCACAGTAGAGACGGATGCTAAACAATGAAATGTATTCAGTGCACAATGACAGTGGATGCATTTGTCTCCTGTTAAACACTTGGTGAATATTTTCACATAAAGCCACTGTAACTGTTGAAGTGCAACAGGCAAGTTCTAAACCAGGTTTCAGTTAAGCTAATAGATAAAAATATTATTAACACAGAATATCAGAACTGTATGTCAGTGTAAATAACCTACAGTATCAAGATTACACATGTGCTTTAGCCCAACCATCAAAAGCCTATCCAAGGGCTCATCCATGTTAAGTATAACTGTTAAATTGTACATTGAAATGCTATTGCTAGAGGTGTAACATCAGAAAATTCCATTGACGCTAAGCAAGAGCAGCAGAGTGCCTAAAAGTACATTAACTTAGAATGTATCTCTGCTAGCTTTCATGTGGTGTTTAACTTAGATCACATGAGAAAGGTTTTCAGTTGCAAATATCCATTTTGTGGGAGTTGGTCTTTGTTCTCTCTCTCAAGCTACCAAAGAGAAAATTGACACGGCATGGAACTTGTTCCCTCTTGCCTCATCTGCCTTTGACATTTCCTGGGTCAGCTTCGGGTTGCACACAGGCGACACCACCATGTGAGCTATTCAGCTTCTTTCACCCATCCCAGGGATGGAAAAGGACTTGTAAACCACCGAAAGTTTATGGAATGAAGCAGTAAAATGAAACGCCCTTGCCCATTTGCAATGGATCTTCTTCTAAGCACAAATCTTTTTCCATCATTTTTATTTCTATACATTTCTACTCTGCTCTTCTGTCCAAGGACGCTCAGACTGGCTAACATAGTTAGAACATCACTAAATATAATATAGTAAAAATAGTACCATGAAACAAATAAGAGAAACAGCGCAGCCTAGCAAACTGAAACACGTTGATTGGACTTTTACCTCCATGACAAAAAAATAATGCTGTTTGGACATTGCAAGGAGCTTTCCAAATGGGCTCTTGCCATATCTGCAAACTTTACAGCTATGATTTTAAACAGTACTCCAAAGAACACAGGATTTCCATGGACACTTACTAAGATTTATTCAAAAAAAAAAAAAAATCCTTCCAGTAGCACCTTAAAGACCAACTAAGTTAGTTCTTGGTATGAGCTTTTGTGTGCATGCATACTTCTTCAGATACACTGAAACAGAAGTTTCCAGACCCTTCTATATAGTGAGAAGGTGGGGAGGGGTATTACTCAGAAGGGTGGTGGGAATGGGTGATAGCTGTGATGAGCCTGTTGACAACTCTTAACGACTGCAATAGGTCTTACAGGATAAGTGATTGGTGATAAGTTGCAATTCAGCAGCTTCTCTTTCCAGTCTATTTCTATTTCAAAGACATTGGATTCTTATCTCATTATACATGACAAAGCCATTTTTCACCTTCTCACCCCTTGCTTTTTCCTGTAAGACCTATTGCAGTCGTTAAGAGTCGTCAACAGGCTCATCACAGCTATCTGCCAACCACCCATTCCCACCACCCTTCTGAGTAATACCCCTCCCCACCTTCTCACTATATAGAAGGGTCTGGAAACTTCTGTTTCAGTGTATCTGAAGAAGTGTGCATGCACACGAAAGCTCATACCAAGAACTAACTTAGTTGGTCTTTAAGGTGCTACTGGAAGGATTTTTGTTTTGTTTTGACTATGGCAGACCAACACGGCTACCTATCTGTAACTAAGATTTATTCAGTGAGAAGTTTAGCAACGGCAGCTAAATTTCTCTGAAAGACAGTTTGGTGAACACAAATGCTCTTTATGGTCAGAGATGATGCCCTAGTTCTCACTGAGGTAGTAAAACAATGTCTCAGCTGTACCATTTCAGAGTGAAAGGCGATGGCACACAATTGAATGTTCCTACATACAAGTAAATCCTTCCAAATAGAAAATTAGCGTGTCAGGAAAAAACAACACACAGGCACAGGTTTGCCCCCTCAGAGACACATAGGCCTCAAATGCAAAATGTTGCTGCAGAATAATATTTTGTATGTTCTAGGTCACACAGGATTTTGATGAGGCCCAAGAAACCTGGAGACTATACCTCCTAAACTGTCTGTGGGTACTCTGAAAAAGAATTCAGAATCCTCTACCACACACAGTAGTTCTGTAAAAGGTCCATTGGTTTGTTAGCAGACAAACTTTCTGTGGGCAGTACAATTTGAGATCATTACAGTGGTACCTCAGGTTAAGTACTTAATTTGTTCTGGAGGTCCATACTTAACCTGAAACTGTTCTTAACCTGAAGCACCACTTTAGCTAATAGGGCCTCCTGCTGCTACTGTGCTGCCGGAGCACGATTTCTGTTCTCATCCTGAAGGAAAAATTCTTAACCTGAAGCACTATTTCTGGGTTAGCAGAGTCTGTAACTGAAGCGTATGTAACCTGAGGTACCACTGTACTGTACTTTAGAGCCAAAATGCTGGTCAGGAATAGTTACAGAAACTCAAGACATTTTTGTATCCTATGCTACTTAATTCCTCTCTAAAATTGCAAGCCTTGGCATTAAAGAAGCATAAAAATCTGGTTGAGGAAAATGGATACAGATGTCATTCGGAATGTGAAGTACAGACACAATATGGCTAAATGTTATTATGAATCACTTTTCTAATTATTAGCACGCACACACACATATGGAATTAAAGTTTTAACACATGAGGCAGAGACTGGCTTCAGTGCTTTTCTACAGAAGAAGCAGATGTCTTATCACTTAAACTGAACCTGAACCAAATGAATGGTTTTTACTGAAGGATATATAAATCAAATCCTGCATTACAAGAGGTTGAACTAGAGAGGCCTCAGCGCCCTTACAACTCTACAGTCCTATGACACTGCATGATTACAAAAGAAGTCATCACAACACAAACACAGAAATCTACTGTGGGTTTGGAAGGAGCCCAAACTGTTTTGGAGCTGCTCTGTATCTTTCCAATTCAATTCATTATTCAGAACTAAATTAGATATGTTAACAATGAAGCTATGTTTTTCTCTGTTCACTATAATGAGGAATCTAAAAAATGGCTATGACGCCCTCCCCACTTTTCATAGAAATCAATGAAATATGCCGGCCTTGCAGATCCCCTCCACGCTGGATTAAGCCTGCAAAACTGTAGGCAGATACATTAAGGGGTTTTCAGGAGCCTAACAAATTTCAGAATGATAGCTGGGGTGATCCTCTTGCAAGGGCAGATTGTACCATTTTGGCATGGGAACAATAGCAATTACAGATATGTTTCTTTAAGGGTTTCTGGTGGCAATAGACTTCTCCCACAACCAAAGATTTTTGAGGATGCAGCCACTGCTCTCGTTTCCTTGCAGTTCAATCCTACATTCCTATGGAGAAAAGTAAAGCCCTCTACATGGAGGAGAGTGGGCCTAGTGAGGAGGACCGCATTCCCCTCCATCCCAGTCACTGGCAGACCTGACAAGGGTCCCAAGGGGAGGTGCAATGTGTTTCTGTGTGCACTGAGGAACGCAGACTTACAGCACCTTTTTAAATTTCATGAGAAATAGGCACCACACTTTTAATAGTGGCAATTGTCAGCTGAACAACATTTGATGGGCCTGGTGCATCATTAACGGTCTCACTGGACCAGACAAACATATCTGCTTGTCCTCCCTTGACATTGAGCTTCTACAAAGTCGACTCAGAATCTCACTAGATTGACTGAATTGGTATAATTGTTGGAGGAGTAAGATGCTTGATCTATTTAGTGGTCTGATGATTTATTTTGCCATCAGGATCACTGCATGCCTTTGTCTTCTAGGACCCCTTTCTCATTATATAAATAGACCTTTTGTCTACTGCCAGCCTCAGATGGACCATATGACGCTTTGGTCTAGTTTATGGCTTTTTAAACCATCGACTTTCTTTCTGTGGCCTCTGAGAAATAATAATTTTGAGGGAGTTTGTGAAGGACTTGAAAAGCAAATGTAAAGAAAACATATCTTTATCTGTCTTTCATTCCACACCTATTCTGTATTTTCAATATTAAAAGTGTTTTGGACTGTGTACAAAGAGCACAGTTCTTGGAATTGCTTGCTCATGTCCAAATTAATCCTCCTAAAATGAATGAGAAGATGAGGCAATCAACAGCTATTAGCTATGATTGCTAAATGGGTTGTGCATGCACAGAGGCAGCATTTACTCTGCTTACCAGATGCTGGGGACAAACCACAGGGGAAAGTCGATCACTTTCATGTCCTGTTTCTGAGTGCCCAGATTATCTGGCTAGTCACCACTAGAAATGGAAGGCTGAATGAAGCCGACCTTCACTGATCCAGAAAGGCCATTATAGACACAATCCAGCTTGCTAGACTCATTTAAGTCTCATGGATTTATATGGGAAAGGTAAACAAGCTTATAGCCAAAAGTAGTGGATCTTAAAAGTTATTACTTCTAGCCAATTTCTGTAGCAATGTTCAATTTTGGTAGCAACATTGGTTGTGGTGGGGTGCCCTAGGACCAAAACCCAGGCTGTCCTTGAGTTAGCAGAGCGATACTTTCATGTGGAAAACACTACACAAACATTCACCATTTTGTGCTGGTCTAGGACCTGGGAGACCAGGATTCAAATCGTCACTCAGCCATGAAGCGCACTAGATAATCTTGGGCCAGTCACTATCTCTCAGCCTAACCCTCAGAGGAAAGGAGATAAATTTGCTACCATGAGGTACTGGGGAAAATGTGGGGTGTAAATGTAATTATATACTGCTGCTGCTACTGTTACTACTAACTACTACTACTACTACAGATATAGTAGACTGGATGGGGCAGCAACATTTGTTGTGTATGTTTCTGTTCCATTTAGATGGGCCCTCGTGGCTTAAAGTGAAGCTACACAGGAAATGCAGGGTTTTCATTTGGGTTTGAAGGAAGAGAAGCAAAGAGGTGACACCACACAGCTGTTGCAACAAGGAGGAAGGGGCAGCACCATTGACATTTGAGTGGCTAAGAGTAGTAAAGTGGAAAAAGAGAAGGCAAAGGTCAACTTTTAAAGGTAAGATGATTTTCTGAACTGAGCCTTATTTTAAAAAAATATAAAAATGCCTATGTAGAGATGAAGACTTTTGTTTGCATGTTTTAATATTTTACCCTCCAAGATCCTAGATGGCACAGTTGCTAAAGTTACCTTCAAGGCCAGGTTCTGTCCTTGCAACCAGAGTGTCTTGTGTGTGCTTCTACTGTAGGCTTTATGAAGGGGCTACAGACAGAATACATAATTTATTCCTGCATGAGAAAGTTTCTTGGTTAGAGACCTTTCCCAGCAAATTCTATTTTTGCCATTTACTTTTATACAAGGAAAATGGTCACAATTTTGAAGGGTGGAGCAGGAAAAGGACCTGTATCCTCCAGGGGGCAGTGGATGGTGGCAATGTGTGAGACATAGAGCATCTTTGGCATCACCACTGTAGAGGCCTGTCTATCCAGGGTCCGGGCAGGGGGACTAGGGGCCAGGTACCTCTAACTTGTGTCTTAAATGTGGTATTTGCATCCCTCCTGCCTAAGAAATGCACAAGTTCCTCATACAGAGATATATTGGAATTTCAGGCAAAGGGACAGGAAGGAGGGGGAAAGTTACACATCCTATTTCTGCACAACAAGAAATCATTGGAAACTGCTCTAATGGTAGTATCCTTCTTCTTTTAAAAAATCCAACTACACATTTTGCTGAGGGCTAAAACTATGGCTGAACATGGACAGTGGACAGTGAATGCGAGGAAGTTTGCCTGCTCCATAAATGTGTGCTAAAAAGTGGTGCAGATGATTGTGGCTGGCTTTGCCTCACTCTGTGGCTGCTGTTGTTGCTCAACCTGCCTTCTTCTGTTGCTATGGGATGAAGACCAATCACTTCCCAGCATCGACTGCTGTGCTTTGCCCTTACTTCCTATATTTAGGGAAAGCCCAGCTTGGATGTCCCCGCCCCCCCCCATTAACAAACATGTCAAGAGAGGAAGTGGGGCTGTGCTTCCCCAGTACTGACCAGTAGTTGATAACCTGGAACAGGAATGGCAATGGAAATTACATTGGTGTCATCCTGCAAAGTGCTCTCATAACTTCTTGTTATCGTGACAGGAAGTGGGATTTAGTGAGCTGCTATTCTCCTTTCTAGCTCCATCCTTACAAGGTGGCCTTGGTTCATGACAGAGGTCATAATGCAGCACATGGGAGAAAGCATTATCCAAGTTCCATAACTATTTCACAATGAAAAATACCAAAGTCTCTGTTGGCTACACTTGTTGGAAATATATTGTGAATGGAAAAACACAAACAGCTCAGTCTAAACCCCTAAACTGGAAGTAATTTATTAAGGCATGTAAGCCCACAAGGACTACAGAGAACAGTCTAAAGCTGCATCCCTTTCACTTGCAGAGTTCTATTGTCAACTATTGTTTCAGTAAAAGTTGGATAGAGGAGAATTAAAAAAAGAGTTTCTTGAATTTGCCTGATTGTACAAAATTAAGTTTACAGTGTTAAATTTACATATCCAATGCTTGCAACCACTAAGAAAATGTTGATCCGAGGCACAGATCTTCATGTGTCACAGAGGATATCTGTGTGCAGAGAGGTGATCTATGATTTGATAGTGGTTTTGAGCAGATCTGTTGTAAAAACAACTATGAGGATGTATAAGTATCTCTGAGTGATGCAGATCCATGTCTGTGCACCACGGCAGTACGGGAAAGCACCAAATCTACAATTTTTATGAATCATCAGGGGAGACAGATGTGATCTGCAATCTGATGGTTCTGGTGGTAGTGGGAAACTGGCGCAATTTCAAGAGGATCACTTTTAATGGATCCAGTATGTGTGCACACGTGTGTGTGTGTGTGTGCATGCGCAAATACGTCCATTCTCCCCCTGCTACTCAGTAAAAGATGACACTGCAGGGCTGTGCCTCCTACCTGACCTCCCTCCAATCATTGCCACATACTGGGACTGAGGCGGGCACAGTGTAAACACACATCGGGTGAGTCAATCTGGTGTTCCCGCCAGCACAACTTGCTGCCGCTGCCACCACTCCCTTCGCTGGAGGGAGGTCAGCTAAGCAGTGTGGCCCAACCCATCTCTCTACACTGCTGCTACTTTATCCCCCCTGTGCTCCCCCTATGTCCCAGCTCCTGTGACATCCCCTCCCCCTCCGTCTCCCACATCACTCCTTTTTCTATCCTCTCCTCCTTTCCCTCCTCTCCTCTTGGTCACTCCACTCTCTGTGCAGCTGCTCAGGTGCCAACCTAAGCCTTGAAAAGTGGTTGCAACTGACAGGGGATGTGGGAAGGGACATCATTTCTTAGGAAAAAAACACGTATCCAGTCTCACCTTCTCATGACAAAGGCTGAAGTGAAGGGAGGGGGGCTCAGAAACTCGTGGGATTCAGGAGACAGCCTCAAGAATGCCATTGCACCCAAGGGTGCTGGGCTAGTGACCCTCGCCCCAGAGCCTAGGCTAAATATGCATTGAATTTACAGAAAATGCCAAGTCTTGTGGCACACTAAAGACTGAAAAATTTATTGAGACACAAGCATTTGTGGGCTAGAGTCCACTTCATCCGATGCATCAAATATATGAAAAACTGGTTAGCATTTAAGGCATCACAAAACCTGTGTGTGTGTCTATTTATTTGAATGTTTGCACAGATACTCATTTAGTCACAAGACACACAACTGCAGCATTCTTATTTCTCTATAATGATATAAAATAGAAAATCTTGCTGTTGATACTAGATAACCTAAAAACCAAGGGCAGCATTGAAATCAATGCAAGGCAAAGTGCTTAACTAAACATTTTACATGAAGTGAAGCAAAATTAAAGTAAGCAACTGGGTAGGGTACTTGTAATTATTTTTGAACAAAAGGGGATGAGTTTATTTGATGTTTTCTGTTTTGTTGCCTATGGAAAACAAGAAGTTTGAAATGCAGAAATTCTATACTCAGGCCTCAACTTTGTACATATCAATTTCTGTACTGTATTTCAGGTTGAAATATGAAATCATTACATTATTTAGATTTATAAAGAAAAGTAGAAGACAAGCGTTTTCCTCAGAGGTGTTATTTGCTAATTAAAAACGGAGGCAGGTTTTACACAGTCAACCACATTCCTATTTATTTTAAGCTTTCCCCCTTTTAAAACACAAACACACACACTTCACTGGTACTTACTAGTATTGCTTTCTCTTAATTTGCAAAGTTGCATTATGAGGCTATTGAAACTGCATCCGCATTCACATTTACCAAAATTATTTCTCTGAATACAGAAGTGAAGGCTTCCAAGTTTTTACGTTTGAAAATAATACCAAAAATGTTACACTAATGTTACCTAACAAAAAAGAGATGAATTTTCTGGAGGGCAAAGCACCATGCTTTTATTATGTAACATAATAGTTATTAAAACTGTAAATGAACAAGATCTCTAGTTCATAACTGATCTCTGGAACCTGTTAAGAAAACAGATCTCTTTGGACCTGTAAAAACAAATAAACTGAAAATACAGAGACTTCCAAATCTTGTATATGAGTTATTTTCAGCTGCATTTACAGGTTGTTAATTTGCCCTCACAGCTGAGCCTGTACATGTTTACTTGGCAGTTAACTTCTTTGGCATTAGTGGGACTTACTCCCGTGTAATTATGCACAGGATTGCAAAACACTCTTCAGAAATATAAAACCTTATTGAAATGGGAGAATCCTCTTTATAGAGGGAATAAGCCTATATACAATAACTAACCTAAAAAAATAATATTCAACCCCTACATGTGATGAATGTTATTTTACTGCCGTATCGTTTTTGCTTAAATTTCCCTTTGCTAATCTAATGCATTGATCTCTGTAAATACTGTGTATCATGTAAAGAGGAGCTAACATTTTCAACTGCTGTGAAAAGAAGCATACTTCCTAAAACGTCTTAAGAACAGTAGACACTGTTGCTTTAGAGATCGATAGTCATTTGCCTATGACATGTCACCACATAAGTAATGAAGTTAGGATTAGTGCATAAAGTAGATACAATGAAACTAGCAACCTTATTTTTGCTGTTTTCATACTTTCTTGTCATTTGGAGTAATCACATATCAAATAACGTGATTTCTCCCAGCTAAGCTCTTACAAATTGGAAATTTATACATTTGTTTAGATTTGTGCTAAAGCTAAATGCTTTATAAACACTTCAAAGCTACGCAAAGTTTTCTCTTCCTTCTTTTATAAATTCAAATGACAAGGGAAGAAACTGACAGCTGCTTCAAGTTTTAGGCTAAACCAAAGTAGAGAAAATATAGTTGTTTTAAATCAAAACCACTGTTGGATGCACTGAATTCTCTCATTCAATTCAATGAGATAGTGGAGGGGGCTTTCGATTATCTCAGAATGGATTGTGCATCTGCTTTTGCAACTGTCTGGTCTGCATTAACACAAATGTAATATAAATTATTAATTTTAATTGTAAAATTTTATAAAATAAACTTACTGCAAGTGAAAACCTCATAGAGAATGAATTCATTGTCAACCCAAGCTTTGAGAAAGACTTCAGTGGAAGCAATGAGTATTTTGTTCAATCTGATGTCATTTACTCATGTTAAAAAATATTATTTTACCTCACTACAATCCCCCCCCCCCTTTTCCCACAGAAACCTATGGCCTGATCTAACCACATTAACTCAGAAGTAAATCTTACTAATTTCAATGAAATTTACCTCCAGGAAAGCTTGCTTAGGAAAACTGCCCTCCTTGAACTGAAGGATACACTGAAATCCATCCTAAAAAGAGGAACATTTCCCCTTGAAAATGGAAGGGGAAAATGTTATTGGTTAGATATTGTGTTCATGCTATAACCCTGGCTAATGCAAATCTCTTCTCCTGAGAATTGCATTTATTTTTTTGCCTGGATGGATTCCTGATGAGATAATGGCATTCAAAAAAGACCAAGATGCTATGTAGGGAATGCAGATAACTTGGCCCGGATTTGAACCTCCTTAATTACATTAACTAGGTTGACAGAATTGCTTCACTTTTGCTCTAGAAGTGCCAGGTTCTCAGTAATGCAAGGCATCGATGTGCAGTGTTTCAAGTTAACCCCAGAAAATACTTGATTGAAAGGATTTTGCCTCTTAGAAGGATGTGCCATATGACGGATGCTGCGTAGGGCCCTGCCAGCTTCTTATCTTCAGCCTAACTAAAGACTTGCCCAGCGTGACACACGAGGCCTTTGCAATTTCCCTTCCTTGCATCTTCCAGGCACCATCTGCAAATTCAAGATTCTGTTTCTGATCACTGAGAGATGTTTTGTCTTCAATAATTCTCGAAACAAACAGGCTCTGCATTGAGTAAAGACATATTTGAACTAACCCTTGGGCTATTGCAATCAAAGATCTCTGGAGCCCATCATTAAAACTGGCTGGTGTTTTGAGGGAGGGATGGAGTTATGCTGCTACTACAACTGTCAAAATATTTGCTGGAGAGGTGAAGAGGGCAAGAAAAAGAACATTTTTAAAGAAATATGCAAAAAGATCCAAAATCAGTATGATAATGAAGATTCACTAGACACTACTCCTTTGCTAGCAATGTCTGGCATCTTTTCAATAAGGTTTAAAATATGTGTGTACACACACACACACACACACACACATTCTCCACACTTCAATGAATGTCAGGAAACATAGCAATATCTGGTACATACTTAACCACACATTTGGAATACAATTTATGGAGCAGATAACAGTTTAAGAAAATGTGCCAGTTATCTAGTCAAAAACAGAAAGCCTTTCAAAGTCTAATTTTAAATTTTGTTTTTTAAAAATAAATAAATCCCAAAACAGATTAGTTATGAAACCAATTCCTTACCTTTTGTTTTATTTCTGGACAAGAATTATAATAAGTGGCACCTGGTACTTCTCTTGCTTTGATCCTGTATTTAAAAGAAAATAAATGTTAGTTTGGAAGAAATTATTGCCAGTTAAGCACAGAATATAATATGAAATGGGTGACAGTTTAAATTAGCCAACCACAGAGCTTGTTTTAAAATGTAAAATTCACTGGAAAAAGTTTGATTTTAAAAGCAAGAATATGCTATCCTGCAACACACACATCTGAACGTGCAATCCAACCTTTCTCAGTCACAAAATGAATCATGTACAAATCTGTCTGTTTGCCATGAGTACAGTACACTTCTTACCAACTTGCTCACAGTGGCCTTATCTGCAACTACCGAGGCTTCAATATCAGTGTAAATAAATAAATGAATGAATAAATTAAAATTGCAACCATGCAGCCTTAAATTATTAGCATGTTTCAAATCTAGAGAGGCTCAACTTTATATTCCCTTGGGGGGGTGTCATATTAGGACCGTTTACTCTGGGTATCTACCAAAAGTTGTGTGTGTTTAGAGATGGATAATGCTCTGCAAATTATACAATCTGAAACATTAAAAGTTGTTAAGAAAACACAGTGGTATGAAACAATTACTATAAATTAACCACTTGTCATCATCGCCAGAAATCTTAAATTTACACAATACGTGACAGATGTACGCAGTCCAGCACTGAGGAACACCGAACCCTCTCCTAACTTACCTTGCATATCAAAAACAGGCTAGTGGAACTAAGAGCGCTAGAAATCTGAAGCCTTTGTCCACTGTAGTCTGACTTCGTGCCTACTTTTTCCGTTTTGGTGCCATCTGCTGGCAGGCAGCATCTTCTGCACTGCTTTACTGCAGTACATAAAATTGGATTACACAACTATCATACAGTACAAATGTGGGAGATCGCAGCCCCCCCCCCACTCTATGTTTTCATGGCCAACCAATCAGAGACGCCTACAGTTCCAGTTCATATATTTTGAAATACAGCAGAATGGATACAGAGGTCGACATATGATTTCTCTTGGCTCTGCTTCAGCAACAGCTCAGCGTGGAAAAGCAGCGTTTGCAAAATGCATTAGGCTTCTTCATTTCCAATTCAAACTGCAAGGATTTTTAAACGATGAGGCATTAGCTGAGGCTTCCAGGCATATTACAGTTGCATTCGTAAGAGTACTAACAAAGCTTTCTATGGGACTTGGGGAGAAATAGAAGGACTAGAGATAAAGATAGTTCACTTTTTTCATATACTGTAGAAATAATTGCTGCTCATGGTGGGTATGCTTTCGACTCTTGTAAAGAGGGGTTTGCAGGTTTTCTGTTCCTTGATTCAAGAACCTGCGAAATCTATTTGATGCTTTCCAGTATCTTGTCAGCCTTAAAATTCAAGGAATAGTCCAAATCTTATTTCTCTCCAAAAACATTCAATTCAAAGTAATCCACGCAACAAGGCAATATTGTAAGTATTTGCTCTGGCTCTCACTGGTGGACACAGCACTAGGGTGGAATCTACACATACAAAAATACACTGTGAAAATGCTTTTAAAATAACGTTCTGAAAAATATATTGAATTTGCCATAGCTCACATTTGTATATTGCACTTCACAACACAGTGAAAACATTTTATTTGCAGCTGTATAGATGAGTAGGTCTCTCGACTCTGTTTCTGCAAAAGGCTTCAACACAAAGATCATGACAGAACATCATGTATGTGCTGCAGGGGTTAAGCTACATGGTTAAACACAAGTGAAGATTCCCAATGTTTGACACACACACCCAGGCGCTCCTTTTGCAGAGAGGATCGGGCACAATCATTCATGCAGCTGGTGTCCCAAACCATGGGCAAGCAGACGAGCATGCCTCTGAATATGTTGTGTGCACATATGTGTGTTAAATCTATTTGTGCCAGTGCAGTCATCTCCACATGAAGCAGCCATTAGTGTGATTCTGTGCTCTACATGGACAGTACCTTCATGGATACTTTGGTTCTGCAGTCACCATGAAGGAAAGGACAAGGACACTCAAGGAAACCATGGTGGCCGCATAGCACCCACTATGGGGATTTCACTCCCCACAAATGGCAGTGCCAAAGGAGTCTCCAGACATTCCCCAAGCACTCAGGTGGGTCCACAGGTGGAGTTCAGTCCATCTCGTGCCCCCTGCACTCCCAGTAGCTTTGCTTCAAAATGCTGACATCAAGTGAAAGACTGGAGTATTAATGACACCAGCCACTTAAATAATGGGCAAAATAAATATTGGCAGAAGCTATTAATATTGAATGCAAGCTAATGTATCTCAATTGGAACAGTCAACCTTTTAGCTCCTTGATTAATAACTGGTCAAATGTTACAACAGTCGACATGCTGGGTGCGAAATGAAATAAAGGTATCTATTTTTGCTGAAATACATGACCCTAAATGAATCCATTAAAAAAATTAATGTTACTGGAAATAAGTGGCTTTTACACTTACTTAAACATGGCACAGAGAAGGCAGCAAATGATAAGCAGATAAATTGCTATTGCCAGAACCATTAATATTTTAAAAATCTCTGCACTGTTGGGAGGGGATGAGGGGAAGGCAGGTGCAGGAATTTTAAAAATGCCTTGCGCTTTCTCCATCATAGCACATCATCAGATCTCTGAACGAGATGTCATATTATATTTCTCATTTAACCAAAATTTCCTGCTGGTTATGGCTCTGTGCCTGTAAAAGGACCAAGTTCATTCCCTGGCATCTCTCCTTAAAGGGTCTCGGATTATGGGATGGGGAAACACCTCTTAAGGTCTTGGAGAGTTACTTCTAACAGGGTCGCCTCATATATTATAATTTCTAGGTGTACAACCTATTGTTTTTCAAGCACACCTATGTACATGTTCATCAGAAGCCCTGACTGGTTGTGGCTTGTTGCTGTGTAATGGGCAAAACAACCCACAGGGCAGACATGAACTGGGGCCAAAAATGCACCAAGGGCAATTTCCATTAGATTTGTGACAAAAATTGGCATAAAAAACAAAACAAAAAAACACACCCCACTATCTCAACTTTCAGATGACACTGCTCAGTATTTCTATTTTAATGTTTTATCAGCTTTTTGTGATATTTTGATTTTGCATTGTGCATTTACTTTTTGTTTGTGATTTTATCATTGTAACTTGTATAAATGGCTTAGAAATCTTGTTTTATTAAATAGTAAAAATGAATCAATGAATAAAATCCCAAACTTGCCTTGTTGGAGTTTGAACTGGTGGTGGCTACCTAAGGAAATATCTCAATACAGCAGTGGAACAGTTTGCAGAAAATATTGTATGGTTGCGCAATGGTAGTGCATTTACATGAAGCTGCTGAAGGATGTCATATTGCAAGATGTCACTAATATATGCCTAGGGAACAGTTGAAGCTCTCCTTTTTATCAAATCCAGATGATGGTGTTTTTAAATCGGTCTCAGGACATGGTAACATATTGGTCAAAGACAAATAAACTGGCACTCAATCCCATTAAGATGGAGGTACTGTTAATGGGCAGATTGCCAGGTAAGTGGTGTTCATTTTGTTCTGGAGGACTTGCACTCATCCTCAGCCTTGTTGCTGGAGAGAATGAGCAGCTTCTATGTCTCAGAGTGTGTTTTTTACCAGGATACTGTGTAATCTAAACCTGGAGCTGGCTCAGTGATTGTGGCTGACTGAGGATACAGCCGATCTTGGGCCAGCTGAGACCTGCCCACCCCTCACCCATGTGGGGGTTTTTGCAGGCTGCCACCAGGTGGGAATCTGCCTGTTTGGCAGATGGAACAGAAAGAGGTCCATGCCTGCTCAATTATGCTGGTGTCACTGTAGTTGGAGGCCAGCAGGGCTGGGGACAATCCAAGCGCTCACCCAACCAGCCCAGAACATACGGAAATTGGACTGTAGTACTTGATTGATAGGTATATTGCACCAGCCTTCCTCTAGTTATCCACGCTGATAACCTCTCACTTGGATTGCAGCAATGCATACTACATGGGCCTGCCTTTGAAAATGCTTCAGACACTTCAATTGGTCCAGAAAGGGCCACAAGACAACAGAGTATGGTCATATATGAAACCAGTGCTTTTTCACTAGCAGTGGCTTCCTGTCCATTTCTGGGCCCAGGCTTTTTAAACTTTAAAAACTTTTAGTGACTAAAGATATTTATTAAAGTATTCAGATCTGTGGAATTTTACAGAGCTGATGTGGTTTTTGCTATCATAACTTTACCTGCAGTTGCTGACTTTAATCTGTATTTGCTTTATGATTTTATATATTTTTTGGTTTAACAAAGAAGCTTCTGCTGTTGAGTGGTCTAAAATGCAGTAACTAAACAAACAAACTTCAACCTTAGTAATGATAAGAAAAGGGACTGAAAATAATATTTAATGCTACTGTGCAACTCTGTGGTCTGACTATGCTCTATAATGCTGTTGTAAATTCCCTATGAAGAAAGGCCAAAGCATTTGGAGCATTTTTATTCAGGCACAGGTTGATAAGGGCAGGTTTTAAACGCAGTGTAAGGTAGTCTCTATGGGAGTATATTGTATTTAATTATGGGGTATCAGAATTTTTAGGGGGTTAACCAGGCTGGGATAGCTGGGATAGCAGGCTTGTTGGTTTCTGAATGTCTGATGTAGATTTTCAATTTCATTGTTCTGCATGGGGCAATGACAATAAAAATTATCGTATTGTATTGTAAGCAATGCAATTCTAGGCCCCAGATCCACAGGCTGGAGAAGGTTCAGAAGGAAAACTGCTGCACCTCCTCTGGCAGAGAACCGTGCCAGCAGTGAAGTGGATCACTTCACAGGCAGAAAGCTGCTGCTTGTGGAAGTAGCTAACCTTACACCTGCAGACTGAGAATTCTGGCAAGGGGGGGGGGGGCACAGGCAAAGAGAAGAACTCTGCCCCTCCCCCCACAGCTCCTGCCCTGACCAGCAAGAATTTTGGAAGCAGAAGTGGATCTACCACTGTGCGCCCCACTTCAGGGTGCAGATCCTCCAAATGTCCCAATTTTCCAAGGACAGTCTCAGAATTACAGAAGCCACCCCAGTTTCTGATTGATCCCATAATGTCCCAGTTTTCCTTTTTCCTCCCCTCCCCATCACAGCCAACAATTGAAAGCGGTGTGTGTGTGTTTGTAGGTGCAAAAACAGAGTCCTGTTTAAACCGAAAATAAAATCCTAGCCTCAAATGAAGGAAATGGTGAAGCTGGCATATGAAGCCTTTCCTATACTTTTGAAGGAAAATGTCATCAATTCACTTTAAACTCTTCAATTGCAATGCTTCAGCAGCCAGCCATTACTTAGGAAATATGTGAAGCTTATCGCAAATGGAGCCTTACACAGCAAGCCTTTACATCTCTCCTCAGAAGTCCTACGGTATTCAGTGGAACCTACTCCCAGGTAACTGGGTAAAGGCCTTATACTGCAATCCTAAGCATTTTTATTCAGAAGTAAATCCCACTGAGTGCAGTAGGATTTACTCTCTGGTGTGTTTCTGATCATTCTGACAATTTCTATTTTTTATTGTTATTATTCTTACCTGCCTTTTTCCCTGACAGGGACTCAAGACAGCTTAGCTCTGAAAATTTATTTCATTCCATTTATCTGTGGAAGGTGTTGTACACAATCCCTTCCCTCACACATTTTCTCTTTACAACAATCCTGTGAGGTAGGTTCGGTGGAAAGGTTGCAACTGGCTCAAGGTGACAGATGTACCATACATGATGTCTCTCTGTGCAGCAAGATCATCCGCGGGAAAAGCTTCCTGGTGTGGAATAGAACGCCCTTATTTTCATCTGAGAAATGTTGGCGGGGATGAGAGGGCACTACAAGGAAGAACATGCTGGAACATATTATACACAATTACAATTAGTATGGAAACTTCTGATAAAAATAAATGTTTCTTCCTCCCTAGAATCTAAGTGTACCCAATTAAGTTTATTGGCAATAGCTTCAGAAATTACAAAAGGAAGTATATATATTGTAACCTGCCCTGTGATCCTCAGATGAAGGGTGGTAAAGACATTTAATAAATAATAGCCAATTCTTCACATATTTTTCTTTATTTTTATTTTAAAAATATTTTTAGGCTGGTCATCATGCTCATGGATACTAGGACAGTATATACAGTTGCAATCAAAATTATTCAACCCCCACTGTAAATTGTGTTTATTATCAAAATTTTAGCTGTCTGCAATGAGCAAATCAAACAAAAGCGATTGAAATAGCTCAACACGGGGGATCCGCTAGGGGCGCCACGGAAGATGGCCAACAATACCATCTCTCCAGCTTACATGAGGTAATTAAGAGGCTGAGATGGGAGTAATCAGCTTCCCAGGTTTCTTCCTGGTGGAAGGGAAGATGCAGTCTCATTCGCGGCTGCCCACGAACCACCCCCGAGTTCGAAAAGAAGGAGGGGGTGAGGGCACTGGATGGAAAGCCCTCAAACGAGCTCGGATCTCCTGGACGCTGTCTCTATGAGCGCTCCAAGTTCCATTTCTTAAGATAAAAGATTGGATATAAGATTTACGGACATGCTTTGAGCGAAGAAAGGGTATTTTATCTGCTAATTAAGCCAGCCACTGAGATGCTAAGAGTGACGAATTGGAAGAAAGATAACATCAAAGAATAACATCTAAGCCGGTATGTTGAAACGGAACAGAAAGGAGGGGGCATAAAACTTTTCCTTTTTCTACTATGATACTACCTGGAAGAATATTTGGAAGAAAATAAAAGACTCTCTTGTGACGCACTATTTAATCAGGATCCGCCATTATGAGACAGACTGTGTTGCAGAGATTAATAGTCATAGGTGGAGGCGAGCCCTTACTTTGTTATTATATCAGTATCTCAAGTTTGATTTGGCAATCCTCCCCTGGAAAGACTAATGTCTGGTGCAACCTGTCTGAGAAAATTAATGAGCAAACGCCTAGATTCTATTTCATCGGAACTGAGGAAAGATGGCGTCTGCCATCCAAGAAGGACTTTGGGATGGATTCAGCATAAATACCAGCGTGTGAGGACATATTGCAAATAAAAGACTTATCAGCTGCAAAAAAAAAGGGGGAGAGTCATACAAAGTTCACACAGAAGCATAATATTGTTCATTTCAGCTCGCCTGTGGAAACAACTCAGAGGCTATGAAAGAAGAAGGATAATAACAAGAAGATTTAAAGATGGGACTAGTGGACACTCAAAGTAGTAGAAATATGAGATGATTGGACCCCACTGAACTTGAAGCATGGGAACCCCCAACAAAAAAATTATAATTTGGCAAAATATTTGGACTTCATGATATATATTTGTATAATTTGGAATATTTAATGTGATTTGATTGGATTGTTAAAATGGAAAAATTAATAAAAATTATTATTTTAAAAAATGAAATAGCTCAACACAATGGATGCTTCAGGTTCAAATTCAGCTGAAATTGCAACTTACACTGGCTTCTCCAGTCTCACTATTATTCAACCCCTTCATGGCAAGCATCTTTAGTACTTAGTAGAGCAGCCTTTTGCTGCTATGACCTGCTGCAAACCAGATGCATAGACAGACAACAGCTTCCGGCAGCGTTCCTGAGGAATATTAGCCCATTCTGCATGAGCAATGGCCTCCAGTTCAATAATATTCTTGCATTTGCCTTCTTCAAATCTCACCAGACATTGGGGTTCAAGTCAGATGACTGTGATGGCCACTGTAGAATCCTCCAGGACTTCTTCTGCAACCAAGCCTTGGTGTAATTTGAGGGGTGCTTGGAATCATTGTCCTGTTGGAAGGTCGAATGACACCCAAGCTTCAGCTTCCTCACAGACAGCATGATGTTTCCTCCTAGGATTTCCTGATACTTCAATGAATCCATCCTGCCTTATTATCCTGCCTTCATCAAAGTGGCTGGGGCAACCCGGTCAGATGGATTAGATAGGCTAGTTTTAGCCTTTTGGTATTAATAATCCAGAATGCTTTGAGGTGAACTGGATCTCCCTGGTATTATCTCCTTTTTTCTCCCTTAAAATAATAACCACACAGAAACAAGTCTTGTAAAAGGTAGAAAAAACATTTACTCACTCAGTATACATATTGAATAGCAGATTCAGCAGATTTGTGCAGGCTTAAAATGCTAATTGAGTTAGAATCATATAATCATAGAATCATAGAGTTGGAAGAGACCACAAGGGCCATCGAGTCCAACCCCCTGCCAAGCAGGAAACACCATCAGAGCACTCCTGACATATGGTTGTCATGGCTCTGCTTAAAGACCTCCAAAGAAGGAGACTCCACCACACTCCTTGGCAGTAAATTCCATTGTCGAACAGCTCTTACTGTCAGGAAGTTCTTCCTAATGTTTAGGTGGAATCTTCTTTCTTGTAGTTTGGATCCATTGCTCCGTGTCCCCTTCTCTGGAGCAGCAGAAAACAACCTTTCTCCCTCTTCTATGTGACATCCATTTATATATTTGAACATGGCTATCATATCACCCCTTAACCTCCTCTTCTCCAGGCTAAACATGCCCAGCCCCCTTAGCCGTTCCTCATAAGGCATCGTTTCCAGGCCTTTGACCATTTTGGTTGCCCTCCTCTGGACACGTCCCAGTTTGTCTCCTTCTTGAACTGTGGTGCCCAGAACTGGACACAGTACTCCAGGTGAGGTCTGACCAGAGCAGAATACAGTGGCACTATTACTTCCCTTGATCTAGATGCTATACTCCTATTGATGCAGCCCAGAATTGCATTGGCTTTTTTTAGCTGCCGCGTCACACTGTTGGCTCATGTCAAGTTTGTGGCCAACCAAGACTCCTAGATCCTTTTCACATGTACTGCTCTCAAGCCAGGTGTCACCCATCTTGTATTTGTGCCTCTCATTTTTTTTGCCCAAGTGCAACACTTTACATTTATCCCTGTTAAAATTCATCTTGTTTGTTTTGGCCCAGTTCTCTAATCTGTCAAGGTCGTTTTGAAGTGTGATCCTGTCCTCTGGGGTGTTAGCCACCCCTCCCAGTTTGGTGTCATCTGCAAATTTGATCAGGAAGCCCTTGAGTCCATTATCCAAGTCGTTGATAAAGATGTTGAATATGACCGGGCCCAAGACAGAACCCTGTGGCACCCCACTAGTCACTCTTCTCCAGGATGAAGAGGAACCATTGATGAGCACCCTTTGGGTTCGGTCAGTCAGCCAGTTACAAATCCACTGAGTGGTAGCATAGTCAAGACAGCATTTTACCAGCTTCTTTACAAGAATATCATGGGGGACCTTGTCAAATGCTGAAATCAAGGTAGGCTACATCCACCGCGTTCCCTTCATCTACCAGGCTTGTAATTCTGTCAAAAAACGAGATCAGGTTAATTTGACATGACTTATTTTTCAGAAATCCATGCTGACTATTGGTGATCACAGCATTCCTTTCTAGGTGCTCACAGACTGTTTGCTTAATGATCTGCTCCAGAATCTTCACTGGTATTGATGTCAGACTGACTGGGCGGTAATTATTTGGGTCCTCTCTTTTCCCCTTTTTGAAAATAGGGACAACATTTGCCTTCCTCCAGTCTGCCGGGACTTCGCCTGTTCTCCAGGAATTCTCAAAGATGACTGCCAGTGGTTCTGAGATCACATCTGCCAGTTCTTTTAATACTCCTGGATGCAGTTCATCTGGCCCTGGAGACTTGAATACATCTAAACTAGCCAAGTATTCTTCTACTATCTCCTTAGTTATTCTGGGCTGTGTTTCCTCTGCTGAATCATTTGCTCCAAATTCTTCAGGTCGGGCATTGTTTTCTTTATCGGAGAAGACTGAGTTACTAAGACATACGGTACTAAGGTCTAGCTTAAAAATGGAGTCTGAGCTTGAGCTCCTATTTGCAGTTGTTCTAATGTTGTAGCCATAGGTATGATGGAGAAGAGCGGGGGTGGGGGTGTGCTCAGGCAAGGAGGAGCAGATATATAGCTATGCCCTCAGGCCACAATAGGGAAGTGATCCCTACGAGCCTCAGTCCCTTCATGTGCCTATCTGCCAAAACATGATTTGTTGGTTTGACTGCAATGAATATTCCACAGAGCCCTTGTAAAATAAGCATAAGATGCAAGTTACACACACAGTCAGGAGGAAGGCAGAGGAAGGCGGCACTCCATCTCATTTACCCCTTGTGACCACACTGCAAAGAGCAGGAGGGCTCCGTTTGCTGGGTGCTGCTTTGTGGGTGTGTTGTTGTTGTTGTTTAGTCATTTAGTTATGTCCGACTCTTCGTGACCCCCTGGACCAGAGCACTCCAGGCACTCCTGTCTTCCACTGCCTCCCGCAGTTTGGTCAAACTCATGCTGGTAGCTTCGAGAACACTGTCCCACCATCTCGTCCTCTGTCCTCCCCTTCTCCTTGTGCCCTCCATCTTTCCCAACATCAGGGTCTTTTCCAGGGAGTCTTCTCTTCTCATGAGGTGGCCAAAGTCTTGGAGCCTCAGCTTCACAATCTGTCAGGGCTGATTTCCTTAAGAATGGATAGGTTTGATCTTCTTGCAGTCCATGGGACTCTCAAGAGTCTCCTCCAGCACCATAATTCAAAAGCATAAATTCTTCAGCGATCAGCCTTCTTTATGGTCCAGCTCTCACTTCCATACATCACTTTTTTTTCTTTCAAAATTTTTATTAGGTTTTTTTAATAAAAGAGATACAAAAATGAAAAACAGCATTGTTTGTGTCTTTACAAAATTTCATGACATCTTTGGACTTCCTCGCGTCATCCGCTCGCACTTACATTGTTCATAAAATTTTTCAAGCAAATTACCATCTTATTTGTAATCTTATAACCAATCATTACAATATAGTCTAATAATACTCATCTAATTTAGTGATGGCCAATTGTTTATAATCAAGCATCCTTCTTAGTATTCCATCAAATTACAATAATTTTGTAAATAAATCTTAAATTTCTTCCAGTCTTCTTCAATCCTTTCTTCTCCCAGGTCTCGAATTCTGCCAGTCATTTCCGCCAGCTGCATATAGTCCATCAGCTGCATCTGCCATTCTTCCAGCGTGGGTAGATCTTGAGTTTTCCAGTTCTTTGCGATGAGTATCCTTGCTGCCGTTGTTGCATACATAAAGAAAGTTCTGTCCTTCTTTGACACCTTCTGGCCGACAATACCCAGAAGGAAGGCCTCTGGTTTCTTAGTGAAAGTATACTTAAATACCTTTTTCAGTTCATTATATATCATTTCCCAGAAGGCCTTCACTTTAGGGCAAGTCCACCAGAGGTGAAAGAATGTTCCTTCATTTTCTTTACATTTCCAACATTTATTGTCAGACGAGTGGTATATTTTGGCAAGCTTAACTGGGGTCATGTACCATCTGTATATCATTTTCATTATATTTTCTTTCAAAGCATTACATGCAGTAAAGTTTAGCCCAGTGGTCCACAACCTTTCCCATTCCTCAAACATAATGTTATGCCCAATGTCCTGTGCCCACTTTATCATAGCCGATTTAACCATTTCGTCTTGTGTATTCCATTTTAACAGCAAGTTATACATTCTTGAAAGTACCTTAGTCTTAGGTTCTAACAGTTCAGTTTCCAACTTCGATTTCTCCACCTGGAACCCTAGCTTTTTGTCATTTTTAAAAACTTCTTTAATCTGAGCGTAATGTAACCAGTCTCGCACTTTATCCTTCATTTTTTCCATACTCTGCAATTTCCAGTTATTTCCATCTTTTTCTAATATTTCCCAATATTTTGGCCAATTGGCTTCCATATTGGGTCTTTTTCGGGCCTTAGCTTCCAGAGGTGAAAGCCACCTTGGGGTTTTATTTTCCAATAAGTCTTTATATTTTGTCCAGACATTAAACACTGCTTTTCTGACAATATGGTTCTTAAAGGCCTTATTGATCTTAACTTTGTCATACCATAAGTATGCATGCCAACCAAAATTATTATTAAACCCTTCCAGATCCAACACATCAGTGTCTTCGAGAAGTAGCCAGTCTTTTAGCCAGCAGAAAGCTGCGGCTTCATAATACAACCTTAAGTCTGGCAGGGCAAAGCCCCCTCTTTCCTTTGCGTCAGTCAGTATCTTAAACTTAATTCTGGGCTTTTTGCCCTGCCAGACAAATTTAGAAATATCTCTCTGCCACTTCCGGAAGCATTCCGTCTTGTCTATAATCTGTAGTGTTTGAAACAAAAACAACATTTTTGGCAATACATTCATCTTAATAGCAGCAATTCGGCCTAACAAAGAAAGCTTCAATTTTGTCCAACTGTCCAAGTCTCTCTTAATTTCAGACCAGCATTTTTCATAATTTTCCTTAAATAGACTCAGATTTTTTGCTGTTATGTTCACCCCTAGGTACTTTACCTTTTTCACCAATGATAATTCTGTTTCTCTCTGAAACTGTTCTGATTCAATATCTGTCAAATTTTTCCCCAACACCTTAGTTTTCTGTTTGTTTAACTTAAATCCCGCCACCCGACCAAAATTGTCAATCAATTGTAAAACTCTTTTCGTACTAGATTCCGGCTCCTGCAGTGTCAAAACTAGGTCATCTGCAAAAGCTTTAAGTTTATATTGTTTCGCTCCGACCTGGATCCCTTGCACCAACCGGTCCCCTCTGATCAAGTTTAAGAGCACCTCCAGGACTGAGATAAATAACAAAGGGGAAATCGGGCAGCCTTGTCGTGTTCCTTTTTCAATTTTGAACTCTTCTGTTACCACATTATTAACAATCAATTTTGCTTTTTGTTCTGAATATATTGCGTCAATCCCATTTTCAAAACCCCTCCCCACTCCCATTTCTTTTAAATTTCCCTTCATAAATTTCCCTTCATAAATTTCCCTTCATAAATTCCCTTCTTTTAAATTTCCCTTCATAAAGCTTTAACTACATGGACCTTTGTTGGAAAGGTGATGTTGCTCCAGTGCTTTTTTTCTGGGGGAACGTAGGGGGACGCATACCCATAAACATTTTGTGAATCTAACGGGAGAAGAAACTAAAATTTTTAAATTGTTAGTTTCTTCTCTAGCACGGTGAATCGTCAGTTCCACTGCTACCCCCAATGGCGGCCTCATTTCCTCTCATGGTGTTTCCTGAGTCACAGAGGGAAGCAAGCATTTAATGTGTGAAGTAGGAGCTGGAATCTAGCACAGTGATTGATCAGTTTCGTTGTTACCACCTCCGATGGTGGCTTCCTTTCCTTTCCCAGTGATTTTCTTGAGTCACAATGAGAGTACCCCTAAACATTTTTTTAGAAAAAAAGCACTGGGTTGCTCCCATTATGCACCTGACACCCCCCCCCCCAGCCAGGCTGATACCAGGAGTGGGTTTTTTTGTTGTGGTTAGGCTTGTTGAAATTTACCTGGTATGATGTAGCACAAAGTGGTGCCATGGAGAAGGCCTTAGCTATGAACTGTTTTGCACACGTGTCAGCTTTTTCACTTCTTTGCCCAGACACATAGGACACCCGCTTCCCTTCTGCTGAACATGTAGAAGTACCTATAAATAATTTAATATTAACATCTGCTACATATGGTGGGCTGCTTCACCATACATAATCACAGAGCACTGTATATCTTCCATACCATTCAGCCACTAATTGTAAGTAGAAGTTTCTTATTTCTTTTTTTCCTTTAAAAAACAGTCCCTTTCCCCTGCAGTCACCATGGTGACTAAAATTTGCTTGGACAAAATTTTCCCCAGAAAAAAACAAACTACTGTGTGAGTAAACTTTTCTCATAACATTTCTCATTATTATGGATATTGCTCCTGAAATGGGACCAGGCCATACAGTTATGAGCGAGGAGCAACCCTACTGGTCTCCCCTCTGTTCTACCTGAAAGACTAAAATTTTTATTTCTAATAAGAGCATGCAGGCTTCTGGAGAACACAAAGTTAAGCTCCCCACTCGCTTTAAAGCAAAAGCCATTGTTCCTGCCAGGAAAATGTGATATATGCGTTAGACTCTGAGGGAAGAAACAGAAGAGTGAGCAGCAGCCTCCTAAAGGAAGGAGCACTGTCAGGGCTTGCAGTCCAAGCCGGGAGCACTCCTAGCCTAAATCCCCTCCTAATCGCCAAATTAGCCCGGATGAGCAAAGGGGAATGTTGCAGGAAGTTTAAGAAGGCACTGAAGACTTCTTTCCAATTGCTGGCTGAAATCACAGAAGGAGAACCACAAGGCTGAGAGGGGAGCCTCAGCATGTTAAGGGATCAACGTCTCAAGAACCAGCATGAATTCTGAGCAAAGTATCTATACAGAACTTACATGGCATGATCAAAGTGGAAGAAATTTCTGCCAGCAGAAATCCTGACCCTCTTAATTCCAGATTGCAACCCCTGCCCAATATCTCACTCCACACAGGTTGACCTACAACTTGGAGGGGAGGGCAGTCGCCAGGACGCTGAGCTGTCCCTTGGACCACTGTTGTGTCTAACAGAATGTTCTCCTTCTGTGCCTAAAGCAGCCTTCTCCAAGCGGCCACCCTTCAGATGTTTTGAACTACCATTTCCATCAGTTCTGGCCAGCATAGTCAATGGTTAGGATAGAACAGTTGGCACTTTAGCCCAAAACATCTGGAGGGCACCAGATTGGGGAACAATGGCATAACATGTGAAAGTAAATATATTGCTACAGGCTCCCCATTCCCCAAGCACTGAGAAGTTCTGCAGGCTGCACTTGCCAGAGTTTGACTTTGGGAAGATTTATGACATTTTTGTCACCCATGATTTATTTACAAATGCACAAGACGACCAGGAAATCCATCATCCCTTATCAGTTCCCTCTCATAGCCCCTTCTATGGGTTTAATGAGAACCATTGAAGCTCAAAGGTGAGGTAGTGTCCTGATCCCCTGGCCTACCTGGCAGACAGTGTGCCAAGACGAAGTTCCAAGTCCCAGATGCCAATCCACACAAGCCAAGTCAGGAAATGCAGTCCAGAGTCAGTCCAAGTAAGCAGTAAGTAGCTCAGCAGGCAATCTCAAAGTAGAAACCTGTGAAGGTCCAAGGCGAATCCCAGACAAGATCCCTCAATGTCAGCAGTTGAGCAGCCACAGCCCCTCTGCTCTGCTGCCTTCTGATACTGTGTCTGCTGACTGCAGCATCTGGGCTTGATGAGCATGTGACCCTCGCCTGCTCCAGCTTGCCCCAGCTGAGGAGTCTATGCCTCCTTCCCCACCTGGCCAGCTAGTGAACTCTGGCCTGGCCTGACTCTGCATCCTGGAGTGCTCTGCCCGCTGTTCCCTATGTCTTAGGACCTGTCGTGTTCATGGGGACGGGGCCTCTCTGGCTCTGGGTCCCGCTGCTCGGCTTCCTGTGCACTGCCCCCTGCGCCCTCACCATCCTCTGTCACCCTGTGAGTATTGTCTACACCAACCTCTCCTTCCCCATCCCTAGCCTGCTCCCGTGTGACCCAGTCCCAGCTGCACCTCTAGGGCGAAATCCCCAAAATTCTGCCAGTTCAAGACAGGTAGCCTAGGACTACAGTGGTGCCTCGCAAGACGAAATTAATCCATTCTGCGAGTCTCTTCGTCTTGCGGTTTTTTCGTCTTGCGAAGCACGGCTATTAGCGGCTTAGCAGCTTAGTGGCTATTAACGGCTTAGCGGCTTTAAGAAAAAGGAAACAAACTCGCAAGAACTCGCAAGAACTTGCGAAGCAAGCCCATAGGGAAATTTGTCTTGTGGAACGACTCAAAAAACGGAAAACTCTTTCGTCTTGCGCGTTTTTCGTCTTGCGAGGCATTCGTCTTGCGAGGTACCACTGTATGTTAGTATTTATAACATATACAATAATATATATATTCTAAGGTGTATACGAATATTTTTTATACTTATTGGATTTACTATCCATGATTTTCAAAGAGGAGAATGTTGAAGATAATTTTGTGGCAACGATATTTGTTTCAGTTCTAGCTGAACATTATTCAGTATTTGTCATTTTAATATACGAGAGCCAATGTGGTGTGACAGATCAGGGAGACCTAATGTGCACTCAGCCACAAAGTTCCCCTCGACCACTCAGGGCTATTGTAAGGATAGCATCCAGCCACTCCCCCACCTCACATAGGCTGCTTTGACCACCTTGGGGAAAATACAGGATATAAATGTGATAACTAAATGAGAAAGATGAATGAGAGACATACATCCAATGAAGTTCTATCTCTGTTGGTCACCTTGTATGGGCACAATATATGCTAACTTTGTTGCAGGACCAGTTCTCCATAGTGAAATGGATGCATTTTTTTCTTTTCTTTTTGTGCTGTTGCAAAAGTGTTGCAGCTTCATTGGGATGGTCAATGGGTCAATTGACCTCTTGAACCAGCAAGGTGGAGGGTGCTGTGGTTTTTGGCTGCTGCACTGAAAACCTGGAAGGTAAAATCCCAAAGTCCCCTGCCTTGGGATGCAATAGCAGAATATCCATCTTGGGAAACTACAGGGCAGGAGAGCAGTGTCCCCACTCACCAGTGCTTCTTTTTTAAAAAAGAAAAATAGGTGCTGGTACTTGCCACGAAGTTGTTACACTACGTGCCACACTTTTTAACAAGAACAAAATAGAGGTGCCGGACTTCTACCCCCCTCCCACTGGCCACAACTCCGCTGGGACCGGGAGCACCCCACCGACGGCCCAGTGAAGCTCCAAGGCCTGAAGGCCTCCGGAGTTGAATGGGGGGGGGGGAGCAAAAAGGACTCTCCCTCAGCTGAGCACCAGCTTGCCTAGGTGTTGGAATCTAAAAAATAAAAGATAGAAATAAGATGTATGATAGTAATAACGAGAAAGCATTTTTTTAATGAGAAAATAAAAATTAAAAGTGGGCAATTATTATTTTTTAAATGATACTAAACCTGAACAGGAAATCAGAAGGCTCCTAGCAGGGCTGACCATGTCAACCTTATCAGCAGAGGAACAAGAATTCACGGAGAGCCCTCTCACCCCAGAGTCAATAGAGACGGTACTCAAAAACCTGAAACCACACAAAGCCCCAGGACCGGATGGCTGTACAGCAGAATTATAGGGGGGGGGGGAATCAAAGAACCCCTGATGCCTTACATGACCCGCCTTTTTAACAACATCATAAAAGGGGCCCTCATCCCCAGAACCTGGGCCTCTTCCAAAATAGTCTCTAGCCCCAAAGCACTCAAAGATAGCCTCAAAATAGAATCATACAAACCAATCTCATTGATAAACCAAGACTACAAGATAGTCACATCAATCCTGGCTAATCGCCTAAAAATCTTCCTACACAAACTTATCACTCCAGACCAGGCAGGCTTTGTTCCTGGTTGCAACGTAACAGACCCCAGGAGGAAACTACTGAATCTGATAGAACACAGCAAAACGACCAAATTCCCACTAGCGATCAGGTCCCTAGACATGTTTAAAGCCTTTGATTGCTTAGAATTGAAATATCTATTAGCAGTATTAACTAACATGACATTTGGCCCCAACCTCAGCAAAATGCAGAATTAACAATATGGACTCCAATACCATAGCAATCCAAAGAGGCACAAGACAAGGATGCCCACTGTCTCCCTTCCTATTCATCCTGGCCCTGGAACCCCTTGCAATCCGACTCTGAGCAGCCCCAGATATCAAGGGTGTGGAAATAAAAGGTAAAACCTATAAACTAGGGTCGCAGGTCAACCTGATGGTCACGACACCAGACCCCATAAACACAGCAACTCAACACATCCACAATGGTGTCGGGCCTGCAAGTAAACTTTGCAAAAACTGAGGCTATGTGCTTAAACACACACACACACACACCCGCATACCCAAAAGGAATTCACCAACATCACAAAGATAAAACTTTGCTGCACCAAATTCTGGTACACAGGGGTTCAAATAACCAGAAACCTCAACAAATTATACCTCCACAATTACAAGCCCCTGTGGCGACAAATCAACAGTTACTTGAGGAAATGGAACAGTGCCAACTTCATCTTCTCAGACAAAATAGCCATGATCAAAATGATCACTCTCTCAAAGCTAACCTATTGACTCCAAATCCTCCCAATCTGGATTCCTCCAACCAACTCCAGAAGTGGCAGAAAAAACTACACTCATTTATTTTATCACACAAAGAGCCAAGAATAAGCCCTAAATACCTGCACCTCCCCTCCTCAGAAGGAGGATAGGGAATCCCCAACACAGAATTATGTTACATTGGCAACCAAGTATACCACATAATCCCGTATATTCTAGAAAACGAGTCTTGGACGGGTCTTGGAGAGAGACACCGTTGAAAACATCTCCACAACAGCACACCCATTTCTCCAAAACAAACTAAAGAAAATCCCCATAATACTGAACAGGTTCACTGAACAGGAAGTGAAAAGTAGGCAAACTATTCCCATCCCCACTAACCCCCTGGCCTAACACCCACTATTCCAACACGCAGCACAAAACCTCCAGATAAACACCTGGCAAGCCGAAGGCCTGCACTGCCTAAAAGACTTCTACAAAAACAACAAACCCATACCAACACAAGAAATACAAGACAAACTAGGGGACACCCAAATACCTTGGCTAACACATTGTCAACTATACGCTTTCTTAAACAATCCAGCAGTAAAATCAGCAGCCACTAGGCCCTGGACCACCTTGAAAACCTTCTGCTGACAGCAGAGGGACATGGCAAAGGGATGGCATCCACAATGTACAAAATACTGCTCCAGAATCCCACAACCCCCCTTGCTGCAATCGAAGAACAATGGGAGCATGACATTGGCTATGAAATTAACCCCACCAAATGGACTAGAATGTGGTCTAAACCTCCCTTTAAGTCCATATCAGCCAAAAGAAGGGAACTCACTCTGAAGCTCACCTACAGGTGGTACTTAACACCACAGACACTGGCGCTGATACGCCCAGGAACCTCACCAAGGAGAGGCCGTGCCTCCACAGGCACATCCCTCCACATGTGGTAGGAATGCCCTAAAATCCAACTCTTCTGGACAGCAGTACTACAAGAGATATGCAAAATAACTAAACAGGTATTAGAACTCACCCAGAACTGGCCCTACTGAACATCTTCCAAGATCATAATCACCACTCACTGTATAGAGAGTTTATAACCCACCTACTCTCAGCAGCCAGAAACCTCATAGTCAGACACTGGAGAGACCTGTCAGGAGTAAACACGAACCAATGGTATCAAATTGTATGGGAAACAATCTTATTAGAAAAACTAACCAATAAACTGAAACTGGCATGGGAACAAATAGAAGAAGGGTATGGCTCCCCTTTATCACAAACACAGCCCAACAAGACAATGACAAGAATCCATCAACAGCATACGAATCAATCTGGCTTACCTGACCTAACAAGGCCCCCCCACCCCCCGCTTGTAAATGCAAACCCCGCAGCAGACAACCACAGACAACCACCCACACCCTGGCCCCCAATACCTCTCACTACCAAGGAAATGTAATAAACGAATAGAAAGAGAACTTACCCAGTTGACGCTGACACAAAACCCCACACAGACACCATACAAAAGAATATAAGCCTCCCCCTCCCCACTCGACTTCCCCAACCTTATACTGTACTCAACTCAACACTAATGTCTCACAGCAAATGTAACTGATTTGTAAGAAGGACTACAACCTGAAAAAAGAGACAAAGTGTGTACTTTTGTAAACCAAGAAAATTATATATATTGAACAAATGAGGTGCTGGTACTGCGTACCCTTGAGTACCCCTGACCCTATATTTTGGGACTTTGTTCATTTCACCTCCTTCCTTACAGAAGTGTAATAAAAGAAAGGTCATAATCAAACAAAGGTAACAAAGAAGCAAAGGTGACAGATTTTAAGCCCCAGTGATTTCAGTGAGGAGAAATTTCAGTTGAAATCAGTGGGCTTTCAAAGTGCTTAACTGTTGGCAGGATTGGACTCATAATTCTTAAAAACCCTGAAGCATTTATAGGTTTAACGTCCTATATGGCAATAGCCTGAGAGCAAAACCACACTGAGCAGCTCAGATGTGCAAGAGTGATATATAGATTTTACATTGTTTGTCTTGTTTAAAATGTGCAAAAACCTGAACTGACGAATAATTTTCCCACTGGAGGCTGTAAATCTGCACCTTGACTTGACTGAATGAGGGGAAGGGGGCGGCGTGCATGGTAAGAGAGCTGTGAGGCACTTGAACCCTTTTACTTGATGCAAAGGAAAACGGTTTCATTCCTACTTGGAATCCAAAAAGGAGAACAGGAAAGAACGTCTGAGCTCCATAGAGATTTGGTTTTTATTTGCCTACAGGACGTGGCAGATTTAAAAACTGGCTTTATTTTCAGTATCCTTAAAGGACCTAACATTTTCCCCCTTTCTTTTTGGCAGGCAACTCTAACTGGAACTTTGAGTCCAGCCAAAGTAGACAATAAAACAGTCAAGAGGCAGAATGCCAAAATACAACAGCATCAGAGTCCAGAGCCTAATTCTCTCTCCCCCCCCCCTGATTTACACAGGAAGACATTTTAAAACACACACACACAGGAAAACTTATGTCCTGAAATGAACTCTTCATATGTTAAAACTGCTTGTAAATTAGCCCAGTGAAGTTAAACTATTTCAAAGTGAAGTTTTAAAGAAATCCATATGTTCTTTCATTTGTTTCTTTTGAAGCAGAGAGCGCTAACTTTTGAATGCAATAATTATCCCCATATTTCTAACTCAGCACAGTGTGGATATTAAATAAACAGTGTTTAGCTATCTAACTTTTTCAGCTTAACCAGAGTGAAATATGCTGGTTTATTTCTCTATACAGGGTACCGGTAACTGTTTATACTGGCATTTAGGAACCTGGCAATAACGCACAATAAAATGCAGGGACTGTGAATGCTTTAAGAACAGAAGAAGAGCTTTGTAGATTCTACCAAGATCCATCTAGCCTAGTCATCCCTAGTCATGTTGCATTCCTGCCCCCCCCATGCTCCCCTGCATGCATAAGCCCCTCCCATCCACGCCCTACCTCGTTATGCCCCCTTTTCTGGCCACTTCCAGGTCCATGGCAATGAGCATGTGTGTGGTCATAAGTCAACGAGACACACATAAAATGGCCACTGTCTGTAATTCCCATCAAGCCCATCCAGCACAGGCATGCTGATTGATGCTGATGAGAGTTGTACTCCAGAGTATCTGGAGGGCAACAGGTGGGGGAATATTCTTGTGGTCCAGGATTCTGTTTCCAGCCACAGCTAGTCAGGTCAGCTTCCCAGGGGTCCTGAGCATGTCGGGTTGGACAAATGTGCCAGCTTCAGGTTCTCTTGGTATCTTCTTTTTTTTGCAAATGTGAGTTTATTTCTCCACATTTACGCAACAATCTGCAAAAATCACCATTTTTGTGTTAATTTCTCCTAATGAACACATTTTTGTATGCAGTTTTGACTAATGTACACATTACTGCCAAAATAATCCCACAATATACAGCATTTTTGTATGCTTTTTTCATAAATATATGCCTTCATATTCACCCTTTTCCCCAACATACACATTTTTGTAAAGAGTGGTTGGAGAATAGCACTGCAAAATTTGGAGAAGTGCAAATATTGAAGGACAGCTGGGTTTCAGTTCACGTTTTGATTCAAGAAGTGTGAATGAGGTAGTTTCTTATTAAAATACAAGCAGAATCAAATTTCTTTCCCATCTCCACTAGCAGGACACAAAGATGGCAGTCATCATCTCCTGTTTGTGTAGAGAAGCACTTCCTTCTAACTGCCAATCAACTTGGCAAGTGGGTGAATTTGGCCCTGCTGTTATGTGAGAAGGTGACAAGTGGTGTTTGATGCTTTCTTTCCATGCAGTTTACGATTTTGTAAACTCAAACCTTGCCTCTAAGCTAAACCAGGCTTTACATGTACGCATGTAATGTGTGAAACTCACAATCAGTGGCACTTGTTCTCTGTCTTTTCCCACACAAAAAAGCTTCCTGTGGGGACCGTGTGAAACAGGGAGGGGGAAAGTTGTAGCAAAACCATTCCCCCCTCCTCTTCTCTGCTCCAAAACACCTCCCTCCCCCGCTTTCCTCACATTTGAAAATCTGTGAGGTGGGGAAACCATGGAGGAACTGCAGACTTTCCCATTCCAAGAGTTAAATACCACTTCCTCTCTGCTTCTTCTTGCTTCTCCCAAAGCTGCTTTCTTTCCCTTTCCTTTTTTAACAAGGAAGTGAATAAATTAACCTTTGTATGTAGCAGACACAATTTTATTTGTCACATTTTAGTGATCCTGTGAAACTGCACGTTCTGAGCATTTTTGTTTATCAGGGCTGGCAAACTCTTTTGCTGTAAAATATCAGGAAAGGAGCACAGCAATCAGATCTTACTTCACCTGGAAACCCTCTAGATTTAGTGAAGCCATTGTCTCTCAACCTCAACCCCTCATTTAATAATACAGAGCCAACAAAACTACCTTGTAAGGATTACAGAAAAATAATGATGATGATAATAATGAATGTGAAGAACCTCGAACACTTTAATAGTTCTATTTAAATGCACTTTTACTAGATTCTTTTATTTTTTTATTTTTAAGGGCAAATAAAAGCATTTTAAAATAATATGTAGGCCAATCCATTGTACAGGTCTTGCAGAATGAGGTGGTATAATTTGGGACTGTGGGTATATATCTTTGAATGCCTCACACATAAAAAAATATCTGATATGCTAATTTATTACATGTAGGGAAGTGATATTTTTAAGTATTTAATGTTTTCATAGTGATGTTGCTTTTAATGTGTGAGGAGCCTGCAGAGGAGAGTGTCTGCATGTTTACACCTGTGAGTGCTGTCAACAGCTGCCAGACATGGTGGCAACACGCAGTCTGCAAGACCAGAGACACCAGTTGCGGGGGAACACATGGCTTATTGGGCACTGTAGTTTTTCAAGGGCTGCTGGGAATTGTAGCTCTGAGGGGGGTAAGAAACTAAGAAGGTAAGAATAGCTTGCTGGGTCAGTCCAAGGGCCCATCTCGTCCAGCATCCTGATGGAGGGTATTGAGTTTTGTTTTTTAAAATAAATTTTTATTAAATTTTCCATAACATCTCTGTTCGTACCACATATCACATCACATATTTTAGCTTATTGAACTTCCCTCAACTCCTCTGACAATCATCCATAATTAATTTTGTATCCTCGCATTCCTTAATTGTAGTATCGCATATCAATAAAATATTTTATACTCATTTACATTCTTGCAATATTCCTTATTTTTTTCACAAAGCTTCTTTAAAGCACACTAGCGTTGTGTGTTCCTCACATACAGTTTTCAAATATTCTCTGAATTTTCCCCAGTCCTCCAAAAATTTGTGGTCTCTTTGAAATCTGATTTTCCCTGTTAATTTGTCCAGTTCTGCATAGTCTATTAGTTTTGTTCTCCAATCTTCCAAAGTCAGTAGTTCTTCTTCTTTCCATTTTTGGGCCAACAGTACTCTCGCTGCTGTTATTGCGTACTGATAAAGCTTACAGTCTCTCTTATTTATTTGATTTTTAGTTATTCCCAGTAAGAAGGCTTCTGGTTTCTTTACAAAGCTATATTTTAGCATTTTCTTTAATTCATTGTATATAATTTCCCAGAACCCCTTCACTTTCTTACACTCCCACCACATATGAATAAATGTACCCTCTTTCTCTTTACATTTCCAACATTTGTTACTAGTTTTGTACATTTTTGCCAATTTAACTGGTGTCATATACCATCTATAAACCATTTTCATCACATTTTCTTTTAATGTAATGCATGCTGTAAACTTTAAATTTTTGTTCCATATTTTTTGCCAATCTTCCAACTCTATGTTATATCCTGGCCCAGTAAATCATTACCGCTTTGACTTCCTCATCCATCGTGTGCCATTCCAGTAAGATTTTATACATTTTTGAAAGTATCTTACAATCATTGTTAACAATTTCTGTTTGAAATTCCGAATCTTTTTCTTTATACCCTTTTTCTTTCACCTCTTTTTTGAAGATATCACTTATCTGATGATAGTGCAGCCAATCATATACATATTCTTTTACTTGCTCATATGGTTTCAATCTCCATTTCCCTCCCTCTTTCACCACCAGATCTCCATAAGTAATCCAGTCACTCCTCATATTAACTTTCTTAACTCCCATGACTTCTAATGGGGATAACCAATGTGGTACCCCCATTTCTAGAATGTTTTTATATCTGTCCCATACTTCAATTAACGATTTCCGGAAAATATGATTCTCAAACGATTTGTGACCTTTTTTCTTCTCTTGCCATAAATACGCGTGCCACCCAAATCTGTTATCAAATCCTTCTAGATCCAATAATTTTGTATTCTTAAGTTTTATCCATTCCTTTAACCAGCAAAGACATGATGCTTCATAGTATAACTTCAAATCTGGCAGGGCGAAGCCTCCTCTTTCTTTTGCATCTGTTAACAATTTGTATTTAATTCTCGGCTTTTTGCCCTGCCAGATATATCTTGAAATTATTCTTTGCCATTCCTTAAAAATCGTTACACCTTTTAATATTGGAATCATCTGAAATAAGAATAACATCTTAGGTAGCACCGACATCTTAATCATTGAAATTCTACCCCAAAAGGATAGTTTCAACCTTCCCCATACCTCCAGATCTTTCTTAATTTCATTCCACACCGGAACATAATTGTTTTGAAATAGCTCAATATTCTTTGGAGTTAACCATATTCCCAGATATTTAACCTTTTCCACAATTTCAATACCTATCTGTTGTTGCAGCACTTCCATCATTGATTGATCCATATTTTTAGTCATAATTTTAGTTTTTCTCCTATTTAATAAAAAACCTGCCACTTCACCAAATTTTTCAATTTCCTCTAACATTTCAATTGCACTGTTCATCGGGTCTTCCGCCATTATAACCAAATCATCAGCATAGGCTTTTACTTTATATTCATTTTGGCCTACTGTCACCCCCTTTATCCTGTCGTTTTTCCTAATTGAGTTCAGAAAGACTTCCAGTACCATTATAAATAGTAAAGGTGAGAGCGGACAGCCCTGTCTAGTACCTTTTGATATTTTAATTTCTTCTGTTATCACATTGTTTACTATCAACTTCACCCTTTGTTCGGTATATATTGCCTTAATTCCATTGAAGAAATCATTCCCCATCTCCTTACATTCTATATTTTTCAACATAAAGTCCCATGACACATTATCAAATGCCTTTTCGGCATCTACAAACATTAGCTTTGCTCGTTTCTCATTCCTGGCTGATAGAAGTTCCAAAATATTTATTATATTCCTCACATTGTCTCTCATCTGTCTGCCAGGAAGGAAACCCACTTGATCCTAATGAATGATTTCTTGTAAAACCTTTTTTAATCTCTTTGCCATTATTCCTGCAAAAATTTTGTAGTCCGTATTTAACAGAGAGATCGGTCTGTAATTCTTTACTTGTGTTAAATCCGCGTCTTCTTTTGGAATAAAAGTTATAAATGCATCCTTCCAAGTCTCGGGGATCTCCCTCTCTTTTAAGATATTATTCATTACTTCTTTTAGGTGTCATCAGGGTTAGTCTCAGCTCTTTGTAGTACCTTGCTGTAAAACCGTCTGGTCCTGGTGCTTTCCCATTTTTCAACTCTGTTATTACCTCCTTAATCTCCTCGATGTCAATCGGGGTATTCAGCCTCTCTGTTGCTTCTGTCGGGATCTTTTGCACCTCTTTTTCTTTTAAATATCTTTCTATTTTCCTTATATTGTTCTTTTCTTTCTTGCTATACAGTTGTCTGTAAAAGTCCAGGAATCCTTTTCTAATGCCTTTAGGACTGATTATCTTTTCACTTTCTTCTTTAATTTTGTTTATTGTACTTTGTTCTTTCCTTTTCTTGATCTGCCAGGCAAGCCATTTTCCTGATTTATTTGCAAATTCAAAATTCCTTTGTCTTAGTCTTTTAATGTTCCATTCCACCTCTCTATTTAATATCATTGCGAATTGGGTTTGCAAAACCTTGATACTTTGTTTAATTCTGGTGTTATTTGGTTTCCTAATTAATTTTTGCTCATTTTCCATGATTTGTTTTAGGATCTCTTTCCTTTCTTTCTCTCTGTTCTTCTTCTTGATTGAATTCTGTTGTATAAGAAATCCTCTCATCACCGCCTTGCTTGCATCCCATACTATACTCATTTTTGTTCCTTTGTTGCAATTATCCATGAAGCACTCGTTCAATTTCTTCTGTGCCTCTTGTACAAATTTTTGATCATCGAAGAGATAATCATTCATTCTCCATCTAAATGTTCTTTCTTCAAAGCCCTTAAGCTCTAACTTAATCGGGCTATGGTCTGAAATTACTCTTGGTTCAATTTCCACTTGAAGGATTCTTGGAGTTAATTCGCTCGAAATCCAGATTTGATCAATTCTAGACATTGACTGATTTGGTTCTGAGTAAAATGTAAATTGTTTTCCTAATGGATGTCTTAATCTCCAAATGTCTATTAAATTACAGTTTTTGACCATTTCAAAGAATGTTTTGGGTAGTTTACCTTCTTTTGTTCCACTATCTCTCAGTCTATCCATTTCTATTGAAACTACCCCGTTCATATCTCCCATCACAATTATCTTTTGATCCACATATTCCAAAAGTTTTTCTTCCAAGTTTTTGTAAAAATCAGTCTTATTTCCATTAGGTGCGTAGATCCCGACAATTATTAATTTTTCGCCTTGCCAATTAATTTGAACAGCAATAATTCTTCCTTCTTCGTCTTTGAAAATTTGCTGGGCTTCAATTTTACTCTTTATATACAAAATCACACCTCTTTTCTTTTCTTTGTCTGATGATATATGTCAGAGCCCCTGAGCCCCTGACAATATAAATTCATTTCCAAGTCTTTTATTAATCAAAATTTTCCTGTGCCTCTTTGCCACATGTGTCTCCTGTAGACAGATTATATCTAAATTTTTCTTCTTTAAAAGTTGTTCCACCCTGTTCCGTTTTTTTTATCATTCAAACCGTTAATGTTCCAATTCCAAATTTTTAGTGCCATATTGTTTTCCAATTATTAAAATGATAATAATAATTTGTCTTCTAATTTTTATAATCTTTCTTCTTCTTCCTCTTCTTCTTCTTCCTCTTCTTCTTCTTCCTCTTCGGATTTCTCTCCCTTTTTCATCCTCTCCTCCAACTCCTTCAGTCCTTTAACGTCCACTCCTCCTGTTGCTCCTTTGGCTTCTTCCTCTGTTAGTAATTCTTTATATTTTCTCTGGAATTTACCTATCTCCTCCGGACTGGTCAGTCTGTGCCTCTTATTTTTATACATAAAGGAGATCCCTTCCGGGAACTCCCATTTAAATTCTATGTTGTTCTTTTTGAGAATTTGCACCTGTGGCTTATAGGGGTCTATCCGTTTTAACAGTCTAATTGGGATGTCTTTAAAGATGATTATATAACAACCATCTATAGATAATCTTTTTCCCCTATTTTTTTGGAGGACCAGATTTCTCATGTCTCTATCCTTAAAGGTTATGAGGCAATCCCCTGGAAATTTCTTTGCCTTAGTCGTCCTTACTTTCATTCTGAAAGCATTCTGTATTGTACTTGCCACCTCCTCTGCTTGGAGCTCCAGCCATTTTGCCAACTCTATTACTAGTTTTTGTCTGATGTTCTCTCCTTGAGTTTCTGGAGTCCCCCTCAACCTTAAATTAACTTCCCGCTGCCGAAGTTCGTTCATTGAAATCGCATCCCACATTTCTTCTTGTGATTTATTGGTTTCCAAAAGGCCTACCCTAATTTTGTCCTCTTCGCGTTTTAGTGCCTTCATTTCCAATTTTGTCCTTTTCATTCCTTCCTCCAACACATGAGTTCTTTTGGATACCTCTTTAATTTGCCCTTTCAGTTCATTTACTGTTTCATCTATTTTTTAATCCATTTTCCCAATCTTTGAATCCACCTGTTCTATTTTTGTTTCTAAGTTCTTCTCGCTTTGTCTAATCTCTGCGAACATTTTTAGTATTTCAGTTCTAAAATCTGATTCTTGTTTAGACCCCTTTCTTTCTGCTGGAGTCATGGAGGGTATTGAGTTATCCAACCCGCGAGGTGTCTGAAGGCAATCTTGTACAGTGGTACCTCTAGTTATGAACTTAATTAGTTCCAGAAGTCCGTTCTTAACCTGAAACTGTTCTTAACTAGAGGCATCCTTTTGCTAATGGGGCCTCTTGCTGCCGCTGCACTACTGGCACACGATTTCCGTTCTCATCCTGGGGCAAAGTTCTCAACTCGAGGTAACTCTTCCAGGTTTAGCGGAGTTTGTAACCTTAAGCGTTTGTAACCTGAGGCATTTGTAACTCAAGGTACCACTGTATAGGGAATGTTTTTTAGATGCCTAATGTTTTATTATGGTTTTTTTGTATGTTGGAAGCTACCCAGAGTGGCTGGGGCAACCCAGTAAGATGTGTGTGATATAAATAGTAAAATTATCATTATGGAATGGGATGCCCCTATTTTCATCAGATAAATGTTGGAGGGTATGTACTTGATACATTTGGCCACCTGCCTACCCAGCAGTGTGAAAAGAGGGGTGTTGCCAATATAATACCAGGCCAAAACACATGCCCAGTGAACTATGCTTAGCTTGGTGGGTAAGGATTTATGAACACCTATGGAAGTATCAGTTAGACAGCTTGTTCTCCTTTTCTTTTTCCAAAGTGATAGTCTCATCTGTGCCTCTGTCCCAGCATGCCTCTGCCTAGCCCAAAAGCCTTTACTCAAGGTGCAGCCTTTACAGTTCATTTCCATGAAGAGAGGAAAAAACTGCAGATGAGCTTAAGGCCATGCACTTAACCATAAACACCCTCTATCTCCCCCCTTTTTTAAAGCCTGAGGAAGAGTTCTGTGTAACTCAAAAGTTCAGATACTGCATTGACAGAAAATATTTCTGGTGCTAATAAAAAAATCAAGAGTCAAAAATATTGGAGAAAATTTAGCAGAGAAACATTCCATAATAATTTTGTGTAAACTTAGCCCTGCTTTACGTCTGGTAGCACGACAGGATCCTGAAGGATGTAGAAATGTAAAACTTTCCTTCTTAATCTATGTCACTTCATATTCTATGTATTCTTCTGCAATGAGGTGTTCAGTTGATTTGTGGTGTGGGAAACCCTCATTTTAAAAGCAAAAATCACAGCCAAAAAAAGTATTCCCTCCTCCCCACCAACCAGACCCACATTGGTGAGGGAACATTTATGAGGGCCTCAGAATCATCTCTGGAATAGTTCATATGAAAGACAGGTGGTGGATCAATGTGTTACTGTCTGTGCCAATTCCAGTCTTGCTTCCTCATTAACTGGCCTCTCTGCCCGCCCCCCATGGCACCCTGGGCACAAGCATGGGCCTCTTCTGCTCTGGCTTCCCTCTGGTGGGGTGCTCTCCCCAGGGAGGCCTTCCTGGCAACTTCTTTACATATTTTTAGGCATCAGGTGAAAATGTTTCTCTATAGCCAGGCCTTTGGCTGAATAAACAATCTTTTAAATGTATTTGTGGGAAGGGGGTTATTGGCTTAGTTTTCTTTTCTTTTATTGTGTTCTAATTTTGTATTTTTATGTTGCGATCTCTGAATGAAGAGTGGTATACAAATTTAAACAAACAAATAATGTGGGTCTTCCCAGCTAGGCTCTTCACATACTTAATTTCAACTATCAAAGAGTTCCCAACCACTCACTATGCTATTCGCTACCATTTCCCCCCATATGATCACATAGAAGGAGCTACATAACATAGTCCTACAGGAAATTAATGACATATTTATTCCGAAATTTGCTGCCAATGAAGCAGCTGGAACACAAGGCAACGGGAAACATAAAGAAATGTAAATGACCTATAATGAGAAAACAATATGTACCGTACTTGGCTTGGAAAGTTCAGGTTAAATGTACAGATACACTTTGGCCAAGTCCCAGTTCCCAACACAGAACAAACCTCAAAACCTGTTCAGGTCTCAAACCTATTAAATTTGAAGTGGATTTGAAATTAGTCAAAACAATATTTGCCTATTCCTATTTAAATTTCCACAAAAAGCCGTTGGCTGTCAATGCAACATATAGAATCAATATATGCCCTTTGGTGGACTGAAGACGAAACTCTGAATCTCTTGCTGTGGTGAAGTGGCCCAGTCGAAGCACAAAAGTCTTCGCTCTGTTTTCTAAATGGTTGTCATTGGCTCTTTACACTCAGTCCCATCTCAAGGAACTCCAGTTGCTGACTAAGGAAATAAACTTTTCACTCATGGGGGGTCAGGCAGGCCTGATGCAATTGAAAAGAGTTACTGGCTAGCTGGTTTATTCATTTAATAGTGAACAGGCCTTCACTTCTAAAGTGAAGTGGAAGATAACACATAATAAACATAGGATTCATCTTTCAAAGGAGCATCACTTACTGCTCCAGGAGAGGATTGAGGTGGGAGGAACAGAAACAGGGGGGACACAGATGGAGTTTTTGCACACAGCTCAGGTGGCGAAGGGACATGAGTTGTGGTTGGGGCCAGGCCTCTCTGTTGCTGCAGCTGCCTCATTGGGTGCAAACCTAGGAATAGCTGAGAGGCTTAGGACTCACGGACATGCCTTTTCCTAACGTAAGTGTACTTTTGTCAAAAAAAGAGTTAATTCCTCACTTTGGACATTCCTTGCCTGGCAGTGGTGACAGTGTCTCAAAGTGTGCTCCCTTTGCTAAATTAGGAAGGTCTCTCCAGCTGGGAGACTGACTGTGCTCTAACCTTAATCAACAATCCCAGGAGGAGAAGCAAACCTTGCTTTTCTCAGCTCTTGAAACTGAGCAAGTTATTTGGGCCTTCGCAAGTTATGCTGTTAGGTTGAAGTGGGGGAAGATGCATTAACAGCAGTATTGAGACGCTGCCTCTTCCACAATCCCGCTGCCCCCCCCCCCTGCCTCCACCTAGAATGGTTCTTTCAGAGGGCCTTAAAAATGTGCTATTCTGTTGTTCTATTGGGTAGTTTTTATTTTATTTATTAACCAGATCTGTTGACTTCCCTTCATTACATGGTCATCACTGTGTGGTTTCCAGCATAACATGTAAAAACAGAATACAAATACAACAAACCCTGCAATTCCAGTAAAATGAAATCAAAATAAAACCATTACATATAAGCATTTCAGCATAATGAAAAATCCTCTGAAAGTCACAATAGTGTTTTCCGATCATGACTTTGCATATCCATTGCATTGCTCCACTGATGTTTGAAAGCAAATTCTGAGATATCATAAGCTCATATTATCTTCTTGTGTTTTTGTTTTGGCCATCAAACAGTTGCTGGAATATTTTTGTTTAAAAAATGTTTGAATTCTAAATACTGGAAAAAGTGTACCCTCAAATCTTAAGTTCCCCATACATTCTTATTTTTAGAAGGTTTACTTATAAAATAATAGAGAACCTGTAAGCCTCCACTTGTTGCTGACCTTCTCCTCCTGTCATCCCTGACCATTGGTTATGCTGGCTGTGCGGTTGGGAATTGATACCGAACAACATCTGGAGAGCTACAGAGTCACCGTCCCCCTTATAAAGCTTTTTTAAAAGCACATCTGTAATAGCCAGTGTGTTTTTTCTTTTAAAAAAGTTTAGGTGTACTCTCATTTCCCTACTCATACAGTATTGAAATACTGCCCCTCAATGAGGCCAAACTTGGATTCACAAAATGTTTAGGGGTATACATCCCCCTGCGTACCCCCAGGTGGCACTGTGGGTTAAAGCCTCAGAGCCTAGGACTTGCCGATCGAAAGGTCGGCGGTTCGAATCCCTGCGGCGGGGTGCGCTCCCGCTGCTCGGTCCCAGCGCCTGCCAACCTAGCAGTTCGAAAGCACCTCCGGGTGCAAGTAGATAAATAGGGACCGCTTACCAGCGGGAAGGTAAACGGCGTTTCCGTGTGCGGCTCTGGCTCGCCAGAGCAGTGATGTCACGCTGGCCACGTGACCCGGAAGTGTCTCCGGACAGCGCTGGCCCCTGGCCTTTTAAGTGAGATGGGCGCACAACCCCAGAGTCTGTCAAGACTGGCCCGTACGGGCAGGGGTACCTTTACCTTTACCTTTAATAGCACAGCTTGATTCTGTGACAGAATTACTGGAGTTTTTGGCTCAAATAAATGGAGTCCCAGCAAAGGTTCTGTCCTGAACTGAAACAGCCACTCGTGTGAATACCAGTAATAAGAACATCACATGCAGTATAAGCATCCCTTTAAAGTCTCCCTACCTGTGTTGATTGTGGGGTAATGCCTCCTATTTTAAGGTAAGGCAGCTTTTTTAAAACACACAAATTCCTGGAGACAGATTTAAGGATTAATTACATACAACCCAAGGGCTCATTATGTATGCTAAAATGTTGGTTTGGGCAACAAAAGAAGCCTTCATTTCTTTTGTTTTCTGAAAGTTGAGCCTAGACTATCAAAATTGCATTACGCTTCCCACCCACTTCTCCCCTCTTGCAGGTCCCCCCCCCCCACACCCTTGCTTTAAATTCTTCCACATGCACAGAGCCCATAACCTCAATTTCTGTTGAGAATTCATAGTTAAACAGCAAAAGCTTCTCAGTTTCTTCAGCACTGGAGGGGAACTCCGCCCTGCAATAAGCTCCAATTACTGGCCTTCGACTGGGACGGATGAAGGATTATCCTCTCCCTCAGCTATGGCCAGCTCTCCAGCCTAATCTTCAATTAGTTCAATTCATAGAGCATGCTGGCAAGGCCAGCCACTAGATTTCCCACGACTTGCACAAACAGCCTTTCTTTCACGCCCCCCACTCGTCCACTCCCCCCACCCACCCAAACAATGCACAGATGGTCTAAGGACTGTCTGTTGCAAACTTCAGTGCATCTGGCCACTAAACCCACCTAACGCACAAGCAGTGAAACAAAGAGGGGGTCTCAGATGCTCGACAGTACCGACTTGTTTCAGTAACTGCACGCCTGTCTTTCTCGGGGAGAGAGAGACAGAGAGAAAAGTTATTCAAGGAGTCAGAAAACAGGTGGATAAACAAAAACAACAAGCAACAAATCTCCTAGGCCAGCACTATAAATTCTTCCTTCTAGTCACTTGCCAATGAGCCTGGAATACCCCTCTCAAAGGGGGGTGGGTGGGAGGGAGTTAATGTTATATTGAAATGAACATCTTGATGTTTTCCTTTCAACTGGAAAAAAAGTTGGCACTGGTCTGGAAGACAGCTCTATTCTTCGCCCTTGTCTGTCTCCGCCTCCCCTGACAATGATAGGAAATGCTCCCTCTTTGCTCAAGAGAAGGGGTCTTGCTCAAGAGCTTCAGAGCAGGGGTTGGCAACCTAAGGCCCATGGGCCACAAGCGGCCCATGGGGGCCATTTAACTGGCCCGTGGACCCCTGCTGCCCACTCAGGGACCCCTGCCACCCGCTTCGTCAGCTCCCGTGCACCGCACTCTGCAGAGCGGAGTGGGGACCCCCTTCCACGATGCTGGCCGGCTTCCCATTGGCTGCAGGAAGCTCCTGCAGCCAATGGGAAGCTGTGCACACCTCATCTGCACCGGAAATAGCATTTGCACAAGCACACACTCACACTCGCAGCATCTGCGGGACCGTGAACTGGCCCAAGCCACAAAAATTTTGCCGACCCCTGCATAAGACCAAGACAGAGCAGAGGAATCCCAGGACATGGATTCAGCCATTACACTGAGGTCTAACATGGTGTATAGAAGGTACAGCTATTCTTAACAACTAGTTTTTTCTGAAGCCCCACTTTGGGGAGTGACCAGGCTAACACATGAACTCTAACTTGGCCCACCCAGGACTTTCTGTGACTATGGATGTCACTTTCTCCTCTTTACCAGCAACTGGTGGGCAGTTGGCATCCCTGAGGGAGAGGGACCTGGCCCAGAGACATTCAGCTGCTGACCCCTAGAGTGTTTGGTGTCAGCTCCAGAGATCTGGGTTCAAATGTTAGTTTGGACACAACATTCACGGGATGGCCTTGTGCCAGTCACAAACACCTCCGATTAACTTGTTCCATAGAGTTCTTGGGAGGGTGTGTAGAACATACACTCCCCTGAAATGCATGGAAGAACAGCATATTTTGTTCTTCGTGCCTTTCTTTTTGCAGGACACATTGGTGGTGTGGACATTTTAGTCTTATGCCCCTTTTGTGAAAGCAAACAACCTCCTTGATTTGTGAGGTTTACCTCTTGAGAAAATATGCTGTTTGATTTAATGACTGAATTTGTTTTTTAAAAGTCAAAAACATATAACATTTTGAGGGTGGTAATGACTATGGTTATGATTTGGAAACTTTAGGAATGCCAATACATTTAGAGGGAAAAGGTAAAAAAGGTAAAGGACTCCTGGACGGTTAAGTCCAGTCAAAGGCAACTTTGGGGTGCGGCGCTCACCTCGCTTCAGGCTGAGGGAGCCAGTGTTTGTCCACAGACAGGTTCACGGGTCATGTGGCCAGCAAGACTAAACAGCTTCTGGCGCAACATAACACTGGGACAGAAACCAGAGCGCACAGAAATGCCGTTTACCTTCCTGCCGGAGTGGTACCTATTTATCTACTTGCACTTTGACGTGCTTTTGAACTCCTAGGTTGGCAGGAGCTGTGACAGAGCAACGGGAGCTCACCCCGTCGTGGGGATTTGAACTGCCGACCTTGTGACTGGCAAGCCCAAGAGGCTCAGTAGTTTAGACCACAGCGTCACCTGCGCCCCTTTATTTTAGAGTAAAGGCATGGGAGAGTATGGAAGCCACTGCTTATTTGCATACTCACTTACATGTATGAGAATTTTAAATTGAAACCAACTTTATAATTTTAGGCTAGACTTTGGAACAAGGGGAGAGAGGTTAAAAAGATCTAAAACAGCTCAGTGGGGAACCTGGTTTGCTTTCTAGGAATAAAATGATAAAGGAGCAGTTTTGTCTCTGCATTTTTCCTATGAAAGACATGCAGTAGTGGACCTACATCTCTGGGGCCCTGAAGCTGGAGCTGTTATGGGGGCCCTTTTGCAACAAGCTCTAGGTAGCCACTGTTCTCTTCTTCAATGGGGTTCTTCCATGACAGATCATCACACCCTTACAACATCTGTGCTACTGACTTTCAAACTTTGGGATTATTGAAATATATACAACGAAAACTTGATCAATCTGAGTTGAGTGACTCAGATTGGGTCTACTAGACCCCAAATGTGGACTAAAGTCATTTCTGGGGCCCTTCTGGGGTTGGGAGTCCTGAAGCTTGAGCTTCATTAGTTTCATAGTAGATCTGCTCCTGAAGACATGTGTCATTTTGGGTCAGATACACTTAACTTAAATCTTAAGTTAACTGAAGCTACATTTCTCTATACCAACTCCCCCCCCCACCTTTTTCTGACCGTGGCCCCCTTCTATCATTGTTTCCTTCCTGTGCCCCCTGCATGGACGTAGCCTAGGGGGGGCCGAGGGGCAGCTACCCCCCATAAGAAAAAATCAATACAAATCTGAGGTTCTTCCCCCCCCCAGCAAAAGTCTGCCCCCTAACAAAAATCCTGGCTATGCCCATGCCCTCCCCCATTCTACCAGTAGAAAGGTAGCTATTTAAATATTTTGTTTGTAAATAGAACATTTTTTATTTATAATTTATATAATGTATACAAAATACAATTACTTAAAATGATAAGAACATAATGAAATATTGTTGAAGCAGAAAAGCATGGAATCTTGGAGCTGGAAGGGACTTCAAGGGTCATCTTTCTAGTGCAACGCCCTCCAACGTAGGAAACTCAACCAAAGCATCCATGACAGACGACCATCCAACCTCTGCTTAGAAACCTCCAAAGAAGGAGAGTCCAGAACCTCATGAGGGAGCTCTGTCTTCCATGTATTATAAAAAGTAAACAACATTTATTTGACCCCAGTTATTTGACACAGAAGGAGAAACCTACAGATTCAGTTCAAAAGGTGCACAGGGAGTTCTGTATATATGGGAGAATCTTTTAAAGCAAGTGGTCCTCACTGACCTGGTGCAAAAAGATCTTGTCATCTGGAGGATCCTTGGCTGCCTAGATAAAACACAAAGGCCCATACACCCTTACCTGGGAGTAAGGCCCACTGAACTCAGTGCAGTTTTCTTCTAAGTAGACACTTAGTTATTTACTAGATGCAGGTCAGCAGCACCAGATGACCCCAGTCGGTTAGATGCTGGGGTGGATTTCCCCCCCTTCACTTCTCACTTCCCTCTGTGCCCCCCAAGACTTGTGCTGTGTCCACCTATTTACGTGATTTTCACCAACTATGGCCCCGTTGGAATATCGGGGGGGGCAGGAGGCAATATGGCCCCCCAGCTGGGAAACACTGCTTTAGACACTTACTTAAGAATAAGTCCTATTGAGTATAGTGGAAGTTACTTCTGAGTAAACATGTAGAGATTAGCAATGCCAAGTAGCTTTAGTCCTGTTATATTTAAATTCTTACAAATGCCAAGTCCCACAAAATGGATATTTGCAACTGAATACCTTTCTCATGTGATCTAAAGTTAAACACTTCAATGACAGAGTAGCAGAGATACATTCTAAGATAATTATCAATCTGTTAGGCTTTCTGCAACACCTTTGTTTAGCTACAGTAGAAGTTTCCATGCTATGCATTTAGCAGTATGCATGCAGAGTTGTTTTCAATTTCAATGTACAATTAAGCAATTATACTTAACACACTGTATGTACAGCATCTTGCTAGTGCACAGGCTCTGCCCAGTATTGTTTTCCCCATGTTACAGATGGGGGTTTGAGAGGGGCAGACCAACATACCACAGAGGGACATGCCAGATGGAATGGAGTCATTATTCATGCATCTGCCCATTTACAAATAAAGCAGGATGGGATGTGTGTCTTGCTTCAAAAACAGGGTCCCGAACCCTCAACCATCCAGCATCTGACTTGAGTCAGGAATGGATAAAAGTGCCTGGAGAAAAGGACCTGCACACACAATTAAGGCCACCTATTGAGTCCTTGGCTGTGTGTAGTTCACACTTGGGCACTTTGCTGCGCCACTTTTTTTATTGTGATTTTTTTTACAAAAGGATTCTCTATTTTTTACCTTGGTTTTATTTCTTTTTCTTCTCTTGCTGAATCTGGAGCCTCTGCACTCCTCTCACCCAATGCTTGAATGTAGACCTCCAGCAATTTTGTTGCCCCCCCACCCCGCCAGCTATCTTTGGAGTTAAAGCCCACCCCACTCTGCCAGCCAGCATGGCAGCTCCCCATTTCCATTGCAGAGGTTGAGGTTGTTGCTACAAATGGCTCCTGATTCAACACTAGGCATTTGCAGATTACAGCCATGTGTAGAATCCCTTAATGTGAGCATACCCAGTGTCAGATTGAGAGACAAATTTAAAATCTTGCCCTGTCTAGAGCAGATGTTCTCCATGGTGTTGAAACTCATTAACCTCAAGACAGTTTATTGACTATCTTGTCAGTTTCATGTGCAGGCAAATATACCAACTGCTTTGGGACTTTTTGTGTTGAATCTGTAGGCCACTTTACATATATTTTGGTTTACAGCTAAGATACTTTAAGTATGGATCTAAAAAATAGTGTCTATTGACTACATATGTGAACTGTGGCAACTGTGTGTGTGAGACACACACAGAGGCAGACACACACACACACACACACACACACACACACACACACACAGCAGGGGCTGCTGGACATACCAGGTGGACTATACTTGTCTTTGCAGGTCACAGTTTGTGGAGGCCTGCTATTCCCACAATGTTTGTGGGAATCAGATATTTCCTTCATCATATAGGAGAAAAGCCTGCACATGACTTTGTTTACTTTGTGGGGAAAGTGAAATGATTCACATACTAATGAATATGTCATTCAGATGGTCTTTTGTTTTGTGTGAATGAAAGTAGTGGCTTCAGGCAAACTTGGCATGGAAAACGAGGGAGAAACCACAAAACAGCAATGCTGCTCCTTAAAAGGAAATCTCTCAGTACAGTTTTCTGTATAGCCCAACAGCAAAGGGATCAACAGCAAACTCCCATACGTAACTGTGCTATGATATGGACCTCTGGCACTGCTGGGTCTGCCCTACTGAATATGGTTCTAGTCACCATCTAGTCACCTGAAGAAGATAATTATAAGACTGGAACAGGGGCCTTGTTTGCCAGTGCCCAGGATGGGTGCCCACGCCCAGCCCTCGCTGCTGGCGGCCCACGGGGGGTGCTCTTCCCCCTCCACACTCCTCAGCCCACATAACTGCCAGGCAGGCGCTCACACACTGGGTGGGGGTGGGGCTTGGAGGAAGAAGAGCTTCCTTTGCCACTGGGCGGGCACGGAGGGGGCTCTTCACCCTCCCCTCCCCAGCCCTCTTGCAAGCTGGGCAGGCGATGGGGGTCTCTGGGGGGAGGGAGCACCTTGTTCACATAGACCCAGACTGTGCGCCCGGGCCTCACTGGCACCCCTCACACTACGCCACTAGACTGGAAACAGATACAGGATACCTTAGGCCAACTAAAATGAGAACAGGCTTCCTGTGGTGGGAAAGCAAAATCACATTCTCACAGAAGTGCTAAACCTCCAGGATACTGTCGGAAGGGGCTCATAGGACTGAATTGTCCCTCCATTTTAATTTTTTTAAAAATCAACATGGAAAAATAGCATGTTAAGGATAGGGCATCTAGCTTAGGCTTCTCCACAGCCTGTTAGTTTTCTGTGTGCTGGTATTTGGAACTGGGCCTAATGGCTGAGGGACAGGGAACAAGTGGTGGTGGGGGGGTGGCACCGACTCTTAGGCTTCGCTGCCTGAGACATGTCCTTCATCCCGCCTCCTTGGTGGGCTGGCTCTGGTTGCTAATCTTTTAGGGTGAAGTGCAAAGCCTAGTAACTGCAAGGTGCCGCATCACAAGAACTCCCTTGCCTTCCAAAGAGGAGCAGGAAAGAGTTCAAGCAGCAGCCAGAGCACCATGAAGGGCATTCGGCAGTAACTGGAGGCTTCTGAATTAACATAGCATTTGACAAGGCACAGGATGCTCAAGTTTTGCCCCCTGGTGTTCAGTGGGATAGATGTCCCATTGGAATAGTCCTCTCCTTTAAAAAATACATTGGTTGTACATAGTATAAGTAATACATATAATTTAGAACACAGAAAAATAACAGTAATCAACTTTACAAATATTAACTGAAACTGTTTAGTAATACTAGTATCTTAAGTTGTTAAGTAATAAAATTTAACTACCCTACAATATGAAAAAACTTGCTGTTGTACAAATATTAAAAAGAAGCAGACCACATTTCAACTTCAGCTAAATAAATGATGGGCATAATTTAAATATGGAACGTATTAAATACCTAATCTTTATGATTCAGCTGTTTGTTGTGTAAATTATATTTAATATATAGCATCCAATGTCTTCCAGAGAGCAAAACAAAATGGAAATAAAAGAGACAAAAACAAAAAAGAGGAAAATAAGTCATTTTCTTCTTCTTCTTTTTGGCATATAGCAAGGAGAGAGGGTTGCCACAATCCGCTTTTCATTTAGTGGTCAATAGCACTCTAAAACAGTGGTCTCCAGCCTTTTTGGGGAGGTCAGTGAACAATTTTGCAAATTAGAGAAACTGTTGTGGGCACCATACTTATCCTACAACCAAGCCCACACGACAAACTATTCTGTCAGCTAGAATGGGATACTTGTTTCCAGCCTAATTTCCGCCAGGGTGGTGAGGACCCCGTGGGCCCCAGGGAAGGGCCTCTGGGGGCGCTGACATGGACAATCCCTGCCCTCAAAGATTGCAATTCCTCCTCAAAAGTATCTGCTTGATTCCTTCCTTGCTTGACCCACAGGGTCCGTGTAATTTTACTTAGTATTGCTAGATCTCAGAGTTTAATGTGCTGTTTTTGAATAGGTGTGTGTGTGTATTTTTTGTTTCTGCTAGTTGGCCTGCAGTATTGAGCCACTATAATTACTGTAATCAGTGTTATGGAACTGATACTTTGAGAGACATTGATAGGTAGACTTTTGGGTCTTAGGGTATGTCAGCCTAAAGAATAGTATTCATTTACTGATTCATTTTTATTTATTTATTTGGCCACAACTGTTTGGCTTCTAGGCAAGTCCACCAACCATGACAAAAAACATCCTTTCTCCTTCTCTGCTTCCAGCAATTATCCCTACACATTTTTGCTAACCTAACTAGAGTCAAATGCCATTATGTTAATAATTTAATAGGAACCTCTACTGAGAATGTAGACAGTAATGCTTATGTATACATGACCAAATATATTTCCAAAAGCATTTTTGTGGGAGTTACTTACATAATCTGGATCTATATGCTTCTCATAATAATTAATGTCCTATGCTTTAGAATGCATCAGTTTATGCTTCTCCCAAAATATCCAGCCCTCCCAAAAGCACATCTGCACAGCCTGCACATTGTTGACCTCTCCTCACTCCTGGTCAGGGGCAGGTGCCAGGAGGCTATTGCTGCACTTCCGCCCCAAGAGTCCACTATTGGTTGGGGGGTACGGGGATCTATCGTGTGTGGGGGGGGGGCTCTGGATAGTATCGCTTTTTAACTTTATTTTTAAAAAGAATATCCTCACCATGATATGGTTTTATATCTGCGTAAGTGTCACCACCACTGGCCAGGACTGAAACCTGTAGACAAAATACAAAACCCTCACAGCTTGCAAAGCAGTACAATTCTGCCTGTCTCCTCTTTGCAAGCAAGTTTGCAGGAGGACGCGGCAGGAAGCCCCACTAATCATCTGAGTGAAAGGGACTTCCTGCTGAAGAGATGGCACTTGCTTTGTTCTGCATGTGCACCCTCCAAATCCGTTATTGCCTCCTTTGTATACCCTCAGAACAAAGGTCTCACCAGCCTCTCACCGGGCACCATGCCATGTGAACAGATGGGTAGAGAAAGTTGGGCAGCCAGACATCCGTGTCTGCCTGTTCAGGGAGAGTATTGAGAGCAGAATTAACTAGCTGCTCTGACGGCTATTCACCCCTGAGCCTACATGACTAGAGAGAGACTGAAGGGAAAACAGGAATCCAGATGGAGACACAGCCACCCTCGAGATTTTAATGTGGGGAAAACAAATTTGGAAGCCAGCTGAAGCCTAAGTGCATGCTGGTGTTTCCTGGGAAAGGCAAGACTGGGGGAAGTCAAGGCCACAGCAAGGGAAGGAGTTTTCACACTGATGATTTGCAATTAAAAATCCCAAGATTACGATGAGAGATAAATGGGTATATATTTTGGGGGGAAATATTTAGGGAACCCTGAAATTTTAGAGGGTATCCTGATTGCTTTGTTCTCACCTTTATAGGAAGACTGGTGTACACAAAATAACATTTCCATCCCGCTGGAGATGCTGTGGAGATGCAGCAAGAGCATGTCCATTGTCCAGGCTCCCAATCTTCAAGCATCCCCTGCCCCCTTCTGAACAGCACTTAGGCCTGTAGAGCATGCAGGCTTATCACAGACTCTCCACCCAACTGGGGGCCTTGCACAGTGTTCCTGATCAAATGGAGAGGGCCTATGCATATATACAACTTGTGTGCCCATGGGCTAATGCTCACACAAGGGGACACTGAACCTATGCAGGTCAGGAGCAGGAAAGGAGTCCTCACAGGAGAAGCAGTCCACACATCCCTCCACAAGTGTAGTGAATGGAACCTGACATTGTTTTGTAAGAAAGGAAAGGTAGGTGAGAGGGACATGGGTGGCCCTGTGGGTTAAACCACAGTGCCTAGGGCTTGCCGATCAGAAGTTCGGCCGTTCGAATCCCTGCGACGGGGTGAGCTCCCGTTGCTCGGTCCCTGCTCCTGTCAACCTAGCAGTTCAAAAGCATGTCAAAGTTCAAGTAGATAAATAGGTACCACTCCGGCGAGAAGGTAAACGGCGTTTCCGTGCACTGCTCTGGTTCGCCAGAAGCGGCTTAGTCATGCTGGCCACATGACCCAGAAGCTGTACGCCGGCTCCCTCAGCCAATAAAGCAAGATGAGCACCACAACCCCAGAGTCGGCCACGACTTGACCTAATGGTCAGGGGTCCCTTTACCTTTACCTAAAGGTAGGTGATGACTCAAGGACATAGCCTCCTCCTGGCCCATCCTAGATTGCTTACCCCAGTGTGTGACAGAGCCATACATCTGGAACTCATATTCACACAATTAGGCTTATATCGCAGTCTACTTTGGCAACACAGGAACAGTGGATGAACAAGGAGACAATAAGGGAAGGTGAGGAAAGACAAAGCGCCAAGCTGTATGTTACATTAGCATTAGGTTACCAGATTTTTTTCAATGAATTTGGGGATGCTTTTCAACTTCCTGCTAAATAGATGGATTTTGTCAGGGGACTGATTTGTAAATCCGGGGACTGTCCCTGGGAAACAGGGACGTCTGGTGACCTTATATTAGCACATAATTAGGCAGCGTGTGTGTGTGTTTCTTTGTTGAAAAGGCAGTCCAGAGGAGAAATGTGGCATGTGGTGGGTGGGTGGGAGAATGGATTTAACCCTTTAGCCCTGCTGTGGTCCCAACAGGGGTGGGCCTTACTGTGGATGCAGAGTAAGTCAGGACCCCTCCCAGCACACTCACATCCAGGCCCTATCCAGACCCAAACACACTTCCAGTGGCCATCCAGCGTCACTCCCACATGGCCCAGTCTTGAGGTAATGGAGGCTGGCTTTTGTGGCAACATAGTGAAGGTTCAGCCTCGGAAGGTAGGGCCTTAGTTCCCAGGATAGCGGCAGAGCATGCACTCTGCATGCAGAAGTCCCAGGACTGGCTGTTTAAGGTCTAGAACAAGATCAGTCGCAATGGTAAGACAACTGAGAGAAGGGAGGCAGACAGTTTGAGATGAAAAGCGACATAAGAATGTACATAAGGATCTTGGCTCTTTAAACCATTTTAAGGTTTAGAATTTGATCTTGTCACTGTATGTCTTTGCTCTTATTTTGTGAATACATGCTCTTCTTCTTCTTTCTTCTTAAATGAAAAATATTGGGGTTTTCCGAGATCTTTATAAAATGAAAAATCTCCCACCTCCACCCATTTGGTGTTGGATGGGCCAGAGAAGGCGTTCAAATAGTAAATAACATTCCCTCTGATTTATGTTTTATTCTTTTCCCCTTAGTCTCTTCCCTTCCCCCCTCCCCACCCCCAGCAGCTGCTACTGCAGCCTCAACTTTTAATAGAAAAGCTAGCAGGAGACAGCGATTCCTTTGAAGACCAAGCCAATGCCCTCCGCCCATTGGCATGGGGCGGGTGCCGCTCCCTTTGAAAGGCTCCCTTGGCAGCCGCTCAGAGACCAAGGATGGGAGCCATTTTAATGGGAGAAGCTTCTCCACTCTGCAATGTACAGTTGGCTGCCCCTCCAACACTCATTCAGATTTTACGGGACTATATATAAAGTTATTTATGACCACCTCCTGGCTACTGACTTTTTAACAGGGGAGTGTGACCCCAAAATAGTTACCTGGGGCTCAGCATCTTTTGTTGCTCCTGCAGACAGAGTTGAAACACAAAAAGAATGCTTTGTCTGAAGTTAGTTATTTTACTTAAAAGGGGGGGGGGGCGGCGACAGCTTCTGTTAGGTTTGTCAAAACTGAATATACCCTAGCAAAACCTGAAGTATTAACTGCAACATGTTTAGTATTTTGTTCCCAGGCTTTATATACCACTTGCACCATCTAGTGACTCCATCTAGTGGCTTAGAGGGTGGTCCAGGGTCTTACTTGACAGAGGACAGGTCTTCTGTTTGCACAGCTATCTGGTCCAAGATGCAGAACCCCAAGGAGGGAGAGCAGGAAGCCTGAGGTTGCCCATCAACAGCTGGCCCCAGGACAAGCGACTGCACACACAGGCCACCTGGTCAGCCAGGTGAACTGACGGGGGTCTACTGTTATTATTACTTTTCTTATTATTAATCTGTTGCTTTCTCTTTTTTAAAAATAATAATATTTATTGAGGTTTTGAAAGATTACAAAAATAAAGGAAAAAGAAGAAGGACAAAAAAACAGAAGAATAAAAACAATTTTTTTAAAAAGACAAATCAATCCTTCCATAACTTATCTTTCATTTGCTTGTTTCCTTGACCTCCTCACACCTCCCTTTTTTGTATTCTAGTTCAATTAACTATTTCAGCAAATCCTTTCCATCTTTGTTTTTATCCTAATAATTTATCTTAATATAATGTGACTTTACATTCTCACCAATTAACAATCTATTTTTACTTAATCCTTTATTACATTTCTGCTAAAACCACATAACTTCATTCCAACATCCTTCTAACATTCCTTAATTTTACAATGTTTCTGTAAATAAACTTTAAATTTCTTCCAATCTTCTTCCACCGACTCTTCTCCCTGGTCTCGGATTCTGCCAGTCATTTCCGCCAGTTCCATGTAGTCCATCACCTTCATCTGCCATTCTTCCCGGGCGAGTAGATCTTGTGTCTTTCAATACTTTGCAATAAGTATTCTTGCTGCTGTTGTTGCATACATAAAGAAAGTTCTGTCCTTCTTTGGCACCGATTGGCCGACCATGCCCAGGAGAAAGGCCTCTGGTTTCTTCAGGAAGGTATATTTAAATACCTTTTTCATTTCATTATATATCATCTCCCAAAAAGTCTTAATCCTTGGGCACGTCCACCAAAGGTGAAAGAATGTACCTTCAGTCTCTTTACATTTCCAGCATTTATTATCAGGCAAGTGATATATTTTTGCAAGCTTGACTGGTGTCATGTACCACCTGTAAATCATTTTCATTATATTTTCACTTAAGGCGTTACGGCATGCAATCTGTTGCTTTCTCTTCTTCATCCTCCTTCTTTAATTTTATTTCATCTTGTTCTCTTTCCCCTTATTTTCTTAAATTATGAATAAAAATAATAATAGTGATTTTAAAAAGGTCACTGGGCAGAGTCTTCTCCACAAAAGCTGCTCCCTTCCCACTGCTATGGTAAGCTTAGGGACATTGGGTGGAATTAAATATATTACAAAGGAGATTGTTTCATCACCACAAGGTTGCCTGATGGAACAATCTCCCCTGTCCTGTCCTCTTCCTGCACACTGTTCTGGGTGATCTCTGGACCCTCCAGATTTGGGGGAGGCATGAGGGGCACGTGGGGCAGGGAGAAGGGGAAACACCACTGCACTAGCAGGAGGCCTTGCTCTGGCTTCCACTAGTGGAACAGCAAAGTTGCACCCATAGGTTCACTTTTATAGGAGCTTCTCTGCAGCATTTTTCAAAAATTTCTGTATTGCTGATGTGCTGCTGAAATGCTTCAGGGATCCTTGTTTTGCGTGTTCAGACCCAGAGACCTCCCCCCTAAATAAATTCACACTTGACTCAAATTTTAGTTTTGGTTTTTGGCAGAATTTAGGCCACAACTGTATTGATCACAGAAGGTGAGTGGTTGCATAGGCTCTGGTTCGATTAGCTCCCTGCACCCTTGCAGGCAGCACTGACCCAGAGCTCTATCATAGGGCAGCCAAGGGTGAACACCTGGGAAGGTGAAAAGCCAGAAACAGACTATGTTCACCACCCAGGTGCCCCCCTGGACTCAGGCACGGGCACAACTCCCTCTCGGGCTTTGATCAAACCAGTTGAGTCCCTGGATTCCTTTAACAGAATACCCTTCACATAGGGATGGTGAGACCGCTCTTCCATCCCTATCACCTGAACCGGTGCCTATCCGCCACACGAGCACCGCACTCGCTGCCAACCACTCACACCTGTAACCAATCCCTTAACTCCGCTGACATGGAGGTCAGCCACAAATCATTCCCAATTACAGACAGATGAACCCCACCAAGCCTGTAAAGGGACGCATCACGGAAGGTAATGCCCGGTTGACGGATCACTGTCCCACCCAAGGCCAGAACCTTCTTGGCCACTACGCTCCGCATCCGCCTCCTGGCCCTCTCGGTGGCAGCTGGGCATCGGCTACCACACCACACACGTCGCTGCAACAGCTGTGACCAAAATATTTTGCATGCAGGAAGAACTGCATTCAACTCTTCCAAGTCCTCCTGCATGCAGGTCTCCAGGCTCAAGCCGGGAGCTTCCAGCAAATCCTTCTCACCCAGCTGCACCACCATCGCCGCGGGCATGCCTTCCACAGACACCTTCGCCTGCACCATTGGGAGAAGCTCCTCGCAACGCATTCCTCATCTGGACACCCAGGAAATGCACACATGGTCAAGGAATCCAAGCCTGCATCCGAATCCAGATCCGCCGCCCTCCTGCCGGCCCAGTGGCCAATGCTGTGCCTGACTATCCAGACGTGCAGGGAATGAACTTAGGAATGAACAAAACAATATTAATAACTACACCTCAGTGCCGCATCCGAACATAACCCCTGTATGCGTCAGATTTCCAGCGGCCCAGATCCTTGATCCTGTTGATGGACAGGCCCCAGTGCGCAGTGGTAGTAGCTGCACCAATGCGGAAAGAATGAGTTTTCAAACTCACTGGCCAGCAGGTCACACGCTGCCAGCGCCTTGCGCATTACTGCAGCAATTGATGCCTCCTTAACAGGAACCCATCCTCATGAACCAGGAAGGGACCATCTCCAGGCAGGCGAAGTGACGAATATCTCTTGACATCTTTCATTGGACAAGGGCCGGGCTTACCAGTGGCAGGCAGCCTCATCAAGGTGTCTCTGCCCAGCTGGTCCGTTTTGGAATTTTGAATAGTGAGCACCAGTTCAGCATCTGAAAGCTGAACGTCCTGCAAAAGCGAGCCCCTGGAAGCCCTTCCCTGTGCTGACTCCAGCACCACTTTGCCCACACGCAGTGCACCGAAAAAGGCAATTGAAAATGCTGCCGCAAAGAGTCTTGACTCATAAGTAGACCTTAACTTGCTTAACCTTACTGATGAACCCTGTAGTAAGATAAATTGTGAATTAAACGAAATTCCCCAGGGGCCTTCTTGGGCACAACACCCAACGGGGAAAGGTGCAAATCCGGGTAAGGAGGGCACTCAAATGGCCAGCCATCCTTCCTAACACAAGTTCCTTCCTGATCTTTTTCCTGGCTATATCAGGCATCTCTCTCACTGATTTTTGATTTTCAACTTTCATGGCCCTGGGTGAGAACACCACTGGGATACGAAAGCCCTCTGAAAATCCAAGCCACAAATATGAGGCAGCTCCCATGTCAGGGTAGTTGCCCAGTCATGCCCTCAAGGCAGTCAACTTAATGGGAGTGTGAGCTCGGGTCAGTAAGATATCCCTTAACATCACAGGCTGCTTGAGGAGAGGCTCCCTTCTGCTCCTGCTGGGAGCTCCTCCTTGCCCCACGAAAGGGCCACTTGGCCCCACATGAAGTGGCAGGGTGACCCCCAAAACACTTGTCGCAAGCATGGGAATACCTACAACCCTGACGCTGGCAGGATCCTTTCTTGTATTCCCAGCAAGAAAGGCGCCTCCCTGGCTTCTTAATGTCTTGCTTGGATTTTGGCTGCTCAGTGGACTTATTCTCAGAATTAGGTGAGACATAAGTAGTCCACACATCCAGATCCTTATGATCCCATTGAGCAGAATTGTGGCCCCAATACAGACCCAGAGCCGTGTCTGAATCATCATCAGAGGTCTGAGATGACATACCAGTAGATGAAGAGGAATCGCCATCTCTGCACCTCTTACCCTGCATTTGGAGCAGCAGAAGAAGAAGAGTTTGGATTGGATATCCCGCCTTTCACTCCCTTTAAGGAGTCTCAAAGCGGCTAACATTCTCCTTTCCCTTCCTCCCCCACCACAAACACTCTGAGGTGAGTGGGGCTGAGAGACTTCAGAGAAGTGTGACTGGCCCAAGGGCACCCAGCAGCTGCAGGTGGAGGAGCAGAGATGTGAACCCGGTTCCCCAGATAACGAGTCCACCGCTCTTAACCACTACACCACACTGGCAATGACTCCTCTGCTGCTTGCCACCAGATGAAGGGACTCTAGGCACTGGGAGATCCTCCTTCGAAGACTGGACACTGAGCGCCTCCCTCGAAAGGGCTGACTGAACCTGCACAGAACTAAAAACATGTGAGGAGCTTGGCTGGGAGAAAATTCCCCCTCCCACCTGCTGTGTGGGCTGAGGCCCTGAGCTCCCAGACCCTGGGGGTGCTGACTGCGAACGAGGCAGCCCTGACCAAAAGGCCTGCTGTACCATAGCACCCGTACTCCCAGGAAGACCCCTGGGACTAGCTGGGACTGGGATTCTGGAAGGCTGAAATTGGAAAAGCAAGGCCCCAGAAGGCCTCCCTTCGCTCACATCCGAAGGACCATGAGCCTCAAAAACAGTAGAAGATGTGGAGGGGCCAGGCTGAGAATCAGGCTGCCTCCCAAATTGCTGGGCCAGCAACTCAAGTTCTGAATTGAACCTAGTCATGACAGCAGGGGCTGAACCAATATTAGCCATAATTGCACTCAAGTGATCCAGTGTAAGTTGAGGGACTGCAGGGGCCGGAGCTGGATGCAGTGACTTAGATGTGTTGAATAGTGGGTAGACATGACAGACGACACAGCGATTTCTCCAAGCAGCTCTTTATTTTGTAAGCTGGAATAGAAACTGAACAGCAAACAGCTCAGCCGGCCTGCTTTTATAGGCAGCTGGCTGTCAACATTGTAGCAAGAACAACCCAGGGTTTCCCGCCTAAAATAACTGACGTGGACCTGAGTGAAAACTACATACACAATACTCCTGGTGGCCTGGGTGAGAACTTCAATACATAACACCCCTCCCCACCGAGATAAGGCGTTAGTTACAATCGTAATGGTTTCCTTATATACAGCACTACGCGTAATGGTTCAATTAGGCACAAAACATATCGGTTACATTTCACATTACTTCCATTAGACCAACAGTGTTACATGTCCAACAACATAGTCCTTTAAATACGGTCTACTGGCCTTGTGGATTTCCTGGGCGGAGAGTTCAACAGCTTCTGAGGCCACAGCCTCCTCAGTGGCTTTCTGCAGCGTGAGGTCTGGCTTGGCGAGAAGATGCCGTTGCAGACAGATGTCCCGGACCCCACAGATGATTTGATCCATCAGGGCATCATCTAAGTCTCGGAACTCGCAGTGCATTGCAGCCTGTCGGAGGGCGGTGGTGTAGTTGTTGATTGACTCCCCCTCTGCCTGGTTCCAGTGGTAGAACGCATGGTGGGCAGCAATCTTGGACGGCTTTGGGGTGTAGTGGTTGCGGAGCTTCTCTTGAATCGTGTCTCAAGGTGCTGCCTGGACTGCTAGAGGTGCAACCAATGCTCGGGCCGTCGCGAACACTTCGGGGCCACAAAGGCTGAGGAGAGGCCCCGCTTCTGCTCTACAGACCCTCTTGTCAGCTCATTTGCTTGGAGGTAGCAGTCAAACCGAGCGAGGTAGGAGTCCCAGGATTCAGAGGCTGGGGCAAACGGCGGTAGAGGCACGAGTGAAGCCATGGTTCCGATGCTGATATGGAGGCGATGGATGGTACACTGTGCTCTAGCCAGAACAGTCAGCTCTGTATTGGTTCTGCTCCGTGATTTCGCTCAGTGTTTCAGCTCTGTGATTCAGCTCATCTCAGGGGGTGGCCGCGTCTGGCTGTGCTCTGATGTCCATCGATCCCACTTTCGTCGCCAGTGTTGAATAGTGGGTAGACATGACAGACGACACAGCGATTTCTCCAAGCAGCTCTTTATTTTGTAAGCTGGAATAGAAACTGAACAGCAAACAGCTCAGCCGGCCTGCTTTTATAGGCAGCTGGCTGTCAACATTGTAGCAAGAACAACCCAGGGTTTCCCGCCTAAAATAACTGACGTGGACCTGAGTGAAAACTACATACACAATACTCCTGGTGGCCTGGGTGAGAACTTCAATACATAACAAGATGGACCTCTAATTAAGCTCTTAGAAGGGAGAGAAGGACTGGGATTCCTTTTAATATTCATCTTCACACAATACCAATGAGACCCAGGCAGACTAAGATGGCTCTCCTGCCAAAACAAGATGGCGCTCCCACCAAAACTAGGCAAGGACGAACCTCTCCTTGCAAAAGGAATCCAAAATGGCAGCCGGAATGAAAAGAAGGGGGTTTCCCACCCTCAGACAAATACCCAACCAGCCTTTCCTCAAAAGGGGCACACAGAAATCAATATTGCAATGGAGAGGGAACTCTTGATGCAGTGAAACTAGTCGAAAGCGCCCAGAGAGTGACAAATGCAAATTGCCCAAGTCACATTAGCTGAAAAAACCCCAAGCTGCAGCCACAGCCAAATTACAGGGACACCAGCTGCTGTAAGGGGAGCCGAGTGGAGCAGCAAGCTCCGCAACTGGGAGCGCTCAGGGGCTGGAGCCCCTGTGGGACAAAGCCCCGCTAGAAAAGGGAAGGAGAAGGAAGGGGGGGAGAGGACAACTCAAAAGGGGAAACTAAAGGAAGCATTAACGAAAGGGGAAGAATAATGGAAGGAAATCACTGAGACGATCTGTTGAAGGTATGTCTCTCGGCTGCACAAAGGACATGCTGTCAGCTTGTTCCGAATGCACGAGCCGAAAGAGGAAGCTCTGGGTCACATGCATGGGCATATACAGGTCCCTCTATCCATTTAGACTGCGTCCCATTGGCCAGATTGAACCCAACATCAATTGACCTGCCAACCAGGTGTCGTGACTAAGCAATCCAACCCACCCACAACACAGGAGGTCAGTCTCCAGGTGCCCTCTTTTAGGGAGGACATGATTTGTGAGGCCTTGTGCAGATCCTGCTTTGCCTTGGCCAAATCCCTCTGTAGTTGTCAGTCAAAGCAGACTAGAGCTGGTTAGATGAACCAGTACTCTGAACGAGTACAAGGCAGCTTCATGTCACCCCCTTTTGCCCAATATACAATTTTTAACAAAGTGATTTCTCCTAAAAATTTTATCTTCTTTTCCCCCATTAACACATGCATTTTTAGGAACGCTTACTCTGGTATATGCATTTTTGTACACATTACTTGACTGAAATATTCAGAGAAGTGTGACTTCTGAAGGACAGCTGTGTTTCGGTTCTTGTTTTGTTTCAGAACATGTGAATTGGGTAGGTTTGCTTTTATTTTATTTTTTTAATAAATTTTTTATTAGGGGTTTTTACAAAATAAAGTACAAAGATAAACAACCTTTCTTTTATCTCAACAGAGTTTCATAACTTCTTTGGACTTCCTCACATCTCCCGCTGCCATTTTCATCATCATAGATTTTTTCCATGCAATTTATCATCTAATTTGCAAATTTTATAACCACTTATTTAAATATAATCCTCTGTAAATTAATTTCTCTTAATCTCACTTTACATCCCATTCCGATCCGATTTTGTGGTGGCCAATTATTTATGATCAAACATCCTACTTAACTTTCCACCAAATCACAATATTTTTGTAAATAAATCTTAAATTTCCTCCAATCTTCTTCAACCCTCTCTTCTCCCAGGTCTCGAATTCTGCCAGTCATCTCAGCCAGTTGCATATAGTCCATCAGCTGCATCTGCCATTCTTCCAGAGTGGGTAGATCTTGAGTTTTCCACTTCTTGGCGATAAGTATCCTTGCTGCTGCTGTTGCGTACAAAAAGAATGTTCGGTCCTTCTTTGGCACCATCTGGCCGACAATGCCCAGGAGGAAGGCCTCTGGTTTCTTAAGGAAGGTATACTTAAATACCTTTTTCAGCTCATTATATATCATTTCCCAGAAGACCTTCACCCTGGGACAAGTCCACCAGAGGTGAAAGAATGTTCCTTCATTTTCCTTACATTTCCAACATTTATTGTCTGGCACATGGCATATTTTGGCTAGTTTAACTGGGGTCATGTACCACCTATATATCATTTTCATTACATTTTCCTTCAGAGCATTACATGCCGTGAAGTTCATCCCCGTGGTCCACAACCTTTCCCAATCCTCAAACATAATATTATGCCCAATATCCTGTGCCCACTTTATCATGGCCGACTTAACCATTTCATCTTGTGTATTCCATTTCAACAGCAAGTTATACATTCTTGAGAGTACTTTAGTCTTAGGTTCTAACAATTCTGTTTCCAACTTCGATTTCTCCACCTGGAATCCTAACTTTTTATCCTTTTTAAAAATTTCTTGAATCTGAGCGTAATGTAACCAGTCTCGCACTTTGTCTTTCATTTTTTCCAAACTCTGCAATTTCCAATTATTGCCCTCTTTCTCTATTATTTCCCAATATTTCGGCCATTTGGCCTCCATATTGGGTCTTTTTCGGGCCTTAGCCTCCAGAGGTGATAGCCATCTTGGAGTTTTATTTTCCAATAGGTCTTTGTATTTTGTCCAGACCTTAAACACTGCTTTCCTGACAATATGGTTCTTAAAGGCCTTATTGATCTTAACTTTGTCATACCATAAGTATGCATGCCAACCAAATGCATTGTTAAAACCTTCTAAATCTAACACATCAGTGTCCTCTAGAAGTAGCCAGTCTTTTAGCCAGCAGAAAGCTGCGGCTTCGTAGTACAACCTTAAGTCTGGCAGGGCAAAGCCCCCTCTTTCTTTCGCATCAGTTAATATCTTAAACTTAATTCTGGGCTTTTTGCCCTGCCAGACAAATTTAGAAATATCTCTCTGCCACTTCCTGAAGCACTCCGTCTTATCCACAATTTGCAATGTTTGAAACAAAAACAACATCTTAGGCAATACATTCATCTTAATAGCAGCAATTCGGCCTAACAAAGAAAGCTTCAATTTTGACCAACTGTCCAAGTCTCTCTTAATTTCAGACCAACATTTTTCATAATTGTCCTTAAATAGACTCAGATTTTTTGCTGTTATGTTTACCCCTAGGTACTTTACTTTTTTAACCACAGTTAGTTCTGTTTCTCTCTGAAACCGTTCTGACTCTGCATCTGTCAAGTTTTTTCCCAACACCTTAGTTTTCTGTTTGTTTAGTTTAAAGCCCGCTACCCGACCAAAGTCCTGAATCAATTGTAACACTCTTTTTGTGCTAGATTCTGGCTCTTGCAATGTCAAAACAAGGTCATCTGCAAAAGCTTTGGGTAGGTTTGCTTTTAAAAGGGAACTGGATTGAATTTTTCCCCCATCCCTAGTTCTGTATAATTAGGAAGCTTGCGTATTGCATTTTGAATTGGTCCTACTAAATGTGTTGTTTTACATATCGAATGAATGCTGTTAAAATTAAATAATATGTCTACTTAGTGCCACTTGGAAGGGTTTTCAGTGGGGCAGAAATAAACAGGCAGCCAAGTAACAAAATGTTTCAGCTGTACACAACCTCAGATAAACTGATGTTGTTGTTTTAATCACAGTGTCAAGATAAATCCAGAATTCAGCCTGAGCCAGATCTCAAAACAACCCAGATCTGAAATGTATTTTCAGTGCCAGAAAAGCCTTGGAAGCTAGTCGGAAGTGCCTCTGAGGATGTGAAAATGCTGAGAGCCTTTTATCACCACAGTGAGGAGACAAGCAGATAACACCCTTGTGTGTCCAGGCTTAGCAACACAATTTTGCACATTGTTCTAGTATGTCAATTAGATTAACAGGAAACAAATAATCCAGATTTTTCTTGTGCTGTTTAGGAAAGACCAAAATATACATTTTTTAAAAAAGGATACATTTTTTTTAAAAGCAAGTATTAAAATGGAACTCATAAAATGGATTTTTAAAACAAGAAAAATAATTTAAACATGGGGTCAGTAACTTAAAGTCAGCTCCTAAGAGTTCACCATGAATATTGGAAGGAACCCTTTCAGAAGAATATGAAACAGCAATTTTAGAAGGAGTATGCTGCCCCCTGATGGGAAAAGGGATTACTAAAATTGCGTCTGGAATCCAGCTTGAAGCTGCAATGGACTAACTGGCTTTCTTCAAAGGAATATGTTCTATGCCCCAACTGTTTCACTTCTCCTTTTCCTAACATTGTGATTTCAGTTATAAACTACATTTTAGGCAGGTGCAACCTGAACTGAACATGCTGTTCTAAATTGGAGTGGGCAAAAGATCTTGGCATTAAAATGCTACCATTAAAATACTTGCTGTTTTATTTTGAATTCCATTCCCAATCATCCCTAAAAATATATATATATTTCCCCCCTATTTCACTGATGCATCTCAATGAACAGATGTTATCAGTCAGTATCCCACTATGATCAGGATATTTTCCCCATTTAGAACTTCTTGGTATATATGTGCAGCAGGAATTGTCAGTTTTCCTAATTTGGTAAGATTCTTCTGGAGCTCTTCACAGTCTACTTAGAATTTATTATTGTGCCTTATTTGGTCCTATCAAAATATATAGATACTTGGATTGTTTGAGAAGGGTAGCTGGGTGTGTTCCTTTTGCCTCAACAGACTAAAGCTTATAGAATCATAGAATCATAGAGTCGGAAGAGACCACAAGGGCCATCGAGTCTAACCCCCTGCCAAGCAGGAAACACCATCAGAGCACTCCTGACATATGGTTGTCAAGCCTCTGCTTAAAGACCTCCAAAGAAGGAGACTCCACCACACTCCTTGGCAGCAAATTCCACTGTCGAACAGCTCTTACTGTCAAGAAGTTCTTCCTAATGTTTAGGTGGAATCTTCTTTCTTGTAGTTTGGATCCATTGCTCCGTGTCCACTTCTCTGGAGCAGCAGAAAACAACCTTTCTCCCTCCTCTATGTGACATCCTTTTATATATTTGAACATGGCTATCATATCACCCCTTAACCTCCTCTTCTCCAGGCTAAACATGCCCAGCTCCCTTAGCCGTTCCTCATAAGGCATCGTTTCCAGGCCTTTGACCATTTTGGTTGCCCTCCTCTGGACACGTTCCAGTTTGTCAGTGTCCTTCTTGAACTGTGGTGCCCAGAACTGGACACAGTACTCCAGGTGAGGTCTGACCAGAGCAGAATACAGTGGCACTATTACTTCCCTTGATCTAGATGCTAGAATTGCATTGGCTTTTTTAGTTGCCGCGTCACACTGTTGGCTCATGTCAAGTTTGTGGTCGACCAAGACTCCTAGATCTTTTTCACATGAACTGCTCTCAAGCCAGGTGTCACCCATCTTGTATTTGTGCCTCTCATTTTTTTGCCCAAGTGCAATACTTTACATTTCTCCCTGTTAAAATTCATCTTGTTTGTTTTGGCCCAGTTCTCTAATCTGTCAAGGTCGTTTTGAAGTGTGATCCTGTCCTCTGGGGTGTTAGCCACCCCTCCCAGTTTGGTGTCATCTGCAAATTTGATCAGGATGCCCTTGAGTCCATCATCCAAGTCGTTGATAAAGATGTTGAATAAGACCGGGCCCAAGACAGAACCCTGTGGCACCCCACTAGTCACTCTTCTCCAGGATGAAGAGGAACCATTGATGAGCACCCTTTGGGTTTGGTCAGTCAGCCAGTTACAAATCCACTGAGTGGTAGCATAGTCAAGACCGCATTTTACCAGCTTCTTTACAAGAATATCATGGGGCACCTTGTCAAATGCCTTGCTGAAATCAAGGTAGGCTACATCCACTGCATTCCCTTCATCTACCAGGCTTGTAATTCTGTAAAAAAACGAGATCAGGTTAGTCTGACATGACTTATTTTTCAGAAATCCATGCTGACTATTGGTGATCACAGCATTCCTTTCTAGGTGCTCATAGACTGTAGTTCTCTCTGAAGTGGTAAAACGTGTGTCTGGGCTGCTCCATTTCAGACGGCCACTGTGGGGCTTACAGGTTCACTTGTCCCAGACATTTCCTCTGCACAGAAAGGTGGATGTATGAAAGAAATATTCTAGTCATGACTAGATGCTAGCCCTGACCTGCTAGTTTCTATGTGTAGGGATTTTATTTCTTGTAGTCAAATGCATTTGATGGTCATCTAATCTAGCTGAGATTCCTGAATTGACTAGATGACCCTTGGGGTCCCTCCCAACTGTACAATTCTATAAGTATATGATTCTCTGTGTCTAAAGTGGCACACCCCAAACAGAGGTTTATGGCCTGAATAAGAGCAATGCCCAAGGAGGAGGAAGAAGAGATTTGGTTGTCTCCAAGTGGCAAAACTATATAACTCCAAATAATATGGAATGATTATGCATAATTTTGGTAAGAAATTCTAGAAACGGCAAATTAATGAGAGAGAGTACGATTGTAGGGAGGGAAAAGAGAGACTTAACCTCCAGTTTGTATTGTTTATCATGCAGTGCTATTTTTCTAGCACAAGGGGTGTAGGAACTCACCCTGAACACCTCCCTTGTTCTCTCAGAATGGCAATGGTGCCCACCTGAGAACCAGTTAGCCCTCTTATCCTGGATGACTAGCAACAGGCATCAATGTTCTTGGTCTGTCGCTGCTTTACAAACCTCCCACGATGAGGGAGACTGATCCCCCCATGGGCCTATTTGGCATCTTAGCGTCTCTCCATTCCCATTTTCCCCATCATAACATTCACTGCCACTCCACTGCTTACTGTTGACACCAACCGGAAGGAGCTGGGGGGTGTTTTTCTCCACCACCAGCACCCCATCATTCCTCCCTAACCTCTGCTGCCTTTTTCTATTCTGGGCATGTGCTCAGATATTTCTGTGCCTGTGCATCCACCTTTAAGAAAATCAAGACATGTGCAGGTATATCAAGCCAGTTATCATGTTTCACATGGGGGGGGGGGGGAGAGATATCGACTTCTGCAGATTTATTTATTTTTTAAATACTCAGGTATTGTACAATAGTGATAAAGAATCTTCTGCAACTCCTTAGCATTATCTTATAAAATTTTAAAAGCACACAGAAAGGGAAGTGTCTTCAGTATAGAAAAAAACCTGCCTTGTATAAATCAGCCATGTTATTTTTGATTCATTGCCATCCGATTCCTGTGATAAAGGTAGTAGAGAAACAAATCAATAATGATATAGCTGCAACAATGGGAAATCAGTATATGATAACTTTCTTGATTTAAAATTGCTGTTGGTCTCATGTATAAGAGTAGTTCCTTTGTGATATCTCATGATCCTGTTGGTTTTGTTTTTATTGTTGAATAATTGGCGTGGCTAATTGGAATGGACCCCAATTAGGCGCAGCTACTTGAATGGCGGGACGCAGGTGGCGCTGTGGGTTAAAGCCTCAGCGCCTAGGACTTGCCGATCGAAAGGTCAGCGGTTCGAATCCCTGCGACGGGGTGTGCTCCCGCTGCTCGGTCCCAGCGCCTGCCAACCTAGCAGTTCGAAAGCACCTCCGGGTGCAAGTAGATAAATAGGGACCGCTTACCAGCGGGAAGGTAAATGGCGTTTCCGTGTGCGGCTCTGGCTCGCCAGAGCAGCGATGTCACGCTGGCCACGTGACCCGGAAGTGTCTCCGGACAGCGCTGGCCCCTGGCCTCTTGAGTGAGATGGGCGCACAACCCCAGAGTCTGTCAAGACTGGCCCGTACGGGCAGGGGTACCTTTACCTTTACCTTTACTTGAATGGCAGCCCGGCACTCTTCCGTCTGGCACCTCTCTGCTGGTCCTCCTCCGGCAGCCACAAGTGCAGAGAATTTCACGCAACATGCTGTTGCTCCCCGGTGTTAAGCAGATCAAACACACCTAGGCGTCAGTGTGTTTATAACTCAGTCTTTATTCAAGCAGTTAAACAATTACGGAGCTTTCCTGGACTCAGCTCACACATTTTGCTTCCGTCTCTTTCGGACGCAGAGACAGAACAGGCAGGCAGTGGAATAAAGCCACTCCCTCTAGTCACGCCTCAGGAATGGAGAGACGTCACTCAGAACTCCTTAACCCTGTGAGTTCTGAAACCAGTAACATTTATTTGATTTTTTTGTATTTTCAGTATCTTCTGCAGCCATTATTATGTCAAAAAATTAATAAAAATAATTTGGAAAGAGAGGCAAGTCTTTGCTGTGGTTACAGCCCTTTGTTGTGGTCATGTCCCACATTTACTATGTGGAAACTGTGTGGGCCATTGCCCCACTAATGTCCATAGTTCTCCAGAAACACACCTGCAGCCTCTTGGTGAAGGCTGGAGAAATTGCTTGTCACTGTCCAGCGTGTCTTTGTCTCCTGCCATCTCTACTGGTCCATAAGCCACTGGGTTTGCCTGAGATGTGACTGAACAGCAAGAGGTAAAGGTCTCTTCGCGGTGGTTTGCCTTTTGCTAGCAGCCTTTGACTAGAGTCCATACCAGGAACCACAGGCTGAAGCCAGCAAATTCTGGGAGTGGCTGTGTTAGCCTGAGCCTGCTCTTGTTTTGCTCCTGAGTAAGAGTGAGCATCAGCACAGCAGCATTGAAAGCTAGGAGAGGATTGAAGAAACATTTACCCATTGCTGCTGCAAGCTGAAACCAATTGCATCAGCCAAAAGCTTAGAGGAGACTACTACTGGGATTTGATATTGCTTAAGCAACAAGAACTCTGCTGTTTCTTGTGATTCTAGTCTTGCTCTTTGGTTCTGACTCATTCTCTTGCTCCTGCCCTCTAGTTGCCTTCTGATCCCAACTGCCTTTCAGTTTCAGCTTGCTACAGTCTACTACTCATGGCCTAGCAAGATACATTCTAGAACAGGGACGCTTCCAAAATTTTCTTCATCAAAATTTCTCCCTGTATTTTGGAGTACCCCCAGAGGAGCACTTCATTGTCTCTTGAGACAGGCAGGTGCCAAAAAAGTTTGAGTACCAAATTAACTAATCATTTCCAAAGTAGAACCAATGCATTATAAATCCTTCATTGCACCATATTGTATGACTGCTATGCAGAGCATTGTGGTTGTGCAGTTTTTATTTTATTTATTTATTCCAATATTTATACTCTGCTATATCTTAGTTTACAATAATATCTTTATATAATAGTAACACCAAAAATATGCAGATGACGGACTTCCGGTTAGCACCATCATCTAATGGCGGATTTCCCTCAGAGCTCCTGAGGGAGATCTGCTTCGCGGGTTTGGGTCCCACAGCTACAGCGAAGCGGGGACCCCTTAAAATCACAGGCGCGAAGCCTGTGAACTGGAGACTCGGTGGGCACCTTTGTGCCCCCCCCCCGAAGCTGCGAAGGAGCCTTTTTAAAGGCTACGGAACAGCAGCGGGTGAGTGGCGCGGTGCTGAGAGTCGTTTTCACCCAGCCTGCGGAGTGAAGCCACGTCGCCATTGACGGAGAGCGCTGACTTCTTCCTGAGAATTGGAACAAAAGAAACTGCTATCCGTGAGTAGGATAAAGGTTTAAGGACTAATTGGGAACTAAATTTAAAGAATTTGGGCACCGAGACGGTAAAGGTCTAAAAGGAAGTCTGCCTTTCCGCTCTGCAGTAAGATCAAAGCAAAGATTGTTAAGCTTTAACTTTTGAAGATTTTCCTGGATAATTCATGCACCGTTAAAGAGACTGGGATCTTCCCCTCACAGGCAGGAGTGGGGGGAAAGAAACTGTACTTTGAATTGCCTGCATTTACAGAAGGAATTAAAATCCATACCGCTGTTTCACAACCCTGGAATGGACTGCCGGAGAAGGGAAACCGGCTGCAGACTGTCAACGTGTTAAAGGTACAAAGTAACTGATAGAATACTCTTAAGCTTGAAGGATACACTTTCCCTGGAATTATCTGGACTTTGTTGCAATTTTGATGGAGATTAACATTGTGGCCATTTGTGAACATTTTAAGAGCTTTGGGGACTGTTTCATATATAAGAATGTTTCCATGCTAAAACTGTAAAGAGAACAGAGTAAATTCGCCCTCTGGAGGAGGTTTGGTTAGTTTCAGCAACAAGTGGACTTTAGCTGGCTGAACTATTGTGAAAGAGAACTACGAGTGTGGGAATGACCTTGACTGTAAGATAGTGTTATGGCAAATGACCAAGACAAAGGAGAGCTACAGGAAAAAACCTTGAGATCTGGTAGACAATATAAAACTGACTCTCTTATGAAAAGAAGGGCTTCTACATCCGGAGCCTCTGAAACAGCTGCAGTCCCACAGGAAAAAGCAAAAGCTATGTCTGAGGAGGCGCTATCGAAATTACTAGGGAAAATTAATGAGTCTTTGGATCAGTTAAAAAAACAAGGTGCAGAACTAAAAAAGCAAGGCGTAGAAACTTGTAAACAAGTTGCTGAAACTAACAAGACAGTAGCTGAGATCTCAGGGAAAATTGACTTAAATACTAAAAGTATAATTGAACTTGGAAACAAGGTGAACTCTAACACAGAATCAATTGGAAAGCTATTGGAGGAATCATCCACTACTCGAAAGATAGCTGAGGAAGCTAAAGAAATTGCAACCACTGCTGACGAAAGGTTTCCACCGGTAATTAGGAAATTGGAGGACCATGATTTGCCATTGTCTATGCTTGAGATGTAGAGGAAGGAGAGGAATTTAAGGATTAGAGCAATACCTGAGAGTGAAGGAGATAACCTGGTGGATTATTTAACAAAAGAGTTTTCGGATTTTTGGCAACAGGAATTGGAAAAGGAAGAATTTAAGATAGTGAGTGCATTTAGACTTGGCATAAGACAAAGAAGGAACAAGGCAAGAGACTGTTTGGTAATGTTAAGATCAAAGGAAGAGAGGAACAAAATTTTGAATTTGCACTATCAAAGAACTTTGCGAATTGAAGACTCCTTTGTGGAAATTTTTAAAGATATTCCGAAACACATTTTGGATGCACGAGGTCACTACAAGGATCTGGTGGTATTACTGAAAAAGAACAGTATACCACTCAGGTGGGAATATCCTCAAGGTCTATCTTTCAAGTATAAGGGAAGGAAAAGAAAAATAAAGACTGTGGGTGACAAAGACAAATTCTTAGAAGAACACGAAGAAGATCTCCACAAGGGGGCGGACTCGGGACAAGAACATCCTTCTTTAAGAGAAGGAATTCTGGACAAAGCTAATTTACCATATGAATTGAAACCACCGACAGAAGACGAACAACTACTCGGAGCAGTAGGAGGGAAAGACAAATAGCCCCATCATGGCTCTGCAACTTCTAAGTTGGAACTGTAACGGTCTAAACATTCCCCGGAAGAGAAAAAGTGTTTTTCATATATTTAAAAAAGGGCAGTTGGACTTGATTTGTTTACAAGAGACCCATGTGACAAGGTCACATAGGAAACTACTTATTAATAAAAGATTGGGACAAGAATTTATCTCCTCAGACAGAGTTAAAAAAAGAGGAGTGGTGATATATGCAAAGGAAAAATTGCAACCGAAATTAATTTTTAAAGATGATCAAGGAAGATATCTGGCAATTGAAATTCAAGTTCAAGGAGAGAAATTTCTGATCGTGGGAATCTATGCACCAAATGAGGGGAAAGTTGAATTCTTTAAGAAGCTGCATGAGATATTGATGGACTATATGGACTTAAATTTAATTTTGATGGGGGACATGAATGGAGTAGTATCAACTAACATGGCCAAAGCTCAAAGACAGGTAGTTACAAAAGATGGAAGACTACCAAAAATCTTTTTTGAAATGACTGACAAAATGGACTTATTTGACATTTGGAGAATAAGACACCCACTTGAAAGAGAAGGAACCTTCTTTTCTGAAGCCAAAATGACATGGACTAGAATTGACCAAATCTGGGTTACTAGAGGAATGGCACCAAAGATTAAAAAAAAAGTTGAAATCTGCCCAAAAACTTGCTCCGACCATAATGTGGTAAAGATGGTGATGAAGCTAACAACAACTGGCACCTTCAGATGGAGGATGAATGACCCCTTATTTAGAGAGGAAGAAGTTTGTAAAAAGGCCCAGAAAATTTTAAAAGAATATTTCGAAATTAACATGAAGACCAATGCAGAAAAAAGAATAATCTGGGACGCTAGTAAAGCAGTTATGAGAGGATTCTTGATACAACAGAATGCAATAAAGAAGAAAAGCCAGAATGAAAAGAAAGAAAAAAAATTGGAGAAGATAAACGATGGGGAAAGGAAATTAAGATCAAAACCAAAATCACAGGACATTCTGAAAGAAATTAAATTATACCAGACACAATATATGGAGTTGATGAACCAAGAAATAGAATGGAAAATTAAGCAAATGAGACAAAAGACTTTTGAATCGGCAGATAAATGTGGTAAACTGCTGGCTTGGCAAATAAAGAAGAGACAAAAATTGAATACGGTTACAAATTTAGAAGTGGATGGAAAGAATATTTATAAACCAACAGAAATTAGGGACTGTTTCCATAGATACTTCAGACAATTGTATACACAAGGGCCGCAGAAAGATATTGATATAGAACAATTTTTGGGAAAAAATGGACTGAGAAAGATCTCACAGGAAAGTAAAAGAATCTTGAATCAGGAAATAATAGAGCAAGAAATAGAAGGTGCCATTCAAAACATGGTATTGGGCAAATCTCCAGGACCGGATGGACTGACTTCCAGATATTACAAGGTTTTGAAGGAGTGGTTATTACAACCTTTGAAGGAAGTCTGCAATGAAATTATGGAGGGAAAAAGGGCACCAGATATGTGGAAAGAGGCCTACATCACACTTATACCGAAGACAGAGACGGAAAAGACTCAACTTAAAAACTACCGCCCTATTTCTATATTAAATGTGGATTATAAAATTTTTGCTGACATTTTAGCAAAAAGGTTGAAAAGAGTTTTGATGGAGGAGATTCATAGAGATCAAGCAAGCTTTCTCCCAAGAAGACACTTATCAGACAATGTAAGGAATATAGTTGATATCTTGGAAAAGCTGGAAGTGAACATTAATATTAAAGCAGTCTTGATATTTGTAGATGCCGAGAAAGCCTTTGACAATATTTCTTGGAGTTTTATGATGAAGAATCTCCGGGGGATGGGGGTAGGCCAAGGGTTTGAAAACGGTATAGGTGCGATATATTCTGAACAAAAAGCAAAACTTATTGTAAATAATGTGGTTACGGAAGAATTTAAGATAGAAAAAGGGACACGTCAGGGATGCCCAATCTCTCCACTACTTTTTATATCAGTCCTGGAGGTTTTGCTGAACATGATTAGGAGGGACCAGTTGGTTAAAGGAGTGCAGGTCGGAGCCAAACAGTATAAACTGAGAGCATTTGCAGATGATTTGGTACTCACTTTACAAGAGCCTGAATCTAGTACAAAAAGGGTCTTGGAACTAATTCAAGAGTTTGGCCAAGTGGCAGGATTTAAATTGAATAAGTCTAAAACGAAGGTATTGGAGAAAAATTTAACATAATTTGAAAAAGAAAGGTTTCAGAATGAGACAGGGTTAACTGTGGTTAAGAAAGTGAAATATCTGGGGATAAATATGACATCTAAAAATCTGAACTTATTTAAAGACAATTATGAGAAATCTTGGACAGAAGTGAAAAAAGATTTAGAAATTTGGTCAAATATGAAGCTTTCCTTGTTGGGTCGAATTGCGGTTATAAAGATGAATGTATTGCCTAGAATGTTGTTTTTGTTTCAAACATTGCAAATAGTGGACAAGATGGACTGTTTCAAGAAGTGGCAGAAAGATATTTCTAAATTTGTCTGGCAGGGCAAGAAGCCAAGAATAAAATTTAAGATATTAACTGATGTAAAAGAAAGGGGCGGATTTGCCCTGCCAGACCTCAAACTTTACTATGAATCAGCAGCTTTTTGCTGGTTGAAAGACTGGCTACTTCTTGAGAACACTGACATTTTGGATCTAGAAGGTTTTAACAATATTTTTGGGTGGCATGCATATCTGTGGTACGACAAGGCTAAAGCTCATAAGGGTTTTAAAAACCATATTGTCAGGAAAGCATTATATAATGTCTGGACTAGATATAAAGATTTGTTGGAAAGTAAAACTCCAAGGTGGTTGTCGCCAATGGAGGCAAAGGCTGTTAAAAAACTTAATATGGAGGCTAAATGGCCGAGATATTGGGAAATTTTGGAACAAGAAGGGGACAGATTGAAATTGCAAAGCTTCGAGAAATTAAAAGGGAAAGTGAGAGATTGGCTTCACTATTATCAAATAATGGAAGTTTTTAAAATGGACAGGAAAATTGGCTTCCAGGTGGAAAAATCAAAATTAGAGATTGAACTGTTAGAACCCAGTACTAAAAATTTGTCAAGAATGTATAATTTGCTGTTGAAATGGAATGCACAAGATGAAACGGTTAAATCTGCAATGATTAAGTGGGCACAGGATATCGGTCATAATATTATGTTTGCTGACTGGGAAAAGTTGTGGACCACCGGGATGAAATTTACGGCATGTAATGCCTTAAGAGAAAATATTATGAAAATGATTTACAGGTGGTACATGACCCCAGTCAAGCTTGCAAAAGTTTACCACTTGCCCGACAATAAATGTTGGAAATGTAAAGAAATTGAAGGAACATTCTATCACCTTTGGTGGACGTGCCCAAGGATTAAGGCTTTCTGGGAAATGATCTATAATGAACTCAAAAAGGTACTTAGGTACACTTTCCCTAAGAAACCAGAGGCCTTTCTCCTGGGCATAGTTGGCCAATTGGTGTTTAAGAAGGATAGAACATTTTTTATGTATGCTACAACAGCAGCAAGAATACTCATTGCAAAGTACTGGAAGACACAAGATCTACCCACCGTGGAAGAATGGCAGATGAAGGTGATCGACTATATGGGTCTGGCAGAGATGACGAGCAGAATATGAAACCAGGGAAGAGAAACGGCGGAGGAAGATTGGAAAAAAAATTAAGGACTATTTAAAGAAATATAGCGAAATTAATGAATGTTAAAATGACGTTGGATTAGAAAATAAGTGGTTAGTAGCGGTAATGGTTAATTTAAAGAAAATAAGTAATATTAAAATTAAGCCAAAAGTAAGGGAAGGATTTGCTGAAAATAAATCAGAAATTGGAATACAGAAAGGGGAGGTATGAGGAAGTTGGGAAAGTAAGTTACAAGAAATTAAGATTTGAATTTATATGTGTTTTTTGTTTTTTATGTTTTACATTGTGTTTTGTTTGTTATTGTGTTTTGTTATTGTTTTGTTTTGTTGTGATAAAAATTTGTTGAAACTTTAATAAAAATTTTATTAAAAAAAATAAAATATGCAGATGACACAACCTTGATGGCAGAAAGTGAGGAGGAATTAAAGAACCTTTTAATGAGGGTGAAAGAGGAGAGCGCAAAATATGGTCTGAAGCTCAACATCAAAAAAACGAAAATCATGGCCACTGGTCCCATCACCTCCTGGCAAATAGAAGGGGAAGAAATGGAGGCAGTGAGAGATTTTACTTTCTTGGGCTCCATGATCACTGCAGATGGTGACAGAAGCCACGAAATTAAAAGACGCCTGCTTCTTGGGACAAGGGCAATGACAGGCCTAGACAGCATCTTGAGAAGTAGAGACATCACCTTGCCAACAAAGGTTCGTATAGTTAAAGCTATGGTTTTCCCAGTAGTGATGTATGCAAGTGAGAGCTGGACCATCAAGAAGGCTGATCGCCGAAGAATTGATGCTTTTGAATTCTGGTGCTGGAGGAGACTCTTGAGAGTCCCATGGACTGCAAGAAGATCAAACCTCTCCATTCTGAAGGAAATCAGCCCTGAGTGCTCACTGGAAGGACAGATCGTGACGCTGAGGCTCCAGTACTTTGGCCACCTCATGAGAAGAGAAGGCTCCCTGGAAAAGACCCTGATGTTGGGAAAAATGGAGGGCACAAGGAGAAGGGGAGGACAGAGGATGAGATGGTTGGATAGGTTACCAGCATGAGTTTGACCAAAATGCGGGAGGCAGTGGAGGACAGGAGTGCCTGGCGTTCTCTGGTCCATGGGGTCATGAAGAGTCGGACACGACTAAACGACTAAACAACAACAACAACAACACCAAAAAAATTAAAAACCAGAGACCATCAACTAACTTATGGAAATATATTTTTAAAATTGTCTGCATAAGCTTGGAGGCATAGAAACATTTTCAGGAGGAATTTAAAAGTTGAAACAGAAAGCACCTTCTGAATATTTATTTCACAAGACTGGGCTGGTGGCACTCAAGGCTCAGTTTTGTGTTGATGTCAAATGAACCTTGCCAATTTGGGGGAGCGACAATCAAGAACACTGTTGTAAACGATACGGTGATCAAGCTGGTATAGTATGAGTTTAGGCAGTCCCTGAGGTCCCCTAGATCTAAGTTGTTCAGGGCTTTGTAAATAAATACAGGTTTTCCTCAGCTTTCAGTTCACTGAGATACCATATTTCCTCCCAAAATATTATTGATGCACACATACACCAAACCGTAGTATTGACTCTTGATGCAAGTTCTGTTTGAGGAGATGTTAGCAGATGGTATGGAAACTGTCTCTGGAGTGGCTTCTTCACACATAGAAGCTGTCACTTGATGTTGCAGTCTTTGAGCAACGAGTGTGCGTGTCTCTCCGACTGGCTCATGATGACAAAACAAAGCCAAGAGAAAACATTCTCCTTTCTTACTTTAAGGGGGAAATTAATTCAAGTCTGTTGCTATTCTTAACCTCTAGATGGCAGTGCTATCCTGGAGGTTCACAAATACGGCGACTAAGGAATGAAACCAGAATGCTGTTTCCTGTGCTTGCGTTTGCTGCCACCAGATGGTGACCTGCTCCTCTCAGGGACTCCGCCCGGCCCCGCCTCGCCTGCAAAGGATGGAATTAGTTTGGGCTATTGGGAAAATAAGAACCCTTGTGTGCTATCTCTGCTCACCATCTCTGCTCCTGTCACAATCCTCCAAACATCTCAATCACCTTTACTTCATCCACCCAAGCCTATTTTAAGACTTCTGTTTATGTTCGCAGATCAAAACAAGAGACTGTTTCAGAGTCGTCAAGTGCAGTCACCCATTTCCTACCTCTGCTACAAAGTCCCACATCCTAAACATTATGGGTATTCCATAATATTACATTGGGATCCACAAAGCTTTGTATGATCCTGGAAATGTTGCACAGATGGCGGAAGAAATGAACGATAGCAGTTATTTGAATAGCAGTCTGAAAGAATGCTAACTTTAGAACCTAAAAAAAAAAAAAGAGCTTCCTGCAGCTTCAGTAGAGAACATTCACTGAGAACTATCTATCTGCATAAATTTACATTTAACTCATTAATTCAATGAGCATAAGTTAATCATTCATGCCAAAGCCAGACAGTTAATCGATTTATTTTCTTTTAAAAGCACAGCTATCCAGTTGAAATCCATGAGACAGAACTGTTTGAATTTAGATGAATGATGTTGACGACCACTGGAGGAGTTGTAACTGTATTTATCACATTCCTTGCCAAGCATTTTATGTCCATTGCCGTCAGTATAAGAATCACATATCTGGCGTTATTATTCCATAGTGCTCAACTACTGTAACAAAGACCCTCGGTAGTCTAAAATTATACCTCCAAAGTCTGGTTTAAAATGCTTGCAAATGTTGTCATAAAACCCCCAGGTCCCAGGTAGGGCATTTCTGCCATGTGCTGCCAGGACACAATGGAATGAACACACAGATGTGCTTTGTGCATTGGATCAATGCAGCTGGAAGAATTCCCTTCTCTGTATGTGCATTGAAGATTAGATTAGAAAATAATGGTGATAGAGGAATGTGTGTGTATGTTTTATTATTATTATTATCATTATTACTAATTGATTTCCTCCGTCTGTCTCTCTCTCTCTCTCTTTCTCTCTCTCTCTCCTTCTCCTCTTATATTTTTTCCTTTCTTGCCATGTAGTCTTTTTTTCAGTATTTCTCTTTAGACCACTTTGGTTTTAACTGTCTCATATGTTGAAAACTTTTAATAAAATGATTTTTTTGAAAAAAGAAATCAATGTAGCTTTCCCCTTAAGCATGTACTTAATATGTGCATAATGATAGTTGCACAATCTGGCCACAGGTTAAGTTCCGGATATGTCATTGAGGAAGATTTCAGTATGTGATTAGCCCTCCTGTTGTACTTCACGCCATAAGCGCACATTCCTTCTTTACATTTGTTTATAGCACACATTCCCAATAAGCAAAGGATGGAATCCTAAAGGGGCGTGTGTTTCAACTGAAATCAAAAGGACATATATATGTTTTCTTCTCGAGATGAGTTTAATGCCTTGTTAATTAATTAATAACTGGTTGATAGTATAAACTTTCCGTATAAACTTTATTGAACATTTTAAAAACAATTACCAAACTCAAAGTGTCTTCCAAGATATATATGTGTATACTGGGGCTTGTACTTGTATGCAGGCATCCACATGGCATCAACCTTGAAAATCTTTTACATTATGAATTCAGTTCACATCCACAGCATAAGTGGCAACCACTTGTCATTTATTGTTAATAAATGATATAAATCAAGACCATACTGAGTCAAACCCATGTTTCTTTGTTATTCCTCTGATCACCCTCTGATGGTGAATTAAGTGCTCCATAAGGGCTATATTCCACAAATATTGGCTCCAGGTTTCTGTGGTGGGAGGGGTTTTTCCCCAGCTGGAAGCAGCTATTTGTCTTACTGCTGTCATAAGAAAAAGGACTAACTCTTTATGCTTGACATTTGAATTAATATCATTTTCCATTGACAGCAGAGCTAACAGGGTTCAGGTACAAGATGTTGCCCCATAATGGCAAACAGTCTAGAAATCTTTAACTGGTGGACACTCCCACCACATGTGGAGGAAAGCACCGTTGATCTCACTTCCTCTCCAGCATAAAACTGAGAGAGTGCCATTAACTCTGGGAAGGTGTAGGAATGCCCCATGCCATCTCACCTTTAGAGGCTTCCTGAAGTTTAGCCAAAATGATATGAAGTGGGGTTTAGAACATAAAGAGCTCCATTTGTGTTCATCAGTTAATTGACCTAAGTCCTACACTTCTCTAAAATTCTACCCATTGCCCATTAGTAGGTCCAATGGTGCTTTATAAAGTAAAGAAGCTTAACCTTTAAGCTCTATATTAGATGTCAGGAGCCGAAGTCAGGATTAGGTCAGCAATAAAAAAACACCAGTGTCAGAGAAGTTAACTTTTTATTCAAAACGACCAAAACAGTGCAGGCCTCGTGATCACAGCAACTCTTCTTAGAAGGTCTTGCTCCAATGAGGCAGCTGTGAGGACTGAAGGTCCCCCTTCCCTCTGCTCCCTAATACTCCTCCTCCCCTGGATCCTTCCCAAGCAATCTCAGGCTCCTTCATCTAGTCCCATGTTGCTCTGCCCTCTTCACCTGTGGTGTAGTGGTTAAGAGCGGTGGACTCATAATCTGGTGAACCGGGTTTGATTCCCCGCTCCTCCACCTGCAGCTGCTGGGTGACCTTGGGCTCATCACACTTCTCTGAAGTCTCTCAGCCCCACTCACCTGACAGAGTGTTTGTTGTGGGGGAGGAAGGGAAAGGAGAATGTTAGCCGCTTTGAGACTCCTTCGGGTAGTGATAAAGTGGGATATCAGACTCCTTCGGGTAGTGATAAAGTGGGATATCAAATCCAAATTCTTCTTCTTCTTCTTCTTTTGTGTTTGGGGAGACCAGTGGGAGGGGACCCAGTCGCAGCAGGAGGAGAAGACTCCCTGGCTTCTTCAGCAGCCTGCCTCATCTCTGTCTCCTGGCCTCCCTCCTCTCCTGCCTCTGATTCTGGGCTGCTCTCTGCCCCAGACTCTTCCTGCTCACTAAACCCTGTTGCGTCTGACATCTCCTCCTCCTTATCTGCCCCCTCTTCTTCCTCTGACCACTCATTGTCATCCCACCACCAATCCCCTGGCTCTGAGCCTTCTTCCTCTGGGGGTTCTCTTGGGGTTCCCTAGCTGGTGCCTTCCACCACTGCATCCAGCCAGTCCTTGACATTAGATCTAATTCCTAAGGATTCCAGCATCATTAGGGATTGAAGCCCTTTGTTTTTATGAAAAAGGGAATGACCAAACAAACAAATCTGGCATATTTGGATTCAATTAGTTCTAATACTCTCAAGTTGTTTCTTTCGATTTTCCTCAGTAATTGAATGTCCTGCATCCTGAATATTCCTGTTCCTGACCTTTGTTTATATACTTGTCTGTATAGCAGAACCTTGGGTGCTCTAAAATGGGTGTAAGAAGGGAGATTCCAGGTACCAGCCATGCTTCCCACAGTTTCCAAACTTGAAAGGAAACCAGTAAGAATGGGTTGCCTCTTCTGCCCCCACCCCAGCTCTAGAGAAGGGAACAGTGTGATTCAGTAAACTACCTGCCTGGGCACTGTCACCTCAGAAACCTAAGAATACTGTACCTCAAAGAACAGAGAATCCACTAATCTGTACAGACAACAGATCTGTACACACATGGCAACAGTGTACAGATCTGTTGTCCTGGCAGCTTACAAACACAGTCATTTACTCTGGAGAATTCATACTACAGTACTGCTACAGCCTGTTATGTATAAAGTCACAGTAACTGGAAGATTCTGTCTATAACTGATTGGAATTAAAGTCTGGATTGCCCGTGTGGTGCCCATGGGCACAGATATGCATGCAAAGGCCTTCCCTGACATCCACAGGGTCCCCTCCCTCCCTTGACTCTTGCTGAAATTAGATTTGAAGGGGGGAAAGAAATATATTTCAGCCAATAGAATGTCCCATCCCCCCCCCCCAATTGCAATGTGAGGGAGTAATTGGGAGGGTTGCAGGTGATGAGGGGGAAGTTCCTTTCCTCAGCCGTAACCCCTTAAAAAACACCCTCATGTCCCAATTACAATTCAAAGAAGCTTCTCAAAAGCCTAACTGGAATGGAGACCAATTGATGAATTGGTGGTGTCATTGCTGGGGAGAGAAGGAAATTGCCCCTTGAAAACCATATTCCATTCACTTCAAAATGACTTTTTTGAGGGTACATGCTGGCTGCACTAGGTGTGCATGTGCTGCATGATTGTGGTGTATGTATTGCACTCATAGCAGCAGTTTCTCGGGTTTGCAAATAGGACCATGAGCCCAGAAAAGCTAGTGACCTCTTCATTATAAAAATGAATAAGATGTCACCAGTTGTAAATGAATCAATATCATTTTTACTGGCCTTCTGTGACTTTTATATAATTTTGTGGGGCTTGGTTTTTTGGTTTGTTTATTGCACACTCCTACAAATTATCTAGCAATTCCTTCAAAGATAGTGTTTCCATTTGCCACCATTATTTTATATCAAGCAACTATTGCTGTAATAATCACATATTAATTCTCTATCCTTAAGGGGTATTCTGTTGTCATATTTTAGGAGAAAAAACAGTGGGTCAAAACGTATTTTATAGTTCAGCATTTTTCCATTGCATTTTTAAATCTTCCTCCATAGCTTCCCTGCCCTTCAGTAAAAACACTTTTTATTGTCTGACAATTCCAACCATTTGAAATGAAATTCTTGATCATATTTTACTTATAGATAGTAGAGTAACATTTCACCCCATTAACAGCTTGCAGCAATTTTCTTCATCTTTCATGAAATGGAGTGGACAGTTCTCCCAAAGTGTCCTCATATTTGCCCCATAGGTCTACTGTCTCTCCCATCTTAGGTCTATTTTAAAATGCTTTATCCCATCAAATTCACATTCATAGTGTTGCAATATTTTACAAGCTTTGGGTAGAACCTGCTTCACATTAAATTCTCTCTAAAACTGGTCATATTTCTTAGCTGCATATCTGATCTCAAAAATTATTCAAATAATATGGAATCTGATAAAATTCAGACCAAGGAAGATTTATGCCCCCTAATTTGTGTTTGGTTTTACTGTTCAATCTATTGTTCTCATTTAAAATGGATATACCTAAACAGCCCCTTTCTCCTCATATTTTCATAAATCTGTACTACATTCTGAAAGTGAACAGAGACTTTCATAGACAGTCTTATTTTATGTCTGTCCCATAATGAAAGAAGGCTTGCTAGTATCTCTATTTTTTTACTTCTTTTCTACTGAAGTTCTGATATGTGTTTCTTGTAATTGACATACTAGTGAATATGGGTTTCTTACAGTTGTCATTATACTATATTTTTACACTTCAGGAGGAAATGCCACCTTCTTTTGTTTTAAGTAATTCTCCTCATTTATACCATAGAATATGTAAAGCTAAGAAAAGTATACAAAACAACCAAATTGCTCTGCTTCTTCTGTGCAAAGCACAAGAAAGCTTGAACAAACAAAGGTTGCAGGATCATAAAGTGGGGAGGCACCTGAGGATCATCTAGTCTTGGACTATGCAGCTGTCCCGTCACACCTGCAACCTTGACATTACCAGCCCCGTGCTCTAACCAACTGAGCGATCCAGCTTTTCTGGGTATCCATGCCCATGTCCTCAAGGATACAAAGGGGCCATGGAGATCAGCATATGGCGCTTATAGGCATTAGCAGCAGTTTAAACTGTGTATAGAAATCCCTTGGAGGACCAGGCTTTCCTCTCTGCTTTTCCCCAGGCAAACCCACTAAACTAAAGATAAGTTGCCTCTCAACACTTCCAATAACTCACTACATGCTCCAGATCTTCCTCCCCAGCCCCACCCCAGTAGTCTATGTATTAGCAAACATAATAAAGGTCCACCATACATTGCCTGGAGAGGCTTCCGGTGGTTTTCCCTTGCACTTCCCTTGTAGTGGGTTAGTTTTTCCGCTTCTGCAATTTACTGGTTTCCTGTACCAATTGTCCACATTTAAATTTACAGGAGCTGAAAAATTTGTGTAATAACCAGACATGATGCTACAACCCTGAACAATAAAAGGTAAAGGACCATTAGGTCCAGTCATGCCTGACTCTGGGGTTGTGGAGCTCATCTCGCTTTATTGGCCGAGGGAGCTGACGTTTGTCTGCAGACAGATTTTTTTTCTGGATCATGTGGCCAGCATGACTAAGCTGCTTCTGGCAAACCAGAGCAGCGCACAGAAACGCCGTTTACCTTCCCGCCGGAGCGGTACCTATTTATCTACTTGCACTTTGACGTGCTTTCAAACTGCTAGGTTGGCAGGAGCAGGGACTGAGCAGTGGGAGCTCACCCCGTTGCGGGGATTCGAACCACCAACCTTCTGATTGGCAAGTCCTAGGCTCTGTGGTTTAACCCACAGCACCACCCGTGTCTCTGGCCCATGAACAATACCAGACCTTTAAACAATATGCTAGCACTTCCCCCTACAAACACAGAGAGCAACAATAAATTGAAAGATTTACACATATTCTACCCCATAACACTTCAGACATTGTATATCTGAATGCTCCAGGACTGAATGCAAGAACACCCTCCCTGCACATACTGTAGAAAACTAGCACACTATGGAGAAGCACATCATAGGATTATTCTTTCTAATATGCCAGTTTTCCATGGGTGGATTCTCCACCTACAAGTGGTACAATCCAGTGCTACAATCCAGTAAGAGCTGCATCACATAGAATAATAGAATTGTAGACTTGGAAGGAGCCACGAGGGTCATCTAGTCCAACCCCCTGCGATGCAGGAACCTTTTGCCCAATGTGGGTCTCAAACCCACAACCCTGAGATTAAGAGTCTCATGCTCTACTGACTGAGCTATTCAAGAATCTACTGATACTGCAGCTTGGCTCTTGAGGAATCATTCCTAAGTTAGCAGAAGTACCATGGGAACGACCTCCCTGTGGATTCTCCCCATGCTGCCACAACAATGGAGCTAACAATTTGGTGCCTTATGGGCTGTATCATCACACAGTCAGGAAGAAGAGTAAAGTTTGGGAAAGTATCATGGTATTCATATGACTGCGGAATACAGTCCACAGACGTGTGGAAGGTGGAACTGAAGAATAATTTCTAAGATACTGAGTGACAAGGACTTGAGCACAGAGGGAATTTTCATCATTGCTGGAGAGGGCATATCAGACTAAATGCACCATTGCTCTAAGCCAGCTTGACATATTTGTTCTTATATAGACATGCAAGCACATGCATACCTATTCTGGAAAGAAAGAGTACAGTAGACACTTTATATGTAACAGCACTGCACTACTTTTTTTGCAAATTGTTGCCATTTCACATGAGGGTGTTTATTGGTGTGTGAAGCAAGACTTGCAGCCCACCCAACCGAGTGCAAGTCTTCCATAATTTCATTTGCCTTCTGTGACGTTATCACATAAACTCACCTGACCGGGTAGTGCTATGATGTTATTGTGTTCACCACAGAATCTCTTACTCAGTGAGATCTAAGGGTGGAAAAGCTCTTTTCAGCTTAAAAAATGGGACCAAATAAACAACTGATGCAGCAGAATAGCTACAAGGAAGTGTTACATGAACATGAAATGGCAACAATTTGGGGGGGGGGGGAGTAGTGCAGTGCTGCTACATATAAAGTGCCTACTGTACTGTTTCTTTCCAGAATAGGTGTGCATGTGCTCCCCAATGTGAATTGCACACCCCAAGGAATCAGTTATGTATGATTAGATCAGGATCAATGGGGGGAGCAGAGCCAGGCTATCTGCAACACAACTGGTCAGTTAAGTATTTTTATTTATCTGATTTAGGGGGGCACCTGCCCCCGTGGCTATTCCCATACCCTTGCCCCCGGTCTCCTCACTTGCTGGAGCAGGTTTCTTCCATCAGTTGTGTTCCATCGCAAGGAACTTGGAGCGAGCCACTGCAAACCAAGCAGGACACTCTGCAGAGACCCGCCGCTTCCATTCCACATAGCCGCACCCTAAGTTCTGCTTCTTGGTCTTACTGGAGTGTGATGGAATGTTGAGAAGTGGGTTAGAAATATGCAGAAAGCTTTGAATAATTGCAGTTTCTAGGAGAGAGAGTTGTGCTTGCATCTGGAATGACGCACCATTTTTTCCTCAACTCTGGGATAGCCTTGAGCAAACCAGTGTCACTGAGTTTCCCAGCTGTAAAGGGGGATTAAAGCAGTACTATTCTCATGAAGCAGGGAGAAAGAAATGCTGAACCGCCTGGTAGAACTGGAAGCTCTATATGAAAAACTACATTTCTTCTGGCTGACTCAACAGTTCCCATTACCTTTTCTTTGAACTTTTTCAGCAGCATCAAAACAGGGGCCAAGCAGTAGAGTTTAGAAGATTGCTTGGGAAGCACAAAGTTCCAACTCCCATCTGCAGAGCTGCCATGAGATCAGCCCTGTTAGATCAAATCACAGGCCTCTCCAGTTTTCCCATTGCAGAAGCTTCTAAGAAGGACGTGAGCACCATAGCTCTCCCCCACTGTTGATTTCCAGCAACCAGTTTTCAGAGATATGGTGCCTCTGATCCTGGAGGGAGACTAAAGCTATCATGACTAGTAGCGTTATCCTCCATGAATTTTTCTAATCCCATTTTAAAGCCACCAGGGCTGGAGGCCAAATTCCCTAGTTCAGCAAGGTGCTGTGTGAAGAAGTACTTCCTTTGGTCTGTCCTGAATCTGATACCACTCAACTTCATTGGATGATCCTGGGTGATCCTGGATGAGCCTTAGGAAAGAGGGGCAAAACTTCCCCTATCAACTGTCTCCATGCCATACACATGCACCATGGTTGTGTCATGCCAATTAATAATTGTGCTCCTAGTTCTACACTATCTTTTATGACGCACTGTGACCAAAACTGTACACAGTTGCACCATAGATTTGAAGAATGGTATTAATATACCCTGATTCCAATGAGATGGAAATCTGAAACTTTGCTGTAATGTATCCTGTTTCAGGGCTCAATCACTTGTTTGTTTGTTGAAGCACACATTTTCAGTCTCACCATGGCGTTTGGGTCAGTCGGGGTCCGGGGAGAACTCAATGAAAGTCTCTTTGGGCTCAAAGGGGGAATAGCCCCCCGCCCTCCTAAAGCAGCAATGTGGACTCCCCTTTTTATTAGCCCTGATGTGCAATGATGGTGGGAGGAATATTAGGCTCATTCGTATCATCAATGCAGATAGTAAGCTTCCTATACCTCCATGGATTCTTTGCGTCCCATATGATGTTCTCCTCCAAATCACTGCCTTCCCAACACATTCCTTTCCTGCCCCCCCCCCCGCTTTCTCCTTTTTGGTATATCCCTGGTATAAGAAAACTGGGGTTGAGGGAGGGGAAAGTGTGGGAAGGCGGTGATTTGGAGGAGAATGCTGTATGGATAACAGAAAATTAATGGTGGTACAGGACTGTTCTGCTGACTGTCCACATTAAAAGACAGTGTGGATGAGCCCTGGAGCCAACTCCTAAAGGCGAGGTCCCTTCACCCCCCCATGTTTGAGGGGGCCACCCTCCCAAAGTGAATGGTCATTGCCATTCCAATTGTGCCATATGATCAATTACGGGATGGGGCATATCTGCTCCCCATGGACATAGCCAGGATTGGGGGGGGGGCAGAACCAAGCTTCAGTTAAGTATTTTTATTTATTTATTTGCTTGTACACCCATGCTGTCCCCCTATATTTTATTCAAGTTGGCACCCCTGGATGAGTCCATTGTCAGCAGTGTTGCCCATCTGCCTCCCATGCTAAGCACTACTCTTGCCTCCTAAGGAAGGAAGGGGGGCAGAGAAGACAAAGAGAGAGACTCAGCAGAAGATTATGCCCCCAAGGTGGTGACTCAGGTCTGGGCAACCACTCTCCACACAAACCCTTTCCAAATTTGGTCCCTAACAAGAATGGAGTGGCCATCACTCAACAGCCCTGCTATCCCTGGCATCAGATCTTTCCTGCTTCTGGGTACACTCACCCTCACTAAGAGAAGAAGTGGAGTAGACCCTCACAAATCCTTCCATCCCTTTCCTGCCATTGTGCAGGTGCTGAGCAAGGATTGTGTGTGTGTGTGTCGGGGTGTGTGTTTAGTGGAATCACTTTACTATACCACTTATTCTATCTACAGGAGAGCCAGAAGATTGCATGGTGATTGTGATTTTTAAAGATTAGGAAGACAGAAACAGTTGTAAGACAGGCTGTAGGAATAGCAATCATAAATAGTAGACATTTTGGAAAGGGGGCATTTGCAGTTTCAATTATTTGTTAGCAAGATGCCCATGATTGTGACAAGGTGATTGTGAGGGAAGGACCTGTGTATATCAGGGAATGCTGAAACTACAGCAAGGGGCTCTTGTTGATGAAAGATGGAAGCTGAGTTTTGGCCTGAGGTCCTGGATAGCAAGAGCTAGAACAGATTATGCAACAACAAAACATTGCAGACAAGCAGATACAGAAGTAAGAGGCATTACTAAAATTTGCTCAGGTTCCCTAATTTAGAGGTTGTGGACTTCAGCTTTTCTCAGTGTAGAATTTGAATTGTCATGGTTTACAGCAGCCCTCGTTCTATTTCTATAGAAAATGGACTGAAGTGTGAACAGATGGACAGAAGGTGAGGCTGGTAAGTGCAGGCTCCTGCCAAAATATGAATGGGCCATGCTAGATTTATGATGTGAACATTGTGTGTGTTGGGCCATTAGAATATATATTAATGAAGTAATGCCTTTATTAAAGGTAAAGGGTAATGGCACCCCTGACCATTAGGTCCAGTCATGACCAACTCTGGGGTTGCGACACTCATCTCGCTTTATTGGCCGAGGGAGCCGGCATACAGCTTCCAGGTCATGTGGCCAGCAGGACTAAGCTGCTTCTGGGGAACCAGAGCAGCACACAGAAATGCCGTTTACCTTCCTGTTGGAGTGGTACCTATTTATCTACTTGCACTGGTGTGCTTTCGAATTGCTAGGTGAGCAGGAGCAGGGACCGAGCAACGGGAGCTCACCCTGTTGCCGGGATTCGAACCGCCGACCTTCTGATCGGCAAGTCCTAGGCTCTGTGGTTTAACCCACAGCACCACCCGCGTCCCTAATGCCTTTATTAGGCCCAAGCAATAGCTAAGCATACACATTCACAAATAGTTATTGAAGAAATACTATTCCAATGTTTGAAGAAAAAGAAGAGGATTTAAAGCAGCAGTTAATTTATCATAACCTTTTTGATTAATTTGAAAGGTGACCCCTGATTAATCAAGGAAGCAGGCTGTTATTTGTATAAAGCAAGTATTTTGACTGGCTCTCCCATATTGCACTCCAGAGCAGTGGGAAGGGAAGCAGCATTAAGTACTATCAACAGTTAGGTAGGGCAACTGCTAAGGGTAAGCAGGCAGGCAGGCAGGTACACACACAAAAAATCTGAACTTGCAAGGCTGGCTGCAGAAGGTCAGCTTTCTATTGCCATGCTGGGTCCCTCTTATTCTGTTAAGGTAATGCAGGGACACCACCCCACACACATTTACGTGTGGGTTACGTTATGGGTCACTGTGCACATTGGCCTGCCCAGCTCCATTCCTCCCCCCGCCCTTCTGGTGCCAAATGCAGCGCACACATACATGGGCACATGTGCATCAAATGCGGAGCTTGAGAGTTGCCTGTAAATAGGGTTACACAATGTAGGCAATTGTTAATTACTTGATCAATAAATAACATCATGAGGAAATAAAAAGATGTTCTGATTAACTAGGCAGTGGATAAAACTATTTTTAATACACATACTTACAAAAATGTGTAGGGATGTGTATGGAAGGTAGGAAAGGATATATCAGATATTATCCTCCCTTGCTCAAGTTTGTGAGTACAGCAGAGTGCATCCCTTTGCAGCAAGATAGGAAGCTGTTGATTCAGCTGGTTTCAGCCTTTTTTATGAAGCAACCAGGATGCCTTGGTGCAGCCAGGATTCTTCCTGGTATTCCCCCCCCCTTTTATCCCACTTAAAACAATAACAGTACAAAACAGTCTTCTTAGAATAAAACAGAGTTTACTCAAAGTTCACATTCAGTAGCAATCTGGTGGCAGGCTTAGGTTGCAGTTACAGGTACATATTGCAGTTTAGATTAAAGTGAAGTCTGAATGAGGATGAGGTAAGAGAGATCAGACTAGATTGCAGGAAGCAGAGGAAGAGGCAAGGGAGGGAGGGAGGGAGGGAGGGAGGGAGGGGGGAGCGACATCACTAGCCTTTTATGAGTGATGCCCATCTCTACCTGGCCGCATCCAGAGGGAAGTCCTCCCTGTTGACCCCACATTCCTCTGAACACCCATCTAGCAAACAGGAAACGTTGGACTTGGTTGCTCTTTCTGGATATCCCACAAAATGGTGGGCATTAGGTGCCATCTTCAAAGTGCCCACTGCCTCCCACAAGCCTGCAAAGACTGCTGTGACCTGCACATCCATTGCTTTGAAAGTGGATTTGTTAAGTTGATTTCCACCGGATACACATTTAATTGGTTAATTCATCTCTATAATAATTATGCTTTATTGACTATGATTTATTTACTCTTGTGATGACCCTGAGAAAAATGGCCTCGTTAAGCTTCTAAAACCAAAGGAAGTCTTCTCCCATCCTAAGTGTTTTTACTGATGGAATTTGCATATGAAAAATATGTAAATTTAATCAGGTTTTTTAAAGTCACTTCCCATATATATAACTATGCTGTTCGATTGAATAACCCATTCCTATGTTCACTCAGTAGCAAGCCTCCCCAAGCTCAGTGTTAACAGGCAGGTCTGCTCCGGATTCCAGGAATACACCGCCTTCCTTTAGGCGCCAGGCGAAAACGATCCTCTTCCCGCAACCTCTGGGCTGATTAACATCCTATATCATTTTAAATGAGTTTGTGGGAGGGGGAGTTTGTTCTTGCTCTTATTTTTTATTATGCATTATGCATTTTGTGTACTTTTACGCTGTGAGCTCTTCGGATGAAGGGCGGTATACAAATTTAATAAATAAAATAAAAGCAGTGGGACGTCCTTCTACGGATCGGGATGCACGTTTGGGTTTTAATCGGATTACAGACCCAGGATTAGTTTTTAGCTTGCTTTTAATGTTACTATGTCTGCTAAAGAGGGTGTGTGTGTGTGTGTGTGTGTGTGTGTGTGTGTGTGTAAGTTTGCCGAAGACAAATGCTTCGTTTGCAGACCCTATAATTATCTGTGAATCCCCCTCCCCTTTATTTTGTGTGTGGAACTGGAGAGATGAGCGTTGGAAATGCAAAAGGCAGCAGAGGAGGTGCGCGCGCGAAGTGTGTGTGCGAGAGAGCGAGAGAGCGAGAGAGCGAGAGATCCTCCTCCTACCTGCAGCTACAGATCGCAAGATACGTGGTGCTACCTGGAGAAGTCAGAACAAGTAGAAACGCATTGAACTTCCAGGCTGCGGAGAGGCAGTCGATCCCCAGCGACGCCTGCTCTCCTCTCCAGGAGACTCCCCTCGCGATCCTCGATGTGGTTGCTTTTTGCAATTAAAAAAAATGCAAAAGCCCTTCTCTCTCTCTTCCCCCTTTGTTGTTTTTTGGCCCCCATGGTTGCAGGGGGAGCCGATCGTTTGAAGGCTGCCTTGGTGCCCCCCTGCCGGGTCTTTGGAGGAATCCCCCAAAGGCTTCTTGCTGCTGGGATTTAATCGGCAAAGATCCCTTTTGCGACCGCTCCGCTCTCTCGGCCCCCTCCCCCCGCACAATTTTATATTATATGGCTCACTCCATGCCCTCCTAGATCATGCACAGAAACTTCCGAAAGTGGATTTTCTACGTGTTTCTCTGCTTCGGAGTCATCTATGTCAAACTAGGGTGAGTACGAGACCGGGTGGCGTCGGGGGCGGCGGCGGGGAGGGGGGTGTCGCGATCCGAGGAGAAGTTTCTGAAGTTGTGTGTCAACAATGCCACATATTGCATTTTGTTGGTTAAGTCATTGCCCTTCTTTGCAGCGCTTCTGGAAACGGGTTGTTGCAAACTCGCAGGCAGGTTTTCGGGCGCCAAATATGAGCTCTCTGGAAGGGTGGCGGGACCTGGATGTCTGCTGCCTGTCCCAGCCTGGCCTGAGCTCGCCTTTGGAGAGAGAAAGGGCTTGTGAATCCAAGCCGCGCGTCGGTCAGCTAAGAGAATTATCGATTTCTTCCTCCCTCCCACCAGTTTGGAGGCGCTGGTCATGTGAGCACAGCAATTTGCAAAACGTTGCTGCGTCGCGCACTGTCTGGTCTACGTGCCTGAGTCTGCAAAAAGGGACATTTTACATATTGTTGTTTCGTTTGTTAACTGGTGTAGGACAAAGAGGGATTGAATAACTGTGGTTTTGTTTTTGTTTTTGTTTTTTAAAAATAACCCAGCAACACATCCTTCAGGCTGCAATTCCAAGTACAGATTTACTTAGAGGTAAACGCCATTGCAATGAGAGGAACTTTATTCAGAGTGAGACCATAAAGAAGAAGCTTCCGTTTCCTTTGGAACTCGGCAAGACTTACTTCTGAGTAAAGGTGCACAGGATCGCTGCAGCCTCCTGAGCACGCTGACTGGGGAGGAAAGGCGGCAGCTGACCCCAGCGGGTCTCCCTTTCCACGAACGCAGAGCTAGGGTCCAGCTGCCGAGGCTGCAGGCTCGCAGGGGTTAACTCCTGACCCGAAGCTCGCCTTCCTCCTTCGGAAACGTGCTTGGGAACCGCAGCCTAAGGTCGGGAGCCAATTCCGGAGTCGCTCCCGCGGAATCCGGAGCGGGTCCATCCTGCCCCAGAGAAAGCGAGGGCGTAGGATCGCTGCTTCCCTGCGGACCCGACGATCAGCAAGACTCACCTCCCCGTGAGCAGGATCCGGCTGCGCCCAGCGCCAGATCCCTGAGCCCATTTCCTGGGAAGCAATGTAATCTCGGAAGCGGAGAGGTGGGTGTAGGGAAGCTTCTGAGGGTGCGATCCTGTCTCCCTACTCCCACAATTAAAATCCGTGGAAGGGGTGTGTGTGTTTGCACGGGGGGGTCAGCTCCCAGTTGCTAGCCGGGCCCCAGCGACCCTCCAAAGCATCCCTCGTCCCCAGGAGAGAGGGGTGCGGAGGCGGCCTCCCTCGAGCCACCGCGCCAGGGTCGCTCTCTCGCCCTCCCCGAGACGGGACCGAGGCACCTGCTGGGCGCCTGGAGGGGGGCAGCGGGCTGCAGGGCAGAGCAGGGGGGTGGCCGGGGGCGCGCGGGCAGAGGCAGGGGCTTTCCTTCCGCAGACCAGGCCGGCCGGTCTGCTCGCCCTCACTCCCTCCCTCCTGCGTGTCGCGCGAGGCGGCCAACCTGCCTGCCGCGAGTTGTATTTCCACATTCCTTTGCTCCAGCCGAGTTTCTACCTGTTGAACCGCACGTTAAAGATCCCTGCCTTTTATTCCACCCCCCCTCCTTTTGCATAGCTGCGGGATTATTCCCCCCCCCTTCTCTCTCTCTCTCTCTCTCTCTCTCTCTCTCTCTCTCTCTCTCTCTTTTACGGTCCAAAATGCACAGAGTGAGTGTGGCGCTGCAATCCTGACCCTTTGAAGCTTCACCTGCCGAGGGGCGGGGGGGGGGGGCGCTTGCTGCGCGAAGGCGCACTCGGGCTGGCAGGTGCTTTAGGGAAGCCCCAGGCAGCTTGGCACCAACCCTGCAAGGTAGACTGGCGCAATCAGGTGCGGGGCCGGGCGCGTGAGCCCAGGGACTAGTCCTGCTAGCCAGGGATAATGGGAGTTGTAGTCCAACTACAGCTGAAGGCCCGAGTTTGAGAGGTCCTGGACTAGCCGTTTAGCCAGAGCCGCTTCAAGGCGGAGTCGGGATTCGAACCCGGAACCCCCTTCCCGACTGACAACCATCAGACCCTGCCATCGTGTGAGCTCAGGGTGAAGTCTCGCTGTCGTAAGTCGGGCTCTCCCCCAAGCACTAGACCCTGCGATAGAGGCCACCAAGTACATATTTCTCTTGCAGGACCTCCTTGAGATGAGTAATGTTGCTTGGGGAGTCTGGGCTTGGAAGCTTGCAGCCCTGATCTTCTGCTCATTTATGTACAGGACCTGAACCCTGAGCACAGTTGCTGGAGTCGGGAAGGAGCCCTGCTTAACTCAGTGGCCTTTATTTCCGAGTAAATGTGGGTTTCAACTTGCCAGCGTACATAGGGCTGTAGCTATTTCTCGCCACGAGTAAGTTCAGTGAGGCTTACACCTAAGAATGTGTGTGTGCTGGACTGCAAAGAGGGACTGTGGCTTCTCTGAAAGTCTGTCACTTTCACACAGAGTTTTAGGAAGGGCTGAATCACAAAATGCCTCTGGTGATTTGATTTTGTGGAGGAATTCATGTTTAGACCATGGCCCTAGCAGAATGTGTGAACGCATCCTATGGAAACATCCCAGGCAGCTATAGGTTCCACCTATGATTTGGGAGCAGCCATTCCACATCTGCAGCACATCTGATGTTGCAGCCAACCAGTGCCCAAGATGCACACAGGAACCAGTTCTTTTCATACTGGACAAAGGTTCATCTCTTGCTGCCACCATGTCAAAGCGCACCTCATACAAGAGAGAATGAAGAAGATGGACTGAGCAGATGCTCCAGGCCCTCACACCAATTTAAGCCCAAGCCAAATAAGAACTTAAGGAGAGAGAGTCCAGGTGGACCAGACATCTAGCTCATCATCCTCTTCTCCCACAGTGGTTAACCAGATACCTCACCTCGGAGAGCTCACATGCAGGACACGAAGGCATCCGCCATCTGTCATTGAGGTTCCCAGCAAATGGTATCCAAAGGCCTTCGAGCCTGAAGGCTTCCTTTTCCCATCATGACTAGTAGCCATTATGTGCTTAGACTGCTTTAAGACCACCTAAGTCAGTGGCTGTCATTGCATTTTCTGGCTCTGGCAATGCATTCCATACCTGCATTAAATGCTGTCTATCCTGAATCTCCTGCTAATCAGTTTCATAGGATGACATAAGTTCTAGTATTTGGAAAGAGGAAAAACGTCCCACACATCCTCTGTCATATTTTGCTCTCAGCCACTGGTTTGTTTGTATTGAACGTAAGTTTCAACCAAAGGTCTCTGTGTCTTGTGGGGTTCCTGCCACATCATTGTTTTCCGCTCAGATAGCATTATGGGAGCAGTGGTATCTAGAGCCCACACAACAGCCGACCCTGCCGTAAACTCTATCACACTGTTTAGCAGAAGCAAGTCACAATTATTTCAAATGGATGTACATCCAAGCCTGCCCTGTGCTTACACTGGGAATGTTTCATACTTTGGAATAAATTCGACTGAGATAAATGGGATTAACTTCAGATGCATTAGACTATGTCACTGATGAAAAGCATTTTCCTGTGCATAAATGTGTTTCTCTTTAACTTTGTGTCTGTTCCTTGGTGCTGTAGGGACTAGTCCACACATTCACGAATATCCAGTGTTCTGCACTTCCTGATACTGCTCTTGTGTATTTGTTTTTTAAGGAGATATGAAGGTCCTATATGGCATTATACCTGTGATAGATCACTCACACCTGCAAGTGAAGCCCTCCCCCAATGATGCAGTCATTAAGTGATGAATATCTGTGAGCCAGCCCTGTTTCCAAATAAGATGCTGAGATGTTTAAGCACAGGGTTGCTTTTTTCCTCTGAGATTGTGTTATTGTTCTTTAGCAAAGTGCAGCATTTAAGTGGCGTGCCCAGAGCTGATGGTGGTTAGTTTGTGTATTGTATAATCAAAGAGATGAAAGCGACTTATGAACAGTTCAGGGCCAACTGCAAAAGTATGTTCTTGCAGTAACCAGATAAACTAACTCTTTCTTACTCATCTTCATCCTGCTGCATCAGATACATTTATGTTGAAGTAGCCTCTTTGCCTAGGCATGCTACCAGCATCTCAAGGGTTCCAGGACTCTCTTCTTTTTGTTTTAGGGGGCTAAGAGACAGTTCACACATGTCTGCACATCTCAGGACTGGCCAGCCTTTGATGAATTGCAGCTGAATGTGAATGGATTCCCTTTTTTGTTTTCTGAAAGTTTATATTTAGCATTTGCATGATAATTCTCAAAATGCCTTACCAAATCTATGTCAATTATATGGGATGTAACATCACAGAAAGCAGTCAAATACAACATTTCCTGTTTGCCCAGAGTGAACACACAGGGGGATGTTACTCCAGCCAGGAGGACTTCTTGTGACACCTGGTCTGGAGCATCCTCCCCCTGCATGTGACCAGGTAGATGGGCGTGACCCTGGGAGACCCCGTAAAAGGGCTGTTCATGCAGCCATCTTCCCTCTCCCTCTCTCTTGATGCTTCTCTTGATGCTTTTGCTGTCTGCTGGCTCTCAGCCAGCAGCACATGGGCTCAACCCCCATATGGGATAAACCCACACTCTCTTCTGTAACTACAAGCTAAAGCTTGCCTTCAGGATCATACTGTGAACTGAATGTAAGTAAACTTCTGGTTACTTTTATAAGAAGACTGTTGTGTCTTTATTCTTTTTAAGAGGGAACAAGGGGGATTTACCAGGAACAAATCCAATCTAGACAAGCCAGACTGGATTGCTTAACTCAAGAGATTCAAACGAATCTACCAACTAGCTTCCTGCAATACAGAGGGGAATGTGCTCTGCTACCAGCTCACTAGCGTGAATGAGGAAGGATAATATACAATCAATATATCCTCTCCTGGTATCAATATGATCAGTCATATTGCTGACACATTGGCACACAGTTGTAGTTTTCTATTTGGCTTCTAAGTTGATATGTGTGTCCAGAAATCTGGATTTTCCAAGAATTACAAAGCCAGACAGCAAGGTCTCCCCCCGCACACCTCTGTTTTCTTCCGTTTCAGGGAGTTCATCCCAACTATTTACTGTAGCTTCTGCCTGCAAGTAATTGCTCCTAATGAATCCAGATAGAGTTTCATGGGGTAGGATGAGTCTCTTGAACTCAGGGGATGTGGGTTCAAGCCTGACATTGGGCAAAAAATTCCTACATTGCAGGTGGACTATGTGACCCTCATGGTCCCTTCAAACTTTACAATTCTATGATTCTATGATTGCAGATGATGACTTACCCAACGTATATGTGTGCATGTGATACAACCATTTGACAAGGGTGCTCAAGCAGAGAAGAAATGCATTTACTACCTGTCTGCATCTTATCTGAACTACTGACTGGATGGCAAATTTTTCTCCAGCATTTAGAAGGAGGATACAGAGGACCAGCACACTGAACTGAACCTTAATGTGAATCACACAGACTTAGCACTCAAACATGTGAACTAATGGCACTGAAACATGTGCAAAACTCATTTTTCTCACTACAACTTGTTCCCATGTATCTGTAATTAGAGGAAGGAGGGGAGGAGAGTCTGGTGCTCAGAGAGTAGGAAGAATGTCATGAGCCCAGGCAGCTACCTGGTGGGATTTCCACCATTTAAGCAGAAAATTGAGCCATAGGCACAGTGGCGTAGCGTGGGTTGTCAGCACCTGGGGCAAGGCAAGTAATTTGCACCCCCTAACCCGTGGATTAGGGGACACGGGTGGCGCTGTGGGTAAAAGCCTCAACGCCTAGGACTTGCTGATCGAAAGGTCGGTGGTTCGAATCCCCGTGGCGGGGTGCGCTCCCGTCGCTCGGTCCCAGCGCCTGCCAACCTAGCAGTTCGAAAGCACCCCCGGGTGCAAGTAGATAAATAGGGACCGCTTACTAGCGGGAAGGTAAACAGCATTCCATGTGCTGCGCTGGCTCGCCAGATGCAGCTTGTCACGCTGGCCACGTGACCTGGAAGTGCCTGCGGACAGCGCTGGCCCCCGGCCTCTTAAGCGAGATGGGCGCGCAACCCCAGAGTCTGTCAAGACTGGCCCGTATGGGCAGGGGTACCTTTACCTTTACCTTTTTAACCCGTGGATTTGCGCCCCCTAACCCTAACCCCCAGATGTTGCGCCCGGTGCGGCCGGCCCCCCCTGCACCCCCCACGCTACGCCACTGCATAGGCAGTGCAGAGGTCACTGTAGATGAGGGAGATACATGGAAGAGGCATGCAAGGAGAATATGCTGCACTAAAGAAGAGCATAGATCAATAATAATGAAAAATATAGAGGGTCACACCACACCCAAACAGGTGACAATTGGAAAATTGGTCCAAACTAGCAAGCACAACACTTGATTGATTATTGGAAACTGAATGTGTGAACTGTATCCACTGATAAGCATGAAGTTTGAGGTGAATAAAAAGTTATCTCTGTGAAGTTTAATTCACGTATTCATCAGTCAGTCTTATAGTAACCTGAGCATGCATTTATTTGACTGCAACATCGTGGGGGCTTGCAAGTGTGAAAAAAGGCCCACATGGCTTCCAAGAAAATGGTTTTTCAAAAAGCCAATTCAGTACAGTGCTCTCTGCTACCTGCCATGGTCCCCATTTAAAGGAAAAACCAAGTGATGCACCTGAATCTGCCCTTGCCCTCTTTTAGCTAAATGGAGAACTGGCAACGATGCTGGCAGGTGATAAAAGCTTTCTCCCTGGATTTATATGTGCAGTGCAAATTGACACGTGCACAGCATTACCTGATGTGCATCACTTAAGGATCAAGCTTGTGTGAATCAGCCAAGAGCTGCAGTCATTCCCTAGGAAGTGTATTGTGCGACACGCACGCAGCCTGGCTTGGGATATTTGAAATCACACTGTGGGAAGCGGATTCCAGAGGGAGCAGGGAAGGCGACGGGGCACCTTCAGAAAGCAGGAGGCAGCCGCTGCAGAAACTATACTTTGCGAGTCAGAGAAAAATCTCTCTCTCCTAGCTTCGTTCCTTGCCCATGTTGTAATCCCTCGTTTTGGGTTGGGGAGCAAACGAGGAAAGCGGGGCACGCGGCAGTCTAGAGAAAGGAGAGCAGGCTGCTTTGTGCCGTCCTCCTTGCAAAGGACGCAGGTGAGACTGAGAGGGCGATTCAGAGCCCCAGACAGGTGAAGACTGATGAATGATGACCTCCTCTTTAGTCTGCAACTGCAAATGTACGGTAATAAAAAATAATAACCAGAAAAGAGAGAGAGCGAGAGAGCACTAGATCCTTCAGCAAGCCTAGGAGAGAGAGGAAGATCCTTCACTTTCCCTAAACAATAGCGGGTGTAATTGACTCGGGCTGCTTGGAGGCTAGACTGGGGGGAGAGGCAATTATTCCCTCTTTCATCGAGCCTTGGAAAGACCAATTCTCCCCACCCCCGTGAAATCATATCCTTTTGAATGCAGTGATACCTCTTCTTCTTTCTTTCTTTCCTTCTCTCTCTCTCTCTCTCTCTCTCTCTCTCCCCCTCCCTCCCTCCCTCCCTCTACCAGTTTTTCCCCCTGTACAAAAAAAGGAGAGGGAGGAATGATCATGCAGCAGCCTGGCTTTCAAATCTCTCTCTCTCTCTTCTCCATCCTCCTGTTTATTCCACACTCCACCCCCACCTCTATCTTTGATTTGCAGAATGAAGTGTGTGTTTTAGGTATGGGTGAGTTTTGTATTTGGCCATATTTTGGGTCCATATTTTTGGACTTAGTGAAGATGAAGATAGCGTTCAATCTCGACCTTCAGCTGTGGTGGAGATGGAGAACACCAGCAAATAACAAGGTTAGGGATGAATGAATTCAAGATCTCTCCTATTTTATAAAATATTTATAAAATAAGATCTTTATTTCATTAACTGATATTATATTATTATTATTATTATTATTATTATTATTATTATTATTATTATTATTATTTTACACATAGTGAACAATTCCATCAAGGTGCAAAATAGGCCCCCGCCATGAAGAAATTACAGTCTAAATGGTATTGGAAGAGATAAGGGAAAGGAGAAGTCAGAGCAGTGTGGGATGAGGACGGAGAAAAGTCGTTGCCCCTTCCCAAACTCAGTTTTATGGAAAAGGTAGCTTTTAAGGAGGGGTTCTTTGCTGGTCTTTAGCACCCCTAAAGTACTCCGCCACACTGCCTCCGTTTTCCTTACAGCAACTCTGAAAGGTTGGTCAATATTAGCTCCATATTGCGATGGTGGTTTCTATGAACCTTCCCGGCTCCAGCCCACGGTCGCGCAACCCGAGCCTCTCATCTTTTACTCAACAGTAAATCCTGGTGGATCTTGGGGCGGCGGGTCAGAGAGCCTTACTGTACTTCCCAGTGACTTCAGGCTCCGCATCCTTCCCTTGAACCCAGTCGTATTTCCCACAAATAAGAATACAAATCGCGCTATTAAACCCGCTCTATTAAACACTCCATTTCCTGGGTCAGCCTGTTGGCTTTGGAGGAGGAAAGTTAGATTCAGAACGATACAAAACCAGTTTCAGGCTCTGCGCTTCCGCTCTCCTTCCTCTGTCTCTCTTTGCCCACCGCCATTGAGATGCTCAGATTGTCATCTCCCTGGAAAGGGGGAGTTGTTGTTTTTGTTTGTTATTACGGTATGTATTTTCGATGTTTTTTATATTACAAACTTCCCTGTGATCTTCGAATGAATGGCGGTATAGAAATTTTAATAAAATAATACCAATACCAATGCCAATGCCAATAATAATATAGTGGGTTCAAGTCGGCTTGCAAGGCCATTCCCTCCAAAGCCCCCTAGGGGCCAGGGCAGGAGGGAGGCAAGGTTAAACCCTGCGCTGGCTGTGTGACCTGTTCTTAGGAGGGAACGGGGTGTGTAGCCGAACTGAGCAGGATTTACTCCCTGCTCATCATCTGATGAACAAGAGCTAAATGCAGCCCCAGGGGGAGTATAGATACCCCCCACCCTTTTTAGAAATAGAATAGAAATAATAATAATAGTAATAGTAATAATAATAATAATAATAATAGTAGTAGTAGTCAGTGGCGTAGCGTGGGCGGTGCAGGGGGGCCGGCCGCACCGGGCGCAACATCTGGGGGTTAGGGTTAGGGGGCGCAAATCCACGGGTTAGGGCGTGCAAATTGCTTGCCTTGCCCCGGGTGCTGACAACCCACGCTACGCCATTGGTAGTAGTAGTAATATAATAGAAATAATAGAAATAATAATAATAATAATAATAATAATAATAATAATAATAGTAATAGAATGGAAATAATAATAGTAATAGTAACAGTGATAATAAAAGGTTTCTGCTGCGGCTTCCCTTTCCATGAAAATACTCCTGCTAGGAGCTGAATGAAAGTGTTCATGGGCTTCAGACAGTAGTTAGCCAGGCGGTCTTCCTGGATGAGCGGCCCCTGCCCAAACTCCAGATTTGGCGAGGTGATGTCTCGAATGGAAGACCAGGATCTTCAGCGCAGGGACAGATCCGGAGTGTATAAGATACTGACAGGTAGCCGTGTGTGTGTATAAGAGAATATAGCGCTCTCTCTCTCTCTCTCTCTCTCTCGCTCTCTCTCTCTGAGAGAGAACTATATTCAGTCCTACACACGCGCGCGCGGTTTTCTGTCATATGAACTCTAGATATTTCACAGCGCTGTGTGTGTGTGTGTGTGTGTGTGTGTGAGAGAGAGAGAGAGAGAGAGAGAGAGAGAGAGGCAGTAAAAACTCTGATTTCCCATTGGCTGCTGCATCCCCAGGGTACTGTACTCCTTTTCGGTATCCCTGAATAGCACTGTGAACAACAATCCGGAGTGAAACACGTCACTATTCGGTTCTGAATGGGAAGGGAGCGATGGCGAAGTAGACTCTGGAGCGAGGGGCGAAGGACGGTGCAGCTGGCTGCCCCCTCTGCTCTTTACTCCAGACCGACTGACTCCAGAGACAATAGACGCGCGTCCTTCTGCCCTGGGAATAACTTACACAGGTTAAAATACTGCAGTCCTAGAGACAGGATGAACCAAATGAACTGGGCTGGGGGGGGGAGGGGGAGGCACCACTTTTGGTTATTCTCTCGCCCACCTGCTCCACGCCTGGCCCGCCTTGGTGGGAATTTGGGTAAATCACAAGGTGCATCATTTAAAGGGAGCAACGCCTTACAATCCACCAACGAAATTGTATCTCTTCTTTTCCGTCGCAGCTCTCAACAGATCTCAACAGTTTTCAACAGCGGCACTTCACCTTTCAGGCTGACACTGTCTATACAGGAGTATAGTCCCTACTCAGGGATTTCTCCCAGGCAAGTTAGTCTAGAATGACAGCCTTACGATACAGGCTTATAAATATTACTAGGCAGATCAATGCAGATTATTATTATTATTATTATTATTATTATTATTATTATTATTATTATTACTTTACACCCACCCACACCCACAGGAGCCACCTGAGGTTTTCTTTCTAAAATGGATTTCGTTGCGTTCCCTTGCACACATTCAGGGCTATGCCAAAATAGTAACAAAACGCAGAATGTAAGCTTGCTTTCGGAAGGTGACGCAAGAACATATTTTTGAACATTGCTCTGGGAATCTGTTGAGGGCCGAGGCTCGGTCTCCGGATACCCTTGTCCATCAAACAGGACAAAACTTCCAGCCGGCTTCGCCTGGCAGCGCAGCTCCAGATCTCGTTAGGATCCCATATGTACAAATCTGTTCGCTCGTCTTAAGGGTATCAGCTCATCGCACCAGCATGTCAGATACACGCTCCCTCTGCCACTGTCATTTCTGTGGAAACGAGACTTTCACTTTCTAGTAATAAGGGACTGCCACGAAATCGGTTTCTCTCATTGTCAAGTCTTTGAAGAGAATTCTGCCGCTAAAACAGGACACTTCAACTTACCGCATGTCTGCTGTCATAAAATCGAAGTGTTCCCGACATTTGTTTTTCTCTTTAAAGAAAGCAACAGATCAGTGATTTAGTGTGATTGTGTGCGCGTGCGGGAGGAGGAGAGTTTGTTCCTCTTCCTATATTCTTATTCAATTGAAAGTCCCATTAAAGTCAGTAGAATTTACCTCCGAGTAAGCCTAATCCTGCTGATTTGGCATGGAGTTCTCTTCCAAGCCAAAGTTCCATAGGATCGGGTTGCGCGTCACTTGGAGTGGGGGAAGAGGTCCTTAATTCTAGCTCCCCTACCATAAAACCTACTTACCTTAAGCCAGTCCCCACCACTCATCAAAAGCTACTGATATTTTTGACTTTTTTAAAACTGAAATTTCTAAAATTGTGCAACAATTGTATTTTGTGGAGAGCGGACCCCTGGAGGAAGATCCCTGGAGGAAGGGAGGACGGTAAGGATCGCGTGAATTCATTGTTCAGCTGGAGCTTTGACGCGTTTGCTCTGCAGCCAGTTTGGCCGAGGCCAATGCGACGTTTCTTAACAAGCATGTTTGGAATTACAGCTTCGTGGTCCGATCCTATGCCAGCAATGGGAAGTCAGTCCCGTTCCAGCTCCGCTTCAAGTAAGAGTGCACAGGACCTTGATGATGCAAGGGTCATTTAGGATGCATCTGAGTTCATTCAAAATACCTTGCAACTATTAAAAATAGTCTCCATGGGATTTAGAAGGGGCATGTAACTCCTTGGGCGGGGCTGCTGAGCTCCCTCTTCAGGTACCAAACTGCCTTCCCTGCCCGTTGGGAAGCGACGGCTGATGTCCCTTCCACCTTTCTCGATATTTGCAAATATGCACACACCCCCTTATCCCGTTTCTGGGTGGTGAGGGGAATCACTGACAGACGAGACGAAATTTAATCTTTCTGCTTGGAGAGAGAATAATAATTAACATTTCGCCCCCTGGGAGATTCACTTATGTCGGGAGAGGTTAGAATTAAAGAGTGTTCAGGTTTTACGCCCGCTTTGACGGCGGCCAGGTGTCCTGACCGAGTCCCGGATTCAAACGACCAGCTAAAAACCCTCCGGGAGGGTCGCACGGGGTGAGGGTCGCCAGAAGCCGTTGTCCACGGGGATATGTCACTCGCTCCATTTGTGGTGGTCGTGCATCGCGCCCCCCGCCCAGGAATCAAAATGGGGAGTTCAGAAATGGAGGAAAGGCAGTTCTGGGCATCAGCTTTCCTCTGGCCGTAGAGGGAGAGAGCCGGGTTTTGTCCAAGAGAGGAAGGCTGGCTGCAGTCCAAATACTTTCGCATCCACTCCTTTTACATCGCCCCTTTCCTGCAAGGAGCTCAGGGTGTCGGGTCTGGGTCTTCTTCTCTCTCTTATATCCTTACAATAGCCCTGTGAGGGAGCTGAGGCTGAGAGGCTGCGGTGACTGAGGCAGAGCTCAGCAGCTGGAGCAGGAGTCTCAGGCTCTTGGCTTCCAGCCCCGCGTTTCGTGACTGATTCTGGTCCACTTAGTCGACCAGACTCGATCCTCGTCCAGCACTAACGACTCCACCGCACTCACCTAGGAGAAAGCCCCGCGGAGCTGCATGAGGCTTATTCCGCAGTCAGAACGGAGAGGCTCGCCTTGTGAGCTGCGAATCAGGAGTCCCTGGAAGAGGGATTTCCCCCGGTGCCAGGAACCTGGTGCCACAACCTCAGCTCAGAAGGAGAGAATTCTGAGAGACCTGCTACCTCGCAGGGTTGTTGTAAGGGTTATAACAGGGGAATGTAAACGAAGCTCTCTGAACTCTGACCATTATATGGAGACGCAATACGCAAAACCCCCACGCTTTACTACGGAGGGAGTCGATCTCTGCAGCTGTCCTGTTCCCCAAAATTCTGTTTTTATCTAATCTTTCTGCTTGAGGGGCAGTTCACGCACCTCTTTATATAGTGCCATGTATAAAGAGGAAAGAGCTTTAAACGGTTTGTGGGGGAGTGGGGAATTACAGGAGGATCCTTGACAAATTTCATTTCAGTGTTATAGCGGGCACACCTCGTGAAACCACCGAGAGCAGGGATCTTCCCGAGTCTAGGATTGCAGAGACCGATGGTATTCAAAGGCACGAGGGACGAAGCTTCCTTCCTTCCGGAGCAGGGCTGTGGCTCTGCTTTCTTCTAGAAAAAGCAACCTTTTTCAGCAGGGGGCCGGTCCACTCTCCCTCAGACCATATGGGGGGCCGGACTATATTTTGAAGGAAAAAAACCACCATGAACGAATTCCTATGCCCCACAAATAACCCAGAGATGCATTTTATATAAAAGCACACATTCTACTCATGTAAAAACACGCTGGTTCCCGGACGGTCCCCAGGCCAGATTGAGAAGGCGTTTGGGCCGCATCCGCCCCGGGCCTTAGTTGCCTTCCCCTGTTCTGGAGCAGGGATGGGGACTTGCGGACCTTGCGGGTGTCGTTAGTATATAAATCCAGGGGCGTAGCCAAGATTTATGTTCGCAAGGGCAGGACACCCATCTAACAACAACCTCTACCTGGCTCCGTCTAGCAGATTCGGAATGAAATGTCACAGCAACAGTTGTTTTAAATTACTTTCTTTTGAAAAGTAATTTAGGTGCTCAGAAAAATGTCAAAATCTTTCTCCAATTTCTACTTTTAGTTCAGTATTTATTTATTTTTTTACTTGATGGGGGCCAGCTGCCCCTCTCCCCTTGGCCACGCCCCTTTATATATCCCATGAGTCCCAGCCAGTATGCCCATGGGCCAGGAATGATGATGATTATATTTATTCGTGTACCTCCTTTCCCCCTAAATAGCTAAAATAGAACCCGCTAAAAACATAGAAAAAAGGGCAATAATTAAAAAACAATTAATGATGGGAGCTGAGAGTTCAGCCAGGGCTTTCCCTCCCCTGTTCTAAAGTCTGCAGAGTAATGGAAGAGCAGGCCTGGTGGTGGATTACCAGCTCCCAGGGGCCGAAAGAGGCAGCCACATTTACAAGTACCGAGGAATCCCTCCTTTCTTGCTGCAAATTTTCACTGCTGTGAGCCGCTTTGGCAGCCAGTTTTGGCTGAAGGACCCCCAGCCAGTTACAGTGCATGGAAATGGTAATCTGACATGCCTCGATTTTAGTGGAGGCCAAAGATAACGAAGCACTTTGTCCCGGGCGCTTCTCAGGCGATTTGAAGCCACCCTTGCAGCGATGCCACTGTTACCCCTCCTCTTGGCGGAGGACCAAGAATGCGTGGTTAGCGAGATTTGAACCGGGCTCCCGCATTGTGCCATGGCGCAGCTCGGATGTCTCGCTCCCTCTCTGGCTACGCACAACACCTGCTGGCTCGGGAACCTCCCTGTCTGTTTAATGTTTCTGGCGGTGTTATGAAGCCAGGAGCTATCCTTTCTAAGCTAGTCACATCTGGCAGTACTGGCGACGACAACAATACTTTTATAAATTTATTTATATAGTGCTTCTGATGGCAGATTCCTTCCCCGAGGAGTCTCTAATTTAAACTTCCACGGGATATTTAAATATTCAAAAGAAGGAGGGAAGGGAAATAAAAGGGTCAGTGGAATTGCTTTCATTGCAGAGGAATTGTAAGCTCTGTGGGGCAGAGATTTCGTTCTCTTCCGCTCCTGATGAACGCTCATGGCTGATGCTGAAGAGCTGCCTTAAGGATAACGGCGAAGAGCGAAGAGCAAAAGGGAAGCCAGGGCGTCCCATCCCGGCGCTTGGGCGCTCGTTTTTCAAGCCAGCCAACTTGGAAAGCGCTGCTCCGCCACTGAAAGGGAGCTCTCCAGCTTGCCGGATCAGTGTCATGCCATTGTCATCGTTACAACACCGCCGCCGCCACCAACACACACACACACACACACACACACACACACACACACAGACACACACACAGGAGGCGGTTTGCCGGCACCGCTCGCCCAATGGCAGCTTGCAGTCTCTGGAGAGTTGGCGAGGAGAGAGGGAGAGAGGCGCAGTCTGCCCTCCAAATCCCTGGGAGCATCATCATTCCGCCGAGAGAAGCCACTTTCTAACAAGCTTCCAACCACTGCGAGATGACTGGCAGGGGAGCTGAGCCAGAGGCAGCAGCAGCAGCAGCAGCAGCAGCAGCAGGAGCTGGAGGAGCAGCGACCACCGCTCTGTAGAGAGACAGACAGACAGACAGACAGCACCACCACCACCACCCAGGAAATTAACCAGACGCAGCAAAACTGAGCCAACAAGCCCCTCTCTTGCTCCTTCTCCCCAGCCCAATCCGGATCCAAACTCAAGTTCCCCATCTGAGCCTCTCCCCCCAGACACCCTCCCACCCAAAGTGAGGGGGGACACACCAACCGGGGAGGGAGCAGTTAACCCTTTGTGGTCCCCCAAGGAAGACATCCATCCTAAGCCAAGGAACAGACCTTTCGAGAGTGCTCAGAACTGGATAACGACCATGATCCTTTTCTCACCGCGCAGCGTTTTACTCTCAGTCTATTACCCTCAGATTTTCCTCATCCTTACCAGTGGAAGTTACTTGTAAGTGATCAAGACTTCTTTTCTTTTAAACCCCTTACTTAGATGTTTGCTGGTTTCCTAAAGGGCGCCTTCTAGGAGCTGGGAAAGTGGGGGAAAGAGACGTGCGCCCCAAAGGTGGTTGCAAGGCAGGGTGGGGGGGGCAGGTATGGGGGCTGTCGGGAGCGGGGTGTGCATGTGAGAGAGAAAGTTTCTTCCGAAAACAAGTTACCTGCGGCAGGCTTGGCTCTCTGGAGTTCAGAGGCGCCCTCGGAGGAATCAGAGGCTTTTGGGGAAGGTTGTGGCTGAGGTGCTCCGGCGAGAGATGCTGCTGCGAACAGGTGCTCCGTGAGGAGGGATCGGGTGGCGGAGCCAGCGAGGGCAGAAGCACTGCTGAGAAACGGGGGGGGGGGGCTTCCTTTCGGGTAATTATGCCGGGGACTTGGGGCTCCTTGTCCTGAAGAAAGACTGCTAACAGGAGAAGCACCCAAAGGCATTAAGTGGGTACAGTGTCTCGGGCATAAATCCCATGGGATTGTGGTGGGGCTAACTTCGGATCAAGCGTGACTCGGGATGCGTGGCTGCAATTCCACTCTATTAAAGAAAAGGAAGTTTGGTTTTAGACGTCAAGGGGTTTGTGTTTGAATCAAAATAAGATTGTACCACCTCCCCCCAAAGTAAGATAAGTATTGATGTCCAGGTACTTATCAGAAGTTTTGGCGATGAGGAACTCGTAGTGTAATACTGTACTCCTAAATTACAGGCATATCCCCCTAAAAATAATAATTGTATTGCATCTATGACATGATCCGGCCGCAGAGAAACTTGTTAGAGTCCCATTGGTTTCAGCGAGAAGACAAGACCCTTCTGACTCTCCTCGCTCTCCTTGACAGAGATGGCACTTAAATTTGAACTCTGAACTCAAATGTATGCTTTCTGCCCCTCACTCTTGACTGGAGCGGCTCGCCCTCGTTCGCTTTTTCCCCGCGCTAGGGCTGCCCGGTTCGCTCCGTCTCTCCTCTCGATGCAGGCCAAGACGCGCAGGCCATTCCCACATCACCCGGATCTAGAAGGTTACCAAACGATTTTATCTGGGAAATGAGGATCTAGATGCAGGAAGGGATGGAGGTTAGGGGAGCCGAGGGGCAGCGGGACGGACCCCCACCTCCAAGCAAGCCCCTTTATTTTGATGCTGGAGATCGACTCCGAAGTCAGGCTTCCTGGAGGAGTGAGGACTAATTTATTCAAAGTGAGCGAAGCGAGGCTGATTTGAGGCAGGAAGCTCGGATTCAGGCCCAGCAACTGGATCTGGCATTGGGCTCCATCAGTGCAGTGCGGCGTTCAAGGGCGATGAGGATGGTTCAGGCTGTCGGCTAGAGAAGGCTTGGCCAGCTTCCAGCTTCCCTATGCGAAGTGCTCCCGCGCCCATAATATGCCAGCCATGCTGCCAACAGCCGTGTCAGGTAGGCTGCTTTTATTAGGAGAGGGGGCGATGGTGAAAGAATAACGGTGCCCTTCGCCTAAGTCTCGCTTGGGCAGAGATACAACGGGCTTATTGCTGAGTAAAGGGGCGCAGTTTTCGGCTCCCCTGGGAGTGCGCCCTGTTGGACCCCGGGGGGATTGGCGGCTGAGGGTCGCGCGGAGGGCTGCAGTGTACAGAGGCTCTTAGCTGAACCGGGGACTCCCCACTGCTGCATTCGGCCCATGAAACGTATTTATGGCTTAAGCATTTGCTTAACTTGCACCCCACCCCCCTAGAGCGCAAAAAGTTCAGCACGTCAAAACCTGTTCATTTCAGCTGGAGAACTGGGGCTCTTTCCTCCTCAGTCACTGCCATCGAAACCAATGGGGGCTTTCTGGTCGCAAAATCCTATGCATCCTTACCTGGGAGTAAGTCCCATTGACTCTACTTCTGTGTAAACACGCATAGACTCGAACTATATAGTGCGGAACTTCTGGGAGATGGTGGCCTTGTCTTGCTTTTCTCTCTGCGATGGGCGTGCGACCAGTGGCCTATTATTCATCTCCCCATCCATCTGCACCCCACCCCACCCCTGGCTGCTTCAGTGGGTCTGCAGCTTTCTACTTCTGTTGTGGGAAACGCGCCCTCGATCCCCACGCAAGTTAGAAATCTACCCTTTGAAAAACAAGGAAAGAGGAAAGGCAGAAAGGAAACGCGTCTATTTCTTCCTTCTTAATTCTTAATGAAATACATATGCCTTGGCCACCTATTTTCAGAGAAGTCTGATTTATGGAACCGCGTTGCGCTTGCATTGCTGTTCGCGGGGATTAAATGGAATCGCTCCGGCTGCCGACTCTGCGCAACGCGGGGCGCAGCGAAAGAGCCGGAGCGCGTTGCTTACCGCTTCCCTCTTTTGTAAAAGGGAGCCTTTATTTTATATATCTATATCTATATGTGGGCATGTGTGTGCAGGAGAAGAACCCCCTTTAATAGAAACCTAGCCGTATTTTCTTGAAAAACTTTAGGAAATGACTCTCCCCACCAAGTTTTTCTTTCTATAAATAGTTCCGAGTCTTGAAACAAAAGTTTTCTCAACCACACACCAGATGCTGGTGGTTTCCCTTGCAGTGTGACATAATTATAAGGTCCGAAGGCAAAAGCTATGGATGTATAATAATAATACGAAGGCAGCTCTGCTGATGGGGGAAATACAAGCGCAGGCTTTATTTAGAGCTCGCTTCGCGGAGACTGGCTACAGAGCGCAGATTTCTGGGGCAGTGAGAATTTGTGGTGGGAAAATTAATCCGGATCCCCTCCCCCGTCTCCCTTCAGCCCAGCGCGGCCCAGATGCTTCCCGCCCCGCACTTTCCCAACTCATCATTAGTCCTCCCCGCCCAACATGGGCTGGGGGAGTTGAGGGATCCAGCTGAGCCTCGGTCCCTTATTGGAATCAAGCAGGGCAGAAAGGGACAAGAGTTGAATTTAATGAAGAACTTGGATTCGACCAGATGACCACCTGGTCCATCGCTCTCTCCCAATATGATGGCAGTTCCTTGTGGCTTATTCAGAGATAGTCTGCATCAAGAGTTCCACTTAGATTCCAGGGCTATAGGCTGTCTATAGGTCTATCTTCCATGAAGTTGTCTAATGGTGGTGTTCATTGGTTTTTTAAATTATTGTTGTTGTTTATTACCACCCTTCACCCTAAGGTCTCAGGGCAGGGTACAAGATTTTAGAACACAGTATTTAAAACAAGTTACAAGCACAGAAGTAAGGTTAGTCCAAAATCCATCTGAGGTAGTGGCCATCACCACAACAGTGAAACAATGGCGACGTCTCTAATGTTGCTTGAGGCAAAGCCTAGAGGCAACAACCAAGAAAGCTGTCTGAGCGTTCACACCAGATGCACCTCTGTTGTTGGTGGAGTGGAAAGAAGGGGCTCTGCCAAATATCATAAAAACCCAGGCAGGCTTGTATGGGAGACGATGGTCTTTCAGATAACTTGGTGTCAAGTCATGTAGGGTTTTATATGTTACTGTGCTGCCCAGGACTTTGTAGAAACCCAAAATATTGTGATTTTTTAAAAACAGATGGTGTTGTTTGTGTATTTGTACCTGGCACAATCATATTTGGGCAGAAGTCACATCCAAGCCTGATGAAAACTGTTGTCTGCACCTCAGGAGCCCTTGTACTGAGTTTGACAACAATATCTCAAGAGGCGACTGAACCTATGCAAAAAAGGGGGGAGGGGCAAGGTAACATTTTGGTCCATGATCTTAATTCAAAATGGTGCCCAGCGCCCAAACATTTATGATTACTGCTGCCCCCACCTTGGGAACCCTGTGCCAAGTTGGTGATGATATCTTGAGAGGAAGCAGAAACTATAGAGCAGCGTTTCCCAACCGGGGGGCCATAAGGCCCCCTGGACGCCCCCAGGTGAAAATCACATAAATGGGGGGTCACAACACAGAGGGAAGTGAGAAGTGAGGGGGGATTTATTTTTAATCCCGATTGACTGGCTATCCGCTTGGCCAACCAAAAGTGGGTAAGGGGGTGACCCACCAGGGCCTAATGCTCCTTTGTGCCACATGCGTTTTCTTGGAGCAGTCCTCGTTTGTTTCTGGAGGGAGAATGATGATTCTATGTTTTTCTGCTTCAACAATATTTCATTATGTTCCTATCATTTTATATAATTGTATTTTGTAAAGACTATGAAAATTATATATAAAAGATGTTCTATTTACAAACAAAACATTTAAATAGCTACCTTTCCACCTGTAGGATGGGAGGGGGCATGGGCATAGTCAGGATTTTTGTTACGGGGGTCAGGCTTTTGTTGGGGGGGTTCAGAACCTCAGATTTGTATTGACTTGTATTGATTTTTACTTACTGGGAGGCATCTGAGCCCCTGCTCTCCTTGCTATGCCCATGCAGGGCACAGGAGGGAAACGTGGTCAAAAGGGGGTCACGGTTGGGAAACATTGCTATAGAAAACAGACAGACAGACAAAGGAACAAACCACTTACCAAAATGTATATTAATGGAACCAGAACTTTGACTTATGCCCAGAAACAGACCAGTAGCCAATGAAGCTATTCTAACACGGGAGTGACGTGCTCCCTATAATCAACCCTGCTCAATGGCATTCTGCAACAGTGAAAGGGCGGCCCAGCCCAGAGGCTGCTACAATGGTCCAAATGAAATGTAACTAAGTCATAGTGTCACCAATGCCACACCATTTCCAAGAATGAGCAAAGTTGACATACTGATCTTAGCAATGCAAAAGTGCTCTGAGTCCTGGCCACCACCAAACTTGGACATCCAGGTTCAGGGCTGAATTCAAGAAGACATCCCAGATGGAAACCTCATTCTTCAAGAGGAGTTCAGTCCCATCTAAGACATGTTGAATCCCTTCACCCAGGTTTGCTTTTCTGCTGGCCACGAGTATCATGGTATTTTTTGGGATTAAGTTTCAGTTCGTTCACCCACATCCAGTCCATTACTGACATCAGACACTGATTTCAGAACTTGAACAGCTTCCTTGGACTTAGAAGGAAGGAGAAATAGAATTGAGTGTCATCAATATAATGCTGGAACTAAACCTCCAAACTCTGGACAACCCTCTCCTAGCAGTTTTAACCAGATGCTAAAGAAAATGGTGGGGGGCAGGATCTTGGGCTGGTGGGGCCTCAACTTTTGGGGGGCTGTGAACACATGTAAAATTCTAGACTGTTGTGGGTGTCTGGTCACAAAATGTGTGCTGTAGAGCATGCGTGGTGGGGGAGGGGGTAGCAAAAGTTTTTTTTTAATGGGCCCTCTTATATTTACATGATTTTATATGGAATTTTCTCTAAGCCACCACAAAAGCACAGGTCACTCTGTCCCCATGGACTGACCTGTAGAAAATGTGGCAACTGTGAAATAGGCAGATTCCATGCTATAGGATCATTTGGAAAAGATTAAAAATAAAACGGCCGGTTTCATAATGCTGTTATACAAATCTGTGATATGACCACATTTGGAGTGTTCTGGTAGTCTCACCTCAAAAGGATATTTTAGAATTGGAAATGATTCAGACAAGGGCAACCCAAAATGATTCCGGGGACAGGGCAACTCTGCTATGAGGAAAGGTTGGGACTTTTTAGTTTAGGGAAAAGGCAAGTAAGAAGTGACAGGATAGAAGTTTATAAAATTATGCATGGCATGGAGAAAGTGGCTAGATAAAAGTTTCACTCATAGTACAAAAACTTGTGGTCATCTAATGAAGCTGAATGTTGGAAGATTCAGGATAGATAAAAGAAAGAAGTTCTTCACACAGCAGGCAGTTAAATTATGGAACTCATTCCCACAGGAGGCAGTGAGGTCACCAACACGGACAGCTCAAAAAGAGAATTAGACAAGTTCATGGAGTATAAGTCTATCAATGGCCACATTGCCTGGCAGATATGTTCGACCTCCAGAATCAGAGAGAGTATGCTTCTGAATACCAGTTGCTGGAAACCACAAGAGGGGAGAGTGCTGCTGTGCTCCATTCCTGCTTCTTGGCTTCCCGTGGACATCTGGTTGGCCACTGTGGAAACAGGATCCTGGACTAGATGGGCCCCTGGCCTGATCCAGGAGACTCTTCTTATGTTCTCAACCATCGATCCAACACTTGATGTCTATGGACTGGATTGTAAACATCACAGACTGGTGCTTACTAGAACTACCTTAGCACATGGACCTGAGGCATGGATGCTTGTGGGTATTTTGGTGTACACCTGTCTGATAGTGATTTTCTGGGAATTCTATGTAAAAACCATGTGGGTTCATGAGGATCTGTGTTTTTTATGCCACAGAGGCTCTGACAAATATACTGGGTAGATCATTTTTGCAGTGCAATCCACAGAAACTGTGGGCAACTTCAGTTTGATGGTGGCTTGGGTGGGGCATGCTTTCTAAAAACCATGTGGATCTGTGACTTGGATCCATGTTTCAGTGCCATGGTGCCCCAAAAGGTCTGCCTCCACACAAGCTTCCACTGCCCACAGACATCAGTGGAGATGGAAGGGCACCAAACAGCCAATGAGGACTGAGCTGTTTTGTGGGATGTGAGCTGTTTTGTTTGTCTGTTGAAGGGAAAAAGAGAACATGGGATAGCAGCGAATGGCAGCTGGGATGCAGAACTCTCCATACTGCAACATTTTGTGCGGTGCTTGCTATGTAAAATGGCTTCAATAAATTGCTGCTGCAGCTTATTACAAATATAATATGTAATACATTCTGGAAAGTACTTATTTCCATTTTGCAACTCCTAGGCCAAGATTTCCTGTACACTATTTCCATACCTAATGGAAAATAGCCTACTGCATTTGTGGTACGTATGTGTATGATGTGGACAAATGTACTTTGCCTGGTTTAGTAATGGCAACCTTTGAAGATTAAAACTTGGCAGAAGTCATCCAACTATTTCTTTTTGGGGGTCTCCATCTGAGAGAATTTTAGTGTTCTAAAGAGAAGTGTCCCCAGTTGTTATGTAGGAGTTAAGCCTCAATTTGTTGGTAATTTATTTCTAGGTGTTCTGTACTTTCTCATCTTTGCAAATAAACTGTTATTATTTATGAATAAAGAAGTTGTGTACAGTTTATCACATCTTATTACATCACAACAGTTTATTATATCCTGCCTTCTCATTGGTGTACTCGAGGCAGAGAAAAATATATATTGAATAAAGAAATTTTACAAAACCAACACAAAAGTATAATCAAAATAATAAATTTATAAAAGTATAATAAATGTTAATGTACAGTAATGACAAATTAATGTATATTAATGGAACTTATTTTATAATTATTACAACATTTACATTTTTGCTCTGTTGTTCAGTCTATGGGATAATAATAATAATAATAATAATAATAATAATAATAATAATAATAATTTACACCCCGCCCATCTGGCTGTGTTTCCCCAGCCACTCTCGGCGGCTGGATCCGACATTGACTGTTAAAATGCAAAATAGACAATGTATTTGTGTGATCTTAGAGAAAATTACAAAAGTGAAAAGACTAAAATATTTTCTAATGAAGACTAGATCTAACATGATAGCATGTATATTTACAAAACAAATGTGTGTGTGTGTGTGTGTGTGTGTGTATAAGCATCGTGCAGATTTTACTGAAGGATGAGAGGTGAGGTTATGAGGGAATTGTGTGCATTTGTATAAGGCCTTTGTTCTTTGTTCCTGGTTGGCAAAAGAGATCATTGGGTCCAGCCACAGATAACTTTGCACAGGAGCAAGTTGTGAAATGATTCTAGTGCACTATAATCTCAATATGGTTGCAAGCAGCAGCAGCAAAGCCTTCTTGCTTAGCTGTCTGTCTCAGCAACTTTCTCGTTTCCCTCTACCTTCCAAAAAGTATATGTGTGGTGTCTATTGAGGTGAATGCATTCGCTGCAAGCTCTTAAATTGTTATTATGGATTTGTTAACCACCATCTATGTACAGTACTGTACTTGGAATTTTACAGAGTTACAAAAACAACCAAACAAGATACAGTTCTCTGTCCTGGGGAGACTATAGTCTCAATTTTGACAGTGTGCAAAACCACAGACACGTGTTCAACCATAGTACAGGAAAAAGGGGGACAAGAGTAACATGTTTAATTTTAATTTAATTTAATTTAATTAATTCAATTTAATAGTGCCCCACCCTTCCATTGTAAAAAGTGCTCAGAGTGGCTCACAACATATTAAAAATAACCAAAAAGGGATCTGTGTGTTGTGATGTACATTGGTTGCTTGCTCTTTGATTTCACAGCATGCATAACAGTGACATTTAGCATGCTGAACTGATCAGATTGTCATATGCAGACATAGTAATAAGCACTTAAAAAACAAGTGAGCTTCAATAAACAATACAAGTGGAAAACAATTTAGTGCAGTAGTTGAGAGTCTTTTTAATATGCCTCTAGGCAGTGACATATAGTTAGTCTTCTGTTTTGGGTGAGGGTGAATCCTCCCAGTTATGGTGGCTAGAGAAAGCCTCAGGGGTTTTTGATAGGTGTCAACTGTTTGACACATCCAGCTTATGTAGTGGCAAAGACCTTTGTGATGAGTGTACAGTAGAGCATTCCAAATGGCAGTGTCAGCAGCAAGTGAGCCACTATCAATGGCTTGCTGTGTGAGCTACTTTCACATGTATCGATTGAATGCTGACTTTGTATGGGCCTGTTTTTGTTGATTCCACATCCTCTAGTCATGGAACTTACTAGCAATAGGAAAAAAGAAATGCACTGAGATTTCACAGGTCAAAAGAGAAAGAGGAAGACCGTGTCCTATACATGAACTTTTATATACTGCTTTAGAGTTCTGGTGGTTTGTGGTTTGTTTGTTTGTTTGTTTGTTTGTTTGTTTGTTTCTTTAAAAATGCATGGAAACCTTACCATGCGAGAGTGCTCTACAGCATGCAGGCAGCCCCTCTCAGATGCTGCCTAGGCCTGATGGAGGTCATGCTGCTTCCCTAGCTTTCCCAGAGGGAGAGGACAAGCCAATGGGCAGCAGTGGAACACTGAGGAGATCTTGCTCATGTGAAACCCCTTGAAACCTGCAGTGAATACTAGGAGGTGTGCATGCCTGGGGGTTTGGGGTACGGAGAGTGAACAGAGCCCATGCCTAGCCCTCAGTGCTGATGCCCCACCCATCAGAGCCAAGTGGGGGCCATGCTGCACCCCTGCCCGCCCCGGCCCCTGGTGGGCATGAAAGGTGCAGTCACACTGCCCTGCCAGCCCCACGCCACTTTGTGATGCCGCAGGGCTGTGTGAGGGGGATGCAACAGGCATGTGCCCTTTCTGTGGGGCTGGCAGGGCAGTGAAGAGCAAAATGCGCCCATGGCCACTGCCCCTCTGGCCCTCCCCACATGATGCCACTGGCCAGTATGCCTTTAGGTGAGGGGTGGGAAACATCAGACCTAGGGGAGAAAAGCAGGGCTCTCTCTGCCTGGCCCTCAGGTTCTGTCCAGGGCCCTTCTCTATCCCTGTCAGATACCCTCATGGAGCGCTTTTGCCAGGTAGGAAGGTGCCCTTGATCTGTGATCATGTCTCTTACTTGCCTCTGACCTTTGCATGGCTAGAATGGACATTGGCTAAGGTAAATTCTTGGTGTGGTAGTGTGGAGAGAACAGACTGTGAACAACATGGAGAAAGTAGAAATTTAGATTTGGCAACTCCAAGTGAGAGGTGTTGCTGGAGGAAAGCAGGAAGGGAAGGTGATGCCAGGCTGTCAGTGGGTTGGTACAAGGAGAAATGCCTTTCCCTGCCTGTGCTGATGAGATTTAAAGGAGAAGAAAATTAAGAGATCTTGAAACTTGTTGGAAAGGATCTACGTAAGGCAAGGACTGTCGCTTTTGGACAACAATGCACTTTTTAGAGTATTATGGGATGGACCTGCGAACTGGGGAGAGGAGGGGCTGAGTTAACCTTGAGATACCAGCGATGCACTGAATAACTGCAACAGCACTGCAGGCGCACAGAAAGGGCTCAAGATAATCTCTGGAAATGGAGACGACTGATATAAATGGAAGGCCAATGAAGGTTGTATACTGGAACTGTCGTACACAGAATGAAATGAAAAGAAGTATAATATTCTCACTTGAAGCTTTACAAAAGTATACAAATGCCTTAAATAATGTTTCAACATGAATGGAAATTACTAAGAATACAGCTGATGATTAAGTGATAATTTTGGGTAATGGATTATAATTGGAGGCACCTAATTTAAAATATTCAAAGCAGTAACATCAGAAGCTAAGGACGCATCGACAATGGTGAGTGGGAAGTCACTTGAATAAAATTGTATTAAGTTGGTAATAAATTACAGAAATGATAGAATTGATACATGATCCTTTAGCCACAGGTAAAACATGTGAGCCAATAGGCTTTTGATTTTAAAGCTGAGCAATGTTAGAAAGTTAATCAAATAACAGTTCTTATTCTAATTTCCCCTGCTATTTTTATTTTGGAGTTTTTCCTGTCACCTAGTTATTTGATCTGCCAGAAGACAGGACACAGTAGCAATGGCTGAGCAATCTGGCAGAGATAGTAGTAGAGGGGTAATAACCTCACTCCTCAAATCTTTGCAGCTGCTGCAGCTTTGAATGAGTTTAGAGGGAAATGGTGACTACAGAGTTCATTGCTACATATAAACAAGCTGCCCGCCATTGTTCCTGCAGTTCCTCCCTTCCAAAATGCCACCAAATATATTTCGTCCCCTGCGGGGTGTAACATGTCTGCTTGCTTTTGTGGTCTCATCAAATGGAGAGTATATCTTGCCATTCAGATAAAAAGGCCTCAATCTCTGCTGCACATGCCGATATAAAACCTTTCAGAAATTATTTGGGTGGAGGGCAAAAAACTAAAGTGAGGTGGGTGAGATATATTTACACTAGACAGCAAGTCTGGATGGCGCAGAAGTTTATCTGGTCAGTCTGGTAGCTTTATGCATACGTGGAAGCTGTTTTAGAGGGTCCAGCTGAGAGAATGTTGTCCTTGGAGCTCAGAGGACCGGCTTCAAAGTCTGGCCTTGCTGTGAGGCTTGGCAAAGTTGCTGTTGCTCTGCCTCCATCTCCTACTGTTTCTAGCAGACTGGACAAACACAGATTCCATTCCCTGCTTTAATGGAGGGGCTCACGAGGCTCCTCTCAGTTTGCTAAGAGCTCCAAGGAGCCAGATAATTGGCCAAACTTGACAGCAGCTGGCAACGCAACGCAGTGCTATAGTGAAATCATTCTGACACACCAGTTGTATGGTATGCCTGGTGGAACTGCGATTAGGAAGTGTCAAGCTGGGGGCTGGCTGGGGTGAAGCAGGGACAGGAAACAGGTAAAGCCACATCAATGTGCTTACAGCTACATGGTAGAGGGTACACTTGGCATGCAGAAGGTCCCAGGTTGAACTGTTGTAAACTCCAGTTAAAAGGATCACAAGGCAGGTGATGGTGTTGGCTGAAAAGGGAGAGAACAACTCTGGGCCGGAGGAGTCCCTTGTTTGCTCAGACCACCAGGCAAACCTGGCCCCAAAGGCTTCATAGCACCAGGGCAAACATATGACATGATCTGACCAATTGTTGTAAGAGCCCCATTAGCTCTAGTTCCTATTCCCTCCTGAAGTTCCCTTTGGCCAGAACTGGATGGTGGTTCACAGTCTGAACCCCTGCCTGACGTTGGTCAGGCCCCACATTCGGAATCCACTTCAGCCCTGAGTCATGACATGAAGCAGCATGTTGTCCAAGCAAAGTCTGGAATCCTCCATACATAAGGTCATACTCACACAGTCTGTTTTGGGGTTGCTCTGTCAGTGAGGCCAGTTAATGAGGCCAATCAACAGTATGTGGTCATTACCGGTACTTGATTAGGTGTGAGGTGGTTGGTGAACTATGGTCCATGTGTCATTCACCCCAGTCGCAGAAGTCAGTGGAAATAATTTTGACTAACTGTATGAATGAAAATATGCCACTATGAGATTACTCTGGCCCTTAATGATTCATGTGTGAGCAGGTGTATGTGACAAGTGCACCTCTGTACTAAGAGGAAGAGTTAGATTTTTCATTGATCAATCACGACTTTTCACTGGATTGATTGATTAATTGAATAAATAAATAAATAGATAATCCACCCACATATTTTCATTTTTAATAAAAACAAACATTGGAAATCTGTTCAAAGATCTGCGCTGCGTCTCATTTGGTCCTTAAAATGATAGATAACACGTTTTTCATATTCTTGTAGACCATCTCATGCCTTTCAGGCGTTGCCATGACTGAAGGTGCTTGCAAACAATGTACAGTTTTAGGTGCCATGAATGGAAATGACAATTAAAAAAAAGACAAGGGTTTTTTCCACTGAATGTTTTAACATACAATGCCCCAAATCTAAGTACAACACCCCCCCCCCCAGTGAGACACTGTCAGATGAGAAATGATACTTTTTAAAAAAATAGACTGTTGGGAGACAGGTCATATTTACAAAGTTCAATGTTGTTGGGTTATCTCTGCTTTCAATTACCCTTACAGCAAACTAGGTACAGTCATATTTTAGTTTCACTCTACACATGGCTTGAACATTTATTTCCCATGCAAATTCATGTAAACTCAGATATCTGCAGCATGGTCTTCCAGTGATACATACCAAGGGACAAATGTGACGATGGTGAGGTGGTGAATATAAAAGTATGAGATGATCGGTTTTCTCTAAAGCATTCAAGAAAGGAGGACCTTCATTTTCTTTTCTCTTCTGTTAAAGAGAACTGCAGCTTAGCAACACTTTCACTCATCATGTGAAAAACAGCTACGTGGAAGCCAAGCTCTGATTCTTGTTAATTCTAAAGGGTCCCTGTGAGATAGGCAGACAAATTTGGAGGGGCCTGGAGGTAAATATAAAAGACAGGAAATAAAAAAGGAAGGAGCACTTCTCTTTTAATTGTTAATTTCTACATATCTCATTTATCCTTAGTAGCTGATTGTCCCTGCTCCTTTCCTCTCAACCCCTAGAGACAATTAGCCATTAAAGGAGAGAGAAGAAATACCAGTATTATCAACAGAGGACATTGGGCTACTTTTGATATGATGAAGGTAACTGGTAACCAGGCTCTTAGGCCTTTCACATCTAATGCTCCTAACCCTGTCTGTATTACTAAAACTGACCTGGGAAGCAATCCTCCTTCAACTGCACTCTGAATTTCATTTTAGATTCAGTATCATAGCCTTGATGTGCTACACCTCATATTGCCACCATTATGTATTGAATGCCTGCTAGACACCCATAAATTGTCAGGTTACAAGGTGGCAACCCAAGGTACAAAACAACAAGGTTGGTAAGTACCAAGAGGCCCAGGAACAGCTGCATGAAGACCCTGTACTGCAGAAAGATCTTATATACCCAGTTATTAGGAATTTTGCATTGCAGAATAGTAGAGCTGATGAGAAAAGTAACCTGCTCTTGCAGAAACATAGTGAGCACTGAAGGCTTTCGTTTTTGAGCATTTGGCATAGAGAGGGGGGTGTCCAATACATTTTGGCACCTGAGACAAACCACAAAATGGCCCCCATCCACTAAGGAAGATGGGTGCGTGCAGGTCGAAATCAGGAACAAGCGGAGAGTAAAGATCTTTTTTTTAAAAAAAAAATATTAACAGTTTAAAAACTATAAAAGAACTAACTTAGTTGGTCTTTAAGGTGCTACTGGAAGGATTTTTTTTTGTTTTGACTATGGCAGACCAACACGGCTACCTATCTGTAACTATAAAAGAAAGAAAAAGAATTCAACAATACAATACAAAAACAAAAATACTACGTAACACTAACACTAAAACATTAAATTACCAAGACACAACAAACACAATTTAAAACACATCCAATAATTTCAGTATCTTATCTTTCATTCACTTGTTTACACGACCTCCTCACACCTCCCTTTTTGTATTCCACTTCAATTAACTGTTTCAGCAATTCCTTTCCATCTTCCTCAGTTTTCTGTCCTGTAATTTATCTTAACTTATTCTAACCTTATTTTTTCCCTTTAATACATTAAAAATCTATTTGTACTTAATTCCTTATAACCTTTCTCTAAAGCCATATAGCTTCATTCCAACATTTTTCTAACTTTCATTGATTTTACAGTATTTCTGTAAATAATCTTTAATTTTTTTCCAATCTTCTTCCACCAACTCTTCTCCCTGGTCTCGGATTCTGCCAGTCATTTCCGCCAGTTCCATATAGTCCATCAACTTCATCTGCCATTCTTCCCGGGTGGGTAAATCTTGTGTCTTCCAATACTTCGCGATGAGTATTCTTGCTGCTGTTGTTGCATACATAAAAAAAGTTCTGTCCTTCTTTGGCACCAATTGGCTGACCATGCCTCTGGTTTCTTCAGGAAGGTATATTTAAATACCTTTTTCATTTCATTATAAATCATCTCCCAGAATGTCTTAATCCTTGGGCATGTCCACCAAAGGTGAAAGAATGTACCTTCAGTCTCATTACATTTCCAACATTTATTGTCAGGTAAATTATAAATTTTTGCAAGCTTGACTGGTGTCATGTACCACCTGTAAATCATTTTCATTAAATTCTCTCTTAGGGCATTACATGCCGTGAATTTCATACCAGTGGTCCATAACAGTTCCCAGTCACTCATCATAATGTTATGTCCAACATCTTGTGCCCATTTAATCATAGCAGATTTCACCGTTTCATCCTGTGTGTTCCATTTCAACAGCAAGTTATACATTCTTGACAAATTCTTAATTTTGGGATCTAACAATTCTGTTTCCAATTTTGATTTTTCCACCTGGAAACCAACTTTTTTGTCCAAGTTATATGGCTCCATTATTTGGTAATAATGGAGCCAATCTCGCACTCTGTTTTTCAATTTTTCAAAGCTCTGCAGTTTTATTCTGTCTCCATCTTGTTCCAGAATTTCCCAATATTTTGGCCATTTGGCCTCCATATTGAGTTTTTTCTGAGCCTTCGCTTTCCATTGGTGACAACCATCTTGGGGTTTTATTTTCTAACAAATCCTTATATATTATCCAGACATTAAACAGTGCTTTTCTAACAATATGGTTTTTAAACGCTTTATGTGCTTTTACCTTATCATACCACAAATATGCATGCCAACCAAATACATTGTTGAAACCTTCTAAGTCCAGCACATCGGTGTTTTCAAGAAGCAGTCATTCTCTCAGCCAGCAAAAAGGACCTGATTCATAGTAAAGCTTAAGGTCTGGCAGGGCAAATCCACCTCTTTCTTTAGCATCAGTTAATATCTTAAATTTTATTCGAGGCTTCTTGCCCTGCCAGACAAATCTGGAAATATCTCTCTGCCACTTCTTGAAACAATCCATCTTGTCCAAAATTTGCAATGTTTGAAATAAAAACAACATCCTTGGCAATACATTCATTTTTATCACAGCAATTCGGCCTAGCAATGATAACTTCAAATTTGACCATATTTCTAAGTCCTTTTTCACTTCAATCCAACATTTTTCATAATTATTCTTAAATAAGTTCACATTCTTGGCAGTCATGTTAACCCCTAAATATTTCACTTTCTTAACCAATGTTAATCCTGTCTCCTCCTGAAACTTTTCTCTCTCATTCACAGTTAGCGGAGAGTAAAGATCTACATTGGGAATAAGGGTGGGAGGAGACCAGCAGGGCCTCCTATTTCCCAAGAGGCCACTGTGACTGGGGAGGTGGCTTTGGGGGGCAGGCAGATCTGGCCTCCCAAGAGCACACTGCAGCTCTTGCTGCCACCATGGCAGCAACAGAAGCGGGTGATGCATTCCATGGTGGCTGGATCTGTTGCCATTGTGGATCCTGCCACCCAAGGCAATTGTTCCTGGGCCTCTTGGTACTTACCAACCTTGTAGCCTCAGAGGTGGGCTGGCCCTGATGTTATCTATCAGTCATGAATTCTGTCAGATAGTGACATTTACTTTAATTCTGGATTGTGCATGGCAAGGCTTCCGCAACAACAATATGGTTTGGCTAAATTGTTCAGCAAGAATAATTAGCAAGCCACATACGACAAAATAACAACCTCTTGGGGGTATTAGCAAGCATGCGGTGCATCCAAGTGCTTCTAATCCATCCATTATTGTGATTAACTCCCCATAACCACACCCTCAAGAACTGTACTAGAGAGATTTTTGAATTCATTTACTTTAGTTCAGCTCCTGAGTTTGGACTAAAAGAAACATTACATTGCATGTTATCGTAATTTCTGAACATACCTATGCTAAACCAGATGATTACATAATGCCTTCTCCAAGACACCACCTTCCTTCAGATCACACTTTTGTTCTGAAAAAAGAGCATAAGTGGGGGAAATGTATATAAACTCAGGATCCAATATTAAAGACGTCCAGGCATAAAATTATACTTATCAAGGTGGCAACACATGTTCCCTGATGAGGTTCCCAGGGGGGCCTTACAAAACAAGAAGTGACATCAGTACTAAAATCAGTGATGTCCTCTGGTGCCCATGGTAGGGTGAAAGGCAAGGGGGTCAAAAGGAGATGGAGCCTGAGATAATGACAGGCAGAGCCAACCAATCCCAGTCACCATCCTGCATCTTCTGCTGAGCTCTACAAGGACAACTAAAGAAGAAGAAGAAGAAGAAGAAGAAGAAGAAGAAGAAGAAGAAGAAGAAGAAGAAGAAGAAGAAGAAGGTGCCATAGGCTGTGCGACTCCCTGAACTGGGTGAAGGCAGACGAAGCTGGTGGGTCAGTGCCCCATTCTCCCTAATGGACCAGCATCCTCTAAGTAAAATATAAGATGATAATTTAAAATCCTAACACTGCCAAATTCTTTGCTTCAGACTAATCTTGTGTGATGAATGATATTCCACCCCTGCCCCCCCCCCGAGCCTCAAACAACTTTTGGACTTGTTTTTAAAATGCACTGTTGAAATGTATCCCATCAAACATGGGCAGTACTGAATGTTGAATTCTGCATTCTTTTTCCATAGTGTCTATCCTTAAGTAATATGGCCACTCTGCCCAGCTGGACAAATGGTTCTCTCCTTTATGTCTGTACTTTGGCAGACAACCGCAGTGAAAGAGAGGGCTACTTTTTCTCTACAAGGTCAGCTGCCCTGGCTGCTTCACAAACTGTTCTTGCAGTCAAATAACTTCCTCTCAGCCCCTGTCCAAATAAACTTAATATAAACATTACACTTAAGACATGATAGGGTGCTAAACTATCACAGGCTTCCTGAGGTAAAAAGTGGAGCACAGTGCCTGCCTGTGACAAACATTGTGAAGAAGCCAAGACGTCCCTGTGAGAACAACAGATCAGACCAGAGGCAGGGCCTGTCAAACGACCTGTTCCAACTCTTGGCTTCACTGGTGTTATTAACACCACCACAACGCCACATGGTGCTTTACAGAGTCCCATAGGCAAAAAAAGATAGAGCCTTGTCCTTGAGAAGATTAAAATTTAAATGTTAATGGTAGTGGGTGACCAGAGAGGCAGGGGAGTAAAAGAGGTGCAAATGTCATTACAAGTCCTTAGCTGTTGTCAGGGTCGGCCCAAGACATTTTGGCACTTGAGGCGAACCACCAAATGGTGTCCACCCACCCCTGTCCAGAGAAGAAAGGGTAAGTGAAGATCTACATGAGGGAAAAGGGAGGAATAAAGATTGATAGACGGCCCTTCTCTATTCCTGTCAGATACCCTCCCATGGAGTGCTTTTGCAAGGCAGGAACATGTCCTTGATCTGTGATCATGTCTCTTGCATGCCTCTGACCTTTGCACTGCTGGAATGGACATGGCTAAAGTAGAATCTTGGTGTGGAGAGACTTTGCCCCATGGGTGGGCTGGCTCTGGCGGCTCTTAAATGCAGTTAGTTTGTTTGGGGAATGAGGATTTAGATGCTAGTTGAAATGCTACTCAGAAGAGATGGGTTGAGCCTGAGTCTGAAGGAGGGATGAGCAGTAGCACCATGTGCAGATTCTGAAAGTACCAGGATAAGGAGTCACAGGCAAGAAAGGGAGAAGCTGTTTAAGGGAGGAGACTCTGAACATGAGTGGATGTGGAAAAGTTGAAACAGGACTTGGGCAGGGAGATGAAGGGACAATGACGACATTAAAGGCAAAGATAATGAGTTTGTCCAAGTGAAATCTTTATGTCCAATGGTTTATATAATAAAACATTTTATCTGGAGTTCTGAAATAAGACCTTAAGAGAACAGCACCACTTGATGGTACATAGGCAGGTTGTGGCTGAGGCAGCTTTTGAAAGGGTGAATTCTCAGTTGGAGGGTCCACTGCAAAAATGGGAGCACAGAATGGAAGTCAGGCTAGTACCAATAGAAATGGGACATGCATTTATTTGCTAACAAGCTGGAAAGCGAAAAACATGCATGCATTTTAGATATACATTCACCAGACAACAAAGCATTTTAGTACACTTTACCGTAATTTGGGCAAGTTCCCAATTAGCTGGTTACTCTAATATTGTAATTTTATATTTCTATGTTGTTTTCCTAACAACCTTGTAACATTAACTGTCTAATTTAGCTAAAATTTCAAACAACAACCTATTGACGTATGCACAGAAGCAAGGGGACACAATGGTTCCTACTGAGGCCATCAGCCTGTGTGAGAAGCATTCCAGCTCTACCTGAGAGACTCATATGATTGAATGATCCTCCACCCACAAAATCCATCCACATCCATTTCATAGAGAAGGGCTAACTTAGTCTTAACACACACATCTCCAGCTGCAGTGATACAGCCCAGCGAGGAAGACTCACTACCACAGTGAGAACTAGACCAGTATCCTAGTGTTCAGTTCACACAGAATATTTTATCCCAAAGTATAACTGAAGGACAAGGCCTTTAAAGGAATCATTGTTCTGAACTACCTCAGTATCATGGAATTTCCTATTCTTCTGTCTCCGCACCCCAAATTAATGTGACCTCTCATGAATGCTCCTGCTGCATTTATCAGTTGCCCTATTTAAGCCTCTGAGATTGCTGGTAACCTAAGCTCCTGTTTTGCTTTTCTTAATATTGCATAATGCGTGTTCCAAGAATTATCATATCTTGGGCTGCCTGATAGCTCTTGGGTTGCTATTGTTCCTTGTACTCAATAACAAAACCTTCCTTAGGTTTGCAGCAGGATCTGGCATAGGTTGCATTCACTGTGAGACATCTTGGGGGATAATGGAAGTGATGAGTGATGCTACTTAATGCAGTGAAATAATTTCTCTCAGTTTGTAGTGGGGACAATTAAAGGTTGCTTGTGCCAAATCCATCCTTGGCATAATGGCACTGATTTCAATTAATCACACCAGCCTGTTTTCAAACTTTATAGCGTCAGGGAATCCTTTCCACACTGCTGTGTCTGCCATAAAATCCTTGCATGTTGTAGAAGATTTGTCAAAGTGTTCTTGGATGCACATTCAGATCATGCAAGGCGCTGGCAAGGCCTTTTGCTATATGTGAACTAGGGACTGAACCAAATCTGATGGGGCATTGTCTAAAATGGCGGCTGAGGTGAAGTTTAAGCAGCCTCAGGATCCTGGGGAATGGAAGTTTAACTCTTTATCTGCCATGGCCTGACAAAAACAAAACCTCTCTAAGACTGCTATTTGCATATTCAAGGACGCTCCCATGCTAAAATTAGGCCTGGTTTTGGATTTAATATGCCACATAGTGTCCAAAAGGGGGTTGATGACAAAATGCTATTCTAGTCCCTGAAGCACAGTCTGGGGAATATGCAATCCTGGAGGGGAAATTTTTGGAACCCATGAATCACTGTTGTAAACATCTTTAAATGATAGCAGGACTAGAATAATCAGAGCAGAGAAAGTTTAATAAAATGAAATAGGTGAAAATAAAAGGTGAAAATAAAAGGGTAAAGGAACATTTTGGATATGCACTTGAATTAGGGGAACTTTAATGAACCATGGAAGGTGGGGAGGGGAAGTTGTGGATAATGAGAGGATTTAAATAATTATGTATTTGTTGTAAAATTGAAAACTATAAATACAATGCTTCCAAAAGTAATGCAGTCCTTGAGAGGACACTGAATTTGGTGATCCAGAGTCGGGTGATCCAACATGTGGCTTCTGTTGGTGGTCCTTGCCCAAAGGAGCATTGCTAGTGGCAACAGCCATTCTCTTCCATATTTTCCTCTATGTTTCTTCTATGAATCTTAGTGAAAGGGGTAACACTGGCTATGTGGGGGTGGCGCTGTGAAGGAAATCCTGTCTCTCAGTTAGTTCATGCCAAAATCATAAGCAATGGGTGCGAAGAGAGGAAGACCCCTGGATGGGTGGAGGCAAGCTATGATTTGTTAAGGTCTGAGGAGCGGTGGCAAACTCTCAGCAAGAGCATGAAGACTCAGATTCGGGCTTGTGGGGGAGGCTTTGGTGCTTATCATTCATTTCCCCCTCTTGTCATTCTTGGAAGCCATGGTGAGTCCTGCATATGTTTGGTGCACAGCTGGAAACTGCCGCCTGGTGTGCGTTGGGGGCAATGAAGGACATTTGGCTTGGCAGCTGCCAGCAGACCCGCAGGAACCTCACCAGGGAGCAAGAACTACAACTCCCAGCATGCATTATGGCTAAGCTCAGGTGTCCTGGGGACCCTTGAAATGCCTTTGGAATATTTTAGGATCAGTCCTCAGATGAGGAATGAACTGCTACCACTTCAGACTCATGTGTGTTCTCCCTCTATTTTTAAATTATTTGTTTTACTTGTTATTAATTGTTTTTATATCCCACCTTTTCCTCCAAGCAGCCCAAGGTGATATACATGGTTCTCCCCACTCCTTGTTTAATCCCTCACAACAACCTTGAGAAATAGTGACTGATACTCATTCTTCATGGGCTGCATTTATTTACTGGCTTCACAAGAGGCTCGAGTCAGTCTAAATAGGAGCCTTCTAGATGATTCTTCTTCTTCTTCTTCTTCTTCTTCTTCTTCTTCTTCTTCTTCTTCTTCTTCTTCCCCACCTTTTTATCCAGACAGGGACTCGATATCAGCATTGTTGATGAAAGCGCATAATATGTTTGTGTATTAATTTTTGTTTAATAAATAAATATATTATATCTATTAATTGTGTTTTAGTGTTATATATATTCACTTAAATATATTGTCTATATTAAATGATATTAACTATATTACAGGCACTTTAATTTATGATATGGTTCTGTGTTGGAAGTACTCTGGTGGCCCACTTGGTCTGAGGGGCTGGACCACCCTCATCTTGGGTGATTTGGTTGGTTGGTTTTAGAAAAAACGTCTCTTTCCTTCCTCCCTTGTTTGTGCTCTTTAGGCTTCCAACATTTGCCAAAGTAGGCCAAACATTTACCCTCTGCTGAAACTCCCAGTGAACTAGGTCTGCACAATGTGAAAAGTGTGGATTCTCTTCCATTCAATCCGGCCTCTTTTGGTGTTTCATGCAAAATGGCAGTGATGGTGGTTGTTGGTTCTGTGGACATTTGCTACTCCTTGGGACCATGGGGATGAATGAACATACAAGGTCAGGGATAGAATGGCAGGGATAAAATGCAATATAGAAGGCAGGGATAAAATAGAAGGCAGGGATAAAATGCAGTCTTGCCAGATTGGCCTCTGGTTTTAGAAAAGTTAGTTCTCTCTGTTCTATTAACTGAATAAGCTAAACAATGAATATGTGCATTTAGCTTCTCTCCTCATGTCCTTTAAAAGGGACGTTTTTAAGGATTAAATGCAGTGCATTATATTATTTTACACAGTGCCTTTAGAGCTGAACTTTCCTCACCCACCCACAATGCAATATGAACTTTGCATATCAGGCCCATCTATGTGTCTCATCCATGACCTGAAAGGGCAACCTCTGGATTTGTTCTTCTCTCCCTGTACTTGTTTAAACCTTAGCCAACTTGCTACAGCTGACAATCAGATTGCCAATTGTGGTGGTGGTTTCTGTGATGTGGCGACTTGCCCACTGAGAACTGGATTAAGATCATTGACGCATTCGTAATCCTCTTTGCCACAAAACATCTGCCAAATGGTAACTGTTTCCCCCACTCCTGGTCATTTCAGACTTGAGCCATGTTTGGATCGATGATGAAAGTTTCCACATCCCAATAACAATCCCTCAAACAATCTTGTTTCCCAGAATATATATATATAGGAAAGAGTAAAGCCACATTATATTGTCTTAAATTCTCTTTCATTGGCTATTTTTAAGGGCATGAGCTAGTTCTGTAGGTGTATGGTTCCCTAAACCTAAATATTTGGGTTGAATGTGTCAGAAATGACTGCCAAATAAGGAAGTGATGTATACTGTTGACCTAGTCGAACCTTGCCACAAAAAAGATAATTTCCTACAAAGAACAACAACAAAGAATATTCAAGGTCTAAAAACCCAATGTACAGGCAACAAAGGACTTGGGTCATGTCTGTAACCATGGCCAGCTAGTGTTGGAACCATGAGAAAAGGAACTCTTTAGACTAAAGGCCACACCACATAAAGAATCAGTAGACTGGGCAGAAACCAGCATTGGAGGAACAAAGCCAGAGTCTAGCTCAGGAAGTCATGTTGAGTCAGAAGGGCCAGACCGAGATGGAAGACTCAGCAAGAACATAGGGTACAACCAACCTAGCCAGGCAGCCTCTATAGTATATGTCACATTTTCCAAACATTTTTTGTTTCCTGCCCAGACTTTAATTAACACAGAGGTAACTCATCAGTAGCTAGTTAGATATGAGGATCCTAATGATATACCTTGCAAAGTAGCAGAACTAGGCATTATAACTGCAGACCCTTTCCCAGATGGCACCATGGTTAAAGTTGTTACCAGGCACAGAGCCTGCTCCTAAGACCATTGACTTCCGCTTAATTAAAATATATATAATAGTAACAGACAGCAGTGCCGTAGCTACGGGAGGGGGGGGCTAGCTGGTCTTTTTGCCCCAGGTGAAGCCTCCAGAGGGGCGCTGTTGAGGCTCCCAGCCTGTGTGTGTGTACACAAATGCACATGGGTGGGGCGACAGGTGACCCAGGTGAATTAAAGCCTAGTTTCACCCCTGACAGAAAGGAGCAGTTGGGGAGTACTTCTGGATTCAGTTTGGGGAAGGCCCAGGTACCTCAGTGGTTAGAAGCACCTTTCACCAGCTGCAGCTAGTATGATAACTAAAACCATCTTTGGACCATAGTAGTTTAGCCACTGGTGATTCAAGGCTGGACTACTGAAATGCACTCTACGTGGGGCTTCCCTTGCGCTTGATCTGGACACTGCCCTTGGTGCTCTTAGTGCAGAGTGCTGCAGTGAGACCCTGCTTAAGTGGTATATAATTGTCTTAAATAAACAAATAAAATAAAAAAAAAACTCATCTGCTCAGAAATCTGCACTGGTTGCCAATTTGTTACTGGGCCAAGTTTAAGGTGCTACTCTTAGCATATAAATCCCTCAAGCGCTTAGGACCAGTTAACTTGTGGGATTGCATCCCCAATATATTCCCATGTGACTGCTCTGTAGAACTGGCCTTGCTCCAGCTGCCACATAATACTCATTCTTCATTTCTAAGAAACTGATCTTTCAGTGTGGCCGCACTCACACTTGGGAGCTCCCTGCCTAGTCATCTCAGGCAGATGCCTTCACTGTACTCTGGTTTTTTCCTGCCACTTAAAACATTTTTTTACACAAGCCTATCTTGGCATGTAGTATGCTGACAGGTGTTTTAATCCCTTTTTGCATACTATTATTTTGATAGTCTTTTGAATGTTTTTAAATACAGTACATGCATTTTATACCTTATTGGACCTTGCTAGTTGTAACATACATTGAAAGTAATGCATTTATGCATTCTACCAAAGGAAAAGGGAGGGATCTTATAATTGAATTTTAATAGTGCTGGAGGCTTTTGCCTATTGAGAAAATAACCCATGATTGTTTAAATCAATGGATGAGCATAGTACAAAATTTACTAAATGGATTTGCAAATTAGCTGTTGGGTATTCTTAAGCGAGATGGGCGCGCAACCCCAGAGTCGGTCATGACTTGCCCGTACGGGCAGGGGTACCTTTACCTTTATTGTTAAATACTATCACTCATACTCAGATATTATATTATTTCAAGTGCTAGTTGCTGTTGTAAAGTAATCATATGGCAAATACTGATGCTGAAAATAAAACATTTATTAAATATTCACCTATTCAAAATACATTTGGCTTTTCATTATCAAAATTAACTGAGGAGAATGCTGCGCAGCAAATTCATTTCTACTTTAGACTCAATATTCACAGTTCTGAGTTTATGTGAAGATTCTTCAGCATTTAATCATTTCATTAGAACAGATGTTAGGGACTAACAGATAACAGGGACATAATTGATTTTTATTTTTTAAGTTGGGGCTGTTTTAATGTACGCTTTATAAATTCTATGATCTAATGAAATGAGCTAATTGACTGGCCTTACATTGAGCTTCTGAAATTATAGTTACTGGTAAGGTGTTGCAGCCATACTTTGCCAACACTGGCACCATTTTAGGAATCTCTGCTACTGTGTTTGGGGACGTAGAGGACTTCTGTCATGTGCCTGAGTGTAAATCAATGTATGTACATCCATATAGCCATAGTTTGCATGCTTTCTTTTGTTTTGTCTATGCTGTTGAAAAATTCTCATGCCCACCTGCCAAAAGTGGCATTTGATGCAGGTTTTCCATGTGGACGAAAGAGTGCCAGGATTCCTCCTCAAAAGAAGGGAGGGGGAAGAGTGGCTCATGTGAGTGTCATATATATATTGGTCCAACAGCCCATGTCACCTGCTACTTTAGGTCAGGGATAGAGAACCTGCTGTCAGCCCCAGTTTTAGGGTGGCACAGGTGGTTTCCCCACACAGGGTGCTGATCTGCGGAGGCACAAAATTGAGAAGAGTCATAACGGATGACCAAAGTCCACCCCTGCTATGGTCCTTCAGATGATGCTGGACACCAGTGGCCCTTGGTTAGTGGTTAGGGATGAAGATATTTGTAACCTCACAGCATCTGGCCAGTCACAGATTCCCCGTCCCTACTTTAGGCATCTCTCTGTCCCTCCACCACTTGGTAAGCGGATGAGCTGTGCCTGCGTTCTGGAGCCTCTATTCATTTCACAAGCTAACATTATAGTGTAGCAGGGGTATTACAAGGGTACATTTGTGCTGGTTTCCTCAACGTTGAATTAAAAAAATTGCCTGGTCATTGTAACTGTACTTGGATGGAATTTCTAGACCCTTCCAAAACAAAAAACAACAACCCTCCTTCCATTCCAGCGCTCGAACATTCCTTTTTTCCATTGAATAGGCTCTAGTTTCAGAGCATGAATGCAGGCATCGTGGCCAATAAACCTTTCACAACAAAATAGCTACTGCATTTTATTACTACCTCAATGCACTATCAGCGCACTTGCAACTTTATAAAGTAACCTGGGTAGTGTTTTTTTAGTCATTATCTAAATTAAGCCCAATTATACACTCTGCTGCTTATCTGTATGTGTGTGCCCTCTGTTTAGCGTGTACCTGAAAGAGAAGGAATCCACGCAAGACATGGTGATGACCACTAGCTTAGATGCTTTTAAAAATGGATTTGAGCAGCATTCCCTCAACTCTGTTTTGAACTCTGCCCTTTTCTAAACCATTTTGCAAGCTCTCATCCCATTGGCTGAAATCTCTTTAGCAAACAAATAAGCAAGCAAGCACAAAGAATCCTCACATGCAGCTGTATGCATGCCGTCCACTGCAGTCTGCGTAAGGATCTATGGACCGGGGCACTCATCCAACTAGCATCAAAAGAGGAGCTGCAAAGCAAGCTTGCCAGGCTCCCTCCGAAAAGCAGCCAGAAGTCAGAAAGGAGAAACGCTGCACATAGCCAGCAGCTCCCACAGATAGATCTCTGAGGTGAGAGTTGAATGTTTAAATCGCCTTCCTTTGTGTGTGAAGCGGAGGGGATCCTGAAGCATGTGTCAGTGGATACATGATGTAACAGAAAACTGTGGTTTATTGCTGCATCTGAACTAGGACAGAAAATATCTCTCGTTGCGGTATCTAAGTAAGGTTGAAATCCTGCACACTTTAAACCTTTTTGACCACAGGAGCCTTTCTCAGCCTTGGGTCTCCAGATGTTGTTGGACTACAACTCTCACCATGCTTGACCACTGGTCTTGCTAGCTAGGGATGATGGGAGTTGTAGTCCAACAACATCTGGGGACCGAAGGTTGAGAAAGGCTGGACCACAGTGAGACTTCACTAAGTATAACAATTGGGTTGTAAGGCTGTTTTAGCCTTACAGTATTTAGACTGCAGTATTGCAGTCCAGCAACATCTTGTGGGCACCATGTTGTCTACTCCCGAACTAAATTTTCCCATGTGACTTCTGCTCATGTATTTCAGTTCTGAGAGAATTAGTCCAAGAAAAAGTGGTGACTGTGGGCATCAAAGCCACACTGGTATCTAAAGAATCACAACCACCACATTTTTACAGAACATCATTACAATGACCACCAGCAACCCTATCAGAAATCTGGGAATCAGCAGGGGATAAAATATAACCATTGCGAGGCAAAGAATGTTCAGATGATAGGACAGCATGCAAGCAGAATATATGCCGCTCGCAAATTGCTGTGCCGTGGAATGGAAGGGAGGTGTTGGGGGGGGGGGGAGAGACACATATCGACTTATTGCTGTTATATAATGTAATTCTACTTCTCCAAGTCCAACATATAATTATTGTTTTTATATGTATTCTTTTTTGGCCTTGCACACACACACAGCAGTTAGAACATCCAGTATCCCCATGGAAACTTTGGACTCAAGTCCATGCATTAGAACCTTGTGCTCACTTTAGGAGGAACAGAATGCCAGACTCCAAATAGCAAAGAACCTCATGACTTCGGGATACTTTGGATCCGTATCTTAAAAGGTTGCCTTACGTCTCTCTTTACTGTTAGGGGAAGGGGAGAGAAATTGTGCCAAAATGTCTTGCAGCATGCGGTTAGAAAAGACCCCTATTAAATATACATTAGAGCTCAATATTTGGAAGGGGAAAGACCGTGTCCACATCCATGGAAATGTATTCAGCAGAGAATCCCTGGTGTGCTGGCACAAAGTTTACCAGCACAAGTTTTCCCTGAAGGTAGCACTTCTGTTGTGTAAATATTGTAAATTTCTTGAAAATCTCTCAACATGGCACACCATGGCGCTCTCAGACACAGATTTGTTCTCCAATGCTCTCCACTCTTTCATTGCCTGGATAGCTCAGTTGGTTAGACCATGGTGCTGATTTGATCCCTGGTTGCAGGTTTGATCCCTGTATGGACCAGCTGCATATTCCTGCATTGCAGGGGGTTGGACTAGATGATTCTCAGGGTCCCTTCCAACGCTACAGTTCTATGATTCTGTGACTTTCTATGATTCTATTTCATTTTTTCCATTTTTAAAATGAAGGTTTGGTGCTCTTTATTGTTTGGCTTGGGTGTTGCCTGTTTTTTTTTTTGCTTTTTGCCTGTGCTTTGTTGTTGTTTTTTGTGGTGGGGGGGTAATTTTTTTTTGGGGGGGGTGGATTTTGAATGTCACCAGTTTTCTTCAATGAAATGGATATTTTGGAGTGTCCACAACAGTTACCATGTGGACCCTGGTCATTGGTCTGGCCAGTGTCAGAGGCTGTGGAACTTTACCATGAAATGGGGTCAAATGAGACTTTGGTAAACTTTGTCAATATGGTGCCCTGAGCAAGACCAAAATTTGGCGTCCCCAGATGGATTTCTCAATTATAGAGCTTCTCAGTTTTGCACTCAGCCTGCCCTGCCCTGAATCCAGTGCTGTTGTCAACCAATGGGAAAAGTACAAGTACAATGGCAGGTACAATTGGCAAGTTAGCTCTATTATACCACAATGCATATAAAATGACATCTGAAATACTGTACAGTATTTGTCAATGGCCTTGGGGCACTTTCAGAGCCGTGTCAATGAGCACACCAGAAGCAATTTAAAACACACTGGACAAAGCGGGTTGGGTACTGAAGCAGAAAGGGGGCTGTGAGGTCCATTTTCATATTCACCTTAATTTCTTCATCTAAATGCCAGTGACAATGTCTGTGCCAGATTTGGAATTTGGGGTGTGGGCTCCTCCTGAACGGATCCCTGTAACTACCAATATGTCCTCTGAGCCTTGGGGGCAGTGTGAAAATCTGGTAGCTCAAAGGTTTTGCAGTCGACTTAGACAAATAACATTTTGTCACCATCCCTGGACAGTCAGTGAAAATCAAAAGGCTATCTGTTATGAGATCTGAAGTATAGGAATCCAGAATCAATCTGCAGGGCTGACCCCACGTGTCTCAATCTCAAATGCAAGCAGCTGCTCCCCCTCCCCCCTCCCCTCCCCCTTCTCTCTTTTCTTTTCTTACATAGCTGACAGTTGCAGCCTTGAAATGCTGGCACTTCTGCTGATTGTCTACTTTTCTTCTATGATTGGGCCAATGCAGGAGATGGACATCTTTGTTAGCCTTGGGACATTGGCAAATCCCAGTTTCACCATGCTGTAACCTGGATTGTTTCGACGTCAGTGCTAATGGTGGTATTCTGGATGTGCTAGCAGCCCTGTTGATCAACACCTGAAGAGAAACGTGTTCTCTCAGCAACAGTGTCTGCTCTGTGTCAGAAGTGGTGCCACCAACGGTTTGTCATGTGTCACCTTGTGACTCTTGATACAGGTTCAGTCTTGCATGGGGTGGTTATATTGGCAACAGGGCCAAGAGAGCTGAACAGGCATCAGCAGTCATGGCAGTGGATCTGCCACTAATCTATGTGATTCACACACGCCAGTCATCAAGAAATTGTGTGTGTGCTTGTGTAAATATGCCCCTAGTTTCCTGCATCTTTGCCCACCTGATTTTATGACTATCATTCTCCTAATTATGGGCCTGTAAGTATTTTACATCAGAGTCCTAACCATGTCTACTGAGAATTATGTTCTTCAGAATTCAGTAGGATTTACTTCTATGTAACTTGGGTTACATAGAGAGCAGTCACGAAATTAAAAGACGCCTGCTTCTTGGGAGGAAAGCAATGACAAACCTAGACAGCATCTTGAAAAGCAGAGCCATCACCTTGCCAATAAAGGTCCGTATAGTTAACGCTATGATTTTCCCAGTAGTGATGTATGGAAGTGAGAGCTGGACCATAAAGAAGGCTGATTGCCGAAGAATTGATGTTTTTGAATTATGGTGCTGGATGAGACTCTTGAGAGTCCCATGGACTGCAAGAAGATCAAACCTCTCCATTCTTAAGAAAACCAGCCCTGAGTGCTCACTGGAAGGACAGATCCTGAAGCTGAGGCTCCAATACTTTGGCCACCTCAGGAGAAGAGAAGACTCCCTGGAAAAGACCCTGATGTTGGGAAAGATGGAGGGCTCAAGGAGAAGGGGACGACAGAGGACGAGATGGTTGGACAGTGTTCTCGAAGCTACCAGCATGAGTTTGACCAAACTGCGGGAGGCAGTGGAAGACAGGAGTGCCTGGCATGCTCTGGTCCAGGGGGTCACGAAGGGTCAGACATGACTAAATGACTAAACAACAAACTTGGGTTAGGATGGACCTTAGGCTGCACACTTCAACAAATTCATTTGGGGGTACATCCTGCTCAATTTAATGGGGCTTAGTGTTGAGTAGAGGGACGCGGGTGGCGCTGTGGGTTAAACCACAGAGCCTAGGACTTGCCGATCAGAAAGTTGGCAGTTCAAATCCCCGCGATGGGGTGAGCTCCCGTTGCTTGGTCTCTGCTCCTGCCAATCCAGCAGTTCAAAAGCACGTCAAAGTGCAAGTAGATAAATAGGTACCGCTCCGGAGGGAAGGTAAACAGCGTTTCCGTGTGCTGCTCTGGTTCACCAGAAGCGGCTTAGTCATGCTGGCCACATGACCCAGAAGCTGTAAGCCAGCTCCCTCGGCCAATAAAGTGAGATGAGTGCCGCAACCCCAGAGTCTGTCACAACTGGACCTAATAGTCAGGGGTGCATTTATCTTTACCTAGTATTGAGTAGATTGCACTATTAGTGCCATTTCAGAATGAAAGTGAGAGCTGACATACTGGAATGTCCCCCAACAGGGGAAAAAAGTTCCTACACATGATAGAAAACTTGCATATTAGGAAAAGGCTAGGCTAGAAGTCTTCTCCTTCACATACTACTTTGTGTAGAGGCATGGTGATGGTGGAGTATTCTTCCACCTACAGACTGATGTGGTACAATCCTGATATAGGTATGCCACCTCACTAGAGCTTGTTCTTTCATCTGTCTTATGAGCTTGAGGGCCACTATAGGATGATGATCCCACCACTATAACATCCGGATCTGCTATTGGCCTTTGGTCAGACTGTGCTTTTGAGAGGCCATTTAATATGTGAATCAGCATCGCTACAGTTGCCATGATTTCCACTTTGGCAGCAATGCCGACGTGAAAGAATTATATCCCGTTGTGAGGAATCACTCACATGGAGATGCTGGCTCTCCTCAGCAGTTCATCTATGGTACTTGAGTAGACCTGTGCTTCCAGAGCAGCCCCATTCACTCCTGAGGCATTTTCATGGGTGTGGGAGAAGACACAGTGCCTGAAGAAGATCTCACCCCTTCAGCCGCTTTCCCCCCATGTTTTGAAATGCTAGACACATGTTTCATAACAGTGAAAGCTTAGAGAGCCTTAGAGCCTAATTATGCAGCAATTTACAAATAATCTACAATTATGTGGCCACATAATCACATTACACACAGGGTCACGCTTGTGAAGGGCAAAGCCACAACGGAGTTTGGGGAAGTTTGTGCCAAGGAACTCCTTGTGTCACTCTGTGGGTATTCGGCATATATAACCCTATTCTTCATAAAATAAGCAGCTACTTTGGGAACACTTGAAAGAACCCTACAGTACTTTGTCATTAGGCATTTATGAGACTGGCCTCTGCATGCTAAGCGAGCTGTTTTAGGACTCCACATCCAATAGTTTGGCAACAATGTGACATTTTTAGTCTTTAAACCTGAGGGTAAACAATTGAATTAGCTGACACTAATGCTGAGAGATCACTGATCAGCACAGCCTGTGTTTGGCACTCTGTCAGCACCCTGCAAGCAAACCCGGCCCCAGCTAGGCTCTGACTGGGCTCAGCAGTCATATCGTAGGCACAGCAATATTGCTACGTTAACCATGCCCTGAGGTAGACAAGGGAACTGAATCAGTTCAGACTACAGTGGGATCTCCCCCCCCTTTTCAGCCTGAAGACTTGTGGGAGGGGAAAAGAAAGAGGTATGCAGTGGGCTCTGCTGTCCCATCTGAACCTGGAATGTTCTCCCCACAGTGGGCAGGTGGGATCCCCTCTCAAACTCCCTATTGTGGTTCGAGGGCCCTACCCCCGCGAAGTGAAATGAAGACACAAGGACAGAATACACGACCGCCAGATTCCTTTAACAGAATAGCCCTAAAAATTGAAGGCATAGGCGATGGCCACACCTAGCACTTCGACACACCACCACACATTATTCCAATGCCTAACCTACCCACCAATACCACAAAAGTTGTGACGATTGCTACGAGGTAGGCAAAAAAAACCAAAAAGCCTATTGCCAAATGGAAAAACTCCTACCAGGCCCACCGGGCAACCAGGGCGACCAACCTAAGGTCCATAGCAAGGCCAATGACCTAAGCCCTAACTAAAAGGGAGTGGAGGGTGGGTGACTCGTGACGGGACGAGGAGGAGGAATGAGGCCAGGGAAAGGCTGGCGCTGCAGCAAAAGGCTGCTGAACACGCCCCCACCATGGCACCTGGTTGGGTGGCCACCGGGGGGACGTGAGCGCCAGCCAGGTGAGCTGGAGGCAGGGGCAACGCCCCCTGCTGGGCGGTGCTCGGGCTCCCGCCCACAACCACTCCCCTCTCTTTCAGGGAGGAGAGTCTCAAGCAAAACAAACGACCTCTTGGCACATCACATCCACCCTTACCTTTTCCCCTTCACTTTTGGGGCACCTGTCTTGCCCAGGTCTCATCTGAGTGTTTGTTTGGTTTTTTGCCTCACTGTTTTCCCCAGGAATACCTGTTCTCTAAAGAATCAGACAAAATGGCAATTCGGGTTTTCTGTACAATTGTTTTCAACGGTAAAGAGAGGGTTTTGTGGAGAAAGTGCAGGGGTTAAAAAAAAGTGCATGGAACTTTACAGGAAGGATCTGTGCCTAGAAACAAGAGGAAGTCTGGATGAGTCCTCGGTCCATTCCCTTCTGTTCTAGTTTGGCTGTATCATACACAGAGGGGTATTATAACATGTAATTCCCCCCCCCCCCACACACTTGCTACCTGAAGTGGAACAGATCATTCTGTCCCTTAGAATTGTGCCATCTCATGAGCTTGCAAAGGGATAAAGCTTGGATGTGATTAGCTTCTTAAATTATTACATATGCCAATTTCAGTTTACAAGCTTTAGGTCAAGCTGTCTACTTTTTACTACATTAGTTTCAGAAGAATTCTTCCAGATGCCTTTTGGATTTAGGTCCTGGAATAGTCACCGTGGGAGGAAATCTCTTCACCTGATACAAAATATATGCTGCCCTTTCTACTAATTGCCTGCATGTTAGAAGTTAAACCACAACAAGCATTGCTACTTTCTGATTTAATAACAGTCTTGTGGCTCAGATGAATAATACAGTGGTACCTCGGTTTAAGAACAGCCCTGTTTATGAACTATTTGGTTTACGAACACTGCAAAACTAGAAATAGTGTCCTGGTTTGTGAACTTTATCTTGGTCTAAGAACGGAAGCTGAACGGTGGAAGGGCAGTTGGAGGCCTTCACAACACAAGCTTTTCTTTTTAAGTAAATAGTATCTGTTGCTGTTTTATTCATATTTTATTTATGCTTTACATATATTTGTTTTATGGTGTTTTATGTTGCAAGCCGCCTTCATATATTTCCAGATCAGAGTTTCCCAAACTTGTTTGTCCTACCACCCTTTCCAGAAAAAACCCCTCAGTGCCCCCCCTGGAAATCTATCTTCTTTAAGCGAACAAATTGAAAGATACCGTGACAAATTTGCCTTCTTTTATGTAGCTATAAGGGACACGGATGGTGCTGTGGTCTAAACCACAGAGCCTAGGGCTTGCTAATCAGAATGTCGGCGGTTCTATTTTTTTTTTTTTGTATAAATATTTATTAAAATTTTTTGGATACAAATGCACAAATAATAAACAACATTACTTATATCATAACGTGGTTTCATCACTTCTTTGGACTCCCTCACGTCTCCCGCTCCCATTTACATCGTTAAAAGGTTTTTCCAAGCAAATTATCAACTTGTTTACAATCTTATATCCACTCATTTAAATATAATCCAGCAATTCTCCAAAAGGTTTATGTTTTCTTTAATCTCACTTATCATCAAATTCAAATCTAATTTAGTGGTGGCCAATTATTTATAATCTAGCATCCTTCTTAACATTCAACCAAATTACAATATTTTTGTAAATACATCTTAAATTTCTTCCAGTCTTCCTCAATCCTCTCTTCTCCCAGGTCTCGGATTCTGCCAGTCATCTCAGCCAGTTGCATATAGTCCATCAGCTGCATCTGCCACTCTTCCAGTGTGGGTAGATCTTGAGTTTTCCAGTTCTTAGCGATGAGTATCCTTGCTGCCGTTGTTGCATACATAAAAAATGTTCGGTCCTTCTTTAGCACCTTCTGGCCGACAATACCCAAAAGGAAGGCCTCTGGTTTCTTAGTGAAGGTATACTTGAATACCTTTTTCAACTCATTATATATCATCGGCGGTTCTAATCCCCGCAACGGGGTGAGCTCCTGTTACTCGGTCCCTGCTCCTGCCAACCTAGCAGTTTGAAAGCACATCAAAGTGCAAGTAGATAAACAGGTATCGCTCCGGTGGGAAGGTAAACAGTGTTTCCGTGCGCTGCTCTGGTTCACCAGAAGTGGCTTAGTCATGCTGGCCACATGACCCGGAAGCTGTACGCTGGCTCTCTTGGCCAGTAAAGCGAGATGAGCGCCACAACCCCAGAGTCATCCACGTCTGACCTAAACTGTCAGGGGTCCCTTTACCTTTACCTTTTTATGTAGCTATATTTCTACAGACATCCTGTTGGCTCAGTCTGATCTGCCTCAGAGGTGGTGCCATTATTGCAGCCCGACTGCCATTGACCAAACAGGCAGACAAGCTGTGATCCACTTCCTGGGCCTGGTTGAAGCTGCAAAGGATTCCCCCAAGCCCAGGAAAACCTCTCACTCTCAGCTCACCCGTTGGATCCAGGGGAGGCCTTGTTGCCATCCCACAACAGCGCCCAACCTGGCGGTCAGTGTCATTACACAACAGATGAAACATGCACAAATAGTTTTTCCTTTTCTTCTTTATGCTTCCACTGCCCCCTTATTTTTATTCAGCGTCCCCCAACTGCATCAGAGGCTACTACTGCCCCCTGAATTGTTCCAGCACTCCCAGGGGGCAGTATCACCCATTTTGGGAAACACTGGTCCAGATAATAAATATTCAAAAAATAAATAACAAATATAGTTGAATAGAATTTTCTAGAGCCTATAAAATGGGGAAATGTTTAGGTCATGTACTTATAGTCATATGACAGTTAGGGTTTATATGCATATATTTAATGGTATATGTTCTTTATTGATAATATTTATTGAATATAAAATATGGATTTTAAATCCTTTTCCTTAAAATAAAAAAGAACTGGGGAAAGTCCAGAATGGATGGCAGTGTTGTGTTGTGTTGAGGCTTAAAAGTGAATGGCTTTTGTGGGGGGCTCAGTTAAATGGTGCTGGGTAAATTCTTTTTAAAAAATGCCTTTGTGTGCTTACCATGATAAATGCTGGCGGTGGAGGCAGAAGCAGTAACTTTTTATCAAGCAGTGGCAGAGCAGTGGAACCATCTTTTTTCGGCAATGATGCATTTTCCAGCAATACAGCAGAGCAGTTTGTTACAGTCAGAAACCCAAAGTAAAGGGCCATTTAAAGTAATATTTTCTTTTTCCTCCTGAGAATGTATTCTGTTTTCTCCCATTTTCTTGGCTGATACCCAGGTTGTCATTGAGAGGGAATATTTGAAAATTTGGCTCAGCCCTATAAAGAGATGACTCTATCAGAAATTCAGAATGCTACAGCACCAACTATGCGGGTTATGCAGATAGATAATGTCAAATTTGAAACCACGAGTTCCTTCTGGAATAAAGCAAACCACTGCTCACAGTGGAGAAGTATTATAGAGAATGTTGATATACAGTCAGTTTATTTTCTAAGTGGATTATTGTCTTTCCATTGTTTATCAATTGCACAGTGAACATGTTACAGCACAAGATTGGTTGCTAATTTAGCAGTGATGTGAAGTGAACAGTTGCAAAATAGATAATTCTTCTCATGGACTGTTGATAGCATATGAGATATGAAAACATTCATGTAGGAGAGGTACAGAAAGTAATATAGAGGTATACAAGTGTGAATCCCTGACAAATTTTGAGGGTTGTTGTTGTTGTTTTTTTTGGGGGGGGGACATTTTTGACATGTGTGTTCCAGTATGGATGGTGTACCTGTGCTGCAGATACGGTACATCCAACAAAATGCACACTTCAGATTTCTGGGGTTGAAAACTTGGGTGTGGGGAGTAAACATGGAGGACGAATGACTGAAACTGCACATCCACAGAGCCCAGTTCCCAGTAGCCCTTTATCCTGTGAGTAGGCAGATTACTTTACAGACTTTCTTCTTGATTTACTCTATGCAAATTGAGGGTCTCAGGATGTGGCCTGACAGAGATCCCTCTTGCCTCACTATTCTGTGGAGCAGGTAGACAAAATGACCCTGGAGCAGTGGTTTGCTTGGAATATGGCCCCTGGACCAACACATATTGCCTCATCCTTCAAAGGAGCAATCTTCCTCAAGGGTTAAAGTGTCCCGGGGAGGGGGGAATTTGGCATGCACATGCAACCTTTTTTCCACCTTCTTATAGGCCCTGGTTTAAGGAAAACAAATGAATGGATGCTTGCTTCCCTTCTACAGCTAGGTCCTTCTGCCCACCATTATTTACTGTCAACATTTGCTGGCAGTAAAAGGGTGCTCAGCTCTTTTCTGCATATCTCATAGCTCCCCTGGTGTGTAAGAAGCCTGTCCTTTCTCCCATTTCCTCACCAAGCACAACTACATGTGGGATCCCGTTTGAAAATACTTGTTGGCATCAATCAGCCTCAGGAGACAATGTTTGCAAATGTTTTCTTTTAATACTACCACAGCTTTGAGAGGTTCTGTTTATCCAGTGCTTTTTTCGGGGGGGGGGGGGATGCAGCGGTACGCATACCCCTAAACATTTTGTGAACCTAAGTTTGGCCTCATTGAGGGGCAGTATTTCAATATGAGTAGGAAAATGAGAGTACCCCTAAACATTTTTTTTTAAGGAAAAAAAGCACCGTGTTTATCTAATAAGAAATATGCTTGTTTGGACATTGCTTTGGAGATGCAGATTGCTGGCAATGTCTCTTTCTCATATTGAAATTTGGTTGAACTCCTTCCCTCAGTCCCTTTGTTGGAGTTGTCTTCCCTCTTCCTCTGCTGATAGAGGCTCCAGGGGCTTCAAGCCACAAGTGAAGAGCCCCGTGGTTTGTGCCTTTCAGTTCACGCCAAAGGCTTGCACCTCTGCCAATGTTTCCAAATACCTGCATGGGGAGGAGAGAGCCTCAGGTGGTAAGATGAGACAGTCATCTATCTGCTGTGTGGACAAGGAAGATAAATAGCTTCAGTTTGCCATGCGGCATGGCAAGCTGCTGCTTTGAAACAAGTCCAAAGGCCCCCGGGCATGCAGAACTCAGCATGCTGACTTGCTAGATTCCAGCTCTGATTGTCTGCCTGCCTGCTCTGCTTTATCGGCTTGGTATTTGCAATCTGTTTTATTGCATCTAAACAAAGTTACTTAAATGAAATCATTTGGAAACAGTATTTCCTGCAACGAGCAATGTTTCAGTGTTTCATACCAAACCACTAAATTATGACTTCACACTGCAGTTTACTGGAGTAAATCCTGCTTGTAAATGGTTGGCTACATCCAATCCGTAAAAGCTATGGTTTTCCCAGTAGTGATGTATGGAAATGAGAGCTGGACCATCAAGAAGGCTGATCACCGAAGAATTGATGCTTTTGAATTATGGTGCTGGAGGAGACTCTTGAGAGTCCCATGGACTGCAAGAAGATCAAACCTATCCATTCTGAAGGAAATCAGCCCTGAGTGCTCCCTGGAAGGACAGATCCTGAAGCTGAGGCTCAAAGACTTTGGCCACCTCATGAGAAGACCCTGATGTTGGGAAAGATGGAGGGCACAAGGAGAAGGACACGACAGAGGACGAGATGGTGGGACAGTGTTCTCGAAGCTACAAACATGAGTTTTACCAAACTGTGGGAGACAGTGGAAGACAGGAGTGCCTGGCCTGCTCTGGTCCATGGGGTCATGAAGAGTCAGACATGACTAAATGACTAAACAACAACACATCCAATCAGATCCTTAAGGGGGGGGGAAGGCTTATTGTGAGAAGATTTATTTTTAGTAGCGTAACACTGAATTTTCATGAGGTTCATTTAAAAAAAATTTTTTATGTGAGCTCCAGAGGACTCTGAAAAATCCCTTAAAAAATAGTATTCTGTATTTTTTCACACCTGTTTCACAGCTCTGGCATGCTGCTGTTTTGGTGTAGGACTTCCCAGCTAATTGGTGAAGATGACAGTGTCACAGCACCACAGAGCTATTCAGATTTAGCCACATGGCAACATCTTGAAGAGCAAGCAAAATCTTTCTCCTTTCCTCTACAAGGCAGAGATGAGGGAGCACCCCCTTCGCTCTGTAGGCCACTGATCCACAACTGGTGGGCACTGGTCAGCAACTGGGGCCTGGCCTGATATAAGGTGGGCCACAACAGCAGCACTACCAACATATGATGAATTTATTTTAAAAATAAAAAATGGGTCCCTAAATGCATTTTTGCATTAAAGGTCTTTGGTCAGAACAGGTTGAAGACTGCTGGGTTAACACTTCTTGACATGCTACAATATAATGGCAAGGTCACCCCCCCAAAAAAAAGTTATTTCTTCCTTTAACAAATTCCCTTAAAAAAAAACTAGTGAGTGTGCTGATATTAGGCCCCTGGTAGCCAATCCCTGGCTTTTCCTGAATTTCAACTAAAGCCCAGGAAAAGATTGTGGGGTAACTATTCCCAGGAGTTGGCCAGGTTTTCCCCTGTGAAGGGCACAGACACAGGGGGCACAAAGATCGCGCTCTCTGGCTCAGAGTGGCTGGGAGTTGCCTCCCCCGCTGTAATCTGTAAGCATCTATATTGGTGCAAATGTAAAGGGGGAGGGGATTGCAGGGAAGAACCGGCAAACAGGGAGATGGTGCTTATTTTCTCCCATGACCCCTCCCCCATTATTTCTTGCTTAGCCAGCTTTTAAGATTCAAAATTAGCCTTGCTGTGGGGTGGGGGTGGGGAAACAACAGCCTGGACAAGTGGTTGCAAGGGAGAATTTGCAGGTGAGGGAAATGTCAATTGTTCACTACAACCTGTTGACTCTCCCGTGCAAATGGCTCCCAATCCACACGATCACTTACAAATGAATGTTAGCTAGTCAGTACTAGTGGGGCGGTGGGGGGGGGGGGAGAGAGAGAATGGTCTCAATAGGCCTACAGCTCTACACGATAGGTGCTTACATTTTTTAAAAAAAATCATAGCACAAACAACAAAAATTTCAGTTCCATCTCTCACAGAGGTTAGCACACACTCTGAATCTATCACAAGTTGAACTTGCCACTGAAATCAGTGCAAACTGTGTGCCATAAAAGCTTTCGAAGTTCCAGAGTAGAGATTTGAATGGGAATCCAGGGTTGTTCTGTAACAATAAACCTGGGTCCCTCACACTTCTTGGGAATTGGTTTGTAATGTTTAGATTGTATTAGCAGAGCAATGTGCCCAATGGATTAGTTATCAGATCCCTGTGAACCTGTTGTTTTCCAAGCAACAAACAATCAAGCAAAACTGAACAATTTTCTTAATCTGCTGCTTATGCAATGAGAAGGCTGTGGAATTCTCTCTCCCCACCCACTGGCACCTCTTTCTGGGATGGGAGACGTTGTGTGAAGCATGACAAACACAAGCATGCTGTTTCAAAGAGCACTAAACCATACACTCTGAGGGCAGCATTAAGGTATTATTTCATGAAGCCCTTTCAGTGAAAGCATTCCAAACATTTGCTTTTATTTGTTAATGTTACTTCCTGGACAAATAACATGATGAACACCTACTGCATCTATATTTTTTTTAAAAAAAACTACCACCGATCATTAAAACATTCTTGGCATAGTTTTCTTTAAGGTGCTCAGTAAGTGGAAAAGCTTGTACGGTGGTGAGAATTTGCATGGAAACTGACTGAAGCTCATACTGCACAACATGGGAGCTCCCAGCTGCCCGCCTGCTACTCCCTAGCCACCCCTTGTATGAGCTGCCCTGAGGCTGAGATCCTGACACTCAGTGGGTGGAGGCTGGACATTAGAGTCCACTCCTGTCTGGTTCTCTGAAATGCCTATCCATCCAAATACAAAGGAAGGGTGCATCTAATGGGCAAAAATAGAGACACACTGCTCATTATTTTCATATCAACACTACTGTTTCTTATTGATGACACTTTTATTCTGGTTGCTGTATACCGTCTTCATTGATTCTGCAACAGCCCATCTTCCATTGATTTAAAAGCCAGAAGGCTTCTTGTTCTTTGGGGAAAAGATATACTAGGAAAATGTCACTGTCCTACATGACTTTATCAGCAGTTCAGAATATATCATTGCAGCCCTGGTGTGTCAAAAGGCAGGCCAAGTGCTGCATGGGGCCTGAGAGATGATGCACATGCCAGAGGGGGGTTTAGGGGAGTGCAACCAGTTGCGCTGAGCCGAGAGTGCACTGCAGGGGGCATGGAAGCAGTGGCAAACAACGGAAGGCAAGCGGCAGAGGGGCACTGAATTTTGTCATTGCTCAGGGTGCCGCTGAAATGTTAAAGTCCAAAGTCCACCACTGCATTTACCTGCACGTGCAATAAACATGAAATGACCTTATGACCCAGTCCAAGGTTCAATTTCTAGATACCCCAGGGCGGGGGCCTAAATCCTGGAGATGACAACTCACTTTAAACACATTTTATCAAGGCAGCACTCTCTGCAAAGGCATCAGCTGAGAAAATGGGAACAATCAAAGACTGGGGAGAGGGACCAGAAAAACAGGAACTGTCCCTGGTAAATAGGAACAGTTGGAACTTGTGCACGTTGTTAAGATCAGCTGGGACTGCATTTCTTAGCTCTTGGAGTGAGCCATCCAAGGGTGCCGTGAGCGATGCAAGGTGTGAGGCACTCAGGGATAACGAATGGGGCGACACTCTCTTTCCAGGTCCACCACCAAGAAGTCCATTGGTGCTTTATGACGTAGCCAAACTATATATACTTTCAGGCCAGCCAGACTCTGACCTTGCCTGTTTTGTGCCCTTCTAGGCTCTGTTTGCTACCATGTTAATCTTCTCACAGGAACACAGGAAAGCAGGGGGAGCGGAGGGGCTGGGGAGAGAAAAGCCACCCTCTGCCACATGGCCTGAGGGGCAGTGAACCGGCCCCCTGCTAAAAAAGTTTGCTGATCCCTGCTCTCGACTGACCCACCTGTGGTTCTGCCCCACAGCTCTGCCCTGTCTCTAATCCTAATCCTGCCAGAACTCCTACTTCCACCTCTCTGCATGCTTCAGAATCTGTGGCTGACTCTCAGTGCTCCATGCCAAATATGAATTAGCACTCAATTTAAAGTCCAATTTCATGTTAAAAAGCATACTAGCAAGATCCTCCTCTAGACTCCTGTTACTATTCATAGGTCACTAAACTGACCTATTCTCATGGACTGGCTGGATGCTGAGGAGTGGTGGGAGGCACCAGCTGGGAATCCCCCAGGGAACCCCCAGGGAAGAAGGCTCAGAGCCAGGGGGTTGGTGGTGGGACAACAATGAGTGGTCAGAGGGAGAAGAGGGAGAAGAATGGGAGGAGGAAGTGTCAGAAGCTTGAAGAGATAACAGGGTTAAGTGAGCAGGAAGAGGCTGGGGCAGAGGCAAGTCTGATTCAGAGGCTGAAGATGAGACAGAGGAGGTAGATCTGGGGAATCTCCCCCTCCCCCGCTGCGACCAGCTCCCCTCCCCCCTGGTCTCCCAGAACACGCAGAGAAATGAAGAGGGAGGAGCAAGGAGAGGAGCCTTAGGCTTGTGGGGAAGGAACCAGGGGAGGAGTGGGAAGGTGAGGACTTCAACCTTCTCAACTGCCTCACTGGGGTGAGACCTACTGGGAAGAGTTGCTGCGCTGTTTTGGTTTCTTGGAATAAGGAGTTCACTTCACTGTCACTGGTGCTTTTTTTATTGCTGACCTACTCCTGACTCTGGCTCCTGACACCTGTGCTCCTCATAAGAGCATAAGAAGAGCCTGCCGGATCAGGCGCATGGACCCTCTTTAGTCCAGCATCTTGTTCCCCCCGTGGCCAACCAGATGCCTGTGGCCACCAGCAAGCAGGACCCAGGCACAAGAGCCCTCGCCCTTCCTGTGGTTTTCAACTGGGATTCAGAAGCACTGCTTCCTCCAGCTGTGGAGGGAGAGCATAGACATCATGGCTCATAGCGGCTGCTAGCCTTATCCTCCACAAATTTGTCTCATCTTCTTTTAAAGCCATCCAGGAGGTGGCCATTACTGCTTCCAGAAGGAGGGACAATCCCTGTTTTCTAGTATCTGGGAAGTCGTTGTTCCCATTTTGCCTTTTGTACCTTTGTATAATCCCCACCACATCAGTTTCTCAAGTTCCCCGTCCAGATAGCAATGTTGCTTGGATTTGCCTATGATAAAAACCAGAACTACCACAAGATCATGCATTAGATGCTTGAATTCCTACTTTTTTAAAACAGGAAACTGTTATAGGCCAGTTTACTATTGCCTCCTCTTCAGAAGCTAGTGCAAAATAAGCTATTGTAGCCCAAGTGAACATAAGCAGGAAGTTGAACGGGAACGGGAGCTTCACAATCTGTTTTGGTGAAAGGGGCAGGGCTTACAAAAAATCTTTGTGAGAACAAACATAGTTATACAACAGTGTCCTTATTTCTGCCTTTAAATGCTTATGTAATGAAATGGGGCCAAATATGTACACATGCACCCTTTATGTCTGAAAAACTCAAGTATTCATAAAATATCTCTGAGCTTGAGATTTCCCCCCTAATTTTTCAAGTCTGCACACACAACAAATCCCATCCTGATCTTTGCCCTGCCCTGCCCCCACACTGCATCCCATCCCAGCCGTCCATGGGCAATTGTCAGTCTCACGGTCAAATTTCCAAGATAAGTGAGATTTTTTGTTGACCCTCTGAATGGGTGGCCAGCTCATCACAAAGATTTGTCCATCAACCGAGTAGATTTGTGACAAGGGTGAATAGGCCTCGTTAAGGGACAGAACCCATGACCTTCTAATCCTGCCGCATGTGCGAGAGCATGTGTAGTTCAATGGGCATTAGAGTTGGGTGAACAATTTGGAGGAACATCTGAGCCATTCTAAGGATCAAGGAGTGTTCAAGGCAACCAGGACACAGTTTAAATCTGAGATACTAAGTTAGCTTTCATGTGGCTGCATTTCTTATTTCAGTTTGAAATGCTCCCAAGTGGTCTGTCTCTGTGTGCTACCCATTGCATATCTACATGCCAAGAGAAGCTCTTAAAACCCTTGGTTTAGAAACTATTTTTAAAGGACAATTATCTGTAAATAACTGCAGACTGTCTTTAACCCAGTCCTTTCCAAACAAGATCACCACTAGTTATCCAATAATTAAAGTTTCAGTAAGTCTTAAGTAAGTACCCACCTACAAAGGAGGCTGCCCGCTGCTTCTCTGCATGATTTGTGCACCATCAGATTCCGCTCAGGCTCAGAGCACTTGCTTAACAAGCAAAAGGATCTCAAGTTCAGTCCCTGGTGTCTCCAGGCAGGGCTGGGAAATACAGCTGCCTGGAACCCTGCTCCTTGGATGGTGTTGCTACGTGGGCACCATGCAGGAGCACAGCTGCTGTGTGGGCATTGTGTGTGGAAGAGATGCCCAACCTGGGTTTGCTCCCTCTGGGTCTGTGCAGGGCTAAAGTAGCAGCCTCTGTGTGTCTGCTTTCACCTTGTAACTACTCAGTAAGATGCTCAGTGATTGTCGGTGAACAGCTGCTGCATGGAGTTATGGACATACATCTCTAGTATAGGTAGGACCTTTTGGTCCTTTTAAGCAGGGCTGCCAACTTTTGAAAGTTAAAAAAATTCTAGTGCATTGGAAGAGCCCAGGGTAGGCAGGGCCAGCCCACCCCTGAGGCAAGGTGAGGCCTTGGGTTGCAGGACCTACAGGGGCAGCAGATCTGGCCTCCAAGAGAAGCTTTGCCCACTGCGGCCACTGCCATGGGGCAGCGACAGCTGTGGGGTGCTTTTTGGAGGCTCCTTGGAGGCTGGATCTGTTGTCCCCTCAGCATCCCCCCCCCCACTACATGCCATCCCTACAGTGCCCTTTGGGCGAATAGGAGGCGCTGCTGGTCTCCTTCCACCCAAGCTATACATGCTGTATTAATTATACTAGTCCAACTCAGAATACTGCCCAGATTCCAAATATCACAAGCACAAAGCAAAAAATGAAAGTGCATCACTCAAACAGGTGAGTCCTGCCATAGGCCTCATGTGCCTTATTATTATAAAAATGTATATCCCATCTTTCCATTCACACCAGTGGCTTAAATGGCTTACATACAAATTGAAAAGTCCATTCAAAATCTATTAAAATCACTGACACCCCTTTCTCTCCCTCGGTTTACACACAGCACCCTTTTCACTCTCTCAGACTCCCAGCCACCCAAATATGCTGGGCTTTGTCTGCTTTATAGGCAGGAGATGAATTGCCCACATGGCTGACATAATTATTTATATAGTGCCATCAGCTCTGCGCTGGATTATTTACCCAGGGTGATCTAAGCAGCACTGAGTGCAGAGGAAGAGGGGAAACATCAGTTTCTGGAAGGGCCACCTATCTAACCACACTTGAAAGGTTTTCAAACTAACCTCAAGTGTTTTCAATGACTGAGTAACCTATGGTTGTAATCAAGTATCACCAGACTTCACCAGACATCAAGAGTGCAGATATTTGATGAACATTTGCTAAATATTAGAACATTCTGACAACACTCAGTTTACTTTCAGTGTTGAAATTCACACAGTGGAACATTGAAGAGAAATTCATGATGGCTTCTGGCAAAACAAGTGTGCTCAGTTGTGCCTGAGAGGCTAGGACAAGACACTGCAGGCTCTAAAGCATTGGTATAGAATGTATTTTGTGTGGTCTGTGCCCCCTGTGAAGTAAATGCTCTGCTATAGCCCAGATGGAGCTTGCTGATAATCTTCAAAGGCAGCCACCCACAGAGCACATTAGGGTAGTCGAGTCTGGAGGCTACAAAGGCATGTGTGAGGCTGGATGAGTCCACAGAGAGAGAAGGAAGGTCGTAGCCTCTTTACCAGGTGGAGCTGGCAAGAAGCACCTTTCATTGTGGCAAAACTCAATTGTACAGGTGCAGACTTGGGTCTACGCTGCCTCAAAATTCACCGCCTTGAGGACTTTGCAGTACTGAAGCCATCCAGGTGTCAAATTCCCTCCAGGCCACAGGCCCTGCCAGCCACCATTGCCTCAGATTCAGTCAGATCATAAATCTACTCAAATGTGTGCAGTAACTCCAGTTGTTCTTTCTAGTTTATGGCTGTGTAAATCTCATATTATAATCTCTCTCTCTCTCTCTCTCTCTCTCTCTCTCTCTCTCTCTCTCTCTCTCACACACACACACACACACGCACACACACACACACACACACACCCCTGGTCAACATGATGTTTCTGTATGGATTTTAGAATTTTATTTTCAGCTGATCTGAAATGGTATCTGGCAGGGAAGATACCTTGGCCATGTAGGAAGTTTCCCCTGGGTGAGGCTCATCCACTACACCCCTTGTTTTTGGCCCCTGTGATGTCCCCAAATGTGGAAAACGTGACTGCATAATTGGTGCTAGTGCAGACCTACACTTGGGAGACAGCTAAACTGTGAGCCTCTGAGCTGGCAGCCACCAGCAACGTCCTGTGACATCTGCTTTTGCAATTCCAGACAGGCAGCAATAATAGGTTTACTGTAGTAGTGTAATTAAACCTGGGCAATAGGAGAATCAGCTGTGGGCGCAATATGAATGTGAATGAGAAATCAGTATAAAAAATTGCATAACATGTTGACATGATGGCCGGGGAACTGCTGTTGACTTAAATACTGTTTCCTTTCTGTGTGAAATTGTCAAGCATATTTTCAAGATGGTGGAGGAAAAGCCAGTTTGCTTGGAGGCTCAATAAGGGCAGCCGGGCAGCCAAGGCAGTGTTGCTGCAGTTTCTCATTGGCCAGCAACACAGTCAACTGCAGAGTATTGCTAGTGTGCGTTGGGGAGGGGGGGGGGAGGTAAATCAAGAACAGGTTACATTGTGAAGCAACAGCAAGCAGGTTTTCTGCACTGACACATCTGAGCGGAAGTAGTCTCCTCTGAGCAGAATCGAGCCCATTATTCCAACAGATTTCACTTCTCAGCAGCCTAAAATACCCATAATGTCCCAAACTGTCTATTTAGCACCAATAGTACAAATATGTCTAGGTTTATTTCATCTTACAATTTTTATTTTTGGTTTATATTTGTTTATTTTATGTTTGTGAAGAAAGGAACAGAGGTGGTAGGGGTGAAATCAGAAATGTCTGTTATTTGCACTGTGGAATTTTGTTGTACGTCTCCAGTTGATCTCTATTACGGTCAACTGCTTGTGGGGACCAGGGAATGTTTGTAAGAGGTATCCTAATCCAGTGGCTTCATCATATGAGCCACTTTGCTTCTAGGTCACATCACTGCAAGCTCAACTCTAAACTCGGGTTTTCTGCTTCTAACTAACCTCCAGCTGGGAGAGGGCCCCCCTCTCACATAGACCCCCTTTCCTTTGTTTCCCTTAGTGGCCCACCACTCAGGCTATCCTGGCTTATATTTTAGCAATTGCTGGATCCAGGGGTTAGAAGGGTCTCAATCCGACTTCCGGTCGGCGCCAGCGTTTAATGGCGGTCTTAGCCTCAAGCTCCGAGGTAAGACTGCTCCGCGAGTTCGGGTCTGACCCGCTACGGCGAGCGGGGGACCCCTAAAATCACAGGCGCTGAAGCCTGTGAGCAAGGAGATTCGGTGGGCACCTTTGCGCCCCTCGGTACTGTGAAAGAGCCTTTTTAAAGGCTCCGGAGCGGCATCGGGAGTGAGCGCGGTGCTGAGAATCGCTACCCAGCCCGCGGAGCGAAGCCGCGTCGCCATTAACGGAGAGCGCCGATTCCTTCCTGAAACTACAGATGGACAGCAACACCCGTGAGTAAGAACAAGAAAATAAAGTTTAACGGGACACTAAATTTGGATTTGGCTGAAAGCGGGCAAGGCATAAATTAAGGAAGTCTGCCTCCCGGAACTGCATGACTAACTAAGCAACGAAAAAGAAAGCTGCATTTAAATGAAAATCTCCTTTTACATTGTTAAACCTGACATCGAAAGTGGACCACCCCCCCGGGCAGGAGAAGGGGGGAAGAAAAAATGGGACTTTGTTAACCTGCCTTAATTCAGTTTGGACGGGAAACCTCGTACTGTCGACCCCCCTGGCCAGGACTGCCTGAGTAGCGCGTGCCTGAAAGTGATCTGTCAAACAGATTGTGGATACAAAGTAGGACTTTATCTGACAGAAAGTAACGGTTTTAGTGGACTTAAAAATTGCAAAAATTGCAACACCTCTGATTGAGACAAAGTAAGGGTCCAGGCTGACTTTTGGAACTTTTCATGGTTGCATGCTATATGCCCCTTTGTGGTTTATTTCCATTTGGATATAATTTACTCCCTCTAGAGGACAAAAGGGACACAGTTGCATTAAGGAAGAAATAGTGGGATTTTCCACTTGCAAACTTTTCCTGTGAGAACGACCTTGGCTATGAGCAATCCAGTGGAGGAAATATCAACAAGATCTAAAACAAAACAAGCACAAAAGAAAAGAGGCTCCACGTCAGGACTACCAGCTGCACAGGAAAAAATAACAACAGCATCAATGGAATCTATGACACAGGCACTACTTAAAATAAATCAATCTTTGGAGGCACTGACAAAGCAATCTACGGACAACTCTAAGAAATTGACGGAATTGACAACAAGACTGGACTTGAACACAACAACAATTTCATCTAATACTGATTCTATAAATAGATTAATTCAAGAAAGTACGGAAACAAGGAAAATTGCTGAGTGCGCCAAAAGTACTGCTGAGGAGACAAAGGAAAAATTTGTGCCAATCGAAAAAAAAGTGAGTGAACATGATGCAACCTTAGCCTTAATGGAACTGGAGAGAAAAGGGAAAAATCTGAAGTTAAGATTGGTTCCTGAGGAAGAAGAGGACAACCTTAGGGAATTCCTCACAGAGAACTTTCATGAATTTTGGCTTGATGATCTGGAAGGAGAGGAAGATTTTGTGATAACTACAGCCTTTCGGCTGGGCAGGAGACAAGGTAAGAAGCCAAGGGATTGTCTAATTACACTAAGATCCAAGGAAGAGAGAGACAAAATATTGAACTTACATTTCCAGAAGGCATTGGTAATAAAAAATTCTCAAATACAGATTTTTAAAGACATCCCTCGATATATCTTGCAAGTGAGAACTTATTTTAAAAATCTTGTCGACCTGCTGAAAGGAAACAACATCCCATTCAGGTGGGAGTTCCCACAAGGATTGTCCTTCAACTTTAAAGGGAAGAAGATCAAGATCAAAACAGTACAGGACAAGGAACACTTTTTGGAGAGATACTTTGAGGATTTACAAAAAGGGACTGTGAGTGTGAGAGAACCAACTGACATTGCAAATCTATCATTTGGACTTAGCCCAGCACCAACTGACGAGGAACAACAGCTTGGTGCAGTCGGTGGAAAAGATACCCATCAATAAAGATGTCTCTGCAACTTCTGAGTTGGAACTGCAATGGTTTGAACCTTCCCCAAAAAGAAAACAAGTTTTTCATATTTTAAAGAAAGAACAATTGGACTTAATATGTTTGCAAGAAACCCATATTGCCAGGACACATAGGAAGCTTCTGACAAACAGGAGATTGGGACTGGAATTTATCTCATCAGACAAGGTTAAAAAAAGAGGCGTAGTGATCTATGCAAAAGAAAAACTGGCCCCAAAAATGATATTTAAAGATGACCAAGGAAGATATTTGGCAGTTGAAATCCAAATACAAGGAGAAAAATTTTTGATAGTAGGAGTCTATGCGCCTAATGAAGGGAAGGCGGAATTCTTTAAGAAGTTGCATGAGACTTTAGTGGACTTTTTGGACTATAAAATCGTGATGATGGGGGATATGAATGGAGTCGTCTCAACAAATATGGACAAAGCACAAAGACTTGTAATATCCAAGGATGGGAGACTACCAAAGACCTTCTTTGAAATGACTGACACCATGGACCTTATAGATATTTGGAGAACAAGGAACCCTCTAGAAAGAGAGGGAACCTTCTTCTCCGAAGCAAAAATGACATGGACTAGAATTGACCAAATTTGGATTTCTAGCAATTTGGCAGCAAGAGTTAAAAAAACAGAAATCTGCCCAAAAACCTGCTCCGACCATAATGCTGTAAAGATGGAGATGAAACTAACAACAGCTGGAACATTCAGATGGCGAATGAACGACACCCTTTTAAGAGATGAAGAAATTTACAAGAAGGCCCAAAAAGTCTTAAAAGATTATTTTGAGATAAATATGAGAACAGAAGTGGAGAAGAGAATAATATGGGACGCAAGTAAGGCCGTGATGTGTGGTTTCCTAATTCAACAGAATTCTATAAAGAGGGAAAAACAAAAGGAGAGGGAAGAAAAAATTCTGGAAAAAATGAAAGAAGGAGAGAAGAAATTGAGATCCAAACCAAAGTCTCAAGAGATATTGAGAGAAATAAAGTACTATCAGATGCAATATATGGAACTGATGAATCAAGAAATAGAATGGAAAATAAAGCAAATGAGACAAAAGACTTTTGATTCGGCAGACAAATGTGGGAAACTCCTATCATGGCAATTGAAAAAAAGACAAAAATTAAATACTGTGACATCTCTTGAAGTGGATGGAAAAATTATCACTAGACCGAATGAGATAAGTAACTGCTTCCAAAGCTTTTTCAAGAAATTGTATGCACAAGGGCCAGTAAATGAACAAGAAATAGAAGAATTCGTTGGAAAATATGGACTACCAAGGATTTCAGAACAGAATAAAATGATCCTAAATGAGAAAATTACGGAACAAGAAATAGAGGGTGCCATTCAGAATATGCAATTGGGGAAATCACCAGGACCAGACGGCTTGACTGCGAGATACTACAAAGTGCTGAAGGAATGGTTAATACAACCATTGAAGGAAGTTTGTAACCAAATCTTGGAGGGGAAAAAAGCTCCCGAATCGTGGAAAGAGGCATTCATCTCACTTATACCGAAAACAGAGACTGGGAAAAATCAGGTTAAGAACTACCGCCCTATATCACTATTAAATGTGGATTACAAAATTTTTGCAGACATTTTAGCAAAAAGATTTAAGAGAGTATTGTCAGGGGAGATTCATAAGGACCAAACAGGCTTTCTCCCAGGAAGACACATGTCAAATAATGTGAGGAACATTATAGACATTTTGGAGTTATTAGAGGTGGACATCAATAAGAAAGCAGTATTGATTTTTGTGGATGCGGAGAAAGCCTTTGACAACATTTGCTGGAGCTTTATGAAGAAGAATCTCCAAGGGATGGGGGTAGGCCAGGGTTTTGAAAATGGTATAGGTGCAATATATTCTGAACAAAAAGCTAAACTAATTGTGAACAGTGTTGTGATGGACGAAATTCCAATAGAAAAAGGTACACGACAGGGATGCCCAATATCCCCTCTACTTTTTATATCTGTTCTGGAGGTTTTGTTAAATATGATTAGAAGGGACCAGCTGGTTAAAGGAATACAGGTCGGAGCAAAACATTATAAATTAAGGGCATTTGCAGATGATCTAGTACTAACATTGCAACAGCCAGACGCTAGTACTAAAAGAGTGTTAGAGTTAATTGAGAGATTTGGTCAAGTGGCAGGATTTAAATTGAACAAGCAAAAAACAAAAGTGCTGGAAAAAAATTTAACAATGGAAGAAAAAGATAGATTTCAGAGTGAAACTGGCTTGGAAATAACGAAAAAAGTGAAATATCTGGGGGTGAATTTAACATCTAAGAATGTGAATCTATTTAAAGATAATTATGAAAAATGCTGGACAGAAGTGAAGAAAGATCTAGACATATGGTCTAGGCTGAGATTTTCCTTGTTAGGCCGGATTGCTGTTATCAAGATGAACGTATTGCCGAGAATGTTGTTTTTATTTCAGACATTACAGATTTTGGACAAGATGGATTGCTTCAAGAGGTGGCAGAAAGATATATCTAAATTTGTCTGGCAGGGCAAAAAGCCCAGAATAAAGTTTAAGATTTTAACAGATGCGAAAGATAGAGGGGGATTTGCCCTGCCAGACTTAAAACTCTATTATGAATCAGCAGCATTTTGCTGGCTGAAGCAATGGCTACTTCTTGAGGACACAGATATTTTGAACCTAGAAGGGTATGACAATAACTTTGGTTGGCATGCATATCTATGGTATGACAAGGTAAAGGTGCATAAGGGCTTTAAAAACCATATTGTTAGGAAAGCATTGTATAATGTTTGGATTCGATATAAAGATTTGTTGGAAAGTAAAACCCCCAGGTGGTTGTCACCAATGGAAGCTAAGGCAGTGAAAAAAACTTAACATGGACACCAATTGGTCAAAATACTGTGAAATTTTAGAACAAGATGGTGAAAAGCTTAAACTTAAGAGTTATGATAAGCTAAAGCATAAAGTTCGAGATTGGTTACATTATCATCAGATAAATGAGGTATTTAAGCAAGACAGGAAAGTAGGATTCCAGAAGGAGAGGTCGAAGTTAGAAATAGAACTGCTAGAACCCAATACTAAGAATCTGTCTAGAATGTATAACTTGCTGCTGAAATGGAATACACAGGAAGAAACGGTTAAATCAGCTATGATTAAATGGGCACAGGATATTGGTTATGATATCATGTTTGCTGACTGGGAGCAGTTATGGACCACTGGTATAAAATTTACGGCATGTAGTGCCTTAAAAGAGAATATAATGAAAATGATCTATAGGTGGTACATGACACCAGTCAAGCTTGCAAAGATCTATCATTTGCCCAATAACAAATGCTGGAAATGTAATGAGTCTGAAGGAACCTTTTACCACCTTTGGTGGACCTGCCCAAGGATTAAGGCCTACTGGGAAATGATCTATAATGAACTTAAGAAAGTCCTTAAGTGGACCTTTTCAAAGAAGCCGGAGGCTTTTCTCCTGGGTATGGTTGGCCAACTGCTACCAAAAAAGGATAGGACATTTTTTTATGTATGCAACTACAGCGGCAAGAATTCTTTTGGCAAAGTATTGGAAGACGCAAGAACTACCCACTCTGGAAGAATGGCAGATGAAGGTGACTGAATTTATGGGACTGGCAGAGATGACCGGCAGAATCCGTGACCAGAGGAAAGAGACAGTGGAGGAGGATTGGAAAAAAATTAAATTATATCTTAAAAATTGTTGTAAGATTGTGGACTGTTAAGATGTCAGGGGGTAAGAAACAGAGAATTACAGCTGTAAATAATAATGTTAAGAAATCTGAGAGAGATACAAATAGAAAAAAGGACTAAAGGGTTGCTGAAAAATTGCAAAACAAGGATGCAGTGTAAGGGAGGTATGGGGAAGTCACGCTTTTTGTGTTTTGTATATGTCTATTTCTTTTCTCTTTTTGTGTGTGTTGTTGTTTTCTTTTTTTGTTTTTTGTTGGTTGTGAAAATTAATAAAAATTATTTTTTTAAAAAATAGAAGGGTCTCAATCCCCCCCACCCCCGCAAGTCATAACCACAGGAAACAAGGGCAGGAAGGCAGGGTGGGGCAAAGCCGTGGAAAATGTAAACACCTGAGTCATTAAGGGTCAAACTATTGGTTATGCTAAATATGTAGCATGCAGTTATTTATGTATTTGGGTGGGGGCATTTTGAAAACATTATAGATATGGGGACAATGGTTATTGGGCAGCATTGTGTCAGGAGGAGAGGTTATCCCCTTCCTATCGAGCCACAATTTGGACAAAATCCCCCTCCCCACCCAGCATGATGAAGAAACACAGAAAACATTACCAGTGCCCACTCCACCCCCAGTGGTGGCTGGAAAATGAATAAATAAGTCTCCCCTCCCGACAAATGGCAGTCCCAATAACCATTGTTCCCTCGTGACAATTTTATTATTATTATTATTATTATTAAAGATTTTCTTGTTTACAAGAGCACATACATTGTTTCTTTTTTCAGATCGTAAAGTCTTTTCTACAGAACAGTTACATTTGATATGAGACATTAGTGTTGTGTACAGTATAAGGTCAGGGAAGTAGAGAGGGGGGAGAGGAGGGGTAGTGAAACTTCTAGTTTTAATCTATTTTGCTGTTTTAACTTTTATATGGTTTAAAGCAGGATTGTGAATTTTTCTTGATTTTACTGTTTTGTCTTTTGTAAACTGCTTTGAGTTTTATTTAACAACCAAGCGGTGAATACATTTTATGAAATAAAATGGTTACACATGTGACACATTCAACATCATGGGTGTTTTGGACTGAGCCAAGCAGGTGTGCAAGGCCTGACCTCCTTCAGGAGGAAAGGTGGGATAAAAATTAAATTATTTATATTATTATTAATGATATATGTGTAGCTGAATGAGAGTGGAGAATACAGTAAACCCACAATTTACACGGGGGCTTACATTCCAGGGATCATGACCAGGGGTGGGCAAGGTTTACCTCACCTGGGCCGGTTCACTCCAGTGGAGATCCCTCCCTAGGCCGGATCAGGCCACACACCCCCCCCCCCCCGATTTCCGGTGTCTGCATAGATGCGATTTCTAGTGCCGCGGAAGCGAGTCCCCACGCCGGTTTAGTGCAGCACGCAGGGACTCACGAATGGGCAGCTCAGTTCGGGGGCGGCTCGGGGGCTGGTTAAATGACCCCCGTGGGCCGTTTGTCCCCCATGGGCCTTAGGCTGCCGACCCCTGATCATGACTAAAGAAAAAATCATGTATAGTCACAACACATTGGTGGGAGGGTGGTTGTTGTTGCCAAATACTACCTCCCAGATGCCTGTCCCCTTTCTGCCCCCTTTAATTTTATTTATTTATTTATTTCGTTATTTCGTTAAGCACGTATAGTGAATGTGCTCAAGTTAAATGCATGTAAGTTGCAGGCTTTCTTACTGAGGTGTAAGGTGGACTGTACCACTTTAGACAGCAGCTGTGGGGAACCACATTTCTAGACAGCAGATAGCAGGCTGGGTTAAAATCTTTCTACTAGGTAGATTAATATTTTACATATTACGTATTATTGGCAGCCCCCCACAAAAACCTTTTTAAAAAAGATGATCCCCCCCACCCACCCCGGCAGCCTAAACTACGTTCTATTAGGGGAAGACTTTGGTAGCGCTCTATGTTGGGCCAAAATCAACCCCTCTGCCTTCTCTTCTGCTCAGTTCACTACATCACAGCTCAGCGCCTGGTGTAGGGGAACTGGTCATGCTGCCCTCCATCTGCCTCTGATTCTAATCCATGTTCAATAGCAGTACAGCTCGGGTTTGACGGCCCTGCAGAAGTCTGAGCATCTCTCCAGTAAAAGTATGCATGTAGTTCTTTTGAAAAAAGATTGCCATTTCTACTGACTGCAGCACGCACTCTATTTCCTGAAGTATCCTGCAGCTCAGATCACAAGCTAGTCCCCCAAATGTGTGCCAACAACTTCTGCACACCCATGCCTAACTAGCACAATTCAGCTGTTCCTGTTGGGGAAACAACACTATCGAAGCTTGTTCGAGAGCAAGAAAGGATTCTCAAGTGGAAACGCTTTCACAAAGCCTAGTTTATACAGCTGTGACTAATTTTCACACTAGTAGTAAAAACACACACACACAAAACCAAAAAAACACTTCCCAGTAGCAGACTCCTCTTCTGGCCCTTGGTTATTATTTCTGTTTCCTTCTTGTACTGTGACTTTTGGTTCCTCTTCTTTCTTCTGCTAGATTGTGGCTTGGATTCCCTCCCATCTCCCCGCTGGGTCCCATTTTTGCTCTCCTCCTGCACGGTTTCTTTTGTAGTAGCGTGGAGTTGTCAGATATATGAATAGAGTTGATATACCCCCAAAATTGTCTTTCCCTTAGACAAGGGCATAGCATGGGGTGCCAGGGATGTTGTGGACCCAGGCACACAATTTTGAGGAGGCACAACCAGGCACTCCCACGCAGGTGGCCAAGGGACGCAGGCAAGGGGCAAGTCAGAGAAGAGGCAGCAGCCCTTCCAGCGAGACCAACAGGGATGTCTGTCCATGTCCCTGCCTCCTATCATGCCACCACCTGCTGCCCCCCCAACTCCAGCTCAGGAATCAGCAACAGCCATCTCCACCAGCCTGGGGGGCTTCCAAAAAGGTGGTGACGATGAGAGCCCTTGCCTCAGCCAAGCCGCCTCAGAAAGCTTGCAGTGTTTCTCTGGAGCCCCCAATGCCTTTTTCAGCTCTTGGCCCAGCACCTCTCTTCTGCGGCAGCTGCCACGCAACAGAGCTGCCCCAACCAGGACACCCCCCCCCCACACAACAGCTGCCCCAGCCTTGGGAGCACTTCAGCCTCCAGCATAAGGCCACTCAGATCTGGGACTGCCAGGCTCGGGTGTGTGATCCTGCGCAAGTGTTTGCAAGGAAGGCCATGTTGCATTTATTGCTTAGCCTGCCCTCGACTCAGTGGCAAGGGCTGGACTGGCATGGCGGCCCCATTCACCCTCCGTGCCCCACCCCTGGATGCCCTGCCTCCTGGTGCATGCATGCGCCCCCGGCAACCCATAATATGCTCCTGTAGTTAATACACAAATTAGGTGCATTATACAACACTAACAGTGGGAATTCCACAGCATAGCACTTGGCCTTGCAGCTTTAGAATGTTTCAGCACATGGATAGGGGAGAAGCCAAAATGAGAGGATTGGTTTAATGGCTATTGACGTTACAGCATCTCTTAATTCCTATGTGAGCATTCCATGCTCTGGTAACAGGACAGCATTTGTTCTGGGTTCCAGATCTCTAGGAAGTAAAATCTGGTGGGGCTTTTTTGTGATTGCACCACAACCGTGAAATGCTTCTTCCATGGAGGCCTGAGAAGCCATATGTCAGCTTTTGGTGATAGGGGGCAAAGCAGTTTTGCTCTTTTTAAAAAAGCTTTCAATTCTTAATTTTTGTTTCTTAGTTTTTGTTGCAGCTTCCTTGATAGGTAAATTGGAAGCTTCTCTCTTCATGGATTGTTTGTATAGGCTACTGTGATATACCATATTTTTTGCTCTATAAGACTTACTTTTTCCCTCCTAAAAAGTAAGGGGAAATGTGTGTGCGTCTTATGGAGCGAATGCAGGCTGCACAGCTATCCCAGAAGCCAGAACAGCAAGAGGGATTGCTGCTTTCACTGTGCAGCGGATGATCCCTCTTGCTGTTCTGGCTTCTGGGATTCAGAATATTTTTTTTCTTGTTTTCCTCCTCCAAAAACTAGGTGCGTCTTATGGTCTGGGGCGTCATATAGAGCGCAAAATACGTTAATTGAATGGCATGTGTACTTTGAATGTTGTGTTCCGCCCTGGGTGTTTCTTAAAAGAAAAGCAGGTAACATTATAAATAAATAGAGAATATAGTAGGCCAAAAACCACCTGACTCTTCAGAACAACATTAAGCTCATGCACCCTGAGAAAAGAGGGTCACATTTTGAGGGTGGGGCTCAATGGCAAAGCACACACTGCTTATGCAGCATGCAGGGTCGGTCTCTGGGCTGTCCTGCAGGGGCAGCTGCGCAGTGGAGGTGGGCCACAGAGTCACCTTTCTCACAGCAGCATTGCTAGGGCTTAGCAGGGCTCTGAAGGTGCACTGGCAGAGTCAGTCAGGTGCTCCTGCTGATGCACCCGCACATGCCTGGCCTTGCCACCCGCTTGCGCCAACCACTGGCTCTCTCAGTAAGTGGTGTCAACTCCACTGCCAGGAGGGCCTCTCTGTGTCCCACCCCCACTCCTGCTTTCCAGTCAAAAAAGATCTCTGTAGTTTGCTAGGAAGTACAACTGCTTTGAGATCCTAGAGAGCCACTGACAGGTAGAGCAGCATAGGTAGGGGGCCAGCAGGGGGCCGGAGCTCCTGCAATTTTTCTGATGATAGGCTGCTCCCCAAGTTCCGTGGAATCCGTGCGCGCACGCCGTGGGGGCATCCACACGACACGTCAGCATGCCCTGCGGTGTGCGTGGGTGAAGTCAGAACACTGCAGGGCATGGGGACATCTTGCACTCACGCCATGGGCTGACATCACACAGCCCTGGGCCACCTCCATTGGGGGACAAGGCCCATGTGTGGAGCAGCTTGCAATGGGGAAGGTGAGCCAGTGGCGAACTTGTTTTCTATGGTTTCTAGGCTGGGTGTTTGATGTTGAACGATGCCTCACAGGTTTTCACAATTCAGTGCAGTGTGTGGGGTGCTTCATGTCCTCCGCAGTGGTCTTCCTTCTTCTTGAGTTATAATTCCACCCATGCAGTTTCCTGTGTTCTCAAGCATGTGCTACCCTCAGCAAAGTTAACTGTATTCTTTGAAAAAACAGGTGCGACAAACAGTGTTTCATCTGTTTGCCAGAATACTATCCTACAATGAATTTATGTTTAAACTGACTATTCAAATACAAGGTAGGTAACCTTAAAACATGGGGCAAGAAAAGAGAGGTGAGGCAATAATAGTCATCCATGAGGGCTTTTTTCAGGATTGATTTTCCTGAGATAACACTCACCATAAGGGGTGAATTACAAGCTGAAGGCAGCTGAAAGAGCACCGAGCAACACTGACAAAATTGGAAATTCTGACTTGAACCTCTTTTATCTTCCAATAAGTAACCCTGTAAATGAAAGCAGGATCTCTGGTATGCAGAGGTGGGTGAGGTGAATATTTCCTTAGAAACACAGAGTGACACACAAATGACCCAAAATAGTTGATATAAGAATCTAGTTGATATACGCCATCTGTGTAGAAATTCCTCATCTGCATAGAAAGCAGTTATTTTCTTCAGAAACAGAGCCTGAAATAACTCATGAAGCTTAGCAGGAAACACAGACCTTCCAGTCATTTGGTGATGATCCAAGAACTGGTCCACACAAACAGCAAATGATATACTGTTACAGCTTTGCTGTGGGTGGGGGACCCACTGGCGGAGGAAGAGGTGTGCAGGGGAGCGCACCACCCCCGGCAGTGCGACCCTGGTGGGGAGCCATCGCGGCTGCCCCCCCGCCCGCACTGAGTGCCACGCCCCTACGGGAGGTGCGCCATGCGCCCAGGACACACACCAGCCCCGCCCCGCCTGCTCTCCGCCCCCTGGTGCTCTGCCACTGGGGACACCCCTAAACCCTAGATATTTGCTTATTTGGGATGTGAAGGGAGAAATAGCAGCTCCAGAGGAATCCTGGGCTGGCTTATGTAAATCAGCATAGCTGGCTTAAAGGTAAAGGCACCCCTGACTGTTTTAGGTCAGGCTGAGGGAGCCGGTGTTTGTCTGCAAACAGCTTCTGGGTCATGTGGGCAGCATGACTAAAGCCGCTTCTGGCGAACCAGAGCAGCGCATGTAAATGCCGTTTAGCTTCCTGCCGGAGCGGTACCTATTTATCTACTTGCACTTTGACGTGCTTTCAAACTGCTAGGTTGGCAGGAGCAGGGACCGAGCAACGGGAGCTCACCGATCAGTGAATGTGTTGATGGGCCATCGAAGAGAAATGTTTTGGCCTGGGGAGTCAGATGTTACCAAGGTGATGGAGTGTGTGTTTGAAGTGACAGAAAAAAGGCGTTTCGAGCAAGAGTTGCTGGCAAGAAGAAGCAGGAAGAAAGGCTGGGGTCCCTCGTTGGGAAGGCTGGCTGACTTGGAGAGATGCCTTGGACCCCAGGGCTGCACTGCTGTGAAGTACAAGCCCCTCTTGAAATGGCCATGCTGTAAGATCTGGACTCCCTCCATGCAGGTGAATAAACTATATTTCTTAAAGCTAAGGCAGTCTCCACTGTGTCTCAATTCTCCAAATGACCACAGACCCCAGGCGAGTGCCAGGAACCCCATGGGCTCCTACCACTGCTTGGCAGAGACACTTGGCACCCAACTTCTGTAACAATACTAAATCAGTACCACTTCAGACTGTGGAATCACCGTATTGACTGCTCCTTTGTATTAAAACTGCAATGAAAACAAAAGCACAACTACACATAGACAAAGAGGGAAAGGATTGTAGCTTAGCTTTCTTCCTTAGATGCTTCTCCCTAAGATTCTGGTGGAAAGTTGCTTTAAATAACACACTGCTGCCACCCATTTAGGCGGAGGTTCATTCTAGGTGCCGGAAGAGGGAAAACAGGATGTGGAATGGGCCTTGCTGCAGAGGACTATTGGGCTTAACATGAAGACACTGGGATGCCCTAGCATGGATTGTAAGCAGGTGGCAGAGCCTCAGGGAGTCCACCAACCATTCACTGCATCTTTGCATTTCTGCCAGGCCTGGGTGGGGAAGCCTCCTAGGGGCCCAGGATTCTGTTCTCAACAGCCACAGTTTTCTGATTTGTATTTGTTTCCCCAAGCAAAGTGATGAAAGGATTTGTTCTATGATCACACCCTCTCTAATATGTAAATCAGGGATGGCCAGCTGGGTCCCTGTGAGCTTTATCTGGCAATTGAAGGGATTCCCCCACTCCCAGGTCTCTGGTATCCATTCACAATTTTAATCAAAACATTGGTGCATTTTTTAATATTAAAAAAGTACCATCTCTTGTACTTGCCAGGAACATAAAATTGCTTTCTAAAGTTCTGAGGGACAGAAATAGACATTTAGGGTAGAACTAAACACTGCCTTGGCATATGTGTGTTTTGGTGGTAAAAGACGATGCAGGGAAAGGATTTTCAGGGGAGAATCAGCGAACAAGGCAGAGTGCACAACTCTTCTCCCACCACGTCTAGGCTTACTTTCCTACCCCCTCATCTACCGCCAAGTTCTCTTCCACCGTTTGAATCAGAGTGGAGCGTGGAGAATAATGAAGTGGGGGAATAATTAAGAATCACTCCCCTTTCACCTTTTGATTCTCTCCTGGGAACAAAGCAGTCATTTGCAGAAAAAGGCAAATGCAGGCTAGAGAATCCCATGTTTTCTTCACATTACCCATAATTCTACCTACGGGTAGGTAGCTGGGTTGGTCTGCCGTAGTCAAAACAAAATAAAAAAAATCCTTCCAGTAGCACCTTAGAGACCAACTAAGTTTGTTGTTGGTATAAGCTTTCGTGTGCATGCACACTTCTTCAGATACACCAACAGTTCTACTTTATTTTAAAATCTCTTTGGAGTGTTTATTTCTAATGTAATGCCCTGGTCATTTGTATTTTCCCTTATATCTTCTTGCTCTTTCCCTTGTGGTCAGGGCTGTCAATGGGGAAGGGAACAAGGGGTACACCTGTACCAGGCCGCAAGTCTACAGGGCCCCCAGACTCTTAGCTTTCATGTCTTTAAAAAAGAAAAGGAAGTCAGACATTTTTAAAGAAAGTTATAAAACAAAGTGTGGAGACACGCTAAGGCTTTGGCAATTGACAAGCAACACCATTGCTAAGGAAACCTAATTGCTGTTGCTAAGCAATTAGAGGAAAGAACGCTGATGATTCCTACCTGGAAGCAGCAGAAAAGAAAGCAGAAGCTCCTTGTTGCTGCTAACTTGATGCTGGACAGATGATGAAATCGAGGTACTTTTATTTGAGCACTTCCCTTGTTCCCACATTATTTCATTCATTCTCCACATGTGGTGCCTTGCAGAATAAAACACAATTGGCTGGCTCTGGTATGTTCTACTTTGAAGTTACTTAAAATAGATGAGGTTTATTTCCTACTGAGAAAAATTTGTGACACCCCCCACCCTGGATTTCCCATATCCTCCTTATAACCACTACTGGTCTGCTTGCCACCACTGGGCTATTATTAATATACAGTCATGAATCAACAAATACAGCCATAAAATAATTAAACACCTTACAGCTGAAGTAAGATAACATTCCTTTGACCTTTTTTGTCTATATAATGATTTTTTGTGTGTGTTTATCAAGGTCAGCAAAGTGTGTGTGTGTGTGTGTGTTGCATTGCTGAGAGTTGAGAAACTGCACACATTTGTTGCTTATTATTTGTATATTGAACTTCCTCCAAGGAACACAAGGCTGTGTACATTGTTTCCCCTTCCCCCACCTTTTAATTTTCAGAACAGCTAGGTTGAGGGTTGGTGGTTCAGACACCAAAGCTGGGAAGCTCTACAATTATATCATAGAATAATAGAATTGTAGAGATGGAAGGGACCCTGAGGGTCATCTAGTCCAACTCTCTGCAATGCAGGAATCCAACTAAAGCATCCCTGACAGATGGCCACCCAACCTCTGCTTAAGGACCTCCAATGAAGGAGAGTCCACAGCCTCCCAAGGGAGTGTGTTCCACTGTCAAAACAAGTATATTTAATTGATGCTAGTTATAATGGGTGGCATTTCTTTTATTTGTTGGTTTTGGTGTTTTGCTGTAATTATCAGGACTAGGAAACACTGGAGTTAAAGCAGTGAGTGACTTTTCTGGCATTCTTTGCATGATCAGTGGGTGACATTATAAATTTGTATCTTGTTTTTATACCCAGGAGCTCAAAGTTATCCCTGCTTCCCCCCTTTATCTTTCCAACAACCCTGTGAGGTGGACTAAGTCAAGTTAATATAAGCAGAAGTTATTGTCCATAGATCGCTGGAGGCGATGCCAGGCCCAGGAAATCCTGTTGGCATCCCTGCTTGTGTACTACATCGTCTTCTGGACCGATAATAGGGGAAAAAACCCCAGATTATTTCAAGATAGATTATTTTCAAGTTTAGTGATTAAAATAATGAGTTTTTAAAGAAAAGTGGCTTCCTGCACTTTTTAAAATGGATGCTAAGAACCATCTCTTAGTGGATAGCTCGCATGAATTAAGAATTTCCCACCCTTTCCCATTGCGTTGTGTCACTGCATAGGCCTGCTACTACAGCTTTGCCGCGAATATAAGTCACACTAGACAGCAAATTCCATGGGCCAGCATAATAGACCCTATGTACCACAGCCCCATTCTTGTGGGACAAATTGCACATTCCCCAATTCCAAAATTGCTTTAAAAACTATGCCCCTTCAAAGCTATGAACAGCATTCTGCAATGTGTAATGTGCAATGTTGACTTCTGGAGATTTTTGTGGGTGAACACATTCTGAAACCAACTGCAAGGTCAGTTTCATACTGGAAGGATTCTTTTGGGTGCACACAGGGACAAAGGCTATGACTTCCTTCCCCAAGAGAACGTAGTCATGGCTTCAAGTCTTGCAAACTAGCATCAGGTGGGTGAACCTGTTGACAAAACCGCCATGCTAGATGGCAGGGTCGGCCCTTGCAGATTCAGCAGCAAGGCTCCAGATGAGCAGTGTTGAGCAAGATTATCTAATTAAGAGTATACTGAAATAAGTTTTCTGCAGAATACTTTCTCAGGTGCTCATTGGGCTGTGGAGAAAAACTGCCTCAAAATGTCTGCCCCTTAGCTCTGGACTCCTGCTATCCCCTGAGCCAGAGGGGCCTGTCCCTGGGCCCAACAAGGCACCAGATTATTCATTTCATTTTACAATTCAAATTATTTTAACTGCCTAAATACTGTGGGCAGAAGCTTCTGCTTTATTAAATGAGGCAAAGGCTAGGCTGCCTAGTATTTATATCCAGTCCAGCCAATCTAGAGACTTTGAAGACCCTCCAATGTCCCTATTTTGCAGGGACAGTCACAGATTTACAGAAGCCGTCCTGGTTTCTCATTTGATCCTGGAATGTCCCGCTTTTCTTTAGGATGTCCCTATTTTCATTGGAGAAATGTTGGAGGGTATGGAGTTATGCAACCCGCCCCCCAAGTCAAGTTGATAAGTAACTATGCAACCTTTAGAAGACATCTGAAGACAGCCATGTAGAGGGAATTTTTTTAATGGTTAATGTTTTATTATGCTTTTATATATGTTGGAAGCTGCCCAGAGTGGCTGGGGCAACCCAGTCAGATGGGCAGGGTATAAATAATAAAATTATTGTGGAATAGGATGTCCCTATTTTCATTCGAGAAATGTTGAAGGGTATGACTTTATTGTATGTGCTAATTAGGGGTGGGCAAATCTGACAGTTCGTTTCCCTATTTTCCTCATTTTTTCTAGTCTTAAATAAAGTTCTCCACATTTCTGCATCGGTTTGATATATTAGGCTCACGAAAATTCATAAGCATTTTAAAGTGTAATTCTCCTAATATACTTGTGTTTGTATGCAATTGTGCCTAATAGACATTGTTTTGCTAGTGGTCTCCCTAATATAATCATTTATGTATGTTCTTTTCACAAATATATGCCTTTTTATGCAGCCTTTCCTCCATATGCATTTTTGTATTTTTTCTTTCAAGATTCAGACAGGTGCACATTTCAAAGGAGAGTTAGATTTTGAGTTGCATATTCTTCTCAGAAGTACAAATTAGTCAGATTCACATTAAGATGTGAACTGAACCAAATTGTCCCCCATCTCTGTGGCTGAATCTAGACACATCAAAGAAGCATAGTAGGACCTCTAGTTAAGAACTTAATTCGTTCTGGAGCAGTGGCGTAGCGTGGGGGGTGCAGGGGGCCCGGTCGCACCAGGTGCAACATCTGGGGGTTAGGGTTAGGGGGCGCAAATCCACGGGTTAGGGGGCACAAATTACTTGCCTTGCCCCGGGTGCAGACAACCCACGCTACGCCACTGTTCTGGAGGTCCGTTCTTAACTAGAGGCGTGCTTTCGCTAATGGGGCCTCTTGCTGCTGCTGCGCCACCAGCACACAATTTCCATTCTCATCCTGGGGCAAAATTCTTAACTCAAGGTAACTCTTCCAGGTTAGTGGAGTATATAATCTGAAGCGTTTGTAACTCAAGGTACCACGGCATTTCAATTAAATGTGTTGTAAATTTAAATAGGGAAAATAGGTAGAGAAAAATGGGGCTCCACAGCACCATTTAGTGGTCAAATGTTACATTGCACATGTTGTTGTTTAGTCGTGTCCAACTCTTTGTGACCCCATGGACCAGAGCACGCCAGGCACTCCTGTCTTCCACTGCCTCCCACAGTTTGGTCCAACTCATGCTAGTAGCTTCGAGAACACTGTCCAACCATCTTGTCCTCTGTCGTCCACTTATCCTTGTGCCCTCCATCTTTCCCAACATCAGGGTCTTTTCCAGGGAGTCTTCTCTACTCATGAGGTGCCCAAAATATTGGAGCCTCAGTATTGGGATCTGTCCTTCCAGTGAGCACTCAGGGCTGATTTCCTTCAGAATGGATAGGTTTGATCTTCTTGCAGTCCATGGGACTCTCAAGAGCATTCTCCTCTTTCACCCGCATTAAAAGGTTCTTTAATTCATCCTCACTTTCTGCCATCAAGGTTGTGTCGTCTTCATATCCGAGGCTGTTGATATTTCTTCCGGCAATCTTAATTCCGGTTTGGGATTCATCCAGCCCTGCCTTTTGCATGATGAATTCTGCATATAAGTTAAATAAGCAGGGAGACAATATACAGCCTTGTCGTACTCCTTATCAATTTTCAACCAATCAGTTGTTCCATATCCAGTTCTAACTGTAGCTTCTTATTCCACATAGACCTCTAAACGGCTTTTCCTTTACCAATCTAGCTGAGTCCTGTGTGAGGCCTGAGCTGCGTGTTCACCAGCCTATCCATGTTCAGTCCCCAAAGCCTGTTATAGTTAGTTTTTGGGTCTCTCTTGATTACACACACACACACACACACACACACACACACACTATGCTGCAACATTTAATCAATTAATTGGTTAGATTATTCAACTAAAGAGGTGTTCCCAATTAATGGGGAGCCAGATTTTAAAGCAGGATTTTAAAAGAGGCATTCTACCATTTCTCACACAGAGATCTGTATCATTTGAAGACAAATAACATACGATAAATATATATATACAAGGATTCATCAAACAATTGACAAATTCAGTAAGAAATAAGCCTACTCCTACCTTCTAATGTTTTGGATAAGGATTGCAATAGTGATTAGTTGGTTGGCAAGCTCTTGGCACTTTTGATTAAACACATAATATACAGTATATTGTTGTTATGATTCATCAAATTCTTGTAATTTAAAGTGTTAGACTACTGGTATTTTGGTTTTCCCAAAGTGAATCAGCGGGTGAAGTTTGTGGAAGCATTTATACGTATTCAGTACTAGCCGGATTATGCAGGGGAACATAATCCCTGAGGAATGTATGCAGGCAGGTCCTGGCGCACTTTGAAGGATCTCTATAGGACAATAATGATAACAGAAATACTTCTTCAGACAATGAGAAATTGTGGCTGTCAAAGGGATCTGTTGGTGGTGTCAACCAAGGCTCTCACCAGAAAGCACATGGTGGATATGGGTGGGTGCAGGCAGTGCCGGATTTACGTATAAGCTAAACAAGCTATAGCTTAGGGCCTCACTCTCTTGGGGCCCCAAAAATTTTTTAAAGAAAAAAACAACAACTGGATATACATTTCCAAAATATAAGATAAAAAAACAAAATAAAACCTACATACAGCAACAGTGTTTTGTGTTATGTAGGCTCCTATGCTTGTCGTGGTGAAAGGGCTTGAATAACTCAGAGAAGCTATGAGCTATGCCGTGCAGGACCACCCAAGATGGACAGGTCAGAGTGGAGAGTTTTGACCAAACGTGATCCACCTGGAGGAGGAACCGGCAAGCCACTCCAGTATCCCTGCCAAGAAAACTCCATGGACAAAGACAACAGGCATATAAAAGTTATGAGGCTGGAAGATGAGCCCCTCAGGTCGGAAGGTGTCCAACATGCTACTGAGGAAGAGCAGAGGACAAGTACAAGTAGATTCAGAGCTGATGAAGCAGCTGGGCCAAAGCCAAAAGGACGCTCAGTTGCGGATATGCCTGGAAGCGAAAGGAAAGTCCAATGCTGTAAAGAAAAATACTGCATAGGAACCTGGAACTACAAAATGGTTCTTCCCTGTCCAGAGAAGAAGGGGTGAGTGATGATCTCCATCAGGAACAAGGGAGGAGGAAAATCTACACTGGGAACAAGGATGACTGGTGGTGGAATCAAATCAACTTTATCTGACCATTGAAAAGGCAATCAAAGTCCATTGTGGGGGTGTCTGTGCTCTAAATCATGCCAAGTGGGTCAGAATCCAGGAGACCCCAGAGGGCACCCCCCAGGGGTGGGAGGAGATTAGCAGTGCCTCTTATTTGCTGAGAGGCTGCTTTAGAGGCGGGATTGGCGGGGGCTGCTGCTGTGGCGGTGGCAGATCTGGTCTCCAAGGAGTGCATTGGTCTCCAAGAAGTGCTCTCGCTGCCGAAAAGGCAGCAGCAGCAGCAGCAGGTGATGGATTCTTTGGAGGTCAGATTTGCTGCCCCTGTGGATCCTGCCACCTGAGGCGGTCACTTCCCATTGCATTATAGGTGGGCCAACTCAGGCATTTACAGCCGAAGCCCATGTTAGCGCTACTGGAAGTCTGCTGAGGCTGTTTAAAAACTGTGGCATTCACCAGCTGAGCTGGTTGTGTGAATGGGCATTACATTTCCATTGCTTCTGAAGTGAATACGTTTTAGTTTACATCTCATGTAAATACCCTCAAGAAAAGAAATTTCTTCTTCTAATGAATCTCAGAAATGATGTTCACTGCAGAAGACACATGAGCCTGGAGATTCGGCTCAGAGTCAGAGCCACAAGGAGGATCGCCCCACCACAGTGCAATATGGAGCAAGCTTATTGGATTTCCATTTCATCATTGCGTGTGCCAGAAATGATTTCTTGAAGCCTGAAGTGGAAAACAAAATTGAAAGCACAAAAACATATGCAGATGAAATCTAGAGCCAGAGAAGCTTCTGCCAATGCTCGGCCACTTATGTATGCTCAGAAATATTTACTTAGGAATTCTTAATTAAATAAACCATCCAGTAGTGAGATCCTATTTCAGATGTGTCACAGTGCCACCACAAAATATATCAGCCACTCTTTGTCTATACACACACACACACACACACACACACACACACAGATGCCACTGAAGAATAGGTTTTCTCTTTACTCTGTTAACTAATTGACCTGGACTGCCCTTCTGTTAATGGAATATGTGTGTGGCTAGCTTCCTTCAGTCCATGCCTTGTACTCATTCTTTGCCCACAGTGATTGACGCTTTCTGACAGATAGAAGTAGCACCTCAGTAATCCTGCAAGAGCCCATTGTGTATACTAATGCACCAAAACTCAGTGACTATATAAGCAGACGTACAGATCCTGCTTCAAATGCCAGCAGCCTCTGGTGTGTCAGGATAGAGACCTTTCTCAGCCCTGCTGCCTGACAGATCCCTTGAACTGGAGATGCCAAGGGATCTGGGCCTTTCTGCATGTAAAGCATGTTTCCTCTCCATGTATTGGGGAGTTAGAGTGCTCCAGAGGCAGACCTGGGGGTTGGTGAAACTGGCGCCCACTGAGGGTGCGGGTGCAAAAATCAACCCACCATCCAACCAAATCGAATTCTCAAAGCACCCTAGATTGAACTGGTTAGCCAAACTAAATAAAAACTCAATATTTTAACAAGGAGAGCCAAGCCAGCAGATGGGGAATGGTTAGAGCATGCCCAAAAGGGAACCTTGCCCAATAACCGGGGGGGGGGGGGGAGAAGATTGTTGCAGGGGGAAAACTCTCTGTGGGTTCTACCGTAGACCACCATATTTTGTCTACCTTCCTGGGAAAATGCCACGCTTATATTGCTGGGCTTTTTGTAAATGTGGATGGGTGGGGGAACACAAAATTGAAAGAAATCTGGTTGTTGACCCCTTCAACCAACCTGTGATATTTCCACATTTTTAAAAAAAAAGGTTCCATGACATTTGCCTTGGGGAGAAGCCAGGCTAAAACCTTTTTGCTTAACATGTTTAGTAATGTGGGGGGGGGGGCATCCAGAGGTGTAGTTACCCCAGTTGCATTTTGAATTGGTACATTCCATCAAAAGCCGTACAATGTGGAATTTGGCTCCAATTCAAGTAAGTAACTAATAAAATCTGGAGTTACTTCAACTTTTGTTTTAGGTCAACTTCTGTTTAAAACACTAAAAAGATTGGGGACTGGTCATTAGTTCAGTTGATGATAAACCAAATAGCTCTCTACTTTTCCCGAGTCACTTATTGCTACTGATACCCAAGCTATGCTGTATAGCTTAGTCTGATGCTTTTATGCAGTGTAATCTGGTCACACATGGCACTAGAAGTCTTGATAAAACATGGCATTCAGGATTTCCTCTGATAAAAAAGGATATTGCACTGTGAGGAAAGATTAAATAGGTGCCAGTGCCAAAATACAGCACATTAATTTGTTTTTCAGCTGCTCTGAAGCAAAAACACCCTCAAATCCAGCTGCAGATGTAGCTCACAATATGCCAAGACCTAAATGTGCAACATACCACATTAGAATGTGTGACAAACAAAATGAGGAAGCCTGCAAGGAATAGCTCAAGAGGAAGCCTGAAATTGTTAGGCACATTTATTTAATATAAATAAAGAATTTTCCAAACCTCAGTCTCATGACTCAGCATTTCTGCTGGCAATCATTTATGGCAACCACTTAAGAGTGAGATAAAAGCAAAGCTGGAGGATATATTGGTAAAGCTGAGCCAAAAGAGAACTAAGACCCCACCCCCAACAGCAGCTATATATTTTTAAAGGAACCAAATGCCTTATATTTTGTATATATTAGTCTAATATTTTCTAGCTCTGTAAGAATCTAAAGTTAGAACACAGTGAATAGTTGTAAAGGTGGGCAGGTTTGCATGGGAGCAGGTGATCATTTGGGCACCCTGAGCCCAGACCACCTCAGGCTTAAAGAACAAGCCAATTGGAAGCCACGGACATTTATTGTCTAAGGACGGGTGCTTGCATGCTGCATTGTGAGGATGCATGTGAAGCTTGCATTTTGAGCAAATAGGACATGGAATTATCGCGCAAAGCCACAGGTACCTATTCTATATACACAAATTTCTTCTTTGAATGGCAGCTGCCTCCTCTACAGCAGCACCTTCCAAGCCATGCCTTGCCTGGATCTCTGCATTCCATTGTGGTTTTGTACATGAGCCATCATGAAGCATACTCTGTTGGCATTCATGATTAAGTGAGTTGATCAGCAAATATTATTTTTGTATTATGTTAGTCACTGAGAATGGCATTGCAATAATGCTTTGTATGGGACTGTAATGCTTTGGAATTTGATTGGATTGCCTGTAAAATAAGCGCAAAATTTATTCTCCCTCTGATCACTGAAATCACCCAAAAAGGTGAGAACTGGAAATGTTATATCTGGTTAGGTAGCTAAGAGCCTGAGCTCTGAATCATAGAAGCCCAGGGTGGGGGGGCTTTTCAAGAGCCACTGCTATGAACTCTCTAGTTTGTGTAAATTTCCTCAGTTATGACCAGTAGCGTAGCGTGGGTTGTCAGCACCCGGGGCAAGGCAAGTAATTTGCGCCCCCTAACCGATGGATTTGCGCCCCCTAATCCGTGGATTTGCGCCCCCTAACCCTAACCCCCAGATGTTGCACCCGCTGCGGGCGGCCCCCCCTGCACCCCCCACGCTACGCCACTGGTTATGACAAGTACTTTAATTGCTATAAAGCAGTATATCAGTGTATTATTGTCAAGAAACAGGGATGGCCTTATAAACCTCCTGCATCACCAGGACCATAGCACTTTTCAGGGAATGTCAGTTCCATTTCAGATACAGATGTGAGAGATGCTACACAACAGCCATACATGGACATTCCTCACTGCATTCCTTCATTCAGTTCATTCATTCATGGACTGCAGCATCAAATGGTGGCTTCTATATGTGAATAAGCCATTGCAGAACATGGAGGTAAGCTGGCTTCTATACATGGGGCAGAATCAGGTAGTAGAGACTTAACATTGGTAGAATGGTCTGCACCACTTCAGACTACAGGTGTGTGATCATAATCTTTCAAGTGTCCCTTTTGCTAAACAAACAGCCTTCCTGTATAGCAGGGAGGAGAGTGACCTATGGCCTTCACTCTTGAGATGCTAAACTTTGACTTCTGGGGAGGATTTTGTGGTCTGTTTTATGTAGGGGAGCAGTAAAAATGCAATTGCTCCCTCCATGCACGGTACAGAGTGGGACAGTCTGTTCTACCATCTCAAGCCTCTATCACCTAATTCTGTTCCATGTGTAGATCCAGCCCTGGAAATTTCATGTTGCTTCATGTACTCCTTCTGTTTTTAAATTATTCTTTTTGTAAGCTACTTTGAGTGACTGCTATTGGAAGGGTGGCATAGATATAAATAAAGACAATTCTCTCAGTGGAGCCAGTTCACACATTCAGCTACGGGACATCAAGAGATGTGCATCACAGTGTGAAGCAGCCTGATTGTTGGGCTCAGCAAGTGTGATGCTGCACAGAAGCATGTATGGCTATATAAGAGGGACAAATAAAGCTGCCTAAAATTGAAACAGATAATTAGTCCGTCTAGCCTAGTATCTGGTCCTCTGAGGTCTCAGGTAGGCATGTTTCTGCTACTGAAGATTCTTTTTAACTGGAGAGTTTTTGAATATGAGCTGGGGATGGGACCCAACCTTCTGCCTGAAAAGCGTATGGTCAGTCCCTGATGTCTTAGGTCGCCTATAGTGAAAGTAGCAAGGATAATAAAGAGAGCCTAGTGGACCCTAAGATGGGTTTGAAGCAAGAATGGATGAGCATCAGCTGATCAAGTGATCAGAAATTAGGTCACATGGACTGTTGTGAAAGAATGGAAGCCAAGACCTCCAGCAGGAAGCATCTGTGGAAATAGAGGACCTAGTCACTCCTCCAATTCATAGACAATGCTTCATCATGACAATGCCATCCTGGAGTGGTTTCCAACAATACACAAAGTACAATAATATATACAACATAACAAAAATTAAAAGCAGCACAATTAATAAATCCAACAATAGAGCAACAGCATGAAAACAATTAAGCCTGGCTGCAGGAGGGCCTGTTTGGTCACAGCGAGTGCCAGGACCAGGCCTGATCAATTTGAATCCTTAACAGGTCCAAGAATTCCTGAATCCAATGTAACAATGAGCATGTTAATATTCTGTTTGCATTTCTTTAATGCCTAAAACTGCTGCTGGGAAAAGGAACTTCAAAATAGATATGGATATCTATAATATTTCAACACTTGCATTTGCACAGTTCACTGTACCAATATACAAGGGCTCCAAGACTGGCTAAGGACTCCACTACTTAAAACGCTCCCATTTTCACTTTTCAGAAAGCACAAAGAAGCTTAGAGGTTGCATAAGACATCCCTCAAGTTCACATCACACACCTTGTCTCTGCCTGGCTAAGGTAGATGCCTTGCTCTAAAGCACAACCTTGGAAATGGCATTACATATATTGTATTGTGTTTCAGTCTCTGCTGCAAGCTTTTTCTCTTCTTTTATTTGCTGCATGTAGTTAATGGATGCTGTGGCCAGTGAGAGTACCCATGACTCATATCTAGTGAAAAACCTTATCTAATATAACGTTGAATAAAGACATTCCATCTAAACAAAAAGTTGTCCTGTCTGATGTTCTGTTCTCTCAAATTTGTTAGTTTAGCCAACAACATCTGTTGTGCCACTCTGTAATGGATGAGAAGTCATCAGATCCCCATTAGTTTCAATGGGTCAACTCTGAGTAAAACTTAGTTGAATACCACCCCTGCTATTCAAGCTTCCTCTCCAACACTGTGATGCTGTTTGACCTTCAGCTCTGGATATTAGAATGGAAACCACTGCGAGGCTCGTAGGGGCTGCCTATGTATTGCAGTGCAGATGTTGCATTTTATGGAATGAACTCCCTATGGAGATCTGGTGACCACTGACTCTGAGGGGCTTTCACAGACAATTAAAGGCCTTTTAGTTTTCTACAGCATTTCTTGACTATTGAGTACTTTATTGATTCTGGTTGCGTTAGTTCTTGAAATTATATGACTATATGGATGTTCTGTTATTTATTGTAATGGTTTCATGTACATTGCAAACTGCTTTGAGATAAGTGAAAAGCAGTATATAAGTTTTTAAAATAATAAATAAAGCAGTACAATCTCTTGCTCTGGCGTTAAAGCCATAGCTTGGTCCTCCTGGTTCATTTTGAAGCACAACTTGTTTCCAGCAGGGCCAGCTCCCCTTTGCTAAGGGCATTGCAGCCTCAAAACTGTTTATCACTGGGATAGCATACTGCAGAAGACAAAAACTTTAATGAAAATTGCAAGCGTGTCTGCTGCAGTTATTGAAAATGTTTCTTTTACTCTGTCTAAATGTTTGAGACACTTCTGTGAAAAGTTCCAGACCATTTTCCAGGTCTGAAAAACCTGACTCTGAAATTTGTGCTCGCAAGCTCCTATTAATCATTCATCACCTCGTGTTTATAATAATGAGCGTGAATGTTGGTTGAATAAAGTCATCTCCTACTTTTTATGTTGTGGTTTAAAATTAGAAAGGGATGAACTGGCTTGAAAGCATTCTGCAGTGAGGCGGAGCCAGTGCCCACTAAACTTAATCTGCCCTTCAGTTAGCAAGATTTCCAAAAATCCAAATCAGATTTTAAATATCTATTTCTCACATCTCCTCATTGCCTCGTATGATCACAGGCAGAAGCTGGAAGTGCCAACGTTTTGTAAGACAGATTGCACATGTGGTAACTCTGGCCCAAGCAAAACCAGGCATTACCGAAAGTCATGCAAGGTTTCCAGCCCCACTGCCAGACCAAAGAGGTTGGGATAAGTGTGCGTAATTATAGGAGCCCCCTTCCAGCCCTTTTGCTCTTAGCCAGTTGCCTTGTCCAGCATGCTATGCTATCAAGGAAATGGAATTAATGGCTTCCATTAGCTCTAATGCTTCTTCTCTGCTTTCCTTTAGAGCTTTGTCATCTGTGGTGGCTTTAGGAGCAAACATAATCTGCAACAAAATCCCAGGCTTGGCCCCTCGGCAGCGAGCAATCTGCCAGAGCCGTCCTGATGCCATCATAGTGATCGGAGAAGGGGCCCAGATGGGGATCAATGAATGCCAGTACCAGTTCCGATATGGCAGGTGGAACTGCTCAGCCCTGGGAGAGAAAACAGTCTTTGGTCAAGAGCTTCGAGTAGGTAAGGGATTCCTTCAAGTAATGTTGAAGAGGAAAAGCATATTAACAGGCATATAATAGATGCCAAATGTAATTACCATCTTCAATAGATCAGATAACCTCTCCCCCCCCCTCTCTCTCTTTCTTTCTCTTTCTCTTTCTTTCTAAATGTTAATGTGGCAAGTCAAATGTCAATATATTGCCACAGATTAATGAAACCAAGTGGCATAACTCTTGCATGTATGCAACGTGGAACCTTAACGTGGTTTTAAATTGTGTGAGGCATTTTCCCTTTACCCCAGAAAGCTCTTCAGTACTGTGTAGTCCTAGTGCCTGTTCCCCCCTCTTAGCATCTAAAGGGCATCAATTCATATGTAGATTAGAAATATTCATTCATGTGAATTGGCCCTGCATCCTCCACTATGCTGTATTAGTAGTGATCCGCAAGTCTCTTGGGCTTATTTTGAAATTGGAACTGGTAACTGACTGGAATGCATCCTTAGAATCGCCACAGACATTTTTAAAAATGAATTTAGAGCAAATTTCGGGTTCCATATTGGAGCCAATTATGGGGAAGGGTTTCTTCTTTTTTGTGTGTGTTGGTAATATGCTGGTAGCATGTGAACATGGACCTAATATTGTACTAGTATGGAAAACGACTGTGTTTGCTGGAAGATGATGGTCTTCACATTCAAAGTTTCAGGGTGAACAATTGTCAATTGTATCTCTGGTAAGAATTGGGCTTTTTTCCATCCCTGAACTACATTAACCAAAATATTCACCAAGTTCGTGAACTTGTTCAGTGAACCTGGGGAACTCCCAAAAATGTCTGACTCTGATTGATGTGGTGCTTGGTGGCTTTTTATGGTTTAAACCAAACTCAGACTAAACATGGCCATTTCAGCTGTGTTTTGCTTTGGGATTGTAGGTTCATCTGAAGCCAAAGCAGAAGGTTAAGTAGAGGGGTAAGAAACCACAAGAATAATAATAGCTGGGGAAAGGGGACTCTTGAACACCTTCAGAGGAATGTAGGGTCTGCAGATTTTCAGTAATTTATGATTAAAAGACTGATTGAATAATTTAAGGGTTAGACCCTGATCTGCTCCTGTGATAACAGACTGCTTTAAGTCGGGGGTGATAACTCTTAGTTTGGGGGCCTAATCTCTGCCCCCAAGCATTTTTTTCTGCCTTCCCCAAGACCCCACAGATTTTGGCAGAAGTGGAAAAGAAAAAGAAAGTCAGCTCAGTGTTGGGGTGGGCAGAACCCCGTGCACTGATGGGAATGCAAACCACCCCCCTCCCAAATTACTTGAGTGAACAGGGTGCAATAATCGCCACAGCTCAGCTGAGGAAGTGGGGCTGTGTGCTCACATATGTCTGCCTGGGTGTACTCTCTGTGTGGGGGGGGATGTGGTCTTGTGGGCCTCAGAGTGTTGGCCAAGGTTGACTATAGTCCCTGGGTCAAAAAGCATTAGCCACTGCTACCTTAAGTCTATTTATCATCTGGGAAGCCAGCAGCATAGTGACCATGGCTTAGTGGCAATGGACATCAGCTGCATGCAGGAAGCCCCAGCTGCAGTCTGTGGCAAAGACCTCCACCAAAGACCATGTGGAGCTTTGAGGAACCCATAGTCAGAGCTTGGTAAATGCCAATAAAGGAATTAAAATTCTGCATACAGGCAAACCAAGCTTTGTGTCAAGGAAATCTGAATTCTGCGAACCATGCAAATTATGCACTCAACAAATGTGCTCCCCCCATTTTACGTAAATGTGTGTGGCGTATTTTATTATTTTCATATATATTTTTCTAATTTTGGCACAGGAGAATGAGGTGCTGCCCCCTTTGCCTTTGAGGTTATAGCAAGCACCACTCATATATTTTGTATAGCAACTCCAGGTCTCCTCTCCCACACCCTCCACAAGCAGCATGCAATAAAAAACAACACAACAACATCAACCATTCAGGCCAACATGTTTGCTCCCCACACTCATCCCTTCCCTGTCTCCACAATCAGCAGCCCACAAAGTGAACTAAGCTCAGAGAAATAGGATGGCACTGCATCATGCATTTCAGAAAAGAAATGGAGGCGTGCGTCTGTTGTTTTGGTGGTTTCCAGGCAACTTAAGTAATGTCTAGTTCTGGCCTTTCAAATCTAGCTTCACAGCCATTAGGTCAGAAACTTGCTTTTTTTTAAAAAAAAAGCTAAGATTTTATGGATGCTGAATTCAGTACTGAATACAGCATTCTGAACTTTTTCTATGCACCACAGAATACACCCAGGATGCAAAGACAGCATTTCTAGTATCCTTGTGATATGGTTCAAATTATTAGAGTCAGAAAGAAATCCTGAACCAATTCAGACCGCTTTTTGGTTAATGTGAAACACTCTTCTTCTTATTATTACTTTTATTCGTTTTTTTGTTATTTTTTCTCATACTGTCATTTTGTCATATTATTGGCACTGTTATTTAACTATTTGGTTACTGTTAATGTCAGGTTGATGGTATGTTTATTATAAAACATCTGTATATTTATTATGGGAAAATCTATATTGATATATTTGTTTTTACTCCAGTAATTGGGGGTATGGGGTGTGAAGAATGGAAGCTCAAAATAATCTGGAAGATAATAAAGAGAAGAAATTAGAGAATTTTAAACACAGTACAGAGGAGTGCTAAACTTTACCTCATCAGAAAGGAGGGGTGATGTTTGCTACAGGCTGATTTGTGTATGCCTATCGCGTGAAGGTGGTAATATCACATAAACGTGCGAATTATAGTCGTAATCCATGTAAGGCACAGGTTGGCAACCCACACCTGGAAGGGGGGGGTGTAACAGATGTGGACATAAGCACTAAAGAAGTCTTAAAGCAATTTACCACCAAGTAAAATAAAATAAAATAATAAAATTTCACTAACATATTAAAAGCAGATTTACCAATACAGCCATATTGTTGGTGCTGCCCAAACATCTCAAAAAACAAAAGTGTGCCAAAACAATGACAGATTTGGTGCAAGGCAGGGAACCCTGAGGGGCGACGACAGAGGAGGCCATGCAGAGAAGAGCCCCACATGGCAAGATCAGGGTTCAGGAAGGTTCATATGGGGAAGGGTGGTCCACGAGAGAGAATGAGCGAGTGAGTGAGTGAGCGAGTGAGTGAGTGAGAATGGCACACTCACTGCCGCCCCCGCCCCCACAGCATGCAGCCCCCATACAGCCTCTCATCACTGCATCTGGCCCTTGAAGGCACACAGGTTGCTCCCTGATGCAAAGTTCCCCATGAAAGCAAATAGGAACTTTAAGAAGGGGGACATTTTTCACAGGGAAAATGGTATGTGGGGAGGTTGACACACAGCACCATGCTTCTGATATGAATTTCATGCACAAGGATGCAGGAAAGTTGGTCATGGATCTCTTGTCTTCATGTCTAATTTGTCCCCAGTGAGAAAGAGGTAGGTTGAAGCACACAAGGACCAGCCATATAAATATATTTTCATCCCCGCCAACATTTCTCAGATGAAAATAAGGGCGTTCTATTCTACACCAGGAAGCTTTTCCCGCAGATGATCTTGCTGCACAGAGAGACATCATGTATGGTACATCTGTCACCTTGAGCCAGTTGCAACCTCTCCACCGAACCTACCTCACAGGATTGTTGTAAAGAGAAAATGTGTGAGAGAAGGGATTGTGTACAACACCTTCCACAGATAAATGGAATGAAATAATTTTTTAGCTGTAAGCTGGCTTGAGTCAGGGGAAAAGGTGGGCAGAAGTAGCAGCAGCGGCAGCAACAACAGAAACTGTGAAAATGAGCAGGAACATACCAAAGAGTAAACTGAGTGAATTCTTACTTACTTCTGAGTAACAAGGCTTAGTATTGCAGTGTAAGGCTAACATAAAGGAATAAACACTCCGTGCATTTCCTTGAAAAATTGCTGGCTGTTGAAGCATTGCAATTAAATAATTTAAAGTGTTGGTGACATTTTCCTTCAAAATTATAAGAAGGGCTGCCAGAATAGTGATGACAGCTTCACTATTTCCTTTCATTTGATGCATGTACCTTTTTGCAGTATAAACAGGACTCCATTTGTGCACCCACACCTACACAGCAAAGTCTCTTCTTTCCAAAAAGGACAGGATGGCGGGGGGGGGGGGGATGCATCTGATCCCTCCATCACTTTTAATTGTTCTCTGAGAAGTGGAGGGAAGGAAAAAAGGAAACAGGGACATTCCAGGATCAAATCAGAAACCGAGATGGCTTCTGTAATTCTGAAACTATTTCTGGAAAATTGGGACCCTTGGAGGGTTTTCATTTTGAAGGCAGAAAAAAGAGAAGTCGTCAGATGATGGCAAGCTCTGCACTCTCCTCCCACCAGATGCCACCCTTGAGTTCTACTGTGCTGCCCCTCTTTGCATCAGGTTCTGAGCCTCAGGAAACTTAACATGTCTAATTCATGCACCAGAGAGAGAAACTCTTAAGACATGTTTGTGCCTGTGGTGCAAGGAGAAGAGGCAGGGTTCAGCCCCAGAGCACATGCTTTAGACATACAGAATCCCCTCTCCAATCTGTGGCATCTTTAGGTCAAGTCAAAGCAGATGGTCAGTATCAAGGCTGAAACGGAGAAGACAATGGAAATTATTGGATCTCTAAATTTTGGGCAATAACTGGGAAAGGTCTGTCCAGATCAAATGGTTGGTTATGTTTATCCTAGAGAGTAGAAGATTAAGGCGAGCCCATGACAATGTCTTCAAAAGCCTGGTGGGCATTTCATGCAAATGGTTGAACAAGTTTCTTCATTGTTGCTCCAGAGGGCAGGACTAGAGCCAAAGGGTGGAAATTGCAGGGAAGCAGTTCTTCACTAAACATGAAAAGGAACCTTCTAACAACATGAACTGGTCAACTGTGAAAGAGAATTGCCTTGAGAACTGGTGGCTTCCCCTTTGCAGAAGGCATTTAAGCACATGTTCATGGCTCAAGGATGATGTGGTTTCATCCTGCTTTGCAGGTTCTTCATTGAGTTTCAACTAGATCAGTGGAGGTCAGAAGCTAGATCACAATTTACTCTTGTGCTTTCTGACAGCATTTTTATGTTGTGAACTGCCCCAAGATCTGCAGATAAAGGGTGGTACACAAATTAAACAAACAAGCAAAGCAACCTGTCTCCTGTATAACAATAATAACATAAAAATGACATACACACCATGCAACAAACAAACAAAGTTTGCAGGGGAGAAGCTAACCAGGAGTGGCTTTTGTGTGGCAGCATTGTGACCTCAGTTCAGCTCTGGTGCTCTAAACAAATTCCTGGGCTCAAAATTATTTCATTTGAAACGTCTACCCTATGCACCAGGCTCTGGTCAATGGGTTTCAAGGATCCAGTAACAAAACAAAAACAAAGTAGATCTCCGAAGCCTGAAGCCTGCCCACCCTTGGACTAGATTATCTCATAAGCCCCCTTCCAACTCTATGATTTTATGAGACCCTGGTGCATAGGGAAGGCAGTTAACTCTTTCCCTCAGCTCATGTTCCTGACAAAAATGCTCCTTCCCAAACTGTCCTTTATGCTGTTAGGGAAAACATGAGTGCAAAATAAAAGGACACCTGGGGTGGGGGTGGGGCTTACACTATAATGGCATTACATGGTATTAAAATGAATGCAAACTGGGATGTAAGCATGTATCTTTTACCAATAGAGCCTATTTTCAGCTTCTGAAAGAGCCACTAAGTCAGACTATGTCTAAAGATACCAATTATCCAAATACGTGTGTCAGGAAGGATGGCTGTTGGAATGACTTCAGCCACATGACATCAGGCCCGGGTAGCCAGCAAGCTGGGGCAATGCTAAGAGGGACCGAGGGAAAGAGCTGCAAAGTGCTGCTGCTGTTTAGCTGTCCTTGAAGCAGTAAATCAGCAGAAAGCAATACATGCTGTGGAATTCCAGCTTTATCACCAGGCAGCCTGGAAGCAGGGAAAAACCAACAACAAGGTTTCTTATGGAGAAAAGAGAAGCCTATCTAAAGATTATCTTGGCTCTGGTGAGATAAGAAAAAGAGGGAGAGTATTGTTACTGCTAAGAAAGCAAAAGATGATAGATAATGAGAAGCTTGGTTTGTTATATGCATATCTTAAGGCCACAGTTGTAACCCTGCTTACTTGGAAGTAACCCCCTCCCCTTTGATTTCATTAGGACTTACTTCTGAGTAGACATACTTCAGATTGTGCTGTGAGACACCCCAAGAAGAATTCCTTCCTTCAAGCTATAACTAGTAGTATTGGATGGTCAGAGGTGCCTGGTTGGAGGGCGGCACACATAGTGTGTGTGTGATGTCACATGCATGATGCGTGAGTGACGTCTCATCTTCTGGAGAAGGCCAAGCACTCTGGAAGAGTTGGCCATTGAAGCTGGGACACACAATGTGTGATGTGTGTGACACCGCATGCATAAGGTCACACCAGTCTCCCTCAGCATTCAGGGGTCCTGGCCCCTTTCCAACAGAGATTGATGGGGGTGGTGACAAAATGGCCCCCTAGAGTTGGCGCACTTGTGGATGGTGGAGATTCAAATGTCGGTCAAGCAAATGCAAATGGTAAATATGTGTGTGTCGTGAATTAAGTAGAGAGTACCAGAAATACAAACACACCAAATCTAATGTGATTCTACAAGATAAGCCTCACCCCACCCTGAAAAGGCCCAAGATAAAATAAATGGAATTCTAAAAATTCTACCTGGAATTCTCTTCTTAATTATTATTAAATAAAATCATCTATAATCGGCCACATTTGTACCTTATGGGCAGTGCTCTCAAAATTACTAAGCAGTGTACATTAGGTTGAGAGTTTCTGACTAGTTCATGCTTAGCTAATGAATTTCATAAATAAGTGGGGGTCTGAACTCAGGTGTCCCTTGTTATAGTCAAACACTATATCCAGGCAGGCATGTCACTGAATATTCTGTCATAGATTGATATCTGCATTTGGTATTACATGAGATTTAATTTCAAATTTTGATGATGTTGAATATGCAATAGTATTTCATTTATTACTGTAATTGATAGCTGACATATACAATGCTACAGAGTATCTGATAGCATCTGATTGGCATGCAATGGTTTTTAGCATTGGACCATTTATACAGTGGTACTTCAGGTTAAGTACTTAATTTGTTTCGGAGGTCCGTACTTAACCTGAAACTATTCTTAACCTGAAGCACCACTTTAGCTAATGGGGCCTCCTGCTGCTGCTGTGCCACCGGAGCACGATTTCTGTTCTTATCTTAAAGCAAAGTTCTTAACCTGAAGCACTATTTCTGGGTTAGCGGAGTGTGTAACCTGAAGCGTATGTAACCTGAGGTACCATTGTATAAGGTTTCATGTTTGATACCTGACAAATTCAAAAGCAAGCAAAGCAATAACAACTAGACTAACACTTCAGAACTTACTGGGGAGTAAGACTAGGTGATCTCAATGGAGCTTACTTCTGAGTAGGCATAGGAATGCTGTCTGAAGCACTTTAGAGTCAGTTGCAAGTGTTAAATATCTTACCATTTTAAGTTCAGCAAAAGATTTTTAGTTCTGTATTTAGCTTTTTAAACCACTGCAATTTTGTTTAAAGGGCCTTGAAAGGCAAAAGCCTAAATCAGCCTTCACCAACCTAGTGCCCTCCAGATGTTTGGGGCTTCAGCTTTCATCAGCCCATGTCACTCAGGTTGATGGGAATCATAATCTGTGGAGGTCACCAAGGTGGAGAAGGCTGGTCTAGACATATGACTTACTTAATAAATCCCTGGATCCAAGAACATTGTGAGGTTTCTATTGTGAAGTATAAGAGCTAAAACAAAACCCTCCTCTTTAGTCTAGTTAGACACATGCCAGATAGTTGTCAGATTTCCTCAAATACCTTGTTCAGCCCTTTTGCAGCTAATTATGCCAAACTCTCTTCTGAACTCTAGAAGATGAAAAATGTTTGCCTTCAGCACTTTACTGTGTTCTGACATGAATTGAAGCTGCAAGAGCCAGCTGAGCAAAACAAGTGAAATCCTGATTTCTTCACAGCCTATCTATAGACCTGAAAGTCTGGATGCCTAGTGCCTTATTATTTTTATTACTACTACTATTGTTGTTTATTTATAGCTCCACAGTTTTTATGGTGCTTTGCACAGTAACAAGTTAACAGCCCAGCCCTTTGCATGTTTACTTGCAGTTAAGTCCCACTGAGTGTGTAGAATTGCAGCCTAAATGACTAGTCCCAGAAGCAATGAGCTTACAAACACACACACACACACACACACACACACACACACACACACACACACACACAAAACAGAAACATTGCTGTACATTAAATACATCAAAACATACCCTTTTAGCAGGTTCTATTTGCTTTTCAAAATGCTCAAGCATTTGCTTGTGGTTCCTGTGCTGCTGAAATCCCTTCCCTACAATTATAGATGATAGGGTTGGTCATCTAGTCTGGTTCTTTACATCGAGTGGCAAATGCTAAACATAGAATTAAAATTCACTGTTACATGTGTTGCATCCTTCCTTTTCTTCTCTCTTCCTTAACATACGTTCTTTTTAGTAAACCACATGTTCTTTAACAAAAAACAACAACACTGGATGGCATTTCCAAAGTTTGAAAGAAATACCCCCCCCCATGCAACACAAATGTACCCCAAATACAGGGATTTTGTAAAATAGCATGCTTTTTGTTTTTTGGGTTTTTTTTGTTCTTATGTATATGAGCATTTGGGCAGTCTTTTGAAAAATAAATGATTTTGTTATACAAAAACATACAAGGACTGTACATTAACTTTAGTTTGCGTCATGTATTATGGCAGTCAAGCCAAGAAATGTTTATATGACAGACAGCTATACTGCAAGTTTGCAGCTAAAAATAAACTCATCCCCACCCTAAATGCATTTTGGAATATGAATGTTTTTAAAGGGGTGGGGCCTATAGGCCAAGCACTTCAAATTATTATTTTCATAACTCTCTGGATAAAAATGATTCCCATGCACCACATGGAATCAGCAAGGAGACTTCCAGCAAAATAACCCCAGAGGTTTTTTACATTAATACTGGGGATCTGCACCAGGCAGTCTAAGAAAGTGTGCTAGGCCTCGAGATTTTTTTACATCCTACAAACTTTCTCATGTGTAGTGGAACCTTCACCTATCAGTTTTATAGCCTAAGCAGTTGTTATGTTAAAGGTGCGATTGCATTCAATGTGCAACCCCCTCTTTAAATAATAGCCCTTCCATTCTGTTGTGGCCCCAATGATCATTTCCCCGCTCTTAGCATCAGTAGCAGTTTCCTGCCTGGGTTGAATAGTAGTTTCGACCTAGCAACTTTGGTTGGGGCAACACTAGCGAGTTTGGGTGAGCACACAAATGCCAATTTTTATTTTTATGACTTCAAAACCAGAAAATAACGGGGCTAAACGGGACCCCAAGGTAAAGGTAAAGGTAAAGGGACCCCTGACCATTAGGTCCAGTCGTGACTGACTCTGGGGTTGCGGCGCTCATCTCGCTTTATTGGCGAGGGAGCCGGCGTACAGCTTCTGGGTCATGTGGCCAGCATGACTAAGCCGCTTCTGGCGAACCAGAGCAGCTCATGGAAATGCCGTTTACCTTCCCGCCGGAGTGGTACCTATTTATCTACTTGCACTTTGACGTGCTTTCGAACTGCTAGGTTGGCAGGAGCAGGGACTGAGCAACGGGAGCTCACCCCGTTGCAGGGATTCGAACCGCCGACCTTCTGATCAGCAAGCCCTAGGCTCTGTGGTTTAACCCACAGCGCCACCTGCATCCATGGGACCCCAATGTACCCCCAAAACAGGACAGTCCTGGTTTTAAAGGGACAGGTGACATTAACCTTTTTATTATTGTTTAAGGAAAACTTATTGCTAGTTTAGGCCAGAGGTTATGAATAACCCAGATAAAAATTACATTTAAATAAAAGCAAAACAAGATCCACCCCCCAAGCAAAAATTAAGGCACATAAGAAGACAACCACAACTAGCATGCTAAATGAAAAAAGCTACTGGGCATGATTCTTACATAACTGACACATACTATCAATTTACTTCTTGCCCATATTTGTTCCTGTTGCAGGAGGGCAAAACCGGCATCTCTCTTATAGCATGGTCATGTGGATTCCTCCATGGAACCTAGTGCAAAAGAACAAAGGTAGCCAAAGAGAAACTCTCCTGTGCACTGCTCTCTGTGGTTTTGGGTAGGTTGAAGGAACAGGTTACCCAAACCTGATTGTGCATCTACCCTAACCAGGCCCCCAAACCTCCCAAATTCCTTCTTCAAGGATCCATTAGCTAAAATGCTGTTCCTTCAAGGTGACATCATTGAAGTCTTGCACAGGAGATCTTCCCAGTGGATTGTTCCCTCTGTGATTACTATAAAGTCACTGTTCTGCATCTGCTCTGCCATTCTCTGAATAAGACATGCTGCCCCTCAGGCTCTTTAGCTAGCGCATTGATGCACCATGACATCCTGACACAGGTAGCAAGGCATGAACACATTTCTCCCCCTCATCTCTTCCATCTCCCATTTATTTTCCTTTGGCAGTTCAGGAAGGCTACCTTCACGTTCTCCTTCGCCCGCCTGCCCCCCCCGCCCCCCATTGTTTGCTTTCTCTTCTCCATCGATCAAGTGTGTTACTTTACTGCAGGCACTGTAATATTAACTACTGTTCAAACAGAAGCACTTAGCAGGGGAGTTCGCTGGGATTCCTCTGACCTATTACTCAACAGGATTTTCTGCAACAACACGTTTTTGTTTGTTTTGGGGAGGGATTAGTGGCAATATTCCACATACTACTGACACAATGAAACATAGGTTTCATAGGAGGTAAAAGGAAATCTCTCTATCAGACACCGCCTCCTTGATTTTTAAAGGAACATATGCAGATCTGATTGCTTCTAACAGTTTCAAAGTCCAATAAGAAAGGTGGAGAATAGGAATAACATTTGCCTGTAGCAGATGGAGGGGTCTAGGACTGCCTCCTTTTGCCATCTTTGCTGCAGCAGCAGAAAGTGAACCAGCCCTCGGTATTTTGTGTCAGTTCCTTTATATAATTTTCACCTTTCTGGTATCTTGTTGGATATATATTTGAACACAAAGTTTAAACTTAAGATCTTTAATGTGTATATACAGATATGCTGCAGGCTCCAGGTGGTATAACTGGCATCAACTGAGAGTTTAGGGCACACTTGATTTCGGTGAATATTTATGATCTGAAGTGTGTGTAACAAGAAAGAATGTATTAAATATAACATTTCAATCCTTCCCAAGATGGCCACGTAAGCTTTTAAAAGTGAAATTAAGGAACTTGTACACTTTTCTGGCACTGCTCTTCAATATCCTGGATGATAAAATGCCTAGATATTTGTGCCGGTCAGCTTTGGGGCTTTTCTCCTGGAAGACAGGGACCTAACTACTGCCATACAGACTTAAATAACAACTGTAAATTACTCTGCGATGGGAAAGCAAAAAGTTGCCTCTTTTAAAGTAAAGGGAATTGTATCTTTGGCATTCTCACTGCTACAAATGCCCATTTAATTGTATACTAATAGTAGCTAAGGGACGCAGGTGGCGCTGTCATCAGAAGGTCAGTAGTTCGAATCCCTGCGAAGGGGTGAGCTCCCATTGTTTGGTCTCAGCTCCTGCCAACCTAGCAGTTCAAAAGCACACAGTGCAAGTAGATAAATAGGTACCGCTCCGGCGGGAAGGTAAACGGCATTTCCATGCGCTGCTCTGGTTTGCCAGAAGTGGCTTAGTCATGCTGGCCACATGACCTGGAAAAACTGTCTGCAGACAAACGCCGGCTCCCTCGGCCTGTAAAGCGAGATGAGCTCGCAACCCCAGAGTCATCTCCGACTGGACCTAACGGTCAGGGATACCTTTACCTTTAATAGTAGCCAAGGTCTAGTCTTGGTAAATCTGTTTCTCAGATGTACTGCTTCCAATTGCAGGTAGAGGATCATGTAGCTTGAATCATAATCACAGAACCATAGAATTGTAGTGTTGGGACCCTGATAGTTATCTAGCCCAATCCCTGCAATACAGGAATCTCAGCAGAGGAGGGCCTCTATAAAAAGTACCTCCATACAGAATTCTAGCAAACTAGGCTATACGGTAGTTTTCCTCCAGCCAGAATTTTCAGAACTTGATTATAACACCTTGGAAGGTCAGGCTCACACTGGATTGAAGGCACCTAAGAAGGTCAGGTGCAATGCCCGGTATCTTCAAGGTTATGTGGGGCACTAAGATCACCTTGCCAAAGGGCCTACAGAATCTTGGTGTCCCTGTCCTCCTTTGTATCTGGTCAGCATACTTAAGTTGCAATCCTAGAAATTGCCCCAGTTCATATGTTTGGTGGGATGGAAGAGCATTCCTTTCCACCACATGGATAACACTTAATGCGACTCCATCCGAATGTATGAACTCAGGGGTTGTGACTTGCATGGTACACATTTTTACAAAAGATAACCATCAGTAACATCACCATCTAGTAATATGACTAGTGGTGGGTTTTAATACCCAATTTCCATGAGGAATATTTGTTGTTATGTTTGGTGATATTAATATTTCCAATTGGATTGTTTGAATTAGAGATCAATCTGAGCCACAAAATATAGCTTTGAACGTTCTCAAAGTCCAGTAGTGTTCAGAGATGGGTTTTGGTTAGTCAATAGCTAAGTTCCAATATGGGAAACTTACTTTACCAAGTAAAAATATTGCTGGAGGATCATATAAAGGTAAAGGTAAAGGTACCCCTGCCCGTACGGGCCAGTCTTGACAGACTCTGGGGTTGTGCGCCCATCTCACTTAAGAGGCCAGGGGCCAGCGCTGTCCGGAGACACTTCCGGGTCACGTGGCCAGCGTGACAAAGCTGCATCTGGCGAGCCAGAGCCGCACACGGAAACGCCGTTTACCTTCCCGCTGGTAAGCGGTCCCTATTTATCTACTTGCACCCGGAGGTGCTTTCGAACTGCTAGGTTGGCAGGCGCTGGGACCGAGCAGCGGGAGCGCACCCCACCGCAGGGATTCGAACCGCCAACCTTTCGATCGGCAAGTCCTAGGCGCTGAGGCTTTAACCCACAGTGCCACCTGTGTCATATAGATAATACTAAATGATCTTAACCAAACATCTAGAATAAAGACAGAAGTAAAAAATCAATTAGTGTATGGAAATGTGAAGATTGTACAAAGAAACATACAATGACTTTAACATTATTTTATAATAATTAATTGTAATCAGGGAAGGTATGAGTCACCAACAGCAAGATACAGGTGGTAGCTTTGATAATTGTAACATTTCAGTTTCTGTTGTATTCCTTCTCACAAATAAATGGTAGCAAATCTCCCCTGATTTTTTTTGTTAATAAATGACAGATCTCAAGGATTCCCAATCTATGTGAGGCAAGGAATCTGCAAGAGGGAAATCAGTAAGATTGGTAAAGCCCAGCATAGGGAAAGGTTTGTGGGGAAGAAGAGCCCACTCCATCCCACCCACTGATTTCCCTTACAAATATTCTTATTACAACAACCTTCACCAACTTAGTCACAAACATCATTCTGGAAATCACATTTCTCAAGTTCTATCCTAATATTAGAAATAAATCCAAATGTTTGGAATAAGCAAACTGTTTCAGATTATAAGTAATCCATTGCCTTGCTTATTCAAAAATTTTGTAATATCTGAAATCATTGCAAATTATTTTCTGGGATGCTATTTTTGGAGATGGCATTCCCACATTCCTGTTCCTTGATTGATGGGGAACGCAAAGGCAGGCTAGTTCTTTCTGGGCTGGAATCCAGACTCATTCATATTCCTCTAATTGTGATTAAGTCTGAATCCAATCCGCTGAAATAGCATGGTGATCGGTAGCAGATCCCACTTCTGAGTAGGGTTGCGCTTCTCACATGCTGAAGGCCATCGCTCAGTTTCTTCTCTTTATATCTCCCATGCTGGGAGGGCAAGGAGGAGGAGGAGGAGGAGGAGACTTGGGGATGTTACCTCAGAGACAATTTGCTTTGGCAGGAAGACCTTAATATTGGATTCTGTAGAGTCCTAAGGCAGAGGAAGGGAACTTTTTTCTGCCTAATGTAATGTGTTCTTGTTTTATGTGAAGATATTTACATTATAAAAATGCTTTTCAATGAGAAATCTAAACCACTTCCTTCTTTTCACTTATTTTTATAATGTTTCATTATATTCTGCATGTTTGGTGTGTTTGTCAGCTGAGGTTGGGGGTTTGTCACATTTTTAATCATGGGCTGCTCTATTGTAATTCATGTCTATGTCTATAATTATTTGCCTTAAGGTTGACATTTATTTATATGGTCACCATTTCTTTGTCCCTGATGAAGATTGCCATTCACCAAAATTTTTTGGTTCCCCCCCCACCCTCCATATGGGCTAATATCTTTGTCCATCAGTTTATCACTACACCCGTTTAACACTTAAAATTATTTTATTATTGTTTATTGTATTTCATAATCTATTATAATTACTACTACTACGAGATTTATATTCCACCTTTTACATACAATTATTGCTGTTATTTTTACCAAATTATGCAATACACATACACATATATATTTCTATTATCATGTTATCTTGCACAATTACATTCAACCAACTCTATGTATGAACATAAATAGTAACTCATGTTATTATTTTATTTATTTATTTATTTATTTATTTTAAATTTAGACTCTCCTGTAACCACATAGTTGCCCAGTTGGATTAGGACTTCTAAAACCAAATACTGATTCATGTCAAGTATGAGTTACTAAAGGTAAAGGTAAAGGTACCCCTGCCCGTACGGGCCAGTCTTGACAGACTCTGGGGTTGTGCGCCCATCTCACTTAAGAGGCCAGGGGCCAGCGCTGTCCGGAGACACTTCCGGGTCACGTGGCCAGCGTGACATCGCTGCTCTGGCAAGCCAGAGCCGCACACGGAAACGCCGTTTACCTTCCCGCTGGTAAGCGGTCCCTATTTATCTACTTGCACCCGGAGGTGCTTTCGAACTGCTAGGTTGGCAGGCGCTGGGACCGAGCAGTGGGAGCGCACCCCGCCGCAGGGATTCGAACCGCCGACCTTTCGATCAGCAAGTCCTAGGCGCTGAGGCTTTAACCCACAGCGCCACCTGCGTCCCAGTATGAGTTACTACCAGCTACTAAATGCTGTACTGTACTGTTGAGTAAATGTAATTACAGAATATTTCAGTTATAAACTACTAAACCCTATTGCATATCATCAGCCAGCAAATACTGCCAAATATAAGCTGTCAAACACCATATACTGAACATTAAAGCCATATCTAAACGACTGAAATCAAAGTATTATCTCGAGTCTAATGTGCCATTGAATCTAATGTGTGCCTTAATTTTTGCAACGTAATTTGACCAAAAAAGGTGAGCATTAGATTTGAGTAAATATGGTAGTAATATTTAGCAAATATTCAGAAATTCAGAACATGGCTGTGAATATTCAACATGAAAATTTTCAGAGGAGAATATCTGAGCTGACTCCTTTCAGCTCTTGTTCATATTTTACAAGATTCCACAGTCAAATTGTCTATTCTTCCTGACTTAAGCAAATGATTTCATTTCAGCTGTGTTGACAGACATGTTGAAACTGAGCCATACTGTATATATTTTACCTCAGGTTACAGTCTGAATTTGCAAAATTAAATTAGAAATTTAGCTCTTTGAGACTGTGTTAACTAGAACTGATCCCTTTCAGCTGAGGATTGAATCGTCTTTTTTTTTTTTTTTTACATTTGAAAAAGGCAGTAGCTGTCTGCATCCAAAAAGGGGCTGGAGGCTGGAGGGACACCGAGTTAGTCCCCTCCCCCCCCAGTCCCTGTTGGCTCCACCCCCACCATCACCCATTGAAGCCAAAGGTCTGGAGAGAGGTTCTCCACTCATTTGGCGGAATGCGTGGCAAATCCTCACCATAATTGTGAACCCTGATTGTGCAGGGATCATAACTGCACGGAGGATTTAAATCACCTTCACTCGAACAAGGGAACCACAAGGATTTTGTTCAGTCTGTATTTCTGAGAGAACTAATTTTATTTGTGCTTTCTGGACTAACATGTGGGTCACAATGCACTCTTCGATCAGAAAAACCCATAGCAAAGCACATATAAATAACACGCATTTAGGATAGAATATGTAAAAACTATTTATTTTTTGAAAAAACATGTTTAAAACAATGCAATTTTTTAAAAAAAATGCAGATTGATGCAGAAATGAGACTGAACAGATTTATGAATGAACATTACTGGATAGCTCAGTTGGTTAGAGTGTGGTGCTGACAATGTCAAGGATGCAGGTTTGATCCCTGTATGGGACAGCTGCATATTCCGGCATTGCAGGGGGCTTGACTAGATGACCCCCAGGTGCCTTCCAACTCTACAATTCTATGATATAACATGCAAAGCTGTCATGGCTGGAAACAGGCTGATCCTTCCATCCCTAACTCAGGAGTGAAATAAGGACTGTCTGCTTGGCTGTTGTGATGTTGGGAGTGAAGTCTGTGTGCACATTTCTGTACCTTCTCCATGCTTTATCCCCACATTATTATTATATTGAATTTATTTGCATCCCACCTTTTCCCCAGGATGGAACTCAACACAGCTTACACAAATTTAAAAACCACAGATAAAATACAAAAAGCTGTCCTTGAATCCATGAACGGGGATCTTGACATGATATTTCTCTGGAGTGGTCCTAAGCTGGGCACCCCAGGGCATTGTGGGAAATTCAAAATGGGAGCTGGTGGCACACCGATGTAGGAGAGGGCCCAAACCGCCAAGACAATCCTATCCTCAAACCAGAATCCAGCCCATAGCTAATGTGGTGGTTTGCTGGAGGCAAAGAAGGCTTCTATCACTGCTGAGAAAACTTTATTTCCAATTTAAAAAAAGGAAAGGTGTCCTGATGCCCTGACTAGAGGATGTTGCCAGCCACTTGGAAGCTGTGTGCCTTTAGGGTGCTGTGCTGGCAGCCCCCGGTGCCAAATCACAAGAGTCCCGGGTCCCCGCCTCAGTCACGGCCAAGCAGCAGAATCCCTTCTCTCTCCTGCAAGGTGCTTCACAAGCCACTTGGGGATAGCAGCACTACCTACATCTTAACTGGGCAGACTGTTGAAATACCAGTTGGCTGGGAAGCATAGGATGGATTTCATTGGGGCATAGCTACCTTCTCTTTGCTCCAGTCAGCTGATTTTCCCCCCACCTTTTTTTCTCTCCCTCCACCCCACAGGAAGCAGGGAAGCCGCTTTCACCTACGCCATCACTGCTGCTGGGGTTGCGCATGCCGTCACTGCTGCCTGCAGCCAGGGAAACCTCAGCAACTGTGGCTGTGACAGAGAGAAACAAGGTTATTACAACCAAGAGGAAGGGTGGAAGTGGGGAGGCTGCTCCGCTGATATCAGATACGGCATTGAATTCTCCAGGAGGTTTGTTGATGCCAGAGAAATCAGAAAGAGTGCTCGGAGGCTGATGAACTTGCACAACAATGAGGCTGGAAGAAAGGTATTTTAGAATAGGAGTGGATGGTCTAATGTTAGAGGGATGGGCTTCCTTTTCACTGGTAGGCATGGATTCACATGGCTGGACAGATACGCCTTATGGCAGTGTAAAAGATTCCCTGCATATACAAAACTGGAATGTCCACGGGGGGGGGGGGGGTTGATCACATTTGCATTCTAATGCAACCCTGCCTTATTTTCTTTTCCCAAAACAACACGCAAATTGAAACATGGCTCTCTTCCAAAATTCACCCTTCTCTGAATTTTGTGAGATATGTGGGAAGAGTGTACATAAAATGCATATATTTGTGAAAATACTGGGAGCAATGCATGATATAGGGGAAATTGCTTGCAAAAAAAAAAAAAGGAGTATGGTAATGTGCTGGTTAATGATGGGTCTTTATTCTCTTTTTAAAAAGTCAAACTGCTGTAGGCATGTGGAGAGCTGAACTTAAAACAGGAAACATGAGAAAGCCAAACAGAAGGAGGTTCTGGCCTAGATGCCTTCCCAACATGCTAGCTTTCTATATGAAAGGGTTTTCTTTTCTGTCTAGAGGATCATCCAGCCATGTGAGTCCCTATCTGCAGTTTCAGGTCTGTCACAGGTTGTCTGTCTCAGTGAAATCTAAACTTGAGAAAGGGTCTCAGGAGGAGCCTGCAGGCATTTCCTCTCTCTGTGCCAGCAGTGCAGATGGTGCTTTACTGAATAACATAAGCAAAAGACAGAGAGCACCAGTGTCAAAGTTGTCTATTACCCTTTGCTCTGGCAGTTAAAATACGGATTGCATTACATTCAGCAACTGGTCTGAAAATTAGCATCTCCAAGAAAAACACACAGCAGGGAAAGCAAGTTCAAACCAACACATGAAAAAATGTTACTATTGTTTAAAAAATCCAGGCTCTAGTATGTTCAAAAGCTGCATCTGAAGCCACATGCCTAATTTGAAACTGACAAAACATGTTACACATTTTGTTTTGATTTTCTTCTTGGTAAGGATTTTCTTTCTAAGTTGCAGGGGGAAATTCCATCAAATGGTGTTTGCAATGTGTCATTTGAAAAAGCAAAACAATAAACTGAAGAAGTGGTTTTTATGCCATTGTATTTCAGCACTTATTTTACAAAGGAGAAGTGGCATTTCAACCATTTTAGTTGGAAAGAACATCATGAACCCAGAGGGAATCTATCTGAGGGGAATAGTTTCAATGTTATTCTGAGAGAGCAAGTCACATAGTGGCGATTTGTTTTGGTGCATCACTCTTGCGGTATGATTTATAGCTAATTTTAACTGATAGCAGTGCTCTTTTTCTAGAAAAAGAGGTGCTGGAACTCACCATGAATGCCTCCCTCTTTCTCTTGGAATGGCAATGGCACCCACCTGAGAGGGGCAGGAACTGAGTTCTGGTGAGTTCCCCCCTGAAAAAGCCCTGACTGATACTATCAAACATCTAATGAGTAAGACTGACATTTTAATAAGTAGATTAATCAATTAACTTTTAATCAATGAAGGCAGTTTTAAATTGGAGGAGCTGCCAGACACAGACACTTAAATTTTTTTGACAGGATTTCAGTTCTTGGGAAGTTTATGCAAAATGGAGTGAGAAAGCAAATATTTAAAACATACTTTCCTCCAAACAATGTGGCAGTTCTTGCCTGTTAAATGTTAAACTATAGTTACCACAGCATCTCAAAAGGTTTCTGCATGGACACCATGGGCCTTGAGCATGTGGACTTAGGAGCCTTATTAATCACAATGTGTTAATATAGGGAAAAAATAAATAAATTGTCCAGTAGCACCTTAGAGACCAACTAAGTTTGTTCTTGGTGTGAGCTTTCGTGTGCATGCACACTTCTTCAGATACCACATGAAAGCTCATACCAAGAACAAACTTAGTTGGTCTCTAAGGTGCTACTGGACAATTTTGTTTATTTTTTTATATATATTTCTACTGCGTCAGACCAACAAGGCTACCTACCTGAATGTGTTAAATATAATACATCCAATCATAACAAATGGATGAAAACCATACATGGGCCAAGAGGGACTGAAAACAGTTCTGGTCCCGCATGGCAATGGCTTGGAGAGAAAAGCTAACCTATAATGTAAGATTTAAAAACAAAACAGTGCTATACTCTAAAAGGGCAAACCAATACTTCTACAGAAAGGAATGCTCCTAGGCAGTCCATTATGTCTTTGCACCAAGTGAATAACTAATTAGACCACTAGTGAGAATCTAAAAGCACATGGAAATACTAATGCCATTTGAATAATGAACATTTGTTGGGTCAGTTGCTGAAATGTTTCCCTATAGAAGCTTACCCTACTAGTCAAGAACGGCGATGGGGCTGGGCTTGGCAGGCCCCTCTCCACTGCTACTCATGCAGGGACAGAGTGCCTGACAAGGGCTCCTGCCCCTTCCCCCCTCTCCTTTGCTTTCCTCATTGTTTCATCATCATAGTAATAGTAATGCTCAGTGGCCACATAATGCTGAGTTTTTGTTTGGCAGTGGGGGGGGAGGATGAGGGAGGCAGATGGAAAACCAGGAATGGAGTTTCCTGGAAGATGGCATGCCTTGTGATATTTTGTTCTGTTTCTTGCTTATACAAATAGATTATAAACCTGAGGTAGGGAACTACTGTGTTTTTTTCTTCTGTGAAGTGTGTAGGTGACACTGCATGAATAATAAGAAAAATATGAATTTAGACGTGGACAGTTTCAATGAACCATGTCTGGATTCCAGTCCATACATTATGCACAAACAACAACCATTTTTGAAATGCATAACAGCTACAGATTCAGTATTATTGCTTTGTTTAAACATGTCGTTCCTGTCTCCTGAAGGTTCACACTAGCTTTATTTGAAAAAGTGTAGTGAGGTCTTAAATGCAATGCCATTCACTTTGGTATATCCCAGAGATGAATTGCCTGATTGGATGAATTTAACGGGATGGGAAGGGAATTGTCTGTGTCTTCCTGTGAAGTGTCACATGCCTCCCACACCTTTGGCCTGGACGGCTGCCTTTGCTTATGAGCTGCACTTTATGCACATTTGCTTTGCGCTCTGTTGTTTGCCTGAAGGCTCAGGCTGAATCCTACCAGCACATGCTGACTTACTATACTGCGTGTCTTCTTCTGTAGGCTGTTGGCAAACGAAGGGGAGCTATGTGATCCCGCAGGATCACCTTGCATATTGCACACTAGCATAGCCAAAATGGTGCCCTCCTGATGCTGTTGAACTCCCATCAACCCCAGCCAGCATGGCAAGTAATATGAGAGGGCGGGAGCTGCAGCCAAGCCACATCTGGAAAGCACCAGACTGACATAGCCAACAACATTGTTTTGGATATGACTATTAGGGTTTCCATTGAATTTTGCATTTAATTAAAATATTAAGGACATTTGAACCATCTGAAGCATATAAAATACTGCAACAATTTTATTGGAGATAGAGCATAATAAGGTTGAATTTGGTGTGGGTATTGTCTGAACATCTTTAGGGCAGAAGAGATGAATCACACCATTAGGAACATTAACAAAATTTTGCTTTCACACTTCCACACCAAAGGCTTGAATCAAGCCAAGCGAACCACTCCTAATTTCAGTTAATTTTAATGAGAGAAAAGCACACAGCAGAGATCTCCATCTGGAGCTGGTGGGAGTTTAAAAGTGCCGGATCGTGCCCTTGATCTTTATGCATGATATTGTCACAAATAACTTCCCATGTAATATCTTAGAATCCACGTGATGAACTTTGAGAGGCTGTTTCCCCCTTTCATTATTTCTCCCTGCTTTTGTCTACAGGTGCTTGAAGAGAGAATGAAACTGGAATGCAAATGCCACGGGGTTTCTGGTTCCTGCACAACCAAGACCTGTTGGACTACGCTCCCTAAATTCAGAGAGATTGGATATATTTTGAAAGAAAAATACAACGCCGCCGTGCAGGTGGAAGTGGTGAGAGCCAGCCGGCTTAGGCAGCCCACGTTTCTGAAGATCAAGCAGATCAGAAGTTACCAGAAACCAATGGAAACAGATCTGGTATATATAGATAAGTCGCCCAACTACTGCGAAGAAGATGCTTCCACTGGGAGCGTGGGGACACAGGGACGCCTCTGCAACCGCACCTCACCCAGCGCCGATGGGTGTGACATGATGTGCTGTGGGAGGGGCTACAACACCCATCAGTACACCAAAGTTTGGCAGTGTAACTGCAAGTTCCACTGGTGCTGCTTTGTGAAATGCAACACTTGTAGCGAGCGGACAGAGGTGTTCACTTGTAAATAACAGCTAATGTTCCTCCTTTTTAAAAGACACAGCCGCCACGTGTTAGAGTGGAACAAGACAACTACAGCATCATTTTGCACATTTAATTTTCTTGGAGGAGGAGGCCAGTCTCTTTCCTATTACTTCTTAATAACACATTCAAGAACGATGCGTTAACTTGCTGACTAGCTGCTTTCACTACATTGGAACCAGGGTCGATGGGGTGAATTGTACGGTGACTTTGTTCAGTGCAAGCAGGTTCCTCTGTGGTTCCCCCCCACCCCGCAAGAAACCCTGCAGTCTGGGTTATGTAGAGTTTTGCTCTTAGATTAAATTATACGTATCACAGTCCAGGAGGTTATTTTCAGATTTATAACGCACACAAATATGTGCAAATAAGACCTTTATCTTATTAAAAAACAAATGAGGAATTTAACTGTACACAGAGAAACCTAAAATCCCAGCAGTGTTGCTGAAAAACTTTTATTTCTAAGAAAAGAAAAGAAACAAAAGCAGGTAAAGGGCAGCTGGTGAGACAATGATGTAAAATAGGGACTAGGGTGGAAGCTCAGCTATTGACTTATTTGTAAAACAAAGGTCAGGACAAAGGACAAAGCTCTGACAGCTGCAGGTGACACTGGAACCTTTTGAATGGACATTTGAAGAAAAAAATATTTTATTTATGTTTTTAATAGCATCAAAACAAATTCTCTAAGCACTAACGGGTAGCTATGTCTTTACTCTGTACTAAATGTAAACTTACTGGAATTCTAACTTTCTGATTTTTATTTCTGTTTTTATTTTGTATTTGGTTCTCCCTATGTCTTCAATGCTACTGATTTCATAGCACTCCACTGTTAGAAAGAGTTCTGTGACTGTACACATCAAACATGGCCTAAGAGCACAAGCAACTGGAGCATGGGAAACAGTGGTTTAAAATGCTAGGAACGTGGTTGCTATAGATAACCCAGAATTCAGAAGGGGAGCAGCAGTTTCATCCCTGTACAAACCAAGGCAGCCAAGCTTGTATACTGTCCCTGCTTCCTCATTTCTCACCCCTCGGCTACCTTTTATTGGTTGCAGCCATGTTTGGGGAGACACTTTTTCATGTGTCCACCCCATGCTGTGGCTGGAACAGTTAAGGGTCACCACCACGGGGATCCAGAAAACTGTGTAGCACTTGACATGAAAGCATCATTCCCAAGCTTAGCTGGGTAATGGTTTCGCATTAAGGAGTCATCGAGTAAAGAAATATTAGTGCAGATCAGCATTGGGGATGACGATTTTGTATTAAGGTCCCACTGCCCACATAGTGGCACACTTTTAGGTATCACAGCCACACAGTGGGATGAACCCACGGGAGAAGCTGCCATGTTTAAATGTTACTTAATGATGCACTGGCTTACCTGGGCAGAAGTTCCTGTTTCTGGGTGAAGGAAGGCCTCCTGTGCCTGACCGCCACACTCTTAACTTGTGCAACAGAGAAAGTCCTTTGGGAGACTCATACATGCAGAGGGCTAAATCAGATGGCCCCTCTTCAGAGGTTTCTGATTCTCCATGGGATGAGGGCGAGTGAGGCTCCTGAGTGCTCTAGCTCCATTCTCATAATCTTCCCCACTGTTGAGCTGGAGGGTTGACTTCTGCAGTGGTGAGACGTCTCTACTTCTCTAGGCTGTCCATGATCTCCCAGGGTTCTAAATCACAAGTGGAACCTTCTCAGATAGAGCAGACTCCTTACTGTGGATGTGTGCTTCCAACTCATGTAACAAAGAGATTACAGGAGAGAGTCAGCACATTCTCCCCCAGTCTTCCTCTTTTGATGAGGAATTAGGACATCCAAGCAGGGCTGCTATTCCCACCCTTTATTTTGTGGGTTATGGCTCACAGTTTCAGCCTCTTCAGGCACAGACAACCTAAAGTACTCACTCTATTAAGGGGATGGTGGCAGAGGGAACCCTGGACCCGTTCCATGGGAAGAGGATCTTTATAAGTCTCTGAATATTACCTGAATGTATGAACTATCTTCACTGAATCGAAAGGATGTTGTCTGAGGTGATGATAAACAAGGTTCTGTCTGTGTGACTTTTGCACCACCACTGGCCATGGTTCTTCCCATTCCTCCCAACAGTTGCAATGAATGTGGATTGCAATGTGACAAGGAAGTGGGTGGAAACTTTTGCTGCAGGAACCCCAGTCCCATTGGCAAATATAAAGTCTATGCCACCATTTATTCCCACATGCAGTTTGCCACTCAGTGCTGTAGTCCATCATGTGATCCATCAAGTTCCCTCTGCTCAGTCCCACTGCCTTGCCTCAGAGGACATCCGTGGGAGCAAAGGCTGAAGGGAGGCACCAGGAAAGCACGGGGCAGGGAATGTCACTTGAATAGTTCTGGCAACAGAGGGACACTGTACCATTTCTGTGAATGTGGGGTGGTTTATTATTATTATTAATATTATTATTATTGTGAGAATCTTTTGCAAGGAAGGCGCTTTGAAAGCCTCTTGGGGCTATAAAGTATTCTAAATATAAATAAATAAGTAAATAAGTAAACAAGAGCCAGCAGTTTTCTCATACATCACCTCAAGCAAATTCCTTTCAGGAGAGACAAGTCAGACATTTAGCTGTGAGCCATCAACTGTTGCATAAACCAGTAAGTACATGCATGTGTGATTTGGTCATAAGGGCTTTACAGAGTTAACCTTGCAGCAACATTATTTGGGCAGTTGGATTTTCTTAATGTTTGACAATTTCCAGGTTAGGACAGGTTTTTTCTCTGAAAGGCATTATCATGTTCACACCATGCCATGAAGATGATGAAAAGAGCAGCTGCTGAATCCCACTTTACCCAATACAGCCAGCTAATACATGGCTGATGTGTTAACTTGAGTTATTTTTAAATGGCACAGTGAACCGAAGTATGGTTGGCAGCATTTAACTACCCTCCCTCTTCCGGAAGAGCCTCTTCATGCCACACTTTTAGGTGCACGTCTATAGCCAAAAAGCATGACTGTAGCATGCACATGTTTCCAAGGGTCCTGCTGGTAAACTTGACAAGGAGCTGGGTTTGGCTGCAGCTGCCTCTTAAGTCTGGATGTCCTACAGCGTAATGTATAAAATCAGGGCCAGCCCAAGGCATTTTGGCACCTAAGGCAAACCACAAAATGGCACAAAACCAGCAACCCTCCACCAGGGCAGAGAGACCACTGTTGTGGTAGCATGGGGAGAGCTGCTGAGGAAGCAGATCCAGCCTCCAACAGCAGCAGCAGGCAATGCATTCCTCAGAGGCTGGATCTGCTGCTGCCTCTGTAGATCCTGCCACCTGAGACAGTTTTCTCACCTTGCCTGTGGGTGGGCCGGTCCTGCATAAAATAGCCCTTAGTAAATTTCAAATAAATATTCAGTAATGAGCAAAGCCTTTATTCATGTTCCTTGCAATTGCACCACTGTGTTTCTTTCTGGACCTTTATCTTACATTTTATTGTTTTACATTGTATGATTGGTTCCCACATGCCTCTGCATCCACTGAAGAGTGCAACTCTGGCATGTGTGGATCACAGTTCAAAACGTTACAGTTACAACTTTTGTATCACCCAGTGTCATTGCAAATGCCTTCGTTTCCAATGACAGCTATTTGCATTCAACAGTTCCAAGAGCTAAATAATCAACACTTAGTGAAACACATAGTGCCACATGGGGTATCTGAGCTAGACAGGATCAGGTAGCAGAATAGGTGATAACATTCAGTTTTCAAAAACCTGGTGTGAATCTGCAGCTCCCAGTTATGAAAATGTCCACCACTTGGTTGCAAGCCAGCTGAAAGGCCAATCACATTTTTTTACTGAAAATGAACATGAAGTCCCTTCTAGTCTGTGGCAAATTTCAGCCTTGTGAAAGCACCCTTTCTGAATTTATCTCTAAGAGCTAAGTAAGGTACTTGCAGATGATATAAAAAGAATTAAGAGACTTGGATTGCAAATATTCACCCAAGCAGGTGTTCCTGTCTTGGCATCAGGAAAGATGGATCATGAAGAGCCACGACTTAAAATGCCCAGTGTCCAATACTGGAAAGAGCCCCGATCCATCTCTAGTTACACAAAACAACTGATGGGTCTAGATGAGGATATAGGTCCATAGGTAGCTCCCAAGATGCATTTTGCAGGTTAATGGAGCACAGGCAAAGATTGTGATGCAGATACAGCTGCATATCTGAATTAGCATTTGCTGCATATAAGAAGAGCTGCATCTGTGCATTGGTATCTCCAGCTGGAACAGGGCAGCAAATCCAGCTAATTCAACTTCCTTTCTCAGCACTCAATTTTGATGTTCAGGTAGAGCAAAACCTTGCCAAAAGACGAGAGTCCCTAGCAGGTCCTAGCATCTAGAGCTTGAAAAAACCCAGTTTCAACATAGAAGCATTATTTCAAGTGTTAAGCCAGACATAACATTGTAATAACGATGGAAGTAGCTCAAACACTGCTCTGAAAACAACTGCTTTCTGTGCTCAAACTACATCCTCCACACAGAGCTACATAAGCTTGAAATGTTACGTTTGTCTTCATCCTCATTAGTCCTAAGACTGAATGCAGAGAACTGTTTTACATTCTACAACACATTTACTGTGTGGTAAAAGATTCTCCTGATCACCTGGCAGGTTCACACAAGTGACTATGTTCCCCTGAGTTGAGAGAGTTGTAAATGTGGGCTCAAAGCATGAAGACAGATCACCATTTACAAATTGGCACCTCTTAATATCGTGCATGCAATTGCATGCTCACCTAAGCTATATGATTCCCCCGTCCCTCTTCAGCTTTCCTAGATTTCTGATCAAATGTTGAGAAGAGCAACCATCAGACCAAGTATTTTTCCCTCCTCACTCTCTCACACACTGCAGTAAGCCATCTCTTAATAAATAGTCCCCTTCGTGGTACAAAAAACCCTCGTGAGTCACACACATATCATCACTTTTGCATGGTTATTAGATCTTCAGTTTGATGTCTCATTGATCAATCTCTTGTTTGATTCTATTTGTTTCATGCTAATTTGTTGTTGCAATGCAGCAGCTTTTGTTGTGGTACATCTTCCTTGTGGGATTTCCATCTGGTCATTTCAGCCAGCTTGTTTGACAGTCCACAATTCATTAGCATGAATTCTTTAAATTGTCAAAAGTTTGGGTGCAAAATTTCAAATATTAAATGTTACGTTTTTACCAGAAGTTCATATCTGAGTGTTGGGGCTTGAAACCCTGCAGTCCCCAGGAATGCGTCCCATGGACCATAGGAAGCATCCAAGATTCAAGTCTGGGAGATTCAGCGTCAGAAGCCTCCTCCCTGCTGCCAAGACAGTTTGGGGCATCCCTGAGCATCTGACACTCTCCCCTTTCTCCAACATGCCTCCAAACTGGGGCAGTAATTCTTTTTTTAAAAAGGACAGAGAGCATAAGAGTGCTCTTGCTTGCCAAATAATTTTTATTCATTTTCCAAATTTTTAACAAATCAATACCAAATTACATCAAATTTAATACAATTTTCCCACTCTCCATCATCAATGTATTTCTTCATTCTTCTAATTACTGCTTTATATTACATTATTTATTTCCAATTCACATTCCATTCCTTATATTTAATCTTAAATTCCACATTTTTAAAATTTATATTTTCCCCTCCTTTCCCCCCTCTCCCTCAGCTGTCAATTTCTCAATTCCTGCTTGTATAATTTATTATTCCCTTAAAAAACAAAACAGAAAGAAAACAAATGAGGTTACTCTGCCCCTTGCCTCTCCATCTTAAATCATTACTTGTTGTTTTTATATTAATTCTTTCTTTTTCATCTTGCTTTTGTATAAATCTGGATCCATCCTTTTCACCACTGCTATCCTTCCATCATATCCATTTCCTGTCCAGAACTGCGGTGTTGTAGAAATCCATATTTTCACCACAGCGTTGCACCCCACCGCCCTTTGTTTTCAAGGACAGCCATTTGGGAAAGCATTCTCCTCCTGCAAACATTCTCAGTGAAACCAGCCTGCATAGTGGGTGTGTGGGTGTGTTTAGACCATACTTCCTCATGAACTTAAAAAGACAGAGTTAGTCCCCTCCCCATCAACATTTCTCTGCTGATTTTCATTTTATTCTTTCAAACAAAGTCCAAGCCTCTCTTGTTTTTAGCAATGCTGTCACCTCCATCTTTATTTCACCTCCTGTAGTCTTTATTTCAAATTCTTTATTTCTTGTTCTGGGAGGAGATGGGTAAATCCCTTGGTAAAATGGAAAAGCATAAACAGTCCCTCCCCCTGCCCCGTCTTCACCCAAACAGTTTCTTTACAACACAGTTCCCAAATTATTGCTTCTCACAAATTGCCATCGGTTCCACTGTCCTGTGCTTAAATTTATTTCCTCACTCTAGTGGTGGGTGAGTTGTGATCCCTTAGAAAATATAAGAAAAAGAACACAGTCTCTCCTTCTCTGCCATCTTTTCACCAGCTATACACTCATAATTTCTTTAACCACTGTTCATTGAGGCAAGGCTAATCTTTTCTTCCTTTTAACAGGAGGGGCTCATAAACACATAAAAAGTGGTGTGTTTATTACTTTCATTCAGAAACCTCTAGCTCCCAGCAGCTTGTTTATTTCACATCTTCTCTGAAGAGTGCCTTAACTTTATGCCCAATTATCCTAATTTGAAGGAACTTTGCAGCACATGCACAAGAGAGACCAGAGCTTGCAGTGGATGAAGTTGCAGTAAACCCACGTCCTTCCCCCGCGACCTCCATCTCTGACCCCAGCAGGCATTTCCAGATGTCTGTGAGTTCACCCCCCTCCAACATCATTGGGAGAGCATGCCAGCCCCCAGTACCCCCATCTCCATCCAGGTTCCCCACGAAGCTGGGCGCACCCGGAGAGGTGACTTGCCACACTGGCTTCTCTCTTTTTTTTTTAAAGTAATATTTATTAAAGGTTTAAGGATTACAGAAAGAAAAAACAAAGTTAAACAAAACAGAACAATACATTACAATACACAAAAAACAAAAACAAAAAACACTACTTATCTTAACAAAACAAAAACAAAAACAGAAACCATTAAAAACACATCAAATATTTCCATAACTTATCTTTCATTTACTTGTTTCATCAACCTCCTCACACCTCCCTTTTTTGTATTCTAGTTAGCTATTTCAGCAAATCCTTTCCATCTTTCTCAGTTTTCGTCCTATAATTTGTCTTAACACAATCTAACCTTACTTTTCCCCCTTTAGCCAATTAACAATCTATTTTTACTTAATTCTTTATAACATTTCTGCTAAAGCCATATAACTTCATTCCAGCATCCTTCTAACATTCCTTAATTTTACAATGTTTCTGTAAATAGTCTTTAAATTTCTTCCAATCTTCTTCCACCGACTCTTCTCCCTGGTCTCGGATTCTGCCAGTCATTTCCGCCAGTTCAATGTAGTCCATCATCTTCATCTGCCATTCTTCCCGGGTGGGTAGATCTTGTGTCTTCCAATACTTTGCAATAAGTATTCTTGCTGCTGTTGTAGCATACATAAAGAAGGTTCTATCCTTCTTTGGCACCAATTGGCCAACCATGCCCAAGATAAAGGCCTCTGGTTTCTTCAGAAAGGTATATTTGAATACCTTTTTCATTTCATTATAGATAATCTCCCAGAAAGTCTTAATCCTTGGGCATGTCCACCAAAGGTGAAAGAATGTACCTTCAGTCTCACTACATTTCCAACATTTATTATCGGGCAAGTGATATATTTTTGCAAGCTTGACTAGTGTCATGTACCACCTGTAGATACTCTGGTTTCTCTTCAGATCGTATAAATCTTTCACCTTTTACTCTGGTTTCACCACACTGGCTTCTCAGCCAGAAGTCCCATAAGAGTATTGTTGCTCCTCACTTGCACCTTGCTGACATGAGCCTGGCAGGGCCCTGGATGAGATGGTGGAGCCATCACCCAGGCCTCTAGGATTACAGTCACAGAGTTGTTGGCATCTCTTGATTGCTCTGACAGTCATCAGATATGAGACCTCGTGGCCTATCTAGCTGTCGAATACCAAATTTATCCCAACTATCCAAAACAGTCAAACATCAACTACTGAGATCCAGTAAAATGTAGTAAATACTGAAATAAAATATAATAGGATGTCAGCCACAGATGCTGAATATTTGACCAACTTTTCAGTATTCAGAGACTATTTAGAGAATATATGATTTAATAATCCAATGAGAGCAAATTCATTGCAGATCTAGTATGAGCTAAATTCAACAGTAAAGAACATACTTTTCTTCTTTGTGTGTTTTCCATTGGTGGTACGTATTGTAAGTTGGCAAGTGAGATAAAGGTGTTTTTTTTGTTTGTTTGTTTTAAATGCCCTAGGCGAGCTTAATTCCAATTTTTAAATAACCATTTGTGGAAATGGCAGCTCCATTTGTGGAGCAGATTTGCTGATGAGTTTCCATATGAGCACCCAAAAAGCCACATACCCCAAATGTCTTTCCAAACATACATGTATCCAATTCCAATTCCACTTCACAATAAATGACTGCAGCTCCTCTGAAACATCACCACCACACAGTTATGCAGATCTCTCAATAAAAGTGCAAACCCCCCCCCCTTTGATTCATGAAATTTGATGTGTCCTCCGTGGATATCATATTTCCATATTCGGTCTTATGGCACAAGATATTGTAAATATATTAATAGTATTTGTTGAGTACAACTGAGAGATTCAATTAAGTTATATTATTGTATATCATTGAAATGTCTATAGAGTTATTTTAAATTATTTTGAACAACACTGAAACAGTATATGTGTGTGTGTCTATATTATAACATAATGCCCCCTTGAAAATCCTTTTCTCCATATTCAGTTATGCAACTTTTCTAATTAACCATATTAATTCATCCATGCTCTGACTTCCATGTGCAAGCTCCAATGCACACATTTTCTATGCACAAATAGTGGTCCTCATAGGAAGATGATGCTCACTGTGTGCATCAGGATTCCTGCATCCACTTATTGATCACAGTGCATTGATCACCTTAGCGCTTCCATTCCCCTAAGTTCTGATTCGCCACAACCAATTTTGAATGCTACAAACACAACACTGCGGTTTACAGTAATTAGTAATGACAGAACTCAAAACACTGTACATTAAAGAATTTGAAAAACAAAATAAAGCCTGAAGATCTGCTTCTTTCTTTGTGATAGTGAAGATTTATGAGAAGAAAACCTCTGGGTGTTAAAATCGATTTGGAAGCAATTCAGCAAGAACACAAGAAGCTGCCTTTTATCAGATTAAATTACTGGTCCAGCTAGCTCTGTGAAGGAGAAGGGCGGCAATACTGCCACCACTTCTGTGCCACTTCTGCCCCCTGCTCAGGCGGGAATTGACCTAGGAGGGGAACAGTGGCTGGCTTGCTACTGCTCCCTGCCCCTCCCTCTCAGCTGGTTCATGGGTGGCTCTCAGAAGAAGGAGCTGCTGCTGCTGCCACCCCAGCCCCAAAGGCTGGGCCAGGTGAGGCTTCCCTCAGTGAGACAGCCTGGTTGCGTCCCCTCAAAAAAAATGTGCCTGGGGCTATGGCCCCCCGGCCCCCCATACTATCCCATGGATACAGAGACACTGTGGGCACCCCCCTCTGCAGCTGAGTGCTGTGGGCTCACAGCAGCCGTTCATTGTTATTTTTGTTCCCAGGGCATGCCTAGCAGTTATGCCACAGAGCAGTGATGCTCCCAGGCACATAGATTGGGAACTGAATAAATGCTATGAATGATGTTTTTCTGATCATCATAGCTAAGTGACAAATGTAGATGAGAAACACTTGACAAATCTACAAGCTGAGAAAGAAGTGTATACTTCTCTCTGCCTCCTACGCAGATGGGTTTGGTTTTTCAGGTGTGAACCTCATAAGAATGTGAGAGGGCCCATCCAGTCCAGGATCCTCCTCTCACTGTGGCCCACACTGGTATTCAGAAGCAGACTGCTTCTGGCAGTGGACGTGGAACCCAGCCACCGTGGCTAAGAGCCATTGATAGTCTTGTCCTCCACAAATTTGTCTAATCTTCTTATAACTCCATCCAGGTTGGTAGCCATGGCTGCCTCCCGTGGGAGCAAGATCCACAGTTTAGCTATGCACTGTGTGAAGAAATACTCTTTTCTCTGTCCTGAATCTTCCAACGTCGAGTTTTGTTATGTTTCTCTGCTTTCTCCATGGCAGGCATAATCTTAAAAACTTCTCTCATGTCACCCCTTGCTTGCCTTCTCTGTAGACTAAAAAGTCCCAAATGCTGCAACCTTTCCTAATATGGGAGTAACTTCATCTCCTCGATTATTTTGGTTACTCTTTTCAGAACCTTTTCCAATCCTACAATACAGGGGAGCCATCTCTGCAGAGCTGTGGAGTTGAAGCCCTCCCCAAATTTTCAATGAGGGGGGCCACACTGTTGGAGGAGGCCCAATGGGGTCTATTGCACCCTCCCAAAAGCCCAGCAGGGCTCGCCACAGCTGCAGCAGGCTGGGCCCTCCCACTGCAGTGGTAGACTCTGTCAGGCAGAGGATCCAACGGAGCCTGTCACTGCAGCGGGAGGGTCCGATGGCGTCTGTGACAGCTGTGTCAGGGCTCACTGGGCCTCCTCCTGCCATGCAACATCACATGCATGCGCCAGGCACCTACAATGTTGGGCAGAACCCCTGCTACATCATCCTTTTTAAGGTGAGGTGACTAGACATGTACACAGTGTTCCAAATGCAGTTTGTATAGCGGCATTATGATGGCCGCAGCTTATTTTCAATGCCTTTCCTAATAAGCCCTCATGTGGAATTTGCTTTTCCCACAGCTGCTGCATACTGGGTCAGCATCTTCATCAAGCCATCCACTACATTCCTGGTCAGTCACCGCTAGTTTAGCCCCCGTGAAATTAGGTGAAATACAGGTGAAACTGAGATATATATTTGCACTTGCTTATACTGAATTGCATTTGTCATTTTATCTCTCATTCACTCAGTTTGGAGAGTGCAGGGACACTATGTCAGCCAGACCCTTCCTAGTCTCACTGAACTCTTGAGGCTTCCCTGAAATTATTTGAAAGTTTCATCTACAAAGGAGACATTCACTTTTTAATGTCTCTTCAGGTGAATTTTTTGCTATTATTGACACTGTGTTTCTTATGTCTTATGAAAAATTGCAGACATTTTAACTGAGGAAAAGGAGCCCTCCCTTTCACACTTTCTTTGAGTTTACGTTTAGGCATTTATCTCTAGTTGCACCTCTCTAATGCCTATACCTAAGCCTTTGTCAAGGCACTTGATCTTACTTATTTATGTTATCATCAACCATTCATTTTCATTCAGATTTCTCACCCGTCCTTCTCACCATGAGATCCCAGGGTAAGTTTCAGCAATTTAAAAATGCAATATTAGAATCACTTCAGACTAACTTCAGTCAAGAGAAAGTGTCAGATCCTAAAATATATTTCTCTCTGGTGTTAAAGACCAGGGTAGAGAGGTGCATCAGTGTTTTGTCATGGAATGTCATCTGGAATCTCCTGCTCAAAGGATCATATTTTCTCAGTTGAACTAGGCTTTACATGCAAACAAAGAAAATATCACACTCTCTGCACATGAGCCTCTCTCTGCCCACATGAACACTGCACAATAGCTGAGGTGTCTGTTAAAAGGCACAGTTTAAACTTTTCCAAGAAGCAGCATAGTTGAAAGGTTTGTTTTGTTGCTGAAGACTGTTGCTAATCCATACTGGATTTCATGAGTTTGATTTGATAAGACACTTACTTGAACACAGAACAAACCACATGGAACTTCAAATGCAGATTTCAGATCCCCACTCCCCGTCAGTATCCGAACCTGTATTTAACTCTTGTCAAATCCAGGCCACCATGCTGAAACCAACTGAGTAATTCACTAAACTCCATGAAACTACTGCTCATAAGCAGTTTCAGACCTTTGTGATTTTTGTTTTGTTTTGTTTCCAAAAGAGAAATACGCATGAAAACTAGCATGCCTTTCCCTTTCACACAAGACAATTTCACTTTTCTTTTCTTTTTTAAAGATACGCATGGCCTTGATTTCCAGTAGGTTCATCTTAAAGTTTTCTCATTTTGTTGGAGAAGGAAACCTACTATGGCATGCAGTAGAGTGGTGACATTGCATGCACACGTCCTGCAGTGTCCCTGTGTGCTTGCTGCTGCAGTTTGTGGGTGCCCAGCCCCTTCGTGGGAAATATGGGTGCTCAGGCCCCCAGGGCCCCATGGCTCCAATGGTAAGGCATTATACAGCCACCATCCTAGAGACCTAAAAGGCTGCACAAATGAAATGAAAAAAATGTTGAAATATACATTTATTAAGAAACAAATGAAGATGATAGATTTTTGGGAGCTAGCCAACCTGACTGGAAGAGTCCGTGACCAGAGGGAGGAGGAGCACCAAGAAGATTGGAAGAAATTTAAAGACTATTTAGCTAAATATGTTAAGATAACATAAATAGAATTACTTGCGACTACCAGATAGGCCTAGGATTTAAATTTGTGATGTTGTAAAATACTATGTTGATGTTAAAATGAAAAGAAAGAAAGAAAATAATATAATAATAATAATTTTTATTTATACCCCGCCCTCCCCAGCCAAGGCCGGGCTCAGATGTAAATTGATGTAAATTGACTAAGTAAATTTTATGTGAAAATAGTTTTGGAAAACTGATACAATGGAGTATATGGAAACTTAGCTAGGGGGATTCAAGGAAGTCACTCAACAATGTTAACAAAAGTGGCATTATTATAGCAAGAATAAATGTTTGTTTGTTTGTTTGTTTGTTCTTGATGTTTTTGTTTGTTATGAAAACTAATATTTTTTAAAAAATAAATAAATAAAAGGCCGCACAAAAAGATTATCCAGCATGTAATCATCAATATGAAACTTCCACAAGTAGAGACTCTTTCACTCCACACTGTCATATGTACTGGGTAATAATGATTACCCCAAATAAAGGCAAAACTACATCTGACATTCCACAGGGTTCCCATAATTTGAAAAGTGAAAATCTGGACACAAATGCTGTTGAACTTCTGGGTGGGTGGGGGGTCAAATTCTTGAGGGGGTTTTTGTGTGTGTGCAAAATCTTTTAAAAAAAGAGGTTTGGAGCTTTTTTAAAGGAAAAACTACGCTTCCAACATGGGTTGCCATTTGTCCGGGTTTTCCTGGACATTCCAGTGATTTCCGCCTGGACACTGTTTATGAGGGGCAAATCCCGTCTTTGTTTGGGAAATTCCAGATGAATGGCAACCTGACATTACATGGGGGGGTTGGGGGGGGAGAGTGTGAATTATTTTTAAAATGCGAACATCAACCAGAGAGGTCCTCAATGAGGCTTGCAAAATTGCTTTCTTCAAAGCTGCTGTTTGCTGCCAACTTGATAAATTTTCATGTTGACACAAGGCAGAAATAGCCAGCAGGGTTTGGTCCACTGTCTGCATAGTAAGGACTTGGAATTTAAGTACACTCCAGGTTTCACCATTATTCTTAGCTTACCCTGGGGCTGGTTCAGGATGTGGAAGAGGATACAGATACAGGAGCCAGCCAGCCTCCGACACAGATATGATGAGTTGCAGGACTGATCTTAATCAAATGCTCTGTGGGCAAAACAGACTTTCTCTAAACTCTTCTTGTTTTGTGGAATGAGCATAAAATACACGACTGCAGCTGAAATCATGTATGATATACTAGTGGTCTGATTTATCCAATAACTCTCTGTAAAATATCTATAAGAGCAAAGCAGCTGTCACTCAACGGTGCTCAAACATACAGAACGATCAGTTGCTAGCTTCAGAAAATACTGTTGTGGAAACTAATGGGTGAAATATTTTTCTTGCTTAAAAAAAAGGATGAAGAAGCAGCAGCAATGCAGAAAGACAGGTTTTCTCACTACATCTTGTTCCAACTGATCTGGCATAGAGCCATCTCTGCAACTCAATCTGCTTTCAAAACATACAAAACCTAAAGGGTAGGCTAGCAAAACTGCCACACACATGTGTGCGCATGTACATGTGCATACACACACACACACACACACACACACACACACACAGCCCTTCTAAAAAATGGTCTCCCTTGGCAGAGTGGAAGAATAACCTTCTGTCTCAAGACTGGTGCTGATACATGTGAGAACTGTCCCTTTGCAGAGTGAAGAGAGAAAGGCTGCAGTTACTTTTCCATTTGTGACAGAGGCAATTGGCCTCTGAATACCAGCTCTTGAGAATAACAGGTGCTACTATATTTATTGTTTTCATGGTTGTTAATTGGATTTTTTACCTGCTCAGCACCCCAAGGCCCCAGGGCAGGATGTGGCAATTTAAAACACGGCATTAAAAAGTTTAAACAAATTCCAATCACAAGAACAGGATGGGGGCTAAAAAACCCCCACCACCTTTAGCAAGATCTGCAGTGCAGCCCAAAGGTTGGCCACCTCATGAGAAGAGAAGACTCCCTGGAAAAGACCCTGATGTTGGGAAAGATGGAGGGCACAAGGAGAAGACAGAGGATGAGATGGTTGGACAGTGTTCTCGAAGCTACCAGCATGAGTTTGACTAAACTGTGGGAGGCAGTGGAGGACAGGAGTGCCTGGCGTGCTCTGGTCCAGGGGGTCACGAAGAGGAGGACATGACTGAACGATTAAACAACAACAACCACAAGGCTGCATTCAAAAAAGTGCTTGTGTGAGAGAACCTGGAACATCACTACAAACATAGTTTTATTCCAGTTTTAGGGTTCTTGCAAAGGATCTTAGTTTCCTGCTGGTGTTGAGAACAGAATGACCTGGGAGCCCCCAGAGAATTTCAGCTCTTAGGGTTCACTAGGGAAAGGGAATGACAATTAAGCCCACCTAAATCTATAATGTGGGCATGCCCTCTGAATCAACATTGCTGTGTGTGTGTGTGTGTGTGTGTGTACCTTGTAACAAGCGCTACAGATTTCTGTAAAACATCCCAGGCCATTTAAAAACAAAGTGAAACATTAGAGATATCATCCTTACCCTAAACTTAAATCTCTGAAAGGGGTAAGAAAATATGCAGTTGGGGCGTTTCAGGCAAGTACCTGAAAGGGAAGGAATGAGGAAATGCCATTGCGGTCACTGGTTTCCCGTGGCTTTGCTCCTCTGTACATAACTATTACATTTCAGCCATTGGGGCAAATAAACAAAAAAACAAAACAAAACCCAACAACCCAAAATGCTTCCAATTCTCCACGTGTTTCTGACTCAAATGGGATCAGTGTCAAATAGTTTAGTTCTGGAGGAATTTATTCAATATTTGTGACTTCCCTCTTTGGAAATGGTATTATCTTTTCTAGCCACAGGTGAAACAAGGGCTAACAATAAAAACATCAAATGAGGCAGTATAGAGCAGTGTTTCCCAACCTTGTGCCTCCAGCTGTTTTTGAACTACAACTCCCATCATCCCTGACTAGGAAGACCAGTGGCAAGGGATGATGGGAGGCACAAGGTTGGGAAACAGCTGGAGGCACAAGGTTGGGAAACACTGGTATAGAGGATGTTTCCCCTCATGATAGTTGCTTTGGTGGGATTCTGTCCCCACCTTCCCCTTACACTCAAGGTTTGCTCACTTCTTTCTTGTCAATGACACCATCTCAGAGGCAACTTCTTCAGCCTGTTTAGATCTCCAACACTCCTTGACACGAGATTTTTAACCGTCAGCATTCTAGCTCATCCCAGTGCTTGAATCACATGCCCCTGTATTCCAAATTTCCTTAAGCTCCCTCCCCAAGCTTTTGGGCTCAGTCCTCCCCTCCCCTTCCACTTTGCTTCCAGCAGGCAGGCCTAGAACATGAACTTGCTCATGTCATCAAAGCCAGAATTGTGTCAATGATTTATCGTCACTGTGAACCTTTGACCTTCTGCATAGTGGTTTTGCTCTAGATGTTACTGCTCTGCAACTCCATGGAGAACATAGTTTCTCTTTATTAAGACCTGATTCAAGTCTCTGTGGCCTTCATAAGCATCTGAACATCATCATTGCTATTTATTGAATTTGTATACCAACCTAGAACCAAGAAGGAGGAAAAGGAAGGCGGGGAAGCACTGCCAGAGCCACATGCGTTGCCGAGAGTGCCTCGCTGCAAGGACAGGAGGATGAGGCAACACAGCAGAGCCAGCGCCCGAGGGGGGCGGGGCATGGAGGGTGCCCTCCCACGCGCCACAGTTCAGGGGAGGAGGGGGCGGGGAAGCTGCTGCTCATTGTCCTCCTGCTCTCTGCCGCCGGGTCAGACATGTCCCGCAACAGAGCTGCTGTGGCCAGGTGTGCCTTGCCAGGGCTGAGAAGGGCTGCTCTCTGCCACTGGGTCAGAAGAGCTGCTGCCGTCGGGCACAAGGCGTTGGGCCCACTCGCCCGCCATTTTGTCACACACATCCCTCAGTTATGACACCTGGGGAGGGCCACATCCACCGCACCCCCTTCCTACGCCCCTGAGCAGAGCTCCCGGATTTGCATTTCTCTGCCTTATCTCTGCTCCCAGGTTGGTGCTGGTTTGCAAGGAGAGACCCCCTCCATTCGATGCTGGCCAGGGAAGGGACTGCCTGCTTCGCAGTCCACCAGGGGGCACAACACCTGCCCTGGCCCAGGCGCTGGCAACCCATGCTGTGCCCCTGGTGGTGGGCTCTATGCTCAGTGCTTCCCATGTGCCAAAGACAGAGCCTGAAAAGTGCTTTCCGTAGCAGTTCCAAGGCACCCAACAATCAGCTGGTGGTCAGAGGCTTGGGAAGAAGCACTGAGAAAGGGGCTTTGCAATTGCTGCCAATCAGCTGTGCCACACACTTGATGTTGTACATGGTTAGATGGGGGAGGGTGGCTTGCACAAAACAGCCTCAAAGGCCAATCTGGCCCATGGGCCACAGGATCCTCCCCCCCCCCCCCGTCGCACTGATTGACAGAGGCTCCCCTGCGTTTCACCTGGACTCCCCCTCCAGCCCCTCCAGGAGATGCTGGGCTTGAATCTGGGACATCTGCATGTCACGCATGTGTCCTGCCCTAGAGCTACCCTCTCCCTCCCATCCTGTAGCATCTAGGGCTGAAGGAGAAATTTGTTTCTTCCCCATAACTGACTCATTTCCCCCACCCTAGACTTATATGTGAATTGGAAAGCAGCTATCAACCAAATTTCATAGTTCTCTGCATTTTATTAGGCGTTTCAGTTCAAGGAAAAATGCACAAAATAAAATGTTATTTTACAAAAGCATTTGTATAAAATTGTGCATTTTAGGTGAAATGCATTGGAAAGCATATCAAATTTGTGCATTTAGAAGAATTAAAAATGTGCATAATTCAAACGTGATTTGTGTGTGTTTTAAAAATTCACAAAATTGGGAAATAACAAAAGTATGTTTCATATCAGACGGAGAGAGTTATTTTCCATAGCACGACCCAGAAGTGATGAGATCCAATAGCTTTATCCTCTACAAATTTGTCTAATCCTTTTCTAAAACTGTCCAAATTGGTTAAAGAACTTCAACATGTCAGTGGGAGAGGTCTGAGCACACGCTTAACTCCAAAATTATGTAAGTGAATGAAAACCCTTCGTTTAATCAGCAGCCCCCACAAAGTGTCTTGGATGACCAGCATCTTTTCAGAAAAGCTTCAGGCAGCTTTATAAGGCCCTGGGAGAGGCAGAAGGGGAAGCTTCATCTTGCCCTGCTTGTCTTGGAATCTGATGGTTGTAAAAAGCAACTTGTGGTGAGAAGATACACTAAGGCACCAAGACGGGGTCAAAAAGATCATCTCTCTAAATTACAAATAATTGCCAGAGGGCAAGAGAATGGGAAAGGAAGGAAATGTTTGAAGGAAATGCCTAAAGGAACTGTAATAGGGGATTGAGTGGGAGATGGAAACCAAAAAAGCTAACTTACCAAGAACCTGCACAAGAAGAAAAACGACAAGCATTTGCCTTCCTCTTTTATAGACTTCTGCAAGTCTTGCCCCTTGTTACTGGGATTGAAAGGCTGTGTATTGAAAGAATTCCTCTGAGAATGCTTGACACTTCTACTAAGATGTGTTTGAGACTGTGCAATCTCCCTTTCTCTGCTCTCTTGCCTTCTGCTTCCTCATAACGCCCTACTCTAGCAATTAGGTGAAAATGCAAGCTAAAATGTTTCTGAATTAGTTACAAATAAATATATGACAGTTGTTTCAAGTGAACATTTGGCAAACTATCTTATGAGAGAAACACAATACTTAATAATCAAGAAAATAAATTTATTGAGAGGTGGGCTCTGTTTTTATATTTCTGGAATGACAAAGTAAATGACAACATTTTTCCTTTTCATTTACTTATGGTATTATAGAGTTTTTGTTATGCTGTCTCTCTCTGTTCTCATATATCATTCTCAGGTTTTTTTCTTTTCTTTTTTTCTTTCCCTTGGGGGTTTTTTTTTGCACAAGAAGCAAAGGTGTTTGATGTATAGTGGTTTTTGCTGCATATTGTTACAACACAATTTCAATTAAAAAAATTAAAAAGTAACAAGCGAGCATTTGAAAATGTGGGATTTGTTCTGCTAATTAATAATGAAATGAATGGGCTCCATTTGTTGTATTTTTTATTGTTTTTACAAAATAAATGCACACACACACACAGCCTGCCAACTGGCAATGCTATAATAAGCAGTGCAACTGCTTTTCCTGACGGAAGTGACCAAGGTTCATGATGGGCGTCTTTTGCTGAGGTCAACAGCTGAAATACGACAATGGCTGAAGCAAGGAGGGTTGCAGAAATGCCATTTACCAAAGACCTGTTTGGCTGGCTCCTTGAGAGGTAAGAGGTGCTAAAGCTACCAGAGAGGTGTAGGAAAATTCCAGTGGTCCGGGATTGATGTAACCATGCAAAAATCAAGCAGAACAAAATGTCTAGCAATGGTTCTGAACATCTTTGTTATGTTAGCACTTTTCATTCAGTACAGTATTGCCCCTCTTTGTAAGGCTATTCAGACTTTATTGAAGAAGTCTCCTCAACCGTTTCATGGTGATGAATGAGTCGCGCTGGGGGAGAGCATCTACTGTACTGTGAAATTAACTCCATCTTCACCAAATTCCAGCACAGAAGTCAACAAGGTAAAACAGACTTTCAGAATTCCATCACTGCAAAACACTAGAACAGCCATATAACATTTTCCCTTCACTTTTAAGACTTGCTTTAGAAAATATATATATTCATGTTCCTCCCAGCTTCAAAAGGAGCAAGACTGTACTAACCTCAGCAAAAGACACCCCCCCCCCGATCATGAAGCTACTAATTGCTGGATGGTACTGTCCCACTGTGGGTTAAACCACAGAGCCTAGGACTTGCCAATCAGAAGGTTGGTGGTTCGAATCCCCGCAACGGGGTGAGCTCCCACTGCTCAGTCCCTGCTCCTGCCAACCTAGCAGTTTGAAAGCACATCAAAGTGCAAGTAGATAAATAGGTATCGCTCTGGCGGGAAGGTAAACGGTGTTTCCGTGCGCTGCTCTGGTTTGCCAGAAGCGGCTTAGTCATGCTGGCCACATGACCCAGAAGCTGTACGCCGGCTCCCTCAGCCTATAGAGCGAGATGAGTGCCGCAACCCCAGAGTCAGCCATGACTGGACCTAATGGTCAGGGGTCCCTTTACCTTTACTGTCCCACTATTGCCTAAAAAGGATGTTTCTAGGATGGCTGTAGTACACTTTCTAGGAAAAGATGGTTAACAAAAATAAACTGTACAGTAACTGGAAGATCTCAAGGCTCTATCACCGGTAAGCATCCTAAGAATTTTGAGTTCCATGTCCTGGATGGGCTGGATGCCAAGGAGTGGTGGGAGGCACCAGCTGGAAAACCCCAGGGAACCCCCAGGGGAAGAAGGCTCAGAGTCTGAGGATTGGTAGTAGTACAACGATAAGTGGTGAAAGGGAGAAGACTGGGAGGAGGAGGTGTTGGAAGCTCAAAGAGGTCACAGGGCTTAGTAAGCAGGAAGAGGTTGTGGCAGACTCCGAGGCAGAAGCTGAAGCTGGAGAAGAGTGAGGCCAAGAGGCAGAGATGAGGCAGGCTGCCAAAGAAGCCAGGAATCTCCTGCTCCTGTTGTGATCAGCTTCCCTCCCCTGTGGTCTCCCAGAACCCGAAGAGGTATGAAGAGGGTGAAGCAAAGACAGACAGGATGAAGGAGCCTCAGATTACTTCAGAAGCATAGATGCTCAAGCACCCACAAAATTCCCCATGAAGGGGCCTGGCACCCACAAATTTCAGTCCCAGGGCCATGCACACTGCATGGCACCCACAGTCATGGGGCCAAATTGGCACTCCTGTTGGGAAGGAACAGAGTTGTTGGAATGCGGTGACTTTCAGTTCTCACAACTGCCTCATTGAGGCAAGACCTACTAGGAAGAATTGCTGTGATCACTAGGCCTGAGCTGCTTTGTTTCTTTGAATAAAGAGTTAACTTTACTGACGCCTGGAGAGTTATTGCTGACCTGTTCCTGATACCTGCCCTGACATTTCATTAAGAACATAAGGTTCACAGTGAGCAAAGTCCTCTGATTTCAGTGGAACTTTCTTCTATGTAACTGGGCATAGGACTATAGCCTACTTTTTTCATTACACGGACCCAGGTTCTCCATGTAGCTTGAGCAATGGAACCTCATGATCTGGGTGACCCAATGATTCATCCTTATAACATAATGCTTAAGCTTGTGAAATGGCATCTCTGGGGACTCCTTTGTGTACCTGCTTTGAAATACCTAACCCTCAATTCATGCAGAGAGGAATACAGCATGCCAGCATTCTTACCTTTGTTACACTGTAGAATCTAACAATATTTAACTGGTGAAGTCATTTTGGTTTCCAAACTTGTGTCACAAATATGCTTGGGAACTTAGGGAAGAAAAGAAAGAAAGAAAGAAACAATGCTCTTATTCATGACATCAGATCCAGCTCCATGGAAACATGTTGTGATGACAAAAACACACAGAGAGAGATTGCAAGGTCATAAGTCACACTCAAAAGAAGAGGCAAGAGAGAAACTGTAAGTTTAATGAATAACACGTATCAGCCTCAAAAGGGAAGGTGGAAAGCAAAGAGCAACAAAGCACCTGAAGTTAAATACCCTCCAAAGTACTTCAGATCCATTTCATCTTCAAGTGAAGTAGCTCTTCAAGAGTAGAAAGTTCCAGGGGGCTCACTTTGCAAGAAATTGAGGGAAATCACATATATTGCCAGTGAAAAGGAAAGATTCCACAGTGGATCTGTCAGGAATAGCAAGGATCTTTCCTCTCCTTGCTAGGAAGTTGCCAGCTTTTTTCTAGAAAGTAGGGATGGTGTGATTATTCATTATTTTCCTCTCCCAATGTGAAACATTAAATATTCTCTGTTGCACATGACTGTCACGAACAGGCAGGCAGGTTGAGAATTGTGAAGAATGATTTAGGTTTAGGTTTGGAGGATGCTGAAAAATGCTATTCTGTTTGGTGGGATTTTATCATAAATGCAATAAACACACAGGGTACAATGTGAAATTTGGTTTTCCTAATGGTCTTAAGTATTCAACTGATTTAAGTGCTGATTTTTTGTATTTGTACATATATTATTTTTATTGCATTGTTTCGTATGACTGGCCCGGTTGTCACCAAGGCACCAGAAGGTCAGAGGTAAGGCGACAGCTGGCAGTGGCAGCAGGGGGCGAAGGCTGGGCACCCTCAGAAAAGAAATTGAGGGTGCCCAGGCCCCTCGGGCCCCCTAGAGTTTGTGCCCTGCCTCTGCTCCAGAACACCCTCCCAAAGAAGAAAGGCCAGGGCTGCATTTTTTGACATTTTAGGAAAGTTGTTAGAAATCGTTCTCTTTCACCAGGCCTCATCATAGGCTCCTGGGATTCCAGCACTGTAGATTTGACTTCCTGCATTTACCAATATTGTGTTTTATGGATTTAAATGTTGATGGAAATCAATAAAACATCAACATTTAAATTTCACGAGGGGCCATATACTGACACTCCAGACCCAAGATGCCCCAAATTATAGCCTTCCTTCAGACCTAAGTGGCCCCTTAATTTGACTGATCTTCTGTTCCTACAGCCTCTGTTTCCCTTGTGTTGCCATCCAGCCAAGGTGCTGAATGCCTTCTGTTAATGGTTCTGTGCTCCAACTGTTCTCCTTTACAAGGGAGAGTCTCTGTTTTTGGTAACTGGTAAATCATTGTTCCTATTTTGTTCCTATTTTTGCTTCAAGTAAGAGTTGTTGTTGTTTTTACCTAAGCACCCTCAAGGTGATTCACATTCAAAATTTTAAAATGAAATGAAACCAAAATTACAAAAAATAGCCAGCAGTTTTTCACCAGTGTATGTAATAACAAACAGATGCTGAATGGAAAGGCTAGTTTTGTTCAAATGCTTTTTGCTTTGCTCAGTATCCTTCAGATGTTTACCCAACTTGCCTCAGAATTTCATTTTTGTATACCTTTAGAAACTCAACTGAGTCACAGGGCATGTGCAATTTTGCGACCCACCAAGCCAAATGCAGCCCACCACATCCTCAGCATTTCTCGGTATCTAGTGAAGTCTGTGACGGCATGCCTCAATAAATTTGCTATGATTTAAGGCACTGCGAGATTCTTTGAACCCCTTCTCTTTTGGCTGGCTGCCTAGAGCTTCAAAAATAGGGTGGAGGTGGGGACAAAGGGTTGCTTACCACCTGACTGTCTGCAGTTCAGGGCTGGTGGTCTGTATTTTGCCTGGCGAGTCCCAGGCTGTGCACACTTGGTTTGGAGAGTTGAAGGCTTCCATCAGTGTCACACGTGGTAGCAGGGGCTGCGGAGGAGTCCTTACCCCAGGGCTTGTCATGTGCTTGTTCATAAGAAAAGAATCACAGGGTCATGGTGCTTTAATCGGTTGGGTTCTGCTTTTCCTCTTTCTTCCTGCGCGTGAAAGACATAACAGGGAACTACCAGAGCAGAAGTAAGATGTGTTTTGTTAGTTGTCTGAAGCCCTGGGGCCCGGAACCGGATAAGTCCTGATATTATGCCTGGATTGAGCAAAAAATAAATCCATTTTGTTTCCTACAAACATTTAGCCATTAAAAAAAAATATGACATAGAAAAACAGGCCTCACTGTCTGCATGCCTTCTTGTAAAGCTTGCATTGTGGAAGTGTCAGAAGCATTAGCTCATTTGGCATACATTTTGCAAGCTAATGCTTCTCCTTTAATTCTCCCTGGGGACAACATGTCTGCTTTCCAAATAAAAAGAAAAAAAAAGGCTGAAGAAGGTGAAGGGGTGTTGCCACAGAACCCACTGCTTCTCTAATGATATATATGATACATACCTACTCTAATCCAGTGCACTAAGAAACAGTGAGGTGTGTTTATAACATCCTTCAACATTCTTTGGGTGCATCTGAAAAACAATCCTGTGTTGTGAAAGCTGTTATACAAAAATGCAGAATTGTGTGTTAGAATGCTGGGCAACACAACTTCAGATTAAAGATGAGGTACAATTTTAGTGTAATGAAATATAATAAAAGAAACAAATGTAATAAGCCAGCATGCCTGGGAGTCACCGGGGTACCTTGCTGATGTGCTGGTTCACTACATCGGAGCTGGGAGACTTTTGCTTCAAAAGGGAGAGCATGAAAGAAAATGACACCCCATATTGAATCAGTAGTGGTGCAGTCGAAATTCCTACTTGGGTGTCTTGAGAAGATGGTGATGATTTCATTAGCCCTCACAAGTCACCTAATCTTTTTCCTAAGTGCCGTGGAGATGCTGCAGTTAAGGCAGACCCTAATCCTACACTCTCCATTTGCTTGGTGTGAGGGGAAAGGAAAGAGGGGGGGGGGTAAAGCACGGGAGCAGCTGCAAGTCTGTTGGCTGGCCCTTGGTCCTTCCTTGGACAGTGGCAGGGGCCAGAATGGGCCTCTCTCCTCTCAGCTCAACAGAGATCAGAAAATATGCCGACTCACACTTCCCACCCGTATCCTTGCAAATTCCGTCTGAAGCCCAGAGAAGTGTAGATTTCCATGAGGAGGATGGCAGGCCTTTTCTTAAGTCTCTTCCCAGAGCTCCTATCACCTTTCTGAGTCCAGCACAACCTTGCTCAACCTTATGATTCTCTCCTTATTGCCACGATCACTCTGCTCATTACCTTCACTCCTCCAGTTCTACCACTCTCCTGTTGTCTTAAGCACCCCCTCATCCACCCCCACTTTCTTCCTCCTTTCCCCCACTCCTGGCCTTCTCTTCCTTCACAGTATCCACTTTTCCCATGAAGTTTTTGACTGACATTTCCAGTCCTCGCTCAAAGTGAAAACTAAGCCTATGCAAAATGAATTTAATTTGGATGGAGCCAATCTGTATTATTTTTGCTTCTCTCCCCTGCCCACCCTTCTGCCCCTCTTATCCCTCCCACTGTTGCAGTTTATCTTGTAAGCTCTTCAGGGCAGAGAGCTATCCTTTTGTACTTATGCTGTAAGGCACTATGTAAATTGATAATACTATAAAAAATGGATAACTATAATAATAATGCTTTATACCTCAAATCCTCTGAATTCAAATATAGTTAAAACCCCATGCTCATTTTTAACAGAAAGATAAATGCAACAGGAATTAAAGGGTAATGCAGATGCATTGCAAATTGCACACATCAGAGCAGACATCTTGATCTCAGTCTACCAGGATTCCCCCCCCCCCACTAATCCTTATGCTAAGCAGCATCAAAGCTGAAATCATTCCTAAAACTGGAAAGGAATCCCTTCCCTTTTAAACCATCTGGTGAAAACACTGTCATTTACCTTTCCTGCTGTCCTTGTCTTCCTTCCAGGCAGGTCACAGAAGGGAACCCTTTCAAAGGAGCCTCAGCATAGCAGCAGCCCAAACCTCAGATGGAAAGCGTTGATGTTTACTTCATTGAATGCAGCAGCACAATGTGGAAACCACACATTTTAAAAACCCAACTTTCGCTACAACTCTATAAATCAGCCCAGATGCATTTTGAAATGTTTCCCAAGGTCAGCTGAAAAAGTTTTCTGCAAGCCTAAGAAAACTCTTTGGATGAACACAGTCTTTGTTCTTCTGATTTTAGAAGCACATTCTGTGAGCCAGGCATGCTTCACGTGGTTTCTGGTTTCACACTGAACATGTTACACAGTTCTAATGAGCTTCAGACTTTATGCACCAGGAATTGACATTGGTGTTCCTGTGCACTGTTCTAGGAATACGCCCAGATTGGCTTTCATAAGCATTTCACAAGCCATGATACACGAGTTCAGAAAGTTAACATACACCCAAGCCTTTGCAGGCCGTTTTTAACATTGCAGAGATCAAAAACAGGTTTTCCATCAAGTACACGCACAATGGGGAGCAGCAGCCAATCCAAGTTCCCACATCTTTGGTGTAAATCTTAAAAGAGCAGTGTATGAAGAACCTCTGAGAGTCCACCCATGGAAGCAACAGTTTGCTCTTGAGCACCATATATATATATTTGACTAGCATTATGCAAACCATCATTCTTTATTTGTATTCCCATACACTGCTCAGCCCTGTTCAGTTCTCATACATGGCTCCAGGCAGCTTTACTCTTAATTTTCAGTAGCAGATTATGTCAGAGACACAACAAAAATAGGACCAATATCCTGCAAAAGCCAGTGGGAGGTGCTGCGGACCTCTGCACGGATACGCATTGTGTCCCCTCTGCTTCTAAGTCCGATTTTTTACTTGAATACTCTGTTGTGTCACTTAGACATCCACAAATCCACTCGCAGCTTTCCATGGGAAAGTGCACCCAGCTGTCGGGTGAGCAGAACATCTGGCAGCACACAGATCCAGTTTTCAAGCAAGTGAGCAGGAATCCCTTCGGAGCAGTGGGAGAAGCCTCTAGTGTTTCTTACCTCCTCCATAGCCTGGCTGACAAGGGTGTGGCTGAGGACTGGTGGTAACCACAAAGAATGGCTGGCTAGAAAAATGGAGCCAACACTTGTGAGGCTCTGGGGTCACCCTTTAGGATGCTCTTTTGCTTCCACTTTACATGGTAACCAGAGCCATCTTTAGGCATTGTTCACATGAAGGGGGCAAATGTGGAGCAGCATAGCTCCTGCCATTGTCTTATTGGGGAATATCATTTGAAGCAGGGAGACTGTTCTGTGCACTATATGATTTAGAACCCTAGGGGATCCAGGTTTGTTTTATTTAAATCATTCATTCATGTAAACCATTGATAGTCTGCTGTGTATTTCATCTAAGTCAGGGCTGGGTACATAATTCTATTAAAAGCAATGGTTTCATTAAAAAACAGAACAGGTAATATTAATATTACAATTATTACAATATTTAGGACACAACTGCACAATCCACAAAGGCCTGAGAAAAGAACCGGGTTTTACCATTTAGGCTGGCAGCAGACGTCCTTTGGGGTTTCTAGATCACAAGGAAAGCCTCCATATGTAGAGGAATCTCTGTGCTTTGGAGATTCCACAGGATGGGGGTGGAGTGGAAGAAGACTTGTGGCAGCTCAATGTACTACTCTGCAACCCCTTTCATCTTGCTTGCCTCCTTCACACGAGTTACAACTTAGGACCTGCCTGGCTTTCATTGGGGTCTAAAAGGGAAGCACATGTCCACAGGGACCCAAGAACATGCCATGGGGGCCAAACGGCCCCCTGTTAATCTCTCCAGTGTGTGATACTCATCTCCTCTCAGACTTCACCCCAGGGCTGGGGCAGCTAGAGAAATATCTAAGAAAATACATCTTTTGCACACCAGCAAGGTTCTTTTTCAATCTCATGGTAATTTCCTGAAACAAGCCATATTCCTAGCACAGGAATGAAAGTCTAATCTCAGCACCAGAGTGTTAAAACATAAAATTATTTCCACACCCACCAAAAATGACACAGAAAAGGTTCCCTATTTTTAGAGCATTAATGCAACACATACTAGACTTTATGGATTATGAGGTTTTTTCTTTTCTTTTTTAATAAGGATTTCAGCACATTCTCTCTTTTAAAGGAATTCAAGTACATTGAAATCATTTGGCTATTTCAACCAGTGGAATCAGCCAATGATTTTGGCTGCATCTATCATTTTGGCCTGAAGGAGGCCACTGCTCAAATCCCTCTAGCCCAGGATAGCACTGTCACTGGCATCCAGCCAGTCATTAACACCCCCCCCCCAAAAAAAAAAATGTGGTTAGGAAAGCATAACATGACCAACCTTTCCCTGCTGTAAATTACAGTGGGTGTAGCTTTATAGTGTTTTACTGGTTAATTGAATAATAAAAAAAAAATTCCTTCCAGTAGCACCTTAAAGACCAACTAAGTCAGTTCTTGGTATGAGCTTTCGTGTGCATGCACACTTCTTCAGATACGAAAGCTCATACCAAGAACTGACTTAGTTGGTCTTTAAGGTGCTACTGGAAGGATTTTTTTTTGTTTTGACTATGGCAGACCAACACGGCTACCTATCTGTAACTGGTTAGTTGAATGTTAAACTTACTACACTAAGCTATTTTACTGGCACTCCAATTTCTCCTTTCTGCGTGTCTATCCTGTACTAACAAACTATTATTAAGCCCTGGTTTCTGATCTGACAGATTAAACACCAAGAATGAGGAAATCGGATGGTATGCGAAATCAACAGGGGAAGTTGGCTGAACAAATATAGCTGTGTAATTATGCTTTTATTGAGTAGAGTTCATTCTTTTAAAAGTTCAATAATCAAAGGTCTAGAAGCTTAAATAAAAAAGGCTCAGGAGCAGCTGTCCAGGTATGCATGCTGTTCTTCCCCAGAATGATAAGAATGCGGTTTCAAATTTTATTTTATAATTTTATTTACAGCATTTGTAGGCTGCTCAATAACATAAGGTATTTCTGCCCAGCTTACAATAAATAAGTAAAAACAATTGAAATGCAAAATAAGACATAAAATCAAGAGCTTTGTGCGCAAAAGGTACTAAGTTTGCTTTCCAAGTATCCCTAGGTAAAGCGCCAAGCTGGGATCTTCCAGCTTCGTTGGCCTATTACAACTTTCCTCAGCCTCCTGCCATTGGTCAGGGTGGCGGCGGCTGATGGAAGCTGTAGTACATCAACATCTGTAATGCCACCGGTTACCTATCCCTGGTACAAAGCACAGAGATGTTAAGATATAGCAGAGAAAGATGGCAGGAGGAAAAGCGTGTGCGCCATGAACAGAGAGGCAAAACAAATTCCAGAGGTGGTAGCTGCAGGTGCTTTGGGATTTTCCTACTAGGGCCTGAATTGCGACTGGTAGCCCCAGAATTCCTGGTGGGAATTTATTTTCAATTTCATAATAATGATAACAATGATAATTATTATTTATTTATACTCCGCCCATCTGGCTGGGTTTCCCCAGCCACTCTTGGTGGCTTGAATATAAAAAACACGATAAAACATGAAACATTAAAAACTTCCCTAAACAGGGCTGTCTTCAGATGTCTTCTAAAAGTCAGATAGTTGTTTATTTCCTTGACATCTGATGAGAGGGCATTCCACAGGGCAGGTGCCACTACCGAGAAGGCCCTCTGTCTGGTTCCCTGTAACCTCACTTCTCTCAGTGAGGGAACCGCCAGAAGACCCTCAGAGCTGGACCTCAGTGTCCGGGCTGAACGATGGGGTGGAGACGCTCCTTCAGGTATGCAGGACTGAGGCCATTTAGGGCTGTAAAGGTCAGCACCAACACTTTGAATTGTGCTCGGAAACATACTGGGAGCCAATGTAGGTATTCGGGACTGGTGCTATATGATCTCGGTGGCCACTCCCAGTCACCAGTCTAGCTGCCGCATGCTGGATTAATTGCAGTTTCCACATCACCTTCAAATGAAGGTCTTTCAGGACTGGTGCTATATGATCTCGGTGGCCACTCCCAGTCACCAGTCTAGCTGCCGCATGCTGGATTAATTGCAGTTTCCACATCACCTTCAAAGGTAGCCCCACGTACAGCGCATGGCAGTAGTCCAAGCGGGAGATAACTAGGGCATGCACCACTCTGGCGAGACAGTCCACGGGCAGATAGGGTCTCAGCCTGCGTGCCAAATGGAGCTGGTAGACAGCTGCCCTGGACACAGAATAGACCTGCACCTCCATGGGCAGCTGTGAGTCCAAAATGAGTCCCAGGCTGTGTACCTGGTCTTTCAGGGGCACAGTTACCCCATTCAGAACCAGGGAGTCCTCCACACCTGCCTGTCCCCTGTCCCCTCAAAACAGTACTTCTGTCTTGTCAGGATTTAACCTGACAGGATTTAACCTGATTTAACCTGTTACCCGCCATCCATCCTCCAACCACCTCCAGACACAGGACCTTCGCCACCTTCACTGGTTCCGATTTAAAAGAGAGGTAGAGCTGGGTATCATCAGGATACTGATAAACACCCAGCCCAAACCCTCTGATGATCTCTCCCAGCAGCTTCATATATGTTAAAAAGCATGGGGGAGAGGATGGAACCCTGAGGCACCCCACAAGTGAGAGCCATGGGGTCTGAACACTCATCCCCCAACACCACTTTCTGAACACAGCCCAGGAGAAAGGAGCAGAACCACTGTATGACAGTGCCCCCAGCTCCCAGCCCCTCTAGACAGTCCAGAAGGATGTTATGGTCGATTGTATCAAAGACCGCTGAGAGATCCAGCAGAACTAGGAAACAGCTCTCACCTTTGTCCCTAGCCCACCGGAGATCATCAACCAGTGCAACCAAGGCAGTTTCAGTCCCATGATGAGGCCTGAATCCCGACTGGAAGGGATCCAAATGGTCTGCATCCTCCAGGCGTGTTTGGAGGTGTTCAGCTCAATCACCTTGGCCAAGAATGGAAGATTTGAGACTGGGTGATAGTTGGCCATATTGGCCGGGTCCAAATATTTTTTTTTTAAGAAGTGGTTTAATGACTACCTCTTTCAGCAGGTCTGGGATGGCTTCCTCACAGAGGGAAGCATTCACCACCCCACAGAGCCCATCGCCCAGCCCTTCCCAGCTTGCTTTTATTAGCCAGGGTGGGCAAGGATCAAGGAGACAGGTGGTTGGTTTCACTCATCTAAGCAGCTTTCCAAATCCTCAGAGGTAACAGATTGGAATTGATCCCATGCAACTTGACTAGACAGGACTCTAGCACTCTCCCACCCCGGCCCTGCTCCCACGGTGGAGTCTATCTCTTTCTGAATCTGAGTGACTTTATCTGCAAAAAACTGTGCAAAATCATTGCAGGAGATCTTGATGTCTCTACCAGGCCCCGATGGCAAAGGTGGTTCTGTTAGATTGTGAATCACCTGAAAGAGTCTCCTCCTGCTCCTTTTTTCTGAAGATGCAATAGAGGAGGTAAAGAAGGTCCTCTTCACAGTCGCTATTGCCACTTGGTAGGTTCAACGGTGAGCTCTAACCCATGTCCAGTTCGATTGAGTTTCCCGCCACCAGCGCTCTAGCCATCTTAGCAATTGTTTCATCGCCCTTAGCTCTGGGGAAAACCATGGGGCTGTCCGGGCTCCATGCAATCGGAGAGGGCGCTTCGGAGCCAGACAGTCAATAGCCCTGGTTAACTCCGCATTCCAGTGGGCCACCAGGGAATCAGCTGAAAGGCCATCAACATAGGATATAACATCTCCTATCACTTTCTGGAAACCATTTGGATGGTGGGGGCGGACCATCCAAATAGGTCCCACTTCCCAGTTGCATCAGGAAATGATCTGACCATGGCACTTCTTTTGTTTCACTTTTACTTAGTGTCCTAATGTTTTAATGTTGTATTTTAATCTTTTAAATTGTATTTTAATCAACTTGTTTTTATTATTGGTTGTTAGCCGCTCTGAGCCCGGTTTTGGCTGGGGAGGGCGGGGTAAAAATAAAAAAAATATATTATTATTATCACCCATGTCCATAGAGGTGAACACTAGGTCGGAAGCATGATTGTGACTATGAGTTGAGCCAAACGTATTCAGGGAAAGCCTCATGGAGGCCATGCTTTCTAGAAGTCCTGAGCGGCCCCTTGTAAGGTCTTGTTGGCCTGGATGTTAAAATCTCCAAGGTACAACCAAACTAGGTGTCTCCAGGAGAACATCTGCCATGACCTGAAGCAGCTCGGGCAGGGAATCCTTGGTGCAGCAGGGAGGTCGGTACACCAAAAGGAAACTTGTACTGCCCCTATTGCCCAACTTCCAGAACATGCACTTGGAAAACTGGGTCTTCCCAATAGGATGCCTGGTGTAAGCTAGGTAAAGGTAAAGGTACCCCTGCCCGTTCGGGCCAGTCTTGCCAGACTCTAGGGTTGTGCGCTCATCTCACTCTATAGGCTGGGAGCCAGCGCTGTCCGCAGACACTTCCGGGTCACATGGCCAGCGTGACAAGCTGGATCTGGCGAGCCAGTGCAGCACACAGAACACCGTTTACCTTCCCGCTGGTAAGCGGTCCCTATTTATCTACTTGCACCCGGAAGTGCTTTCAAACTGCTAGGTTGGCAGGCGCTGGGACCGAACGATGGGAGCACACCCCGCCGCAGGGATTCGAACCGCTGACCGTGTGATCGGCAAGTCCTAGGCGCTGAGGTTTTACCCACAGCGCCACCCACATCCCGCCTATATGACTTCCTAAAAATCACTGCCACCCCCTCCCCGCCTATATGACCTTAGTTGCATAAGAAAAATCTGGTGGACAAGCAGTGGCAAGTACAGGTCCATCTGCTTCATCTAACCAAGTCTCTGTTGCACATGCCAGGTCAAGTCCTCCATCCATGATCAAGTCATGGATGGCAGAGATATTGTGAATCATTGACCTGGCATTGCACAGCAGCACCTTAAGGTCATGGCGGGCTCCCTTGGTGATTCTACCATCCTTCTGGTCAAGACCAGACCCATTGGCAGGGATAGTCTTCAAACAATGAAGGGTTAGCTGTCCCAAAGTATCCCCCCCTGTGGAACCTGCCCCAGCCATTCTGTTGGCTGGGGCCCACTCCCAGGTAGCCCTGACCCTCTCCCCTTCAGAACAGAATACAAGCTATATAATAAACCAAAAAAATCGTAGAAACTAATTAAAACAACAACAACGTACTAAAATTAAACTAATCCCCAGCCCCAACTAAATATTTATCCCACCCCAACAGAGCAAAACAAAAACCCAAAATTTAAAATGCCACCGATTAAAAACTATTTAAAAACATTTATAAATATTTAAAAGCATTTTTGACATTTGCCCCAACCCCAGAGTTTGTTCCAGTGACAAGGGCACAAGGGCAATGTCCCTCTGGCCTCCCAGGAGTCTCTTATGTTGAGCCGGGGGAGTCTGGTCCCTGCCCCCTAGGCCAGGTGGAACGGGCCTTGCAGGGAGCAATCTTCAGCCCTCACAGCAGGGCAGTAATGGATTTACACCTCACTCTTCAACAAGTTCACAGGGCAAAATTTTGCTATCTGCACTTCCATGCTTGAACCTAAATTTTCAGGCAGTCCAACAGAAATGCATATTCTCCTTGGAGCTGCAAGCTTTGTTTTACACGCCTGAAAGTATCTCACTTGGAAGGAGCCATACATAGGGAAGTGGGAACATCACTGGCGGAATTGCTTCAGGCCATTAAGAGTCATGCTGAGCAATATTACTTGTAGACAATGGCTATTACAATATGAATTCATATATGTAAAGAGGCCATTAAGAAATGGGCTTCAGTGAATTATAGAGAGCTAGAAATGACCTTGGGAGAGAGGTTTATGGTGTGACTGTTAGATGCTGCCCTTCAGAGGAGCTTAAGGCCAGTGCTGAGGAAAATCTAGACGCGACATTTTGCAAAGGAAGCAATGGAGATTGGTTGCTAGCTGGCAAAAATTCTGAAAACCAAGCTTTACACTTTACTAGTTGCATTTCTCAAAGGCTTCATCAGAGTGCAAGTGACATCCAGGGTGCAAATCCCAAGCAGCCAGTGAAATCCAAATCTGAATGCAAAGAGACAGGGAGAATGCAGCCCTGAGAGAAGGCATTCTCTGTGGAAGCCCGTAAGTTTTGGAACTCCTTCATTCTTATAGCTTAGTGCAAATGCTGAAAATGCACCTCTTTATACTGTTTTTTGACACTTAAGGTATATATTTTTAGGGCCCATCTTATCTTTGTGGTTGTAAGTTGTTTTAAACTATTTTTAATATTGTATTTTAATGTTGCAACTGACCCTGTGACCTTAGGGTAAAGGATGAGTAATAAATTATAATGGTAATAATACCCCCTGGTTTTATATTCAAAACATTCCCTAGTTAGTGAGATGTCTTTGAGAACTGGAATTTGTCTTAACCAAGAGTGAAAGTTTCTCATTTTCTTCTCATGACCATGAAAGACGGGGAGGGGGAGGGGGCAATGTGTGAGCCCACAACAAATACAGGCTCATTCACATAGCAGAAAAATGGTTGTTTTCCATTTTGCTGAACTCAGCCATTGTGCACTGTTGAAGCTGGCCAGAAATATATCTGTGCTTCTGAGGAACAACCCCACCTGGTCCAAAACTCTCTTTTGCCCAAATGATAACCAAGTCTCTAGCTTTTGAGAGGGCAGGCTATCCATCCAGACAAATCCATAGAGCAGTCTTTGATATGATTCCTTTGCTATGGTTGCTGCGTGTTCAGCTTGTGGGTCTGCAGGATGTAGTCAACAGAGATGCTTCACTGCCCCTTCTCCAGATCCCAATTCCTTAAAATGCTACTGACCTTTATAAGGCTCCTCCTCTTCTGCCCCTCTCTCCAGGCTTTTCTTTCTTTCAAATCCGGATGTGTGCTCCTGCTCTTTCCCCGACTCCCCCGGTCAGAATTTCACAGAAATCCCCAGCAACACATAAATCTTCTATGGATTTCTTTAACCCACAGAATAGGATTGTTCTTTCCCCTCTGAAATGTTAAAGTAGTTTGCGGATTGAAATATGCCTGGGTGGGGCATTATTTTGTTTCCAGCCTGAAATCCGGCAATGGCTTCTAAAGTACAGTCCTCCACAGATTAGATCCAGCTGTGGCACAGGTGCACCGTGGCTGTTTGCTGAGGAAGTTTAGCCACTTAAAATGTGCTGCCCATGTGCGTCATTAAATGGAAATCTTTTGGGGCTTTTAAATATACGCTTTCTCTCTCTTTTGATTAGACAAAGCAATTGCTCTTCATTAAATCCATAGTCAGTTGCAGCAAAATATCATCTGGCATCTTGATCCCTGGAACAGCAGGAAGCAATGTTATTATTTTTAACCAGTAGTTTTCAAACATGTCAGGATTGGGATCCACCCTTACTGTAACTCCAAGACTGGATTGTGCCTCACTTATTATCCCCACGTAGTCTCCCATCCAGGGCAACACCTGCTTAACTTCACCAGTTGAACTACATTGGCTTAGGGCAGTGGCAGCTGGTGAAATTTTAACTCAGTGGGGCTTCCATTTTTAACTTTGCTGTTTCCACACAATAGGACTTGATTTAGGAAAGTGTGTCATTTACACACATGCAGAGCACCGTTGCCTCCTCCCTGAAAAAAGGGTCCAAGTAAGATTTTTCAGACAAGATTGCATTCTATATCTCATGTTTAGAAATTAAGCCACATCACAATACATGTTTTTGAAATCATGGATTGATTACAACTGGCAAAATAGGGGCCCTGTATTCTTCCTCGGGAAGGAAGTTCCATAAATCTGGACCCACCACTGAGCAGGCCCTTTCTCTAGTGTCTGTCAACCAAATACAACTCTAAAAGAGTCTGTCAAATAGCTTGGTCCCAAAATGTAGGGGTTTTAATGGTTACATGGGGCTGAGAAAACAGGAGCTAAGTTTAATGCAAAGTGTAGCTAAGTCACCAAAGCACAGCTATTCTTCAAAATTCTCATGCCTCCAAATTTCCAACCAAAACTATGAACAAAAATGTGTGTGTTAGAGGGAAGTATGCATTAGCATATGCATACTCATAAAAAATTGAAAAGCGCATTATATTAGGCAAAAATGCATTCAAACGTATACATTAGGAACAATGCACAGTAAAATTCTGGTAAATTTTCAAGATTTTTTTAAAATTCACAAACAGGTGGAAATGTGGTGAGCTGAACTTCAGAATGGAAAAATTGGAAATCAAGAGAAAGCGATTCTCAAGCCCTGCAGAGAGCGGGTTGCAATAGTTTAGTCTGGATGTAACCAGGGCATGCCATGTATATCTGTGCCAGGGTCTGCTTCCTATAGAAAGAGTCACATCTGATGAATCAGCCCTCGGGTTTACAATACTAAAATGGAAAAGATTAGCTTTGGCCCATTAGGTGGAAGGCACGGTTGTGAGATCAATGGAGGAAATGTTTTAAAGTTCCCCATGCTCAGCATTCCTTATTTGACATACTATCTGATCCTCAATGTGAGACAAAAATATAGAATGTGCTGGGGGAGGGTTATGTCAGCTGGCAGCCATGGCCCAGAATGGGTATATAGTATGTAGGACTTCTTCCCTCCCTCCTCAGGTGGGCATGATTCTCTCCTTACTACAGTTAGAACAAGTTGGGGTCTCACCCTGCCCCTCCTCCTCTTCCACCCATTTCCACCCTGACCTTTGGTCCTTTGCCCCCTGCCCCGGCTCGGCCTGCAGCTTGTTGCCCCACAACTGGCACAGCTCTGCCCCCTGTCCTCTCTGTGGTGGAGCATCTGCTCTGCATCAAGAAGGGCCCAGGTTTTATTATCAAAGAGCTTCTGCCAGCCAGTGCAGACAGTACAGAGCTCAGTGGACCAGTGGTTTGTCTCAGTTAAAGCAGCTTCCTGTGTTTCCAGCCCATATTCCCCCCAGTGCCAGGCTGGGGCTGGAGAAGGTCGAGTTTTCATAGTATATGTACTGAAAGGGACTTGTCCGTTCACTTTTTTTAATTGCTTAGGAGTAACATTTAGGGAGAGAGAGAGAGAGAGAGAGAGAGAGAGAGAGAGAGAGAGAGGGAGAGAGTGTACAAGTGTGGTAATAGATCCACATTTTGCCCATCCCTGTTACATCTCATTAAATCCTATTTAAGACTTATTTTCTATATTCTCCCCTCTCCTTAATATCTCTTCTTCCTTGCCCACCCCTCTTTCCATCTCCCTCCCCCTCACCTCCTCTCTGCTTTCATGAGGAGCCAACTTAACACAGTATCAGCAGAATCTCAGTTGCAACTGTGGCTTCCACCACAGAGTGACTTGATTTAAAAGCAAGGCTCAGTTTTAAAGATGGGGTTTGCAGTGTGTCCATATGACTAATCAGGGCTTGGAAGACATCTAGGCACACCATAGGGCTAACCTCATTGCTACCCATCCATAGCAAGTGGGCTCTTGTGTGATCTCATGCCATATCCAAACTCCTGGCACCGTCTCTGAATGCAGAGAGGAAAAGAAGACTGACCCTGCTTTGAAATGTTTACATCTATTTACACAAGGGAATGCTGAATGCATTAACAAGTGGTGGACAAAACCCCTGAATAGGCAAATAGAGACAGACAATTATGAGTCATAAGAACATTAGAATAGCTTGGCTGGATCAGGCAAACAGTCCATCTCCTCCAGCATTCAGTTTTGAGCAGTGCCTACCCAGCTGCTTCCAGGATGCTTACAAGTGGGTCACAAAGCCAACAGATCTTCCCTTCTGTAATTCATAGTCAGAGGTCTAATGCCTCTGAACATGGAGGTTCTATTTCACTATCATGGATAATAGCAATTCACAGCCCTCCCCTTCTCCAGGAAGATGACTAACGCTTCATTTTTCTAGAAAGCAATCCAGCCTGATGACCACCAGCCTGTAGCAGGGAAGTACGTATTTAAGGGTGTGCTGGGTTTTCTTTCATCTATCCTGAATTCACTGCCCAGCAATTTCATTCTCCAAGTTCCAACCTTGTGAGAAAGGGGGGGGGGGGGAGGTTGCTGTATAATCTGCTTTTCTATGGATAGAAATAAAAGCAATAGTTCTGAAGATGAAAGCATCCTTCCTTTCCACTTGGAAGGTAGCACACGTATATTGTTTGCATAGGCACTATCTTAAAAGAGGCATACCTGCCCACATCTGTGAGAGAGTGCAGAATGCTTCTCCTATCATCTGCTGTTTTTGGAAGTACTGGTTTATTTTATTTTTAATCTGCCCCCTAATTAATCAGAAAGATTTTTATGCGATTAATCAACTAAATTTAAATACTCAGCTGCGGTTATCTCACACACAAAAACCACCAAAAAACAACATCAACAACAAAAACTAATCGGACAGTTATGATGAGAGTGCATGACGGATCTCGATCTCGATCTCGATCTCGTCTCCAGTTCTCCTTTTTCTGTGAACCGTCCCTTGGATCTTTCCGGGCCCCAAGCTGTTATTTGTCACTGCTCAATGACCCACCCTTGCATCGTGGTGTTCCCCTTCTGTTGTTAGATGTATTGGTTTTTATGTTTCTGTGCTTTTAGGTTTGTACATATTTTATGGGCTAATAGCCGTAAATAAATAAATTCGAATTTGAATTTTGAATTTGAAATACTCAGCTCCCATGGTGTCCGATCCAAAGAAGAGAAGCTAGGATGGGAGGCTGGGCTATCCTCTCCAGGCTCAAGCATGGCTCTGTTCCAAGACGTTCCAAGGATCCCCTCTGACCTTACTGAACCTAGTGATGAATGCTTCCCGGCATCTATTTTAGAACCTCCTGCTTTGGTCCAACCGTTTCCCTTCTGTTTACTGCACCCACCTACTTCTGATCGATATCTTCCAGCAGGGGTGGCATTTGATGTTCTACAGCCCTTTTCTGCAAAACGCCTTGAGCCTTGGACCAATGGCAATTCTGACTAGATGTCCTGCATATTCTCAAGTTTAGCCCTGCCTAAGTAGGCTTATGGTGCAGCACTGACTAATTATTTATATATTTAATATATGCATTAATCACTTGCTACATAAAGTGTCCCAAAGTATTTGCAAATTGTAAATAAAAAGATAGTGATGAAAAAGCATGAAACAAAATTATTTACCGAAAGTTTTTAACCTGCAATAGCATAAAAAGAGAAAATCCTGCCCTGCATCACTAAAAGAAGAACAGGCCAACATTCTTCACCCAAAGTGCTCATCCTGCAGTATTGTAGAATGGAGAGGTCCAACCCCAACCTTCTATTTTTAAAAAAGGATACTAGAACAGACTAGGCTATGATCCCAGTTACTACCACAATATTGGAGGAGAGCTGTCATATAAAATGTTTATTTTGTTATATGTATTCTATATAATGAATAATATAATTTTTAATATAATTTTTATAGCTTGCAGGCTCAGTTCATAGGAGAGACAACGGGTCTGAGTCAAAATACTGCCCACAACAGCAGTTATTAGCTGCAGATGAATTTTCACCACAATAACCAGGTTCACCATAGCTCAGGCAGGCAGGCAGTTCCTCTGCTAATTCCCTATACTGCTATAATATCAGAACTCCTGAATATTAGGCATTAAAAACCAAAAAGGAAGAAGAGGAAAGTCATGAAAGGGATATCCTCAGGCGCATGCTCATAACACCGACATTTGTGGGCTGGAGGAACAGAAGGGTACATAAAGGGTGTAACTACAGCCACAGAAATTTTCTCCATTTGGGCACAGCCCACCATTAGTGTGGAAAGGAAAATCCTGCACTTGCTTTCTAATAACAGCCATATGTGACCAAAGGTGCAGATTATTAGCTACAAATTCACTCTGAAAAGTGGATCAAACAGCAACTATACCACTATAAATAGAAAGTGTGGAAAGGCCCTAAAACTGAGCCACGTATAAAAACTGAGGATTCAGAAGTTAAGAGGGAGAGTCCCAGAGAGCTTGGTTAAAACAGGCTTTTAAGAGGCACGCAAAAGTCATTACTATCTCAGCCTCACAAACTATTAAAAGGGAGGACTTTCCAGAGGGCAAGGGCTGTCAACAGCAAGAAGGCCCACTTCTGCACTGCAACCAAGTGACAATCGCTGGTCCTGGAATGGTCAGCAGAGTCTCCTCAGAAGATCTTGCATAGGCATCAATGACTTCATTAACAAACAAGTGTGACTTTACTTCCCTGCCCCCGTGATTAAGATTTGCCATCATTGACAACCAGAATAGAGTTTTGGTTAAGGAGTGGTGATGACACCCCCCCAAAAAAAAGTTCTATGAGCCATTGTCAGTTAAAGTGTTTAGACTTGGAACCCTACTCATTTGAGATAAGTTAGTTTAGTGTAAACATGGGCTTGAAATGATCCTTGAAAAGTTTTGCCCATAGCAACAAGTTTGCCCCTAGCAACAGATCTCCCTCAGCAACAGGGTTGCTCTTAGCAACAGGCTTCTTTAGAAGGCAGACTCTGGAGAAGAGAAGTGTGATTGGTGTGGAAGCAGTCGCTCTGTCCAGATGGCTGAAGAGCATAAAGGGGGAATGATTTTCTGTAAATAGTTACAGATAGGTAGTCGTGTTGGTCTGCCATAGTCAAAACAAAAAAAAATCCTTCCAGTAGCACCTTAAAGACCAACTAAGTTAGTACCAAGAACTGACTTAGTTGGTCTTTAAGGTGCTACTGGAAGGAATTTTTTCTGTATATAGTTTACCTTGTTTTTCTTAGACCAGTAGTTATATAAGCTGTACTGTTAATTGTACAATAAATACCTTAAGAACTGGAATGGATGAGGTGCTTATACCCACATGGGAGTTCACCAACAGATGGTCCAAATTGAGGAAGAAGATTCTGAAAGACTTTCTGGGTGACTCTGCTGACTAAAAAAGGAATCACAAATGATTGGCAAACTGCACTAACAACCCCCTCCCCCCCCCCGAAAAAAACCCCCTGTGCTGTGTCTCATTGCCAGTGTTTAGTATTGATGGGTCCTTTGGTAGTTGTGATGGGTGCCCATGACACAAAATTCCAAAAGTGCCCACTGGCTCCAAAAGATTAGTACCTCTGGTATAGTGAAAGTGAGAGTGGTTCCGCAGGTTCGCTCAGTCACAGGTCTTTCCCACCCGTGATTCCTAAGGTCTCTTGGTTGGAGATGCCAAGGACTGTCCACATATAAACTACTTGTTCTACCTCTTAACTTTGACCGCTCCCCTTAAGGGTCAGAATCCTATGTGCATTTCAGCCAAACACTCTTGCTTCAGTCCTGCCAACCTATGTGAACCTGTCAGAGAGCAAGAGGCATGGAACGAGAACTGTCTGAAGTTTCACAGGGCTGAACTGGCAGCTCAACTCTTGCAAGTTCTTGGTCAGGTTTTTTTTTATGTTCCATCAAAATATTGTCACTGTTTGATGCAACATAAAAAAAAAAACCACCTGACCAAGAATTTGCAAGAGTTGAGCTGCAGAAACAAAACTCTTTCCTTAGCACCTGTCTCCGATGAATGCAGTCTCTTTGCTGCTGCAATGCGCAAGACTATTGTGGTGCTTGAGGAAGAGCTAAGATCTTGGATGTAGCTCAGTGGGCTTTGTGGTTTGCAGTGTGGCGGCTTCTATTAAATAAGTGCTCTTTGATATATTTATGTCTCCCTGTCCCTCCAAATGCACTTAGAGAATGGAAGATTGCTGGTGTGCCATAACCCAACTGTTTGGCTAAGATTTTGGCTGGCTGAGGACTGGTGTTCTTGCCCTGTAGAGAGGATTCCTACGGTTTGAGAGGTACCTTCTGATGACTGAGCATCAGTATGAGGGAGACATAAAATCCCTCTCGTAAGGAACCTCCAGTAAAAAGGCCTTTGCTTGTTAACCGCAAGTGGTCCCAACGGAAACATGGTCTTTGGCTTTGATTTCCTAAAAGGAAGAGGTTGTACTGCAGTTACAGTTTCAGGCGCTGTATAATCAGGGTCATTGTGAGGAATTTGATGTATTGGCTTCTGTTCTGTATGCTTTGTAAAACTTCCAGTAATAAAACATATAAAAAAGAAATACGTCCTAAACAGGACAGCAAAAGACTGATTCAAAGGACATCTCTGCAGTGTGAGGACTGTTTCGGCATGGCTAATCCTACTTCATTCTAGGAGGGTGAGTAAATGAGCTCCGCATGGGCAAGTAAGAAAAGGTGGTTCCACACTGGTGATTTATGGTAGCACAGGAAGTAAGCCCAGCAACCTGTCTGCTCCCAGGGTGCTTGTTTCTAGTCGTTACTGAAGCCTCTGGGGCTGGGCAAAGGCAACGCAGCTCTCCCAGTGCAAATGGGATGTTTGCATTGGCCCAATGAGTTAACCATGAGCTGTTCTATGCCCCATATTAGAAAAGAATAGTATGTATAGTTTAAGAATTGCAGCAATATTTTGTACATGTACATGCGCGCACATGTGTGTGCACACACGCGTACACACACACCTCTCTTTGCCTTTAATGTACTCCTAACTGAAGACATACAGGATGCATGGACTCTGAGGTAACACAGGCCAGGGAAGAAAAGTCTAGCACATTTGTGGTACCATTTATAGGGCAGCTATGTCCCCCCAGCATGTGCAGGAGGCTGTAAAAGTAAAGTAAAATAAAATACATCTAGAATCACAGTAAGTAATTTCATCCCCCCACCCTCCTCTCAAACCCTGCTGAAAACTTGCCTCTGCCTTTCAAAAAGCAGAGTTGATACTGCATCTTTTACTGTACACAGTAGTGGGTGAGTTGTGGGAGCCTGCCAAGAAGGAAAGACGCAAAAGGACGATTTTTACAGATCACAGTCCATGGCTGCCAGCTTTTCCCCACCACAAAACCCAACATCCCTCTGCAGGAACTCATCTTGGAATATTATGCTTGGACAGCTGCCTCATTGTAGTAAGGGTGAGGCATCTCCCCCTGCTCAGAATGCTAGACCCTTAGCAGGAAAGGGTGAAAAGGGTAGATCGTTTCATCATTTAGTTCACTGTCTTTGGCAGTAACTTGGGGATATTAACACCCAGGGGATAAAGATATCTAATCCGGCTTCCTTATTGGCATCTTTATGTTTAACATCTAGAGGCTTGGATATGTGTTATACTTGCCAAAGGACACACTCTTCCTTTCTAGAATCTAAAAGACTCTCTCCCCACACTCAAGGAAAACTGCAGGAGTGTGAAGTGGTTGCTCTGCTGTTGTCTTTGATTGCATTCCTGTAAAATAATGACTGGTGTATGCAATGTAGGTGTAGACAATTTATTCTCCCTTTCTCATAACACTAGAAATGGATCTGCAATTCAGAATGAAACTACTTCTTCACACAAGGCATGTGCAATTCACTTGCTCCCCCACTCCTATCATTCATATATACTCTCTGACATCTTAACATATTTCTCCCACCCAGAAATATTTTTTGCCCCTTCTGTGCCCCCCTCCACACACCCCCCCCCCCGGGGCTGCTGCTGTCTGGAGGCAAAGATGGATTCCAGGAGAACAGGTGAGGTCCCTGCAGACTGGAGGAGGGCATGTTCATTACTTTTAATGGGTCTTTTCTGAGTAAAGTGAAAGCCTCATCTGCAGCAGCTGAGTGGCTCTGTTGGCAAGAGGCACCAGTCATGAGTAAACATTGATGTTGTGCAAGAGAGGCAACAAGGCTGAAGGAGGAATATTGCACAGCACAAAATATTTTGGGGGGGGATTCTTGCTGAAACTACTTATATTGTGCTAATTAATGGCAGTTCATTTTTCATATTTGCCTATAATGCATTTCAGAGAATTCAAATGGTGGTAAAAAGCTATTTATTTATTTTTTGAGGGGGGAGAAATCTGTGTGTGTGTGTCAGGAGACTTAGATTCACTGATATCTGTTTCAGCTGGACATAATGATGCCATCTCGTTTTTGCATGTTGTTATACAAGACCACATCAAAACATGCAACTGCCCTGTAATATCATGATTGCAATGTTGTTCTCATTCCAGCTGAGAACCTATTGCTAATTGTGTATTAAGCTTTGGTCTCCAATTATGCACTCAAATATCCATGCAGACAGAGGCAGCCTGTTCAATTGCCATGTAAATTTTGTAGTACAGTGAGTGGGGGAACTTTCCCAAGATGGAAAAGACAAAGTGAATCATTCTGCATTCATCAGCAGATCACCCAACACTATAATCCCATTAGATCTTGCAAGCACTCTGAACAAAAAACCAAGGCACTCCAAGGTGTTCCAGGATAGTTATTTTAAAGGCTATATACTATTCCAAGTGCTGAATCCTGGCTAGGAGGGGTCTCCACTGGGAGAACAGGTAGGGAGAGCAAAATAAGTAAATAAATAAATGTCAGCCCAAACTTTTATGTGAATGGATGAAGCAGGCTTGGGCTGAAATCATGGTTTATTATTATCCTGGTGACAGGTGTTGTGTGCCGTCTTGGGAGGGGACACTGCATATACAAATGCAGTTGATGTGAAGGTTGTCATTCAGACTGAACAGTTGAGGGGGAATAACCAAACCTGGTCTCACCAAACTTGACTAGCCAAACCCATTCAGTGGCATTAGATTCTCTGCTCATGGAGCACTTTGGTTCCTGCCATCATTCTAGGAGTCCTGTGCTATGGAGGCCCGAAGAAGTCTTGGCAGTTCAGGAAACACTTATTCTGGTTGGAATCAAACATCCTGATTGAAGGTGTTGACACTGTAGATGAGACTGCTTTGGCTTCCTGAAATTTCTTTTTGTAGCCTTTTGTAATCATTGGAGCTTTCTTTCCATTTTGTCCAGTACAGTGGTACCTCGGATTATATACGCTTCAGATTACAGACTCCGCTATCCCAGAAATAGTGCTTCAGGTTAAGAACTTTGCTTCAGGATGAGAACAGAAATTGTGCTCCGGTGGCGCAGCAGCAGGAGGAGGCCCCCTTAGCTAAAGTGGTGCTTCAGGTTAAGAACAGTTTCAGGTTAAGTATGGACATCCAGAACGAATTAAGTACTTAACCCGAGGTACCACTGTAATCACTATCAGTCTCTCTAAAGCACTTGTTAACTACAGTCAGAGGCGGAAATAACACATTTCTTCTGCTTGTTTGTTTAATAGAATGGCTGGAGGAAAAGGTCAGGGGTGTGGCTGTAGACCGTGAAAAAACACTGAGGTGGGGGGAAAGAGAACTTTTGCCTGAAATAGCTTTATATTTTCAAGTTTACAAGTTCTGGCCAATGAAAACACAAATCAAATCCAAAGGCAACAGGGAGATGTTGCATTGAAGACAGACCAGGGAGAATCGTGTGCAGAAGAAGGGAAATAACAACGGATGACATCATTAGCCAATCATAGGGGGGAAAGGCTGCAGGACTGTGGCAAGTACCATCCTCAAGGATTTCCATCCTGCACCCTAGTTTAGTTTTCAAAAGCTTTGCAGCAGCAACAAAAAAAATCCCTCAAAACCCCACCAGTAACTTGGCTATAGAAGTAAAATGATTCTGATTAAATTGAATTGTCAGTGGGCCTCTTCCCTGATCCATGCTCTAAGTATAAATGATAAAACCCTTTTCTGTATCTCTGAATACAGGAGTTAGAGCTGAAATGAATATTTGAGACTGGGGACACATATCCAATTTTACCAAATTTTGAAAGCAAATGTTCCATTTTTGAAATTTATATTTTAAATTTGACATTTAGCTTGATTTTTGAAATGCAAAGACAAAACCCATTTGTTAATAAATAAAATGGCAAGAGGGTTAATTTGTTTGGAGGAAATTCCTCCTGTTCCTGGAGGCTAAGTGCCCTTACCTTACTTTGTATAAACTTCAGTGACCCTTCAGTATTCACAAAGGGCAGGTGACAGGCCTCATAGCTCCTGTCAGCTTGTCCCTATCCCCAGGCAACACAAGCTGAAATAAATCTTTAATAATAAGACCAGACAGTGCATTGGCAATGACTATCTCCAGCCATGTCAAAACAGCATCCAAGTTGGCATGGATATGAGCAATTTTATGTACAAAGTGTCTGGCAATTTGATCATCACAGTGGGCCTTCCATTACTGGAGTTGCTGCACTCCAGGATTAGTTCCAATAAAGCCCCACCACCACAACCACCACACAGAAAAATGCTCCTGTCTATGCTGACAGGATGCTGTCCTTTCTGGCTCCCTCCTTATCCCAACATTTTAACAGTAGCAAAAATTGTGGAAGCTTCCAGCTAGAAATCAGCAGGTATTCTTTCAGTTTCAAAACAGTCTATTCAAAATAAACCTTGATAGTTAAATTAGAAAGGGTGACATTTTGTCCTAATCAACAGTGTTGGTATTAACATTTCAAGCCCTAAGCAGCTTGGGAGCAGGGTACCTAAGAAGCAACCATCTCCCACTATGGTCTACCCTAAGGTTACCAGGAGGGCCTGGCCTGCTCTGGTCCAGGGGGTCACGCAGAGTCGGACACGACTAAACAACTAAACAACAACAAGGTTACCAGATTCCCCCATTTCCCAGGGACAGTCCCCGGATTTGCAAATCAGTCCACTGACAAAATCCATCTATTTAATAGGAAGTTGAAAAGTGTCCCTGGATTCATTGAAAAAAATCTGGAAACCGTAGTCTACTCTCTGCTAGGGACAGATAGTTGGTTTGGTTCACATTTTAATGCTACCCTATCTAATCAGCACTAAATAATGCATGACCCAAAACATAGTTATCCTCCTAAATTTGCATTTCTCTGACTCTTGCTATGCAGTTCTTTAACCAAATGATGTGTCCAAATAGTCATATATTAGGGGAAAGTGTATATCAAATGTATAAATTATAAATGTATACATGTGTAAATTACTTTGTGCAAACATTTGTATATGTTTCATGTTTTATTGTGCTTTTAATACCCTGTTGGAAGCTGCCCAGAGTGGCTGGGGAGGCCTGGTCAGATGGATGGGGTATAAGTTTTTTTTTGGGGGGGGGGGGTTGGCGGTGGAGCCCTGATTGTGGAATGGCCTCCACAGAGAGGCTTGCCTGGTGTTCACAATGTGGCCTTTTCCGCACCAGATGAATCATTTTATTGTCCTGAGTTGGGAGTTGAGTTATGCGAGCAAAAAGCCAGAAGCCGGAAGCAGGCGGGGAAGAAGCATGCCTGATTTCTGCTGGAAGCCAAGCCTGTGACTATGGGAGAAGCAGGATCCTTAAAGCTGTGTGAGCTCCTCCATCGCAGGCTCAGGTTATATATACAGTCGTACCTTGGAAGGCGAATGGAATCCGTTCCGGAAGTCCGTTCAACTTCCAAAATGTTCGGAAACCAAAGCACGGCTTTTGATTGGCTACAGGAAGCTCCTGCAGCCAATCAGAAGCCGTGGAAGCCCCGTCGGATGTTCGGCTTCCAAAAATAGTTCACAAACTGGAACAGCCACTGTTTGTGGCATTCAGGAGCCAAAATGTTCAAGAACGAAGCTGTTCGAAAAGCAAGGTACGACTGTATGTGTAAATAAACCGCGTATCATAAAGGCACCATGGCTGTAAAAGATTGTTTTATTTGTTGTTTGTGAAAAAACTCAATAAAAAGCATGCATATATATACACACAATATATATACACACACACACACACAGACACACACACACATATATATATATATTGTGTCTAAAGGTTTTCATTGTAAACTTCCCAGGAAAAAAATGCTATTGGGCAGTACACGAATATCAGAATGAAGAACAATTAGGTTAAAATAACTGTTATTCAATAAGAGGTTTTTCATGTAAGGTTGTGGGGCTGGCATATTGCAGTTTCAGTGATTAAGTAGAATATTTCCTATAACTGATTTAACTGTATGCTTTTGTTTTCTTTGAGATGATAATACATTCTCTGTCTGGTTTGTGTTTTATATTTCTTTAGTGTATGCTCTTTTAAAAACAAAAACAAAAAACAAAAACCCCACTATTCAAGTCTTTAAAAAGAAATCGTCCGGGGTGATGCAATTTTATCTTTTGAAGTGAGGCCGAAACCAACCTGAGATCTTGGAGTAAATTACAATTAAGTTACTTTGCTACAGGATTTGGAGAACTGGGGACACAGATCAGGCACTTAACTGGAGATTTACAAGGCTCTGTAGGGCTTTATGAACTGTCTCCCAAATAAATACACCCTGGGGAAACAAAAGCTTTCCTCCGACACCAAGCCCTTGAATTGGCAACTTTAGCACATTCTCTTTGTTCACCTCCAGGACGGCCAGCAGGTTCAGCCAAAGGAAAGAGATTGTAAATTACAACAAAAAGAGAATTAGAAGATGTTGTTTTAATCAGGCTACAGAATGACTTCATTGGGGAGCTGTGTGGGGCCATGGTGAATGCAGCAATAAGCCCTCTACACACTGGTGGAATAGATTTCACTGGCAAAGTCGGCACGATTTAGCCTCCATCAGAATAAGATCTTTCAGCACAGGCCTACGGATGAGTTCTCAGGCAAGTCCTGGCGTTCCTTTCCCTTTCTTCTATTGTGTCGACTTTGAATCACTCCTTCACCAGCAGAAAGGCCGTTTCAATTTGTGAGCAAGTTACTTAGCCCCCAAGTCCTCTTGCATGAATCCTTTCCCACTCTAACTCTAGTCTTCACATGCTCCAATAGTTTCCATTTACCAGGAACACTCCCTCTCTGCTAAATCACTGTCCTCTTTTCGCAGATGCCTTTTAAAAAATGTTTCTAGCGCTTGTTTGCTGGAGGTGCCATTCAGCCTCTTCCTCAGCTCTAGTCTAAATCTCTACAAATTAAATCTCTGAGTGGGAGCAGGGAGATGCACCTTCTCACTTTTATTCTGGGATTGGACTGTGTAATCAACACAGAACAACAGCAGAAAGCAGCTTCTTCATTTGCCCTCCTGCCCAATGACTTGTGGGAAAAGATGCCCTTGTTGTGACATCATCAACTTGTGTGTTTTCTCATTTATGGGTTGCTGCAGGAGAGGACAGGCAACTGCACAATGTGGCCAGGTCATATCACAGGCAATATAGGGATCTAATGCTTGAAAAATACTTAAGTGTTCAAAGATTTTTGAAAATAATTTTTGGAGCAAATGGGGTCAGCTCTGTGACACACCACTGATTTGACACGGTGGAATTCAAATTAGCGCTGAGGAGAATGCTCTATCAGTGCAAGCATATCTGAATGATCTCCCCTCTCATCCCCTGCCAACCCTGCCTCCCAGCAGACTTTTCATGACCAGCTCTTGTAATGTGGCTGACACCTTTCTGTCGCATAAATTGGAATTCCAAACATCAACAAAGAATGTGAGATGGCTTAATAGGGGAAATAAGACTTCCAAGCCTGCAAGAGGTGTGGAAAGCAATTATTCAGGTCCATCCCCTTGACTTCAGTGATGCCAGGGTCCCCAGCTGCTTTTTTCAAAAGTCTAAGCTGGGGCTAAGACTGGGAAACATCAAAGGAGGGGCTTGTGGGTTTTATTAAAGGCCTCTCCCCTTCCTCATCATTCAAAAACTGTATTTATTGGGGGAATGGTGACAACAGAAGTCTTATTTACCAATAATCCCTGTTACTTAGTGATCCTAACTAACTGCAAATCCTGACACCATAAACAACTGAAAGCTCTCTATTGTCCCCCCCCCCCCCATTTCCTCCATGTCCTACTTTTTTGTCTCACCCTTCTCTAACTCCAAATGACTTTTAACTGCTTGAAATGCTTCTATTTACTGGCTGTTCTTCACCAATATTCCAGAAGGGTTAGGGAGCTATTCATCTCCCCAGCCTTATAATGATTTGCACCCCCATGTATCAACATATAAACCCCAAATTTGCTTCCTGCAAATGTCTGGGTGCATTTTCCAAGTCCCTGTGTCCTGCCCTGCCCTGTCACAACCCAAAGCTCATAGGTGAATCTGAAACAAGAGGGTCACATGAGGCAAGGCAGGGGCATTTCAAAACCCTGGTCAGGGCACTGGTGGTGCCTTCTTACCCACCCAACTGTTGCCCTTCTTGTTGTTTAGTCGTTTAGTCATGTCCGCCTCTTCGTGACCCCCTGGACCAGAGCACGCCAGGCACGTCTGTCCTCCACTGCCTCCCGCAGTTTGGTCAAACTCAGGCTGGTAGCTTCGAGAACACTGTCCAACCATCTTGCCCTCTATCGTCCCCTTCTCCTTGTGCCCTCCATCTTTCCCAACATCAAGGTCTTTCCCAGGAGTGCAAAGGCCTTTTGAAGGCTGGCTGGTGTGGTCCTGCAATTGGCTCCCCACCCCCAAGGAGATGCCTGTACTAATAAAGAGCCATTGCACCCATGGAGGTGGTTGGGGCTGCACTGGGGGTGGTTCTTCTGAGTCAGAGGAATCTGGCAAAGCAATGTTTTCTGACCTGGAAGGCCTTGGAATGGTAAATGACAGCCTCCCAGGTAAATATTCCTCCACCTGTGTATTCCTCCAAGCTTGAGGGAGGATTGAGACCAGAGAACATCTGCAAAGCTGATCCATAAAATATCATCTGACTTATGGGACTTTATTTGTACCATTCTTTTGACTTCACTCACACAAGGTCTGACACCTTCCTGAGAAATGAAATTGCTTTGATTTTTTAGTATCTTTGAGGAGCTTTTTGTTTCAAAATGTTTGTAGCTGTTTGAGTAAAGAAATGAGTAAATCATCTTCTTGTTTTATTTTCATCACTGGAATGTCCTTCATTCTACAAGAAATATAACTTTCACCTGTATAAATGTAATTCTTTTATCTGGTTCCATTGTAAAATACTTTTCGCTGGTGCAATGTAAGTGATTTGGACATTTGCTTCTGCTGTTTTGTCGCCCTGTTTGACATCTGCTCTTGACCTGCCACTTACATCCTCTCTGTGTGACCTATTTCTCCCACACTCCTGCTTCAGCTTCTGCCTCCAATTATGCGCTTCTCTCTGCCACAGACTCTCCCATGTCACTAAGCCCTGTTACCTCTTCAGCTTCTGACACCTCTTCATCCCAGTCTTCTCCCTCTTCCCTTCTGACAACTCATTGTTGTTCCACCACCACTTCCCATGGCTCTGAGCCTTCTCCTCTTGCCAGCTGCTTCCTCGCACCAATCCTCTGCATCCAACCAGTTCATGACATCCTGAGGGCAGAGGAGACAGCAAGTGGACCTCCTTTGCTAAACCTAGCCCCCCCCCCCGAGGGTCTGCAAAGAATGATTTGGTCTTTCAGGTATTTGGGGCCTACGTCTACAACTCCCATCAGCTCCTTATATCTCCCTGCTGAGGCGTCCCGGGTATTCTTGAACTATAATTCCCATCACCCCTGATCACTGGCCATGCTGGCTAGGGATGATGGGAGTTGTAGTCCAACAACATCTGGTGACCCAAGGTTCAGAAAGGCTGGGCTGGACTCCAGACAAAGCCAGTGAGAGGTTGGCCATAAGTCTGCATCTGTTAAGAGTCTTAAGGAACAAGGTGGGCTGGATGTAGCAGACTTTGAAACAAGGCATGCAATAAGTGCTTGGTCTATTATATATATGAATTTTGGATTTTTTCTAATATGCCAATAGGACTACTTTTACTTCCTGTGTGAAACAACAAATAGTTTGCCAATCCTGATTTTTTTCTTTAAAAATACTCTGAACATGTGCAGTTTTGCTCTTTAAACTCACTTTGAATCATAGCACCACCATTACAGGAATACAATAAATCTGACTCCTGCTGCCCTGCTGCTAAACACTTTACTTTGCAACAAGCACCGTTTTACTGTAGAAAAAGGATAGTATGTTTTCAAAGAAAAATAATAAACTGAGTGCCTGGAACCATGCACATGCCTGTCTGCCCGCTGACTGTCAACGGTGTAAGAAATAAGAAAGAATGGCACCCCTGGCTAGTCCAAGCCCTGCTTCTCTCTCCACTTCTCTGGCGCCTTCCAGCTCTCCAAGCAAAGTCACTTTCCTGCAGTATGCAAACAAGAACACAAAGAAAACTGGCTTCCATGTGCAAGGACTAGAACTGTGTGGAGGCCTTTGGAGACAGTGTAACGATCTACAATTCTGGGAAGGTTTTTTTAATTCCCTCTGTATGTGTTGCTTAAATTAACCTGAACATAAGAAGAGCCCACCTGGATGAGGCCCAAGGCCCATCTGGTCCAGCATCCTGTACTCAGAATGACCAAGCAAATGCCCCACAGAGGAGCCTGCAAGCAGGACAGGGGGCCACAGCCCCTCCCTCCCTGCTTGCACTTCCCAGCAACTGCCTCAAAAAGTGGAAGTGTTTTCCTGGCCAAAACTAGTGAGAGTGACCTTTTAAAAGGCCAAATTCTTTATCTCAGAGGCTATTGAATAACCACTGCTTGTCTTCATAGCCTAAGTACAAAGAAAACGGCGGGGGGGGGGCATTTACAAGTCACAGCTATGAGAATCTCCAGGCATCTTCATTCTTCTTTACACATGCGTTAAATAACATACATGGGAAGGGGCTTTAGAGATTGGCAACCCAATCATTATTCATATTTACTCAGAAATTCAGTGGTACATATTCCTAGTTTAGTGTGCATAGGATTGCAGTCTAAGGTTACTTGCTTTTTAGAGATTCAATGAGCTGAAAGTTAAGAACAACCTTTTTAAAAAAAACTTTTGAATTCCCCTCCACCAGGTTTGATGCATGGATCTCTCTAAATAAAGTAATATCTTGCTCTTCTATTGCCTTCCTTTAGAAGCCTGGCAAAGGAATGCCTCTGTGGTATGGGACACAGGCATTGTGGAAGGATGCAATTGCTGGAACCATGGCCAGTTTGCTTATATCATTATTCCTTTAGCGCTTGCTGTTTCAATGTTTCATATCATGTATTTATGACTTCTTCAAATGTGTCAACCACCTTGTGACCATTTGGGAAAGAGCAGTCTAGATTGGTTTAGTGTTTTCAGAAATTCCCTGCCACGAAAATGGAAAAGGGGTGGACAAAGAGAGAAGTAAATAATATTTTGGGGGGGGGGGGGAACCTTTGCTGTTGGAAATTAAATTAGTATTTGTAAACACTGTCAATGGGCAGGCAATTTCTACATGCTGTCAAGCTATATGAAACCTTCCCTCAGAAATCTCATTTTCTGGCCTCTAGACTTGCCAGCATTTTTTGATTGCCAAAGCAATCATCATTATGATGCAAGCCGTAAGATGCTAAATATCATTGCATGACAAATGCTGTAAATCAAATATAATTCCATGACAACTATCAAATACTGCCCAGTATCAAAAGTCAGTATAAGATATTTCAGACAGATATAAAATATTTTCTGACTATTATGCAAAGATACTTGTTTAGAGAGCATCTGAATAATGTTCAACACCAAATTTGCTGTGGAGAATTTGGGAGGGGAAACTGATGTCAGCTCTGTGTGACACGCAACATGCTTCTATCTAATTTTGTTTAGATCCAGTCACTGGAAGCCAAAGGGAATTACAAGGTAGAATTTGAAGAATTTCACCCAGTAGATACATTGTAATTTCACAATTTTCCAGCTTACAAACTGACCAGCAGGTTTACAATATTATGTTCTATCCCCAGCCATGGTTGAAAACATGGAGAATGAGCGTGTGTGCATGTTCTCCTCCTCTGTTGCTTCCTGGTTTGTCAAACCAGCTTGCCATGACACCTGCCCCAGAAAACTGTGGTTTGAGCAATCCTCCAAATGAGAATTGCTGACCAGGATGGAATTGTGTTTGGAACTCTGGTTTGGTTTGCTCAAACTACAGTTTGCTAGATCAAATATCATGGCAAAGCAGTGTGACAAATCAGGAAGTGTTCCATTAAGCTCAACCTCCAGATGGAGGAGGGAAAACACATGCCCACAACTCCAAACAAATTTTTCAAACTTTTTATTAGAACGAAGTCTCCAACTTGCTTTCACATTCGCCTGAGATCAGGATCCCCCCCCCCCCCGGCACGCCTTTTGCCTATTCTCACCTCCCTCACTTTATATGATTTCCCAGATTGCTTTGGTTTCCTAGAAACCCTCTTCCCAATTCAATTTATGCACTAGATGCATGGCAGAAATGTTGTTTTCCAGGAAACGCTGTTACAGAGATCAAATGCTAAGCAGTTTAAGACTGTAGAAATGCCAACTGCCACCCCCACGCCAAATAGTAGAGGATTGTCTCAGCCCAACTGGATGGATTTCAATTGGCCTTTATTAATAAATAAAGGCAACAAATGAGACACAACTCTGTATATCATGTGGAGGAAATGAGACCGACTGTGGTAGAACTACTGTGGTGGATATGCATTGTTTCCATTCACCCAGGCAGAAAGCAATTCCAAAAGAGGTTGTACAGTGACAGCCAAGTTGGCTTATGTGAATCAATATCTAGTGAGCTCACACCTCCGGGTGTCTTTGGACAAAAGTGTCTAATCAAATTTAGCCACATGCTCAAATCAGTTCATTAGGATGTTTTTCACAAGTCTTCTCCCACTGTCTTTTACCTTAACTCTTGCTTTGAGAGGTTTCATTCATCACCAGAGCTGAACTGAATATTCATAACTACTCAAGTTAACTGGCCCAAAGATCCAAAAGGGGATGCCAAGAGACATTTTCACAGGCATTTGCTAAACAATTAAGGGGAAGAAAATTTTATAAATGAGAGACAACTGCTATAGGAAAGATGTGCAAGGTCCTCCTTTAACAATATGCTATAGTAGAAACAGAGGAAGAAAATGCCCCAGTCAGCTGTGCAGCCATCATCCACGTTCTGCTGTAACATCTGAAGCCTCTAAAGATTCATTGAACACAGAGTCATCCCTGGCAGAGTGAAGCATGACCAGACCTTGCCATTTGAGAGAACGATGTACAGCAGAATGAAACACTTTCCTTGGAGGGGGGAAACATATAGAAATACAGGTCACTTTCTTTGCAGATATGTTGTGTCAATGTATTTTTATTATTCACTTATGCTACTTCTCCTTTTATAGTACTGAAATCACATGGCCATTCTTCTCTGTCATCTTCAAGCCTTGGGCATCTCTCATTTAGACAACTGCAATTTTCTCTTGCAGTTTCCAGTGTCTCACCTGGGATTCATCATGTCTATCCCTCACTGTACTGCAGAAATGATTCACCACCCTCACAAAATCCCCATACTTTCTGTCCACTATAGAGTCCTAGGGCCAACTCTATATCCTTCCCTCCCCATCTCTCCACACAGCTCTTCATTCCTCCCCTCCATCAGCTTCTATTATGGGAAGATCTCCTGTTCCCTTAAAAGACTCCATACTCTCTCCTCTATACTTGGAACTGCCTCCCAGACCATCTGCATGATGACACCTCTCTTACTTCATCCCTTCTCAAAAATCACCTTTGGCACAACTACCTCATCCCATACCTTACTGTATAACTCAACCTACCTGTATGCAACTGAAATAACAGCAGATTGCTACCCCTGCCTCCGTTCCCCCCTCCCTCTGTTTCCCCTTTGTCATGGTTTAAACCAGGCATCTTCAACCTCAGACCTCCAGATGTTTTGGCCTACAACTTCCATGATCCCTAGCTAGCAGGACCAGTGGTCAGGGATGATGGGAACTGTAGTCTCAAAACATCTGGAGAGCCGTGGTTGAGGAAGCCTGGTTTAGACGGTAAATTCCTTGGAACAAAGACCTGTTGTCTTCTGTTCTATAAAGCAATATGCACACTGATTGTGCTATATAAATTCACAACAATAATTTATTAGTCTTTTCAAAATCCTTCCCTCAATCAGTGAATGCAGCCTCCTTGAATTCCGATGAAGTTTCTCATGAAACCACCACCAGGTTCATTTCAACTAAGTACTATGTATTTAAAACCAGTGCTGGGCAACCAAAATGGGTGGCCAACTCAGCCATAATTCTTAATAAATTTGCATCTCTTCTGTGTTCAGTGTTAACAGGGCAATTTGTCATCCACTACCAGCACAGATTTCTTGCCAACTAATGCATAATGGTTCCAGGTAGAAAGTCAATTAATAAAATGAATGTCCAGCATGTCCACACGTAAAATTTAACAATTTACAGAACAGAACTGATGACCATTAAACTTTAGCTTCTTTCCCACACAAGCTAACCAGCATAGCAAGACCTGTGACAACTACATTCTTGGGAGTAAGCAATCATGGTGGTGCCTTTTTCCTCTTGGAACTCTGGTATGCCATAATCCCCATTTTCTCACTGTTGTCCTTGATTTCTCTGCTATTAAAAGGGACACAGCAGTGGCTCTTTGGTTCACTCCACAGAGGAGGCCTGAAAAAGAACAGGGCTTAATCTCCTTTCAGAACTTTTTGGTGTTTTTTGATAACCCTTGAGGCCCAAAGAGAAAATAATGAAGTGTTTGTCCCTCACCTCCTGGGGTTTCAGACATGGGCATAGCCATACTCTTGGGATGAGATAATGGAGACTGAGAGAGAGTTCACACTCGCTCACTCCCACCCTTCTGTGTGCCATGGGAAAACAGAAAGCAGCTCAATAAATACAAATACCTCATTGCCACACCCCAGCATTATTAACACATAGCAGCAGAGCTAATCAAACTGGAGGGAGCCATGGATACACCAGTGAAGCAGAAATTTTGGCTCCTACACACCTGTTTTCCATGAAGGTGCTTTGCAGATTGCACCATCTAGTTTCTTTTCCCCTTTTTTTCTTTTGGTAAGAGCTCTTCCCCCAACCCCAACAGATTTTATTGAAACTTTTCATCATGCAATACAACAAAAAGTCATCTAAATAAAAATAAAACAAAAGAGAAAAAAGAAAGAGAGATGAAAACCCAAAGCCCTCTCTCAAAGATGGATCTTAATCCTTGTCTTACACAGACAGGGGCAGGCCCCTCATCGGGGAACTTCCCTTTCTTCTCTCATATATCGAACAGATGGAAAGCTCTTCAATCTGAGCAGGCTGAAAGCAAAGAGTAAGGTTACCGTAACCTCCGTCATAGAGCTTCAGTATGCTGATGACAACGTAGTGTGTGCACGCTCAGAGGATGATCTCCACACCATCCTAAATATCTTTGCAGAAGCTTACAAAAAGCTTGGCCTATCACTCAACATCCAAAAAAATCAAAGTGCTGCACCAGCAAGTACAAAATAACCCCTCTGCAGTGCCACAAATCCAACTCAATGGTGTAACATTGGAAAATACCAATCACTTCTCCTACCTAGGAAGTTATCTTTCCACAAGGGCCAATACTGATGCCGATATTCAGCATTGCTTGAGCTCTGCAATGCGGCTTTCTCCTGATTGAAGAGTGTTTGAGGACCGGGACATTCACAGGGAAACCAAACTGCTTGTTTACAAAGCTATTGTACTACCAACTTTACTATATGCTTGTGAAACATGGACCACTTATAAACGCCATCTCCAACTCCTCGAAAGATTCCACCAATGGTGTCTCCGAAAATTTTTACACATCACTTGGGAAGACAGGCGAACTAATATCAGTGTACTGGAAGAAGCAAAGATTCTTCAACATCAACTTTGTTGAACGGATCATGTTGTGCAGATGCCTGGTGATCGTCTTCCAAAGCAACTACTCTATTCCGAACTTAAAAATGGAAAGCATAATGCTGGTGGTGAACAAAAGAGGTTTAAAGATTGTCTCAAGGCAAATCTCAAAATATATAGTATAAACACTGACAACTGGGAAACAGTGGCCTGCAAGAGCTCCAATTGGAGAAGAACCTTTGCCAAAGGTGTCATGGGCTTTGAAGACACTCAAACTCAGGACCCAAGGGAGAAACATGGTAAGAGGGAGGCACGCCTTGCAAATCCACACCGTGATCAACTCCCGCCTGGAAACCAATGTCCCCACTATGGAAGGATGTGTGGATCCAGAATTGGCCTCCACAGTCACTTACAGACTCATTTTTTAAACCGTGTTTATGGAAGACAATCTTACTCGGCTACGAGTAAGAAGAAGAAGTGGTGGGCCAGAGAAGCCCAGGGGGGCTGGAAGAAGAGGAGAGAGGGGCAAATAGTCCTCCTCCCCACCCCCCAGCCCCAGCCCCAGCCCCAGCCCCAGCCACTGTGCTTACCTTCCCAGAGGCTGCCACCACCACCACCGCTGCTGCTTCTCATGGGTAGGCAGAGTGAGCTCGTCTACTCCACTCTCTGGCCCACAGAAGCACCAGGTGGTGGCGGGGGGTAGATGAGCTGTGCAAAAGTGCTGGCTCCGGAGAGAGGCTGTGTAAAGTGGCGCTCAGCCAGCTCAGCACAGCCCCCTTCCTCGTCTAGGCAGGGCAGGGAGAAGCCAGGAGGAGGGAGGGAGGAGGCGCCGCTGCGGTGTGTGTGTGTGTGTGGGGAATGGAATGGCACAGGAGAAAAAATGGTGCAGCGCGAATGAACAGAATCCCCACAGCGATCCACAGACAGTCCGTGGGCTGGATCCTGAAGGCAATTGGGCCTGATCCGGCCCGCGGGCCTTAGTTTGCTGACCCCTGTTTTAGAACATTGATTTCCCATACTTTCTTTCGACAGCAATTTCCACATTGGCTTGAAAATCTGTTCCACATGCTGTAGGATTCTGTATCTTGTTCCAAGATGCACACTTGCAGTTCATGTGAGGCTCTGTTGGGCATTGTCCAGACCTGTTGGGTCTCACTACATGGCATCACATCAGCTGAGAGCATTTGCTAAAACTAGGAAGGGATACATCTGGGATGAAACACTAAGGAAGCAAACAAAATTAAGCAAATTCCTAATCTGAAAAATGTACAGTGGTACCTCTGGTTACAAACTTAATTAATTCCAGAGGTCTGTTCTTAACCTGAAACTTTAGCTAATGGGGCCTCCTGCTGCCGCCGTGCCGCCACACGATTTCTGTTCTGATCCTGAGGTAAAGTTCTTAATCCAAGGTACTACTTCTGGGTTAGGGGAGTCTGTATCCCGAGGTGTTTGTAACCTGGGGTACCACTGTAGTCACCGTTATTTGTGGACAGAATCCTAAAACTGAATCATTAGCACATCATTATCAATATCCTTAGCTGTAACGCAAAAAGTAGGAAAGTGTACTTTTAAGATTTGTTGCCAAATGATGAACTCCACAACCTGGGTAGAAAATCTAGTACTACAGATGACACACTGGGAAAAAATCAAACAAATTAGCATGCCATCGTTTGTGGCTGAACCGCTATACCATTACTGGTATTTTGCTTGTGTAGTGATTCCATTGGTGTTTTGCATTACATGGCAAAACCATAGGTTCTTTTTCTAAGAAAAGAATTGCTTAATGTGCCAGATGGCACATCTGGAGAAACGAACCAGCAGCCTCAAATGATAAAAATGATAACTCTGAGGCGCACTGGCTGGGCTCCTAAAAGATGACACTCCTCTCAGCATTTCTCCTGAGGGAGAAAAATGTCAATTGCTGCATGATGTGGCCAAAGTTGCATGTTCCTATGGTCCATAATTTCTTAAATATTGGGTTTAACCATACATATTGTTGTGAGGTTTTTTGGGGGGGTAGTATGCGTACTCTGTCCATTTCCCTCCCTCCAAACCCATCCCCTCCATGCCGCCCTAGACGCTGGCAACCCATCCTATGCCACTGGGGCACAATCTGTGTTCTGGTCCGGATCCAAGTGGGCACTACAGTGCACGTAGGAGCCAACTCCCAGGGGCCAAGGGGCCTTCAGCCCCACCAATAAAATATTAAAAGGGGCTACCCCCCCAAAAAAAAGTTGGTGGACATTGCCCTTCTAATGTTGTGTGTGCATTGCGTCATGTGAACAATTATGTGGGGTGGGGCTTACCAGGGTCCCCCTAATATTTAATTCAAGTTGGCACCCCTGACAGAGTATATAGGAAATGATTAGCACAGGGTGCTTAAAAAACCCTCGTAATACATGTTTATGTGAGTCTACATTTGGCTGTATTGTGCTGTATTTGGGAAAAATTCACTTGCTGCTTGGCTTTTGTGTGCAGGTGTTATGTCATTGTATTTTCATGTTTTAAAGTCTTGTGTGCACGTTTGTGAGGGCCGAGTGCTTTTACAAGTGAGATTTTTAAACACACAAACAAACATGATTCTGTCTAACTCTTTCCTTCCATCTCCCTCTTCACCCATTGCTTTCCTGCTTCCTCTGTTGGCCGACCCTCATCCCCTCTATGCAGTAAATCATAGATATAAATCTATGATTTCTGCATTGCAGTGGGTGGACTAGATGACCTTTGGATCCCTTTGGATTCCTTCCAACTATACAATTCTATAATTCTATGAACTTCATTAAAGCTGCACATTTCTCCAGATGGTATGGCTTGCTTTAAAAGGAGAACAATAGAGCCCAATACTTAAGGAACTTACATTTCCCCCATTCAGACAGGCTTTTTGCAGAGCTTAGATTTCAATCTATGCCCTCTGCATACCTGGATGGAAGATAACAGCAAATTCCTGTGTAATTGTGGTGTTTGCCATGCCAAAGATGTGATGTAGTTTATCCTGAGATACCCACTGTTCAATGGGCTGAGATGTGTCACATTTTCTGCCCCCATGCATCGGTTGGAATTATAACTTTCATTATTTGTAGTTTCACAGATGAAAACGTATTGCCTCTTGGGTGAACGTTACAAAGGCTTGGGATGAAGTAATGTGTTGTATATCTTTTACAAACTATCGCATGAGTATCTTTATAGTTAGAGGCTACCATAGTAAACTATGGGCATCATCCAGTGAAAGCTAAGCATTCTTAAGTCTTATTGGTTTTATTTCAGTGATTAAGTAAGTCATGAAAATATTTCATGATAATAATAAATGGAACTTAAACATTGTTTGATGTGGGACAGAAAGGGTGGTGCCTTACATAAGTAGCCTAAGTTAGGTCCACAAATTTTGATGACTCTAGTCTAAGTAAAACTTAGCTGAACACCACCCACTGTGTCCAAATAGCATATTGTTAACTGCCACAGGTGTTAGCTGTCACCTCCAGCTTCCAACAGCAGAAGGAGATGGAAATTAGATGGTCCCATGTGTGTAGAATGGATTGTTACCACTTCAGATTGCAAATAGGGGAATCATTTTTAAAATTGTTCCTCTATGTAAACAAACAAACAAAACCAATCCTAGAATAGCAGGCAACAAACTGGGGATAGAAACTCTAGCCACAATATGGCAATGTGCCAGGGAAATAACAATAAGTTGGGGCCAGAGCAAGCTAGTTACATTTTTGTCAATGGGAAGCTAGCTATTAATTTCAATAGAACTGTTATGCTAACTTAAAATAATTGCTAACTGGCTGTGGATCCAACACAATACTCTCAGCCCAATCTTTTGTTTGAAATACCTCTTCACCATTCAGTTGTTGTTGTTGTTGTTGTTGTTGTTGTTGTTGTTGTTACATTTATATACCACCTTTTTCTTCCAGGGAGCACAAGGTAGTATACATGGTTCTTCTCCTCCCCATTTCATCCTCACAACAACCCTGTGAGGTAGGTTAGGCGAAGAGATGGTGGCTGCCCAAGCTGAGTTTCATGGCTCAGTGGGGATTTGAATCCTGGTCTCCCATGTCATAGTCAAACCATTGCGCCACACTGGTGTCAGGTACAGAGACAGCAACGTGCCCAGTGCCATCCCATGAGCTGAGCAGAGGCAGCCTGATGTTGGTTTTGGAGATGGGAAACTTGGGTCTGAACTTCTATTTCTCCTCTGCTTTCACTTGGTAGCAACAGGCAATTTGCTCTTTGGCCCTTGGTATGTAAACTGCCACATCCATGATAGATTCAGAACCGGCATGTATCGCTGCTGCTGCTGCTGCTGTTTTGCATGGACTTAAAGAGAAAGGTAAATGTGCAAAATTAAGTAATAAATGCAGTGTCTGGGAGACCAAAGAAAGGCCATGGGAAGGTCAGAAAGTGAACCAACCAGCATCTCCAACCTGGCCTCCACAGCAGGTTCCACATCCTCCTCCTCCTCTTTACCCAGACTTGCCTACGCCCTTGAGAAACTCCTGTCCCCAGCATGACCTACATTTCCAGCTGGTAAAGCCTTCTGGCATTCCCCACAATGTCATGAGGGAAATTGCAGAAGGCATTTTGAAAAGAAAAATATCTGGTCACCCTAACTTAGCTTCAGCATAAACAAAGACAAACTAAACAACACAAACATGTGGAACAAAAACAAAAGAATACCCAAACCACTTTATTGGAAACATGTCTTGAGTCTTAAAGACATTCATTGAAATTCAGGGACACAAAACACCCAAAAAATACCCCCAACATGTCCAAACTCATCCCTTTCGCTCCTCCAATCTGGGTTCCATCATCTTCTCCCATACCCAAAAAGTTGTGGTGTCCGTAGGAGTATGAAACAACTTTGGTGTAACCACCAGAAGGAACTTTCCGTCTGGCAGAGGAAAGCCATGTGTTCTCCAGGAACCAAGTTTTGCAGTCATAAAATGTTTTTCAATAGCAACCATGTGACAGGCAGTCCTCCAGACTGAAAATAATAATTTATTTTTGGAGACTGGGTATGTAATGCCACTGGGAAGTAATCATGGCTAGCCCCACCCTGAAGGCCAGATGTCAGGGACAGGCAGGAGTCCGAGGGGGGGGCAGAGGAGGCAAGGGGCAGGAGGAGGATCTAGGGCCAGTGATTTGTGGGGTTCTGCACCACCCCTGAGGCAGAGGAAAGAGGAAGAGGCCAGGCAGTCAGAGATGGGGGAACAGGCAGAGGAAGAAATGCAGGAAGGCACAAACGGGGAAGAGACAGTCCCAGAGAGAGTCCAGTCTTTAGAATCTCCTCCATCCTCTCTCCCACTGTCTCCAAGGACAAGGAGGAGCTTAAAGTGAGAAGAGCAGCTGGAGATGCCGCACAGAAAAAGTCGCTGGTTGCTTGCATGCACCACACCAGAAGGAGTTTAGTGTGCTGAAAGGAGCGTGGTCGTGCTCTGGCTCCAACTGTCTGGGGTCAGAGCACAAGTCTGAAGAAGGAGGTGCCCAGCTAGCTAACTTGCAGGAGTGGTGCATGTGATTCTTGCACCTCAGGAGCTGGTGTAATTGAGTGCTTTGGCAGCAAAGAACTAAACTTCCAATTTTGTGTCCTCCTTGGGGCTGGGGGGCTGGGTGTGCTCAGGACACCAGGGTACATTAAAAGCAGAGCTTTACAGTGCAGTTGTTGCTGGACTGTGCCATTCAATGAGGCACAGTAAGGAGGTCAGTGAGAAAACTGCACATCAGAAAGAAGCGTTCCATTCGGGCTTCCATTCTGACACGGTCGTTTTATATCCTGGCCACCTGGTGCAATTTGATGGCTGTCAAATTACCGGTAACTGTGAGACATCATAGCAGAAATCTTCACATAATTCGGTTGTCTTTGCTCAGAACCAAACTAATGTTCCTCAGTGCAATTTTATCCTTAACTAATGCCTTGTTCATGGGACGTGGGTGGCGCTGTGGGTTAAAGCCTCAGCGCCTAGGGCTTGCTGATCGAAAGGTCGGTGGTTCGAATCCCCGCAGCGGGATGCGCTCCCGTTGCTCAGTCCCAGCGCCTGCCAACCTAGCAGTTCGAAAGCACCTCCAGGTGCAAGTAGATAAATAGGGACCACTTACTGGCGGGAAGGTAAACGGCGTTTCCGTGTGCAGCTCTGGCCCACCAGATGCAGCTTTGTCACGCTGGCCACGTGACCCGGAAGTGTCTCCGGACAGCGCTGGCCCCTGGCCTCTTAAGTGAGATGGGCGCACAACCCCAGAGTCTGTCAAGACTGGCCCTTACGGGCAGGGGTACCTTTACCTTTCCCTTTTTAATGCCTTGTTCATTCATTCTCTACTATGGTACCAGTTGGATCGCTCAGTTGGTTAGAGCGTGGTGCTGATAATGTCAAGGTCACAGGTTTGATCTCCATATGGGATGGCTGCATATTCCTGCCTTTTAGGGTGTTCAACTAAATGATCCTCAGGGTCACTTACATTCTATGATTCTATTATTTTCTGGACCCAGGATACTGTATGTGAATCAGGTCCCCCATGCAACACAAAAGAGAGGACAGAAAATAGCATATCCTGATTTAAGTGTGCAGACGAATTAAAAGAAAAGTGCAAGAATAAACCAAGCCAAACATCACCATGATGTCCTCCTTAGCAGAGCTATGACGAGCGTAAACGACTGCTGGACAGGTCACCAATTAATACGTTACATGATGGCTATCAATATTATATCTCAACACAGGTTTCAAGGAAGGAAACCAAGGTGCAGAATGAACACTCAAGCCCTTCAAGATCCCATAAAGCAGGATTGCTTCCAAGTGACTCTTAAGGACCACCTGCTTTTAGAATTCCTTGATAACATCGAGGAACACTGGACCAAGCTAGAAACATCCATTATTGCAGCTTCCGAACAAACTACTGGATACCAAACCAAGAAGCACCAGGACTGGTTTGATGAGAATGACAGTGAGATTGAAGGCATTATCGACAAGAAAAGGAAGGCCTTTCAGATCTGGCAGAGATAGAAACTGCGCCACTAAGGAAAAAAACCTATTCCAACACTAAGGCTGAGGTTCAAAGAAGAACCAGAGAAATAAAGAACTCCTGGGGGATTAAAAAAAACAACTCAAGAGATCCAGCACTTAGCCAACACTCATGTCATTAATGGGCCAAAAATCATGGCATATGCTCAATAGTTAGTGCCACACTTCTACAGTGGTACCATGGTTTTCAAACAGCTTAGTTCCTGATCAACTTGGAAATCGAACACTGCAAACCCGGAAGTCAGTGTTCCAGTTTGCAAACTTTGCTTTGGAAACCAAATGTGCTCCTGAGCTTCCAATGCAGTGTTCTGATGTGTTATTTGGTGCTTTTGTTTTTGCTATTTTTTGTGTTTTTGTTTGTGTGACTTTTTTGTTTTTGTGACTGTGGCTTGCTCTTCGTTTTATGGGACTCTGGCTTGTGACTTTTCGTGACTGGAACCCAGCTGAGCTACTGATTGATTGTGTGACTGTGGAAATGGATAAAAGCTGATGACTATCAGCATTGCAGGTAAGAAAAAAAATTAAGTTAAATTTTTATCATCTACAGTACTGTCTTATTTGTTTTACAGTACAGTACATTGATTATTCCTTTCATTTTATGGATAATTGTCTTGTTAGTAAAATTCATTTTAAATTGCTGTTTTAGGGGTTGTTTTTGAAAGTCTGGAACGGAATAATCTGTTTTGCATTATTTTCTATGGGAAAACTTGCCTTGGTTTTGGAATGGACTTCTGGAACAGATTAAGTTTGGGAACCAAGCTACCACTGTAAAAGATAGAGAAGCTATTGCATTGCTCTTGAAAGAACATTACCGGCATCTCCTTAACTGCAACTCCCCCATAGCTGCTGAGATCCTCTCACAAATCCCACAAAAACAAATTAGAGGGGAGCTTGCAATATCTCCAAATCTGGGAGAGTTGTGTACAGCTGTTAACCAAATGAAAAACAACAAAGCCAGCGAAGCTGATGGGATACCTGCCGAAGTCTTCAAAGTGGGTGGAATTGAACTTACACAACAATTTCACAAGCTCATCAAAAAAATCTGGGAGAAAGAGATCTCAGCAGACTTTTTGTACCTTTTTGTAACTTACAGTCTAGTTTTTAAGTTGCTAAGCTTTTAAATTGGGCTGAGGTCTACTCTTGCACTTTTTCATTTAATTCATCTGCCTCTTCTTCTCTTTCTTCTTTGGTGATCACTCATAGCCAAGTAAGATTCTCTTCCATGAACACGGTCTTAGCAGTGAGTCCATAAGTGACAGTGGAGGCCAATTCTGGATCCACACGTCCTTCCACAGTGGGGACATAGGTTTCGGGCCAGGAGTTGATCATGGTGAGGGTTTGCCAAATGTGCCTTCCTCTGAGCTCATTTCTCCTTTTGGCCCTGAGTTCATGCTTCTTCAAAGTCCATGACACCTTTGGTAAAGGCTGTTCTCCAAATGGAGCACTCGTAGACCAGTGTTTCCAAGTTATCAATATTTCTACTACATTTTTTAAAGATTTGCCTTGAGAGCATCTTTAAAGCTCTTTTGTTGTCCACCGGTATTTCGCTTTCCATTCTTGAGAATAGAGTAGTTGCTTTGGAAGACGATAATCAGGCATCCAAACACCATGACCAGTCAAATGAAGTTGATGGTGAAGAATCATTGCTTAGACACTGGTGATCTTTGCTTTTTCCAGTACACCTTTAAGTTGGATTTGTGGTACTACAGAGGGGTTGTTTTGTGCTTGTTGGTGCAGCACTTTGGTTTTTTGGATGTGAGTGATAGGCCAAGATTTTTGTAAGCTTCTGCAAAGATGTTTAGGATTGTTTGGAGGTCATCCTCTGAGCGTGCACACACTACGTTGTCATCAGCATACTGAAGCTCTATGACGGAAGTTACAGTAACATTACTCTCTGCTTTCAGCCTGCTCAGACTGAAGAGCTTTCCATCTGTTCGATACAGGATTTCTACTCCGGTGGGGAGTTTCCCTTCAACAATGTGTAGGCTCATGGAAATGAAGATAATACATAGAGTTGGAGTGATAACACAACCCTGTTTAATGCCTGATCCTACTGTGAATGGTTCACTTTGAGAGCCATTGTTATCCGCAATTGTTACTGCCATATTATTGTGGAGGAGCCAAAGGATGTTTACAAATTTATCTGGGAAGCCAATTTTCAGAAGGACAATTCGCAGAGCAGTGCAATTTACTGTTTTGAGAGCCTTGGTCAGGTCAATAAATGCCATATAAAGAGGTTGGTTTTGCTCTCTGCATTTTTCTTGAAGCTGTTGAGCAGTGAAAATTATATCCACTTTTGCCCTAGAAGGTCAAAAACCATTTTGGGATTCAGGAAGGGTAGCCTCAGATATAGTTAGGAAACAGTTTGCTAAGATCCTTGCAAGAATTTTGCTGGCTGTAGCTAATAATAAAGAGATGCCTCGACAATTTCTGCAGGCTGTTCTATCACCTTTTTAAAAAAGAATGGTGATTTTGGCAACAAAGTCTGCAGCATTAGGAAAATAGGGCAGAATATAGGCAGCAAAATGCCTTGTAATGTATTGAAAGCTCTTACAATCAACATTGTCTTTGTGGTACAAAATCTGACATATTATCAAGATCTTGCTAAGAAGCTTAATGAGTGCAGCAAACAAAGTTGGACCGTTACAGCTTGTTATTAGCTCTGTTCCTACAGCCTAACACAGTAAACCTATTCAGCGAAGGAGAAGAAAGGTGAACCACAGCAGATTGCTGCTGGTTAGATAGCAGCAGGGATTTTTGTACAACTCCTGAGCCTAACTCATTGTTGAACTGTCTGAGCAGTGACAACCTGGAATTTCAGCAGCATGGCCATTAAAAAGGTCTAAAGCTATTTTTTAACATGCCCCAGGCTTTACTAATCAGTGCCAATCACAGATCAGATACTGTGGCGCATCCAAATATTTTAAGGTGTTATTTGTATTCCCATTGTCTTCAGGGTATTAAAAACAGAACAAAAACATCTTGTATTAGAGATCTATTCACCATAAAATATTTTTAAAATATTCTTAATGAGCCAAAATAATCTTTAGGTGAGAGCCTCTGGCAGATACCATCTTAATCAGGAGGTACATTTTGCACAATATAGGAATCAGACCTTTAGAATTGTGGCAACTACCCTTTAGAATCCACTCCCCCCCCCCCCCTTTGGATATTTATTTATTTATTTACTGCATGTATATATCACCTTTCCTCAAAGGAACTCAAGGTGACATGCGTGGTTCTATTCCTCCCTAATGGTTAGGCTGAGAGGCAGTGACTGCCCAAGGTCACCCAGTGAGTTTCATGCCAGGGAATCTGAACCCTCGTCAAACACTTTTACCACTACACCATACATATTAGTCAGGTATTGTCTCTATTGGGGTTTGGAGCTTATTTGCTTGCAAAAGACCTTTATCTACCAACAAGCCTTTTAAGTCGAGATCTTTCCCAGTTTGGATCTGTACTGAGATTGTTTTTAAATGTTTTACTTTTTTTCACCCATTGTGTGTTTGCTGCTGTTGTCTCCCTTTTGGAGAAAGGGTGGGATATAAATTTAACAGAATAAAATATAAAAATTATCAGAAGCACCTTAACAAAGTTTTGGGCAACAAGATTTGTTAACCTTTCTTATAGTCAAACATGGGTATTCCAAGATATCTAATGTAGTCTTTCTCAAAATAGGAAGTTACTTTTAAAGTACACATACAAGCTCAATTCAGGCCAAGGCAATAAGGCCAAAACATTAGAGGAGGGGGGCCACACAAGCTGTTTGTATTTATGCTATTACATAAGTTTCTCTGTACTCCTCAATTTTTGAACATATCTTAACTGAACAAACCCAGAACCATTCCTTGACCAATCCTGTGCCAATAGGTTGATCATTGGAAGTATCTTAGATAGCAGCTATAATTTGAACTAACTGCTAATAATCTTGGTGCTTTCAGAAAAGCCTCCACAGGGCTTACTTCCAAGTCTTCCGAATCAGATTCTAAAGTGGATTAGAATCAATGTAATAAGAAGCACCTTTGTTTACAAGTGTAAGCCAGGAATGGGGGCCATGGAGTCTAGATTCAACACACAAAGCAATTTATCTGGACCCTGAGTAGATACTGACTGGGCCTGGTCAACTGGAACACATTTCACCAGTCTCGAAAATGTTTCTGAGCACAGCTGAAATTACTAGCTCACCTTTCATGCCCAAACATTTTGGGACTTTAAAGAACCACCTTCTCCCATGTGAACCTTTCCCTGTATTAATATAATCCTTAGAGGCCCATCTCTAGGTTTCACCTACCAGCTATTGCCTAGGCCAGTGTTTCCCAACCTTGGGTCTCCAGCTGTTTTTGGACTACAACTCCCATCATCCCTAGCTGGCAAGACCAGTGGTGAGGGATGATGGGAACTGTAGTCCAAAAACAGCTGGAGACCCAAGGTTGGGAGACACTGGCCTAGGCACAGGGTTTTTTCAGTTGTGGCACCCAGGCTTTAAAATGCTTACCCCAGAGAGGCTTGCCTAATGGAGACTATGGTGTTTTTCTGCACCAGGTGAAGACATTTCTATTTCCCAGTACCTTCTAAATCTTAGTTTTCACATGGCTACTAACTGTTTTGCTAGTTTCAATCATTTGTAATTGGTATTGTTGTTTTAAATTATTGTAATTAACAAATAAATACATTCTTGAAACATTTCCCCTAGTGCCTTCATTAGGCACCAGGCAAAAACATTCCTCTTCTCCCAGGCCTTTGACTAATTAGATGATCTATGGCCTTTTAAACTGGGGGGGGGGGGTGTTATTGCTTTTGTTTGTTGTTATGGTATGTATTTTTGTATTGTTTGATGCAAACCGCCCAGTGATCTTCTGATGAAGGGTGGTATAGAAATTCAATATAATAAAAACATCATCATCATTTCCCTTTACATGCAATTTCCACCTTGGGCCCAAAGGCCTCCGTTCCATAATTCTGAAGTACTTACTGCTTCATGGGACCATATTTAATACAAAGTCTGACTTCTTTGTGAGGGGAGTGGATCAGTTTGTGAAGCAAAATGCCCCCACAGCACTTCATGGTGGGTTGGGTCTTTTTTCTGCTACACGTAATTCAAGAAGGTTCTAAGATGCAACTTTTTTCTTTTTAAGGACAAGGCAAAAGAGACAAAGAATGCACATGTCCACTCCAGCAAAGAGAGAGAAAAAAGACAGGCTGGGACCAGTAACCAGGAGTGCTCAGGGCTTGTCAAAGCATTCCAGACTTCCTCTCAGAGGTGTCACTGCCCTTTGCTAACCAAAGAACAGACTTGTCAATGCAACCCTCTGGATTCTGGGGTTTCTGTTTTGTCACCTATTCCTGCAATCTCCCCAGGGGATCTGCTAAACAAGCCTCAAGTTTTTAAACAAACAAGACTTTAATTGAGAAGCACATGCAGAGACAGAAAGAACTAGCCAGCCGATTGGAATTAATAATAATAAAAAGGAACATATTTAGAAGTGTTCATAAAAGAAGGAGAGGAGGGGGGGAGGCGATGGGCCCCAAGAATACGTCATACCTGTAAGCACACAGTATTACTCCTTTCATAAGATCCCCTTGATGAAATGTGTAGGATTTGACTGCACCCTGTGAAGAGCTGCTTTTCCCAACAAGCTTTTCCCAGGGTGTTGAAAAGCTATCATTCATAAAAAATTATTGAGGGGGAAGGAGGTAGCAAAGGGGAGTTCAGAAGGCCACTAGCTCCAGTCGAAACTACAGAATAAGGTTCTCTGTAGAGCGAGCACCTGTTTTGCAGCCTCCACAAAAGCTGAACTAGAAAGCCTAAGATCCCAAACAGGGGGCGGAGGGAGAGAGAAAATATCTAAATGAGAGCTTGTTCTTGTGTCAAAATACGAGTTTTAACCCACGGACTGCTGCATGAAGTCTACTCTAGAGTGAAAGGATTCACATTTGCAATAAATATGTATCAGGCAGAGACGCACACAAAAGTTGAGTGGAATCTAGCCTAAGGCAAGCTTTGTCAGATTCTTGTGATACCAATGGGAAGTTAAGTATTTGCTTAAGCCTTGGCCACTGAAATCAATGAGACCTAAGAATGCTTAGCTTTAGGAGGCTAATGTCTGTTAGTACTAACAGTGTTTATTAATTAATTCAGTGGAAGGATCAGGTTTATTGTGATGGTGAGGGGTAACCTCAGATTAGGCTGATACACTAATTACTACTCCTGAAAAGGACGTTTTGCCACAGTTGTCCAACTCCACTTTGGTATGATTCATTTAGTACACCAATTTAGTGTTCATATTACAGATAGGTAGCCGTGTTGGTCTGCCATAGTCAAAACAAAAAAAATTCCTTCCAGTAGCACCTTAAAGACCAACTAAGTCAGTTCTTGGTATGAGCTTTCGTGTGCATGCACACTGAAGAAGTGTGCAGGTATCTGAAGAAGTGTGCATGCACACGAAAGCTCATACCAAGAACTGACTTAGTTGGTCTTTAAGGTGCTACTGGAAGGAATTTTTTTTAGTGTTCATAATAATGGAAGTAGCTTTGCTGTCCTTAACTGCTGCAGAGCAGAAAACAAAATATCAGGAAATGTATTAGAATATTTGGCAGCATGTTTCATGTTGGTCCAATATGGAATTAAGAGTCAGTGGTGCTATTCAGCTAATTTTGCTCAGAATCAACCCACTGAAATAAAAAAACACAACTAAGTTGGATCCATTCATTTTACTAGGTCTACTCTGAGTAAAACTTAAACTTCCCCACCCACAGGCTTGTATCCAACATTTGCAGGACTCCCCCCCCCCTCCCCTACCTGTGTGTCCCCAGGCTCTCTGAATATGCTCTGAAGTGTTGGGAACCCCCAGAATAGATGGGGGTGGGTTTCATGGAGAGAACAAATGTGTTTACTTTTTTAACTGAAATGATCTAGTTTTCATGGTTAAAGAACTCTATGCATGTTTGTAGCTTAAGAGCACAGAATATATTTTGTTTTTTTTAATAGATATTTATTAAAGATTTTCTTGATATAATAGAAAAAAACAGAGAAAATAACATATAACTTTACAATAGCCATATTTTCTTCGCTTCTTTGGACTTCCTCACATTCCAAGTTTATCAAACTTTACCCAGCAATTTATCACCTTGTTTCAATTCTTATTTTATAATTTCCCAGTATTGTGTCCCTAATTTTAGATATTTTTACCCAAACCTTAAAAGCTTAATTTTAGCATAATATTTATCCAAAATTTATCTTTTCTTATATTTTCACTTATCTTCATATTCCTTTCAACTAACTTAATGGTGCCATCTTATTTATAATCTTACATCTTTCTTAACATTCATACAATTTACAATATTTTTGTAAATAGACCTTAAATTTCTTCCAGTCCTCCTCCACAGACTCTTCTCCCAGGTCTCGGATTCTGCCAGTCATTTCTGCTAGTTCCATATAGTCTATCAGTTGCATCTGCCATTCTTCCAGTGTGGGCAAATCTTGGGTTTTCCAGTGTTTGGCGACAAGTATCCTTGCTGCTGTTGTTGCATACATAAAAAATGTTCGGTCCTTCTTTAACACCCCCTGGCCGACGATGCCTAAAAGAAAGGCCTCTGGTTTCTTAAGAAAGGTATACTTAAATACCTTTTTCAACTCATTATATATCATTTCCCAGAAAGCCTTAACTCTAGGGCAGGTCCACCAGAGGTGAAAGAACGTTCCTTCAGCTTCTTTACATTTCCAACATTTATTGTCAGTCAAATGGTATATTTTTGCAAGCTTGACTGGGGTCATGTACCACCTATATATCATTTTCATAATATTTTCTTTCAAGGCATTACATGCCGTAAATTTCAAACCGGTGGTCCATAACCTTTCCCAGTCAGCAAACATGATATTGTGCCCAATGTCCTGTGCCCATTTTATCATAGCCGATTTAACCGTTTCATCTTGTGTATTCCATTTTAACAGCAAGTTATACATTCTTGAAAGTACCTTAGTCTTAGGTTCTAGCAATTCCATTTCCAACTTTGATTTTTCCACCTGGAATCCTATCTTTTTATCCAACTTAAAGACCTCTTTAATCTGAGGATAATGTAGCCAATCTCGCACTTTATCTTTTAGTTTTTCCAAACTCTGCAGCCTCCAATTATCTCCATCTTTTTCTAATATTTCCCAATATTTCGGCCATTTGGCCTCCATATTGAGTCTTTTCCGGGCCTTAGCTTCTATTGGTGATAACCACCTTGGGGTCTTGTTTTCCAATAAGTCTTTATATTTTGTCCAGACATTAAACACTGCTTTCCTGACAATATGGTTCTTGAAAGCCTTGTGACTTTTAACCTTGTCATACCACAAATATGCATGCCATCCATAAGCATTGTTAAAACCTTCCAGATCCAAAACATCAGTGTTTTCAAGAAGCAGCCAATCTTTCAACCAGCAGAAAGCTGCTGATTCATAATACAACTTTAAGTCTGGCAGGGCAAAGCCCCCTCTTTCTTTAGCATCAGTTAGTATCTCGAACTTAATTCTGGGCTTTTTGCCCTGCCAGACAAATTTGGAAATATCTCTTTGCCACCTCCCAAAACACTCCATTTTGTCCACAATCTGTAAAGTCTGGAACAAAAACAGCATTTTTGGCAATACATTCATCTTTATAGCAGCAATTAGGCCCGACAAGGAAAGTTTCAATCTTGACCTACCTTCTAAATCCCTTTTAATTTCTGACCAACACTTTTCATAGTTATCCTTAAATAGACTCAGATTTTTAGCTGTTATGTTTACCCCTAGGTATCTTACTTTTTTACCATGTTTAACTCTGTCTCTTTCTGAAACCTTTCTGATTCTGAAGGTGTCAATTTTTTCCCCAATACCTTAGTTTTCTGCTTATTAAGTTTAAATCCCGCCACCTGACCAAACTCCTGAATCAATTGTAAAACCCTTTTCGTACTAGATTCTGGCTCCTGTAGGGTCAAAACCAGGTCATCTGCAAAAGCTTTAAGTTTGTACTGTTTCGCTCCGACCTGAATTCCTTCCACCAACCGGTCCCCTCTAATCATATTCAAGAGCACCTCCAGGACCGAAATAAATAACAAAGGAGAGATAGGGCAACCTTGTCGTGTTCCCTTTTCAATTTTGAACTCTTCCGTCACCACATTGTTCACTATCAATTTAGCCTTTTGTTCTGAATAAATTGCGTCTATCCCATTCTCAAATCCCCGTCCCACTCCCATCCCTTCCAAGTTTTTCTTCATAAACTTCCATGAAATGTTATCAAAGGCCTATAAATATAAACACTGGTCTATAAATATTAACACTGCTTTTGTATTAATATTTGTTTGCAAAAGTTCCAAAATGTCAATAATGTTCCTTGTGTTAGCAAACAAATGTCTACCTGGGAGAAAGCCTGCCTGGTCCTTATGAATTACTTCATTTAAAACTTTTTTAAGTCTACTTGCTAAAATGTCTGCAAATATTTTGTAATCCACATTTAGGAGGGAGATGGGGTGGTAATTCTTAAGTTGTGTCTTTTCAGTTTCTAGTTTCGGTATCAATGTGATGAAAGCTTCTTTCCACGATTCCGGTGCCTTCTTTCCCTCCATAATTTCATTGCAAACCTCCATTAATGGATGTATCAGATAGTTTTTCAATGACTTATAGTATTTGGAGGTAAGCCCATCTGGCCCTGGAGACTTGCCCAATTGCATGTTCTGAATGGCTTCTTCGATCTCTTGTTGTGTTATTTTATAATTCAGGATTGTTCTATTTTCTTGAGACAGCTTTGGTAGACCATTCTTTATCAAAAATTGTTCTATCTCAACCTCATTTTGCGGCCCTTGAGTGTAAAGTTGTTTGAAATATCTCTGGAAACACTTTCTGATATCTACTGGATTCTGAATATTTCTTCCTTCAATCTCTAAGTTTGTGACCGTATTTAGCTTTTGTCTCTTTTTCAACTGCCATGCTAACAGTTTTCCACATTTATTTGCCGATTCAAATGATCTTTGTTTCATTAGCTTAACTTTCCACTCCACTTCCTGGTTTATCAATTTAGAGTATTGTGCTTGATAAAGTTTAATTTCTCTCAAAATCTCCTTTGACTTCGGTCTCGATCTTAACTTCTTCTCACATTCTTTAATTTTCTCCAGGATCTTGTCTTTTTTCTCATTCTGTGCTCTTTTCTTTATGGTGTTCTGTTGTATCAGAAACCCCCTCATAAACGCTTTACTTGCGTCCCAGATGATTCTTTTTTCCACCGTAGTGTTCAAGTTTATCTCAAAATAGTCCTTCAAAGCTTTTTGGGCCTTTTTAGTAATCTCCTGATCTCTAAACAAATTGTCATTCATCTTCCATCTGAAGGAGCCGGTTGGAGTTAGTCTCATATCCATCTTTACGGCATTATGGTCGGAGCAGGTCTTTGGGCAGATTTCCACTTTTCTTGTCTTAGGTGCCAGACCTCTAGTTATCCATATTTGGTCAATTCTTGTCCATGTCAGTTGGGCTTCAGAAAAGAATGTTCCTTCTCAGAATATATTTTGTTGTTTGTGGAAAAACATGGAGAGAACTGGTCTGTAATATATTTGGCAATAAAATAAAAAGGTAAAAAGAACTTGCCCTATGCCATCAGGCAAATTTATATATGTTTCCATAGACTCTCAAGTATCAAGGTGACATATTATTGATGATTGCACCACTACCCAACCTTGTCCTAGGACTCTGATATAACATTTGATTCCGTTTGTTTTATAATGAATTAAAAATGTTAAAATACCCAGTTATCAAAATAAACTATTTGGATTGTTGCATTATGCTTTGAAATGAATTAGCATTAGACTGTTAGCATACTGATGTATTGATATGCATTTTTGCCGTCGCGTTGAAAAGTCCCTTTGGGCTCACAGTTGAAACTGAGATAATAAATGCGCAGTGTCATCTATGTGCCTACTGCTGTAGAGTACAAGAGCACAGCTCCTTGCTCCTAAGAACTTGCAGCGTAAAATTCGCCGAGGAGAAACAGAGGAAGGAGAAGGAAGCATGGGGGAAATGTGTGTTTGTTTTCATTTCCTCTTTAATAATCGTTTGCCTGATATTGCATGTCAGTAAACTTGAAAATGATGTTTTACCTTGTTTTGATAAGAGTTCCTAAAGATCCGTGGAAAAGTTCAATACAAATGTTGGACTCTCAGTATAAAGAAAAACCTTGAAGATCATGTCAGCATTCTAAAGTGAGTTTGACTTTTTAAAAGTTCATACCTTGGGGGGGGGGGGCAAAAGTTCTTTTTAGTTTTAAATTTAATGTGGGGGAAAGAGGAAATTATCCTTCTGTATAAGCAATTTTAATTAAAGCCACAGCCAACCAAAGAAAGCTTTCATAAATTGATTGTCTGATAGAAATTTCTACAGGTAATGCCAATAAAGTGCTGACCAAAACAGATATGCAATACTTTTGTGTCATAATGTAAAGAAACTGCAAAAAAGCAAACCAAAAAACTCCATTGTTTTCCTCAAAGATTTTCTAATATTTTAAGCCTTTCAAGGACAAAAATACTCTTCAGAGAAGCATTTTATCAGAACCTTGGACAGCACTGCTGAGACTCTTCGTCTTATTTTGCCCCAAGATGTTTTGCATTTATTGTGCTTCATGAAATTCTGAATTTACAATCTTCCACTTTGATCCAAATATTGAATTTCATGTAAGTTGCATTTATATTGTGGAACCTACCATGCCAGAATGACCAAATTAGAAGCATTTTAAGGAATATTTAACATATTTCAAAACAAAACAAAACCATTTTTCAGTCAGCTTCAGACTGATTTTGCTTTTAAAGAATAATTGTTAGTGAAGGGAAATAATTTAGAAATATTTCTTTATAATGGCATTTTTAAAAAGCCCACAGCAAGTCAACAGTTACCAAAAGGCACAGTGTACAATTCAATTAAATAATGGATTCATACCTTTCTATCTGATTTTTGTAAAAGATAGCACACACTTTCTGCTAGGATTCAGTTACCCATTATCATGAAAACCCCAATCCTCACTTGCTTTTAAAGAAAAGGTGGAGAAAACTGATCTCTTTTGTTTAATAAGATTGCCACAAGCCTTGATCTGACTACTCTCTTTCCTTTCAATCTTGTTAAGGCATTTTCCTATCATTAGTTGATGCCCTATATTAATCCTCAAGCCTGCAAAGCACACCCCTCAGAAAACAGAAGACCACGGAAGGAGGACAGGGAAGCTGTTGTGCTCAAAAGAATTAATCCATCCTGGAAAATCAAGAGCTAATCAACCTCAATACAGTAATCAGCATGTTTTCCACTGTAAAAGTCTTGCATTTTCTACTTAGAACTGAAATTTTACCCACTACATATTTTCAACAAACAAGCAAAGGAGAAAATGCTTCTCTATCCCTTTGTTCTTCCTAGCCTCTTATATATGGACTAGATAATCCTTGGGGTTCCTCCCAACTACAGTTCTATGCTTCCTGATTCTGTGGGCATGTGCAGAGCCCACAAGTTGACACTCTTCAATTGCAGCCACTGACACAAAGGAGGAAAAGCAGAACCCATTTTTAAAAATATTGCATGCCATCTGGGTATACTTGTTGCACAGAATTTTTACTGACATTCTGAACTGCATTTTCCTTCCAGCAACCATTTCCCAGAAACATGCTTTAAATATTAACTATCAGTTGCAAATATCTACAGTGCAACACTTTGCATGTCTACTCAGAAGTAAGTCTCAATACAATTATAGCCTCAGGTACACATAAGATTACAATGCTGAAGTTTCAAAATTCCAGTTGAATCTGTAATACTGTCTTTTTTCACATTCTCCACTAAAACTAAAATAAATATTTAAAGGGGTGAAAAGAAACATTAAAGAATAAAGTTATGAACAATTTTATTTTGCCAGAGCATGAGTTCTTATGCATAATATGCATGATTCTTATGCATAATATTCTCTTACAGCTGTAGTTTTATTTCCCATGACAACCACAGAGATACCCCAATGAAATGGAAGTAGTTTATACAAAAGTAGTCCAATTTCTTGTTTAAGCACAATTGAAATGCTAAATGCATGGCAGATTCCCCCCCCCCCCCAGCCTGCTCACATCACTTGAAAGAAGTGCCTGTCAACATATTTGTGCCTAGTTAGATGTTTCTGCCGCCATGAAGCTGTGCTGCTGATCATGGGGGGAAATCACCACTGGAATTGTGTGGTTCAACTTATAGGGCATATGAAAGCATCCCTGGTCTTCTTATGGAAATATTTCATTTATGCCAAATACTTAGCTGAACTTCCTCCTGTTCTCTCCCTTGTGTTCTATTAAAACAAAAAAGGAATATATTGCTTGTGTATTCATTAAATCACATTCCTTTTCTGCCTTAGTGGGGTGGGTCTGCGTGAGAGAGAAGATGGTCAGTGTTAATAACATGTGTTTGATTATTCCAACTTAAGGCAAACCACGTTGTTATCTGAGGGAAGCTGCAGTAGCTTATCTTAAAATAATACACATTTTTGGAACACAGCCCAAAGTTTGGAAACTGAAGGGAGCATATTAAAAATATTAAGAATTAATTTGTTCTGTTTTTTGTTTTTACCTGAGAAAATGAATTTGGGGCACAGGGAGTTAATTGGCCACTGTCTCTCACCCACCCATCTCATTCATGCAACATTCCACAGTGGCAGAGTTCAACAACAATACAGAATGGTATCCAAAATAGAAAGGCAGAGCTTTCCATTCTTCAGCCTCTCTTGAATTAATTAACTGGAAATGAGTTTTGTCAATGTTTAGGGAAGGCACGGGGTGAAAAGAAATTGCTAGAATTAATCACAGTGAGAAACTACCTCTTAAGTCTTCCAGATTTTAGAAAAAGCTCATGAGAAGCAAAAGAATAATAAAAGGGTAAGTGGGATGACTTACCAAGGGAACAAATAAAATTCAAACAAACATCCAGTTCTCTAGAAACAGAGACAAGCCCTGTGACAGTTAAACCTAACACCTGCTGCTGCAGCAGCTTCTGCATTTTTTAATTCATTTTGCAAATGGTAAATTACAGAAGAACTCTGATGTGTAAGTAGTGTATCAGTTTTTTTGCAGTGATGATAAATAGATATTTGTAATAAATAAAAAAGAGCGACAAACAATTCTAATGGTTGCAATGTATGAGGGCATATTTCAGTAATTCCTCAGAAGATGGCTTCTCATGTTCACTAAAGTGAGGCAGAAAATTCATGAGTGATTAAGACAAAAAAAATTCCTTCCAGTAGCACCTTAAAGACCAACTAAGTCAGTTCTTGGTATGAGCTTTCGTATCTGAAGAAGTGTGCATGCACACGAAAGCTCATACCAAGAACTGACTTAGTTGGTCCTTAAGGTGCTACTGGAAGGAATTTTTTTTGTTTTGACTATGGCAGACCAACACGGCTACCTATCTGTAACATGAGTGATTAAGAGTCTGATATGTTGTGTTTACACAAGGGGGAAAATGCATTATTGCAGCCAGACATATTCATCTCCCACCTTTTCATACACTTGGAGGTAAGCTTCCTTTTTTGCAGCTTTAGATGAAAATACTAATACAAATAATACAAATACTAATAATATTGTTTATACCCCACCCATCTGGCTGGATTTCCCCAGACACTCTGGGTGGCTTCTAGCAAAATATAGGGGGGGGGGAGAATGTCAAACTTTAAAAACTTCCTGATACCCGCCTTCAGATGTCTTCTAAGAGTTATGTAGTTCATCTCCTTGGCATCTGATGGGAGGGCGTTTCACAGGGAGGCCCTCTGCCTGGTTCCTTGTAACTTCACTTCTCACCAGAAGACCCTTGGAAGTGGACCTCAGTGTCTGGGCTGAATGTTGGAGGTACACTGGACTGAGACTGTTTAGGGCTGTAAAGGTCAGCACCAACACTTTGAATTGTGCTCGGAAACATACTGGGAGCCAGTGAAGATCCTTTAGGACTGGCGTTATATGGTTTCGGCGGCCGCTCCCAGTCACCAGTCTAGCTGTCGCATTCTGGATTAATTGCAGTTTCCAGGTCACCTTCAAAGGTAGCCCCACACAGAGCGCATTGCAGTAGTCCAAGTAGGAGATGACCAGAGCATGTACCACTCTGGCGAGACAGTCGGCAAGCAGGTAGGGTCTCAGGCTGCGTACCAGATGTAGCTGGACACAGAATTGATCTGCACCTCCATGGACAGCTATGAGCAGGGAGTCCCCCATACCCACCCACACCATGTCCCCCAAGAGAAATACTTCTGTCGTGTCTGGATGCAATCTCAATCTGTTAGCCGCCATCCATCCTCCAACCGCCTCCAGGTATCTAGCAGCTATGAATTAGTTTGGTAGATACATTATATTTTTAACATTTTATTCAATCTAGGAAGGTTTAAAATTAACCTTTGATTTTGGTAAGAAATAATGCCAACAATCTGGTTGAGAGTCTATTTTATACTACATTGGTATCGTATCCACAGCAAAACAGATGAAAACCATTCAGTTTGCTTATAGATGTGGTGTCTTTCCACTGGATCTCAAAATCAACTTCTGATCTCGTTTCTCAACTTTCAATCCCATCTTCTCCAGGACAGAATTGTCAGCCAGTCCCTGCTGCTCCATCCGTGCAATGAGTTCTTGGTTTCTTTCATTCTCTTCTGTGAGGTTGCGAATTGTATATACTGCCCACTGGCTTACAACTGTTGAAAAGAGTTAAGGAATTTATGCCATGTTCATTTCCAGTTAATGTATATAATATGCGACACATGTTACAAATACTTGTATTTCAATAAATTAAACAGACTGATTAAATCCATATTGTCATTTACAAAAGTCACTTTAACCACCCAAAAGTCTGTGTTAAGGGAATGTCAGTTCACCGATATCAGAAAAACAGGCCATGGTCCTGTACTCAGCTACGTGTATGCCACTGCTATGAAAGACAAAGTAGAAGCTCTCATGACTATGTACCTAATTATAGTTAAAATCAAATGTGTGACCAAAATATTCAACATGAACCTAGTATGGAAGAAGGTTTTAATGCAGGAAATTAGGTGTAAGAAAAATGCATCCAGACAAAAATCTCCCCACCACCACCCCTTATATTTTTAATAGCATAAACATAAACAGAGCCTGTTAGGTCATGCCAAAGGCCCAACTAGTCTGGAATTCTGTTCCCAGTGGTGAATAAGATGACAATGGGAAGCCTGCAAGCATATTTTCCATATTTTAATACATTCTTATCATGTATATTTATATTTTAGCATTATTGGTTGTACTTTGTTTATAATATTTAAGTTATTTCTTGACATGTGTTGCTTCTGTAAAATGAAAAATGACCTTTTTAAAGTCACCAAACTATAACTACTGGTTTTGGAAGACACTTAGAGCTAGGATACCCTGCAATGATCCATTCCTCTTTCATGGTGGTCTCCCTTCAAGCAAAGTTTCAGGCAAATGTTAGATCCAGGTTTAATAATTTCCATCATCATTAATAAACTACATCCTGAGCATTCCATTAAAACTATTTGCTTAAATGCTGCAAGCAAGGTGTTATGTCACAAAATGTAATTGCTCTCAAAAACACCTACAGAGGAGACAAGGAATTCCAACTCCATGCAAGAACAAAATGCCTGCAGGGCACCAATTATTTGCTACATGTAGCTTCACATACAAGAGAAAGCTGTGCATAATTTACTCGTATCCTTCATAGTTTCTTGCTAAGTTCCACATGGCCATTCACCTTCAGGGCATAAGCAGAGCTGTCTGGAGTCTGGGTGTGGCAAGAATACCAGTCAAAAGAGTGAAGACTAGAAAAGTATGGAAGAGTATTGGTCAACATGGATCACTGCTGTGCATCCCATGTAAATTTAATAAACAAGAAAAGCCTAGTTTGAAGTTGGATCTTTGAGTATACTAGACTACTTATTTTTACTGTGAATTCCCTCTAACAACCTCAGACCAAAGCATGAAACACAACTGTTTATGACCAGAGATTTGTCCTAATTAACAAAATGAAGAAAGATAAGTAGATGGATATAATGCAGAGGAGGGAAACAAAGACAGCCATGTAGTCTGGCAGTGGAAAGTAACACAGTGCTAGTTTACCCAAGCTAATGCTATTTTGGCAATATGTTAATTCAGGAACAGATTTGAAGCAGAGCTCCACCGATTTTATTCACTACTAGCACAGAGAACATGAAGACCTTTTCAGAGAGCTGTACCATATTGTCAACTTGGCAGAAAAGGATAGTGATCTGCAAGTGTCACAGATTCTAATTATGGTCACATGGCACTCAGCAGCACATTATTAGCATTTGATTGACTTGAGTATAGCTTTCTGGAAGAAAGAATGCTAGGAAGTTGTTTCTTTAAAAGCTGCTTGCAATGTACATTTGTCTGCTTTAAATATGAAAAATTAAGACCATTGAGGATATTTGCCATGTTAGGACAATCCAAAAGGGTTTATTGCACCCACAATATAAACATGAGTACCAAATAATATAGTTTTAATTATAAGAGAGTGACCCAGACTTGCAGCAGCAGGGCTTAAGAGAGCGATGGAGCCACTGTCCCATTCACAGTCCCACCGCACATATTGGCTGGGGTGGAAGGGCAGGAGCCATGAAGAAGGGATGGATCAGACTTGTTGCCATCACAATGGCAGCAGATCCCTAACCAGACCAGTTCTGACCCGTCCTGAAACACCAGCAGAAATGCCACCAGCAGTATGGGAGACACCTGGAGGCACTTCTTGAGGGACATGCCTATGCCAGGCAACCCTGCTCCAGTCCAGTGCATTGGGGCCCTGAACAGGGGCTCTCAGTAACTAAACAAAGGGTTGGAAAAATCAGGTTATCAATATAAACATCAATATGGATTCTCATTGTTTTAACAGAGCATTTTAGTGTATTCTGTATGTGTTTATGCCAATGAACTTTTAATTTTTTTAAAAAAGACCACCATGTAGAGAACATCAGCTTCATGAACTGGCCCGCTAATTAAGAGTGTCTTCAAACATTTGCAAGGGCAGAGATATTAAAATTAAATTACAATTAAAGTATACTGCTGTAGAGTGTGATTGAACAATACAAGTGATATAAACAAAATAAATCCATGATATAAATTATAAAGTGTCACATGGCTTCTGTGTTTGTCATATCCCCCTTTTCCTACTACCAGTATATTGCCTGCTTGGGGGAAGGTTTGTGTGCTGTGCTTGCTCACAGCTTTCTCCTTTCCTAGTGCACTCTTGCAATGGAGAGTCATGAATATGTATGATTGCTCTTAACATGCTGAGTGAGCCTGAGACTTCTGGATGGCTGGATGCAGACCCATACAGACTTAAGTGTCACGAGAGATTAAAGCGAGTCCCCAATTAATATTCACATTACCCTCTTGTTCTTACCCAAAAGACAGATAGAAAATTGAACATATTCTTAAGTCCATAATCCGACCAACACTTTAAGCACTTTATTGTATAATCAGCCTTAGAAAGAGAGTGCTTCTAAAGTTTCCATAGTTACTACAAATAGGAGCATGAGCCCATTGGTTGCCAAACCTCACAAAATAAAACAAAACACAGCAATCACTGTAAACCCAATTTTGCAGGTTTGCTTTACATTTCTAGAAAACCATACAAATGCATAGCACTGCAGTATGCAGAATTATGTTAATCATATGACAAGGTAATCACTTGGATCTCCTATGAAAAAATATAGGAAAGCCCCCCCAAAATTAGTTCAGTTCTGTGTCTTCAATTACAATTTTACATATTTTACAGTAAAATCCTATGAATATTTACTTGATGCCAAGTCTTACTGATTTCAATTAGATTTTCTCTCAGATTTTGCACAACCCTTCCATTGCATTCCCAATCTCAGCCTATAAAGTGCTAAAGATACCACTTTCCTAAACACTCAGCTGAAAAAAGAGAGCTCCTGTGTGCGCGCGCACATGCAAGTGTTTGTGTTTTCCAAAAGAACTGCAGCTTATCAGGCAAACATGCAGTTCCCCCATCCAGACTGAGATCTTGTGCTAGTTTCCCACTGAAAATTTTGTGCTCTTCAATGTTCACACTGCAGGATCTTAGAGCACAAATAGCACCCAGGGAGGGGGGTTGGTGGAAAACTTAAACAATGCCACCACATGGCTACTCTTCCTTTAAAATAAGAGCTGGTATTAACTATACCTTCAATTTAAAAAGTGTGAGATACTCCAGTACAAAAGTATATAGACTGGCAGAGGGTGGTTAACTGCCTGCTGTTCCCCTTGAAATGCTCCCCAAATCATTTTTCTCACAGCTGGACTCCAAGGACTGCTCGTTTTTTCCTGCTCCAGATTGTAGGGCCTGAACCAATGGAGTTACAGTGGTACCTCAGGTTACAGATGCTTCAGGTTACAGATGCTTCAGGTTACAGACTCCGCTAACCCAGAAATAGTACCTCGGGTTAAGAACTTTGCTTCAAGATAAGAACAGAATTCGTGCTCTAGCAGCATGGCGGCAGCAGGAGGCCTCGTTAGCTAAAGTGGTGCTTCAGGTTAAGAACAGTTTCAGGTTAAGAACGGACCTCCAGAACAAATTAAGTTCTTAACCCGAGGTACCACTGTGTAAGAAAGGAGATTTCCACAAAAAACCAGGAAGAACATTTCTGACAGTAATAGCTGCTTGATAGTGGCACAGACTCCCATGAGAGGTAGTGGACTCTCCTTCCTTGGCGGTTTAGAAGCAGAGCTTGGATGGGCACCTGCCAGGTATGATCTCATTGAGATTCCTGCCTTGCAGGGGGTTGGGCCAGATGACCCCTGGGGTCCCTTCCAGCTCTATGACTTAAAGTAACCTAGGAGAACCAGTGGGTGCCGTTAGGATCAAGCTTCCACCCCCTTCCACTGATTTTGTCCTACAAATGCTGCCCTGCCCTGTTTTCCTTAGTGAGCACAAATTTTGGGACATTCATTTGCCCATTAGTTTCACACCAAGCAGGGCTGATGTAACAACCAGTCAACATGACCCGATTGTATACATCTGTGAAGGAAAATGAAATCTTCATAATATTGCAAGGGTTAAGGAAGTCCTAAAAACAGCTCAACCCAGCGCCTGATACCACCTGGCAAGTTGGAAAGAGTCACAACTCTCATATCCACAACTCCTTTAGAGGGAGGGAGGGAGGAAGAAGGAATTAGCTAGGCCTGCTTTAAACAGCTGACTGGCCCAATGCAACAAGCCGGAACTTGCCTAAAGATCAGAATACAACTTCGCAGTCAGATTACACAGTTTGCCAGATTTTGTGATGTGGTTTCAGTGTTTACTAAGTGTGTACAGAAATCAATATTTTATGTAAATAGAATGCACAAAATGCATAGTTTAATGGGGAAATGCATTGAAAATAATTGAAAAATGCAAATTTTATATAAAAATGTGTATAAAATCCATACAATTTAAAGGCAGAGTTTTAATGTATTCTTTAAACACACACACACAGAGAGAGAGAGAGAGAGAACAGGACAGACCTCTGAGCACCAGTGAAACTGAAACTATTGCAGAATGAGACTGCTCAATCCCTCCCTATTTAAAGGACATGGGCTCCATTTTGTGGCTGAAGAGTGCGAAGGCATATTGATAAATGAGAATGTACCCTCCCCCAGAGATGGAAAATTAAGAAGAAAAGCTGACAGAGCGATGCCCGTCTCCCACACAGATTAAAGCCCCAGCTCTTTAAAAATAAAGGAATTAGGCACTGAACTGACCTCCACTGCAAGCAAATGACAGCCAGGATGCACATGGAGTGCATCTCCACATAACCCATTTATTTTCCGTCTTCCAGGAATTCTTCACCCAATAAAAGGTTGTGCCTGTTATTGCTACAACTCCCCGCTCCATTCTTTGTCTTTTCCTCCCTATGACTTCATTATGTGTTGTGACCTCACAAGAACTCAGCCTAGGGAGAGAAGTACTTCCAAGCTTGCACAGAGTGCTTTTGCCTCACCACTAAATAACCCCAAACTTATACCTCCCCAAAACTCAGAACTCATCAGCAGGTTGGCCCCCCTGGTTTCCTTGTTCTTTCTCTCCTTTTTTCATTCCACAGCAAAAAAAATATTCCTATTTTGCCTCGAATCACAGAGTCACCGAACTACAAGGTGGGTACAATGACAGCATTGGGCAGAATCATAGTTATGTAGAGCTGCCACAAGTGTATTGAATATAAACAGGTAAAGGAGGGGACACAAATGCAACCTGAAAGTTGGTACAACTGGAGATGGGGGGCACATTACATTTAAAAGAGCTTTGGATCACCTTACTGTTTTTAAGGCTTTTAATCTTCACCTAAGGCAGCTTACTATGACAAAGCCTAAGAAGCGCAATCTCCTAAGGCAGGCGCTCTTCTATCATGTGCTTCAAAAGCAGAATGTCAGCTCAAAGCAGTGACTTGTGATTATTAATTTTTTTAAAAAATGGAATGAGTTTCATTATTACACCTTAGGACAATTAAGTATTTTAAAGCTCACAAGTAAGGCACCTATTAGGCTTTCTTTGAAAGTCTGTCAAATTTATAAAAGTCTACTTTTAGAAAATATTTTTTTTTGTAAAAGCAGGCACTAAATTAAAATGTATAATGCTAGCTTGTATGTGGCACATACATTCTTGCTACAGAGGCTGCCCATATTTTTAAGTGGCATTTTTAATAGAAACCTATAATTTATATGCAACTAAAAATCCTTTGGGTTTAAAAAAGGAGAAGAAAAAAAAATCACACTCTTGGACAATGTAAAGCCAAAAACATTCCATGCCTAAGATATTCAGTTTTAAGAGTTATTATATATCTATCTCCAGATGGGAACATATGCAATTAATTGTCAGTGTTTAAACACTGTCATGAAAATCCATGGAATCAGAATAACTGAATGTGATACAACATGCAACAATGCATTTTGCACTCAGTTGCTTTATCCAGAAATATGCAGAGTTGTGAAATGTCACTTTAATTTATTTATCTGTCATTAACACTCTCTACCACCTACATAAACATGCCAGTTGGGCAAAAATTGTTAACAAACAATATTTCGGTTCTAGTGGGACCTACAGCTAAATGTGGCTGACAATTCCTCGCTCCCTGTTGCAGGCAGCCAGCCTGTTAGGACCGTGGCTTCCAAACTTTTTCCTTTGGGCCACACTTTCAGAATAAAAATCTGCTCGTGCCACAATGAATTTTTAATTGATAAGACATACATTGGAAAACAAAACACAGAACACAGCTGCCTTAGAATATGACCATGGGACATCTAGGAAGCTACCTAAGAACAATTCCTGTTCACAACAATAGGTCATGGAGAACAGTGGAAGAATAGCACATGCTCTGGCTCTCATTTTGAAAATATATCTATCCACATTCCACAAATAAATAAAACACATTTTGATACTGTCAGGGGTTCAGAAGGAGAGACACAGGAGGGGGAGCAAATGGAGAGTGAGGAGGAGGAGTACGAGGGGGGCGCAGGCAGTGACAGTGGCCAGAGTTATTCCACAAGCCTCTCTAGCGAATCGGAGGACTCACAGAAGGGAGCGCCGGTGGCCAGAGCGAGGGGGGTTCCAGGGGGGAAGCCCCAGGAGGAAGGGGCCAGCGGGGAGTCCCTGAGCAGCAGTTGGAAATCAGGACCAGCGTCTCCACCAGAGCGCAGTGGGGAGGGGGAGTCCCAGGAGTCGGGACCAGTGTCCTCACCACCAGAGGGAGGAGAGGAGTCAGGTTTGGCAACGCCCACATCAGGAAGTGGGGAAACGGTCAGAAGGAAAGTCACCGGCTGGGCGCGCGCGCCAAGTTCAAATGTACAGGAGCGCGGCACAGTGGGGAGCCCGGGAAGGGAGCCAGGTCCTAAAGCCCGCCGGAGGGAGGGGCAAGACTCAGGAGGCTCAGCGTCAGAGGAGTCCAGGAAGGAGGGAACCCCAGAGGGCAGAAGGACCCAGCGAAGGAAAGAACAGCGTAAGAGGTGGAGCCGGGCTAGAATCTTAAACTGGTGTGGGTGGAGCAGTGAGTAAGAGGGGACTTAGCCGGTCTAGCGTCGAGACGTGGATCTGCGCGCCCAGAGCTTGGAAACGGAAACTGAACTTTAATAAAGACTTTTGTATATAACATCCACCGGGCGTTGGTCCTCTGTGAGCTGGGACCTAGCGGCAGTCCTGACAGATACGATATGATACAATACGATATGATACGATACTGCACTGAAATGCTTTAATGTTTCTTTGATTGTCCGTGAATTTTCCTGCCACATCCTCTCCTAGAATCATAGAATCATAGAGTTGGAAGAGACCACAAGGGCCATCGAGTCCAACCCCCTCTGCCAGGTATCTTTTATAAGAATTTTTTCTGAAACATTGATCCCCATATGGGCAGGTTGTTTAACTGCATTCTAAGAATGGCAACGGTCCTGATATCTTGGAAAGAATCTAGAATAATGGGTGTTTACAAAATGTGCCACAAGTTTGGGATTCTTAACTATTTTTTAAATAAGGGAAATCTGACCTTTGTGTTACAGAACTATTTTTCTGTAGCATGCCTGCTAGTGACACAGAATTGGAACATCTGTGTATCTCTCATTGAAGACAGAATATATGGTCTACTGCTGTATCAGAAAAAAAATTAAGAAAGAAATTACATGCATTGTATAATACAAATGATGTAGATGATTTTGTTGAAATATGGCATCCATTTAAAAAAATACTTTACTGATAACCCTGAAGAATGGCAGCTACCCAAATCGCAGACTGGACTTTGGCAAAATTAACTAGATTGGTCAGTCCTGGAGGTGGGAGAGTTAGAATTTTGTTTTTGTATTTTTTCTTTTTTTTTGTAATTGTCATATACAGTCATACCTCAAGTTGAATGCGCTTCGGGTTGAGCGCGTTCAAGTTGCACTCCGCAGCAACCCGGAAGTAAGACGCTAAAAATGACATCGCGCGCATGCGTGGTAGCGGCGAAACGTGACCTGTGCACGCGCCGTCGCATCTTGCGTTCCATTCGGGATGCGAACGGAGCTCCGGCACGGGTCAGGGAAAGGTAGACAAAGTGCTAATACTTTTACCTAAAATGAGAATTTGTTTATATCTTAATGGAATGAGAGAATGAAGTGAATCTATATATGTTTTGGAGGTAGAAATAAACATTAGCAAATAGTAAATCAATTGGATCCTCTGGCATTTGTTGACCTTAATTATTAAAACAAATGAAATGATATTGTTTAATTACAGATAGCTTGGGTGACAGCACAGTTAATGTCAAATAATATTGTTAATGTATAATTATTAGCATGCTATTGCATACATTTACATAAAATTAGTTGTATTTGATGAATCAAGCAGTTAAAAAAAAAGATTAACAAGCCAAAACATTCCTTAAAATATATGTGACCAACCATTTCTGGGCCAAGGGCCTTAGCTATCTCTCTGGCGGCTGCATCCATTAGCTTTTTCTTTTTTCTTTTTTTCTTTACACATTGTTAAAAATAAAAACAACAACTTCTTAAAAAGAATGGACACATTTGGGGGAGCACAAAAAGCTTTTGGCTTCACAGTATCTCAGTTAGACATCTATCGGAGCAGTCAGTAAAAGCATTTTTAATTTAAAAATTTTATTGGGGGACTGGGGGGGCAGCAAAATACTTTCTGGGTGGGGGGAACCACAATGGGACTCAAATATTCGAAGAATTAATACTAGAATGGTTCTCAACTAAGTTATGAACAAGCCTACTAGGTTTCCAACCCACAAACCAAATGCAGCCCATGGAAGTGAATTGTGGCTTGCCAGGGGCTTAGCAACACTGCTGCTTTTGCAATCCCAGATAGGCAGCAAACGGAAAAGGTTTCAGAAGCCCCTGGTGGGGCTGGTGTGTACTGTGTTTGGTTTCGAGAGTTGAAAACTGTGCATGCTTGGCTTAAAATCCCAATGTGAAAGCTAAAACTATCCCCATTTATTTTGCCTTCCTCAGAAAAGAGCCAGTTTGTGTCTTGCAGATGCACCATATTACATCAAATGTACCGTATTTTTCGCCCCATAGGACGCACTTTTCCCCCTCCAAAAATGAAGGGGAAATGTGTGTGCGTCCTATGGGGCGAATGCAGGCTTTCGCTGAAGCCTGGAGAGCAAGAGGCATCGGTGCGCACCGACCCCTCTCGCTCTCCAGGCTTCAGGAAGCTGTCCGCAAGCCTTGCGCGCCCGGCAGGAGCTCCCGCCAGGCGCGCGAGGCTTGGGGCGGCAGCCTGTTGCCCGAAGCATAGGGAGCCCTCCGGAGGGTGCCCCGTGCTTCGGGCGAGTGTCTGCAAGCCTTGCGCTCCCAGCAGGAGCTCCCACCAGGCGCGCAAGGCTTGGGGTGGCATCTGTTGCCCGAAGCACGCGGAGCCCTCCGGAGGGTGCCCTGTGCTTCGGGCGAGTGTCTGCAAGCCTTGCACGCCCGGCAGGAGCTCCCGCCAGGCGCGCAAGGCTTGGGGTGGCATCTGTTGCCCGAAGCACGCGGAGCCCTCCGGAGGGTGCCCTGTGCTTCGGGCGAGTGTCTGCAAGCCTTGCGCTCCCGGCAGGAGCTCCCGCCAGGCGCGCAAGGCTTGGGGTGGCATCTGTTGCCCGAAGCACGCGGAGCCCTCCGGAGGGCTCCCCGTGCTTCGGGCGAGTGTTTGCAAGCCTTGCGCGCCCGGCGGGAGCTCCCGCCAGGCGCGCGAGGCTTGGGGCGGCAGCCTGTTGCCCGAAGCACGCGGAGCCCTCCGGAGGGTGCCCCGTGCTTCGGGCGAGTGTCTGCAAGCCTTGCGCGCCCGGCAGGAGCTCCCGCCAGGCGCGCGAGGCTTGGGGTGGGAGCCTGTTGCCCGAAGCACGCGGAGCCCTGGGGAGGGCTCCCCGTGCTTCGGGCGAGTGTTTGCAAGCCTTGCGCGCCCGGCAGGAGCTCCCGCCAGGCGCGCAAGGCTTGGGGCGGCAGCCTGTTGCCCAAAGCACAGGGAGCCCTCCAGAGGGTGCCCCGTGCTTCGGGCGAGTGTCTGCAAGCCTTGCGCGCCCGGCAGGAGCTCCCGCCAGGCGCGAGGCTTGGGGTGGCATCTGTTGCCCGAAGCACGCGGAGCCCTCCGGAGGGTGCCTCGTGCTTCGGGCGAGTGTCTGCAACCCTGCACGCCTGGCAGGAGCTCCCGCCAGGCGCGCAAGGCTTGGGGCGGCCGAAGCACAGGGAGCCCTCCGGAGGGCTCCCCGTGCTTCGGGCGAGTGTCTGCAAGCCTTGCGCGCCCGGCAGGAGCTCCCGCCGGGCGCGCAAGGCTTGGGGCGGCAGCCTCCCGCCCAAAGCACGCGGAGCCCTCCGGAGGGTGCCCCGTGCTTCGGGCAGGCGTGTGCAAGGCTTGGGGCGGCAGCCGCGGCTGGAGGGGGGAAATATATATTTTTTATTCATTCCCCACCCCAAAAAGCGAGGTGCGTCCTATGGGCCGGTGCGTCCTATGGGACGAAAAATACGGTATTATTTTTGTTATTTACATTATAATTTGTAAGAAACAATATAAACAAATTAATATTTTTCCCCCAATGGGTACAAATCTTTGAAAACATAGCTGTTGTCAAATAAAAGTACTTGTAATTCATATTTGATCACCATTTTAAAACTACTGTATTCTATTAGTTGTCTGTTTTGTGGTAGCCACTATAGTTCACTCCTTCAGAACATAATCACATCCCTGTTTTTTGCTCTCCTCAGCAGCATGGATTGTTTTCACAGCATGAGGCCCGTCTCAAGCTACACTTTTAAATATGAAATGCTCATCGGTTTCCCCAAGAAAGTCTTTCCTGGCATGACACAAAACAAACTGCCATTGTTATAGACCATAGCAACTTGATTTCTCCTAGATTTAACCTGAGGTTTCATAAACCACAATTATACTAACCGTTGCCATGAGGTCAAAAGTATTTTGAATCTACCTCTGAGATGACTGTCAGACTGAATATAATGACAGAAAATGTTCTTCAAATGGGTATATGTAAAAATTAGCTCGCATTTATATTTTCAGTATTTTATCCAAACTAAAGGGTCTGTATGTGTGGATAAACCACCGCCATTGCAATAGGAGAGCATAAAAGAAACCACAGGTTTTCCTTTCACAAACGATGCCAATTTTGTCTCCTAAGTAGCCAGTTGAATGATCACCCAGAAAGGCAGCCCTGCTTTTTCCTCTCCAAATATTACCGACATTTTGGTCACAAGAGGACTTGCCAAGCTGATGTTAACATAACACAGCAGCTTTACTATAAAGGTCTTTGGAGTCAAAGAGCCACTTATTTTCATCAAACGTTAAATGGCATATTATCATCAGAACCTTTTCTCACTACCTAACACAAGAACTGAATACAAGATCACTCAGACTACACTCCTGTAATTATCTGCTCTAAAGTAGTTCCAGGGATTCCTATGGGACTACTCTACAGTAAATAGCCCCTGTTTCTCCCTTCTAATGCTGGAGTTTTCTCTTTAGAAGAGGTAATCCATTTGGGAGTAAGCTGGTTGCAACATAAATGAAATATTTAAAAAATGCATTGCATTTAAAGTTTTACCAACATTTAACAGACTGTCTGGGATGAACTGGTGGAATAAACACTGCACTGCAGGAGAGTAGGGCTCACTTTCTAACTCAACTGAAAACTTCCTTTGTACTCTGAGGCAAATAATTTGTGGCCCTCATAGTATCCAAACTGAATTCAGCTCAGTGCCTTTGGTCAGAAAGATGGATAGTTTAGCCACTAGCCTCAGTTGCTGCCATATGTAGAAAGCTGGGAGATTTGTTATTACTTATTTATAAATGCATTTATATACACTATCCTGTCAACAACAAAAAATCAAGGCGGTGTACAACAATATGTGTATAATAAAATATAAAACCATGAAAAATAGAAATAAAATGACAGGCTAGTCAAAAGGTTTTAAACAACTGCATAGGCCTGTCAGAAGGAAAAAAAGGTATCAAGATCTGGAAGTCAAGAAATGCCTGCCTTATCTCTGCTGGAAGAGGGTTCCATAGCATGGGACTGACGGTACAGGCAACCCCCCGTTTGAAGGGGCTGCGTTCCAGGTTATTGGAAACGTCATTTGTAAGGCATAAGTGGTAAGTTCCACCCTGCCCCCTTCAACTGAATGCATGCAAAATGGTTGCTGCCTGGACTAAACACAGACTTCTGGCTGAGGCCTGTTGGGCATCTGAAAGAAGCTACCCATAGAAAAAATATTTGGTATCTACGGCGTATATTGCAATAACAGAATTCACAATGATGCAGGACTATGAATCAGTTTGAAATGTTAAATATTAACAAAAGTGTGTGGGTGCATACATATACGTATATGCATATGCATGTGTGAGAAAGGCAGAGATAAGAAATAATATTCTAATTCATACAAAGATGGTGCTTCTCCTTTTATTCCATCATTAGAATTTATTCACAAACCATACTGGTGTAACCAATACCACAAAGTATTCTCCATCCTTGTAGCATCTGAAGAGCAGTTAAACCTCTCTAAAGTTGCCACAAGAATTCTGTCCAGAGCTAAACCCAAAACAAATTTTGGGAACTCTCATATGTAAAAATTTAAAGATTTTTCAAGGAACTGCGTAAGAATTTTGAAAAAACTCACTTCTGAGTAGTCCCCAGAAGGTAGTCAATAAGACTCATGAGATTTCTCATGATGATTTTGCTTATTTCCACCATTTATTTCATGCAGGTGATTGTCTCTTACTATTAATTTTCCCTTCCCTTTTATTCTGGGATTAAACCTAATTTTTTGTGATATCATTTTGAAGAATACAATGGATGCTAGGCTGAGGGCTTGACTGGCTAGTCATAATAATTAAATATTACACACAATATTTACAAGGCAGATTATTTACTGCATACTCACTTTCAAAAACAACCTTCTTTAACAAAGTTTAATAACCAACAGCCATCTTTCTTAGTGGTGGTTCCACTGGAATTTCTCCACCGGTCCTAACAACAGAAATATCTATTGTTCTTTCATCAGATAATACCAGATATACGAGTTGAAAATATTTTTTCCACTGGTCAGATTTAATAAGGTATGTAAAACTGATGAGCTGCTTACTAACTCATCTACCTGTTCATTTCAGCTGACTGGTCAGATGTCAGTTGAAGCAAAAGCTTCAAGATTAGCTACAATGACCAAATTTGGTTAGATTCCATTACAATCCGTAATCTAAAGTGACAACAATGATTCTGGGATATTCAGAAAGTTAGAGAACACGAGATAATGTTCAACCAGGCCCATTTGTTTTAAGACTAAAAATAATGTAGTTTCTCCACTTCAAAAGAGGCCATTTTTGTATTTAGTTAAAAGATTTAAACCTCTCTGTCAATTTGCTACCCCAGCCAAAAAAAAGCAGCCTCGGTGTTTTGTGTTTTACCCCCTCAAACCTGTTTGCATATTATTTTATGATATTCTGATCTCATAATACAGTACAACATTCCCAGCAATTAAATTTCATACAATTAACAAGTATAACCCAAGACAAAAGAGTAGACAGCCAAAAAACACACAGAAAAAGATTTAAAATATGTTATGCAAAATGAAAACTGATGGCCTTTTAATAAAAGCGTAATGATTCTCTTTGTGTTAAATATTAAAAATTAAAATAAATATGACAATAACCCTTTTCTGATGCAAGCTATAATTTTTCCTAAAATAGGCAGTAGAAATTATAATGTAGGTTTAGTACTGGTGGTAAAAGGTTAACAAATGAGTATACCAGAACACTAGAGTCAGCGGTCAACTCTGACAACCTGGGACAGAATCCAGAGGAAGTTAAAATAGGCCAATGCTTATTCCCACTCCCACTAAGGTTCCACTGGATTCAATGGGACTTTCTTTTGAGTTGTTATCTATAGGATTGCCCTTTGGGCAGAATAATTCTACGCCAAGGTCTCATTGGATTGGAGTGGCAGGGACACCACTACATTCCAAACCCTGCCAGCTCACAACAGCCAGGATTGAAGGGAAGTTTCCTTGCTTTTTGTTTGTTTGTAGCTCTGGGAATGGCTGAATGACCCAAGGAGCGGACCCTTCTATGGGATTTTGGATCCCAAGCTACCAGGGCTCTGCAACACCCTGTTTTGATGCCACGTTGAACTGTCAGTGGAAGAACTGGCTGTTGCTTCTTACTGACCACTGACCCACAAGCCACCAATTGAGGGGAAGTGGGCTAGGATTGTGCTATGTCTCTCTGAAGTCTTTACAACTGAAGTAATGTTTTCTCTAGACGGGAGTTTTAAGATAAGGCATTCACATCTACATCCCCACCTCCAGCTCAAATTACGTCAGAAGGAGTAATTATTTATTAATTTAGAAAGTTATTGAAAGGATACAAGGATTATTGTCATCAATGCTGCAGTTATCCAGGATCAACGGGATGCCATCTAGATCATAAACCTGTAAGAAAATAAAAAATATTTTATAAAATATTTCTCCTTGGTGGGTAAAAATACACAAACATAACCCATTCCTAAATGGATAGGTTTTGTATACATTTATCCAGCGAGAACCATGGTTAACTATGATGTATGTATTCAGACACAATGCCTAACAACTGACCACAACCCAATATTTAAAACTAATGATGTGAAGCAGGTTTGGCAAGGTGTTACATCTATACTTTAGGCCAGATTCAGTTAATGAGGTCTGTTAGTGGAATCCCATGCAAGGACTTCCATGAACAAAATGGTGTTTCTCTCCTCCCCTGGCTTGGGGAGGTTGGAGAACCCCCAGAACAGAGCACAGGAGAAGGCGGGGGGGGGGGGGAGAGAAGGGTTGTTCTGTTTGCCAAGCCAAAATCCTTGCGTTGATAGCAAAATTTACGCAGCATGTATTAAATTCTTCGCTTTTGAAGCGAACCCCTTCTGAAGGGGTTCTAATGTGGTGGCCTCTCAAGCATTCTAAGCCAACTCAAGCTGCTTTTGAAATGGCCAAATCCGAATAAGTATCATATTTGTTGCAAACCCCTGCCATACACACTCTAGAAAATATTTTACTTCCAACAGTTCTTTTATTGTAACCTATTTACAATAATAAATGCCTGGCATTCTCTGGTCCATGGGGTCACGAAGAGTCGGACACGACTAAACGACTAAACAACAACAAAAAATTTAATTTATTTATCTCTATACAGTTTTTAAGAGATTTTTTTATATATTAACCGGTTCAGAAATTAAATAATCACTCAATTTCAGATTAAACAATCTCAATCCATGCACAATTAAAACCAAACTTGCAACTATCCAAAACATCACAATACACTATTTAAACTAGTCTCCTACAACAAAAGTATAGCAATATACTTTTAAAACATTTGGATATGCCTAGACATGCCAACTCTAGGTGCAAAGCTCTCTTTGACACAGTAATTACCTATTCAGACAGTTTTCATTCCAGAAAGTATACATCAGAAGTAGGTCAATTTCTAATGGAGAGTTAGGCAACAATGATAAGTGAACACTACAAGGGTTTGTTTCATTACATATAACAGGTCTAAGGATTCAGCATGTGATCTGTAGTGCTGTCAGTTTTAATATAAAAAACAAAGGCCATTCCCAATCCTCACTACTGTAAAATGGCTTTATTATTATTATTATTATTATTATTATTATTATTATTATTATTATTATTACTACTACTACTACTACTACTTCTTAAGGTAAAGGTAAAGGGACCCCTGACAGTTAAGTTCAGAAGCAAACGACTCTGGGATTGCAGCGCTCATCTCGCTTTACTGGCCAACGGAACCGACGTTTGTCTGCTTCCGCAGGAAGTTTTTCCGGGTGATGTGGCGAACCAGAGCAGCGCACAGAAACGCTGTTTACCTTCCCGCGGAATGGTACCTAGTTATCTACTTGCACTGGCATGCTTTCAAACTGCTAGGTTGGCAGGAGAAGGGACCGAGCAACGGGAGCTTACCCTGTCGCACAGATTCGTACTGCCGAGCTTCCGATCAGCAAGCCCAAGCAGCTCGCTAGTTGCTTGAGATGGAAACAGTGGTGTAAATCACAGCGCCACCCGCGCTGATTATTACTTAATCATGAACCAAAACAATACCTCCCCCACCACAGGTTGGGGCAGGGCAGGGCTGTCATTAAATGCCTTCCACAATATACATATCACTCATAGCTACTATTCCCCGCCCCATTCCCATTTCCAATCACACTACAGTGGTACCTCGCAAGACGAAATTAATTCGTTCTGCGAGTTTTTTCGTTCTACGAGTTTCTTCGTCTTGTGAAGCACGGATTCCCTGGGTATTAACTGTTTTAAGAAAAAGGAAACAGACTCGCAAGACGTTTTCGTCTTGCGAAGCAAGCCCATAGGGAAATTCGTCTTGCGAAGCAACTCAAAAAACGAAAAACTCTTTCGTCTTGCGAGTTTTTCGTCTTACGAGGCATTCGTCTTGCGAGGTACCACTGTACATATTACTGTGGTTTAGAGAATTAGTTCCCAATCCAGAATCCTCCATTAAATTTCACTTCATCCGTGCCCTCACTGGGTGACCTTCTGCAGGCGCCTCTCTCTCAGCCTTGGGCTTCCCTGCTTGACTCAGGCCTTGGTCAGTCGCGCATCATGCCAAACTAGAGAGAGAGGAAAGGAGGCCTGGGCAAGAGCGAGCCCAGACCACTCCCAAGCCCTGCGCCAGAGGGAAATACCTGCCTCACCTAACATATATGAAGCACTGCTCACCTGCAAAGAGACAGTAATGTGTTAGAGGAAGGATCAGGGGCTTACACTGCCTTGCTCCTGTTGATTAAAAAACAAATCCCCTTTTAGCATTTGCACTAGGAACAAGGCAATGGTAAGCCTTGTTTTTGTTGGCACACTTGTACATGCACACAACTGTGTACAAACAAAAGTGTCTTTAAGAGACAAAAATTGTAGGATTTCTGCCCTGGGTTTACAAAGACAACTATAAACTGTGGCTTCCTTCTTGAAGCCTGTCACATGGACAAGCTGGGCCCCACAAAAAGGTGTTGTGCTGTATCCCTGTTGCAAATGTTGCCTGATCTTGTAACTGAGGGCTTGGGGTGGAGGGACTTTGCAAAGACAGAAGTCCCTGCTCTAACTTCAGTTCCAGTTTTTCATGCCAAGTGAACCAGCCTGGACGTCCAATGAGCCACAGCAGCTTCCAGTTAGCCTGTTATTAGAGGTGGGCAACCTGCTGTCGATAGCTTTATATATGGGATATTGTCCCCACACAAAGGCAAGGTGCAAATTCATGTCTAACCCAAAGAAAGATGGGGCATTTATTCCCTGCTGTTTAAAGATCTCAGAGCTTAGGGTACAGGCATGTTGGCTTATAATATATGGCACTGTGGCTTGTGGCAAACAAGTCTATTATTGGAAGCTACCACATCCTGCAAAACTGCTGAAATACTTGTGGCTCTTTTTCCCAGGACATACATATGCTGGAATGGCAAAGGCTCTGATGTGACATATACGTCCCATACAAGATGGATGGCGTAAGTAGCAGAGATTCTTTCCCAGCCACAGCAGGAAGCCCCATGCCCACCCATTGAAAGCAAAACTATGATCATTGCCTCTACCATACTTAAAAATTGTGTTGCTCGACTGACACTATGAAACATTTAAATATATACATGAGGGGGAAACTTTTTCTCTCTTGCAAATGTAACGATAATTTTGACCTTTACCCTGCAAAGTCTATATATATTTAAAGTGTCATTCAATAAAAGTGGCTGTCTACTGACACAATTGTATTAATGTCTTACAACAGATATCCCACTGAAATTTAAGCTGACTGTACTTACGTAAAATATTCGCATGTTATTAAGTTAAACAGAGCTCAATACACTCAAAACAAATCTAGAAAATGAGTTCACACGCATTGAGAATATTGAGAACACCCTTCTTTTTCTTATTACTAACTTCCCCCATTCCTTAATCTCAATCTACTACCCATCTTTCCCGCTACTTCTTCAGCATTGGCATAGCCAGGATTTTTGTTGGAGGGGGGGGGGAGAACCTCAGTTAGCTATGTATTTTTATTGATTTTTATTCATGTACTTCAGCATAATTCATAATTTCTCTCTTCTTCTTTTCACCTTGCTTGTCCTTTCATCAAGGAACTCAAGGATGCCTATATGGTTGCTTAGTCTTCCTTTTGGTTGCTACTAATGCATATGAAAATGTGCATGTTAACTGCATTTACCTAATTAACATCACATCTAAACTTGTTCTCACATTGCTCTGATTCATTCTTTGAAAAAACATTTTTGAAAACGTAATTTACTTGTGTGGATTTAGAAAACTAGCTTCAGCTTACTGACTGCATAAACCAATCCCATCTGAGATGAATGTGATGAGCATTATTACTGCAGCACAGTAACTGAACATGAACACTGGAAATCAGGGGTGCAGCACAGCTTACAGGGTAGCAAACCCTGACACAAAGCACGTGTTGGCCTTCCAGTTATCTGAGCCACTAAAGAACTGAGGTTCAGCAGGGATAAGATACTGTCCTGTTAGCTGGGGAAAGCAGCTGTTGGTTACAGCGAGACGTCCCTGAATAATATTTCACTGTGTGGAATAACTGTTATTTCTTATACTATGAAAAATAATACAATGAGATACAGACATTCATGCATTAAAAATGCATTTCATTTTTTTGGGGGGGGGAGTCAGCATTATCATCTGTAATGTTGGCAATAAGAGACTGGAGAAGTGACTTCTCAGGCTGCATTCACAAACAAAGAAAAAAAGATGTGCTCTTGAACTATATGCACCTTACATCACACAGCTTCAAATGTTTTGTAATGTAAGAACCTACCATTCCAATAATAATAATAATAATAATAATAATAATAATAATAATAATAATAATTTATTATTTATATCCCGCCCCAGCCACTCTGGGCGGCTTCCAACAGAATATTAAAATACAATAGTCTATTAAACGTTAAAAGTTTCCCTAAACAGGGCTGCCTTCAGATGTCTTCTAAAAGTCTGATAGTTGTTTTTCTCTTTGACATCTGGTGGGAGGGTGTTCCACAGGGCAGGTGCCACTACCAAGAAGGCCCTCTGCCTGGTTCCCTGTAACTTCTCGCAGCAAGTGAACCGCCAGAAGATCTTCAGCGCTGGACCTCAAGTGTCCGGGCAGAACGATGGGGTTGGAGACACTCCTTCAGATATACTGGACCAAGGCAGTTTTGGGCTTTAAAGATCAGCACCAACACTTTGAATTGTGCTTGGAAACGTACTGGGAGCCAATGTAGGTCTTTCAAGACCGGTGTTACGTGGTCTAGGCAGCCGCTCCTAGTGAACAGTCTAGCTGCCGCATTCTGGTTTAGTTGTAGTTTCTGGGTCACCTTCAAAGGTAGCCCCACATAGAGTGCATTGCAGTAGTCCAAGTGAGAGATAACCAGAGCATGCACCACTCTCGTGAGACAGTCCAGGGGCAGATAGGGTCTCAGCCTGCGTACCAGATGGAGCTGGTAAACAGCTGCCCTGGACACAGAACTGACCTGCGCCTCCATGACTCCAAGGCTGCGCACCTGGTACTTCAGGGGCACAGTTACCCCATTCAGGACCAGGGAGTCCTCCACACCAGCCCGCCCCCTGTCCCCCCAAAACAGTACTTCTGTCTTGTCAGGATTCAACTTCAATCCATTAGCCGCCATCCATCCTCCAACCGCCTCCAGACACTGACACAGGACCTTCACCGCCTTCACTGGTTCTGATTTGAAAGAGAGGTAGAGCTGGGTATTATCCACATACTGATGAACCAAACCCCCTGATGATCTCTCCCAGCGGATGCCTGTAGATGTTGAAAAGCATGGGGAAGAGGACAGAACCCTGAGGCACCCCACAAGTGAGAGCCCAGGGGTCTGAACACTCAACCCCCAACACCACTTTCTGAACATGGCCCAGGAGGCTCCCAGCTCCCAGCCCCTTTAGACGGTCCAGAAGGATGTTTTGGTTGATGGTATCAAACGCCACTGAGAGATCCAGCAGAACTAGGAAACAGCTCTCACCTTTGTCCCTAGCCCGCTGGAGATCATCAACCAGTGTGACCAAGGCAGTTTCAGTCCCATGATGAGGCCTGAATCCCGATTGGAAGGGATCCAAATGGTCAGCTTCTTCCAGGCGTGCCTGGAGTTGTTCAGCAACCACACACTTGATCACCTTGCCCAAGAATGGAAGATTTGAGACTGGGCGATAGTTGGCCATCGTGGCCACATCTAAAGATGGTTTTTTAAGAAGTGGTTTAATAATCGCTTCTTTCAGTGGGTCTGGGAAGGCTCTTTCACAGAGAGAAGCATTCACCACCCTGCGAAGCCCATCGCCCAGCCCTTCCTGGCTAGCTTTTATAAGCCAGGATGGGCAAGGATCCAGGAGACAGGTGGTCGGTTTCACTAGTCCAAGCAGCCTGTCCACATCCTCGGAGGTAACGGATTGGAACTGATCCCACGTAACTTGACTAGACAGGACTCTAGCACTATCCCGCCCCAGCCCTGCTCCCACGGTGGAGTCTACCTCTTCCCGAATCTGAGTGACTTTATCTGCAAAAAAAAAAAAAATAATCAGAATCACTGCAGGATGTAGTAGTAGGTGGTTTCGCTAAATTGCGAACCACCTGAAAGAATCTCCTGCTGCTGTTTTCTGCAGATGCAAAGAGGCGGTAAAGAAAGTATTTTTCGCCGTCACTACCACCACTTGGTAGGCTCGACATTGAGCTCTAACTGTGTCCACTCAGCTTCAGAATGAGTTATCCGCCATCGGCGCTCTAGCCATCTCAGCGATTGTTTCATTGCCCTCAGATCCATGGAAAACCACGGGGCAGCCGGGCCCCATGCAATTGGAGAGGGCGCTTTGAATCCAAACAGTCAATAGCCCTGGTTAACTCCACATTCCAGCGGACCACCAGGGAATCGGCTGAAAGGCCATCAACATGGGATAAAGCATCCCCTACCACTCTCTGGAAAACGTTTGGATCCATTAAGTGGCGGGGGCAGACCATCCGAATCAGTCCCACCTCCCTGCAGAGGGGAAGGGTCTTTAAAGTGTTCTTTAAATATAGCCATGAAAGCAGATTTATGCTGAACCTAAACTTGAGTAGCATAGTTCCTAAGAACTCTCTGTTATACATGATAAGTCTTCTATGGAGTCAAAAAGATTTCCAATGTAGAAAAATCATTACTTATAAAGCAGAACAATATAATTCTATATAAAATATTTGAGAAAAGAATGTCTAACTTTGAAGGGTCAACTGCCCTTTAGTTTTAATTTTAGTGTTTAGCACATACAGTACTTAAGTGCCTTAGATAAGAATCAGGTCAACTTATGCAATCAACAGTACAGACACCTTAATTTGTTTAAAATATCGTTAAGATAAGAAAAGTTGAAGTGGTCTTTGTAAGGAGTATATGTAATAGAAGATTTCTCTCTCTCTCTCTGCTGATCTCATGCTGAGGTTGCAATTCCCAAGATTCACTTGCAGACTGAAGCAGAGATCTCAGCACCACAACCACCCAAGTAGTGGCACTTCCCAGAATGACACACCCTACATCCTATTGCAATTATGATTGGACTTTATTACAGTTTCCACAAGTGATCCACACACACGCGCACACACACACACACACACTAACTGCAGTGTCATTGCTGAAAATATCTCTTATTTGACAGCTGGATGGTAACCTTTCATAAAAAAAAGGATGGACTGCAACTTTAGTAATTTTTGCATTGCTTTTACATTTCCATCGTTTTTATAAAGGAGGACTAAAAAAAGAGAGACCTGAACTATATGAAGGGAAATAGCTTCTTGGTCCTCCAAGATGAATGGATCTTACTTAAGTAGCATATACATATTGGTCAGGCTTTAATATGTTTAATATGTTTGTATAAACCTGTAACTTACTTTTGTGATTTATGCATCTATGAAATCTATATATTTACAACAAAGAATATACAATAACCAAGGTATGCAATATTGTAGTACTCAAGCATTACAGTATAGAGATGACTGGAGCCTCAAGTGTTTCTGAACAGGGCAACACATGAAGCAAACTATCACTAGATTATATGCCACTTTTTAATGTCAAAGTTAAAGCTAGCCAGGTTTCATGGTGCATTAGCTTTCTTTAGAAACCTGGCAGCCTAGCAAAAACCAAAACAATAAAACCCTGCAGTGTGTGAAACAGCACTGATTTTTCACATCAGAGAAAGAAATACAGGACATTTCTACCAATTACTTGTCCTAACTAATCTAGAAACTGATTTAATGAAAACCTTTAAAAATATTTCACTTCTTAAAAACCATTTCACTTTTTAGTTGCGTTTCCTTTCTGACACATCCACCAAACTGTTGGTCTATAAAAAGAAAAATACTGCCCTAAGATGTGGGCCCTGTGGGTTCATACAAACATTTCTTTCTTAACATTTGATGATTAACAGTAGAATGTGTGGGCTTATTCCATTGGAAACCATTACGCTTGAGATCATTGTGAGATCAGAGGCACAGCATTTCCCCCTTAAAAGGTGCAGAAGGCTCTTTATGGATGGTGGTAGCAGGGATTGGGGGTGGGTAGGGGGAATGGAAATCTTGTCACCTGTTCTGAAGCAGGAAAGGAAGACCTTACCATGACTGCAGTGTGCTGCATCCTCCACGACATCTGAGACAAGAGATGTACATCCAGATCTACCTAGCCCTGGTGCCAAGAGTGATACAGTGCTTGCAGACTATGTTCAGCATCCTCCTCCTCTACTGATTAAACCGAGTTTGTGGATGCCAATCAAAAATGGACCAAAAGAAAAACCACCAAACAGTTTATCTGCGACTGCAATCCTCCTCTTCCCTATGGCCCATGTGACCTCTTGCACACATCTTTGCTGGAAATATGCCTGAAATCAGTGCTATTTTTCTAGAAAAAGAGGAACTCAACATGAATGCCTCCCTCATTCTCTTAGAATGGCAATGGCACCCACCTGATAGGTGCAGGAACTAAGTTCTAGTGAGTTCCAGTTGGAAAAAAAAACCCTTGCCTGAAATACTTCTTACATGTTCAATGCTGCCCCTATCACGGCCCTATACCACCACCCAGCCACGAGACATCTAAATCAAGGTGAAGATCATTCGACACATTTCTGAACATTGAGGAAGACCCTGTTGCTCCACAACATATCATTCTGTGCATGCAAAGCATTAGCTAGCAAACCCCATGTGGGGAAGCAGTTCCTTCAGTGATAGGTTTCACTGATTCCTTAATTAGGCAATACAAACAAAAAAGAAAATCATTCCTGATCCTGCTACAGTTGTGTGCTACTAGCGGACATGGATGGGAATGGGTATTTCCAAAAAGGCACATCTGACCTGTTCAGAGGGACCCAGGTGAGCCTATGCAAAGGGACCAGTGATAAGCATTTGTATCTGTATGCTTACACACATAAGTCACCCTTACAGAATGAGGGCTGAAGTGGATTTTACTGTGATGATGATAATGAAGATGATGGTGGTGATTACAGAAATTGTTTACAGGGTGTGTTTGACAGTTCAACCTTTCACTTAACAATTGTTAGTACTGTATGAGGTAATCCAAGAGGATTTCATAATTTCACCTCTCTCCCCCCCCACCCCCTTTCATAGGTTGATTTTGAGAACAATTACTCCAGGCAAATACAAATCCCACTGGCAAATTAAAAGATCCTATAACAACATTATCAGTATAATTATGTCCATTTTCTTCACATCTTTGAGACTCCACTCTCTAAAAGTTTCAATTTAAATCAACATTTGTTCAGCCTTTAGTTTCCTCAGTACTTATACATCCAGAAATTAAATGAGGCAAGAGAACTGAAATCTAGCTGGACAGCTTGTTTTACAATTGACCATGTGTCCATCACAACCTCCTGCATCTTCCTGAATAAGAATGGAGACATTGTACAGCAATCCCCTCTTCACCTACAAAGTATCACTGTTAATTCAGCAAGATTCCCCTTCAAACATATTAAAAGTTGTCGAAAGATCTGTCCTTATTAAAACTCACCAATTCTCTAGTCTCACAATTACAAATGAATCTTTTAAGCAAGTATTAGTTGGCAAAAAATCCAAGTTTTTTTCTTACATCCATTCTATATTCAGACTTTTTAAAACACACACAGCTTTGGACCAATTTACACATTACCATTGCTATATATGCTGCCACAAAACTGCTTCCTTGTGATTTGCTCCTACATAGCAGCAGCAATGGGTAAAAACACAGAAAATGTGGCTTGTGCACTTCACATGGGCAACTCCCCTGTTGGATCAAGGCAGGGGGACATCCTGGCACAGCCACTTAGCCACTGACTGCATGCCATTTCTTGTAAGACCTTAGAATAAAGTAAGCATATATGTAAGGCAGAAGCTGCCAGGTGCAGAGAATGTTCATCAGATGGAGGGGGATGCTTCTATTCCTGAAAGAGGAGGATTCCCCCTATGGAGACAGGCAGGGTCTTCAGTTTGCAAGGTCCTCTCCAGAGGTGAGGAGTCAACCCCTTCTCTCCCAATGACCCTGCCTGCTCAAGGGATGGTTGGGTCTTTGTGTCTCTCTGTGTGTGTGGAGAGAAACACTTGCAGGAGTGCTTGTTTTGTGTGGATTTCCCCTTTGCCTAGTCCTCTCCTTCGTCCTATTGCTGTATCATCTTTCTGAGTGAATTTATTGTCTCTGTTTTCCTGTTGGCTGCCTCCTCCAGCTTATTCATTTCTACTTCATTCTCTTTGTTTTTATCCCCCACCCTGTTCTCTGGGGAGACTGTAGGGAGAAGCTGGATTCTGACTGGATTGCCAGGCAGGCACAGGAGGAGTCCACAGAGGCGACACAGGGCCAGGAGCTTGCGTTTCCTGCCTCTTTCTAAAAAAAAGCAGGAACGCCATTTTGTTTCAGCAACTCAGTGTTCCTGGGATGGCCCCAGCAGCTCCTAGAGACGTGATCGCTGCACCTGTTGGTCTAGCAGTTTCGACTGGCTGCATTATCACTGCACCTTTGGGTTCCAGTGCTAACTGGGAGTTTGAGCAGGTGCTGCAGTGTGCTCAGTCGCATTGCTTTTCCCACCTTTTCTCTGCATCTATGCACAGGATGACTGCATCTCTGCAGGGCAGCCTTTCTCCTTGCAGTGTTGGCACAGAGGAGATCTATGCATTTGGAGATTCCAGGCAAGCTGCCTTTGGTGATTCTCCAGGTTCTTTGTCAGAGCAGGTGAGCATGAGTAAGGGGGAAGGCCTTCCTTAGTTCAAAAAAATTATCAGGATTGCTTTGGACCTCCTGTAGAGGAGGCACACAGAGAAGAGCCTCAGAGGATGATCTTAGGGTCCAAGTAGGTTTATACAGAGGTATGAACCTCATGCCCCTTAAGGTCTTGTGGTTCTGAGCCGTTTTAAGGCTTTATAGGTCACAACCAGCACTTTGAATTGGGTCCAGAAACTAATTGGTACCCAGTGCCATTGGCTTGCCCCGGAGAGCAACCTGGCCATTGAATTAACTGTCTTCAGAGGCAGACCTACATATATTGTAATTGGGGGGGGTGTCATTCCACCCTCCTCTATCTTCCTCTGGTTCTATGCATTGCATAATTTTTTGACTTTATTGGCTGCTGTGGTTGATTTGTAGATTGATTGATTGATTGATTGATTGATTGATATGGGGAGGAGTTCTGGAACATTAACTTTTGCATTGCTGTCTAACCACATGTTTTGTGTCTGAGTGTCCTGTGCTCCAGCAGTGGGGCTGGCGTATGGGCAGCTGCTGTAGGGTTGAGGTGTTATTCTGCTCTGTTATTCTGCCTGGAGAGATGGGATGACCCCTCCCTTCTAGAGAGGACATTGCAAGCTGAAGATTCCCTGTCTCCAGTAGGGGGAGTCATTCCTATCAGGAATGGGAACTGAAATTCACAGTAAGAAAAAAAACACCCAAACAAAATTCCAAGTATTTCAAACTTGACTATTCTTCCCCAAGGGAAACTATGAAGAAACAAACCTCACCAAAAACAACCTCACACAAGTTGTCAACAAGAAGTGAAAAACCATTGTAAAAAGCACTTATTTCAGCTCAGTGAGCTATTTTCATTGGTTTACAAATGTATTAAATGCTGTAACACCTACACAATGGCAATAATTTTTCTATATAGTGAAATGGAAAACGACACTGCCGCAGGTCAGATAATATTTCAGCCTATTAAGCCACGGTATGCACAATCATTTTTCTTGCACAAAAAGCCCCTTCACTCCATTATTCATGTAAGAGGAAATTAAAGCAGGAAATAAATATACAGTTTATAGTTTCCCATTTTATCTAAAGCAGGAAACTATGGCTACCAGTTTGGGACAATTAAACACTTTCTAAAAATGGTGGTGTAACACCTTGATTTGTTCCAAATCTGCTAATCAGTTTCCCAATTCAGATGAAACAAGGAAATATGTTAATAAGAGCCTTCCTTGTTTAATTGCTGCAAGGCACAAAGGGAAGAGGAAAGGGACTGTGTGTGTGGGCAAAAGGTCTGTGCACCTCTTCGCTTAATGAACTGAGATAGGACAATCTGAAGATTTCTCAAGCCTCAACTAGTCAGTGGCTTATAAACCCACCTTTGAACTATGGGGAATTTGAGTCACTAAATGCTACCCCTGTTCCCAATGGAGGCTGAGTTTGCTGACAGATCAAATCTATTTTAAAAGATATGTGATGAATCATCTCCATCCCAATTTGCCTTGGAGAATTAGTTTCTTGAAATTAGTTTCAATGTTTGTTTTCAAAAGTATTAGCTCCTACAGCTCTGAAGCTATGCTTGAAAGTTTGCAGACACTGCCTCATGAAATCTCAAAAGTGAGCAGGGGGGGCACAGTCAGAGCTATTACCCTCCCTATAATAAGTAGAAATTTGGTATTTTTAGCATATACATGCAGTCCTACATGAAACACTAGGAATTAATGGAAGTGATTTTAAATATTACAACTGACTTAAAGCACCCTTGCAGCATACCATATTTATTACTTACTTGAGCCTTTTTTTGCAAAATTTCTAAGATATAAATGTCTTTTTGTACTATGAACTGCACAACCAATTGCTTACAGTCTTTAGCTTTTCTTACCTTGTCTTGGTTAGCCTTATTCTTGTAACATAAATTTCCAATCAAACGAATTAGATGTGACTTAAACCCCACAGCTGGATGACAGCTTTGTTCTTGCCCAGAATGAGTCACTGTGAAGATGTTTGTGCTCTGCTTCCCAGCAAGATGTGTAAGCTGCAAAGTTTCTAAACAGAGAAAATAATTCTGTCTTATTTTTTTAAAAAAATTCTTCATAATGCCCATGATACTTAAGTTTTGTTTTACTTCATAGTTATTAACATATAATTACAAAAGGAAATCAATCTACATCTTACTGCTATTGAAAGAAACACTACTAAAATCTGGAATAGTTTGTCCCAGAAGTCTCCCCAGGAGGGGAACCAGACGGTCCTCTTTGCAAGGACAGAGAGCTGAAGGAGAATCTGGGCACAACCCGAGAAGGGGAAAGGTGGCATGAGGAGGTCAGAGGGGTGATGTGTGTGTATTTGAGGTCTCCGAGAGTATCCTGGGAATCATTCCGAAAAGTAAAAACAGAAAATACATTAGACAAGATATTCCTGTTCAAGATCAGGTTCCTGTATGTGATATTTTAACTCATGTTCTAAATGCACTGGTTCAATTAAGGCTGGTATAATGAGTCATATTACTGCAGTTTCCTGAAGTTAGCCAACATTTCAAGCATCAAGTTGAATGTATTTTGCAGCATATTTAAATATGCTACATAAATAGTTTAAAACTTGCTGGCTAAGAATGTTTGGGAATCCTCAACATTAACATATGGTTTCAATGTTCTATGCTATGTGTTTAATTAGTCAGCTGGGCTATTTGGGTGAAAATTCATAAAAGTACTTATTGATCTCTAAGCTCACTGGTAAACTCTTTTACACCAAAAGTAGCAAATATTGCTCAGTGTGCAACTTTAGAAATTATTGTTTATTCCTCTGCTCTGGTACAATAGATAAGAAATCAAAAGAGTCCTTTAATTCATAAGTGTAGTTCACATATCACATAGAATCAGAGTTAAAAACAAACTACAATTTAATGTGAACCAACTCTAGTGCACGCTGCTGAAAAGTTCTGGCTGTGCTCCTCTCCAGCTCCAACTGCTGCCATAACACCAAGGTATTATAACATTTACTACCAAATTACTTCACAGGAGCATTCAAGTTTCAATTCTGTTTCACACATTCTGTACAATGTGAAGAATAAAGGCATGCAGAAAGTAGTGTGTGAAAATTGGTTCATATATTTAATTTTTTTAATACAAGATACACAATATCTTAGAATAAACATATATAGCAGCAAAGCTTATACGTTTTACCTGATGGTTAGCTAATCCTCTAGCAAACCTTTCAATACCTTTTTCATCCAAATATACCGTATTTTTCGCTCTATAGCATGCACCCGACCATAACATGCACATAGTTTTTAGAGGAGGAAAATCCGTAGGCATGCCACCCGTAGGCATTCCCTCCATAACACGCACAGACATTTCCCTTTACTTTCTAGGAGGAAAAAAGTGAGTGTTATGGTGCAAAAAATACGGTAAATATTGGAAGACATGCTATCAACTTTCTGCTTCCTATTTTTAAGTTGTTGGTCACAACTATCAAGTGTTCCTTATAAAACCTAATTTCAAATAAAATACAAAGCATTACTCCTTAGATTATTACATTTTTAAAAATGTGTGTGCTTCTTACTTACTGACAGTCACCTCAAGCAAATCAGGGCAAGCCTGCAGACATTCCAGATGTCCAGAGTTTGATGTCATTTCACAAAGAACATCAACAAGCCGAATCGTGACTAGTGCTTCCTATGAAAAACAGGCAACAGTTTGAAACCTCAGCTTTCACCTACTTAAGAAGCAAATTTCTAGCACCTATGGCAGCAAATGCCTACTGAAATTGCCAGATGGTATTAGAGGATATTGCAAATGGTCATGCGGTAAGCTTTACTTGCAAACACAGTTCCTTGTCCCAATGTAGTATAAATGCACGTTTATTCAAAACAAAAAAACCGCCTGTTTTGTACAGACTGCAGAATTCAGTTTTTCTTGGCAATGAAATTTTATTACCCTTGTGCAGAATTTTTTACAACCTTCTTTGGTACAGTGGCACCTCGGGTTATATATGCTTCAGGTTACAGACGCTTCAGGTTACAGACCCTGCTAAGCCAGAAATACTACCTCGGGTTAAGAACTTTGCTTCAGGTTGAGAACAGAAATCGTGCTCCGGTGGCGCAGCGGCAGCAGGAGGCCCAATTAGCTAAAGTGGTGCTTCAGGTTAAGAACAGTTTCAGGTTAAGAACAGACTTCCAGAACGAATTAAGTTCCTAACCTGAGGTACCACTGTACTGATATTTTTCTAACTCAAAAGCCTTGTAACATAGTCAAATGCAAACCTCCATAAAAATGAGCATATTGGACTACAAATATCCAATCAACCTCAGAATCACAAATACATAATCAAGAACAGAAATACTGCTGCAAGGGTGATACTCTAAAAACTAAAAACAAACTTGAAATAAAGAAATATAGAAAGTCTTTAGCTACATTATTTTCAATATAAGATTGTTCTGCAACAGAATTAAATAGTTTGTGGCAAAGTAATTATATTTACATTAAAGTTCAATAAATATTCATTTGAAATAATGTGTAGTATTTGTGATTAGATAGAAAGAGAAATTATTGTCATTTGCATATTATTTATTCAACCTGAGAGCTGTTGCTTGGAATTGTCTAACTGCAGCTGGATTGATCTGTACCAACTGTGGTAATTGCAAATCATCATATGCAGAAAACAGATTATATAAAATTTAAGACTAGAAAGCGATAATTATGGGCTACAGCGGCAGAGCCGTGTGTTATATCATGGCTTTCCTGAATAAGACAGGAATTACCCTTGCAACTGAAAATCCAGTCTATAAGATAGAGAAATGTTAATGTTTGGATAAAGATCATAATAAATCCAGGATTTTCTAAACTGCATGAACAAACCAGTTAACAGAAACAGATCAATCTGTTCCTGGATTATATCCATTTGAGAAGATGGTATAATTGTATATTTTCCTCCTTTCCAAATATCTATAAAGAACTAGATTTCAGAAAGAGATATGGTTCCCAGCCTTCTCCTTGACATTTTGTTCAACTCAGAAGGCTATTTTCCTTCCCACAGGGAAGAATTCAAACAAAGGAATCCCCCATTTGTAGTCTAAGAGAGTACAAGTAATTTTCAATGTGATCTAGCCACAAGTATTAGGACGAACTGTATCAGCTAATATATCAACTGTGTGGCAATACTACAAGTTATTACTAGGACATGCATATCCAAACATCTCTGATATTTCATGCACCTGATACTACAGACTCAATCACCATGATCTCATAAATTGGCTCATGCGCTGTTTGCCCACCCACAGAACATCCCTATTTGTTTCAAGACAGCAGAAAAATCCATGGGTGCAGATGATTAACATTTTTTTAAAAAATGTCTGCTTTCCTGTCAATAATGTCTTACAGGACATGTACAGAGTAACTGTCTGTAGTGAGCTGAACTGGTAAATGCAAATGTGAGCCACAGAGCTAAATGCACTTCACAGAGCTTTAACTTCACATCAGATCACGTTTCATCAGGTTTACAACATCAGATAAAAATATACTTACCTCATCATCATCATCATTTGCTGCAAGAGCCAATATGAGCACGGCTTGACATTTCTCCTTGAAACAACTTACAAGAAATTTGGCTGTTTCTGCACTGATAACTGTATTGTTCTCACCAATTTCTGACTGTATCAATTCTAAAAACGAAGCCCTAGAATAAAAATGCAAGCCTTGCTTATTTACATTGAAGTATACCGAATGGAGGGCACAGTCAATATATTTAAATTACACCACAGTTGCTAGGCCACCACAGATCTCCTGATGCCTCATGGAGTTTCTGACCAAAGAAATTCCAATCCACACCTTAAGTATGATTTTTACTTACCTAGTTATAAAAATGTTTATATACCACTACTCATTTTTTTAAAAAAATCAGAGTGGTTTACAACAATTAAACTGAAGTAAGAGGTAATATTCACTCAGTTTATCCTTCAGTCTATACCAGATGTGTGGTATATTTCTTTTATTAAATTCAGGAAATGACCCATTTTTTGTTTTTCTTTCTTGTTTAAGACTACAACTCCCATAATCCTTGACCCCTGGAGATGCTGGCTGGGGCAGATGAAAGTTGTGTTCCAAAACAGGGCACCAGGCTGGAGTCTGCTGCTCCAGTAGAATGAGCTGACAATTTTTGTCAGTACTGAACAAGTAATATGCTGGCCACTAGCAAAAGATTAACTACCAGGTTTCTTTGGTACATTCATTATACAATTTAGAACCATTATTAGTATGTCAGTTTGCAAACTGATCCTTATAACTTGAACCCAATCATTTTGAACTGTGGGACATCTTCATAACGTATAAGTCTGCATCCACCATTCCACATTTCAAGCATCCAAACATATCCATTCCATATATTCATTCTTTGATTTTTCACATATTAACTAGAGTATCTTAAATTAGGTCTCTTTCAATGATGTACTGGCAGAAAAATGCTTTTTGGCTCCTATATTTTCGGCCCCACCTCTCTGAAGAAGTTCCAAAATCTTTTCCCCAAACGATAACCCTCATTTTTTCCAAATTTAAAAGGCAGTACAGTTTGATAAGATACATGAATATACTCCTTTAACTTCACAAGGAGTCAACTGCCTGGGTTACAGTATTCCCAATTCTTGTGTTACAAAATGTTAACAACCCCCACCCCAATTTAAGTTGGCCAATTATTGTTCAATTAATAAGATGTTCCCTTGAGACAAATCCTGATTCCCAAACTATATCCCAAGTCTTAAAACTTACTAGCCTGTAAAATGAAATTCTCTGCTATTTCTTATATGAGGGGCTTTTAGAGGTTGGACAGATTACTTGGTCCCTTCTTTGCCAGCCCCTCTTGGCAGTAAAAAGCAGACTAGGCGGCGCGAACGGTAATGGCTGCCCTCTTCTAACTAGGAGAGGGAAGCTCCGCTGAAAACGGGTCATCCGCTACGGCGAAGCGGAGACCCACATCGGAAAACCGCAGGCGGCACAAGCCTGTGGTCTTGGGACCCGGTGGGCACCAGGAACTGCCCCCAAAACGTTGAGGGAACCCCGTAAGGGGCTCCGGATCGCGGAGGGGGTAGCGGCGCTGAGGGTCGTTCCGCAATCAACGGAGCGAAGCCGCGTAGCTGTTGCCGGTGAGCGCTGACCTTTCTTCCTGGAAATTCTGTTTCGGAAATGCAACAACCCGTGAGTAATAAGGACTTTTAAAAAATCTAAAGATTTTAAAGTTACTGAATTTGGCTGAAAGCGGAGTGACGAAAAAAAAAGGAAGTCCGTCTTCCGCTGCTATTGAACTTCAAAGCAAAGAGCAGGAGGAGTGGAGGCAGAGAGTGAACTTTTAACCTAATGGATCTGAGCACCCACTGAACTTCTCTTGAAATAGAATAAGGACTGTAAGCATTGGATTTTATGTTTTTGACTTGGACTGTGATATCCTCTTCTATTGGAATTACAATTTAAGTAAGAAACCCAGGTGCTGGAACTGCCTGAGTAACTGTAGCAGTCAGTCTGCAGATCTGGATATTTTGAATATAAATTTGGAAACAATCTGAGGGGGTTTGGATTTGCTACTTTGAGGCACCATTTGGAACACCAGCAAGCACTGTTTGAGACATTGTGTTCTTTTAATACCAACTCTGCTAAAACTTATTATTTGAAGGTTCCTGGACATTAATTCTGATTTTATGAATTTTACTGGAATTGATCTCTTCCCGAAAGACATTTTAAGCTCCCCCTAGAGGTTCTGGAATTTACAGCAGTGGCATTGTTCTACTTTCTCTTTCCCGGCCTCCTGTCTGACTGTCACCATCTGGGCCGTCTCTTTCTCATGGGAATAATTCAGCTTGACCTTGACTTTTAGATAACTTTGGAATGAGTGGTGCAAGGAAAAAGGAGCCTAAAGAAAAGGAACATAGAGTAAGAACTAGACAAACAACTTTAGCCTCAGCCTTACAGTCACGTAGATCGTCTGTGCCTATTTTGCTTTCTGAGGAAGAAGCTGTTTCTCTGCCACGGGCAGGGGAAGGAGAAACTGAGGAACTACAATTGGAAGATATGGCCTCAGGAACAACTGTTTCTATTTTAGAGAAAAATCTTTGGACAAGAGAGTGGAATCTTTGGATAAAAAAGCCGATGAGCAAACATTCAAAATCGACCAAAACACAGAATGTTTAAATAGACTAACTGGACAAGTGGCACAGAATGCACAAGCAATTGGAGAATTGAAGGAGGCTACAGGTGAAAATCGTAAACTGGCTGAGGATACCAGCCAAAGAATTGGAAAGTTAGAGAAAGAGGTGAGACCACTCAGTAAACAAGTAGGTGAACACCAGACCTACCTTTCTATGATTGAATTGCGGAACAGGGAGACTAACTTAAGGATAAGGTCGGTACCAGAAGTGGAAGAAGACAACTTAGCTGAGTTTCTGACCAAAATATTTTCCGAGTCCTGGAACTTAGAGGAAAAAGACTTTAAAATTGTATCAGCTTTCAGGCTTGGAAGACTTATAAAGAAAGACAAACCCAGAGACTGTTTGATAACATTGAGATCAAAGGAGGAAAGGGACAAGATTTTGGGTCTGCACTACGGAAAGTCACTGGACATCTTGGACAAAAAAATTGAAATTTACAAGGACATTCCTAAACAACTTTTGGATCTTAGATCTGAGTACTTGGAACTAGCAAGATTGTTGAGGAGCAACTCAATCATCTTCAGGTGGGACTTTCCTCAAGGATTATCCTTTACTTTTAGAGGGAAGAAGATTAAAATTAGAACATTGGAAGATAGAGACAAATTTCTGAACGCGTACGGAGAGGACCTTCAAAAAGGACTCGAATTACCCTCAGGGCCTGGAGCACCAGAGGCACCCGCACCCTTGGATTCTGAAGACCCAGTGAGTAAGGTACCACCCCCAGAAAAATAACCAGATTTATTCAGGATGTCTCTGCAACTTTTGAGCTGGAATATAAATGGCTGTAACATTCCGGAAAAAAGGAGGAAAATTTTTCATATATTAAAAAAGGAACAATTGGACATTATTTGCTTACTAGAAACACATGTGACTAGGCTCCATAGAAAAGTGTTAATAAACAAAAGACTTGGTCAGGAATTTATATCTTCAGATACAGTAAAGAAGAGAGGCGTGGTGATATATGCAAAAGAGAGCCTGTCACCTAAATTTTTATTCAAAGATGAACATGGAAGAACTTTGCAAATCGAAATACAACATCAAGGAGAGAAGATTTTGTTATTAGGAATTTACGCACCAAACGAAGGGAAATCCGAATTTTATAAGAAGTTGCACGAGACTATGCTGGAATATCTGGACTATGACAACATCATTATGATGGGAGATATGAATGGGGTCGTATCAACTAATATGGATAAGTCACAAAGTCAAAATGTCACGAAAGATGGCAGACTACCAAAGACCTTTTTTGAAATGACAGACAATATGGACTGGATTGACATCTGGAGAACGAAGAACCCCTTGGGAAAAGAAGGAACATTCTTTTCTGAAGCCCAGCTGACTTGGACAAGAATCGACCAAATTTGGATAACTAGAGGTCTGGCACCTAAGGTCAGGAAAGTGGAAATCTGCCCAAAGACCTGCTCCGACCATAATGCACTGAAAATGGACATGACATTATTACCAACCGGTTCCTTTAGATGGAAGATGAATGACAATTTGTTTAGAGATCAGGAGACCATTAAGAAGGCCCAAAAAGTTTTGAAGGACTACTTTGAGATAAACATGAACACTATGGTGGAAAAAAGAATTATCTGGGACGCAAGCAAAGCCGTGATGAGGGGGTTTTTGATACAACAGAATGCTGTAAAGAAAAGAATACAAAATGAGAGGAAAGATAAGATCTTGGAGAAAATTAAAGAGTTAGAGAAGAAGTTAAGATCAAACCCGAAGTCACAGCCGATTCTGAGAGAAATTAAACTCCATCAGGCACAATATTCTAAACTGATGAACCAGGAAATAGAGTGGAAGATTAAATTAATGAAACAAAAAACTTTTGAATCGGCAAACAAATGTGGGAAACTGCTGGCCTGGCAGTTGAAGAAGAGACAAAAGTTAAATATAGTCACAAACCTGGAAATTGAAGGAAGAAACATTCAGAACCCCGTGGAGATTAGAAAGTGTTTTCAGAAATATTTCAAAAAATTATACTTTCAAGGGCCGCAGGATGAGGTTGAGATTAAACATTTTTTGGGGAAAAATGGACTTAAAAAACTGTCACAAGAAAATAGATCACTCCTGAACAGCAAAATAACACGACAAGAGATCGAACAAGCCATTCAGAACATGAAATTGGGCAAATCTCCAGGGCCAGACGGCCTGACCTCCAAGTATTATAAGACACTAAGAGACTATTTGATACAACCATTGATGGAGGTCAGTAATGAAATTATGGAGGGAAAGAAGGCGCCGGAATCGTGGAAGGAAGCTTTTATCACATTGATACCAAAATTAGAAACTGAAAAGACACAACTCAAGAACTATCGTCCCATCTCCCTTTTAAATGTGGATTACAAAATATTTGCTGATGTTTTGGCAAGTAGACTTAAAAGAGTTTTAAATGAAGTAATTCATAAAGATCAGGCAGGCTTTCTCCCAGGTAGACACATGTTTGCTAACACAAGGAACATTATTGATATTTTAGAACTTTTGCAAACAGACATAAATACAAAAGCAGTGTTAATTTTTATAGACGCGGAGAAGGCCTTTGATAATATCTCTTGGAAATTTATGAAGGGAAATTTAAAAGAAATGGGAGTGGGACGGGGTTTTGAGAATGGGATTGATGCAATATACTCAGAACAGAAGGCAAAATTGATAGTTAACAATGTGGTTACAGAAGAGTTTAAAATTGAAAAAGGTACACGACAAGGCTGCCCGATTTCCCCTCTGTTATTTATTTCGGTTCTGGAGGTGCTCCTGAATATGATCAGAGGGGACCGATTGGTGCAAGGGATTCAGGTCGGAGCGAAACAATATAAACTTAAAGCTTTTGCAGATGACCTAGTTTTGACTCTGCAGGAGCCAGAATCTAGTACAAAAAGAGTATTACAACTGATTCAAGACTTTGGTCGGGTGGCGGGATTTAAACTAAATAAACAGAAAACTAAGGTGTTGGGGAAAAACTTGACAGATACAGAGTCAGAACGGTTTCAGAGAGAAACAGAACTAACTGTGGTTAAAAAAGTAAAGTACCTAGGGGTAAATATAACAGCAAAAAATCTGAGTCTATTTAAGGATAACTATGAAAAATGTTGGTCTGAAATTAAAAGAGACTTGGACAGTTGGACAAAATTGAAGCTTTCTTTGTTAGGCCGAATTGCTGCTATTAAGATGAATGTATTGCCAAAGATGTTGTTTTTGTTTCAAACATTGCAAATTGTGGACAAGACGGAGTGCTTCCGGAAGTGGCAGAGAGATATTTCTAAATTTGTCTGGCAGGGCAAAAAGCCCAGAATTAAGTTTAAGATATTAACTGATGCGAAAGAAAGAGGGGGCTTTGCCCTGCAAGAGTTGAAGCTGTACTATGAAGCCGCAGCTTTCTGCTGGCTAAAAGACTGGCTACTTCTCGAAGACACTGATGTATTGGATCTGGAAGGTTTTAACAATGCTTTTGGTTGGCATGCATACTTATGGTATGACAAAGTTAAGATCAATAAGGCCTTTAAGAACCATATTGTCAGGAAAGCAGTATTTAATGTCTGGACAAAATACAAAGACTTATTGGAAAATAAAACTCCGAGGTGGCTTTCCCCTCTGGAAGCTAAGGCCCGAAAAAGACCCAATATGGAGGCCAAATGGCCAAAATATTGGGAAATATTAGAAAAAGATGGAGACAATTGGAAATTGCAGTTTGGAGAAAATGAAGGATAAAGTGCGAGACTGGTTACATTACGCTCAGATTAAAGAAGTTTTTAAAAATGACAAAAAGTTAGGGTTCCAGGTGGAGAAATCAAAGTTGGAAACAGAATTGTTAGAACCAAAGACTAAGGTACTATCAAGAATGTATAACTTGCTGTTAAAATGGAACACACAAGACGAAATGGTTAAATCTGCTATGATAAAGTGGGCACAGGATATTGGGCATAACATTATGTTTGAGGACTGGGAAAGGTTGTGGACCACTGGGCTGAACTTCACTGCATGTAATGCGTTGAAGGAAAATGTAATGAAAATGATATACAGATGGTACATGACCCCAGTTAAACTTGCCAAAATATACCATTTGTCTGATAATAAATGTTGGAAATGTAAAGGAAATGAAGGAACATTCTTTCACCTCTGGTGGACTTGCCCTAAAGTGAAGGCCTTCTGGGAAATGATATATAATGAGTTGAAAAAGGTATTTAAGTATACCTTCACTAAGAAACCAGAGGCCTTCCTTCTGGGTATTGTCGGCCAGAAGGTGCTAAAGAAGGACCGAACATTTTTTATGTATGCAACAACGGCAGCAAGGATACTCATCGCTAAGAATTGGAAAACACAAGATCTACCCACACTGGAAGAGTGGCAGATGCAGCTGATGGACTATATGCAATTGGCGGAGATGACTGGCAGAATCCGAGACCTGGGAGAAGAAAGGATTGAAGAAGATTGGAAGAAATTTAAGATTTATTTACAAAAATATTGTAATTTGGTTGAATGTTAAGAAGGATGCTTGATCATAAATAATTGACCACCACTAAACTAGACTGGAACTTGATGATAAATGAGATTAAGGAAAACATAAACCTTTCGGAGAATTGCTAGACTATACTTAAATGAGTGGATATAAGATTGTAAACAAGATGATAATTTGCTTGAAAAAAAACTTTTTAACGATGTAAGTGGGAGCAGGAGACGTGAGGAAGCCCAAACAAGTTATGAAATTTTGTTATGATATAAGTAATGTTGTTTATTATCTATGTATTTCTTTTATAAAAAAAACTTTAATAAATATTTATTAAAAAAAAGAAAATGTCAAGCTAGAAACGCAGGAGGAGGCCACTCCACTGCCCCTTCTACTGCCTTCTGGCTGCTAGGGCTGCAGCCAGAAGTGGCAGGCTCTGTGTGAGGGAGCCCCCTGGCAACTTTTTATATTGTTATTTGTTTGTTTGTTTCATAAAATGTATACACTGCTTGATTTCTTTTGCCTGCTATTGCTGACAGTTCTACTGCTGGCACCAACAGTGAAAAGTGATAACTGACAGCTTTGCTTGTTCCTTATGAAGCTGATGTAAAGTCTAAGGCCCAGGAAGAAACTGTCAAGGTAACAAGCAAGTCAGAGGGTTGGGCATGGAAAGGGCAAGTACTGTGTTTGCCAACCATTTATTCATGTATTTTCTTAAAGTACAACTTGTTCCCCTGTAACAAGGGGAAAGGCAATGGGCGGCAGGAGCTTAATCTAAAACCCTGTAAAAAGTATAGCTCAGGAGTGGCATCCTAGGGGTGAGAAGTCTGTTGAACCTTTTTTTCCTGCTCTAACTCTAGCAGGGCAGCCTTGGGGGGCTGCAGCAAACCGCAGCTACAACCGTAGTTCAGTTTCAAATTTAGGGTATGAAACTGACATCTTAAAACTAAAGGGTAACTTATACGTTTAAAAACCTCAGTGGAAGCTTACCACAGGTTCGACTTAAGGTTAAAGGTAAAGGTAAAGGTACCCCTGCCCGTACGGGCCAGTCTTGACAGACTCTGGGGTTGTGCGCCCATCTCACTTAAGAGGCCAGGGGCCAGCGCTGTCCGGAGACACTTCCGGGTCATGTGGCCAGCGTGACATCGCTGCTCTGGCGAGCCAGAGCCGCACACGGAAACGCCGTTTACCTTCCCGCTAGTAAGCGGTCCCTATTTATCTACTTGCACCCGGAGGTGCTTTCGAACTGCTAGGTTGGCGGGCGCTGGGACCGAGCAGCGGGAGCGCACCCCGCCGCAGGGATTCGAACCGCCGACCTTTCGATCGGCAAGTCCTAGGCGCTGAGGCTTTAACCCACAGTGCCACCTGCGTCCTCATCGACTTAAGGTTAAGTGCAGCATATAAACTAAATGGTAAGGGCAGGCCTCAAGCCAAGTTAAAAGCTCAGCTTTTGCTTCAGATTCAAAATCAGTAAAAACTAGTTGAGTAAAAAACATACTCACTTAAGACTGTAATCCTAACTATGTCTAATCAATGGGGCTAACTCCCATGTAAGTGGGGTGAGGAATGCAGAGTAATTCATCATACGTTCTCCGCTCCCCAGAGAAAAATCCCATCCACAGGGTGCTAATCTAACCTAAACCGCCTTTCATAGAATCATAGAGTTGGAAGAGGGCCATCGAGTCCAACCCCCTGCCAAGCAGGAAACACCATCAGAGCACTCCTGACATATGGTTGTCAAGCCTCTGCTTAAAGACCTCCAAAGAAGGAGACTCCACCACACTCCTTGGCAGCAAATTCCACTGTCGAACAGCTCTTACTGTCAGGAAGTTCTTCCTAATGTTTAGGTGGAATCTTCTTTCTTGTCGTTTGGATCCATTGCTCCGTGTCCGCTTCTCTGGAGCAGCAGAAAACAACCTTTCTCCCTCCTCTATGTGACATCCTTTTATATATTTGAACATGGCTATCATATCACCCCTTAACCTCCTCTTCTCCAGGCTAAACATGCCCAGCTCCCTTAGCCGTTCCTCATAAGGCATCGTTTCCAGGCCTTTGACCATTTTGGTTGCCCTCCTCTGGACACGTTCCAGTTTGTCAGTGTCCTTCTTGAACTGTGGTGCCCAGAACTGGACACAGTACTCCAGGTGAGGTCTGACCAGAGCAGAAGACAGTGGCACTATTACTTCCCTTGATCTAGATGCTATACTCCTACGGATGCAGCCCAGAATTGCATTGGCTTTCAGGTTTCTGTTCACTAAATAGTGGTGCAGCCAGTTGCTGGCCCACATCTCCTTATATTTTTTTTAATGAGGCCTGCCTGATTGTGTTAAAAATATATAAAGTGAGGTCAGAATCTACAATATACATAATGTGCAACTTCTACCCGACCCATCTCCTTTTTGAAGAGTAGCACACTTGCTCTTTTCCATACACAGAATTTATGTGCATGTTTGTGCTGACTGAGATATAAAAGAACACGGCACGAATGCATTGTCGCATTCATTCTGCACTTCCTTTGCAAGGTAGTGAAGCATATCTAAAGTTATTTGGTGCAAATCTGTTTTTTTTTCCAATAGCTATTAAATGGCTGTATAAGTTGAGCCATAAAATACAACAGGGTGCGGTGCACTTATGAAATCAAGGCATAAGCATGAAATCTTGTCTTCATTTTCTCTTTCTGTGTGTGCATTTCTTACAGAGTAAGGGCGCCAACCTGGATTCTGCAACCCCTATCTAAATCCCTGCCAGTTGTGGCTAAATTGTAATGTTAACCAACCAATTTAAAACCATTACTGACATAGAAACATGTATTTAGAGATTCTGTGCCAACTATGAAACCACACTTTTTTTTTTCAAATCATGTGAACAGGATACTCTATATGGAATGCTAAATGCTGAAACCCACATTGGTTTTTGGGGTTACCTTTCTTGATTGCTCAGTTTGGCATACATGGCTTTGACCAACTCGGGGCACTTCAGCAAATGGATGGTAACAATCAAGAACCTGAAAGAGGAGGAAAAACAATAGGACAAACTGTTGTTGGCTGTAGGAAAACTGCAAAAGTTAGCTACTTTGCACTGTGCAAAGTTACCGGTAGTTCACACTGGCATTTTATAATAATTGGTCACTAATCAAGTTACATTTCTATCAGTACCTGCTAAACTATATAAGAAGTAAACAACAACAACAAATTTAACTATTTTTTCCTTTGCAACCATGGACATGTGCAGTGCCGGATTTACGTATAAGCTAAACAAGCTGTAGCTTAGGACCCCACTGTCTTGGGGCCCCCAAAAAAATTTAAAGGGGGGTGGGGAAACTAGATGTACATTTCCAAAATATAAGATAAGTTCAACAATTACTTTGATTAAAGACATATTTTGTTATGTGCAAATGGCTTTAGATACCTATTAGGTTCATAAATTACCATATAGCATATATTCAACACAAAAAACCAGTGAAAATTTGTTGTTGACAAAGGACAGCTGGACATATAAAGGGCCCCATTACCTTCAGTTGCTTAGGGCCTCATCAAACCTAAATCCAGCCCTGGACATGTGTCGTTAGATATTCTAGCCTATAAATATATTTGCTAATTGCTACTGCAATCCCTAACCTCCTAAATTCATGAAGGACCACGTGTGCAGCCTGGGAGTCATTTTAGACTCCTAGCTGTCCATGGGTTGCCAAAGCTTTGGTTCTGTCTGAACCAAAACACCATGAATTCCACCAAATGGTGCAATCCTCAGACCCCTCAAATACTTAGTGGTAGCTTTGCAAAATATAACAAATGCCCCCCCCCCCACTTTCTGTCCTGGCTGGCAACGCTTCAGAAGTTGGTCCATTGCACCTCTGTTGCTTGACCCCAGTTTAAGAAGATTAAATAGTAAATGGTATTTAAAAAAAAAATGAATTGGATATTGTTCAGGCAGACTTAAACGTAATATAAAGTAAATGGGAGACACAAGAATACAATCATTTGTAAATGTCCAGAAGACAATAGGTTAAACATGCTAAATAGATAACTCAATTATGATACTGAATTTCATATGCACACAAATAGTTGGATTAAATTCCCTGTCCCACGCAAGCCAGGACATCTTTGATAACAGAAGTAGGCAAATTCCTCTGTAGATTTTCCTAAACTACAAAAATGGAGATTCCCAATCTAATGTTCTTTCCACATGCACCCTTTGTCCAATGGATCATGCACTGCTGCGTAACAAACATTTGAAACCTTCAGGATTCAATCTTGGACAAAGATGGAAAAAACAATCATAATTTTTTTTAGCTGTTGACTGTGAATTTCAGGTGACCAGGTAACCAACTAGGCACTTGGTTTTTGAGACAGTTAGAACACTAAGGGTGCAATCCTATATATATTTACATGAGCATGAGCTCCATTCAAGTCATGTGCTATGATTTCGCTATAAACAGGAGAAGGGAAGATTTACCAGATTATAGGATTATTTCATCTCAAACCAAAATAGTTGCATTTCCTTAAGAAGCAAAATTACACCTTTTACAAGTAATAAATCTGACTGATTAAGGAAGGGGGTTGGAAAACAAACAGAATCACAACCAAGTTACACATTAAATGCAAAATGGGGGTACCACCAAAAATGTCATCATCCATAACGCTTGCCCTATGCAATGACACCATTGCATTCTTTCTTCTCTCCACCAGCCTATGATAAGGAATGAGACATGAAAACTCTCAGAATGACTTCACAACATGGCGTAAGGGCTCCTAAATATTACAGATAAAGAAGGCAAATTCACCAAAGGAATATGCCTTTTCAGCAGCATCCTCATGTTGACACTCCATCCACTTGTAGCCCCACCCACAAAGGCATTGTGTTTATATTATGCAATGTGGCCCAGCTTCGATGCTGAGAAGAGGACCATTAGATGTGCTTTGCCCAGCTTCAGCACAAAAATCATTTCCACATGGTGTTTGTGATTATATTAGTCACAATTCCCATTCAAAAGTCAAATATAGTCATGGCTTTGAGAGAAAACTATTAAAAGAGTTCTTGTAGAATACCAGCATTGCTTCTACAGATGTCAAGTATCTGTTGCAACGCTACAATTAAAGAACATTTTTTCCAGTGAGAAATAGCTATCAAACCCTCACTTGCACTTGGAACTTGTAACATGAGGAAACTCCAACTTTCCAGGAATTAAAAACAAATTTGGTCTTTTGGAGAGCACACAATTTTGTAGGGGGGGAAATAAAACTATCCCTAAGTTAGAAAGGAAGGATTTTCAACCCGTAAGAGGGCAGAAAAATATTTTTACATACAGCTAGAAAATACTTTACACATCATAGCATAGTGATTATACAATTCCATGACTCCCTTTTCAAACTCTTCCTCGCAGCTTCTGGTCTCAACTACTGGCTTTCCATTCATGATTAGCTCCACAAGCTTAAAGTACCTACGAAGTGGGGAAGGATAATGCTATTTTCTGGTCTTTAAACTTGTAGAAGAGAGCTACAGAATCAGCTATAGTCATACCTCGAGTTGAATGTGCTTCAGGTTGAGCGCTTTCAGGTTGCACTCCGCGGCAACCCGGAAGTAACAGAGCGCGTTACTTCCAGGTTTTGCCGCTCGAGCATGCGCAGACGCTCAAAATGAAGTCAGGCGCATGCATGGAAGCGGCGAAATGCGCCCCGTGCACATGTAGATGTGCTGTCGCATCTTACGTTCCGTTTGGGATGCGAACGGGGCTCCAGAACGGATCCTGTTCACATCCCGAGGTACCACTGTATTCATATATGCTTATTCCAGTTAAGAACAAATACGAAGAAGGGCACAGTTTAGTTTCTTCTCCCCCGTTATCCTCTCCTCCACCACAACTGCGGTATATCAACAGATAAAAATGGTTCCTCCCCAAAGAATTCTGCTTTCTTCTGGACTTCTTATGTCTAGTTATAAACACACTTGGAATAAAGTTCTTCTTTCCTCACCTCAAAGGGGGTATTTCGAAACTGGAAAAGATGTAGAAAAAGTAAACCAAAATGATCAAGGAAAGGTTACAGTGTTGGGGGCTTACCGGTTGAGAGAGAAGGTGAGTAAGAAGAGACATGATAGAAATTATGCATGGTGTGGAGAAACTAGACCGAGAAAACTTTTCTCCCACTCTTATAATACTAGAATTTGGGGACATTCGATGAAACAGAATGTTGGAAGAGTCAAAATGGGGAAAAGGAAGCACTTTTTCACACACTGTACTATGGAATTTGCCGTCACAAAATGTAGGGGTGGCCACCAACCAGGATGGCTTTAAAAGGGGTCAGACAGATTCATGGAGGTTTGGGCTGTCAGTGGTTACCACTACGGTGGTTGTGTGTTACTTCCCATATCAGAGGTGAGACGCCTCTGAATACCATTGCTGGGAATCACAGCTAGCTACGAGGGCTGTGCACTAGGAGCTCCCTTGCCAGAGCCAGTCTGCCTCTGAAGACCACAAGGGAGGGCACACGCATGTCCTGCGTAGAGGCAGAGCGCTGGCATCTGCTTGGCCCTGTGAGACCAGGATGCTGGGCTAGGTGGGCCACTGGGCTTGATCCAGCAGGCTCTCCTTGGGTGCTCGGGAGGGAATGCTTGTTCTAAAATTATCTAAAGACAAATAATTTTTCTTCAAATCAGTAATTTTAATATGACAAATGTAGCTGACTGAAGCTCATTGACGAACCGTTCCTTAATGGAGTCTGTAATTGAATATCCATAGTTTTTCTAAATTAGCTTTTCTAACATATACTGGATAAATTATAATGCATCTTTGAAGCACTTTTCCCTATCCCAGATGTACAGTATGTGTTTGCAGGTTCAATGTTTAAAATAGATAACATATGGTGTCCAATGTTGTTTCTTTTCCCTTTTACAGGCGGTAGCTTTCAAAAGACGCAAGGCTCTTCTCTGCTGTTGATTAGAGCAAACCAAAATAGAAAAAAATTATCTGACTTCTTGAAGACTTTTAAATTTTCCAGTGCCTAAGGCATGACTTTTCATCTGCTTGCGTGTAAAGAAGTGTTTTTTTATACATAAAAGGGGGAGGGGGAGGGAAGGAAGAAATGCAACTCAGAGAAGCAGTCGGATCAGTTTACACTGCAGTTCATGACATTCCCATCTTATTTCTGCTATCTCCTCTCCCTCTACCCAAGAAAACATATGAGTAGATAACCACAGTAATGATTACAGGACTGGGATAATAAACAGGGTAGAAGACGACGGATTATATATATATATAAAACACACACAGACTATATATCTATGATTTGGCACAGTATGTATTGCACAGAACTCACACTCTCAGTCAGCAATGCAAAACATCCACACAAGATCCTTGCTCTATTTTGTATTATTATTATGGCCTATGCTAATCATTACAATATAAGGATTAGAGAAGCTGCCTTATAATTAATCACCCATCGGTGTATTTAGCACAAAACTATCCCCTTTACTATCTAGCGGCTATCCAAGATTTCAGCTAGATGTTTTCTCCACCCCTGATACCTGAGGTCCTTTTAACTGGATATATTGTGAATTGCTTCAGGAACATTTATATATGGAAAACCTTTTGTCTCTCTGAACAATCTACTTGCAAGTAAGCTACCCCAGGTTGCACATAATACAAGGTGCAGCCAAGTGGACAGCATCCTATTTGCTCACATCCCTAAGCCCACGTTTCTGTCACAGTGAGTTGCCAAGTATGACTCTTAAAGATCAGCTGAGTCCCAAGACCCCTTGGCCTCCTACCTCCTACCTTCGAAGGAGACCAAGTTAAACTGCTTTGTGCTTTAAAAAGGAACCTGTATAACCTACCTCAGTACAATTCTGCACCTGACGAAATCCAGGTTACCATATCTAGTGAGGCCAAAATGCTCAGTTTAAGCAGTGTATATTTCTGGTAGATGGGAAGAGGGCTCAACTTGTTTTAGATGAAAAACAACAACTGAAGAAAGCTAGACACACACACACACACACACACACACACACACACCCCTTCAACATTAATAAAATGTCCCATTCCCCCCCCCCCCTTTTAAGGCCACTACTGTGCTAGAAAAAATAATTCCCTCACTTAAAACAATAGCATATACTATTTCTGTATATAGAGCATACCAGTCATCAGTCAGCCTCTATGTAAGAAAACAAAAATGAGTATACTGGTGGGGGGGTTGGGGGGACAACTAAATATGCTAATAAATTTGAAACTAAGGCAACCACCACAGTATATCAAAGTAAAGATGGTATCTTGCCTTTCACATTTAAATATATAAAACCATGGCTAACTCTTTGAGAAGAATCTCAGAGACAGAAGACTTTTTAATAATCAAAATATCTGTTTCTGAGCACAACTCAAAGTCTTGGTGCTGTCCTTGAAAGCCCTAAATGGCCTCGGCCCTGCATACCTGAAAGAGCGTCTCCACCCCCCACCCCCAATCGTCCAGCCCGGACACTGAGGTGCAGCATCGAGGGCCTTCTGGTGGTTCCCTCCCTATGAGAAGCCAAGTTACAGGGAACCAAGCAGAGGGCCTTCTCGGTAGTGGCACCCGCCCTCCTATCAGATGTCAAGGAAATAAACAACAACCTGACTTTTAGAAGACATCTGAAGGCAGCCAGTGTTAGAAACTGGGGTAGAAAAGCTAGGAGCCAAGTGGCTTCTGGGACCTGGGTTGTGGGCGCCAAAAGAGAATGGCTAGTTGCCACAGGAGGGTTCAGCAACACTTTTTATTTATCATTTTGATAAACATGAACTAATATGCAATTCACATAAGTGACACGATTGTGAATATCATTTTTATCAGAAATTATTAATACATGTTTAATGTTGTGTTTACAATAAAAATATTGGTACCATACTTCAGTTTTCAAACACTCTTTATTATTAAACTCCTTACCATATGGTCTATCCTTAACATACACTACTGTTACAGATAGGTAGCCGTGTTGGTCTGCCATAGTCAAAACAAAAAAAATTCCTTCCAGTAGCACCTTAAAGACCAACTAAGTCAGTTCTTGGTATGAGCTTTCGTGTGCATGCACACTTCTTCAGATACACTGAAAACTTGGGAAACTTCTGTTTCAGTGTATCTGAAGAAGTGTGCATGCACACGAAAGCTCATACCAAGAACTGACTTAGTTGGTCTTTAAGGTGCTACTGGAAGGAATTTTTTTTGTATACACTACTGTACAAGGCTTCAATGCACCTACATTTCAGTAGTCATTGAGTGTCAACCTGACACAAAAAATGGCACCCAGACTTTTTGAGGTGCTCGCAAATGGAGAATCTTTAGGTACAAAATGTGCCTGGTGCCCTGTACAGGGAGGTTTTTAATGTTTGATGTTTTATTGTGTTTTTGATATTCTGTTGGGAGCCACCCAGAGTAGCCAGTCAGAGGGGTGGCATATAAATTAATATATATATATTATTATTCCTTGTAAAATGCATTATTTACAAAATTATTCCAAAGCTTTTTTCTCACAGCAAAATCTAGCTATCACAACCAGTACCAAACTCCACTTGTGTCAAGTTGCTGAAAATCTACCTCTGTTATTCTTCCCAACAAGACAAGCTCTGGAATAGGATAACTCCAGTGTCCTCGGGAATCTTACTGATTCTGTAATGGCTTCTTCAGATACAGAGTAAAATAAACTTTCCATTTTAAATATTGCTTTTCCCCTCATCTCCTCCCAGAAACATCTCCATCACTCAGCTGGGATCAATGTCCATTAGGTCCTCCTCTCCCTGAAATGGATTTATTATAGCAGTTTACTAACTGGACATACAACAAAATTCATCAAAAGGAATGATGTTGATGAATCTCCTGTTCAGGGTCCTAACACCGTAAGCGGCAAGGAGCTCAAGGCGGGCACAGCACTCGCCTCACTTTCCACTTTATTGTTCCTGACAGACAGAAAGCAGTCTGGATACTCATTCCTCATTGTGTCGTTCAAGGAGGCACAAATAAGTGTGAATTCAAATGAGAATTGTTTTTCACTTCATGTATTAGTTCAAAAAGTGTGAATAAGAGAGTTTCAAATTTCTCACCATCTCTATCTGCAAGTGGCATTTTATTTTAGAGTCCAAAGAGCCCTGCAGACATGCAAAAAAAGCCCAACAACTTGCACATCCAAAAGGGTTTATCACATTCTCCTTCCTCCTACAACTTCTAGCAAGAGATGAAGAGTGTGAAATTATTGTAATTATGGCCCAGCTTGTTAGAAACACGTGACTTCTACCAGAGACTATGGAACACCATTGGGCATTCAGTTCTTTCAATCCCAGCCTTACTTTGGGCCAATATAAAGTTTACATATTGTTAAGTTCTCTTAGAATTAAAATCAATATTAAGTTATTACAATGTATTTACTAAAATAAGTTAAAAGCAAGCTGCACATCTCATCTGAGAAAAGACAACTATCAAAGACTTAAGGTAATGTATTGGGAAAAAGGAGAGGTATACAGACGTCCATTCTGATTCCGGGTACTTCCTGGATGCCTGCAGAACAGCAAGGGCAACGTTCAAGTTGCTTTCTTCCTGTAGTTCTCTTGTCCTCTCAGGGTTAAGACAAGTGAAAAGAACCATGCAGCAATAGGAAACCACTTTCTCATCTTGATGTTTCAAGCAATTCCTCAAAAACAAAACGAAAAAACAGGAATATTTATTGTTCTGGATTGTTTAGGCTACGTACCAACAGCCAATATGTAATGCACCCAACTCTTCAAATGGTGCAAATGGTGATGGGTATTTACTGAATCTAAGAATGTTGGAAGGGACTTTGGGGGCTATTTTATTCTAAAATAATCCCAATTAATCCCTCAATGTGTAATGCAATCAATCAATCAATCAATCAATCAATAAAATACCATCCGAAGATCACAGGGTGGTTCACAACATAAAAATACAAAATAAGAACACAAAATACTTAATAAAACAAAAACAAAGAAAACAAACCAATAACCCCACTCCCACAAATATATTTAAAAAGCCATAGAATGTAAATCAACCAAAGCCCTGTTTATAGAGAAGTGTTTTCACTCACACATCCATCCATCCAAAAGTTTACCTGAAACTAGAAAGGTCAGGATGGGTTCCTGTCTGGTTATGCTAATCTAAGAATTGCTACTGAAGCAAGCAAGCACTGAAGCTGTATTATTATGTCATCCTTTTAACACCAATTGCTTTGACACTTTTTGGAAACAGAGAGGGAATTCATACAAAGTTAAGCGCTTATGTTTATATGAATGGAATGGTAACTAGAAATGTTTAAATTGTGATGCTGTGTACAGTGTTTTTTACTTCAGTGTTTGCTACCTTGCCCTCACAGTTTTGGGAAGCAGGTTAGAGTTGTGGCCAAGTAATTTTTAAATGGAGATTTTTCTATTTAAATCCCCCAAACTCTGTCAAACTTTGTTCAAAAACTTTGTTGCCTCATGACAATGTTGCAATGGGCAATTTAAAAAGTAGTTTGCAAATTCTAAACAGTGTAATACAAAGTCATTAGTTTTTCATTGAGAAAGGGGTTTAAGGTTTCAAATACTACTATACATTTCTGGAACAATTTATTTGAATTTAGCATTTCCTCTTAGAGGTGACGTTAGAAGAAAAAGTGGGGTTGCAACATTTATTTAATTTAAGTTACTCCAACCAATTAATTAACTAAAAGTAGCCCCCAAATTAATATCAGGCAGCATTTTTTTTAAAAATGTAACTATTTTAATACTATAACTGACAAAAAAATGAGTTGGCCAGTGCAATATTAATATAACCATTTATTCTTCTCTCACATGCAAAAGGAAATGTGTTATCTAAAATGCTGCCATCAGGAATTTGTAAATCATCTACAAGCAAGTAAAGTTATTTATATACTGAGTTATTCATATGCGATTAATACCCAAATTTATGCAGCTTTAATCAACAATTAATCAACTGACCAGGTTTTCTTGAAATTCATAGCAGTCCTATTAAAACCTAGCTGTAAAGAATTTCAAGATCCTGTTCTAAATTCATAACTGAATTTTTGTATGTAAACTGTGATATTTTGGTCAAGATAAACTTGTATTTAGCCAAGCATTAATGAATTAAAACCCATTGTACCTACCTGCATACGATTTGGCACAAAACGTTAAGGATATTAAGCCTACTGGTGATCTTGCGGTCTATGGCGAAAACCAACCCAATCTATTTAGAACAAGAGTTTTTTTCCAGTTAACCTGATTCCTGTGATTAGCATACACAAATAAAGTACTACTCTCTCATTCTCCAAAAATGAGAGCTTATAATATATAATATTTCATTTGTTGATGGGCGGGACAAGATGCTTACAAGAAAAGCGAAGGGAAAGCAAGAGTCCAAATCCTGTGCTGAGAAGCTTTGTTTCCAGCTGCAATGTTTCCAAGAAACTGGAGGCTACAACGAAAAGCTGAAGGGGAAAAGAGAGAATCATTTAATTGCCCGGTCAAAGTGCCTTACAACATATCAAAGCTATCCAAAGAAAGCCACAATAATCTAGCCCACCAGCACATTAGTGTTGCAAAGCTATGCACATGTGGTTGGAACTAATTGCAATTTAAATCTAGGAGACTTACTCTGAGGAAACATGTATAGGATTAACATGTTCACAATCTACAAGCTTACTACATATTCACAAATTACTAGATCTACACCATGGGTAGGCAACCTAAGGCCCGGGGGCTAGATCCGGCCCAATTGCTTTCTAAATCCAGCTCGTGGGTGGTCCAGGAATCCGCGTGTTTTTACTTGAGTAGAAGGTGTCCTTTTATTTAAAATGCATCTTTGGGTTATTTGTGGGGCATAGGAATTTGTTTAATTTTTTCCCCAAAAAATACAGTCTGGCCCCACAAGGTCTGAGGGACAGTGGACTGGGCCCCTGCTAAAAAAGTTTGCTGACCCCTGATCACCTATTTAGAAAAATTTCTAGAGTGGTGACTATGTTAGTCTGTTACAGCAAAGTCTTCTGGCACCTGAAAGACTAACAAATTGATCATTTTATAAGCTTTAATGGACTCAAGTCCACCTAATCAGATGCATAGAATGTTATCTGAAGGAGGCAGGTACATGGCTATAAAGGTAGAGAGAGAGAAATACTAGCAGTGATATCACAGGGACACGAAATGTAAGAATACAGACTTATAATTCTTACAGCATAAATGGGAAAGGTGTGGATTCCCTGCCAGGTGAGCACACCTCTGGGGGCTGAAGGACAAGCAGCATTTGGCAGCCTTGCAGGTGCAAAATGTCCTTCTCAGTGCTGCTTGGTCCACCTGCTTCTTACCTCTCCCTCCCTTTTTTTGCAGCTCTGCTACAGACAGCCACCCTGGGGATGAAAGCCTTCCACATCTGCAGCAGGATGTCGCCACTGCCTCATTCAAAGCGCCATGAACCCCCTGTGATGGTGCTGGGAGGCGGCAGTGCAGCTATTGGCAAGAGCAACATCCATCCCGGGTTTGCTGCCAGACCTCTTTACTTTTTCAAACCCAGGGCCTATGTTCATCAAAGAGCCTGAAACACAGGGGCGACTTTTAAATGTACAGTGGTACCCCGCAAGACGAACGCCTCGTAAGATGAAAAACGCGCTGGACGAAGGAGTTTTTCGTTTTCTTAGCCGCTTCGCAAGACGCATTTCCCTATGGGCTTGCTTCGCAAAACGAAGCTTGCCCCGCAAGCTCCGGGGATAGCGGGGAAGCGCAGCGCGTCTTCCCCGCTGTCCCCGGAGATTGCGGGGCAGGCAACAGGGAGAAGCAATCTTCTCCCCGCCGCCCCTTGCTTTAAACAGGTCCGGGGACAGAGGGGAAGACGCGCGGCGCTTCCCCTCTGTCCCCGGACGGTCTCCATAGGAACGCATTGATTGATTTTCAATGCATTCCTATGGGAAACCGTGCTTCGCAAGACGAAAAACTCGCAAGAAGAAAAAACTTGCGGAATGAATTAATTTTGCCTTGCGAGGCCCCACTGTATCTCTTACAAGATGGCCTTTTTGAATCTGGTTTCCCATGCTCTCTCTTTTGCCTGCTCTTCACCCTCCTCCCCAAAAGAGAAAAAAGCCACCCAAAAGAAAAATAGTGGTGCCACACAATCCACCTTCAATGGGTAGGTGATCCAGGCTGTCGGTCTCAACACACTAATTAGACGAATGCTATAGGACAGTGATGGCGAACCTTTTAGAGTCCGAGTGCCCAAACTGCAACCCAAAACCCACTTGCCGTATTTTTCGCTCTATAAGACGCACTTTTTCCCTCCTAAAAAGTAAGGGGAAATGTGTGTGCGTCTTATGGAGCGAATGCAGGCTGCACAGCTATCCCCAAAGCCAGAACACTTCCCCCACCTCCTGCGAAAGCCAGGGATAGCCGCGCTCCCTTTAAAGAGCCACGTGGAGTGTGTGTGTGGCTGTCGGGGGCTTTTCCCCCGAGGAGGGAGAAGGGCAGCCCGTCAGTGATGGGCTGCCCTTCTCCCTCCTCGGGGAAAAGCCACACACGCTCCACACGGCTCATGAAAGGGAGCGCTGAGCAGAGCCTGGGATGCATACAGGTTCTGCTCAGCGCTCCCTTTAAATAATATTGTTTTTCTTGCATTCCCCCTCTAAAAACTAGGTGAGCCTTATGGTCAGGTGCGTCTTATGGAGCGAAAAATACAGTATTTATCACAAAGTGCCAACATGGCAATTTCACCTGTATATTTTTCTGTGTGTTTCACGTTTCTTCTTTATGACTGCTGTTGTAATAAATAATCCTTCATGAAAGTTCTTTATTAAATTATCTTTACATTGATATATAATTTTATGGTATAACTCAGTGCTTTTTTTCTCCATCCAGATCCCAATCCTTCTATTTATTCATTTATTGAATTTGCATACCGCCCTTCATGTGCAAGTCTCAGGGCAGTTCGCAGCATAAAAATAGAAGATAAAAAACACAAAATACATAATGAAAACAAGAACAAACCAATAACCCTCCTCTCTTCCAATACTTTTTCCATATGTAAACATCTACATTCATAAGATAAAAGGCTAAACACAAACCACATGACCCAAAAGGGTTCACCCTTCTGCCTGCCAATAATTAAGCACCTGTTTATTGCAAAATGCAACCTGCACAAGTGTGTTTACATGCACCCCTATCAGTCCCAGGGGAAGTCGGCTGGCTGAAGTCCTGCTGATCCACCCCTCAGATACTCTTTATAAAGGGAAACAACCCTCCAGAGAGGACGCCCATCCCTCACACCCCAGTGTTGCCCACCATCTTGCTCTTAATTCCCTCACCTACACCTGGCCCCCTTTGAGTCCCCACCAGGCTTCCCTCCTCCTTATTCTGCACACCCTTACTCGGGAGTAAACCCTGCCGACCTCAGCAACACTTCCTTCCCAAGAAAGCGCAGGAGGTTTCTAAGGCCCCCACATGCAAATTCCCACACCAGCATAGGCGCCGACTCCATGGGGCCTGAGGGGGCCCGAGCCCCCTCAAAAATTCGTTTGGGGGGGCTCTGCCCCCCCAATAATTTAAGAAAATTATTACCGTATTTTTCCTTCTATAACACACAGACTTTTTCTCCTAAAAAGGAAGGGGAAATGTCTGTGCGTGTTATTGAGCGAATGTGTGGTCCCTGGAGCCAATTGGTGCAAGGGGAGGCAAATAAAATCAGGCAAAAATCAAATCGCGCGTCTCGGAGAAGGGAAACCTGAAAAGAGGAAGCGGCTGCTTTCCGGCATTCTGCCTCAGGGTCTTACTGCCCACCCTCCTCTGTTTCCTTGCTGTGTTTGCTCAAACGGAACAAAGAGCAGGGAAAGCCCCTCCCCTCCAGGCAAGCAGAGGGGAAAGCAGAGTGTCGTCTCTGTGCTCCGGTGCTGCTGAAAACATGCAGGAGGGAGAGAGAGAGAGAGAGAGAGAGAGAGCGCAAGAGGTGGCTGGCTTGGGTGGGTAGGTGAGGGAAAACTTTTGCCTTCCTTTCCTCCCTCCCCGTTATACCCCTCTCCTGCATTCTTAGCCAGCTGCTTCTCTGCACACCCCTCTCGTGCTCCTTGTCCGTTCTGTGTTTTTCCTTCCCTCCCCACTTAAAATGTGGTTTAAAAGCATGGATCCACATGGATCCTCAGGATCTTTGCATTGGGTCAGCCCAAATTCACCATCAGAGCACATAGCATGTCCATGGCTACAGCCTGCCCCCCCAAAATCACGCACCCACTGTTGCCTGGGGCTGCAATGGTGCAAAAACGTGGTTACAAAACATGGATCCACATGGATCCTCAGGATCTTTGCATTGGGTCAGCCCAAATTCACCATCAGAGCACATAGCATGTCCATGGCTACAGCCTGCCCCCCAAAATCACGCGCCCACTGTTGCCTGGGGCTGCAATGGTGCAAAAACGTGGTTACAAAACATGGATCCACATGGATCCTCAGGATCTTTGCATTGGGTCAGCCCAAATTCACCATCAGAGCACATAGCATGTCCATGGCTACAGCCTGCCCCCCCAAAATCACGCACCCACTGTTGCCTGGGGCTGCAATGGTGCAAAAACGTGGTTACAAAACATGGATCCACATGGATCCTCAGGATCCTTGCATTGGGTCAGCCCAAATTCACCATCAGAGCACATAGCATGTCCATGGCTACAGCCTGCCCCCCCAAAATCACGCACCCACTGTTGCCTGGGGCTGCAATGGTGCAAAAACGTGGTTACAAAACATGGATCCACATGGATCCTCAGGATCTTTGCATTGGGTCAGCCCAAATTCACCATCAGAGCACATAGCATGTCCATGGCTACAGCCTGCCCCCCCAAAATCACGCACCCACTGTTCCCTGGGGCTGCAATGGTGCAAAAACGTGGTTACAAAACATGGATCCACATGGATCCTCAGGATTTTTGCATTGGGTCACCCCAAATTCACCATCAGATCACATGTCTGTGGCCACAGCATGAAGCACAAAAATGATACATCCACTGTTTCATTCAGAATGTTTTTTTCCCTTGTTTTCCTCCTCTAAAAACGATGTGCGTGTTATGGTCAGGTGCGTGTTATAGAGCGAAAAATACGGTAGTTATATTATGCTTTGTAAAATCACAAAATTATGTTGGTATTTTTTATTTTCCTTGTTTGATGATAGTTACCTTTTAAAATACATTCAGTAATGAGTTAAAACAAATAATTATTACGGTAGTAAAAGAGGCGGCGCGAGTAGTTTTGCTCGGTGCGTGCGACTGGCCCAGCCCCTCTTTCCTTTTCCTCTCTTCTGCTCTCCCGCCGGGCGCCTGAGGGAGAGTTACTTAGCGGTTCTGAGGAGCCGCTGTTGTTTCGGCAGGGGAAAAACCGCCGCCCGCGAACCGCCGAGCTCCCTCTCTCTTTCCAGCCTCTCTCTCTCTCTCTGGCCAAGGAGGAGGAGAAGCCCTTCAGCCAGTCTATGGCCGAGTGGCGGAGGTTCATCTACAACCCCAACAGCGGCGAGTTCCTGGGGCGAACGGCCAAGAGCTGGGGTGAGGAGGGCGAGCGAGCGAGGCGCGCGCGCGGGGAAGGGAGGGGAGGGGGCGGCCGGCACGAGGGGCGGTGGGAGGCGAGGCGAGGCGGGCACTTGCCTTGCCCACCACGCATCTCTCTCCTTCTCGGTCTCTCTCCCTCCCTCAGCTGGCGAGGGGGCCACGAGGCGGGCGGCAGCAGCAGCAACGGGCCGGGAGCGGATCTTATAAAACTTCCCGGGGCAGGACCCCGGTATGGGCCCCCCCAATATTTTTTATAAGTCGGCGCCCCTGCACACCAGATCACCTCCCGTCTTGGGGTTGTTAGTTTTTTTGCACTCAAGTCGCCTCCCTTTGTCAGGGGAGGCCGCTGCTTCCACGACGATGACACCCCCCTCTCCTTACCCTAACCCAGCCCTTCTCTCCTCCTCCCCTACCCCGGCACGGAAGCTACGGCACTCGGGCTGCAGGCTGTGGGCGTGTTCGTGAGCCCTCCTCCTCCTCCCACCTCCAGCACAGTGGGGCGACTGTGCGTGTGCCCACAGAGAGGGCTGAGAGTGCCGTCTCTGGCACGCGTGCCATAGGTTCGCCACCACTGCTATAGGATACTGAAGGCAATCACAAGACTGTCCCCACTGCAACTGGGAGGGAAGGAGAACTTTGCAGAGAGGGGTGAAAAGGGGTTCTTCTATATCAGTGTTTCCCAACCTTGTGCCTCCAGATGTTTTTGGCCTACAACTCCCATCATCCCTGACCACTGGTCTTGCTAGCTAGGGATGATGGGAGTTGTAGGCCAAAAACATCTGGAGGCACAAGGTTGGGAAACACTGTTCTATATGGTCTTCTATACGGAATAAAGCTGATGCATAAACAACTCCATTTTAAATTTTAGCATGACAAAGGGGGAGGATTAATTGGCACTGCAGAATGAATCCAACTGTTACACTTCAAAACAATCTAACATGCCAGCCTGCCCCTTTGGCACTACAGGCATGCTGCGGAGACAAAGCCTTTAAGAGCATGTAAATGAAACTCCTTCTTCCCATCTATAAAATAAAATAATACTAGACAGTTTCATTTTCTGCATATGCCTAAGGATTGTAGATTTCCCTTAATAAATATCTTGTTCAAAATTCAAAACTAGGTTGTGGTACTTTGTTCACTGTACAAGATTCGCTTGCTACTGCACTCTGGCTGGAAAGGAACCTAGTAGAAATGCAAAGATTATTTCCCTGGAGTTCTGCAGGATCAATGGACTTTAACTTTTACCACTATTTTTGTCTGCTTTGCCTCAAGTACTTAAAGTATTTTTCAACCTGTCACATAACAGAAAAGTTACATTTTATAGTGACTCAAAGAAGTAAACAGGAGCGATTATGGAGCAAAAATACAATCTAATGGAGGAAAAAATATTATTGCAGGCTGTAGGATGCAAAATAGCAATATTTCAAAGGGGAAGTCACTCACTACTAACTTTATTTTTAGGCAGCTTGGCAAACCACTGCAATTTGCAGTCAGGGAACACAACACCCTAAAATCTTCCTTCCAGAAGACTGAAGCCAGAGTATTTTGCTTTCTTACCATATTGGTCCGAATATAAGCTGCACTCGAATATTAGCCACACCTTTAAAATTCAAGAGGGGAAAAGAAAAAAGACAATACCCAAATATAAGCTGCTCCCTTCAAATTCCACAAGCACTCACACCCATTCCCTTTTACCATATGTCTGCTTCAGCAGCGATATCGTAAAAGCCAATTTTTGTACGGTAATGTAAATGCATCAAGTATGCTAGTAATGCAAGCTATGTAAATCTTCACCCCAGGATTATTTTCAGTTAAAGAAAACTATTGATTTTCAATGAAATATTAGTCAGGTTTGTAGCTAGGACTCCAAAAGAAGAAGGCCAGTAAATTTAAATAAGAATAATAAAAGAATTCCAGTCTATAAAAGTCTAAACATTAGCATACAGGACACTCTGGGCAAGACTTACAAGTTCTCAATTTCTTCAGTTGTTTACAGGCTGGCTTATAAACATACTATTACATATTAAAATATAGTTAAACAGATATTACTAAAAGGCAGCCCATTGCAAATGGAAGCGTCCTTTGCCAGGTCCTGGAAATAGCAAAGGAGTATCCGCTTGAAAGGGACGGAGCCAGCTGGCAACCAAAGTTGCGAGAAGGGCCTGGGAACATTGCTCCTTTGGAACACACAGAAAGAGAACTTGAAGTAAGGTCACTTGGGGTTAGGCACAAAGCAACCTCTGACTTTTACTTTCTTAACTTTTTGAAACTGATTTTTCTTCAAATCTCAAAGATTTAAGGAAAACTGTTTAAATTAGCATAATGTTGCCTACCTTTATACAAAAGGGGACATGGAACCAACACTTACAACTTCACAAAAATCAAATCATTATGTGGATGGATCAACTCCAAAATTCTAACTGAAGTTAAATATCACCAAAACATAACGATCATGCTTTTAAAATGTGAAAGGTATGATGATTCTATTATTCTGTGATATAAATTAAGATTCATCTCAAATGGAAGACTGATGTTAAGAATCTATAATTATTACTAGGATTTCAGATACTTGGCTAATGAGTCAAAAGCATCATGAAATAGTGCAACAGTAAGATCATTTTTACTCTTGATTTATAAAACAAGCATAGAAAGACAAATGTTCCAAACGCCAAAAAAAGTCACAGCTTTGCACTCCAGCTTTTGCGGGGGGGGGGGGGGGGCTGGGGGAGAGAAGCAGGATGGGAATAAATCCTCCAGTTCACATTATATAGATAGAGAGACACCGATTTTAACTTAAGACTGAATGGATTTAAAGAGACATGTGTGCTTGGCCAGTTTGGACATCAAGAAACTGTGGCCGAGTTGTGGCTCTGGGGACATCTCTGGGCAAAGGTCACAATCTTGTCTAACCAGTTGCCAAAGAATGTATTACAGCCCCCTCTAGCGGCAAATCCCTCCACTTTAACCAAGCTGTGAGCAGCAATCCTTGTTTTTAAAATCAATTATAAAGCAGGTGATATACATCCAATTTCTGAAGCAAATGGGTGCTGAAGCTAAATCCCTCCGGTATCTTACCTCCCTGCAAACTTGCCCTGGGACTGATTCATACATGATCCTGACACTTAAATGACTCCTTTTTCTCCCCAGCTGAGCTCCAATACCGGAATTGAATAAAAGTGGGAAAGGCAACGTCCGGCTCTCTGGCCCCCTTTCAACCTTTAAGTCAGACCCCTTTCTGTCACCACAACATCACCCCCCCTGGCCCCACCCCACCCCCTGCTTGTGTCCCGCATTAACTCTCACTCCCAGCTCTCCTCCTCATGGGCCCACCCTCTACCTACACAAACTCCCGCTCAGGCTCTCACCTGAGAGGAACTGAAATTGACAATCCCTAGCTGCATTGCCCCGCAAACTCCCATAAGAGGCTGACATTCTGTTTCAGTCCTTTGGAACAAAAATATATATAAATGGAATCAGTGTGTAATAACAGAAGCCTATTTCAATTCCCCCAGACCTGAAGAAAATAAATAAAAAGCAAGACAATTGTTTCTAAATTTAAACTCTTGGCACTAGATACCATGGCAGGCAATTCCTTACTTCGTTGCAGGACATACATAGAAATAAGCAATTGTTCCTTGCACCTAGCAGTTCGAAAGCACGACAAAGTGCAAGTAGATAAATAGGTACCACTCCGGCAGGAAGGTAAACGGTGTTTCCTTGCGCTGCTCTGGTTTGCCAGAAGCGGCTTAGTCATGCTGGCCACATGACCCAGAAGCTGTACGTCGGCTCCCTCAGCCTATAGAGCGAGATGAGTGCCGCAACCCCAGAGTCAGCCATGACTGGACCTAATGGCCAGGGGTCCCTTTACCTTTACCTTTAAGAAACCAGAGTTCATCTCTATCCTTACAGAATGTGTAGCCTGGCACTCAGGGAGCATTCCTTCTAATACCTCCCTTTCTAATATCCAAGGACACAAAGTGATGCAGCAACATACCATAGGGAATAAGATGTCATGGCAGACTCTTCCATACAAGCTGCTCCTAATAAAACCTACCTAAAATTGAGCCATTTCTAGAGGAAGTTTTCAATTCCCCAAAGCAAAACACAGGGCAAGCATTTTCAGGTTTGGCTTACCAAGGTAATACATATTTAATTTGCCAGCCATCCAACTGTTAGCAGCAGACAATAGCTGTGTGTGACTTGGTCTTTGAGTAGCAGAGGCATTCTGGCCCATGCAGATATAGCATTAACAAGAATTATATATACCTCAAGACAGTTTAATACAGTATATTCCCAGCCCTTATGTGTCACAACCTAACTTCAGGTTTTCTAAGGTATTTCCAAAGGGGCAGCTGTGTTAGTCTGTTGACAAAGAGTTTTGTGGCACTTTAAAATCTAACAAATTTATTGTGGCAGAAGCTTTGTTGAACTAGAGTCCACTGGCATGCAATGAAATGGACTCCAGACAATGAAAGCTTATGCTAAAATAATTTTTTGTTAATCTTTAAGGTGCCAGAAGGCTATTTCTCATTTCTGGATGATCCATTGGGAAAGATCTTCTTGGCCATCCAGTTTGCTTTCACCTCACCACAAAGAATACAAAAACAAAGCTTGCTTAGGATAGCTAGTCTAGGGTAATCTAGGTAGAACAAAATGTGGATTTGATGTGTATGGTCACTGCAACTTAGTTTTAGAACACCAGAATAGAGGCTACCAAGGAGGTGCCTGCAGAAGCCTTCCCTGGCACCCACAGGGTCTCCTCCCCTCACTCTGATGAAACTGGGCTTGAAAGGAGGATTCTACTGTAGCCAATACAAAGAACAGGTTGTGGTATATGCTTGGGGACCACAAGAGTTTCTCCAGATTGCTAATGTGCCCAGAAAGGTTGGCGACCATGGCAATAGATCATTTTACACACAATTTAAAGGCCTTACTGTTCTGTATTTGCTGAAACGTAGAACATGCCCCCGTTTTATTGCCAGTGAAGTATGAAGAAAAGGAACTTCAGCTTTCCACTTTGCTTCCAAGAAGAGAATAATTTTCTCAATATTCCTTTCTTAGAAAATTACCAAAGAAGGACATGTGCCCTGATCAAGGAGTCTGCAGCTTAAGATTCACAAATGCTAGGTCATAGTGGATCTCAGGCTTAAAGGATTTTTAGCACAATATGCTACAATTTAGGACACCAATTTATATCAGGCTATGTGGCCATCTGAACAGTAAAAGGAATATTGATTGGCCACAAGTTCATCTTACATCAAAGTTTGATTGAATTCAGCCACAAACCACTTAAAAGTTAAGGCTAGATTTTATCTGAATTGCACAAAAAGAAGGCCTATGCCTATTATAGATCCTAAATATCAAAGAGCAATCATATAGAGCTGACCGCTGGCAGGCTTGCATCCTGGGAGGGATGTGCATACAAAACCAGGAAATAACTGGTAATAACTGGTTCTTCCACATAGCAAGTAAACACATGACCTCTAAATTCTGCATGATCACACTGGACCTTTTTAAAAGGCTGCAATTCTACAAGTCATGGCAGCCTACATATTCCCATGGGAGAACATGGCACACAGAGAAATCACACTTGTTTGTTTAAAGCAGGGACAAGCAACCTTTGACCCTCCATAGGTTGTTGGGGTCCAACTTCCATCAGCCCAGCCATGGTGGGAGCTTTAGGCCATTAAGATCTAGAGGGCCACAAGTTAAGCTACCCCTGGGTCTACAACAAATGATGGGAAGGCTGCTGTGGAAGACCACCAGACGATGTCACTTCCTGTGAGTGCTGTTGCCCAGAGGAAAACCCTCCAGGACCTTCAGAGCGCTGAACACTAAGAATGCCCACCAGCTTTGGGCTGGAAAGCAGACACTGTAAAGTGAAGGGGGGGAAAGGCTGCAGCTGTAGCAGGAAAGGTGATAGCCCTGAACACAAATAATAATAAAAAATAGCTGGCTGTCTACACATGAAATAAACAGCTCCTTTAGTCAAATTGTGAGCTACATTTCCATTCTATTATGCCTTAGGAACTGCTGGAGAGGGAGCCCCATCAGAGCCTTCCACCCTTGGCAAAGGCAAGAAGTTATTTAGGGACCTGGGAAGACTATGTGTCCTCTGGAATTTGAATCAGGAGTCTGTCTTCTCAGCCTTGGAAGCAGTCTTTCACAGGCTAGATGGTTTCCTCTATTTGAAGGAGAAAAGCTTCTTTTCAGTCCATCCCTGATTTCTAATTTACAGTTGATTTTACTCTTTAGGTTTAAATGATTCCCCCCTCCCCACTCTACAATGATTTAAGCAAGGTAATACAAAACTTTTTTTCTGTGAATGAAACCGTAGGCAAATAATAAAATAGTATTTTCAAGTTGTTAGAGAGATTCCGTAATTTAATGGTAAACTTTAATTTTGGATTTTTAATGCACTTGCACACACTTGTATGCCATGCTTTTCTGAGCTGTGCAACAAGGCTAAAGGGCACCAGCCTTCCTATGAAGTTGGATAACTTGTGAGAGGGCCAATTTAAGGCAGAATATATTGCCAGCCCAAGCCCACAGTTTCGAGATGACAGCAACCCCTGAGAATACAAAAACTGGAGAGGGTTTAGGACACCTGGTGTAAAATGCAAGTTTTAAAACATGCAAATAGTGGTAAGGGGTGTGCTGATAATAATCAGGGTTGCAGCAGGCATGTGGGAGGTTAACTCTTTTCTCCCCAGCTGAGCTACTAAGACAAATTTGTCCTCTGAAGGTTGTTTCTGCATTCTCTTATTGGCGCTAACAGCTGATACTTTTTGGATTTTAAACCTACAAGTTAAATGTAAATCTGAATTTAAGGTCACATATGATATGGCCCTTTGTTTTTAAAGACCTCTGTTTACATTGACCAAAGGGAGTTTTATTCATTCTGTGGTCTAAAAACCAATGCAGAAATTTCCTTACCTCTGTTCGTTTTTAGTGCCCCAGGGCCTGCAAGTATAATTACTTTGAGGAACTGAGGGACTAAATTGTAGTTAATAAATTAAACATTATTGACTGCTTGAAGTTCCTTCACCAGTCCCTGATGCATTAGAACAACAGTTAATCTTTCTGTTAAAGAACAAGTGTTCTCATTTCAGATACCTCATAGCAAACACAATCCTGGGATTAGCCCTTCATTTAAGCATATAATCAGGCAACAGTATCCCTTCAAAGAGCAATTGCATAAAATCAGCAGAAAATGAATGGTCTGAGTCTTAACCTGAACTTCAACCACACTTGGTAACCGAGAAAACGAGTGAACAGGGCTGACCGGCCACCCACCATGAGTTATTCATAGTGTCCAGCTGCTGTATTGCATGACCATATGACCTGCCAGTTCACAGGATGTAGCAGATGTTGCACACTTAGATTTATAGAGATGTCTGGACGGACTGGCTGCTTCATTTAATTTCAAAGAATGTCAGTCTTCTGTGAAAATGAGGCATCCTAGCTTTGCTTATCAAACTTCAAGATTGCATCCCTGGAGTTGGGAACTATACATTTTAAAAGACAGGCTGTTTTGTTGACACAAATAGGCCTAGATCTCCACTTCCATGACAGGACAGCAAGCAATAGGAAGGAAGGCGGAGGAGGAGTTCGTAGTCAGACTAATCGTCATCGAGCAGTTTATTGTTTACTCTGGTGTAAGGAGCCAACTCCTAGGGGCCGTGGGGTATTTGCCCCCCCCAAAAAAATTGAGGGTGCTGCCCCCCAGCTGATGGGCATGGCCATTCAAACAGTGTATGCGGGACGGGGCTTACCTGGCGCCCACCCCCCAAAATTATTCAAGTGGGCACACTCTCAGGCAGGGATGTCTCACATCATCTGCTACCCGAACGCTCTTTTCTCCTTGTTTATTTTGCTTCTCAGCTGGAGGTGCCAGGGATTGAACCTGGACTTTCTGCATGGACAGCATGTGTTCTCCCACTGAGCTAGCGTATCTTTATTGCTTCTTTTATTTCTTATACTGCATTTTATTGTATTGCACTCTGAACAGAAGAAAGCACAATTGAGAATATTAGAACAGGGTTCCCAATCTTTTTGAGCTCAGGACCACATTTGGAAATCGAAGAAACTGTTGTGAGCACCATATCATACTAATTTTTCAGAAGGAAAACTGGTGATTTATCACCTTCTCTGTCCAAATAAAACAGGCACTCCTGACCAAATTAGCAAACCTGCAAAGCTTGTTTAAGTCAAATTTAAAAATTGGGAGGGGCCGGGGACCACCTGAGGTGCCAGGATGTCTATGGGTGCCACACTGCAGACCCCAGCAAGCTGGACCAAAAAACTACCAGCCTGCGGGATATGTATCTTATTACTATGGGGTCCTTTTGCTAAGTTTATGAATTTCATTTTTATTGTTAGCAATATTCCGGAAAAAGTGGGATATAAATATTCTGAATAATTAAAAAAAAAAGCAGTGTTTACTTACCAGGAAAAAAGTTTGTGGTCCTCCCTACTAGCTGTTTTAAAACTACCAATGTATTTTTAAAAAGCTATTTTGAATTAGTTTTATAATGTAACCAGTACTCTTTTTATGTTGCATCTTATTATATAAGATAAGGCAATTAGAAATTAAATCAGCGAAAATATTCATTTTGCAATGAAAAATTGAATCGTATAGTGAATTTCACACTCAAGGCCAACAGGTAAAATCTACAACACCCAGGTTTGTGTAGAATGATGCCCCCACCTGAGAATACACTCCCCAAGCCCAGTGAGACAGACAGGGCTGCTTACCAATCTCTGGAAAGGACTCTGGGAGCATCGCAGGGCCTCATATGGTCTCCCCAAAGGCCAGTAAGCAAGAGTTCAGAAAGCGCTTTCCACTTATTTATTTCAGCATAAGTGAAATCAGCTTGAAGCTGCAAATTACCTATATCGACATCAAAGGACACATCAAGCCATTTCTGTGGGAACCACGTGCACCTGCCATGAATCGTTTGTGCAAAAGCCTGCTTTTGCTTTCAGGTCTTCTGGCTGTTGTTGGTTCATTTGCTTATAAGACAACCAGGTTTTTAGGACCTTATGAGCCCTAAAGATCACTTTCAACTCTCATATTTAAAAAATTGTCAATTTAATAATTGTTTCAAGAGCAAATTCATCCAATAACATCCCAGGAACAAAAAGATTAAGTGTCTCACTTCAAAGCATGATATGAGAGTTGCATAGCATAAAGTATGACAGAACAAATATTGCCCACAGTAGAAGTGACTGTTTATTTTACAGCAGATATTTATAGTGTTAACAGTTAAAAGGCCACGAAGATTGCTTTTTGCTTGTTTGGTTGATTGGTCAACAGATTGCAAGGCATGAAACTCACACACACTATCAATAAGTCAAATAAAAACTTGTGCATGTGTTTACATAAAATTTTGATGAGTGTAATGTATTTGTCATATGCCTGCAATTATTTTGAGAAAGTAATACAGTGCTATAAATATTATTCTGACAATGTAATTACAGCTTCTGCTTCAACCACAGTAGCAAAATACTGGCCTCAATTCCCTGTCCTGGAAGTGCAGAAAGACAAAGCAAAGATGTAAATAAGTAGCTTTTAAGCTATTTTTCTTATGTAATTAAAGAAAAGTCAGCACAGATTAGCATCATAGTCATTACTGTTTTATTTATTTGTCACTTCAAACCAAAATATCTAAGTGATTCCCTTAAAACAGCAACTATACAAAATACAGTAAAATATAATTACAGCTACAAAACACAAGCACAACTATGTAACTGAAAAAACATTGTGTGGAGATAAAATACAGTCTAGTCTTAGTCTGGGAAGATCTGTTCAATAAGCGTCCAAGAATATACCAATTTGGTGTTTGTCTAAAATATTAAGGGACAGAAAGGGGACTATACAACTAAATGTTCAGTGGTGAGTAACAAACAACAGGCCCACTGATGCACATGGTATTAAAAAAAACAAAAAACACAGCAGACCAGAGCAGACAGTCAGGTATATTATATTATATTATATTATATTATATTATATTAATCAGGTATATCTCAGATAATCAGGTTCTGGGCTGTTCAGGGCTCCGTATGCCAATACCATAACCTTAAACTTAGCTGAGTAGCTTATTGGCAACCAGAGCAAAAGTTTAACAATGGTGTAGCTTGTTGGTGTTAAGTCATTGCACAGAGCAACGTAACATCCACCAAGTGCAGCTTCCAGATTAATCTCTAGGGCAGCCCTGCATTTGGCACATTAGTCTAGCCTTGAGGTTACCAGGGCAGAAAGCTCCATGGCCAGATGATCTCAGTCCAGGAAAGGCAGCTGGCACACAAGGCAAAGCTGGTCAAAGAAATTCCCAGCCACTGAGGATGCTGGGCTTCCCAATGACAAGGATGGATCAACCCCATGCAGAGATGGTACTTGACCCAGGTTTCCAGATGCTTAGCAACAGGGTTTGACTCTTTCGGGGATTCAGCTTCAGTTTATTAGCCCTCACCAAGCCCATTGCTGCATCCAGGCACTGGTTCAGAACTTTTGCACATATACAGTACATAACCAATCACACACACAAGCACACCTAACAAGCTATAATTAGCTATGAGAGGCAAGGGTTGAGACGGTGTGTCATCTACTGGATGTCTATTTCAGGATGCAATGGCAGAGACAAAATAGCCCTTTTTGCCCCTCATTGCAACATAGTGTGCATTATTGTGTACTCTAAGGTGTGTTGGGTCACCTTTGCAATGGGGTTTGTGCCAAGAGCGCTGTAGCCATTGTCATCTTGCTTCACAACTCATAGCTCCCTAGAGCACCAAGGTGTGTTTCAAGCTCCACAACAGTGGAGAGGGCACTCAGGAGAGAAAGTGTGGATAGCCCTACACATTTCACTGTTACAGGGGAAGACAAGGGCCTCAGTACCATTGCCAGTTCTCTCCATTAGATTCCTTAAGTCTCTGGGATGGACCATCTGAATAGGTCCTGAACCCCTGCATGGGGAGATAATCACCATGAGACCAAACCTCACCAGGAAGTGGTCTATCTTGTTTGAATCCCATCTATTGTTGGACCACACAACCCAGGCTAAATCTGTCCTGCCCTGTGGGTTGGGCCACTGATGAGCTGTGATAGCTCCAAAGCTGTCATGGAAGAGGCCTTGGCATAGACACTGAAGTCACACAGAACCAAAGTCCTGGGTTCCGCCAATACCACTTCCACCAGCATGGCCAGCAATGCTGTCTTGGAGGGATATGTAATAGACTTGTAGAGTTGGAAGGGTCATCTATCCAACCCCCTGCAATATAGCAATCAGAGCTAAATGATCCCTGACAGGTGGTCATCCAACCTCAGTTAAAAAACCTCCAATGAAGGAGAGTCCACCACCTTCCGAGGAGGGTGGTCAGTACACCTTAGGATCCCAAATGCAGAGGTTTCTGGGAGAGTGGAATAGAATATTCACTCTGTTGTGAATATTACAGTCTAACTATATTGTGAAACTTGCAAAAGGAAATCCCAATTTCAAAATAAAAATTAAGAGAATTAAAAAAGTAATAAAAAGGTAAAGGTAAAGGTACCCCTGCCCATACTCTAGGGTTGCGCGCTCATCTCGCTCAAGAGGCCAGGAGCCCGCGCCGTCCGAAGACACTTCTGGGTCACGTGGCCAGTGTGACGAAGCTGCTCTGGCGAGCCAGCACCAGCGCAGCACACGGAAACGCTGTTTACCTTCCCACTAGGTAGCAGTCCCTATTTATCTACTTGCACTTAGGGGTGCTTTCGAACTGCTAGGTGGGCAGGAGCTGGGACCGAACGGCAGGAGCTCACCCCGCCGCAGGGATTCGAACTGCCGACCTTATGATCAGCAAGTCCTAGGCACTGAGGTTTTACCCACAGCGCCACCTGCGTTAATTGCAAAAAAATGAAATTTATCTTGGGGTATTTAACTGGTGCAAATGGGGGAATTTCTCACAATATAATTATTAGTACAGTGGTACTGTACCTCGGGTTACATACGCTTCAGATTACATACGCTTCAGGTTACAGACGCCGCTAACCCAGAAATAGTACCTCGGGTTAAGAACTTTGCTTCAGGGTGAGAACAGAAATCGTGCAGCGGCGGTGCGCTGGCAGCTGGAGGCCCCATTAGCTAAAGTGGTGCTTCAGGTTAAGAACAGTTTCAGGTTAAGAACAGACCTCCAGAACGAATTAAGTACCGTATTTTTCGCTCTATAACACGCACCCAACCATAACACGCACGTAATTTTTAGAGGAGGAAAATCTGTAGGCATGCCACCCGTAGGCATTCCCTCCATAACACGCACAGACATTTCCCCTTACTTTCTAGGAGGAAAAAAGTGAGTGTTATGGTGCAAACAATACAGTACTTAACCCGAGGTACCACTGTATTAGAAAAGGGATTTTCCTCAGGAATGCAGCAGGGGACAAAAGGATTATATTCCCCTTTCATACTTGCTACAAACTGATTAATTACCAGCTTCCTCCTCAGCTGATGCAATTTTCTTTTTTAAAATAACCTGCCTAATGGATGTAATGATACAGTTTACATCACATACAGTTTGGTTTTAAATTGTACAGAATGATAATACAATTCACAAAGTCAACAATACTAACTCAGTCCATTAACTGAATAAATATTCTAGAACAATATTAAAAAATGTGATTTAAACTTCTTTATATATAATTGCATATTGGTCGTATGCAAATTGGTCATAATATAGAAGCTGTTAATTGAACAGCTTCTAAATTATGATTGCTAGATCTAAGTAAACATGAAAGCAGGAACAGTAAACAAAATGGGTTAAAACTTTTAGAGCAGTGACTTGGCTGTTCCCTTATATAAAAAATGCCTTGCTCTCATGGCAAATTGCAAATTGCAGTTTGACCTAACCAGATATTAGACAGCAGTTATTTAAGTCACAGCGCTTTGCACGGTATTTCCTTTTCTGCTGCTTTATTCATTAATACATCGTTAAAAATAAACTCCTCCCGCAAGTCAGCCGCAGTGGTAAAAGCATCTGCCAGGCACATAAAGCATACCACTTCAGTGTGTGCATTACCGATTCCAAACTGTTGGGACACTCTGGACTTTCCTACCCACATTATGAACACCACAATAAAAACTTAAAATAGATGTTACTGGATGAGAGAAAAATACATAGCCATCAGGATAATTAACTTAAAAGATTTCACTGTATTCTTTCCCAACAGACACTCTATTTCCCCAGGGTCTTGTGAAAGAATAATGTTAAACAACAATTGATGAACTCCTTTTACCAGTCCACAATAGAAAGTGTCCTTTCATACTGTATCACAGTGTGGTATGCTGGCTTGACAGACACGGACAGAAAGTCTATACAGAGGGTGGTGGATACAGCTCATGATATCATGGGCTGTACCTTGAGTCCGCTAGGTGACATTGCTAGGAATCGTTGCCTTAGGAGAGCGAGAAAAATTCTCAGGGATGACTCACACCCCGGCCAGCACCTCTTTAATCTTCTACCCTCGGGCAGGAGATATAGAAGTATAATCAACCATACCAACAGGCTAAAAAATAGCTTCTATCCGTGGGCTGTTAGGCTGTTGAACGGAAAATAACATAGCGCAATTGACTTGCGAAGTGGTGTGTTGTTCGATAAGCACAGAGAGTGTAATGAGCTTGAGTGTTTGGGGGGGGGAGGCTCGTTTAATTTCATTGTACACAAGTTGTACAATGACAATAAAGGTATTATTATTATTCCTGGTTAGAAGAAATGCAGCTCCCAAATTATGCCACTTAAATATAGGTAGAGTACATTCAGACATGCTTGAATTACAGGTGAAACTCAAAAAATTAGAATATCGTGGAAAAGTTCATTTATTTCAGTAATTCAACTTAAAAGGTGAAACTAATATATGAGATAGACTCATGACATGCAAAGTGAGATATGTCAGGCCTTTATTTGTTCTAATTGTGATGATTATGGTGTACAGCTGATGAAACCCCCAAATTAACTATCTCAGAAAATTAGAATATTGTGAAAAGGTGCAGTAGCTATTCAATCCATAACACCTGCAATGGGTTCCTGAGCCTTTAAATGGTCTCTCAGTCTGGTTCAGTAGGAAGCACAATCATGGGGAAGGCTGTTGACCTGACAATTGTGCAGAAAGCCATCATTGAGACCCTCCATAAGGGAAAGCCTCAAAAGGTAATTGCAGAAGAGGTTGGGTGTTCCCAAAGTGCTGTACCGAAGCACATTAATGGAAAGTTATGCGGAAGGGGAAAGTGTGGAAGTAAAAGGTGCACAAGCAGCAGGGATGACCGCAGCCTAGAGAGGATTGTCAGGAAAAGACCATTCAAACGGGCTGGGGACTTTCACAAGGAGTGGAATGAGGCTGGAGCCACCACACACATCCTGGAGATGGGCTTCAAATGTCTTATTCCTCTTGTCAAGCCGCTCCTGAACAAGAAACAACGTCAGAAGCGTCTTACCTGGGCTAAAGAAAAAAAGAACTGGTCTGTTGCTCAGTGGTCCAAAGTCCTCTTTTCTGATGAGAGCAACTTTTGCATCTCATTTGGAAACCAAGGACCCAGAGTCTGGAGGAAGAATGGGGAGGCACACAATGCCAGATGCTTGAAGTCCAGTGTGAAGTTTAAACAGTCTGTGTTGATTTGGGGAGCCATGTCATCAGCTGGCGTTGGTCCACTGGGCTTCATGAAGTCCAGGGTCAACGCAGCCGTCTACCAGGAGATTTTGGAGCACTACATGCTGCCTTCCGCAGACAAGCTTTATGGGGATGCTGACTTTATTTTCCAGTAGGACTTGACACCTGCCCACACTGCCAAAAGTACCAAAACCTGGTTCAATGCCCATGGGATTACTGTGCTTGACTGGCCAGCAAACTCGCCTGATCTGAACCCCATAGAGAATCTATGGGGCATTGCCAAGAGAAAGATGAGAGACATGAGACCAAGCAATGCAGAAGAGCTGAAGGGTGCTATTGAAGCATCCTGGTCTTCCGTAACACCTCAGCAGTGCCACAGGCTGATAGCATCCATGCCATGCTGCATTGAGGCAGTAATTGATGCAAAAGGGGCCCAAACCATTTACTGAGTACATAGGCATGCTTCTACTTCTCAGAGGTCCAATATTGCTCTATTTGCAATCCTTGTTTTGCTGATTTCATTTAATATTCTAATTTTATGAGATAGTTAATTTAGGGTTTTCATCAGCTGTACGCCATAATTGAGTTTTGAGTTTCACCTGTATTCTCCCTAACATCATCTCTCTGCTTTAAGAGGCCCAGAATTGCTATGACAGAATGCTCCACAACAAAGCTACATCCAGGCACTTTGGGGAAAAGGGGTGTGTGTGATTGCAGCACTGAAACAGGCTTTCACAAGCTTAAAAAGGAACCACTACACCGCTGCCATCACAAATGGTAAGATACGCACACTTTTTGAATGATTTCTGCCATCACCAAAATTACCCCCATTTTGGGACTTGTTAATCCCCTTTCCCCCAAACACATTTGAGTAAAAAGTTCTCCTGAGAGAGCTTGCAGCTAAGCACTAGTTTTGGGACAGAAAGTGCCTTTGTTACTTTTGTGAAACAACCTACATCAGGAAATGGGCAGAGGAAAAGTGGCCCCTCAGGTTGTCTTGGACCTCTCAGCTTTCAGCAGCATCCATCACAGGATCAGTCTGGACTGAAAGCCCTGGAAAGGAATCCCAGTGCTTCCAGGGAACAACTCTGCAATGGAGTGCCTTGGGGATCTATTCTGCCTCTCATGCTATTTAACAATGAAATGAAGCCACTCGCTGAGCTTATTTGAAATTTTTAGGTGAGGCATCATAAGGAGGCCAATGGCATCCAGTTTTGTTTCCTCCTTTTTTCTCTAATACAAGTGTGATGTGAATGTTCCTTGAGTCAGAAATGCGCTGGATGAGTGCCTCCAGAACTATAAATTTATTATATTGGGGCTCAGAATGAAGCAGTCCCTTTACCACTTGAAACTGCATTGTGCAGATGCAGAAATAACATTCTCTTCACCATCACCACCAACACAGGCTCTAGAGTAGGCTCTAGGGAACTAAAATTCAATCCAGACCAATGGAGGTCTTCTCCTGATGGTTGGTGATTTAATAGAGTTTGAAGTGATGTTGGCCCATAACAAACGAGATCATGTTCCCCTTAAAGCAAGATTCATAGCTTGAGGGTACAAATATAAGGACACCTTTTTGCTCATTTCAATTAGTATGCCATGTTTCCTTCTGTGGTGACTTTGGCATAACCGTAAACACCTTGGAAACCTCTCCATATGTTGTGTCAGACTGCCTCTGAAAAGCAGCCTCAAAAACCTCAACAGGATCAACATATGATGGTCATGTCATTTATTTTAATCTATTTTTATTTTATTTTTTTAAAAAGCAGGGTTGTATTTTTCTCTCGATTTTATTGTCTTATCTTTTTGTACACCGCTTTGAGGGTGTTTTTTCCAATCAAGTGGGTTATAAATTTTATGAAATAAATAAATTTTCTTGCCTTATGTTATGTATTACTCCAGCGCTTGAAGAGCTTCGCTGTATTTCCAGATAGAATTCAAAGTGCTGGTGATGGCCTATAAAGCCCTAAAGCACTTAAGTAAAACAGGGTGCTTTCTTCTGTATGAACCTGATAACAGAAGGTGGCTACTAAGATACAAAGCCTTTTCTGTGTCAACATCCAGGTTGTGTCCTCTCCAGAGAATTGGCTTGGCACCTAATCTTGTCTTTTCACATCAACTTAAACCTTGTTTTGATTACATGAACTCTTGGTGAGAAATAGTTTGGAATAATTCTATCTTCACCTATCATTTAATTCCATTGCTGTTTTATCTGTTTACTCAGGTTTCATATTTCATTAATGAATGCTGATGTGCACCTCCTTGAATAGGGTAAAATGATCACTTAATATAATAAATATGGCAACCACAACAAAATCAGCTGCTCCAACTTTGAGGGACCTTGACAGTTAATGTCTTCCCTTAACCCCATCCTTTTGACTGGGATTGAACTTGGGGTTGTCTGCATGCAGAACACATTATCTAACACTGAGCTATACCGCTCAGTTTCAAGCTTGCAAAATTAAAGAACACCTGCTCTCAAAGAAAAGTCTTTTGATTTTAGTCTGCTGGTATAGAGACCTGTAACAGTATCCATCATCAGCACATCTGGCACTAATAAGTGCCACAACATGCTAATCTGGAGGTCAGCTGGCACTCCCAGAGCATGATCTCATTGTACAGAGTTGCTGAGGGCAGCAACTAGCAGTCCCACAGCATTTGGCGGGAGTGCAACAGCACCCCAAGGCCTTACACTGCCACGGCGGCAATTAGCTAGCAAGATGTTCTGGCTTTGTAACAGAATAAAGAAATAACTCTCTCTCTCATAAAGAGCATACTGCTCCAGAGTGAAGGAAGTAAGAGTATCATCTAGTCTGCCTTGGCCAGATTACACCTGCAATAATGTTTCCAGTTCAGGGTACCACAATTTAAAGACATTGGCAAGCTGGAATGTGTGCAGAGGAGAGCAACCAAGATAATCAAAGGCCTGGTAACCAAGCCTTGAGGGAGTTGGTATGGTTAGCCTGGAAAAGAGGAGACTGAGAGGAGATACGGTAGCCATCTTCAGATATCTTAAGGGCTTTCACATGGAAGAGGGAGCATGCTTGTTTTCTCCTGCTCCAAAGGGTAGGACGCAAACCAATGGCTTCAAGTTACAGTGGTACCTCGCGTTACATACGCTTCAGGTTACAGACGCTTCAGGTTACAGACTCTGCTAACCCAGAAATAGCACCTCGGGTTAAGAACTTTGCTTCAGGATGAGAACAGAAATTGTGCTTTGGCGGTGCGGCAGCAGCGGGAGGTCCCATTAGCTAAAGAGGTGCTTCAGGTTAAGAACAGTTTCAGGTTAAGAACGGACCTCCAGAGTGAATTAAGTTCTTAACCCGAGGTACCACTGTACAAGAAGGCCACAGAGCATCAGGGGGAAAATCAGGACAGTTCCACAGTTCTAAGAGTTCTACAACATGGAGATGGAGGCTGGACATGTAAAGTCTTTTTGTTCAACTGGAATAGTGCTGTCTTTTCTTAGGTATATGTGAGCACACAGGCAAGTAAACATGTTTGTAAGTTAGTAGCTATGTGGGCTTATGTACGTAGCCCCCGCAATATCTTACCTGGCAATAATGACTCCAGATTAGTTTCTAATTTGTGAAGTAATTGGATCAAGTGTACAGATGCCTCAATTAGCCCCAGGTTTCTGTTATAAAAGAACAGTTTTAAATTTAAAATTCTCTGAAATTAAAAAAAAAAAGCAGAGAAGCTAGTGTTTTATACAAAGCTGTATCATAATATAAAGTCCTAAATTTGTAATACATATTGTAATGTAATAAATAAATTCTGTGGTGGTGAACTCCCCTAGGAGTAACTGACTGAGTAAGGTAAGAGTGACAGAAAGGGACTGAGTAGGAAGAAAAGCCAAGGGGAGGAAGATGGTTTTAAAAATACTTGGAAAGAACAGACTGTAGCTTAAAAAACAACAGGCCCAGAGAAGTCTAGGAAAGGGAAGTCATACTGGGCAATTATGAAAAGGAATGAAAATAAAAAGTCCTAAGGTGGCAAGGCACACCAGGAGAGAAGACAGACAGGAGGGGGGTTTCATGGTGAGGAGCTGGCAGGAGATAAAGATTCACATAAAGATTCAAAATAACTAACAACTCATTCTGACCCCTCACATGATTAAAGTGCACTTCTGCACTGAGGATGCTTGTCCAGCCATGAATGCTCCCTGCACAACTGACAATTCTAGAAAATCCGGGTTTTCAACTGTGCAGGGAACCTTCATGGATACACAACGCTCCCTGCTGCAGTGCACTTTAAATCCCATGAAGAACACCCCAGAATTCACCTGACCTCAGGGGCAAATAAAATGCACATCCTTGCAGCCAACAAATATTAAGTAATCCAGATGCAAGACTAACAAAAAAAATCAGATCTTAAATAATCACAAGACTTGGTGAAGATGTCTATGAAATCTCACTTCATGAGTATTTTAAAAAGAGCAAATCAAAGAAAAAAAGTTGTCAGAATAAATCTTGTGTTCATGCACCCTTGATTCTCTTGCAGATTAATTTACTTTCAGAGAATATGTAGATATATAATGATTACACACTGGTCAGTTAGTCTGAGCCACACAATTTAACAAATGTGGACAATTCACTCACAAGGTTTCCACTCAAACGCCAAGAGTATACAGCAAAGTGAAGTGAACTAGTGAGGAGTGAAATGTATTTCAAAGAGAGCCTGCTTCAAAAGTTAAATCAGCTATGAACTCAGTTGGGTGAAACAAGTTACTGTAATTTAACATTTTAAAAACTATGCAAGTAGGGGGGCAATAATCATACCTCATAACGTTCTGATTCTTGGTACACTGAACACAAGCATTCCGAAGGCATCTGAAACATTCTGATACCAACAGGAACAATGAATCTGTGTGTTCCAGTGTATTATTTTGCTTGTAGGTTACATCAATTTCATAAGATGCCTTCCTCAAAATTTGCAGGAGATCATGGAATAGGCTTTCTGTTGCTTTTTCCCTGAAAAGAAAAATAAATATAAAGTAGACAGCATCAACAGTACATTAAAAAATATACATAAAAGAAGGATATCATTTGTACCATGCAATGTTTTTTTAAAAAGCTAATCCAAGCTGTTTTGCATATTTTGTACTTGATAGGGATAGAAAAAATATAGCAAATAAAGGGTTGCCCTGGCTTTGAAATATTTACTATAGGTATCCATGAACTCAGGTATTTTCTCCAGCCTCTGCAAGCTTCATAAAATTGTGAAGAGAATTCATAAAAAATGGAGTTTTTCTAAATTCTGAACTTAAGTTCCCAGGGCAAGTCAAAAGGTGAATTATTCTGTTTGTTTATTACACCCACTTTTCAAGTTAAGTAGAGCTTCTAGGCAGTATCCCATCAGGCTTTGACTATACCCAGACCTGCTTAGCTTCACCAAGGTGGCTGCATTGCTTGCCTTCAGAATATGATGAAACCATCTTGCTGAAACACAGCAGCTCTGGGGACGATGGATGCCTGAACTGGAATATAAGGAGCTGACTTCAGACCATTGATCCAGCTAGCTCAGGATTACCCACAGTGAAGACAGATACTCTCCAACGTTTCAGAGAGAAATTTTTCTTAGCACTACCTGGAGATAACAGGATGGAACCTAGGAATTTTTTGCATGCAGAACTGGCTCTATCACTGAGCTACATTCCTTCCTGTGGAGCCACGGAATGAAGACAAGATGTGAAATTTTAAAAGATTAAGCCAGGACTGATGTGCATTTCAGTATGTCCCACAGACTTTTTTCCTAAAGTGGAGCTGCAGACACACTTCCTTGCATGGCATAGCCCAGGAGCAGAGCTTCTGTTCTGCATGCAGAAGGTCCCAGGTTCGGCCTCCAGGCAGGGCTGGGAGAGCCACTGCTGGTCCGTGTAGCCAGTCGGCCTCAGTGTAAGGACACTTCCATGGCTCCCAGGATCCAAAGACCTGGGCAGGCATGTGCAAATGGGCTAGCAGTTTTATTACCATGTGTTTTATTTTTTCCCTTGCTCCTCTCCCTCGCCCCTTCCTATAAATTCTAATTGTTATTAATACAAAATACATGTTAGTTATGGTCATTACATGTTACTACGCATCATTTCATATCTGTAATAATTGTAATAATTTTGATAGATAGTTTGACACAATTTTGCTAATACACTCAGAAACATTTAACTCTGTGTTTCTTGCTGCTTTATTTTTTATTTTACGTAAATGTTGCATCTCATACACTTTAATGTTAAACGCTTTAAATATGAGAATGAATAGAAACTATGTTACCAAAAAAGAAAAAGCTCCTCTTGGAATCAAAGAACTGGTTCTTAGGATGCTTCTTCTTAAACTGTCTGAACTAGGGTGAGGAATGTACATGAAAACTGTAAGATGCTGAAAAGCAGCATCTTCTACATACGATTTGTAGCTTTATTATTATTATTACATAATAATAATAATAATAATAATAATAATAATAATAATAATAAAGCTATATTATAGTATTATTTTTCACCGGAAAGAAATTCAGATATATTTTTAAATACATGGTTTTGTATGTTTTCTGATATTTTATGCATTGTGATTTTTATTAATTACAGTTTAGTAATTGTTTATTGTAATTCCCAAGTGGAAACGGTTTATTATTTGCTGATATTTAATTTTAATATTTGCCATTATATTCTAATCGACTATTGAATATGGCTTTATTGATATAAGTTACTTATTTTAAAGTTATTATGACTTTTCTGTATTGGATCTGATTGTTATTATTAATGTTTGACGTTTTATTATGTTTTCATACGTGTTGGAACCGGCCCAGGGTGGCTGAATGCAGCCGGATGGGTGGGGTATAACTAATCATATTAGTGCTACTGTTGTTGTTATTAGTAGCAGTAGCAGTAGTAGTAGTAGTATTTATACCCCACCAAGCAACTTCTGCCGACAAAAAGCCACAGCATCCAGCCAAGCGAAGAGAAGCAGCGTGAACTTTTGACGCCTTGTATTTCTAGACATGCAGGGAGAAATGGGGGGCTAGGAATTTCTGGAGGCTTCCTTACAAAATCGTCAGGAAGAATGAGAGGAGGAGGAAGCGACCCCCCCCCCCGCTCCGCCTGCTTCGTCCCGTCCCTCCTCCGAGACGCAGGCAAAACCACACCCGCCCCAGCAGGAAGACACGCGGCAGCGCGTCCACACGTGACGGAGCCCGGCCCAACGCCCCCCGCGGCCCTCACCTGCCCGCCGGGTCGCGAAAGAGGGCTGCGATCTGCCCGAGGGTTGCCAGGCGACCGGGCGCTGCCGCCGCGGCCTGCTCCTCCTGCTCCTCCTGCTGCTCGGCGCTCCCCGTCAGCCGCGCGGCCAGGGCGGCCAGCGGCGCTGCTGCTGCTGCTGCTGCTTCTTCTTCTTCCCCGGGCGGCGCCTCCCAAGACGCCATGGCCGCCCGGCTCGAGGCCTCGCTCCGCCCCGCAGGCCTGGGCCTCGGCCGCTCGCCCTCCGCGGCCTCGCCAGGCAGCAATCCCCGCCCTTTCCTGCCTGCTTCTCGCGGGGGTGGGGGCCTCGTGGCCTCGCTCGCTCGCAGCGGCGCATGTTCTTATCCCCCCCCCCCCGGAGAAGGGGGCGCAGCTCCTGCGCCAGTCCTCCTGCTCCCGACCCTCCGCAGGAGACTCTCCCGAAGGGGCAGGAGGGAGCCCAGCTCCCCACTTCCCTGGCGAGTTCCCTTCAAAGTTAGCGCTTCTTCCGTAGCTGCTCCTGAGCAGTACAGAAAAACAGGAATTGGAGAGTTTGAACGCCAAGAAGGTTTTAAAAATGTATTTTGTGTTTTTACTTGTAACCAGTTTCGATTTCCTTCTGTGGCTGTTCTCCTATGACAGGGTGTGTTTATTTTAATTTGCACATGTATTTTCACCAACTATGAAAACTATTTACTGTAAGATATCATAAATACTAATATCGATCTGATTCTTCCTATGCTCAGGGAGCTTCACCACCACTCTGGGCTATGGGCTGTCTTGCTGAAATCTAAGGTTTGTAGGTGCACAAAAAATATATATTTTGAAGCCAGCTGCCATGGGGCTGAAAACCCTTGTAAGATCCCTCTAACAACTCAGGGTAATGGAGTACAGTATTGGCTACAGGTAGGGGGACAACACTACCAATAGGTAGAGGATGGGCTTGAATGCAGAGGCCAAAGAGAAGGGCACACATACCTTGAAAGTTACAGATAGGTAGCTGTGTTGGTCTGCCATAGTCAAAACAAAAAAAATTCCTTCCAGTAGCACCTTAAAGACCAACTAAGTCAGTTCTTGGTAGGAGCTTTTGTGTGCATGCACACGAAAGCTCATACCAAGAACTGACTTAGTTGGTCTTTAAGGTGCTACTGGAAGGAATTTTTTTTGTTATACCTTGAAAGAACCATCTCCTTCTGCATAGGTGACTGTGGTTCACACTGAGAAACTGAGGGATGGAAGGCCAGGCTGCCCATGAACATCAATGGATAAATTAAACAATTCAAGCACAATTGTTCATTGTGCACTCTTAAAACACCCTTGAGCACAAATGTGCCCACCCTACCCCACCCTCTTCTTTAGACCCCATTAAAGAGTCCATTAAAGACTGAGCATCCTCATCATGAAATACTGGCTTGAAAGGGCAAAAATCCAGGGGGAAGCTGAATTGGAAGAGTGGCTGGGAGCCTCCACACTACAGCTTTTTGTTGCAGGGCCCCACTTGTCAGGGGCAGCATGAGACAAACCTTGCCTACCTGGGTCTTGCAGCACTGGTGACTTCCAGTGAGATCTCTCAGAGCTCTCACAGGGTCTCACATGAAACCACAGCCACACAATGCCAGCAGGCCCATGCTGCCCCATGGGATTCTGCCGCCCATGGCAGCTGTTTGAGTTTGCCACTTGTTTCTTTTCTGTTTGAAAACTGATGTAGCCTTAAATTTGCTAAGTATGTCAATATGGCATTTGTCCAAAAGTGTTTTACTATTAAGCCACCTTAATTACTGAAAATACATCATCCTGATGTCTGAGGACTGCTAATGGCAGGAGGAGCTTTGTGCTCCCACCCTGGCCTTTTAGATGTGTGGAGCTTTGTGGGTTTTGTAGCCACTACCTTGCAGGGCAGCCTAGAGGAGCATAGCTTAATGGCAGAGAACATACTTGTGATGAGGAAGGTGACAAGTTCCATCCCAAGCAAAATGGTTTCGGGTAGCAGGGCTGGAAAAGGTGAGTGTCAGGGACCATCTTGGGCCGGGGGAGCAGTGGTGTGGCTCACTATAAGGCAGTTCCCCATGTACAGCTATGAGGTTGTACTGCCGATTCTTATGCAGAGCTCTGCCCGCCCACACCTCTCTAGTGTGTCACATTCTACACATTTCACAACTGCCGCCACTCCCGCACCCAAGCTGAAAATAACTTTGCTGCTTCAACTTGAATCCATGATGACTTCATCACTGGATTTTCACATCTGCATGCCTCACCCTGCTCTTTTTCCATCTTCTTTCCCTCAAAGCCTTCCACATCGTAAATGCCCTCCCCACTCGTTCCATAAAATTAAATTCAGTCATATTTTATTAACACAAGAAGACATTCAGGTGTTGCCAAGGTGTAAACAAGACCAAAAGCTCATGTTGCTGTCAAAGACCGATAAGGATCAAACATTGGCCCAGGATGGGACTTTGCTGCATTTAATCCCCATACATGCCAGCTTGATGCAAGAGTACATCTTCACAATGGAGATAGGGTTTCACTTCCATTAGGGAACCGTCTACACAATAAAATGTATTTGAAAACTAGTCCATCTGTACTTTATAGTGGATCACGCCCAGAAGTTGACAGCAGCCCCATTCCTCCTTCCCAGTGCACTCTTACCAAAACACACACAAACAGTTCTTTTTGTGGCATGGCTTTAAAAAGAGGAGTTGCCGTGAGACGCAGAGTTATTGTGGGATTTGATGTGTTGTGAGTATGAAAAGAATGGGATTGCTGCTGTGTGGATGTAGGATGTGCGGTTTCTCTGCAGTGGGAAATAAGGGGAGAAAAATTGTGGACTGTGGTTACTGTCTGGATCAGATCATGAGTGGGACGCAGAAGATAATTAAAAGGACAATCTTGCTCTTTTAGTAAATGAAGGTTGTACACAAAACTAGATGCCAAGCAAGTGAGGGAAAGGGTACTGAGCAAAGGAGACAGGGAGAAGAAAGTAGGCTAGGCTGCTTTTCTAGGACACAAGATCGCAATGGGGTGGGAGAGTGGGAGGCAGGCATTTTTGAATGCTAGCTTCACTCCCATATCTACCAGCCTCACCTTCAGAGCCCTCCATCAGCTCTAGTCAGGTTTGCCCCCAACCCTGTTTCTCATCATCATATATGGTAAGAGGAATATCCAAAGCTCCACATAGAATCATAGAGTTGGAAGGGACCCTCAGGATCATCTAGTCCAACCTCCTGCCAAAGGAACCTTTCACCCAACATGGGGCTCAAACCCACAACCCTGAGATTAAGAGTCTCGTGTTCTACCAACTGCGTGATCCCTCTGTTGGACACATTCCTGTGTCCAAAACCATACCATCCATGCACAAGCAGGGGGAATCCCCCCCCCCCGAAACATGCTGATGGATCTTAAAAGAGCACGTTAAATTGGGTAACGTGGCCATTATATTTTGTGTTAACCATGAGTAGGCAAACTAAGGCCCAGGAGCCAGATCTGGCCCAATCACCTTCTAAATCCAGCCCGCGGACCGTCTGGGAATCAGCTTGTTTTTACATGAGTAGAATGTGTGCTTTTATTTAAAATTCATCTCTGGGTTACTTGTGGGGCACAGGAACTCACTCCTTTTTTCAAAATATAGTCCAGCCCCCCACAAGGTCTGAGGGACAGTGGACTGGCCCCCTGCTGAAAAAGTTTGCTGGCTCCTGGTGTAAACCAAAGGAAATGGAAAATGCAGGATTATATGATCACCCTACCTAGAAATCTAAGATGCAGTGTAGGCTTCATTCCTGAAGAAAGGAGTGCCCAGAAAACAGGACTCCATTATAAATCATGTTTTTAAGTGCAGATGGCAAAGCTGCATAGCTGTTGCCTTAGGGAATCTGTCTAATTTGTCAGCTAAAATTTACTCTCTTGATAGAAAACTAGCCCATTCATGCTGCTTGAAGCTAATTACTCATTGAAAGAATCTGTTCAGGGAACTGGCAAATATATCCTGTAGGATTGTGGAGCTTTTACACGAGGGAGGTCAGAATTATCCCCTCTGAAACATGGATTCTCTCTTCATGTGAATTGGTCAGAGCACATCCCAGCAATGTTAAAACATCTTCCCATCTATTTCTGGGCGCAGTTCAAGTGCTGTTTTTAACCATAAACCCTGTACAGTTTACGACCTGCCCCCACAAAGCTGTCTGATTGTTGAGCTTTTCCTCTTTGGGCCCTCCTGCCACCCGAGGAGGAGCACATAGTGGCCAAGCAGCAGGTCTTCTTGGTTGTAGCAGTAAGTCTCTGTTGCCGAGGAGGTTCAGACCTTCTCAGATGCTGAGTTCTCCAATCTTCTAAAATCAGCAGGCTAGTGACCCAGTACCCTGGTTGTGAAATGCTCACCTCAGGACAAAAAACATTTGGTTTGTTCTGGACTGCCAGCTGCCAGCTTTTAGTGGCTAATGGTGCCGGTGATGTTAGTAATTAGAGTTAGGCTAGGACTGGGGATACCAAGGTCTCTTTAGGTCTTTTCTTCATAGAGCTGTTTTATTTTTACATGATTGTCCTCATCCCGCTATTTTTTAAGGCTCTGTTGTCTTTTATATTTTAAGCAGGACAGACAAACCACCCACCAACAGTCAGATTTAAGATTCATTTAGTCTATTACCAATACCATGTCAATAACTTCACCTGAATTTAATGAAAGGGATAAGAGTTGGGTGTCATCAGCTTATCAACAACACCTCACTCCAACTTCCAGGTTGATCTTGATCAGTGTTTCTTGTGAACGATCTAGAATCATAGAATGGTAGAGTTGGAAGGGACCCTGAGGATCATCTAGTCCAACCCCCTGCAATGCAGGGCTATACAGCTGTCACGTACGGAATGAAACCTGCAACCTTGGGGTTATCAGCACCACACTCTAACCCAGTGTTTCCCAACCTTTTTTGGGCAAAGGCAGACTTGTTTCATGAAAAAAATCTCGAGGCACACCACCATTAGAAAATGTTTAAAAAATTAACTCTGTGCCTATATTGACTATATGCCGCTTGGGGCGGCAGCCTGTTGTCCGAAGCACAGGGAGCCCTACGGAGGGCTCCCCGTGCTTCGGGCGAGTGTCTGCAACCCTGCGCGCCCGGCAGGAGCTCCTGCCAGGCGGCAAGGCTTGGGGCGGCAGCCTGTTGCCCGAAGCACAGGGAGCCCTACGGAGGACTCCCCGTGCTTCGGGCGAGTGTCTGCAAGCCTTGCGCGCCCGGCAGGAGCTCCTGCCAGGCGCGCAAGGCTTGGGGCGGCAGCCTGTTGCCCGAAGCACAGGGAGCCCTACGGAGGGCTGCCCGTGCTTCGGGCGAGTGTCTGCAAGCCTTGCGCGCCTGGCAGGAGCTCCTGCCAGGCGCGCAAGGCTTGGGGCGGCAGCCTGTTGCCCGAAGCACAGGGAGCCCTACGGAGGGCTCCCCGTGCTTCGGGCGAGTGTCTGCAAGCCTTGCGCGCCGGGCAGGAGCTCCTGCCAGGCGCGCAAGGCTTGGGGCGGCAGCCTGTTGCCCGAAGCACAGGGAGCCCTACGGAGGGCTCCCTGTGCTTCGGGCGAGTGTCTGCAACCCTGCGCGCCCGGCAGGAACTCCCGCTGGGCGCGCGAGGCTTGGGGCGGCAGCCTGTTGCCCGAAGCACGCGGAGCCCTCCGGAGGGTGCCCCGTGCTTCGGGCGAGTGTCTGCAAGCCTTGCGCACCCGGCAGGAGCTCCCGTCGGGCGCGCGAGGCTTGGGGTGGCAGCCTGTTGCTCTAAGCACATGGAGCCCGCCTCCCTCCCACGGCACACCAGGCAAAGTCTCGCGGCACACTAGTGTGCCGCGGAACACCGGTTGGGAAACACTGCTCTAACCAACTGAGTTATCCAGGCAGAGTTGTAGGGAAATGGTTCTTATAGTTAAGACTGTTCATGATAATGTTGAGAGTTTGCATTGCCTTGCTGTTTACTGAAATGGTGTTATGGAACTTTTAAATATGTCACTAGACCCATAGCTAATATGTGAATAAGTAGAGACAAAACAACAAAGGATTTGGTGGAATAAAACTCAAAAGGAAGAAGTTGTATTTTCCACTATTTGATGGCGCTCTCATAGTAACTTTAGTACATTTCCTGCCTCACCTCATTCACAAATGATTCTAACAGCTCTAACAAAGACAATCATGGTCCATGTGAATATATCTTTGATCTTCAACATGCACCACATACAAATTGTTAAGATTCAAGTTATCTGTTATTTACCAACAGTATTTAGAAATCACGAGAGGGTTGTATGCAGTGCAATCCTATGTGAACTTGCTGAGAAGTAAGTCTATTGAGTTGAACAGGGCTTACTCTCCAGTAAGTATGTGCTTAACATAGTAGCCTTAAGAACTTCTTTCCAAGTACACATTATGCTTTTAAAGATCTAATAACCACATTTAATGTCAGAAGAATGCAAATTCTCTGCATTTCCTATTTCATTATTGTCTACCCAAATATTTTACTTTGACCTGGTGCTTGATACACCTCCTTTTTTCTTTTTCTTTTCTTTTTTGGTAAAAGCTTAGCATTTTCAACCCTCGTCTCAATCATCAGTTCTTTACCTTATTGAATCAGAAACCGTTTTTGTAGCTTAAAACACATACACACTATGATCAGTAACTTAACATTTCAAAAGAAGTGTAATATGGGAAGAAAGGCAACAGTGTTTATTTAAAGTCAGTGTTAAGTGTTTGCTTTTAAATCAAATAATACCATATGTAATATCAAATAAAGAGGAAGTATGGTACCTAAATCACTCTAGCAAAGTTTAAAAAATAGTAATATGAATTAATGATTGACCCAAGGTTTATTCATCTGTTTGCTTTGGTATTCATAAAAATGCATCGTTACCTTAGTAACTCCAACTTCATACAGATTTTAGTCTATCCTTGATCTAAAGTGCACCCTCTTAAAGAAAGGCATACAGTTTCTCTTGAGAACACTTTTCCTTGTTTTCTTTGTTTGTGAAGGAAGAAATAATGAATTGGCTTCTCTTTAATGGACCATTTTTTATCTTTTCCTCCCCCCCCCCCCCAAACAATATCTAACTTCCAACTCTTGCTTTCTGGATGCTTCAGAAAACTCTAGAATGGCGTCCATGGTTCTGGGGCTTTCTCCTAGATAAGTGGGTGTCGGATTGCAGCCCTAGTGTCTTACAGACAATTTTTGTGACGCTAGAAAAAAATGATTGCTGTTTGTACTCCACTCTCTTAAGAGATTTGTTTTTTATTTCTACCCTACCACTTTATACTTTATGTACACACCAAAATGAGTAGAAAATGCGCCTTTCTTGTTTAGAAACAGCACAGAACACAATGTTGTCCAATAAACCTGCTGGCACCACTTTGATGGGGAGGGAGTTAGTGCCTGGATCTGTTGGCGATCCCCTTCTCTTGTCTGTTGAAGCCTGGGGGTGTTAATAATTTCTGCCTAACAGCAAGTGTGGAGGAGAGGGTCTTGGGAAGTAGCAGGCAACTTCTTCCATTACTGTGTGAAGATACAGGTGGGCTCTCCAGATCAATTCCTGGACCAAGAACCATTCACCATAGCTTACATGAACTAGTGCTCCTAGCTAAAATGCAAATGCATTTGGCTTCTGAACTCCATTATCAATAGAAGACCAAGTTATGTAAATTTTACATTCAGCTGGGTTGGTTACAGATTATGATTTTACAACACATTTGCTCCTGACATGAGGTAAAGTGCTCATTGCCCTTTAATGGTATAATACACATGAGCAGTTTGCCAAGTGGTTATATACACCCTGGCTTACAGAGGCACATATGAGGCAAGATGCGGCAACTGCCTCAGGCGTCGGGATCCACGGGGGGGGGCAGCCTCCAGGGAATGCATGTTCACTGCCCAGGTGGCAGCAACAACAGAGGTCTGATCTGCCGCCTTCTTGGCAGCCCTCCCAGAGCCCCCTCTAACAGCGGCCTCTGGGTGCATAGGAGGTCTGCTGGTCTCCCCTCCTTGCTCCCAATGTAGATCTTTACCCCCCCCCCCATTCCTGATGCAGATCTTCACTCACCCCTTCTTCCCTAGCAGGAAGAGAGGGCCATTCTGTTTTTCACCTCAAGTGCCAAAAGGTATTGTGCCAGCTCTGGAACGCACACTAGACCCCAAGAGAAGCTGGAGAGTATGAGGAACACTGGGGAACTGTGCCGTGCATTCCCAAAATGCTGTTTCCTTCTTCCCCCACCCCTGGATTCAATACTTTTAGTTTTATTGGAGGGAGAGGGAAATCTGATCCATAATTTACTTTTACTTTGGCTTTCCTATATTTCCAATCCAATATCAATTACTACCCAGTAGTGTATCTGAAACTGGTTTTTGGTGCAGCTGTGGGGATGGGAAAATCAATTACTAATTGTTTCTAGGAATTCCAAGACTGTCAGACTAGAAAGTCTCCAAATTTTGCAAAGGCTCGAAAATTTGCTGCTGTGTGGCAATATTAGAAACATCAGTGCAAATCTGACAGCATGCCATGACTCTTATCAAAATTACAAAGTTTCTATCTTCAGTGATTGCTCTGTGGGATTGATGATTATCTCTGCTTGGTTTAAAAGCTGTTCAGCAAACGCGTTAAATGGGGGAGGGTGAACCTTAGGGAGAGGCTGAAATCTACTCCTCTAGCTCCACCTCTTGGAGAGACCAAAATCAGGCAAAAAGTTCAAACAGCCAAGTCTCTACTGTAGCGGTGCGTCATTATCCTTACAAGTAACAAAATAGTACACAAGCTGTGGATGGTGGATAAGATAACGAGAGCGAAAATCTTCCAGCACAAGAAGTTTATTTTTTTTTTAATAAAATTTTTATTAGGGGTTTTTACAGAATAAAGTACAAAGACAATAAACAACCTTACTTTTATCTCAACAGAGTTTCATAACTTCTTTGGACTTCCTCACATCTCCCGCTGCCATTTTCATCATCATAGATTTTTTCCATGCAATTTATCATCTAGTTTGCAAATTTTATAACCGCTTATTTAAATATAGTCCTCTGCAAATTTATTTCTCTTAATCTCACTTTACATCCCATTCCGATCCGATTTTGTGGTGGCCAATTATTTATGATCAAACATCCTACTTAACTTTCCACCAAATCACAATATTTTTGTAAATAAGTCTTAAATTTCCTCCAATCTTCTTCAACCCTCTCTTCTCCCAGGTCTCGAATTCTGCCAGTCATCTCAGCCAGTTGCATATAGTCCATCAGCTGCATCTGCCATTCTTCCAGCGTGGGTAGATCTTGAGTTTTCCACTTCTTAGCGATAAGTATCCTTGCTGCTGCTGTTGCGTACAAAAAGAATGTTCGATCCTTCTTTGGCACCATCTGGCCGACAATGCCCAAGAGGAAGGCCTCTGGTTTCTTAAGGAAGGTATACTTAAATACCTTTTTCAGCTCATTATATATCATTTCCCAGAAGACCTTCACCCTGGGACAAGTCCACCAGAGGTGAAAGAATGTTCCTTCATTTTCCTTACATTTCCAACATTTATTGTCTGGCACATGGCATATTTTGGCAAGTTTAACTGGGGTCATGTACCACCTATATATCATTTTCATTACATTTTCCTTCAGAGCATTACATGCCGTGAAGTTCATCCCCGTGGTCCAGCACAAGAAGTTTAACCAACAATCCATTCCAAACACTATAATGAATGCTGTAGGTATCCAAGGAAGTGTTTTGAGTCATCTTTTTCCATTCAATAAACTCAAATCTGCTATATTTTGCTGGTTCCCTGACTGCCCTCTCCTTTTTCCTTTACCATAAGGAAAGGCAGCCCAACCATTATTAGAGTTTCTGCACCTTTGCTGTGTCTGTTAGCCCCATTTCTAAAATAATAGTCAATAATATGCAGATCAAATAAGCAACATGAAAAAAACTGAGAATGCATAACTAAGTCATATGTCTGGGACTACTTGCTGAAATGAAAAATAGTTTTAGCAATATAGCGAGGAGTTTGTTTAATGGTCAGATTTTCACCATTGTTTAGAAAATGCATAAATAGGAATCAGTAGGAAATTATTTAAATCGATAACTTAAATCAACATCTCTCTCTTTTTGCTGATAGGGGACTGATTCTGAAGAGCCCCAGAAGCTTGATTTAGTGTGAATCACAGCAGCCAGCTTGTTCAATGGAGTTTGCGGATTGGGGAGAGGAACCTTCCCTGCTTAAGCAGCCCCCCCCCCCCCCGCTTCTCTTCCTTTTCAGAAGACTTCTTTTCTTAAACACTGGGAATTTGTTGGAAGCTGGTTCAACTGCCTTCTGATTTTGATTGTGGGTTTTACCTCTGCTGTTTTTAGGTTTTTGTAGCTCCTGTGGTATGGCATTGTTTAAATTGACTATTGGCCTTCTCAAAGTACATATTTTGAGGAAAGGCAGGGTGAAAATGTTTTAAATAAATAATAAAATAAATAAATCCCAGAAGAATACCCACAAATCACAAAGCCAGTCTAACCCTGCTTTAAAAAAAAAAAAGTTCTTGGTGAAGCTGGCAGGGGCTTTTATGCATTGGAGACCTTGGTTTCATTGGTGGGGCAGTGTTGCCTGTGGCCTTTCTACTCACATTTCACTCGTAACTTTCTGAGTAAGTGTTGTTTTGTGCAACAGTCTCATCTTTGTTCAGTCCCACTACCTTGTTGCTCTTTATTAGCCTCTAATCCCTGTCACAGTTTCACCTTTGCAATGATGAGGTCACAGCTCACGTTGATTGGGAAAGGAAGTGCTGGTGATAGCTGCTGACAGAAAGCTGATAAAGCTGGTTTTTTCGCAGCAATACATTCTCACTTGCAGGACTAATCTTTGTGCTAGAAACCAGCTTTTTCAGGTCGCTCTTTTGACATTGGCTGCAGATATTTTCCCATGCTTAATCTTCCTTTGGAGCATTCGTATACACCTAAATCCTTGCACAGAAGTGCCTTCTTGGGGCTCAAAACAAGCTCAGGGTCATTTTGGAGCAGATAAGCAAAGCACTACAAAACAAACTAGTGGTTTCCAAAAACTTACTAGCTAGTTGAGGGATGGAGAGACATTTGCTTTTAAATGTGAACCTAATTCACCCTTTCGGAAGCAAGAGGGAAAAATGGCTATACATTTGGAAAGGGATCCTAATCTTCCCTTCTTTGCACTCAGTTTATTGTACCTTTTGTACAACAGCAATTCCACTACTCAGGAATACCAGTATAACTGGGATAGTCTTGATTTTTTTTTACCATGCTGTATTTTTATCAGTGCACCCGTGTGTTTGTGCAGCAGCACTACGTATTGATGCACCGGCATATATGAAAAAAAGTGCAACCCAGAGTGGCTAGGGAAACCTAGCCAGATGCATGGGGTATAGATAATAAAATTATTGTTATTATTATTATTATTATTATTATTATTATTATTATTATTATTATGTAAAAGGTAAAGGACCCGTGGATGGTTAAGTCCAGTCCAAGGCGATTATCGGGTTGTGGCGCTCATCTCGCTTTCAGGCCAAGGGAGTTGGCGTTTGCCCACAGACAGCTTTCTGGGTCATGTGACCAGCATGATTAATTGCTTCCTTCGCAACAGAACACCATGACAGAAACCAGAGCACACAGAAACGCTTGTTTACCTTCCCACCACAGCGGTACCTATTTATCTACTTACACAGACGTGCTTTCAAACTGCTAGGTTGGCAGGAGCTAGGACAGAGCAACGGGAGCTCACCCTGTTAAGGGGCTTTGAACCACCAACCTGCCGATCAGCAAGACCAAGAGGCTCGGTGGTTTAGACCACAGTGCCACCCTCATCCCATGACTACTACTACTACTACTTACAGATCAGTAAAACACTGCACAAACACTAATGCTTGTCATTCAAGCTACAGCAGCTGAAATGTCTTCTTCTATGGAGCTATTAAACCATGGGCAAGATACCACATCTGAAGGCAGAATAGGTCACCTGACGTCTGGTGATTGGCAGGTGGGCAGCTCTGTCCACCTGTCAATCTTAGGCTCTGAGGAGTGGGGGAGATAAACCATAATCTAGTTCTAGGCCAAAGTCGGGAAGGATTGTCCAAAATGATCCACCAACTTGTGCAATTAGTGGGAGACCTGAAAGAAAGAATACATGTTACTATACAGGCCAATACATCAGTCACCATTTGCCATTAATCCAGATAACTCAAACACACTCTGCAAATCCTTGTTTTTCCATCCCCCAAATACGTTTGCTTTTCTTTCCATCTATGGCCTCTCCATAGTTGAACAGTACATTCCTGCCTATTGGTTTCTAATAAACAACTGTAACTAGGGGTGGTGATACAGTATGACTCATTATTGGCCAATGTTGCAAATGCCTCAGGGCCCCCAAAATATAAAATGATGATGACAGTTTGTTGGTGCTGAAAGGATAAATTGGCAGAGATTACTTTGCAGTCCGTGACAGTACTAAAGTACTGATTAATGGTTCTGCTGTGTAGGTGGATTGTACATTGCAAACTTGCAGTTAAGGTTTACCCGGAGTTTCACTCCCAGAACCTCCATTAGTTAAAACATTTGGATGAGTTAATTTACTCATGGTCATAGTTGATTGATGGATTGCTGTCCCCCAACATCTCTCTTTTTCTTCTGGCTCTAGATTTTATTGGTTTATAACTTGTGGTTGCCACTTTGAATATAGGCAGCATAAATATGAGATAGAAATGTTTTCAATAGTAATAGTTTGGCACCTTCAGGAGGGGTGGAATATGGATGGGGGATCAACACATGTTGAGATTCCTGCATTGCAGTGAGTTGAACTAGGTGACTCAACTCTATGATTCTATATTGAAATAATAACGATAATACTGTAAATTTGAGGAAGTCCAGACATGCCCCATGGGAGGTGTGCAGTGTGCATGGATCATGAAACTAGGCTGTACTTGTTTTGTGCATGCTTTGTTGCACATGAACTTATTTGTGGTACATGCAGAAGAGTGTCGTTTATATGTGGAATTCACTTTCCTCATTCCAAAACAATTTCGCAGGATCTTTATGACTCTCCTTAGTTTGACTATTACTGTTGCTTTTAAACCTTGAGATTAAGCCTTGCTCCTCATTTTCCCCTCCTCTCTGTCAGAAAATTGTCCGTCTTTTGCTTTATTTGCTTTCTCATCTGGAGCATCATTTCTTGAATACTTTCATCTTTGGGCCAAGGCTGAGCTGCTGGTTTCTGCCCTTTCAGTGCCATTGTTTCCATGCACTAAGTTTCTTCCTTCATTGATCTTTAACTTTTCACTGTAGGCATTTGGAGCATCAAGTTTAAAGGAATAATTATTATAAGTTCCATTGTCATCTTTACCTGAACAAAAATTATGCACATTCAGTGAAAGACACTGTAGATTTGGAGGGCTTATCAAATATTCAGGGCCAGCATTTCACCACATAGGAATGGCAAAACATTCCATTCTAATTTCTAAATGCTACACAGCTGGCAACAGTTAAGACACCATCTAATACTTTCTGGTTAGCCTTCCTTAAAGCACATATCGGTAATTTCCAAAGCCTAAACTGCAGTTATGGAGTTATGAAGATATCCATTACACTGATGCCTTTTTATCATTATTACTGCTTCTGCCCCCAAACTCTGGCAGTCACAAAACAATTCAACTGCAATATGTAATTTGAAGTCACCCCTTATCCGAGGACAGGGTGGTCTTTCAGATCAGCGCTGAGGTCGGTGATAGGGTGGGGAAATCTACTGATTGTTTCACATTTGACCAATGGAGTATGATGAGTCTCTGAGATCATATGTCTTGAGTCATAGCTCATAGGCTGGATCAATGAATGAAAGGGTGAGGAACACATTTGTCTACACATAAGTAGCAGTGTTGTCATTCGCAAAAAGAAACATCCCAAGCCAGGACGCCCAGCTGTGGGACACCAGCAACTATCAGGACATCTGCAGCATTGATTTAAACTGCCAACCATAATAATAATAATAATAATAATAATAATAATAATAATAATTTTTATTTATACCCCGCCCTCCCCAGCCAAGGCCGGGCTCAGAGCGGCTTACAAGCAATAATAAAAACAAGATGAATGGTTACAACTTAAAAACAAAAATAAAATACAACATTAAAATAATGGAACATTAAAATATTAAAATGTAGCCTCATCGCAGGAGGAGAAGGAAAAGAAAGGGGGGGGGAAAGAGAGAGAGGGAGGGAGGGAATCAAATTGGCTCCAAGCCAAAGGCCAGGCAGAACAACTCTGTCTTACAGGCCCTGCGGAAAGAAATCAGATCCTGCCGGGCTCTGGTCTCATGAGGCAGAGCGTTCCACCAGGCCGGAGCCAGAGTTGAAAAGGCCCTGGCTCTGGTTGAAGCCAATCTAACTTCTTTAGGGCCTGGGACCACTAGGGTGTTGTTATTTATGGACCTTGAGGCTCTCCGTGGGGCATACCAGGAGAGGCGGTCCCGGAGGTACGAGGGTCCTAGGCCGTGAAGGGCTTTAAAGGTCAAAAGCAGCACCTTAAATCTGACCCTGTACTCCACTGGGAGCCAGTGCAGCTTGAAAAGCACTGGGTGAATATGCTCCCATGGCAGAGACCCCGTGAGGAGCCTCGCTGCAGCATTCTGCACCCGCTGGAGTTTCTGGGACAGCTTCAAGGGCAGCCCCGCGTAGAGCGAATTACAGTAGTCAAGCCTGGAGATGACCGTCGCATGGATCACTGTGGCCAAGTCAGGGCGGGAAAGGTAAGGGACCAACTGCTTGATGCGGCAAAGGTGGAAAAATGTCGCCTTGGCTGTTGCTGTAACCTGCGCCTCCATGGAAAGGGAGGCGTCAAGGATTACACCCAAACTCTTAACAGAAGGCAATGGCACTAATTGGGTCCCGCAAGAGAAGGGAGTTGGTCCCTCATCCCCATGCCATCCCGACCTAGCCATAGGACCTCTGTCTTCGAAGGATTTAGTTTCAATCGGCTCCTACGAAACCATCCAGCCACAGCTTCCAAGCATCTGGTCAATGTGTTTGGGGCCGAGTCGGTGTGGCCATCCATCAGCAGATAGAGCTGAGTGTCATCAGCATATTGGTGACAGCCCAGCCCAAAGCTCCGGATAATCTGGGCAAGGGGGCGCATAAAGATGTTAAAAAGCATCGGGGAGAGAATTGCGCCCTGCGGCACTCCACACACCAAGGAGTGGCGCGACGACATTTGCCTCCCTAGTGCCACCCTCTGTCCCCGACCAGAGATAAAAGAGCACAACCAGTTACGGGCTATGCCCTGTATCCCCACGTCTGCAAAGCGGTGGTCCAGAAGATCATGATCGACCATGTCAAAGGCTGCTGACAAATCTAAAAGGATCAGCAGTCCTGACCCGCCTCGATCCAGTTGTCTACGGAGATCATCTGTTAGGGCAACCAGAGCCGTCTCCGTCCCAAAACCAGGACGGAAACCGGACTGAAATGGATCTAATGCCAATGTTTCCTCCAGAAACCTACCAAGCTGTTCAGCAACTGCTCTCTCAATTACCTTACCCAGGTATGGAAGATTTGAAACTGGGCGGTAATTGGATAGGTCTAAGGGATCTAATGAAGTTTTTTTTTTAAGAGTGGACACACCACTGCTTCCTTCAATTCCCCTGGGAATGTCCCCGTGTCAAGGGACAAATTGATAATTTCAACCAGGGGGGTCTGCACAACATCTGGACACTCCCTAATCAGCCAAGACGGGCACGGATCAAGGAGGCAGGTGGTGGGCCTACCAACTTGGAGGAATCTATCCACATCAGTAGGGAGCATCCGATCGAAATGGTCCAACACTGGACCTGAAGTCAGTCGAGGGTCCTCCAGTTCAGTCACTGTATCTAAATTGGCAGGGAGGTCACGGCGGAGCAACAGGACTTTTCCGCAAAAAAACTCGTGAATGCCTCACAGCTGTGGGTCGAATTTGTGGTTAAATTTGGTTGTCCTCCTAAGGATGTTATTGACCTAATTATTTTAAAAAGTTGTGCCGAGTGAGAGCTAGCGGATGCAATGGAAGCTGCAAAGTAAGATTTCTTAGCAGCTTTCATAGCCATCTCATAGGCTTTCATAAGCGTCCTATAAGATGTTCTTGAGGCTCCGTCACGAGTCCGTCGCCATACTCGCTCTAGCCGTCTGAGATCCCGCTTCATTTTCCGGAGCTCCTCAGTAAACCAAGGGGCCCGGTTTCGACGGGGTCGCAGAGGGCGCTTAGGCGCGATCTCATCAATGACTGCCAAGAGCCGGTTATTCCAGTCCTCAACAAGGTCATCTAATGAGTCGCCAGGAGGAGCAGGGTTCCGCAAGGCTTGTCGGAATCTATCAGGATCCATCAGTTTTCGCGGACGAGCCCAAATAGGTTCGCCACCCGAGCCGGGGAGGAGCGTGAAGTCTATCTTGGCTTTCAGAGCGTAGTGATCAGACCATGGCACTTCCACAGCAGGGAGCATGATCACATCTATGCCAGCCCCAAAGATCAGATCCAGCGTGTGGCCTGCTTGATGAGGGGCCCAAAACAACCTGGGAGAGCCCTAGTGTTGCCATGGAAGTCACTAGGTCCAGAGCCTGTGAGGAGGGAGCGGCATCAGCATGGACGTTGAAGTCTCCCAAAACCAGTAGGTTTGGGAACTCCAAGCCCCAGCCCGCCACCACCTCCAGCAGGTCTGACAGGGTGGCTGCAGGTGTGCTGGGTAGTCGGTACACCAGCCAGACAGCCAAGCTCTCCTTGGTGCCCCACACGAGACCAACACATTCAATGCCGGAGATCACCGGTGATGACAGAGCTCTGAAAGAGCAATCCTCCCGGAATAACAACGCTACTCCTCCCCCCCGACCCACAGTCCGTGATTGATGGAGGACAGAGAAACCTGGGGGTGTTATCTCATGTAGGGAGACTACTTCGCCTTCCCGTACCCAGGTCTCCGTCACGCAAGCCAGGTCAATCCCCTGCGAGACAAAAAAGTCACGCATGGTGGCGGTTTTGTTGCCTATGGACCTGGCATTGCACAGCACCAATGACAGACGTGTGTAATCCTTGCTCTCCCTACCCTCATCCCTTGGGATGGGGCGTAGATTGGAAGGGGTTCGAGGATCACTGCATCTCGAAACCCTTCGCCGATAGAGATATCTAGCCCCACCGCCATTCCTCCCTAGCCCTTCAATTGTGGAAATCCCAGATCCCATACTAGCCTCCCCAATAGATGGGTAACATCCCCTCAATAACAAGTCATCCTTGGGCCAGGACTCATGGGTCAAAGTGGTATGGGAAAGAGGTGGAGGTCTGATAGGGTAAGTATCCCTAGAAGATAAAACCCAACCAACCGCACCCCAAGCGGGGGGGACAGTCCCATGGTGTTTCATTAACTGTCAATCCCCCTCTCCCTCCTGGGTTAATTGGAGGATTGTTGGTTCTATCTGTGGCTGTGGAAGTATTAATGAGGTATGTGTTATAAAATGTGGATCACTGGCCAACAAAGAGCCAGATTCGAATTCAGAAGATCTGTCCATCCTGTCTCGCCAGGAGTACAGTAGAGAAGGCTGATCATTCTGGTAAGTTTTTGGAACATTAGGCAAAGGTCCAGATGTAGATTTGGTGCTGGATATCTCCAGATTGTCAGCAACATAGAGTTATTTATGTGTTGTTGCCATAGAAATGTCGGAGGCGCCAAATTCCTCATCTAATTTGGTGTCGTTTGAAAAGGGAACAGGGAGTTGCACTGGTGTCTTTCGATGGGATAAAGAGCTGTTGGACGTCTTTAAATATTGTGCTTTTGTGAAAGACCTTTTCTGGTAGATGAAGGAACACAGCCATGATAAGTTAATACTCTTTGTCAGGAGTGTGTGCAGGAGCCAGGCCCTGTGACCAGTAGGGCTTTGCAGGACTGGGGCCTTCCTGAGTTTGTTCTGGAGAGGCAAGGCACGGCCACACAGGTGAGGCTGATTGGTAATTCACAGCACCTGGTGGCAAGAGCATTTCTCTGTGGCTCTTCACCACAGCAACACATTTCCTACCTTGCTGTGTTTGGCTTCTTGCTTCCTGATCCTTGGACCTCGGCTTTGTGACTCCTTGCTTCTCGACCCTCGGACCCTTGACTTCATTACTCCCTGCTTCCTGACCCTTTGATCCCTGGCTTCTGGACTCTTGTTCCTGCGCCCACCCCGTCATCTTGCCCCCGGTCCTGACGTCCTCAGCTGGGACTTTGATCGCCCGTAGACCGGACCGTGACACCCTTAATCTTTGGAGGCCAAACCGGGGGGGGGGGGGGGCTTCACAGAGCTGGATTCAAATCTGAAGGCCACAATCTCAGATAGACTAAGATTAGGTATACCCTGTGTTGTTTGTAGCTCTTGGGGCCTTCAGAAGTACAAAAGAAAGAGGAATCCAGAAGAGGGGTTCCAACAGAGCTGGGTTAACCACTAAGCAAAATAAGGGAGGGGGAGGTGCCACAAAAAAGTTTAATTGCCAGATTTTTAACATTAATTGTCACAAATTGCTCAGCTGAGTGTTCATTTTCTCAATTGAAGTACAGTCATACTTTGGAAGTCAAACGGAATCCGTTCTGAAAGTCTGTTTGACTTCCAAAACGTTCAGAAACCAAAGTACGGCTCCCAATTAGCTGCAGGAAGCTGTGCCGGACATTCGGTTTCCAAAAATCGATCGAAAATCACTTCTGGGTTTCAATCATTCAGGAGCCGATTTGTTTGGGAGCCAAGACATTTGGGATCCAGGGTACAACTGTATATTAAAAATCCCAACAGAACAACCATGCCACCAGGCAGGCTGAATGCCTCATCTCTACTAAATATAGAAACAAATGTGTTATGTAAGATTAGTTTTGAGGATCTGATGAAAGATTTTGCAGTTTAAAAAGCAGGATATAAATAAATATAGATTAATAATAAAGAATATTACTTATAAGTATGATATGAATGATGTGATATGAAGATTCATATAGAGCCAAGATTGATAAGAGAAATCTGTGTGAGAGACAGAATAGAGTGCTTTTTCTCAGGCTGAGAAAGATGGGAGCTGTCCCAGGTAGGAGCTGGGAAGATGTGGATCACTGTTTGTGAATTGAAGATTAAGATGGAAGGTTGATAGAATATAAAATTTTGGGTTTGGGGGGCTGTTTCTCTCCTCCCTCTTTTCTTTTCCTTTCCCCCCTTTTTCCTCTTTTTAGATACTAGCTTTGTTTTATTTTTGTTATCCAAATACAAATAAAGTGGAAGTATACAAAAATAAACATTATTTTCCATCTTACTGAAGGTTTTGTTTTATTTCAAAAAATAAAATTTTATTTTACGGTTTATATCTTTCACTAGGTGCATTAGTGCATTGCCTATTTCTGCCTTATGTTGTGGCATCCAGTAGTTCAGGTTGTGCTACTGTAGTGCCTTCATTTAAAGGGGGCCTGACCAACAGAGAATTTTTACAGAACAATATAGAGCATCATGTTAACAGAAAAACAAGCTGAAATTGCAGTGACCAAAATAGTGGGTTAAATGCCATGGACAAATTCATGGATACGTGTTTTCCCATTAGACCCACTCAAATTACTGGCATTTATAAATAACAACAAATACAAATAATCTTATTATATCTTTGTGGAATTTGCCATTACTGTACTTTAAATCAAAGATGGACTTAAAACAGATGAATATTTTGCCCTTCTAAGCATTTTTAAATAATCTAATTTACTTTCTGGCACAATACATGGGCACAAACAAGTACAGTAAACGTTTAAAAATTTTGATCAGCCTATCTACTTAGGACATCAGAATAAAACTGCTTGCAATTGTAAAATAATATTTTTAAAAGTATGTTACTTCCCAGGAACATGCTGTTTTCAAGGCCCTTTTCCATTATGTATTATTTGGTTAGAAAAGAAGAAGGGTGGGGGGGAGAATGATGTACATTACAGTAATTGATTGGGAGTGATCCCAAAATGTTACAAATCTCTATCCTAATTAAGTAAATACACATATTAAAATAAATAAGTCAGCATGTAAACCGCAATTAAGAAATGCAAATGGAACAAGATACTGGGGGGGGGGGGGAGACCTCTCTAGGGTCTCAGGAATAAGGTTTTCCAAGTCCTGTTAATTAAAAATAAGCACAGCCCTTCTGCTATACATTAAACTGTTCATTTGCTTTTGAATATTTTTTAATTTAAAAAAATCTAAAGAAATAGTAGATCTAGGTTACTACGTATCTCAAGTAGCTGGGAATTATCTTCATTTGGTTCACCGGTGACCTGAGCATAGGATGTATTTTCTTTTTTATATATAAAAAAAGCTGGCTACTATAGGAGCAAGTATTGCCTTGAAATTCTGGCACGTGTGAACATGAGCTTCAGGGACCCCAGAAATTCCATGCAAGCAGATAATGCTCTGTACACTTCAATCTAGCAAGCAATGCTCTGTATGTACACCCTCACTGTCCCAGCATGGTCATAAGATATACTTCTAGCTTCAGTGTCCTCTAAAGCTTTTAAAAGAAAGATGCAGCTTGCTCACTTGCAAGACTCTCCTCACAAGATTGGTTTGCTTGGAGGGGGGGGGTGTTTGTTTCCAACGACCAGAGGTGGTACCATCTTCTTGGTGACGGAATGGAAGTCAGCCCAGCTGGCTCCTCCTACTCTAGATGTCCAGCCTCCCCTGTTGCTAGGAAATATTTCCACTCCACAAAATGGGCAGAACGGGGAACAGTGGAACTGCCTCCCCTTCTCTAGTATCTACAAGAAAAGAGGTAGGGTCCCCATCCTCCCTCTCAGGCTGCTCCCTGCCAAGGACATTCTCTGCACCAGTGTTTTTCAAACTTGGGTTCTCAGCTGCTGTTGAACTACAACTCCCATCATCCTTGACTACTGGACTTGCTAGCTAGGGATGATGGGATTTGTAGTCTAACAACAGCTGAGGGCCCAAGTTTGAGAAACACTGCTCTGCACCTACTGCTCCACATCTGCCTGGTCAGACCAATAGACCATGGATGGATGGCAATCTTCAGAGGTTCCACTAATGATTCTTAATGTTAACTTCTGTTTTAATTCTCTCCCTCACTTCTCTCTCTCTCTCTCTCTCTCTCTCTCTCTCTCTCACACACACACACACACACACACCCCTTAACTCTTGACTGCTTATTCCTTATGATGCACATTGTGAATATTCAGTTATATTGTTAAAATTAAGGGAACTTGGATGAACAACTGTTAAAAAAAGAAAAAGTTTATTTTCCTAAAAACGATACATGGTTGAGAGAAACTGTAGATACAAACAACACTCATTTATTGAGTTTCATTAGATTATTGGGTCATACTTCAGTATGATACATAAGAAGCCTCATACACAATTGCTCCAACCCAGCAAGAAGCCTTCCTGTGTGCATAATGGTGGCCTAAATCCATGCTCACCTGAGCCCTGGTGGGAGGACTCCTTGGGATGTGCCTCAGTGTGATGTCCACCCACATCTGCAGCCTATCACTGCAACTGGATTGGGTCCTTCACCATGACTAATTTTAAAAATAATTTTAGCTTCTAAAACACCAATCCCAATCTAGTATGTATCCACAATAGGGACATACTGTTTCTATGTACATATCTCTGCTGCTGGATCATGGCATAAAGGTTTCGAATTACTTGGTTCCACTGCACTGTTGATTTCATTCTAGTTTGTCACCAAAGAAATGGGGATCTCAAAAGCCACTAAAAGTAGTATAGTCTACAGGATGGGAGTCAGAACCTGCCATCGCTGGACAGCTGTCAGGGGCACCGCACTCTGGAAGGGCCCCCTCCTTTTCTAGCCTAAGAGGCATATCTGGGATCTACAATGCCTTGAGCTGTTAACGCCTTTGGGGATCTTGCAGATTAAGGAGTACCAAATTCACGCATTTCCCTCTTCAGTTCTAAACCTTCAGGATGCACAGCTAAAAGAAGATGGAGAAAGGGCCTGCAGCCCTACCTTAGGCAAGCTCAAAAAAGATTATTGCTTGTTCCTGTTGCACTTTTTTTTTTTTTTGCTTTAAGCAGGAGGCTCTCCTGCCATATCACAGACTGCTTTTGAAACTCTCCTCTGTTTTAAAAGCAGACTGCATTGTGACATGAGGGGTTGCTGTTTGGGGGAAAACCCAAAGTGCCATTTGGACTTTGGATCCAAGACAATGAATCATGAGCACATCCTTCTCTTAGCGGCTGATTTCACATCAGGTACCACATGTTAAGTGACATTTTCCCCAATACTGGGGTCATTTAGCCCCTCCATACCTTGGCATATACAGTGTTTATTTTTCTACCATTTACTTTAGTTGGGGCCTACCTGATGCTAATGCCTTTTAATGAAACTTTCAGATTAAAAAACCCCAAAATACACACTTATTTTGAAGCACCAGAGAACTCCACCCACCCGCCCCACTCATTGCAAGAGAATATATGTGGAATATGTGTGGCGGAGGGGTCATTTTCGAGGTCAGTTATGCCCAGTGCTATTTTCCTAAAAGAAGAGGTGCCAGAACTCACAAAAACCGCCTCCCTTGTTCTCTTATAACGGCATTGGTGCCGACCTGAGAGGTGCCGGAACTGAGCTGAACAAAAGCCCTGGTTGTGCCCCAAATTCATCAGAGGTGATTTCTGGATTTTTACAATGAAAAAATTAATTTGATAGCCAGGCAAGGTATTCAAAAGGTGGAAGTAGGGAGGGTGAGGGCAGGCAAGGCTCTGATCCTGCAAAATCTTGCACGCAGCACCCTGCCTAAAAGACCTCAACAAAACCGAATTTAAAACCCCATAGAAGGACAGGGAGCTGGACACACTACTTATTTGTATATACAATCCAGCTAGATCAGACTCAAAGGTTATTGCTCCATCCTACTTCTATTTTAGATAGTTTGCTATTGGTCCTTTAATTAAACTATAAACCAGAAATGTTACTTGAAAAGAAAGCTATTTGGTCTCACTCCCAACCCCAACCCCCATCTCACCCCTCCCTGACCCAAAAGGTCTGCATAACGTTTCTATGAGTTTGTGGTAGAGTTTCACTTGGAAGCTCTCCTGCTTCCACCCAGGTGGCGAGGTGGATCAGAACCAGTACTCCGAAACAAAGATGTGCACGTTGACAACGTTGCGGTGTGAGACAACCCCTCCAATGACGTAGTTCATCTCCAGCTTCAAGGTAGCATGGAAGGGGCCAATGATGGGTTTCACCTGGCGAACCACACCTGTGGGTTGAGGAGGAGGAAGAAGAATTAGTGCCACAAATATAACTGGGCTCAGCTCTGCCATACTAATGCCCTTAGTCCTTCCGGTCAGGTCATTTCCCACAAGGGATGTGGCTATTCCATTCTGTGGCCTTTGGGTTATGGAGTGTCACAAGCTTCCAGCCTATCTCCCAGGCTGTGCAACAGGCCATAGTCATCATGCATGTCCTGGTCGCAGAATTATAGAAGAGTCGTGTTGGGAGGGACCACCAAGGGTCATCTAGTCCAATCCCCTGCAGTTCAGGAACCCCTTCAGGTTAGATACCTGTAATATTCTGTAGGAAAACCTACCTTTGGAGGCAAGTTTGAAAACTTCAGTTTGCCTACAATGCGACTACCAGGGTGTTGACAGGAAGAATGGGGCCTTTAGGAGAGGTGTTCTGCTGTTTTAGCAGTCTGTTTCAGAGGACTGGTTTTTATTTTAAAGCAATTTGGGGCCAGAGGATCTTAAGAACTGCTCCCAACCACATGAAATGACACGGTCATGAAGATCAATTCATTGATGCCCTGCTCCAGGTGGTGAAGACGAGAAGCTGTGGCAGCAAGGAAGTTTAGAAGACACCATGGAGAAAAATGCCACTATGAATGTAGTTTCTAAAGAGAAGGGTCGGCTGAATATGCTGCAAACAAAGAGGCATTTGCAGATGTGTTCACAATGCCTCTGAGAGCACCTGTGAGGTGGCTTCTCGCCCTTCGCACCCCAGGCTAAAACCTTCGTCTTCCATGGTTTCTTTGGGCGAGTTTTGCTGGTCCTCATCTCCAGCATAATAAGGCCTAAGTAGATGTAGAATGTAGGGACGCAGGTGGCGCTGTGGGTTAAAGCCTCAGCGCCTAGGACTTGCCGATCGAAAGGTCGGCGGTTCAAATCCCTGCGGCGGGGTGCGCTCCCGCTGCTCGGTCCCAGCGCCTGCCAACCTAGCAGTTCGAAAGCACCTCCGGGTGCAAGTAGATAAATAGGGACCGCTTACCAGCGGGAAGGTAAACGGCGTTTCCGTGTGTGGCTCTGGCTCGCCAGATGCAGCTTTGTCACGCTGGCCACGTGACCCGGAAGTGTCTCCGGACAGCGCTGGCCCCTGGCCTCTTAAGTGAGATGGGCGCACAACCCCAGAGTCTGTCAAGACTGGCCCATACGGGCAGGGGTACCTTTACCTTTACCTTAGATGTAGAATAACCAAATTAACCAAATCCAGAAACGTGTCTACCTCATGGAGGCTGTACACAAAGTGAGCGGCTCAGAGGTTGAGAAAGTATTAAAGTCACTGTTTTTTTTCTTTTTCTTAAGCACATAGGGATGTTAATGGGCTTTGTTTTCTTCCTTATACAAAAAGAAAAAGTTCAAGTTTGCTCTCCACTACCACAAGTGATGAAAAGTTCCACGGACCGTGTAGCAGAAGATTTTTGTTTGCTTGTAATATGTGCTTTATTTACAGTGCAAAAGCACAACACGGTAGAGGAGCTGACCTTCCTTTGAGCAGATAGTGTAGCCCCTAATGATCCCTTTCACAGCTTCCTAAAGAAAGCAGAACCAGGCAAGGATGCTGCAGCTCCAGCAGCCAGCCAGCTCACGGCACGGCACAGCCTCTTTTTTCTTTTTCTCAGGCCATACTGGGGAAGGGAGAATGCCCCCAAACCATTTCCCTCTTGGCTCCAGAGTATGTCACTTTCTCAAACTTGGGTGGCATTTTAGCTAGCAATAAATTTTTAAACATTTATTATGAAAACTGTAGTGAATGTGAAAGATGCATTAATGGTACTCAACTCTTAAAGGTAAAGGGACCCCCGACCATTAGATCCAGTCGTGACCGACTCTGGGGTTGCGGCGCTCATCTCGCTTTATTGGCTGAGGGAGCTGGCGTACAGCTTCCGGGTCATGTGGCCAGCAGGACTAAGCCGCTTGTGGCGAATCAGAGCAGCACACAGAAACGCCGTTTACCTTCCCACCGGAGCGGTACCTATTGATCTACTTGCACTTTGACGTGCTTTTCAACTGCTAGGTTGGCAGGAGCAGGGACCGAACAATGGGAGCTCACCCCGTCGTGGGGATTTGAACCGCCGACCTTCTGACCGGCAAGCCCAAGAGGCTCAGTGGTTTAGACCACAGCGCCTCCTGCGTCCCTACTCAACTCTAACATCTGCCTAATTAGGCAGCCCTTTAAAAGAAGTTTCCACCATTTATTCATAGAGAGATATTGGACTGGGAAAGCTCTTAACCCACCCACTTGTTGCACATTTCAAGGTTTGTGTTTTTCAAGGCCAGCCCTCCCATGAGGCAGACTGAAGCATCTGCCTCAGGCAGCAGAATCTCAGTAGAGCACACACCCCCACAGGCCCCCATCCGCCATCAATGGAGAAGCAGCAGTAGGTTGTGGCAAGATCTTGCAAGAGCCCCGCAAAATCTCATGAGATCCTAAAGAGCTCTTGCGAGATCTCACAGGACTCTGCTCAAGATCTTGCTGCTGCTGTCTTTTCTCACATCTCACTTTTCTGGCAGTGGCATGGGTGCCTCTTCCCACCCGCACCCCCACAAGGGGAGAGCCCTACTTCCAGAACCTGGAAGCCACCTCTGCACCATCCTGGTAAGCAAGCCAGGGTGGGGGGCACCTTACCATTTGAATCTCAGGTGCCAAAATAGGATAGGCCACCCCTGGTACTTTCCTCTGTATAAAATATACTGTGCACAATGGAAACAAGCAACTAAACTTGGAAAAAGACTGTAGCTTTAGAGAAGCTTTGATTGCCACAATGAACACCAATGTTCCTTTCCTTTCATTGTTAAGTTGGGATAAGCAGATTTTTGAAATAATTTAAGAAGAAAAAACCCCACAAAATCCATTTACCAGAAGCTGCAACAGGGGGTTGCAGGTGCTGTCTTATTGATTATTGAGTTTAATAATAAAAAGAAATTTAAATGTTATTTGTAAGCTGCCCAGTGGATATTTATTGCTGGCTGGTCATATATATTGTTGGGTGACTATTTTATATATAGTTGCATATAATCTGCCTTTCAAACTGCTTTCTGCTATGAAACCCCCAATATTCTGGGCTCTGGCCTGTGGTTGCCTGACAGCATCTTCTGCTTCTCTCCCTGCAGTTTGCTGCCCTCCGACATGAACAGAACACATGGCTGACTGTCTCCTACACTGTCAGTTTCTGAAAGTGCAAAATACAGAATAAGGAAGGGTCACATATTCAAAACCTCTGCTGAGCTGAACATTTTGGTATAGAATTGCTTCTTTCAGTTATTAGAATCCAACAGTGCCATTTAATTTGGAAGGAAACGTACAGTTTAAGGAAGGATTATTTGATATGTGTCCCATTTAGATCTTAGTTGAGGTCATGTTTCAAAAGTGGAGAGCTCGGCAGCGTGTATGGCATTCCAGAAGCAGTCTCCTACCAATTCCCTAAGAACACATTGGCTTAGGATCTGATGGGAGAGATAAACGTTTGCTTATGCCAGCTGTCAGCACCCTTTTTTCTGAATGCCGTGATGACCTTAGAGTTTTGTCCTACTTAAATACTGACTAATATCTTCAGCATGCTGAGAAATAGCAGACTTTTCACCACATTCATTTTGCTTGCCATATTCCATAAACACACCTCTCTTTTTAAGCATCCTTTCCCCCCAGTCCCTAAAATGTTACAGATAAGATTCATTTCCTTGGACGGATTCCCCTCCCTTATAAAATGGACTTGTATTGGCAGGAACTGAGACGGGGGGTGGAGGGTTAGGGAATCTCCCTGGAATACAGCCCTGGCTATGGAAGCGTGTTCTCTCTTTGGCATTATCTTCTATCCTATAACACATGAATCCATAGGATGCAATCATTTAATTCAGACAATTTCTTTCCCACTCTGCATATACCCTGGTCAGTAGGCAAGATTGGGCCCCTCCTTGATCCAGTCAGAGATGAAGCAGCCATGGCTTCTCCTGTCTATTCCTCCTCTGTTCTTGTTATCCTGTTATCCTCTCCTGCCTGACATCTTGCTTATTGCAATATTCAGGATACTGGAGTGGAGGCGGGTCAAGCTGGAAGAGACATGGCTGCCTAGCATATATTTTGGAGGCAGATTTGGAGTCCTAGTAGAATAGCAACTCATTTTTCATCAGGGCTTTGTTTGAAACTACACAAAGGCTGAAAGGTCAGCAAAAATCAGATCACCCCCCCCCCCTCCGAAAAAACCACCACTAGTGTGAACTGGGAAATGGAATATATATCAAATAATCTTTCCTTAAACACCACTGTTGGATTCCAATAACTGAAAGAAGCAACTCTGTACCAAAATGTTCAGCTCAGCAGAGGTTTTGAAGATGTGAACCTCTGTTATAGCATCAACACTGGGGACAAGCTAAAGAGGTTAAAGAGTCCTGGTAGCCCATTGGCAGCCAGTGCAATACTCTGCCAATTGGGGTCGTGCAATGCCACCTTGCTGCCCCAAGCAGCAAATGGGCAGTGTCCTTGTAGCGACTGGTCTTCAAGGGAAGTCCAATGTAGAGGGCATCTCAGAAATACAACCGGGAAGTTCTCAGAGGCTGGATTACTGTAGCCAAGTTACCTCCATCTAAATCTGAAACTGGGCATAGGCTCTCCTCCCAGTGAGGCCACATGGACTTCCAGTGACAAGGTGGGTCTCTTTATCAAGGCCCAATTCAAGGTGCATAATGACCTAAAGAGCTTAGACCCAAAGTACTTTATCTGGTGGCGTCTCTCACACCTGTCAACCCAGGTTCTCAGATCTGATGGGGAGCCCTGTAGGACATTCTCAGGGGCAGCACCCTGTCTGCAGAATTCCCTCCCTGTACAGATCTGGTGGCCCCAAACTGATTTTCATTCAAGTGACAGCGAAAAACCTATTTATTTGCACAGGCCTTCAGATCATAGAGTGTCCTTACTGAAGGGCGGGGGTCCTCTGGTCTAATGGAGCCCCTCAGGCCTCCTCACCTGGCCCATAAGGCCATTTTTGGCCCATACCACAGCCCAGCTGATCTTCACCTGATCACTGGGTCTTGCAAAGCCTCTTGCAAAGTGCTCCACAAGACCCAAGTATCAGCTGGCACTTGGTTCTTTCAGAGCACTTTGCAAGCTGCACATTTCCCCACATAGTTTGATTTCAAACCATAGAGCTGAAAAAGGGTCACTGGACATCACCATCAGGTGACTGATAGTTGGATAACCCCACTCTTCTGTCAGTTTTGACCCACAGCGATAGGGGAGACAATCTGCTTCCACACCCCTGTCCTACTGAGTCAATTGCAGCACTGATTACTTTATGCCTTTGATTACTGTGTTATGTGGGACTGTATTACATACCCCTCAACTGTCCTGTTTTAAGGGGGACATCCAGGAATCACAGAAGCCAATCCCAGCTTCTGTTTGCATCCTGAGATTTCCCATTTTTTGTTGTGGTGCAAGCCAGCAGGGTCTCACCAGAGCTCCGGGGCATCCTACTGATGAGCGCCAGAACGCTTTTCATTCCAGCACTCTGACACTTGGCAAAGGTCCAGTGCCAAAGGTCCAGTGCTTGGGCACAACCCTGCTGATACAGTTACATGCACTGAAGTTTCACTTTCTGTGCTATGTCAGTTGCTGTGTCAAAGCAAGCGGGACAACATCGCTCTCCTGTCAACAGGGACATTCCAGGCTGGGATGCTGCATCTGTCAACCATGCTGACAGAGCAGCAGGATCAGACCTGCCTTTATTCAGACACAGCCTGCCACTCTACCTGCAACAGGGCAAGGCAAGGGCCCTTGGGCCCAGCATGCAGCCTCATCTGAGGACGCACATCAGTGGAACTTGACAAAACTGCACTGGAACTCTGGTATACAAATGTTACAAAGCTCAGTGAGTAACTCTTGCTTCGTGAAGGTGCCAAGATGCATATTTCCTGATACAGTCATGTGAATCTCAAGGGCTTGTAAGGCTCCCTTCAAGGCAAGCATGACAAACACCATCATCCTAGTGCCTGGTCTTGAAGAACCAACCCTGGCAAAAATACTGGATAAAGAGGGGAGACCAGGGCTCAGAGTTTGAAGGCTCACTCTGCCACACTTCTGGTCTGAGGTCAGTCACAAGGCACTTCCAAACCATCACTCTCTTTGCGTGAAGGCATTCACACACCGACAAATTGGTGATTGGCAGGTCTCATGCAACAAACCCACTTCTCCCAAAGATTGGACTAGACTGTGGGAGTGAGGCACACATGTGTCAGGTCTCACAGTGAGGGGCCAGAACCAAAAGTGGGAGGGGGGAGAGAGAGAGAGAGAGAGAGAGAGAGAGAGAGAGAGAGAGAGAGAGAAATGGGCATTTTCTGCTGAGCTTGATATAAAGGTTGTTGGTTTTCTTGACTAATAACTTTCGGCTCATCCACACTGAAGTTTAATGTGGAGCTGAAGCTTCCTGTGTCTCTTCTATTCTTATTCTTAAATATCCTTCTCATGAAATCCTCCTCATTCAAGTGACAGCCACAATTCCGCTCTGATAAATCTGAATTATCCCAATCCGTGAATAATTGCATAAGGGCAGAAAAGTCAATACAAAATTGCACGCTGCATGTGGTGTAGGTGTGGGGTTTTCTTACATGTGTGGTGATGCTTTCCTGCCACACAGCCTGCTACCAAACCCACTACTTCCATTTGGTTTTCATTAGCCAAAGGGAAAGGATACAGCCTTCCTTTTCTCACTGGCTGTTGCTGGAGGCACATCCATGATGTTTCTATTTTTAAAGCAGCTCTTTTGCACAGAACTGCTCTTGCACAAAAAGGGAAAATAAAATTTGGCCTTGCAGGAGGTGGCAAAGAAAGGAAGCAGCAGCCATAAAGGAAATTTTTCTAAAGATGTTTTATAGATGGTACATAACACCTAGCAAAATATTCAAGATGTATAAAACAAAATCCAAAATGTGTTGGAGGTGTAATCAAGCAGAGGGGACGCTGCTACACATGTGGTGGACCTGTAATAAAATTAAGAGCTTCTGGGATATGGTATATGATAACCTGAAGAAAATATTTAAACAAACCTTTATAAAAAAAGAGACAGAAGCTTTTCCGCTGGGCATATTAGACTCCAATATTGCAAATGAAAATAAGAGAATATTCCTGTATGCAACATCAGTAGCGAGAATCTTAATTGGAAAAAAGAGATAGTACCAACAAAAAAAGAGAGGCAAGATAAATTATTTGATTACCTTGAATTGGCCAAAATGACAGATACAATTAGGGGATGATCTAAACAAAAATTCCAAAAAGAATGGGGAAAATATAGAGATTATCTAACATTACTTGCTGCAAGTGCCAGGAGGGCGCTGGTTTTAAACTTAGCATTGTTTGTCTTCTCACTCTTCTCCTCATCGGGATTTCTGGTACTGCAGACAGATGCTGAAGGTATTCTTGTGGCTCATTTATGTTGCTGTAAGATATAATTACATTTCCCTCCCTCTTGCCCGCCTTCAAAATATGTCAGCCCCTCAGGCAGTTCACCTTCATGTCTGGTTTCTGCTTGTATTTTGTATCACTTAGCCAGTTTGCTAATAACCTTGCATCTTAAACTTAAAAGAGCCATTCTGTTGTTTAACTCATTCCTCGCAAATACTCCTGAGCTGGCAATATGCGGAGCTGCAGAGCATCGTCCCAGAATCTAGACCTGGAATCCAGCACAGGATCCCTGAGGCCACTAGATCTGAAGTGAAGCAAGCAGATCACTTGAACTATACAAAAGCAGGAGCCAGGGACCTATTCTGGAAAGACTGGCCAACCAAAAGGCTAAATGTTAGCTGCCAATTGCATCAGTTGATGTTGCAGACCCCTGTTTCCTTCTTGTGCCAAAAGTGGACTCTGACATCTTAGCACACACAGTCCATGTCAATTAGATGGGACAACGCTCTTAATGCAGCATTTGTGTTTGCATTCATGTCTCACTCAACTTTCTGGATTTACTAATTTTCTTCACCATACCGTGAAATATTTTGCTTTGGTTAGTTTGGTTGCACTAATTGGGACATAATTAATAAAAATGTGTTGGGCCATATTCAACTGAATCATACCGCTAGTGGAAGCCAGTGCAAGGATTCCCACTAGTGCAACAGGACTTCCCCTCCTCCTGCCCCCCACGCCATCTCTAAATCTGCTCTGGAGGGTGGGGGGAACCCCAAGAACAGATTAAGGGGGCACGTGGGGAGAGGAGAGAGGGAGAAAATTACACAACACAAGAAAAATCCTTGTGCTGATGGAACATTAGCCTTAAGCTGAATATGGAATTTGGAGAGTTCAAACCACACTGCACGTATTGCAAAGAATCTTGTGGCACCTTAAAGACACAGCCTTGCTGCACATTATTTAGTGTCATTTCAGCTTTGGCACAGTACATGGGAACATAAAAACTGCTGGATTGGCCAAAGGCCCATCTAGTCCAGTGTTATTTTTCGAACGGTGGTCAGGTTGACTATTTCGGAAGTTTACAGGAAAGGCATAAAGGCAACACCCACGTCTTTTTGACAGTGTATTCAGCTCTACTACCTCTGAACGTGGAGGTCCCATCTGTCATAGCTAATATCCATTGATAGACCTATCCTTTTTAAAGAACCTCATCACCACTGCCATATCTCACAGCTGTGGACCATCCAAACTAATCACACGTTGTGTAAAGAAGTGCTTATTTTTACCTGATTCCACTGCCAATCAATATAGCTGGGTAGCCCCAAATTCTAGTTTCAGGGGAGACACAAAGAGAGGGAGCGGAGGGTGAGGGAGAGCAGGATCCTGTTCATAACTGAATAGCATAGTCATGTCACCAAGGCTGTGGCAAGCACCACTCCTTGACCATTTCTTGGCTGTAAGCCGCACCATGGCGCACACCAGGCCACGTCTGTGTGGTTCAATTTACCAAGGAAAATAAAGGGCTAATCCAGAGGATTGGGCCTGGAAGCCATTGCACAATCCCTCCATCATTACCTAGAGATGAGAGCCCAGAATTTCTGAAGAACGAATCCTTTTCAGCTGCTGTGCATTCTAATCCCTGACCAAATTCCAAGAATAAGACTGGGGAAGGGGGCTTCTACATCATCTTTAAACCCTTTAAATGTAGGTTGGGGGGGGGGAGGTGAATAGACCAAGATACATTGCAGAGAATGTTAGTATTTAACCCTATTTAACCTCCACAAACTGTGGTTCTGTTGAAAATCATGGGTCCCCACTACTTAGCATTACATTTTAAAAAGCTCAGATGAGCAGCATCTTAGGCACTGAAAGTAATGCTTATGTTGCTGAAATATACTCGGAGTCGTGCAGTGATTTCATGCTCTTTATTGCAGCTTGTAAAAGAGTGATTGAATTCCCCCCCCCCCAAAAAAAAACCCTCAGGCTTTTATATACATTATTTACACAATTAGTCCCGTCTGATTGGCTGATTAACTTCCTCCTGGAGCCTGATTGGTCTTCTCCTGCAAGCCAATCAGTTGTTGCATTCTAGGATCCTACCTGCCTATTGTTCTAGGATCCAAGCTTAGTACATAACAGTTTCCTTTGTTCCAAGATTACGCAGTTCAAATATATTTGGGGATTTCACCTACTTTGTGCTATTTTTCATACATATTCCTTACTATACTCCATGATCAGCTGCTTTGGCAGCACAATCTTTTAAGCATTCCAGCTAATTTGGGGTCGCGTTAGGAATGGCGATGCCACAGAACAAAGCAAGTCTTGCCCCCAGTTTGGTCTTAGTCACACTTAGCTTTGATCTGCTCTTTCCAGGCATGTTCTGCTAGTTAAAGCTCCACTTCCAAGCACCCCTTTTCTGTTCCAGAGTTTCCCAGTCTTTAAAGCTGAATCAGAGCAAACAGGAATCCGTGGAAATCCTCAGCTGACATTTGCTCCAATTCGGTGGTAAAAAGTGGTGCATTGTGGGGAAAGCTCAGGGCAAGGGAAAAAAGCACTTGGACACAAAGCCTGCTAAGTGTGAAGAAGCCCTTTAACTCAGCTTCAGTTCAGCATCCCGCTCTCTATTCTGTGCCTTCTCTGCAGAATTAATACCTATGCACAGTTCTGGCTATGCAGATGAAGAGAGGAATAATTATTTTGCTGTGCTTTCATAAGGCTAATTGCAGGGCTTAATTTATGCCAGAGCACATCAGAGCACAGTGCCAGTATCTGTTTTTAGTGCCTAAACTGAACCCTGGAACAGTAAGGCACAAAACCAGATGGCCGTGGATGTAGAGGACCATTGACTCGCCACTGTCTCCTCTTGCTTTCGATAAATGCTCTCCTAATACAATTTTGGATTTGTCTGTCTACACTAAAAAGCACAAGTTTGAGAGGTTTACCACTATGTCCCCTGCTTTCTAGGCATGGGTCAGAGTGGTTTTCCTTTTGCCCCACCTCTTTTCCCTGGGAATAGCCACACTTGACCGCTGAATCGGAGCAAGCGTTGATCCAATTCAGTGATAAAAAGCAGGTTTTCCCAGTGAAAAGAGGCAGGATCATAGGAAGCTGGAAGAGCCCTGGGGTTTGATTGCTGCGGCAACACTGGGGAAAAGGGGTTCCAAAACACACTTGACATCTCCTTTTTCTAGAATGCCATATGCCTGCTATAGGGCCATTCTCCAAATGTGAGCCCCATCATAATATCCTGACGGTGCTGGTTTCAGAAAAAGTTTCCTACTAACAGCAATGTTCAAGGGCAAAATTTCATTTTCCATTAACCAAACGTAAGTGTAAGTGCCTGGTTGGGGCCGGGGGGGGGGGGGAGAGGAGAGAAAACATCCTGCAGTTGAATGCCCTGCCTGAACACAGGTGGTATTACAGAACCCCAACACAGAGCAGAGGGGAAAAGCTGCATAGTGCTCTCTAATACCCCAGGCTTTAATAGGACCTTTTTGTACAAGCTGAAAACGAATTCTTCACTGACAGCTGGTTAAAAGGTACAAGGGGGGGCGGACCTAAACAAAACAAAAAGGTATGTAGCAGAAAGTCTGTAAAAAGGCTTAAGGAGAACAAGCTGAGGCTTTACTTCTGTTTACCCTTTCCCCTAGTTCAGCCGTGATTTAAGGCTACAAGGAATATCTTGCAGAATGAACTGCTAAACTTTGGGGCTCCTTGCAAAGGGGCCAGCCAGGTCTCAGAACCCAAGCTTAGAAATCAGTAGGAGAATCCGGCACGTCTAGTTCTTTCCCAGCCTGGTACAGCATGTATATTGTGACCATCACCAGCCTAGGCTAAAGGGAGCTAAATTTTGAGGGCTTGGCTTTAAGGCCTTGCCTTTCATATTATCATAAATGCACAGATAAATCACAGCCAAAATTCACCAGGGCTTAGCCCCAGAAACTGTTTTCTGTGCCGAAGCTTAGAATATGGGGGGGCGGGGCGGGACCCAGACAGATAATTTTGCCAACCATAGTTGTATAGGTGTTCCCTATCTACTACCCCATTTCCATCAGGCTCTGCCCTGAGCCCCCAAATGTGGTGGGGTTTTGCCCACTGATCCCAAAGACAATATCTCTGGCCATTTGCTGTGTTGCACCCCTTCTTCCCTAGTTAGGCTCCAGAACTTTAACCATCGGAGCTTGGGAGACCTGGCAACCCCAGCTGGAAGGGGAGCTTGTCAGGCGAAGAGATTGAGCCATTTAAGCAAAAATACGAAAGAGTGATCCTCATACAGCAGAAAGCAATGAGACAGAACCTGAAATGTCTGTTTACATATTGGTATATATTGTAAACCAATGGTATGATAGTCATCTGGGCTTACAAAGCTCCTCTTTGTTCCCCTCTTTCAACCAGGGGAGCTCAGTGAGGAGGGCACAGAGTGGCCATTCTTCAAAGTGGCATCCGCATCGTGGAATGCACTCCCCAAGGAAACCAATCTCTCCTGCTCCCCTGCCCTTGAACAGTATTTTGCCATCAGGCGAAGACATTTGTGTTCTAAGGATGTTTCCTGTGGACTGATCTGGCTTGTGGGGCATTTTTCACTCAACAGGCTGCTGCTTTTTATTGTTGGCTTTTAGTAACTCTTAAGTACAAGGTTCCCCTGGAGGTTGTTACTGGTTTTCAGGAAGGATTCAGTTGCATTCTGGACAATATCAGTTTGTGCAATTAAAGTGGATTAAAGCACTCTAGTGCAGCAATCCACTGGGGGAGGGTACACCACCACCTTCCACAGTTAGAAAAGGGAGGAGGAAATGCATTAAAATGTATTGTGGGGAAATGATTGGTTGATGGGAAAATGTATAATCTCCCAACAAACCAATTGGAATGGATGTTCAATAAAGAGCAGGCATTGTATAACTGCTGCATAAAATCAGGATAAAGGCTCAGTAAACGGGTCACCTGAAGGAGCTGTTTATTTTCAACTTGTGCAGGTGCCTTGGGTGCCATTTATAGTGGTTAATGCAGATAAAAAGAACTACTCAAGATGTAAGAACTGCCTCTTCCCATGCCATGTGCTTCTCTTGCCCTCAGCATCAGAGATCTGATCATCATCTTCTCCTGCTGCTGACTGAATTTGCCAGACAGCCATGCGTGAAAGTGCTTTTTCAGTCTCTAGCTGCACCTCTATTGTACCTCCCAGGGAAGGGGGACAGCTACTGACATCTTTGCTTCTTTTCCTGGCTGGCAGCTCAGGAGAGTTTTGGAGAAATTGGTCCTTTGATCCTTACTATAGTTTTTCTGTCTGCTTTGTTCCGTTTGTTATCAGCTACTTGTGGATATCAAATTTTGGACAGAAATGTGGGGCAATTTTTAAACAGTAACTAAAATTTCAAGCCGTAGCTCAGCATTGCCCAACCTGGTGCCCCTCCAGATGTTGGGCTCCAGTTCCTGAGCCTGGAGGGCCACCGGCTGCTCTGCAAAGCCATGCAGATAACAGCAGGCCTGGTTTTCAAAGGTTTGGGATGGCAAAGCGTAGGGATTGGCATCCTGAGTGGAGCCCTTTTTTATCCTGTTTAAGCGAATTGTTGCCATTCACTTCTGTGGGGAAAGCTAAGGCCCTGGACTTGTGGGTGCTCTTGGTGCAGGGAGGGAAGCCTGACAAGAGACGCTGCGAGGAGAGACAAGGTTCAGGTCACAGAGAGAAATACCTTCTTCTCCGGAAGCACTCTCAAGTCCTTCCATTGACCACAATACAATAAAGAGCCCCACCCATCACAGCAAAAAGCAGGCCAGAAGCATATGAATAAGGAAAGTAAACAACCCCGTCCACCATTTTTACATAATCTTTATCATAAACACAAAACAACCCTCCAGTTATTTAACTGTCGTTTTCATCAACAAACTCTGTTTAAGACGTGGGAGCTTATAAGCCTGCATTAACATGTTGCCTCTTGGCATGCAGCCTCACATTTCTGCTCGATAAATTATGAAATAAACCTAGATTTATGTTACAAGGATTTGGGTTGCTACAAGACAGGAAAGCCAACAGCGCCACCTTCAGGCTGAGCTACAAAAGGGTCCTCTCTATGTTGTGTGTGGCAGCTATTTCACCCCAGTGCAGCTTCTAGCAATATTTATTCAAGAAACTAATATTCATATAAGTTCAAAGCAAAAATACAGAAGGACTCTTGTTATGTGACCATCATCGAGATAACTACTCCAACTCTTGCAATGTGCACAAAATAGCAGCCTGGTCTGCCCAGATACCACCAGCAGCAGCAGCAGCAGCAGCGACAACGTTAGTAGGAATAGTCACATTCAGTAGATATCTGCATCGCTTACACTGAAGCCTCTTAGGGAGGGTTACTGTTTCATTCTCGTTCTTGTCTTTATTGTGTGTTTTGTGTTTTTATCTTGTATTTTTATGCTGTGGACCGCCCTGAGATCTATGGATGAAGTGTGGCATACACAATTAATTAAGAATACACATATACAGCATAAAAATCCAATTTAAAATACAATTGCTTCTCAATAGCTAACCCCACCATCATCCTCAGGCTGGATGACCAATGAACGGAAGTGATTGGAGGTTTATTGCGGCAACATCTAGACAGCCACAGGTTTTCCTTCTCTAGATAATTGCAGATCACCATGCAGCTTCTTGTGTTGTTTTTGTTCAGTAACAATATTACGACAATTTAGGAAAGAGATACACATGCTTGAGCTTCTTCAGCTTTGCCTGTGTACTCCATACATTCACTTGGTGGCACTGAACAGAAAAATATCGTTGTTTTTCAAACAGGGGAGGCAAAAAGTATCATTTGATTTGATATTGTGATTTCATTTTTATTTCTTTAATTTGCTTGAAAGATGCCTTGTAGGATTTGTAACCCTAAAGGCTAGGTGTATATAATGTATAAATAAATAAAAATTAATAAAGGATGCAATAAGCCAATGTTTATTGATTATTTCCTTGAATTCAATAATAATAGGAGAACTTTTTCCTCACCCACAGTGATGCCATCCATGTAGCGCTTGATGATGTCAAAGGAATCCCGCAGATTTCCTTCAGTGATGTCAAATATGATGTCTGCCTGGTTGCCTGGGTATGCTGGCGTGATGGCTCGAAGGAAAATAATCTCTGAGGGGAAAGATACCGGAAGTAAACTAAAAATGGCAACAATAAAACATTTAAATCAGTGCAGTGCAACCTATTCAGCAATTGCAAGTCAGAAAAGTTAAAGCAGAGAAATAAAAAAGCAAGATTGAAGGTTGTCTTATCCTTCATGAGACTTACAGAAAAGTCTTGCTGGGGTGGAAGGGCAGGAGCTGCATTGGCCAGTGACTTAATACTGCAAGAGGAGTACTAAGACCCTGGAATGGCAGACCCTCATCCTGCAGCCTAGAACAGGGCTCAGCAACCTTTTTCAGCCCTGGGCCGCTCCACCGTCCCTCAGGCCATGTGTTGGGCTGGACTATATTGGGGGGGGGGTGAATGAATTCCTATGCCCCACAAATAACCCAGAGATGCATTTTAAATAAAAGCACACATTCTACTCATGTAAAAACATGCTGATTCCCAGACCATCCGTGGGCTGGATTGAGAAGGTGATTGGGCCGCATCCGGCCCCCGGGCCTTAGGTTGCCTCCCCCTGGCCTAGAACCTGCACAGGTGTGTTAATTAATTCCCTCCCCCCATCATCTGCAACTCTGCAGAACCATCTTGCCCTGAGGGGAGGAGAAAAAAAGCCATGACAGCCATTACAGCCTCTTCATGGTTTTTCAATTTTATTGTGTTTTTTGTAAAACAACAACTTCTACAACATTTTTTTCCATTTCATTGATACTTATTGTTGTAATAATATTATGTAAATCACTTTTTGAAGTCAGCCTGAAAAGGAGTACAGTATATTAATACCTGAAATAAAATAAAACCATAAAAGGAAGCAATTTAGGCATAGGTCCCCTGCTATATGACTGCTGTGCTACGTTCCAGCAGCAGGGGCATTGGGGGGGGGACTCTGGGGCGCAAACCCAGCAATGGGTCTGGAGGTCTGGGCTGCCCAGATGACCAGACCTTCTCAGCCTTGCTATGCATTCGGCTCTTAGCAATTCTTTCTGTAGGTGGAGCTTCTGGGATGTTTATCTCATAGGCTACTTCTACAGAGTGAGGGAAAGCGTTTACCTTCAGGCCTCGTGAAATCCCTGAATGTGGGCAATGAAATGACCGTGTGGGAAATGGTGTGAACTGGATCTAACATGCAGTTGACGTCATTCGGTCGGCAGGACTTAATGCAGCGAACAGTGTCTGTCTTCTCATGTCTGACTCTGAGGGAGAGAAGGGAAAGACAAATATGGAACATTAATTCAGTTGTGTCGCATTGCAAGGGTCAAACAAGCAAGGTGCAGTAAAGATGGAAATTCTTATTTTAGATCCTGATCTCAGTGTGAAACACTGTGCATATGTATATTTTTCTTAGCCTCTGGGGTCTGATCTATGTTTTGGACATCCATCTTACACTGGACTAATTCTAAAGGCAACTTGGGTAGAGCCAACTACCACTGGGTCAGAAAAGCTACAAGTCACAAAAATTGTTTAAAGAAATTGCCCTGGACAGTCAAGTCCAATGACCACCTGGACAGCTTCTGGCTTTGACCTGATGTGGGCCCCACCTTTGTCCTGCAGAATTTTTGAAATCTGAAGTTGGCACCTTCCACCAGTAGGACTGGACGGTTTATGAAGATCTGCGGTTTGGTGAAGACCAAGGGAGAAGTGATCGGCTTTGCTATGTTCAAGTAATGAGTTTTTGGACTGGGAACTCTTTTGATACTTTATGCTATCATAAGTCCCTGATCCCTTGGGAGAAGGTGAAATATAAATAGAATAAAGCATAGAACTGCCTAATTATGGAACAAAAACAAAAATCGACTGTAACAATTTCCCTACTTTTTCTGCTCAGAACGGTTTCAGTGTTTTGGACTTGGCAACAGTCATCCTTGGACCAGTGGCAAGATGAGAGTAAGATAGCATCTTGTTATTTATTGAAGCTGAAAAAAATGGTCATGGCTGAATACCAGCAGGAAGCAATCATTTCTTCAAAGGATCCATAACTAAAGTTTGGGGGAAAGGTTGGAGCTGGAACCAAGCTGAAGATGTGAAATGAAATTGTGCTTTTACCGGGAAGGGGGGGGGCTTCTGAGGTTGCTCTGGGGTTTTAGTTGCAGATTTTATCTAACTCCTTTGTGTACAAGTTGAACTCTTTCCAGGTAATGTTGTGGGTAGCATAAGAATATTACAACTGAGCAGGTGTTAGCAGGGAGCCAAGAAGAATGGATTGGCTGCATGACTAATATGCAACCATTTCATTTAAATTTCCATTCCCACACCAGCACCATCAGAACAGATCTTTTTTAAAATGTTGCCAGCATTATTCATCCATAACCTAAAGCGAATTTGTCTAAAAAACTACTTAGGGTGGATTCTCATGAACAATTTTTTAACTGAATTCAAGGCACATCCACTCCCAACCCCCCAAACCACCAATGGTTTTATGATATATTGAACAAGTTTTGCAGTCAACTGATCAACACTTGCTCAGATCTGAACAAGCCAAATCCAGTTGGCAGCCAAAAGTAAATAAATCCAGTATATCTTGAACTGGGTTTGCAAGAAACAAATAGAAGGTGGCAGTAGCATACCCTCCAAATGTTCTGGAATTGCAAAAGCCATCCTGGCTTCTGATTTAATCCCAGGATGTGACTGTTTCCCCTCCCTTGGGCTTCTCAAAGTGACTGCTGGAAAGCGGGAGAGGAGGACGGGAGAAGCTGCTGCCACCAAGGCCAGCTCTGAGGGGCAGGCAGAGGGCAGGGAGTAAGGGGGAGCCGAGCACAAGGAGTCTTGCTTAAAAAAAATGCTTTGTGCATCTGCACCTAATCTTGCCCCTTTCTAAAATGCATTTAGTGTGTGTTTTTCTTTTTGTAAATTTACCAAAGAATAAAATAAAACCGGGATTAAGGGGTTTTCTCAGGGTGGTGGAGGATACATTTGCCCTGCCGTTGACGTAGTGGTGGTGGAAATGCTCTGCAGGGGGGCACAAACAATGGGGGGTGAGGAGGGTCAGTGGGAGGGAGGGAGAAATGTCCCTATTTTCATCTGAGGAGTGTTGGAGGGTATGCAGCATCAGTAAGTGGAAGAAACAAGGGTTGAGGGGGCCTCGTGTGGAGAAGCCAGAGCCCAACCTAGTGAAATGGTGCAGCGTATGAGGCTGCTAACTTTAGCCCTTCCTTTTGGACCAGAAAGGAAAAAGGATATGCCACATCAGCCCCTGTATAGCAGGCGATCTTCAGCCTCTGCGCTGACCAGGCCTGGTGTAAACACGTAAGAACATAGGAGCCTGGCTGCTGGATCAGGCAATGGCCCCTTTAGTCCAGCATCCTGGTCTCACAGTGGCCAAGCCAGATGCCTCTGCAAAGCCCATTTGCAATACAGTGGTACCTCGAGTTACAAACGCCTCAGGTTACAAACGCTTCAGGTTACAAACTCCGCTAATCTGGAAGAGTTACCTTGAGTTGAGAACTTTGCCCCAGGATGAGAACGGAAATCGTGTGCCAGTAGCGCAGCAGCAGCAAGAGGCCCCATTAGCAAAAGCACACCTCTGGTTAAGAACAGTTTCAGGTTAACAATGGACCTCCAGAACGAATTAAGTTCATAACTAGAGGTACCACTGTACATGAATGTCCTCACATATTCCACACCAATTGGAGGCCCCCTGCCTCCAGCGCAGCTGCCATGGGAAGCAGCCACGGATAGGCTTTTCCTCCATGGTTCTGTCTCCCTCCTTTTTAAACCTGTGGCAGCACCTTCCAGTCCATGCACTTGGGGGGGGGGGGCGGGAGCCTCCCTTTGTTTGCCTTGATTTTTCTTATATATTCAGCTTCTTTGGATTACCTGCTATTTTTAGAGGAGGAGAAAAAGTTCTAAGCTGCCTTCCCCAAGTGGAATACGGCATGAAAGCATTTTAAAACAAACTGCAAAATTACAATTAAAATAATAAGGAACCACTTCACACACCTCAGCCACTTGGCACCTCCTTACAGGTGAGATCCAGTTATGCAGACAGGCTTCCTCTTCTACTCCAGTAGCGTACAAGTGGACCTTCTCCTTCTTCCTCTAAAGGATGGTCCAGTCTTGATTTTAACATTTTCTATTTTGGAACATGGCACATTCCAATATTTTTCTTTCCTGTTTTGAACTTCTGCTTGCTACCTTTTTTTGGGGGGGGGTATCTTTTCCATTTAATTTGTTAAATCTTTCAAGCAAGGAATCATGTTATCATTCTCATCCAGACAGGCCCCCCAATGGTGCCATATAATTATGTCTATTTAAATGTTCCAGTTAGATGCAACATAGAATTATCCATCTAATATGATTTAATCTGGACTGCAGTATGTTTTTAAAGGCAACTAGATTAATATATGCATTCAGTAATATACTAGAATGCAGCAGTATTTTGCAAGGCACTGGGCCAAAGTCTTGCATTCCTTATTTTGTAGCTCAAATAAGGCTTCGTTTAAAGACTTTGAAGCCAATCTAAGCTTTAGTTTTTGCTACTGGCTTGCTGAGGCATCATGTACAGTTGACCATGCAATGAACCTGTGACCACATATCCATGGATGCACATTGTCCTTGGAGCTAAAGGGCCTGTATTTGCAAAGGACTGTGCAGTCAACAATGAGCTTTGGGCAGCTCTGGCTACCTGACAAGTATGCTAGACATGTTTGCAGATGCATCTGTTGCAATGGCTAAAATGTTTATGCATACAGCTAAAAAAGTAGGCGGAGAGGAATTATTTAGGGTGTGTGAGAGAGAGGGGGGAAGGGAAGGAGGGAGAGAATATTGAGAGTTTGTGAGATGTGGTGCCATGTGCCTGAGGATTATCTGGCCTCATACAACATATGCATCCCATGAAATCCCATAAATATGGTGGGAAGCAAAGGGCAGCCGGCAGCAACAGTGAAGCAGAAGCAACACAAGAAGGACTGGGGAGAGGCCAGGCAAGCCCCCCACTTTTTTCTTCCACCCAAACTCTTTGGCTTGCAATCCTGTCTATGATTCGCAGCCTCTCTCTGGACCGTTGCCAGCAAGGTGGGAGCTGGAACAGAAGAGAAACAGAAGCAGCCAGGCTGGTGCTGAGGCAGCAGTTTGCCTCCCTGGCATGTTTCTGGCTGCTCACGGGATCAGAGGGCAGAGTCTCTGTGATGCACATAGATATGTAATATTTATTTAACAGGATTTATATGCTACTTAATCATCAAAACCTCTAAGCAGTTTATATGAAATATGCTTAAAAATTATCAGTCAACTCATATGTTGAAAACAAGCTGACCTAAAATATTTCAAAATATAGAAGTAAAAAATAAAATTATGAAATAAAACTACACATTAAAATACATGCCAAATTTGCATGTCTGGGTAGACTTGCCTAAACTTGCTGGGGGGGGGGGGGAATACAGTGAAGGCACCTGCTTAAGATCAATTAGCAGAGAGTTTCACAGTGCAGGTGCCGCCACACTGAAGGATTAAGTGGAGAATAAACATTATGTAGCATTTGCAAAGTGGTCATTTCTGCAGACACAAGCAGCTGAGTGCCTATAGTATAGTCTGCTCTCCTCTGAATTGTGGAGGCACTTCACAGAGATGTACACCCAACTTCATTCTCTTATGCTTTTCAATACTTTTTAGGACACTTTGATAGAGCTTTGCTGCCGAACTTTGGCCAAAGTAGTCCTCTTGGTCCACACTGAAGATGTCCAGTTTAATGCACGGTCCTGATTTGGCCCAAGGAACAGAAGTGTTTGAATTTAGCTGAGACATCTACATGGCTCTGTCAAAGCAGCCTGGAGATACATACAGGATGTACGTAAAGTTAATGGGAATTGTTTAACAATTGTTTAGCATTTATAACTGAAAGGTTTTCAGGGCAGTATGGTGAAAACTCAAAAACTGCAGTCCAGTTAACATCATTCAAAGAGTATATGTCATTGAACTACATGATGTTCTCTCTCACTATATAGCTTTGAGTTCTTTGGCACATGGGATATCCTGACCATAGTGCACATAATTTTGTAGGATCTAGCCTGTGGAAATATTGAAAACATCCCCCTTTAAGGATGTGCCAAGAACTTGTGCTCTGTACATCAGACCTCCTTAACAGAATGCCATGCAAATACTACTACAAGTCCTAAAACATTAGTGGATTTGGATGTGTGCAGACATAAATCGAACAGTGCCAACCCATTGGACATGCTTTGAAGCACTTGCTAGATGAATGGTTACATTTGATGGGGCATAGCCAGGTGTGCAAAAGGTCCAAGAATTGCCAGTAAGTTAAATATTATGCATAAATGATAAAAGCTGGGTGTGTTATGCCTGGCAAAAAAGTTTTCTTCTTAAGAAATGTGCAGAATATTCAGGAAAGTTTTCCATCACACCTGTGCCCTGCATGAATCACTTTGATTCCAACAAAGCTTCTGCATAGTTTTTTTCCTTATGTTGTGGTAATTATAAATAGGAAACGATATGTTCTGTTTGAAGGTGGATTCCAATCAGACTTTAGCATTTCACCTTAGGCAATGTCAGCCATAGGATTTAAAGGGGACTTAAAATAATTCAGGAACAGATTTTGACTACTTTGGGAGAGTTCACCCAGCACCCTAATAGTCTCTGTCAAGATCAGGCTCATCGGCTGCCCCCAAGAGTGTAACTGGGGCAGCAGAGAAAGTCCAGTTACTTCATACAGGACAAAAGTCCATGGAAGCCTTTAACACCAGTGGCGTAGTGTGGGTTGTCAGCACCCGGGGCAAGGCAAGTAATTTGCGCCCCCTAACCCGTGGATTTGCGCCCCCTAACCCGTGGATTTGCGCCCCCTAACCCTAACCCCCAGATGTTGCGCCCGGTGCGGCCGGCCCCCCCTGCACCCCCCACGCTACGCCACTGTTTAACACTCCTGTATGTGCCATGATGAACTCTGGATTGCCCTATGGCATTTTAACTACAGTTCCCACACCTGATTCTTTCTGTGAAAATAGATCCCTAATTGTTATTTATGGGGTGCACTTAACAAGTCCACTCAATCTAGAAATGACACACACTTCTGAACTTCTCCAGTCCTGACTTACAGTCAAAGTCAACAACGCATTTTCAGCTTAGTAAAGACTGAAAGGTCAGCAATGCTGGATTTGCCAACTGGCATCCTCCCACCCAGGATGAGACCCTGGTACAGTTTACACACACACAGAGAGAGAAAGAGAGCGCGCAAGCCCCATGCCCTAGCTACTCAATCTCCTTTCCCTGTCGCTTGGGAAACTGGCTGAGGAACAGTGTGGCTAAGAGCTCTTTGCCTATGTCTTCGTTGGTGCTGAAGTGGTTTAATACAAGAGAGAATAGTTGCTTTTCCCATGGGGGCATGGAGAACAGGGGCAAAGTGGGGGGGGGGCTGCCAGGGCAATGGACCCAGGCACTTTTTTAAGGGGCACTGCGCATTTGGCTCCTCTTGCCATCCTGCCAGCCCTGCAGCGCTTTGCAAGGCTGGAATCTGATCCGAATGACTGCGATCCCAGCCTCCCAAAGCGGTGCAGGGCTGGCAGCACAGTGTGAGAAGGATGCAACTCATGCACCCTTCAGTCCTAGTCTCACCCTCGCTTTGCTTTGTCCACCATGGTGGACTCCGTTCACCCACACACACACCCTGCCCCACCCCCCTGGCACACATGTGCCAGAAAACCAGACTACGCTGCTGGTGGAGAATGAAATAGCCATTTGCTTGTGGCTTGGCTGTTACAGCAGAAAGCAGCTAAAGTGCCCCACTAAAAGGGGATGTGCAGGGAGTTCGGCACGCAGGATCTGAGCCCCCCACCCCTGACGCCTATCCCTGTCTTCAGCATCTATCAGCAAAAGCTGACGTATAGGCAGAGCTCATCAAAATGAGAAGTAAACAGGAAAACTGGAATGTTAAAAATGCTATGGCAAAATGAGTGGTGGCAAATAAAATGCAAATGCACAGCATGCAGGAAGTGATTTACCACTCAAACTTTATTTTTTTAAATGGTAAGAAGGGAACCAGTGTCAAAAGAGAGAGAAAGGGAGCGGGGGAGAAACTGCAAGGGGTGCCAGCATGCAAGGAATCAAAGCTGCGCAGAGACAAAGACAAACAGCTTGGCTATGAAGGTGGTGACAGTTCCGTGGCGGAAGAGCTGCATCTGAATCGTCAGAAGAAGATCTCTGGGCTCTGTGATCGGCTGCTGCATGGACACTACGTGGCTGTGGCTGCTGACTTTTTTTGTGGTGAAAAAGCCCTCCTCATTCCCGCTGATGATGGAGAGCTGAATTTTATCCCCGGGGACAGCACTGGTGGGGCCCATGCGGAAAATGTCAATGGGAACTTGAATGTTGGTAGGAAAAGAGAGGTGATAAGAAGTTATTCTCAAGGGCAGGCTCTGGCATTCCATATTTTCGTGACAAGGCAAGCGGTCGCAACGACTGCAAGAAAAGTGAAAAGACAAGGGAGGAGGATTAGCAACCATTCCATAAGGAGGAAAGGAAAGGAAAGCAGAGAAGCCAAGCGTATCTTGACTTGTAACCTGCTGGCCCATGAAACGAAGGAGGAATCATAGCTCAGCGGCAGAGTTTTACGCAACAGAGCTGGCACAGCCTAATAAGCAGGGCAGAGCGAGCCAAAGTCCATTGGCTCCAGGCTAACTTTGAAAATCCCTCATTCGGGTATGCAGAGCCCCTCCCATCTCAATGTGTTCTGAAGCGGGGTGTTCCATTTTCCTTGACTGCAGCCCCCTTTCCTTCATTCCACAGGTAAATCGAGAGTATGTCTTATCAGGTATTTGGAGAAAAGCAAAAGAGCCTTCAATCCGGGAAACCCCCAAGCATGGGCGTAGCCAGGATTTTTGTTGGGGGGAGCAGACCTTTTGTTAGGGGGGCAGAACTACAGTTAGCTATATATTTTAATTGATTTGGGGGGCAGCTGCCCCTTCCTGTCCCCCCCCCCTTGGCTATGCCCATGCCCCCAAGGATGAAGCATGGGTGCAGGTGTCCCCACATCTGCAGCCACACTCTCACTTTCAGGAAACAGATACAAATATTATATTACATAGTGAATTACCTGGAAGACTGATGTCTTTTCCTCACCACAGAGCAACTGCTGACTAGCCCTACACACTTAATTCTACTTGCGGGAATCAACCTGGGTTTGGGCTGTACCATGTCAGACATACTTGAATCTCAGCTTCCCAATAAAAAAATAACAAATCAATCTGCATATAAAGCTAGACAGCAAAGCTTAGTGTTACAGGCTATCTATCATCCCCCCCCCCTCACATGCTAGATTTGTATGTGAAGGAATTTCTCTTTTTTTCTGCATACAGGAACATTCAGTCGTGCATTCTGAAGCTGTATGGCCACAAATCCTGTTTGCCACTCCAATGAGAATCAGGCCATAAAATGAAAAAGAGGGCTTTCTTCCAGGTCAAACGGTGTACGGCTTATGGAGGCCTAAGATTGGGCAATATTTTTGGGGAAATAAAACTGCCTTGACAGCATTGCGAGAACATGATACAATTTTTAAAAACACAACTATACAACACAGCTATAAAATGTATAGATTATGGGGCAGTTTCTGTCCACCTCTCCCCACCCCCATCCCCCGTATATAGTAATGGGCAGTAATCCTCACTGCAACTGTGAAATAGCTCAAATAATTCTGCTTTTAAACAAATCTCCTCTCTTCCTTTGCCCGTGTAGTCAATCTTTGGTGATGGGACCATGCAATGCAGATGCTTCTGGGAATCCCCATACCATATTTCTGAATACGCCCCATGCTGTCCTTTTCCTGTGATTTAGAATAATGCTGGAAAGCAAAAATAGTGGGAAATGTAGAATGAAATTCTGCTGATTCTGAAATATATTGTTGGAAGCAGATTTGCCTGTGGCGAATTAGAATTGTTTAGAAATCATCAATCTCCTTATCTTATTGTTTGGTTCCCCATATATTCACCACACACTTCATTGTGGGTTTACTTAAATGTGTGCTAATGATTCCATCCTGTAGCCACAAAGAGATCTGGCAGATACTGCTGGTTTCAAAGACCAAAGTTCAGGCCTAGGTCGTCCACCATAATGACTATAAGCCGCTAGCACTGAAAGACCAATCTGGCCTCTGGTTTGCATGGGCAGAGGTAAAGTGTGCCGTGGGGATATGTAACCTCAATACTGGGGCCCAGCACACTAAAGCGCCTGAGGTGAGTCCAAACCCACAACATTCTCCAACATGCTGCTATTCCATGGGTTGTCTGTAGGTGTCACTAGATGTTTTCCAAGAGCGGGAAACAAATGCTGAGCTAAAAAGGCAGGATAGGATTTCATGCATCACAATACAGTGGTACCTCCGGTTAAGTACTTAATTCATTCTGGAGGTCCATTCTTAACCTGAAACTGTTCTTAACCTGAAGCACCTGCCACACCGCCGGAGCACAATTTCTGTTCTCATCCTGAAGCAAAGTTCTTAACCCGAGGTAATATTTCTGGGTTAGCAGAGTCTGTAACCTGAAGCATATGTAACACGGGGTACCACTGTAGTTCCATAGCTGTCAACTTTTCCCTTTCCTTGCGAGGAATCCTATTCAGAATAAGGGAATTTTCCTTTAAAAAAGGGAAACGTTGACAGCTATGAATAATTCTAAAGAGCTCTTTGCAACCTCGTCAGCCTTGTGTTGTAGTGTTAGTCACAGAAACCTGAAAAATAAATGTTAGTGCAAAAAAAAAACTCTTGGGTTTCATTTCTGATCATTTAGCTTACCATTTGGGGTTGGTTTAAAAAACACTCCCTCCCCCCCACCGCACAATCAATGACTATACTTGACTTGATTCCAAGCCACAGAGCATGAATGTTGTTGTTTTTTTAAATGTTAAATATTGGGTCATTTATAAAGAACAAAAATTAACCAAAAATGCAAAATTCCTTGTTCTTTAGAGAGAGCACAAATTTAGCACTGTTGAAGTTTATTGTTTGTGAGCTGTATCAGTGTTTGAATGGCAGACCACTGAAAGCCTGGTGTATTAAGTACCTTGAAGTCTTATGAGGAACAGAAAATAGTATAAAAGGTAAGGTAAAGATAAAAGACCCCTGGATGGTTAAGTCCAGTCAAAGGCGACTATGGGGTTGCAGTGCTCATCTCACTTTCAGGCCAAGGGAGACGGCGTTTGTCCACAGACAGCTTTCCAGGTTGTGTGGCCAGCAAGACTAAACTGCTTCTGGTGCAGCGGGACACCGTGACAGAAACCAGAGCAGCACACGGAAACACCATTTACCTTCCCACCAGAGCAGTACCTATTTATCTGCTTGCACTTTGACGTGCTTTCGAATTGCTAGGTGGGCAGGAGCTGGGACCGAGCAATGGGAGCTCACCCACCCCTTAGCGAGGATTCAAACCGCCGACCTTCTGATCGGCAAGCCCAAGAGGCTCAGTGGTTTAGACCACAGTGCCAATGTCACCTTTAGATAAACTTACCTCATTTGTCTCCCTACAACCATAGTAATCAGAAATGGCAGACAAGTTCCACAACACACCCCCAAACCCCCACATGCTTCTCCTGACATTTTAGGTGGTGCAGAAGGAAGCTGCTGCCCCCTGCTCCAGTCACACGCAGACATCAAGGGCTGTCCTCCTTTGGGTCAGGCATTCCTACAGCATTTCGTAATTGGCCTCTCAGCATCCCTGACAGCTGCCGCTCTCAGCGTCTTTCTTGTCTCAAACTGAATGCCTTCTTCCCCTCAACCATGACATGACGTGGCCATTCAGACTGAGGTGTGTGAGTAGGTCACTGGAGCAGGGGCGCTAGCTCCTGGGGGCAGAGCCCTTTTGGGTCCCCCAAATATTTTGGAGGTGGGGGCGGGGGGCCCTATGTCCAAAAATGCAGAGGCGAAGCACAGTGCGGCTCCAGTGGCCAGCTCCTCCCCCCCTACTGTGGAGGGGCAGGAGGGTCAAAGCAGCCTCCCCCCAGTGGGGGCTCCAGGAGGCAGAGGAGGAGCTGCTGCTGGCCATTGAAGCTGCGCAGCCTCTCCATTCAGCTCCGCCTCAGGCCTTGCCCCCAGTTGTCCTCGCCAGCTGGCGTCTCTGCACTGAGAGCCTAGGCAAAGCCTATGAAATTCAGGTGAGAGAGGGGTGAATACAGAGCCCCCCTGAAAGCCTGCAGGCTTGCATTAGCCAGGGTGGAAGATTAGAACATGCGTTTGCATTAAGGTTACCAGATTTTTTTTCAATGAATCCGGGGACACTTTACTTCCTACTAAATCCATGGATATTGTCAGGGGACTGATTTGTAAATCCAGGGACTGTCCCCAGGAAACGGGGACGTCTGGTAACCTTAGTTTGCATTGCTTTCACTATGCCAGCTCCGGGCTGGCTTAGGTGAAAGGCACATGGATCAGGCACATGGATCAGGCCCCTCAGGGGATCCACGGGGACTTTGGGTCCAGTGGTTTAGGGCTTTGTGCAGTGCAGTAACTTTCTAGTTATTTGCTTGACATTGGGCATTCCACCTCAACTCGTTGTCTCTTCCATGCAGCCAGGGTGCTGCACACCTTCACTCAATGAACTGCACCACACAACTGGCAGAGCTCAAGGAATAAATCTGAGCGCATTCTATACATAGCCAGTCCCAGGGTTTTCCTAGCGGGCAAGAAATGAAGAGTTTGTGTATCACTCTCATGCCTTGCTTACTTTAAACTCTCTCAATACCCATCATTGTTAACCTTTTCTTAGCAAACAGCTTTTGAATTAAATGTTTAGAAGCAGGCAGCTACAATCAGATAAGTATATTATACTGGCAAAAGCTTACTTTGGACTACATAAGTCATCTTCATATCCATTGTTTCTCATGCCAGTCTATGACCCAGGATTGCAATTTTATCTCATTTTAAGAAGCATGCTGTTAAGCTACAGAATTCACTACCACGACAGAGTGTCATTCATCAGTGGGAACATAAAGGGAGGCTGCTCATTGTGTGGCTTAGTTGGTCAGGTTTGGTACTAGCACTGTTGTATAAGTCATAATTTAAGATCCACCAATACCTTTGCTACAGAAGCTAAAACACTTTCACATTGTCTAGGTAATATTGGAAAACCCAATTCTTTATTCTAATCATTTTTTAAAATCTTCATATCAAACTTATTTGTTAGTAACAAATGTCTGTACCAGTGATCACTGTTTTTTAGTTTCAAAAAGTTTGTTCAATTGTTCAAATATCTCTGGTGTCTCAGAAGCTGAGAAAGCCACCGGTCCAAACACAGCTATTACAAGACATTGCAGCTGCAGATATTGCTGCCGGGCTGCATCTGATACATGTAATTTAGTTCTTAAAGCAGTAAACATATAGAATTCAGCCTCCTCGTGTATTTTTCTGAATTGTATGCCCTATTGTATTGTAACAATCAGATGATGAAAATGGATTCTACGTGCCCTAACTATGGCCAATAATATGGTACATCATTTTGATGTGGACTGTGCCATGTGGATGTCGTGCAAAATTAGCCATGTATGAGCAGATAAACTGCCATGTAGAAGTGCCTGGAAGAATAGCGATATGATCCCCTTATCCCAAAGGACTGAAAACATGACAACACTCACAACATATGAACAGATTGCTTTTAGATGCAGACTTTGTTGGGATGAATATATTGATATTTGGAATGAGTTTATACAGAATATAGTAGATGATTAATAATCATATATATGTTAGGACAATAACATTACTTATGTATCTATGTATGGAAGTGTACTTGTTTATATTCAGTGTATCACATTATATTTTTTTCTTATTGTATTTTTAGCTTTATTTGCATTTTTTTCTTTTCTTTCTTTCCTCACTTTGAGGAGAGGGACTAGTACAGGCTGCCTAATGAAAGAAAGAAATATACTTACGTATCTCCAGATTTGCGATAATTTTCTGGGCATTCCAATGAAAGGCAGCGAAAACCACCCTGAATATTAAAGCAGGTCTCATTGTATGAGCAACTATGTGTTTCTGTAACACACTCATCAATATCTGTAAAAGCAGGAGAGGAGGACAGAGGATGCTTATTGTGAGGGTGTAGATTTGGCAATGATGAAGTTTGCTCTGTGCCTCAGCTGGACTACTTCACACAAGATTGAACAACCCTCCACCTAGAAAGCTAGCCTTTCAGAGAGAGAGGGCATAAACTTCCATAGACTAGATGCAAGAAAGGCTCTCTTTAGTTGCCAGTTTAAATATAGGTGAGAGTGGAGGCGGAAAGAAAAAGAAATACAAGCAGGGTGGTCAAGCAGTCTGAGATTATTCCGCAGTGATCATCCACAATGGTAGGGTTGCCCTACATCATACAGATTTCCCCAGACATATGTGGAATACTACAGCCAGTAGCAGTGTCCAGGAGGAAATTGGGGAAATGTTGGGTGAAATCTGAACGTATGACAGCCTATGTCAACAGTGCCGCTTTTCCTTAAAAATAGCTTAAAAATAGCTCAAAAACAGCATTTCCCCCCTCAACAACTTTTCTGTCTGGATATGGAAACCCTACACAACAGGGATAATACAAACATCTTAGATTTGTTGTGCTATTTAACATCTGTAACCCACTCCCTCCAAAGAGGGACAGATCTCAAGCTGAACTGCACCAAGCTTCTCATCATTATAACAACATTGTGCATTAGTCATACACAAAAAAAACCCTGCCAGTTTTGATATACCCTTAAGAAGAAGACAAGAAATTTCTGAATTCAGAAGGCCAGTGAAGAAGCATTTAGAGAATGAACTTTGGGAATGATTTGTCAAATGCGTTGTCAAATGCATTTGATCAAGAAGTTCTTTCTTTGTAACAGAACATGACAAAAGAATTCTGCCTTCTCTAGACCACAAGCTTCTTTCTTATGAATGTCACACTTGCACATCATTATGCTTTAAACATACCTTGACAGTTTCGTGCATTGGGGGCCACTTTGTAACCGGAGGAGGGGCAAGTACACTGAAAACTCCCCGGAACATTAATGCATCGATAGGCACAGATATGTCCTCCAGTGGGCAAGGCACATTCATCAATATCTGAAAAGCATATTCACCAATTAGCAAGTACACGAGAGACTGTTTACTGCCTTGTTGCTCAACTCTTACGCCTCTACAGAATGGATGATATAACGCTTGAGTACACATTACATTTTACCTAACTAAACGATGGGTAAATTGGATCTTAGACTTCCATGGAAACAGTCCTGCTCCCCGCTCCCCTCAAAATTCCAAGGTAATCAATTCAGCTAGCTTCAGCAGTTTCTAGGAGAACACTTCTGGAAGAACAGCAGAAACTGGAATTCACTCCCATTACTGGATGGCTTTAAAAGAGCATCAGACAAATCAATGACTACTGGCCCTGGCAGATAGGTTCTCTCTCCCGTGTCAGAGGCAGTATGCCTGTCAGTACCAGCTGCTGAGTATCCCAAATTCGGGAGAGGGATGTTCTGGTCTTGTAGACCTGCTTGCAGGCTGCCCATGGCATCTGGCTGGTCACTATGACAGCAGGATGTTGGACTAGAGGGGCCTATGGCCTGATCCAGCGTGACTCTTCCTATGTTCTTCAAGTGCCCACGTGCGGGAGTGAGGCCTCCACAGAAGACTCCCCTGCCTGAACCCTTGGGGAGCTGCTGCCAGTCTCATTGGGATAGATGGACCAATGGTCTTCATTAGAACAGTGCAGCTTACATAAGTTAATATGAGCCGTGTGCATAATGATTGCTACCCACCTTCACAGGTGATGCCATCTATGTCACTCAGCTGGTAGCCCCGACGACAGTAGCACTGATAAGAACCATATACATTAGCACACTCCTGGCTGCAGGGATTACTTTCACATTCATTCAAGTCTGAAACCAACAAAAATGCAAAGCAATATTTTTTACCTTATTTGTCAGCAACCATATGAATTGTTGAGGAGCTGAATTAATTTAAGTCCATTCCTTTCATATCCTGGCTTTCATCCAAGGAGTTAAAGACACCACAAAATGGCTCATCCATTTTTACCCTCACAACAAACCTGGGAGGTGGGCTAGTCTGAGATCCAGTGATTGGCCCAAGGTCATCCAGTGAGCTTCATGGCTAAGCAAGATTCATTGCTTGAATCTAGGTCCCTCCAGTCCTGGCCTGATAGTCTAACCATTCCTTCACACTATAGGGCTGCAATTCTATACACCACACCAGAATTTCCCAAGGTGGTCAGTATTAATCCCCTGAGGTCAATGAGGCTGTGCAGGGGAGTGAATAAAGAGTTAGGGGTCAAAAGGGGGGAAAAGGTGGGAAAAGTAGCTTACAAGATACAGTGTGATAAAATTAATTAGAAACTATGAGCCTCAGAAATAAAGGGCGTGGGCATGTACAGAGTGTGCATCCTTTAACGGTGAGGAACTTCTGTATTTAATAAGGTTATTCCACAATCCAACAGTATTCCTTACATTTTGTATTTTATGATTCCTAGTAATGGTGACTGACTAATAATAAATGCTGATTATATATCAATATTTCTTGACTTGACTTTATCTACACTCCTATGAATTTGGTTTGGGGTTGCTGATAACCTCATGAAGAGACCAATAAACTCAGACATTTGGAAAACCCTGCTGAACACATGCCCAGGAGCAAGCTCTACTGAACCCAATGGAATGTACTTTGGGGTAGGCAAGGATACGATTGCACTGTCAATGTTACCTTCACATGACCGCCCGTCAGTTGAAAGTTTGAAGCCCATCGTACAGCTGCAGTAATAAGAGCCGGCCGTGTTTTCACATTTGTGAGCACATAGGTGACCAGGGTATCGTCGGCATTCATTAATATCTACGGAAATAAACATGTCATTCTGAAGATTTCAAGAAAAGCATATAAATCAGAGAGTTCACAAAAACATTTTAGTCAATTTCTGAATGATTCACACTTCAGTATAACTTTGGCTTGAGCACATTATTCTATCTTAGACCTAATTCATATTGTAGCAAGTCAGTGTGGTAGCTGCTGAAAAGTTGTATTCTAATATCAGAGCCAGGATCTTCACTGGCTCCCAGTATGTTTCTGAGCACATTTCAAAGCATTGGTGCTGACCTTTGAAGCCCTAAATGGCCTCAGCCCAGTATACCTGAGGAGCGTCTCCACCCCCACTGAACACAGAGATCTAGCTCCAAGCGTCTTCTGCTGGTTCCCTCACTGCGAGAAGTGAAGTTACAAGGAAACAGGCAGAGGGCCTTCTCGGCAGTGTGGCGTCCTCCCTGTGGAACACCCTCCCATCAGATGTCAAGGACATAAAGAGCTACACAACTATTAGAAGACATCTGAAGGCAGCCCTGCATCAGGAGGTTTTTAATGTTTGATGTTTTACTATAATTTATATGTGCTGTAAGCTGCCCAGAGTGGCTGAGGAAAGCCAGTCAGATGGGTGGGGTATAAATAATAAAATGTATTGTTGATGGTGATGGTGATGGCGTTGTCTCCATTGCTATTCTATGTTATTTCTGTTATTTTTGTTTATGCTGTTGTTTACTTTGTAATGCTATTTCAACTGTTCTTAGAAACATGTAGTGGTGTGTTTTAATGTGGTGTATGCCTTTCTGTGACTTTGTGGTGAAGTGTGGCATAGGAATACCCAAATAAAGCAAAATACTACTGGTTTATCTTTTTTTTTAAGGGTTAGATGGCTGAACTAAAGGAAGGGCATGAGCCAATGCATGTCCTGTCACTTACCAGCGCAGGTTCTACTGATTCCCTCAAAATAGTAGCCAGCTCGGCATTCGCAGCGGTAGCTTCCAGGGGAATTGGCGCAAGTGTGGCCCTCTCCGCAAGGCTGATTCGGGGGCAAACACTCGTCCACATCTTGTAATACAGAAGGGTTAGAAAAACAATTTGAGGTGAAAGCATAACATGACAAAGTAAGAAAAAACAAGAGGGCTCTGGTTCAGAGAATCTACACACAGGTTTGCGCACGGAGTGCATGGGTTTCCCAACTCATCTCAAAACTGTACATAGTCCAGTCATGCCAAGAGTGTCCTTGGAGCACAGTGGGTGTTTATGTGGTCTAGGGCATTCTTGATGCTGCCATGCCACCTAGGGGAACCTTTGCTGACAAATGCTGCCTTGGCCAGTTCACTATCCGTTTTAAAGTGATCTGCAAAAACACTTGGAGGTCTTTTGGTCTTTGGAATGTTAAGTGGCTGCTAGAAATAACTTTTAGATTTTGGGACTGTTCTTGACCTTTTGTGAGCTATTGTAACTTGGCATTTTATTGCTTGACTGTGTTGATTCCTTTGCAAATATTAATGTTGATTACACACCCAAGGAAACATTCTATAATGCAGCAGACTCCAGCAAAATTTCCATTTATGTTGAAGTGAGTACGTTGAAGAAGCTTTTGTTGAACAGTCAAGCAAACCTGTAAAAAAATTCAAAGCCTTTCTCTGCATTTTGTCCAAGTCCTGCGCACTACAGGTGGACAAGGCCATGCAAATTGCAATGCAAAAAGCTTATTCTTAAGATGCCAGGTTTTCAAGACTCCAAAGATCTGTCTAATACCTGATCCATGGGTCCACTGAGTACTGCTCAGAGAAACCTGAGGAACAAGGGGGACTATGCAATCCTTGGGCTGGAAACTCTCCAAGAAAACAGAACCAAAGCTTAGGCATAGATTCCAGCCTAATAATTGTAGGCAGGGCTGGGGATCAGTGCACAGCCACTAATAACTCTTGGGCTGAGAGAGACAGCACATACCATGGAACCCTGCTCTGTCTGGGTGGCCCTGTGTTTCACAGCACTTTTGCTCCCACGGTTCCGAAGCTTCTTTGACCTCTGCCCTGTGGGGCAATCACTTGGGTAGGTATTACACAGCTCCTTAGAGTTTTATAAAACAGCCTTTGGGGTCCTAAATATTTATTTAGGAATGTTATATAGCACTCAAGATTTTTTAGCAAAAAAATCTCTTGGAAAATAGCAGAAGTGAAAATGACATTAAAAAGACTGTTGTGGCTCAGCTCTATTCTAAAATATGGCAATTTTTAAAAGGAAACAAAACAAAAAGGAGGGTGTGAGCATCATTTCTTTATGTAATGGACATTTAAGTACTTTTTCATGCAACACCCACAGGTTGCAGTAGTGGCTTCCGGCTTAGGTGGCTGTTTGTGAACAGGTACATCAACAGCGGAACTGAGCTTCTGTGTCCAGAGGCAATATACCAGGGAGCACCAACGGCAGGGTGGCTGTCACCATGCCTGACCTCTCCAGGGGCATCTCTCCAGGAGGAAGGATGCAGGGTTAAATGGACCTTTTGTACCAACCTACACATCTTGTGCCTTCTTCATTTAGATGGTAGCCTCGCCCACAGTTTGGCACATTCCTCTGGCAAGCGTAAGATCCATCCGTGTTGATGCAAGTCTGTCCAGCAGGACAAGGTGCGTTCGCACTCAAGCATTCATTGATATCTACAACAGTACAAACATTAAATTAAAAGGGAAACTTTTAAGAGCAGAACACCAACCTTAAAATCTTAACTGAGCATGCTCCCTTGAAAAGACAAAGCATAGGCAGGGACAGCATAAACAGAGGAAATATCCCAGTGGCAATAGTGGGGCAGCTGTAACAGCAGCTAGCCTCTCAGGAATGACATGCAGTTCAATGGTACTGGCTTTCAGGCGCAACATGCCTTACCAATACAGTTGCCCAGTGCATCTTGTATAAAGCCGCTCCTGCACTGTTGCTTGGGTCGGCAACGGAAGGATCCTGGAGTATTCTGACAGATAAAATCGGGGAGGCAGTTATGAGTATCAGTCTCACACTCGTCAATATCTGGTACATCACAAAAGAAAGAATTTGTTAGCGTAAGGTCTTGCAGAGCCATCTTGTCATGCTTCAGACACAAGAAACATTTAAGCAAATCAGACCAAATGTGGGTTTTTTAATTATTATTCTAAAGGTATAACCACACTGCAGGATTAAGGTAGAACTAGGTGTTATAGCAGCAAACATGTGGTGCCAAAGCCACATTAGTCACTATAACAGGAATCAAGCTGGCAAAGGGCTACACTTTTAAGGACTAACAGTTAAGAGGACTTATCCTGCCTACGCTACTCTGAAAATGCTCCCCAAATTCATTTTCACCTCAGCTGGGTGGGCTTCTAATTTCAGAGCCCAGCATGAGAAACGGTGTCCCGCTTTGTAGCATACACTACAGCAAACACTAGTGTACATGTGGCAAACAAGCTTCCTGCATTATGTGTGAACTGGGCCTAACACAGCAAATTTCAAGAGAACAGGATACATTAGTAGTGGCTAAGAACTACAGCAACCATCTATCTCTCTTGTGAGAAGTCTGAAACATACCTTTGCAAAGGTTGTTCTCCGTCAGTTCATAACCAGTCCCACAGCTGGTCTCCCGCTGACAGCGGAAAGATCCTGCTGTATTGATACAAATTTGTCCAATGGCACAAGGGTTGGTAAGGCATTCATTCATATCTAGAAATAATCAAGGGGGAAATATGTGAAACGGCAACTTTGTCATACCATACGACCATCAGGAAGTCAGAGAATGCTCGCTGGTGTTCAGGAAGTAGGCAGTGTGTATGATTAGACTCTCAAAGTAACAAAAACTTGTTTCTCATGTAATATTCACAAAAGAAAGAGGCAAAACTAAACTTGACGAAGAGAGTCATTCTTCTCCTTTTTGGTTAGATACACTTTATGTCCCTCCAGTTTCCCCAGCTCTGCTGACCTCCTGCCAATCTCATGGCAGTTTCTTCAGAGGAAAAGAATCAAATTCCACACACTGCTACTAATCCTCAGCAAAATACACCTCATGCCACAACATCCCATCCTGTGGATTCCCTACTGCCTGCATGCGCTGCACAGCCCTGGCTGATGCTGGTGGCGCTGGTGGCGCTGGTCGGAGCAAGAAAATGCACAACATAATGATTTCTGCTTTCCCAGAGCTAAGAAAGCTAACCAAAATAACTGAGCCACAGTTTGTCTGAACTCAATCTTAACTAAAAGTTTATTCTTTTATCCCTCTTGTCCTTTCATAAATGTGCAAGTTGCCTATTTCCTCCTATTCAGTTGAAAATCTGCATCTCATTATTCAACTGCAAAAGACCCAGTGCATATAACGGAACTCAGTTACACCCAGTATGTAATAATAGTTTAATTAGCTTTTAAACAATTATCTTATATATGTTTTTAGCTTTCGGTGTTTTATCCATGTTGATTCAGTTTTTGTAAGATGCCTTGAGTCCCGGTTCTAGGGAAAAGATGGGGTGATGATGATGATGATGTAATATTCCTTCTGTCCCTAGTGCCAAAGATTTTTCTGATCAATTTCAATTCATGTTTGCTGCAGTCCTGACACCCTGCACCCCCAGTGCATATATTAGCCTCCTATTCAGCCAAATCCTATGCCAAGTTAGCTTTCAGGGATTTGGGTCTGCCTATCTTGGTCACATGTTACATTTGCCACGTGAGAGCAGGCAAGCCATGAGAAATTCTGAAAGCTCCTGTAGCAGCCAGAGAAAGCTACACAACACCGGAAGGAGCAGGGAAAATTAGCTTCTACACAGAGATATAAGGTGAGACAAATAAGGGATGAAGAAAAGGGGCCAGTAGCTGATCCTTCACTGTATGTGTTGTGTGTGTGTGCACGTCATTTCTATCCTGGGCAGTATTCTCCATTTCTTAGTGTAATAGGTGGAAATTTAGGAGACCTGGGTTCAAATCCTTACTCAGCTACAACTATTACTGAGCTACCTTGGACCAGTCACTGGTTCCCTATTTTCAAAAAACCAAGTTCCTTGAAGGAAGGTGGGCTGCAAGAAATGAAGCATGGAAAGAATCCCCCTTGAGGTAATAGGTTGCCCCTGCACAGCTCCACAGTCTCTCTCTAAAGCCATGACTTCAAACCTAATGGCTTTAGGGAGAGAGAGGAAGTATAAGGCACCTGCACTGTCTGTTCTTCCCTGCAACATCTAAAGCCCCTCATGGGCCGTACTCTTACTGATCTAATAACCTGTAGCTAGGATGAACCACCCCAGGCAGTAGGAGAGTATTTTTCATCAGACACACACACACACACACACACACACACACTGCTGCATATAGAAAACTAAATGGCAGCAAGAAGTGTTGCAGCATCACTTTCCAAGTGAGTTTTCTCTGTGCACGATTGCTCTTTTATGAAGGAGCACTCAGTGCAGCAAGTTCACACCTGCATACTGAAGTGGTATTGCTGAGATATACAGGCTTTCTGCTTCACCAAGAACAAGACTTTAGTGCTGCCCTAAACACAGCGATACGATGTGTGCACAAACTCACTCTTATGTTCTGTTCCTCTCTTGATTTACTCCGCAAGCTTACTTTGAGTACTTGAACAGCTGGACACACATAGCCAGAGTTATTTCTCTAAATAAAGGACAAAACTATAAAAGAAAAGCAAACGGCAACCTTTCTTTACCTTCGCAAGTGAAGCCATCAGGCTGAAGCTGGTAGCCCATGAAGCAAGAGCAGAGAACACTTGAGCCGGAGTCCCTGCATTGCTGGGTGCAAGGGCCGCCTCCTGAGAAGGACAACAGCAGAAGATAGCTAGTTCTTTTAAAGTTCATCATTGAGAAACCCAAAGACCAGCATCAAGCATTTGCCCTTTAACAGTATTGTATCTTCCTTAATTTCTTTTGGAGAAAGCAAACAATTAACTACAAATTAGTGGTTCAAAACCAGAACAGAATACTCTGTGTTTCCACTATTATGTGTATCCTGAACTTGCATTGTTCAGTCAAGGTAAGCCCAAAATGGAAAGAGGGATCTGTGAATGGGATGGTTGCCATCATTCATGAATTCATCGAATTGTAGAGTTGGGACACCAAGGATCATCTAGTCCAACCCCCTGCAATGCAGTGCACATGAAATGGCAACACTGACTATAGCTAGCAGTCTGCATGCATTGCCAACAAAATAGAGCTAAGCTGCTGTGGAGGACTTGTGCCTTGTGCCTTCTACACAGCCCACTCAACCAAAAAATGGTAGACAATATTAATTTTACAGGGTGCCTGACTAAAGGCTTGAGAGTGACATTAGTATTAGGAGCAAACTATGGGACGCAGGTGGCGCTGTGGGTTAAAGCCTCAGCGCCTAGGACTTGCCGATCGAAAGGTTGGCGGTTCGAATCCCTGCGGCGGGGTGCGCTCCCGCTGCTCGGTCCCAGCGCCTGCCAACCTAGCAGTTCGAAAGCACCTCCGGGTGCAAGTAGATAAACAGGGACCGCTTACCAGCGGGAAGGTAAACGGCGTTTCCGTGTGCGGCTCTGGCTCGCCAGAGCAGCAATGTCACGCTGGCCATGTGACCCGGAAGTGTCTCCGGACAGCGCTGGCCCCCGGCCTCTTGAGTGAGATGGGCGCACCAACCCCAGAGTCTGGCAAGACTGGCCCGTATGGGCAGGGGTACCTTTACCTTTACCTTATGCAATATGGACAAATGCAGTAGAGCTGGGGTGGCTCAGTCAATAAAGCAAGACACCCCTAATCTCAGGCTCATGGGTTCGGGCCCCATGTTGGGCAAAATATTTCTGCATTGCAGGGGTTAGACTAGATGACCCTTGTGGTCCCTTCAACTCTACAATTCTATGATTGTAGTGGTTTCTCATTGAGCTAGGAGGCCTCTGAACAGATTCAGTCACAAACTCACAAGCTGGTCTGACAAACAGCTTCTCTCTCTCAGCCCTCCCCCCAAATTAGTAAATTACCTCTGCAGCGGTCATTAAGGTAATGATCCTCATTATCAACTTCCACTGGTGATGCTGCATCTCAAGGGAGAAAAAAGCCAAACATCAGGAGAGTGAGTCAGAAAGGTCAAGCCTGCTAAAATAAAATGGCCCTTTGTCCTGTTATTTGGAATGGATCTTGATGTACGAAGTCTTGTTTATGACTCTGTTTTAAATCTGAGGTTTATATGACCATTTGTAACAGGTCAATTACCACACAGTGACTCCTGCCAGACATTTTCTCGTAGAGATGCTTTTTAAGGGTACCTCCCAAGATAGTTGGATTTAGGTCAAATCTGCCTCAGAGTGAAAATGTTATCTGTAGTCCTATTCCATCCAGAGTTTTGTAAATGTGGTTGTTAGTTCCTCAACTGCTGTCTGGCCTAGATTTTTAGTTGCTGAGGCTAACTCATTACATGCTGTCTCAGGAAAGGCATTGTCTAAATGTCTTTGACTGAGAATTAAACAAGGACAAGGGGTCATCAAACAGGTCCTTGACTGAGAATTGCCATGAACCTCAGCCACACGGGTTGCTTCTAAATATTTGCAGATGCAACTGAAGTTAAAATGACTCCAAAAGCAGACTCAGTAAGTATTGTTGAACATCAACAGAGTTATTTAGTAACAGAGTTATTTGAGTTATAATGTTTTAAAAATAGATTTGTTTTGTTTTGTTTTTTCCACTCTGTATGCTCCTTTCTCACAAATGGACTGAATGGTTCTGAATTAAGTGTCTGTAGGCTAGGCAAGGAGAGCAACAAAACAGTAACAAAAACAACATTTTGTGAGGTCACTTTGACCACTAGCACTTCCATGTTCTTTTTGTTTCTCTGGCATCTCATGAGATTTAAGGGCGGGAGATTGGGACGCCACATGGCAATGCAAGCCTCATAATGGTTAAGGATTACCTAGAACATGGAGTTCCCGGTGGAGTACAGGATCAGGTTTAAGGTGCTGGTTTTAACCTTTAAAGCCCTATACGGCCTAGGACCCTCGTACCTACGGGACCGCCTCTCCTAGTATGCGCCACAGAGAAATTTACGGTCTGCAAATAAAAACATCCTAAAGATCCCAGGCCACAGAGAAGTTAGGCTGGCCTCAACTAGAGCCAGGGCTTTCTCGGCCATGGCTCCAATCTGGTGGAACGCTCTGTCACAAGAGACTAGGGCCCTGCGGGACCTGACATCTTTCCGCAGGGCCTGCAAGACAGAGCTGTTCCACCAGGCCTTTGGTCAGGGCGCAACCTGACCCCCTCCTCTGGCAATCTGCACAGAATTTTGCTTGATGGTTGCCATTAATTTGATCTTAATTTGATTTTAATTAATTTTATAATGAATGTTTTTAGAATGTTGGACTATTTTGATTGTTGTTAGCCGCCCTGAGCTCAGCTTCACCTGGGGAGGGCAGGATATAAATAAAATTTATTATTATTATTATTATTATTTAGATAAAAGAGAAGCTTTTTTACTTCTTTCAGCATTGCTGTAGCACATTGAAACTCCAGCTATTGGCAGAGAGAGAAACAAAACACTGACCGATGGCTTGTGCAGTTGTGAACCACACCAACAGCAGCAACCTGATCAAGCAACTTTTGAAGGTGTTATTTAGGAACACACAGATATCTCATAGAGCAACCACAGAAGTGGCAGTTTGCTGCCCACTAAGGCTGTGTCGACATGAACCTGCTTGCAGAAAATGTTTTTTTTCTTAACCCAGAATCATTCATGCTCATTTTCAGCATTCTCCTTTCAAGCTAATTGATTCTAGATGTGTTCACAAGGGTGATGTGCTTACTTGGCATGCATGTGAAAGCCCTTCCCTTGGTGAGGTTATCCATGAAGAAGGAAGTGGTGACTGTGGTCTTGGTATATACCCATCCACAATGTCATTGGGCAGCCATGGATACATACCTCCCTCACAAGGTCCATTGCGCATTGCTCTGAGTTTTACAAGAATGGCTCCTCTAGGGCAGTAGCTTTCAATGCACTGTTCAGGGGTGATGCTGGAGCCCCCAACACCGTCTTGTCTTTGGTGTGTGCATCAGCAGAAAGTGAAGCAATGATGAAGCCTCATACCTGGCCACTCCTTCAGGTGAGCTAAGTATGTACTCAGGTGTGTAAACTAGGCCAGGATCTGCCCCTAAAACCCTTGCAATGCACAGAGATGCAATGTGGAAATGCCCAAGCAAGACAAGCTGATTTGGAAGGTGTTCCCTGAAGGTAGACAACTTCAAAACCCCAGCTCTGAGACATCAACCATTTCTGCACATGGTGAATTCCTAGCACTATCTCATTAAATCTCATTAGTTCTGAACTGAACTACATCTGAAATAATTCCCCTCTACGTATTTCAAACATAAAGTTCTGCAGGGGGGTGTAACTTACCTAGTTCTTTGTTAGGATCATCAACAATTAACGTGTCAGAGTTTTCTTGCCCCTCAACACAGCAAGCTCGGAAGACCAAACCACACTGGTATCCCATCAGGAGGCTCTGCTCACAGCTGTTCCCTTGCTTTTGGGCCACCTTCCCCATAAAGCAGCAATAACAACATTTCTGCCAAAACGCAATACAGACATTATCAATGAGCTTTATAGTATTGTAGTAGCAGCCACATTCAGGTTCCTTTTTGCAGAACAGTGGCCCCTCAGGTTGGATGCTACTCTAAACCATGTCCTCTCCTCTTTCCCTCAGTCTCCTCCCCTCCCCTGGTGTTCATCACATCATGTATTTATTTTAAAAATATTTCTATATGGATATAAGTTCTCATAATGTATTTTTGGGGGGGTCTCTGGGGAAATTGAAAGGAGCTGTTATGTAATGTAATGTAATGTAATGTAATAAGAATAATTTGTATTACATTTCCCAACATATATTTCACAAACAACCAAAAGTCAGCCTGTGGCATATTTCATACATTACCAAAGGCCCATATGTTGCTCTCAGTCCAGTGCTTCCCTACAGAATATTTTTTCTCTCATACTCCATACATTATTTTTGCTTCTTTGATGCCCACTTAATACATATACAAGAACAGATCTTAACTATGACTTAAAAAAATAAATCTTCATATAAACACAATAGGGGAGAAATGGCTAATCCCATTTTGATGGACAGTAGAGATAAATAATATAAATGACTAGTATGCATGTCGGCTGTATCCAACTGTGCTATCCCCACCCCCAAAGATGGCTGTGGCTGGTGGACAAGTTGTAGGTTAGGCTCGGACGAAGCACTGAAATAACAGCAGCCCTTTGCCACTCCTCTAACCTCCTCAACATCCATGGATACTCAACTCATGCTGAGATGTCAATGCAACGAGATTTTCCCCACCTTCACCACCAACTGCTGCGTGTCACTACAGGGGAAACTCTCGATGTGCTGAGGATCCCAATTATTTTCATTTATTACATTTAAATCTTGCCTTTGTTCTGTGATGGGCACCAAAGTAGTCTCCCATCTGGCTCCTGACCAGATTCAGACCTGCTTAGTTTCACTCAGGTTGGTGCATTAATCTATTTCACGCCCTAGAACCAATTCTGGGACACAGGGAAGGTTATTTTGGGTAGCTGCCACACATTAGCCATAATAGTTAGTTCCAGTATAAGAAAGAGCAGCATAAAGCTTTGTAATCTCAACAATGGGTGATATTGCCAATTAGCAAACACCAGCTCATCGAGAAGCAAACATTGTGCTAACGGTACATTAAGGAGTTGCCACAAGAGGGCTCTTGCTTGTTGACTTAAACAATGTTGTAGGCGGAAGTATATAGGAAAACTTACGAATTACAATGTTTTAGAACACACCATTCATCTAATGTAGGGTACTGGCCGGGTACCTTAGGGCACACCCAACCTAGATGCTACACACTATAGGGGAATAAATATCATATCATATCATATCATATCATATCATATCATATCATATCATATCATATCATCATATATCAAAAGGTAAAGGTACTCCTGCCCGTACGGGCCAGTCGTGTCTGACTCTAGGGTTGCGCGCTCATCTCGCTTAAGAGGCCATGAGCCAGCGCCGTCCGAAGACACTTCCGGGTCACGTGGCCAGCATGACGAAGCTGCAGCTGGCGAGCCAGCACCAGCGCCGCACACGGAAACGCCGTTTACCTTCCCACTATAAAGCGGTACCTATTGATCTACTTGCACTTAGGGGTGCTTTTGAACTGCTAGGTGGGCAGGAGCTGGGACCGAACGACGGGAGCTCACCCTGCCGTGGGGATTCGAACCGCCGACCTTACGATCAGCAAGTCCTAGGCACTGAGGTTTTACCCACAGCGCCACCCGCGTCCCTTATAATATAATATAGGTATAATATAATAAAGGGCAAGTCTTCTTACTGAGGAGCTGATATGATTCCCAGAATGCCATGTTCCAGAAACACTGTGGAAAGCTAGACTCCAGGAGGTTTGAATACAATGCTGAATACAAAGAGGTTAAATTCTGAGCCTTAATTCAAGGCAAACGGTTGATATCAAATAATGGCAACTCTGAAATCTCACCTTAATGACTTTGTCTTCACAGGTAGTATTGCCTTCATTGGAATCACAGTCTTCATGCTTGCTGGCAATCGCTATTCCTGCTGTGCAACGCAGCTCTTCCAGTTGATTGAGGCAGCATTGTTCCTGAGCTATGCTACAAATAAGTAAAAAGAATGGGAGCGGAGGCGGGTGTGTCTGAGGCCAAGCACATAAAGGCTTGTATGGTAATATTTGCCTCAAGCCAAAATCTCAGCATCTTCAGACAGTCCACAAGCTGTAGCCAAGGCTTCTTTCTAATGGCTTGTGGTTTGTCTGGAGGAGACAAACCACGAGTCGAAGTTCAGACAAGGCACTAAGCCCAAACCATAGTTTAGCTTGCAGCAGCACAACAATAGCAAGACCAGAGGAAGAGCAAAGTGGTCATGATTTCCGCTTGAAGAGGTCGCTAAATTGTGGTTTGGCTTGGTGTTACATGTGACCTGGGCCAGTGAAATCTATATTTAGTTAGGCTTTACTGAGAGTTTAAAAGCAAAGTATGGAGAGGTAGGGAAACTGCCCTGAAGATGTTGATGATGATGATTAGTGTCGCACCTGCCCTGAGTTAGAAAAAACCATAGTTCTAAATTAGAATTTGACATCTGCTTTCAGCCAAGTATGGTTAGTATTCCACTTAGGGCAGCTTAGTGTGGGCAAGAGAAGTGGGGAGTGGGGGTTCACAAGAGAGCAGGGCAGAAGGATACATGAGCCTGAGTCGTGTCCTGATTTCTTAATCTTGGTTAAGAGCTCAGGAAACCATACATCTGCACCAAACCAGCTACACAACCTGATTTGTCGATAAAGTTTGGTTTTAGTTTAATTAAGGTTAGCTGGTGTAACACCCTCCAAATGTTCTTGGACTACAGCTTCCATCATCCATGACCATTGGCTATGTTAGCTATGGATGATGGGAATTGTAGTCCAACAACACCTGAAGAACTTCACACTGGCTCTTCCTGGTTTAGATACATACATAACACCAAGCAACATAATCTGTAGTTAAATGTTATGTTTTATATCCAGCTAAGTCACATGTAGAGCAGACCTACTGAAAGCAATGACTTGACAAACTAAGTGCATTGGTCTACTCAGAGTATAGCTTAGTTGGGTACAATTCTTGGACAGGGCATACCTCTCTTTCCCAACCCTCTCAATACTAACAGCATACTTTTTTAAAAAAGTAAGTCTTTTTTTAAAGCCAACCAAGAGATCTTTAAAGAAACAGAATTGTGGGCTTTTACTTCACCTCTTCATCAGATTTACAATTAGCAGAGAAAGCCTGCATTCCTGTTCATTAAATGAACTGTAGCTCCAGAACCCTTTCATGTTTTCTGCTATCCCCTCCAGAGGGTGAATGCTTAAAAACAGCATGAATTTCCTAACTGCATCAGGACTGCTCTTATTTCCCTTTCATTCATTTCCATAAAAACCATTCAAAGTGCAGGCTGTAACTTAAGCGGGGAAGTTCCTCTAGCACCAATCTAGTTTCAAGTGGTTGGGAGGGGAGTCCCTCACCTTCTCATTTCCATCATTTTCCAGAGAACATTGTGGTTAAATAAGGAACTTGCTAAGTTGGTATTTAGCATTTCAACATTAAATACAAAAGGAGGGACCTGCTGCTCTTTTCAACAAACTCATTTATGGAAATCAATTTGAACAGGGTGTTTACAGGGTACGTGTAAGCAATATCAGCCTAATTCTGTGTAAGGCAGTAAACCTATTCTAGCTCAGGTTTCTCTCTGATGTGCCAATTTTTCATCCCCAGAGGGATTTTAATGGGGGGGGGGGGGTTACACAGAGGAACACTCATTCTTAGTGGACCTCAGCTTCAATTTGTACAAGTGGTACAGTCAAGTCACAAATATACCACCTCGGCTAGGGGGTGGTGAGGTGGGCCCCTGCCAGGGGCACAGGCAATGAGGGGGCAAAATTGGCTTAAAAATATGTCCATAAATATTGATTATTGCCTCATAAGAAATGGTTTTAAATAGAGGGTGAATTGAATGGGGGGGTTGGAGGAGAGGCGGAAAGAAGAGCTAATTTGTCCATGGCTATGGGGCGCAATCGGGACAGTTCTGCCAGGGGCGCAAGATCACTCAGCTACTGCTCTAGCAACAAACGTGCCCATTATGTGACGTTAACGGAGTAGCAGTTGTAATAACCTAGGCCCAGGCGAAACCCGTGTGCTGGTGGCAATCTCATATGTGGAGTGGAGGAGTGAACTCCCCCCACATTACATCAAAATACATGAGTGACATGGAGCCCTGAATGCAGAGCCCGAAGGCACAGCAACTGGGTTTGCGTGATTTCTAGGCTAAAAGATCCTGCAAATGAGGGTCCATGCAGCCCCAAGATCACACATTCTTAGTTAAAACAGTTATACACCATGTTGACTATGTACAAAGTGACCTAAAAAAGTAAAAAAATCTTTAAAATGTAAAACACAGTTCAAGTAATAATAATATTTAATGAAGTATGACTACCCACCGGGGGACAAAATACTGCAATGCCATCCATATGGTGCCAGGGCCATGTGACTTGAGGCAGCAAGAGGAGCTCGGCTGCGTTCCTCAATTTGATTTCTCAACAGGATTTCCCCTTTTCCTGACCCCTGTGTATGTTTCATCTTTTTAAATTTTTATTGTTATTCAAGCAACTTCAAATCAAGTTAAGTTTTATCTGTCAACCATGTTGTGTAGGAGGCTGTATTCAATGCCAATATAAATGCAAAAATTCACCAAGTACTAGCAGACAGGATTGCAAAACACATTCTTTCCATTCTTAAAAAGAAATCAAGCCAGGACATCTACAATTACAAATGTGAAAAGCAAGACAACAAATATTTTCCCCAAAAAGGTTCTTTTCAGAGTGCTGTTTATAGATTGGGCAGGAGGCCCCTATCTTTCCACTAAAGACTACTATCATGGGAAGAAGTCCCAGGTCAGTGTCCGAAATGGGACCCTACAGTAGCAGTGAAGAGAAAACTTAGGACACTGGGCTTTCAAGGCCAATGCTTTATCCCAGAGGAGTAGTCTATCTGTTGCTATAACAACAAGCAAGCAAGCTGCTTTGAAGAATACCTGCATTCTTTGGAATCAGGATGTGATGGCAGAGAACTACAGTCTCTCTTCTGACTTGCCCATTCATATCCCTGTGAGCAGCAGCTCTCCACTGAAGTTTCTACAGAAAGAAAAATAAGTGTGTTTTAGAAGCACTCAGAAAATGACATTGAGGAAACATCTGTCCACCCTCCCTGCAGAGGCGGAGCTAGCTGCTCTGGCACCCAGAGTGGCAAACATGCTGTGCACCCAGGGGCGGGGCGAGTGGCGAGCGTCCCAGGGGGGCGGAGCTGCGATGTCACCCCCCCTCCCAGGGATGATGCCCAGGGCGGGCCACAGCCACCGCACCCCCTTCCTCCGCCGGATGACATAATGAGGGTGCAATGGAGGCAGCAAAGTATGCCACCTTTGCTGCCTTCACTGACACTACGAAGGTTCGACGATGAGCCCTCGCCAGTGTTCAGTTGCATTCAGCCGGACCTTTCTCCCACTTGCATTTAGGTTGTCTCCCAGCTTGTTTCCTTGCCCTAAACTCTGGAGTATACCAGGGAGCCAAACCTGAACCTATTGCCAACCAGCTTTCTTGAGTGACCTAATGAATGAAGAAAAATGTCTCAGTGGTCCTCTTTTAAACTGCTTTCAACTGTATATCTGAGATATAATCATAAAAATGCTGTTACTGCTCTTAGATTGAAATAATCCAGTTGGAGTAAGAATGTGGAAAAAGCACCCTAACACAACAGTAAAATCTTATGAATTCAAGATGAATTAAAAACTATTTTTAAATGAAAAATGCAGAAGTGAAAAGACAGAACACATGTGAGAAATTAAGGAATTTAAAATTACAAAGAAAAAGAATTTAACTATACAGCTGACAAATACATCAAAAGGGGAAAGAATACCAAAAAGAACTAAACTGGACAGACTGCAATCCTGAACACTGACATTTAAGCAGCCTAACTGTGCGCACATTGCAACCTTAGTTATTTGGACTTCAGATTATTTGTGGACAATGGCCAGGTCTAGCAAAATAAACACAGTTAATGAGCAACAGGACATACTTAATATTTCATGCACAAAAGTTCACTACACAGCAGGAACATTAGAACTAATAAACGAGTCACTCTAATTGTTATTTTTAAAAAATTATTGCAGTCTTACAACTGGTTCAAATCACTGTCTAGGCTGGCCAAAACTCCAGCTGAAAGAATTTCAGTGACACTGGATTAGACACAGTGGCGTCCAAACAAGAGGGCCAGATTTGATGAAGTGAAGGGCCATGAGGGCCAACCAAAGTTGTTGACAGTTGTTTTTAGGATTTTACCAGATTAAACGGACTGGCGGGCCAGATTAGGCCCCCAAAACAGACTTTGGACATGCCTGGATTAGAACGTCCATGCCTGGATTAGAACGTCCATGCCTGGAGTAGAACGTCAAATAATGCCTGGATTAGAACGTCAACGCCTAGATTAGAACGTCAACTAACTCCAATATGCAATACCAAGGTGTCAGTCAGTAGGCATTACAACAGCAGTCTTCCTTCTTTCATACCATTCGAAAATTATGAATATTCTGGTGCAAATCTTATGTCAAACTGCCCTTGACAGTTTTTGTTGTGTCTAAAATGTTGAAACTGATCAGATGACCTGAATTTACAATCTTGGCTGAGAGAAAAGTCTAGCCTTAAGAAAAAAGCAGACACTAATACTGCAGAAGAATTAGCCCCTTATCATATACAGTGGTACCTCGGTTTACAAACTTAATCCATCCCGGAAGTCCGTTCTTAAACCGAAACCGTTCTTAAACCAAGGCACACTTTCCCTAATGAGGCCTCCCGCCACCGGTGCCCTTCCACCGTTCAGCTTCCGTTCTTAGACCAAGGTAAAGTTCACAAACCAGGACACTACTTCCAGTTTTGAGGAGTTCGTAAACTGAATCGTTTGTAAACAGGACTGTTCTTAAACCGAGGTACCACGGTATGCATATCCAACAAAGCCACATATATTATAAATATATATCAAACAAACTGGGGGCCTTTCTCATGCTACCGAGGTTCACATACTTGAGCCAGCCTGGGTAGCCAGATAAAATTTGTGGTTGCAATGACCCCCAATAGTGGATGGTACAATCTTGCATCTAGTAGGGTTGCCATATGTCCTCTTTTTCTAGGACACATCCTCTTTTTCATGGATATGTAAAATGAGAGTCATCATAGTGATCCATAGTTAAAAGAAGTCGGCAAATGTGTCTTCAAAATACAGCAACCCAAGCATCTACTGCCATATTGAGTGCACCGAACAGAGAGCAAGCATGCAGATAACACATCTATTTCATGCTGAATGTCAGGAGCAGGTTGGCAATAAATCACAAGTTAACTCTTTATTCAAAGAAACATGGTCAACTCAGGAGGCCAGGCCTAGTGAGCACAGCAACTCATCCCGGTAGATTGTGCCCCTATGAGCCATTGTGGGGACTGAAGGTCGCCACCTTCCCACAGTTCCTTAAGTCTTCTCCTCCCCTGGGTCCTTCCCAGGCAACCTGAGACTTTGTCACCTTGTTTGTTTTTGCTTCACCCTCTTCATACCCCTTCTGGTTCTGAGACACCAGGTGGGAGGAGATCAGGTCACAGCAGGAGGGGGAGACCCCCTGGCTTCTTCACCAGCCAGACTCATCTCTGCCTCTTGGCCCCTCTCCTCTTGAGCCTCTGATTCTGCCTCTGATTCTGGACTGCTCTCTGCCACAGACTCTTCCTGCTCACTAAACCCTGTTACATTTCACCTTCTGATACCTTCTCCTCCCAGTCTTTTCCCTCTCACCATTCATCATCCTACTACTACCAATCCCCAGTCCTTGAGCCTTCATCTCATGGGAATTCTCCTGGAGGTTCCTCAGCATCCAGCCAGTCCACGACAGTGAACTTCCAAAACATTCAGAACATAATCTGCTTAGTGGTGGGCAATTCACCCCTAGTCTTGTGCTTCTCTGTTGACATTTCCTGAGCACCTGAGAAGCACAATGTAAATGTAGCAAATGAGGAAGGTGATGCTCCATCAGATGAGCAAATCTGTGGTTTGCCGACCTACCACACACCCCACACATTATTAAACCATCTTCAAGTGAGAAAGTAATGCCTTTATTAGATCCATGAAGTTATTGGCCTATATGTGGTAGTTACTATGACATCCCTCAATACTAGTCCCTTCAATTTAAAAATTGCAAATCAAACTGTCACATGGTGTGTTGAACTCTTCAACTTTCATATTCTGAAAATTGAGGGATGCTAAAAAGTTGTAACACAACTTGGGAATGCAAAAGATATTTTGGTTAAATTAATATAACTTTGTTTTGTAAGTAAAATATACATAAAATTGCACAGAAATCATTTAAAATGATTGCCAAGTATTTGTATATTATTATTATTATTATTATTATTATTATTAAGCATCACCTAACATTTTCAGAGGGATGCAGGTGGCGCTGTGGGTTAAACCACAGAGCCTAGGACTTGCCAATCAGAAGGTTAGAAGTTTGAATCCCCGTGACGGGGTGAACTCCCACTGCTCGGTCCCTGCTCCTGCCAACCTAGCAGTTTGAAAGCACGTCAAAGTGCAAGTAGATAAATAGGTACCACTCTGGTGGGAAGGTAAACGGTGTTTCCGTGTGCTGCTCTGGTTCTCCAGAAGCGGCTTAGTCAGGCTGGCCACATGACCCGGAAGCTGTATGCCGGCTCCCTCAGCCAATAAAGAGAGATGAGCGCCGCAACCCCAAAGTCGGCCACGACTGGACCTAATAGTCAGGGGTCCCTTTACCTTTTAACATTTTCAGAAGGTAAAATTAATATTAGTTGGTTTTCCAAAAGCAGTTTATATGTTTCTTCATCAAATTCAGACTTACCAAGCTAAATGCTGTCCAATCACAAAAACAATATTGGATTTGAATTCCTCACACCCAAAACATATTTTAAATACCCCCTCACTGAATAAATTTGCAAAAAATAAATTCCCCCCCCCCCTAAAATGATACGCCCTAATGGACTCTGCCATTTGACAGTACCAGCGGAGAAGAAAACCTGGGATTACAGTAGCGCCATTTACTCATCCTGTCCCCACACCTCCCTCACCAGCACACAGAGGGAGCAGGTGCATGGAAGGGGAAGCAGGACATCACCCACTGGACCAGCCTCAACAGCTATGCACTCAGCGCAATGCCTGAAATGAAAGCCTACATTCGTACAAATGTACGCCTATAACCCTCAGGGTTCCCGATCGCATGGAGAGTCTACCCATCAGCTGCCCCTTCAAATGTTGTGTTGAGTGCACAGAAGTTAGGGGTGAGTGGGCACATTCCTGTTGAGACCGTTCCTTTTCTCCTGCAGAGTACTATATGCATGGAGATCTATATCTAGAGAATCACAGACTTGTAGAGCTGGAAGAGAGACAAGGTCTAAGAATGTTTAGAGTGGCAGGATGGGAAAGGCCTTTATGAGCTCCAACCCAAAGCAGGAACAAATCATAGCCTCCAAAAACACAACTGCACAAGGTTGCTGTGATCTTTTTCCTGTTACAAACCATAAGCTCACCCATTAACCCCATCGCACACATTTCCAGATGGTTACTTGGCTATATTACTAAGCTGGCTGTTTTACGTACCCAGATGAACCAGTTTACAGGATTGTGCACTGGATGATTCACTCTTGACTGAAACCCTCATGATCAGTCTCAGGGGTCCGCTTGTAAAGTTGGAATTATTAACCTATCTGCCAGGGTTGTCAGAACAAGATGATGATAACTTTGGAATTCCTCAAACAACAAAGGTGCTTTGTAAATGCTTTGAATATGGGGTGTGGCCCTCATCTCCGCTTTCAGGTCGAGGGAGCAGGCATTTGTCTGCAGACAGCTTTCTGGGTCATGTGGCCAGCATGACTAAACTGCTTCTGGTGCAATGGGACACCGTGACAGAAGCCAGAGCGCATGGAAATGCCATCTATCTTCCTGCCACAGTGCTACTTATTTTTCTGCTCACGCTGGTCTGCTTTCGAACTGCTAGATATGTAGTCATTAGTTAGCAATGTGGCTCTGTGACCTCAAAGTCTTAAGTTGAAATGTCATCTCGGTCATGAACTTGCAAGGTGACTTTGCTGTCTCTCAACCACTGCACTGGAAACACGGGGGAAATAGCGCTGGCCCACCTCACAAGAGTAAGGATTACTGAGAAAGAAACTTATTTGAACCTTTCAGGTGCATGACAACATAAACAGTAAGTAGCATTAATCTTACCTGGGTCCTTCCTAGGTTATCTTCACAACCCCTCTGTGGATTAGACTGATTGCCCAAGACCAGCCAGTTAGCTTCAAATGTGAATGTAGACCTCCCAGAGGCCAACTCTAATACCCAACTACACTACACACTGCAGTGTAGTGCAGGGGGTTGGACTAGATGACCCTCAGGGTCCCTTCCGACTCTACAGTTCTATTATCCTAGTCTGGCTCAGGGGTGGCATTTGGGTCCACACTGAGGATTGCACACCAGTAGTACGCCTGGCCAAAGTGGCCAACTCACATTTCCTCTCCTATGTGCAGACACTAAGGCAACATCTAACTTTAAAATCGACCTGGTGAACTTGGAAGCTTATACCCCACACCAGAATTTTAGTCCTAATAAAGGGTCATTTTAATCTCATTAAATTAAAATATTCTAATGATCCAACAGTGGCTCAAGAGCCCCTGGGAGGCTGGCAGCCCAGGCCTCCCAGGAAGAACATTCTGGCAAAGGGAAGACCAGCCTGTTCCCAACCATCAACCAGGGGAGAGCAGCTGTGAGGAACTTTGCCTCCCCAGCCCTGTCAGACAGAGCACACAGCTCCACCTGCCCATAGCTCCGGGAATGCAGAGGGAATCCATAGGGAGACATTCTCCAGCCACAAACATCAGCCACATATGTGACACATGTACATGTGGAGGGTTTTTTCTGAGTTATTATAATCTGCTGCAAGCCCCCTTGAGAATCTACTTGTGTTTTTAATCTTAACAGAATCACAGTTTCCTCCAGAAAAATGCTTCCCCCCTTACACATCAGAAGGGCTTGAGAACCTGTGGTTCCTCAGACGTTGCTGGACTCCAACTCTCGTCAGCCAGCAGGGCAAATGACTGGGGTGACAGGAGCATCTGGAGGGCCACAGGTTTCCCCAAGGCAGAACATACAGATCAGCACCTAAACCTTCGTACATTTAACAGGGCCATACTCTTCCTTCTTCCACCACACAGAGAACACTGAATGTGCACCATGCCCTGATGGCGTAAACTGGGCATCTGTTTAACAGGGCATTTAGGAGGAATGCCTGGTTTACACTAGGGTCACACCCAGTGCTATTTTGCAAGAAAAAGAGGTGCCAGAACTCAACCTGAATGCTCCCCTGGTTCTCTTAGAATGGCAATGGCGCCCACCTGAGGGGGCAGGACCTGAGTTCCAGAGAGTTGCAGCTTGAAAAAAGCCCTGCTCACATCCACACTCGGAGCATGGATGACCAGAAAGGCAAAAGCATCTCTTATGCTTAAGTTATAAATAATGTTACACCTTACAGATTTATCAATTAGCATATTTACTCGGAAGTAAGCGGCACCACATAAGTGAGCAAGAGCTGGCTTCTGAAATGAATTTGTCTCCTCCTTTCTCCTTTCTGAAAATGTTTCTGAAATTTCCACGTATTGGGTCTCGTAAAGTAACCTCAAGGAAAAATAACTTCAGTCTCGTCGAAATCAACTACACTCAGAATAGGGCAGACTAGGGCGCTTTGGTTTAGTTGCAAGAAACTAGTAACCTGCACGCCAACTCGAGGGGCTTCAGTCCCCAGCCAGGCTCAATGATTAGAAGACACCCCCCCCCCCCAAAACACACACACACACACACTTTCCACGAGAGCAGACTCTCTTGCCCCGGGTCAAATCTTGGCTTTCCCAGCCCGTGGCGGGTGAGGGGGGAGGCAGCCGGTCTTCTCCTCGTCCTCGCCCCGCAATTCAAACATTTTGCAGCATTGCAGCTGTTTGCTTACCTTGCGCGCCGCACAAAGGCGCCGAAGCCAGAAAAAGGAGAAGCCGGATCCTGCGCAGATTCTCCATCAGTGAGCGGCGCGGAAGCGGCAGGAAGGGTCCCGGGAAGGAGAGCGCAGCAGCCGCAGGCAGGGGCTTCACTCTGGCTCGCTCCCTCCCTGGCCCTCTGTTTGAGTGTGAGTTGACTTTCTTGCTCCTACCTCGGCTAAAGTCCTCCTGGCCACTCAGGGCGGGTCGAGAAGGAAGGAGCCGGCGAGGATTACCCGCTACAAAGTAACTGTGTGAAGAGTTAATTTGCCGCCTTCCTGCCTTCCTTTCAATTATCCCGCTTGCAGACGTTTAAGGCGAAACATAGCCTGGAGGCGGGGCCTTTTAAAAGTCCTCTGCTGGATCCCGGGGTGGTCCTTCTCTCCCCCCCCCCCCCGGTTTTCTTCTTATTACAGAGTCTCAGTCTCTCTCTCTCTCTCTCTCTCTCTCTCTCTCTCTCTCTCTCTCTCAAGCAAAATCCCACATAAACAAAAAAGTGGGATGCCGGAAAAAGTCAAGGCCGCTTCCCAGCCGCTCAGTGGAAAGTTTAAAAGTCTCCGTTCTTCCTACAGATTGTCCTGAATGTACATGTCTTAATGGCTGAGAGAAAATCTGGAGCTGAAAAAAGGAGGCAAAGGAAGCGATGCAAAAATTCTCCAATTAAAGGACACTCGCTTAAAGGGTATCTCATTTTTATCTTATCCAAACAAGATGCAGAGTGATCTTTGGTCAAAAGGAGGATCTGGCCGGAGCCTGTCAGCCTCCCTCCGGCTGCGCTGTTTGTGTGGGGATTAGATTAACTGAGGGTCAAATGTTATTTCAATAAGAGCAGATGGTGCTGAGTCCTATTTGAAGAGAGGAGCTGCTTCCCAGGCATGCAGGTTACCCCCACCCCATTCCTCTAAGAGCGCTCTGGGCTTCCCATTTACACAGAACTCTAGTAATCATCCCAGGTGACCAGCAGTCAATGACTTACAAAACTGGACTGTTCTACATCCACATTTAATCTTCAACCAGTGAGCCCCAAAATATTGTAGTTAACTCGTTTAATGGTTTACTTGGAACTCTAAGATGTTATTATTATTATCATCATTACTTATATCTGGATGGTTTGTGAAGGCTCTATGAACTGCCATCTGATCAGACCAATGCCCCTCTCGTCCAGCTGTGGGCTGATTCCAAGCAATGCCTGGAGGGGACCATCTGCCTCTGCTGGTCCATGGACAATGCAATTAATATGGGTGCTGTTAACAACTGATAATTGCCTTCTATTGTTTCCCCCCTATTGTTATTTCATTACATTTTTTGTAAAATGACACCTTGCGCAAGGTGCCCCCAAATAGATCTTCACAAGTATGGATCTTCTCAATATTGCGCCGCCTCAGCTTGGTGCCTTCTAAATCTGGCACTGCTTTACCACATTGCACAGCGCAGAGAGTTGCCTGGTACAGGAAATCTAGTTCCAAAGGTTAAAGCAGGGGTCAGCAACCTTTTTCAGCCAAGGGCCGGTCCACCGTCCCTCAGACCATGTGGTGGGCCAGACTATATTTGGGGGGGGGGGGATGAACAAATTCCTATGCCCCACAAATAACCCAGAGATGCATTTTAAATAAAAGCACACATTCTACTCATGTAAAAACACCAGGCAGGCCCCACAAATAACCCAGAGATGTATTTTAAATAAAAGAACACATTCTACTCATGTAAAAACATGCTGATTCCCAGACCGTCGGTGGGCCAGATTTAGAAGGCAATTGGGCCGCATCTGGCCCACAGGCCTTAGGTTGCCTACCCCTGGTTAAAGGGTTGTTTAGTGGAGGCAGAAAGGAAATACAGAGATACCCGCTTGGTAGCAGTAGTGAGGACCAAGAAGGAGGTGCTGAGCTAGCTGTTTCACTTGTCTGCCCTCCTTCTTCTCATGGTGTAGGCTGCAGCCCACCCGCCCCCCACCCCTGTTACCCTGGACACTGCCTTTTTGAGCAGCTTGGATGATGCACACATGCACTGGCATATCTGCATACACATTTACATTTTTCCTCAATGCCAGGTTCCTGAGGCTCAAGGAGCAGAGCTTGAAAACTCAAGGGCAGTGCCAGACAAAACGAATGGAGCCAGTCATCTCTTGACGACTTGCTGTCTTCAGAACAGGATTCTTGCCCTCCTTCTCACAAGTTTTCAAAATATATTTATTAGACCTTATTGGCATCTGTCTCAATTTCCTCTAAGAGAAAAGGCAAGTGAGACTGGAACAATATGACGAGAAAAGGGAAGGAGGCTAACTTTTAGGATAGTCTGCAAATGAGACTTCTGAAAATAGTCCTCTGCGCATCCTGAAATTTAACGCCTTGCCCTGGAAATCCTGAGAAGGAAGCCAAGCCTCTGACAAGCAAGCAAGCCAAGCCTCCAGTCCAAGCAAACCCAAGTCTTGGGAGTTCGTTTGTCTGGTGCCACACTTCACAAATAAAAATAGTACAAAAGTGAGTATTTGGGGTTTTTTAAACTAAGGAGCAAAACAAATATGCTCCTTTCCATCTCAACCCAAATCTTCACAGAGCATCTGTACTCCAGGCGGCTGCTGGTTTTATCTGAAGCCAAACTATTTGGAGGTAAAATTGAACTGTCGCAAAGCAAAACTAAAACAAACCTGCAGTCAGGATGGTGACATAATGGAAATTCGTTCCCTGTTGCCTTTACTCTGTTTGCTTCCAATATTAGCACCTTTGCTTCATGTGCAACTTAGAGTATGTGCTATATATTGCAATGTTTGCATGAAAGCTCTCTTCATAAGGAGCTTCTAATAACCTTTTGCATGTGTTGTGAAAGAAAATGTTTTGAAATTATTTTACTGATTACTACTGCATGTAGCGCACAGTTTTAGAGCTTAAGCCTTCTTTTGCAGGTCTCAAAAATGAAGTGTAAAACCTTGGGGCGATGTGCCAGAACGCAAAGTCAGACAGTTCTGCTTGGTTTGGTTCTTCTGCTAAGCCACCAAGCATAGCCAGGCTCTGACCTCTGATCTGCAGGTGGCATCCCGGCCTCTTCCAGCTGTCCCTAGGCTCCAACCCACAGCCCACCATTTGCCGGCAACCACCTCCTGTTACCCAGATGCCTTCACTTTGAGTACCAGGGTCTGATGCTATTGAGATTTGACAACCATAAAGGGAGACTACACTTTTTCAAGCATATGATTAAAACCATTTTTCCTTCCATCCACATTTGATTGGCTGATTTATCTCATAACTGGCAGCTTATACACTACAGGAAATATGGAGTGCAATTGTTTGAGGTGGGAGTCAGGCGTCATTTCCAGTAAGTATCTGTGTAAGGAATTTGCAGTGAATAATTTCCCAGATAAACCTACCACCGGGGAGCTGGTAGCCTCATACTTCTGGTCACTGATCACTTTTGTTTATATTTAGTCTTATTCCATTCTGGTTCCAGGCACCTGAGTGCTAACAATAAAAATAAGATTGCTCTGGGTAGAACTAAAAAATATACGGTAATAAAATCCAGTGCAGGACTTATCTACAGGGGACTGGCCTGAGACAGTACAGTGGTACCTCGGGTTACAAACGCTTCGTAACCCGAGGTACCACTGTAATCCGCAAATGATTGCAACTTCTACCCTTCTTATTTTTCAGCAAACACACTGGTTTCCCATTTGTACAGGTCCAGTTCAGCTAATACAGGGACATACAGGCAGCCAACGGGATGCAGGTGGCGCTGTGGTCTAAACCACCGAGCCTCTCGGACTTGCAGACTATAAGGTTGCCAGTTCAAATGTGTGTGACAGGGTGAGCTCCTGTTGCTCTGTCCCAGGTCCTGCCAACCTAGCAGTTCAAAAGCACAAAGTGCAAGTAGATAAACAGGTAACACTGTGGTGGGAAGGTAGATGGCGTTTCCGTGCGCTCTGGCTTCCTTCACAGTGTTCCGCTGCACCAGAAGCGGTTTAGTTGTGCTGGCCACATGACCCAGAAAGCTGTCTGCAGACAAACGCCGGCTCCCTTGGCCTGAAAGCGAGATGAGCACCGCACCCCATAGTCAAGTTTGACTGGACTTAACCATCCAGGGGTTCTTTATTTTTTACATATATAGGCAGCCAGGAAATATTCTCATTAGGTTGATAAATCTACTATACTGATTGATATTTTTATAATCAATTTTATTAAAAGTTTTAGAATACAATAAAAGTAAAACAGGTGGGGGGGAAAGGAAGAGCATAAAAAGAAAAGAAAATGAGAAATAAGATGAAGAAAAGGAAGGAAGGAAGGAAGGAAGGAAGGAAGGAAGGAAGGAAGGAAGGAAGGAATAATTGGAGGAAATACAAAGCCCTCTCTCTATCTTTACTCTTAGTCCACACAAAGGGAGACAAGCCATCCCAGCTCTCACCTGGGGGCTTCTCCCTCTTCCCCCAGCCTCCCACCCTGGGAGATCCTCTCTACCCTGCCTCTCACGGAGGGCCTTTCATCTTCCATCCGTCACAGAACATAAATGTAGAAAGAGCAACGAAAAAGAACAAAGTTTGAAAACCATAGAGAAAAAAAGATATAAAGAAAATTTGATTTAAAAATTGATCAACAGAAAAGGAGCTGCTGATTAATTACTGAGTATTTATATTTTTAAAAATAAAAAATATAAATAATTTTTAGTTCAAATCAAAACATCTTGAAAGATGCATTCTCTCTCATCACACAACAGAGAATGCCTCTTCTAAGATGGTGCCTACTGTGATGTGTACATGCATCATCCAAAATAAGTATGTATTTAAATCAGAACTAAGGCTTAATTTGTATGCAAATTGTATGTAGAATTGCAGGGCACTCCAAAGAGGTGGAACTACCAAATCCAAGGCTGTGCCAAGCTGGGTAGAAGGCTGGGAAGAGCGGTATCTCCTCAGCCTCCTGTTTCTGGAAAACTGAGCGTTCATTCTGAGAGTGTGCCAGGGCAATGGGGTAGCTGCCCAATCTCCCTCTATTTAAAGGACATATGGTCCTTGAAATAAGAATAATAATGTCATTTTGTATACACCCACAACTTAATAATCTGCTTTGAAAAGCAGCATTTTTAAAAATAGACTTGAGTTCAATCACCCTATAAATAGGCTTTTAAAATACTTCACATTGAGAAAAGATCTGCTTTTCAGCTGTTACACTATGAATTATTGACACCAGCTTAAAACCTAATATAGCAGTTGGATTTCTTCTGTTAATACATTTCCCATAAGGTTTTTGGAGGAAAAAAGACTTAATAAATGCTGCTGTAAATATATGAAAAGCAGAACAGTCTATAATTGGGAACATGTGAGGAGAGAGGCTTAAATATGTAATTTAGGATATGATAACCTACCATTTAGGGAGGCCTGGCTAGAAGGCCCCGCAGGACCCCCACCACTGGGCTGAAGGGAATCCTTTCAGGGTCCCCCCCCCCCCCTTGTAGCAAACAAATGCTTGGGCCTTCTTTTTCATTCTTCCCCAGCACCAGTGATGCACTGCTATGTTGGGGGCACAGTGGGGCATTAAAAAGACTTGGTGTTCCTCTCAGGGGCAGGAGGCACAGATTTAAAAAAGAATTCTTAATGGAAGTTACAAGTCCTAGTTCGCGCAGCCTGCCTATACTGAGCCAAGTGGAGCTAGTTTGGAAATCAGATTTCCTCTTTTGAAATTGCTAAATTATTTGCCAGAGAAGTTTTCTTGTAGCAAGGAGTTCTGCAGCTCAGCTTTCTCCAAGTTAAATACATATATTCACTCTGGAAGCCCTGTGACTCAGCTCTCCATTTTAAGAGGAATTTGCTGCTCCGGAGCCTCAAAAGAATACAGCTTTTCATTTTATATCTTTCCCTTCCCCCACGTCTCTCAAGCTGTTTTTGCTCCTCTTCTGCCATTTCTTCTCTCTGTCTTCTTTCACACTTAACTTCCACCCTCAAACTTTATTTCATCACTCCTTTTAAATCCATTTCCCCTGCAAAACAACCACTAGTTTCCCTCTCTTATCCTGTTCCTTTTCTCTTCCCACTTTATTATTTTAAGAGATATGAACCATTCATCTCTCTTTCTAATTCCCTTCAGCGCTCCCCCGCCCCCAACATTTCTCTGGCTCTCCTATGGGCAGTTTCAGTTCAACCAAGAAGCAGCGCATGAACATGAGGATGCTGAGCAGGTGGTGGCGCTGAGGCGCTCAGCCCAAAGGGGACCGAGGTCTACTAGTGCTCTTTGGCCCTCCATTTCAGCCAGTCAAGTTGGCTGTTTTGGGGGAAATTGTATCACAACTTTGGCGGGAAGTCTCCTGAGAAATTGTGCTTGTGTTGTAGACCCACACATGCATCTTTCCTCTTCTTCTTCTTCTTCTTCTTCTTCTTCTTCTTCTTCTTCTTCTTTGCTTCCCCTTAAGTCCCTCAGCTCTTCTACCTGAAACCTGGAATTTCTGGCCCACCCCTCACGCCTCCCTCTGCACACACGTCACTTTCCCTCAAGCTGGAAACCATTTCCTTTCCACATAAGCCTCACATCAACAAGGAAATTCTTAATAATCACATTAAACATGTTGCATGTGAGCCTGAATCAGTCTGAAAGCTGGGGTCCAAATGTAGTAAGAAATCATGACACAAATTAACACAGTCTCAGCCTTGAACATGGCTGATGCAGCCCCCCTTCCCCTCAGACCAAGACACAGGGAACCAGTAATCATTCAAATCATTGTTTGGGGTTCCCTCTCCAGCACTGTCTGCAGAGATTAAAGAGGCAAGCACATGCCAGGGTTGCTACATTTTGAAACAATTTAAATTATGCCCTGTGCATTTGCTTTTCAAAGGAGAGGGTGGAGAACCAGGCCTGCTGATCAGGATTGTCATTTCCAGTCACTTCCACAGACGACATTTGGTTCTTATTATCAAAAGATAACCGCATAAGCGGGAGGAGGGGCGTGCAGAAACAAAAAAGACTATCCAAAGTGCCGTAAGAATTCCTCAGACATGCACCATTCTGAAAGCATTTGTTACTGAGGCTTTCGGAGACATGTTATTTTTTATTTTGCATGTCCAAGTAAATTTTATGTCTTGTTTCCTTTGTATTATCAGGATTGACAAAACATTAACGTTTGATTTAGCTGAAAAGAATATATATAAAGAACACCCTGTGTATTTTAATACTTTGGATTGAGAAATGAATTAAATACATACAAATGACATTAAGGATTACCTAACCAAGGAAAAATAACAAAGAATACCAAATTTCTGTGCACTTTTTCTGTACTCTCTCAGAATCACAGCACACACCCAAACCTGGAAATAAGACTAGGCCAGTCTGCATGTCAGCTTGCAAGCCATTTTGGAGTACTGTACATAAGTGAGTGAGTGAATAAATATATGTAAATTAATTTTTGCCTTTTAAATTAATGCATTTACAGTGGTGCCTCGGGTTAAGATCTTAATTCGTTCTGGAGGTCCATTCTTAACCTGAAACTGTTCTTAACCTGAGGTACCAATTTAGCTAACGGGGCCTCCTGCTGCCGCCACGTGATTTCTGTTCTCATCCTGAAGCAAAGTTCTTAACCCGAGGTAATATTTCTGGGTTAGCGGAGTCTGTAACCTGAAGCATATGTAACCTGAAGTGTCTGTAACCCGAGGTACCACTGTATAGGACTGGAGGGTATGGAAGCACTTTTACAGTCAATATCGCATTAATTCACACAACACAACTTTACCATAGATACATAAATATCAAATAGAAGACTGCATTCTGTCAGAGGTACTTGCTTGTTACACATATACAATGATGGTATGGTAATTTTAGACTCTGAACTTAATGGTCTTATGGTATTATCCATTATCCAAGTTCAAAATGTGTTCATCCAATGCTGCTGTGCTATGGGACCTTCCTGCTCATTCTGTCTTGTCCTCCTGCTCCTGGGGCTCAGGCAGGGAGAACCCCAATGTATTTAATCAAGACTAGTGCAAATGTGGGACAGAGAGACATGAGGATGACCGGGGGGACGGGGAACGGGGACGGCTTAACACAGTAGGCTGTCTTTATTGCAATACATATACCCACCTATAAATGTAAGACTTCTAATCCCGCTCCCTTCAGCCTTAGGACTGCATTTCCTCTCTGCATTTGGGAATGGGAACTAAGGAAGTCAGACCCTTCTTAAACTCCACGGCCTGAACAAGGAAATATGCCCAAGAGTTTTAGGAGTATTCACATGTCCCCCAGGTGCAAGGCTTATAAGTGACCAGAAGAAGACGAAGGTAGAGTACCCAGCACAATGGATCCAGGAAGGAAAGTTGCTAAATGTGCAACCATCTCTGAAAAAGATCCAAATAATGCAATCTGCTGAGAGTTTCTTTATGTCTATTAAAAACAATAAGGAGTCTTGCAACACCTTAAAAACTATTTTATTACGGAATAAGTGGACGAACTCCACTTCATCAGAGGCATGAATAATATACATTAGTTGGCAAGTCTGTTGTAAAAGAGACAGATTTCAGGCAGCGTGGAAGTGTGGAAAACCATATGGTATCCTTCACAAAGGCTTTTGAAACACTGCTGCAAAAATGACTCCAGGCAAGGAGGGAGCATGTTGCAATTACAGCATCCTCACCATATGTTTTGTTAGTCAGGATATGGGTTGAAAAGCATGGCAACAAGAAGCTACGATAATATGCTTGGGAGATGCATGCTGCTTTGGAGCACTAGTTTAAGATTATTCAGGGAGAACTTAAATTCCTCTTCCCTTTAAATAATATGCCAATATGATATAAATCCAGATACACATGTTATAAACTAAACAGTGGCGTAGCGTGGGCTGTCAGCACCCGGGGCAAGGCAAGTAATTTGTGCCCCCTAACCCGTGGATTTGTGCCCCCTAACCCGTGGATTTGCGCCCCCTAACCCTAACCCCCAGATGTTGCGCCCGGTGCGGCCGGCCCCCCCTGCACCCCCCACGCTACGCCACTGAAACTAAACACAATAGCATAACTATGGAGCTAAAGGTGAGATTATAGAAAAACAACCCTGACCTGCTTCAAGGAGGCTGGCTGCTTCTTATTGAGGAAGGCAACTCAGACGTCTGGTGGGAGCCCACAAGACTGAACGCTTCTTTCTATAAACTATTCTCCCCATGCAGAGAACACGATATCAGGGGAAAGGTGCTTGTCTGCTGACAGACTACTTTTCTATGTGCAGGGATTTATTTATTTTTATTATGAAGGAACATTCAGTCATGTGAGACCCTAGTTGGTGTCTGAAGTGGTACAGCTCAGTCACAGGTTTGCCGCCTAAACAAGGACTTGGCACAAGAAGCTGAGTTATTGGGTGACGTCTTTCCTCTCTGCCATGTGCACAGCCCTGTATGGAAAAGAAAAATAGGGGGGGGGGGAGGCCTGCATCTGGTTCAGCCTCCACACAACCCTTCTTTTTATTTTCCAGGCAGAGCCTTATTAAGCATGTGTAATAAATCCCTGTGACTGCCATTCATGTTAACTGTTTTTAATACAGAATTTTAAATGACTGTCACCCGCCCTGGGTCCTTGGGATGAAAGGTGGATAAAAGTTTAAATAAATAAATATTACCTCTTGCTGAAAGAGAAAGAACTAAGTTTTGTGGATGTATTTGTGCTGCATCCCTATCCCAGATGATCATCTTTTTTTAAACGGAGTTTTACATCTCTTAATCCATCTCTTAATCCCTTTCTACTAGTGATGCCATTCCCTTAATAAGCATTGGTTCTTGCATCTACGCTATGTTGGGTTTTTACCCCTCATTAAGTTCTAGGAAGCTTAAGCAGGGAACATCTACAATCCACTACACCATACAATAGGATAGCAATATTTTCAACACAAGGCAGCACAAGGTACAGTTCTAGAAACATAAAAACGTATTGATGGCAAATACCTCCAAACGGAGCTGGTTGCAAAGATCTCCGAAGAAAACCTTGGACATTTTGAGAAGGGTAATGGAATACTCTGCACTGGTTCCTCAGTTCCAAATTTCTTAAACCTACCCCGGTAGATCACTATCCCTGTTTTGTCTTTCAGGTGGGTTTTGACAAAATTGGTTTTTTAAAACATCGCTACAATTTTAATTCCTTTCCTTCCCCTGGTTCCCTAGAAGTTAAATCTCGGAAAGTAGGAGAGAGGTGCATATGTAAACTGACAGGGCACTACATCAGGAAGCTGTCTGGAAATATTTGCCCCTGGTTATAATTTGTAGTCAATAGAATTTGACCAGTTGCTTCCTAAAAGCCATGGAATTTTCAAGGTTATGTTAATATGGGAAGAACTCAGCCGGCCAGAACATTCTTAAAGGACTGAGCCGAAAAGCCTTAGAGGCCCTCCCTGTGCTGAGGCTGGAAGGATTCTTATCTACATCATCAAGAGAAATATTGGCTTGTCTGCTCTTCCTAGCTTCCAGCTACTATGAACTGCATTGCAAACAGTGGTCTGAACTGACTGCTTTTAATGAAAGGGCAGGTGCCGTGCTGTTTTTATTGTAATTATTTGTATGTTTTCAACTTACAGTGGTACCTCAGGTTACATACTCCGCTAACCCAGAAATAGTGCTTCAGGTTAAGAACTTTGCTTCAGGATGAGAACAGAAATCGTGCTCCGGCAGCGCAGTGGCAGCAGGAGGCCCCATTAGCTAAAGTGGTGCTTCAGGTTAAGAACAGTTTCAGGTTAAGAACGGACCTCTGAAACGAATTAAGTACTTATATGTATATACAGTAGTTTTTATTCTATCAATGTTTAATTGTTTTTTAATTGTTGTTTCTTCTATGTTTTTGCAATGTTTTTTATTATCTATAAGCCACCTTGAGTCCAACATGGGAAAAAGGTGGGGTAGAAATAAATACATTAACAACAAACAGCTGCAGCTTTGCATATATCAACATTAAAAGCACTGTTAGAAAGGGGGCAGAAATTCTCCAGTATATTTTTCTGCTGTTTTTCTCTTCACCCTCCAACTCTTCATTACAGTTTTAAACTCATATCTGAGATAAAGCGATGCTATTTACATACATCAAAATTGTATGTTGAATGGAACGAGAATTGAGAATAGCACAGTTATTTCCACTGTGTATGTTGTGTGCATTTGAACTCTGTGAGCCCAAAGTACCCACCTATGATGGAGGCTTCCTGCTACATCTCTGCATGACTCCCTGCTCCAACCTTTCTCTCCTCCACCTCAGTTAATCCCTGCTGGGAGCAGGTAATTCTGCCCCTTTTCTGCATTGGTTGCAGAAATGTAGTAGAATTACTTGCTCTCTCCTAGGAGCCTGCTCTGGGCTCCCCCCCCCCCAGGTATTAAGAGTATACTTCAGTTTTAATCTAGGAGAAAAACCTCTCTGTTATCAGAAGTTTGGAATGAGGAGAATAGTTGGACTGCAACATAGGTTTGGAAAATATGTGAAACTGTTGGAGTGGAAACATTTAGTTCAGCAAAACCACAGACACCCTCTTTATATACATTAACAGTTAGTTTTAGCATCAACTGCAGAAATAAAAAATGGCTGAATTGATATATTCTGGTCCCAATCCAGCAAATTAGATCCATCCACTTAACTGATGTCATGCACTGCAATTATATCTGGTTCTCACTGAATTCTGAATGCAGCAAAGTTTAACTAGAATGGAGCCACTGCATTAGTTCCTTGGACTTCTCATACAAAAAAATAGCAACATCGTTCTCCCATCAGTGGGGATAATCAGGATTTAATCTGATGGGATACCTGACAGCAGAGCATATTCAAATCATTAGAGTGGCTCCATTTCAGGGATAAATAGCACCTCCTAGACACAACATCATAATCCTGTTTTTCTAAGCCCCAATTCTTCTGAATCCAAGCAGTTTATGGAAACCAAACAGTATTTCATTAAACTTGCCAAGAATGAGAGCACCGTTTGGGATTGCAAACTATGTTACGTCAGTGCTAATGCATTAAATGATTTTACCATTTACTTTAAAAATGTGAATGCTATATGATGACTAGGTTTCACTGACTGGAAGCTGGCGGCAGACAATACAGTTGTCTACTTCTAGGCAGGCACTGAATAAAGTTTTAGTTTGCCTCTCTTTATATTATATTGTCTCTATTAATTTGCTTTTAGCCTGCTGCTGCTTTGTATTCTTTATCTAATTTGTGTCATCTGTACTGAAATGGTAAGCCATTGTGAGTATTTTTGGTAAAGAAAAGAAGAAGTAGAAATTGGACTGCAGAAATAAATTAGCAAAGGACTGATGGTAGCATGTGGATTTCTTTGCCTATATTCCATTTCTGGTCACAGAGTTGACAGGTGTTATGGTGCTATGGAAACTCTGCAGGAGCAAGACTATGATGCTCATTTTTAGCTCCTCCGAGAGCACTTTGTCCTATAAGGTGATCCTAAAATGTTACAGAGAAATGAACTCCTGATCTGCTCTTCCACAGTGAGTTAGAATTAGGCAGAAGTGACCCTCTCTCAGCTCTGCTGGTGGTGATGGAGGGGCTTCGGCACCCTGGGCTTCCCCACTGCCTCTATTGCCACTGGCAATGCTAGCCAATGATCCAATGATAAAGATAGATCACTCATGTGAGGTAATCAATCAATTACTTAATTGGCTGGATCCCTAGTTCTAAAACATGGGGCTAAAGATACTCTCTAGCAAGAGAGAGACCATATCAGTTAAAAATCACAGAATCATGGGACTGTTACCGACTGTTTAAATATCATTCTCTAGCCACTTACAGTGCTTCCCGTCTCTTCCCCTCTTGCAATGAACAGACCACACCATTTAGAAAGTTAAAATGCCTTACTTACAAACTCAAAAGGCCAGATTCATATGTTATACCATGTAGAAGCAAGAAGAACACAGGTAGATATTTGGGGATTCAAAAGATAGTGAAAAGGCTACATTACTAATTATTACATTTCTACCACATAAAGAGGTTATCCCCACCCCCAAAAATGAACCCAGAATGTGAAGCAGCACATGTATGTGTCTGTATGTCACTATGCTTTCTGTGATTTCAACTCCTGTGCTAGAACTCATTGGATTAGGCTTTAAATTGTATTTATGGAGAGACAGTCATCCTATATGGTCAAACTCTCAATGTATGGAAAGTATACAACCAGTATGGCTTAACCTGTACTTACTTACCACCATTCCTTTTAGTGCCCTGGCAAGCAAATCACAGAAAGGGATCTTCTTTGGGCCAGATTTAACAATGATACAGTCCCATCCCCATGCTTCCCAAGATAACTGGGAATGTGATGGTGGTGGGGAAGGTAGGGAGGCAGAAGTGCTTAGTCTCCCTTGCTTCTCTGGAAATGATGCTTTGGCTGCTTTTTTTTGTAGAAAATGGGTGAGTGAGGGAAAGGCTACAGTTCCACCCAGCCCATCGTTTCCTTGAGTCTCCACTGCAAATCTCCCTGGCTTCTGTCCCATATTAGTATTACAAGGAAAACATGATGTTGGGAAACTTATTTCCCTCAAAACTTCTCTTTTGGCCCTGTGTTCATGCATAGAGCAAGGGTGGGGAATCTCTAGCCCCCAGGCCAAATGTGGCCCTCAGCACCCTTCCCAGGCCACACTACCTGCTCTGCAGGTCACATCCTTCACCAGACCAGACTCCAGGCTCTTCTCAAGTACCTCTTTCTGGCAGGAATATGCTCCTGAACTCAGATAATAATGCCTCTTTCTTGCCTGGATGGCGGAGAAAGGTGTGTGGAAACTTCTGGCTTTTATGTTTCTGGAATGTGGCCTACGATGGAAAAGTAAGCCACATCTGTTGCGCCGCCTGCTTTTGGCTGTAACCCTGTTCTCTCAAAGTTGCCTATTAGGAAACGTGGCCAAGCTGAAAAAGGTCCCCCCCCCCCCAGCTGATTAAAACATGTTTAATCCTCTTTTGCATTTCTGTATCCCAGAAGAATGGGGTAATCAAATTAGACCTTGCTTTGTTACTAAAACAGAGCTGCTTGTAAGCATTCTTTTCCTGTCCAAACACAGATAAAGCTAGGAAAAAAGGGGAGTGAATCAGCCCAGAATCTTGTGATATGCCATTTTTTAAAGGGTTACAAACTGACAGTGTAAGACTGCTTATTTTCTTGTGGTTTTTTATATGGAAGGATTTTTGCGGTGCCTTTTGTGAAAAGGCTGGATTACTAATAAGGCTCAGGAAATAGATTTCTCAAGCCTATTACTCACTTGCATTATTTCATGCTACACTGTGTAGTGTTGTCTAGATGACAATGTGCAGATCCTACACTTAAGAGTGGTTGACTTTTTTTTCTTTTTTCTTTAACAGAGCTTTCAAGCCATGATGTTTCAAACCTCTAGATTTTGTGTGGTTACTTATTATATATATATATGTGCCTCTGGGGTCTATGGGGTATTAAGGGAGGGGTAGGAGTCGTCCCTGGAGTAGTCCTCCCTGCAAAAGACCCTGATGCTGGGAAAGATTGAGGGCACAAGGAGAAGGAGACGACAGAGGACGAGATGGTTGGACAGTGTTCTCGAAGCTACCAGCATGAGTCTGACCAAACTGAGGGAGGCAGTGGAAGACAGGAGTGCCTGGCATGCTCTGGTACACGGGGTCACGAAGAGTCAGACACGACTAAATGACTAAACAACAACAACAGTAGTCCTGGTGGGGGACACGTGCTGTTCCTTCTGGGATAGTTTGTCCACCTTTGGTCCCCACCCTGCAGTCGGCTCTCACCTGTGGCTCCTAGAAGTTGTCAGCATGCGACAGCGGTCACAGCCCACAAATGGCTTTGGCTGGCCAAGTAAACCAGGTGAGTGTAGCCGATGGGTCTCAAACCCTCGGTGAGTTAGGGACTTCCCCTGCATGTGAAGACACCTCCAGAGGATTGAACAGATGGGACCAATAGTGGATCCAATAGTCAAGAAGGCAGTTTCTGCATGTGCTGTAGAGGGAAGTGAGAGGCAGATGGCACTCATCCACCTGGGAAGGTAGCGCATCTAGAAGGAAAACTATCATCCTAAATCTCTGCTGCCTTGAGGAATATCTTCAGGAGAAGAAAAGGCTAAGGATTAAACTCTACACAAACCTGGAGTTGAGTCCTCTAGATGGTTGGATGGTGCCTTGTCTGCCTCCTTCCGGCAACTCCTGCAGCCCAGCTGGTGCCAAACGTCTTGCTCAGCTTTCCTTTGGACCACTTCAGTGAGGCCATGAGGTCTTGTTGTCTGGACAGCCCAGGACTTCCTTACACACTGCCCAGACTTGCGCCCCAGGGAGGGCACTTCAGTGCTGCTAACACAACAGCTTGAGTTCACCCCCAGAGGCACACCCCACTGTCTCTCAAGACTGACAGATGCCAACAATGTGTGCCACTCCATTAGGAAAGCATGGATTTCAGCTTCTGGCATTTTCCAGTGCTTCCAAAGTTGGGGTAGACAATCTGTGGCTCTCCTGTTGTTGTTGTTGTATGTCCACTTCCCAGAAGTCCCAGCCAGCCCAATGGTCAGGGATGATGGGAGTTGTAGCCCAATGACAATCTGGAGAGGCAAAGGTTTCACACCCCTGTTCCAAACAACTGTATCTCCCTCTCAATGCATGGAGGAGACATCAATGACTGAAAGAAGAATGGACTTCTGTAAAAATTAACGGCAAGTAGTTTATCTTGCTTCCTTTTCAAAGTGTTAATACAAAAGGAGGATTCTGAACTGAGTCACTAATCTTATTTTCTCTTGGTAAATGAGGCTCCTAAGCATGAAAGGGATGTGAAATAGTGAGGCTTATACATCTGTCACTGATTCCAACTTCATCTCTTTAGTTATAGAAGAAAAAGAGATGGTTGTATCTACCAGCTGCTGACTTCAGATCTGAAATAAAATCATAGGTGATTACGGAAATTTTCCAGTGAACAGCATAAGGTAAGTCACAATGCTGAGGCACTGATAAAAAAAAAATCTTTTTTTTTTAAATGGCCAATTGGGCTCAGTAGTGTAACACATACCTCACATGCAAAATATGCCAGGTTTGATTCCAAGCAACTCCAGTTCAAAGGATTATTTTGGGTAGCAGAGCTAGGAAAGACCTTGGGAGAACTGCAGCCAATGGCATCACCCAGTATAAGGCAGAGTCAGAAGTTCTATATTTCAGGTGATTCTACTTTTTAATTTACCACTTGTAGTTCAGGAGTAGAGAGTATTTTCTATTTGTGAAAATATACTCAAATAGGTGCTCTAGCTTTTGAAAGAAGCCAAATATGCATACAATTGTGCCACAAATTATAGAATAAGTGTATGTTTTAATTCTGGAACCAGTTTTTTTAATTGAAAGGAAACCTACTAACATACATGAAGAAATACCAACTATTTACTAAAAAGTAGAGCCTGAAACTCTTAATTTCAGGGCTGTGGGTTCAAGCCCCACATTGGGCAAGATTCCTGCAATGCAGGGGGTTGGACTAGATGACCCTCATGGTCCCATCCTGCTCTGCCATTCTGATTCTATGTATAACAGGAAAACTATTGTTTGATAGGGAAGGAGAAAAAGGATGAAAATGTTTTTGCTTTTGAATAAATGAATTTGGTAGGCTTAATACCATATATTTAAATGAAAAACTTTTGTGATGTGAGGTTATTGTACATTTGCTCTGACTTCTGTTGCGAGTGAGAAGTTCAGGATTGCCACACTTGCCTGTGCTTGATTTTGTTGAGAAAATCACTTATGGTATTTTGTAATCTGAATTTATTTACAAATATACAAGTTGAGTTTTGATAGAGGCACTCAGTTCAAAAACTCCCTACAGAAAGCTCTACTACCTCATATTTGATCCCCAGAGAGAGCCAGACACCCCCACAAAATTGCTGCTACCTTAGACTCCAAAACTCAACTTTCTATTTTTGTCCTCCTAACTCAAGCTTCTCTTTGTTCCTTTTCCACAGCAGATTAATAAATGCATTATTTTTTTGTTTTTGTTTTGTAGAGTGAAGACACCAGTAACATTATCTAAGTATCGTACCCTACAAAGTGTATGATGCCGCCACGGGACATTGTCATTGTAAATTGCTTATATATTCTGTTGATAACATACCTGCTCCTTTTTGCTATCTTTGTTTGCCTGTTTGTTCTTATCTATGCATCCAACCTCCTCTTTGGCAGCAAGAACACTGACTGAAGACCCGCAAAATACAAATGCAAGCCAAAATTTAATGAGTCATATTTACTGACTTCCTTCCCACAGCATTGAAATGTATCTCTGAATCTTGTACAACATCATCATATAGCTTTGAGAGACTATGACTTGGTGTACTCATGGAGCAAAATGGGGTAATAAAGATGACAATACTATTGCATACTAAAGGTAGGAAATGTCATTTTTCAATGTTTCCCCACATTAAAAGCTCCCTGCAAACAAAACTTTTCACTTCTCAAGAGACAAGTTCTAAGCAAGCCACCCCCTGCCATGTCAGTTTCCTGGTTTCAGGGAGATGTTAGGGTTCTTTGGTGGTTTTTTGTGTAGAGGAGCAGCATTCAAAACTTTGATTCCCACTCCACCTGCCGTCTGAAGTGGTGCAGGACACTCCAAGAAAAATGCCCCTCTGTTCCTCTGTATTTGTAGACCAGGCATGTCCACTTACTGCTCTGCTGGTGCAGATGAGGGAGACGCTCTTTACTAGCTACCCTGTCTCATTCCCCCAAATGGTATTCAAGCTGGGGGTAAGCTTATCAAGCAATTTTTGGATTTAGTAGAGGAACTGTTGATAGGAAAAAATAAAGAAATAACTCTGACATGCAAGTATGTCTTTTGGATGTGTGGCCATGGGTAAATTCTTCCCAAATTTATGGGACAGAGACATGTATAAAAGATGCAAGACTAGTGAAGACTGAATTGGGATTTCTGAGTAACTGCCAAAGTTCTCCCACTGATGGTTAAAATCACAATTCTCCGTGCTCCTCAGAATTCATTCATTTATTTTTAAATTCTACAAAATAACTCAAAAGTAAAAATGGTTCAAGAAGACACAAAAAGACCTTCAACCCAACTAACAAGGGGGCTTCCCCAAGACATATATAAAATAGTATCTAAGTCAAACTCAGAGTAGATCCATTGATATCAGCGGATCTACTCTGAGCATGACAGAGTTCGATAACTTTCTAGAAAGCTTATGGATGTTTTCTCCTGGGAGAAAATTCCATGTGAAAGTCTGAAAAGAGACCATGAAGACAAATTTTGGACAAACATTTCCTAGTTGAGATGAATATTCTGGATAACATCCAATGTCAAGTGAGCTGACTTCTTCTTCTTCTTCTTCTTCTTCTTCTTCTTCTTCTTCTTCCTCTTCCTCTTCCTCTTCCTCCTGCTCCTCTTCCTTTCCAACCCTGATGGACCCCTCTGTCCACATCTGCTCCAGAAGATCACCAAATCTCTAAAGCAGTTTTTTGGGTTATTGGGGATGGGGGCAGTAGGGAATGGGGAAATCTGTTGCACCAACTATGTGTGTCCTACTAGTGGAGTTTTCTGGTCATTCAATGAATCTTTATGCACAGGGTTGGATGTCACAAATGAGATGGGAATGCCTTTGTTGAAGTTCTCCTCCATAACATATAATATTGCTTATCTATTCCTGCCAGTGGCAACCAATGATTTGGAATGGAGGTGGAGAAATGCACAGGGGATGGTGTTATTATATGGGGTAAGTGATACCATATGATACAGTGCAGAACGCAACATAGGAATGCTGTTTTTCATACTATCCGTCTCCTGCAACATATATTTCTGTCAGTAGTTTCATTGTAAAAACAGTCTGTTATCTAGAAACATTCTTATATGGATGTGTTTGTGCACTGAACAATTGTTAAGCAATCCATTTAATTTACTGTTTCCCAAAATTTTGCTCAATTTGTATTTGCTTTTATGAATTGGGCAGCGTTAGATTATTCTGCTGAAACTGACACTGGAATCATTCGATGAATGGTGGGGCTACAAAATTCTCCTATAAATTCTTCTAGAAGCATTATAGCAGTATCAACAACTTTTACTAAGAACTGCAAATGTTCTATTATATTGTCTTCACTGTACATTTTTTATTTCTGCATTAATATTTCCTTTTGGAATCCCCCATCCTCTTGCTCATTATAAAGGCTTAGTTTCATAATATCCATATGTCAGGTAAAAAACATATTAATGTGGTTTTCTTTATTACAGTTTTGAAGTTGAAGCAAATACTTCTGCAAACCTTTTGGATATATCCAACTCGATAATATTGATCCAAACATCACCGGCTAGTGGTGTTAAATTGTGTGTAATACTGGCCAGAAGGAAAATTTGAATACACCTCTTCATCAATATATGCTTGCCTGGAAATAAATATATTCAATTAATAAAAGTTCTCATAAAAATGTAAAGTTCATTCTTCATGTGTGCTGCTTACGCTTCAGATAACTGCTATGCAAAGTAAAGTAGTCACCAAAAGCATCAATAGTATCATAGAACGACAACAGGTAATTGTTATTAAGTCTGACATTTTGTAAAAACTTAGCATGCTTATTTTTAAAGATTATGACAGATCACTGACTGTAGAAAATAGCAAGTTCTCTGTGGAATTTCAGTAGGATGAGCATTTTGGACCAAGTGCAACCAGTTTGATCAAAACAGAATAACTCTGCCATACTCTTTAAGATGTCTTGCACAGAGTCAGATCATGGGTCCATCGACCTCAGTGGTGTCTAAAACGACTGGCAGTCCCTCTCCAGGAGACCTACCCAACCCTACCTGGAGATGTTTGGGACTGAACCTAGGACCGTCTACAGGCAGACCTTTCCCCAGAAGGGGGAGTCTCCAGATCAGGGTTTTAAACTGGAAAGACTAGAAACCTGAGCCTAAAGAACAACGAGCAGAAGACACTACTCTATTGATCAGCTAAAAACAAAAACCAGGCTCCTAGCCTTTATACCAGGCCTGACCAATGCCTGCTATTTTCTGGTGAGACTGAAGATGGTCATATGTATAGATGATAGCTTACCAGACTAGGCACATGAGGTACGTGGTATAGACACTTCTTACCTTGTCTTCTGTTCCTGGGAGAGCTGTGCATTAAGATTATCTAATGTTCTCCGAAGCTCTCGATTCTGACGCTGCTGATGCCGTTCGAAAAGCACTTCTGCCCTAGCTTCCTGAATACGCTTTCTGTCCCACTCCGCATTTCTTTGACGTTCTTCTTCTTCCAACCTCTATGTCAAAAAGGAAATGCTTGTTATTTGTTCATAAAAGGTAAAGGTAAAGGGACCATTAGGTCCAGTCATGGCCGACTCTGGGGTTGCGGCACTCATCTCGCTTTACTGGCCGAGGGAGCCGGCGTACAGCTTCCGGGTCATGTGGCCAGCATGACTAAGTGTCGCTTCTGGCGAACCAGAGCAGCGCATGGAAACGCCGTTTACCTTCCCGCCGGAGCAGTACCTATTTATCTACTTGCACTTTGACGTGCTTTCAAACTGCTAGGTGGGCAGGAGCAGGGACTGAGCAACGGGAGCTCACCCCGTCGCAGGGATTCGAACCGCCGACCTTCTGATTGGCAAGTTCTAGGCTCTGTGGTTTAACCCACAGCGCCACCCGCGTCCCTATTTCTTCATAGCCAGCAACAATAGCTATTTCTTCATAGCCAGCAACAATTCACAAACACCCCAATCCTAACTAGGGCAATCCTCATACAATCAATATGATGTACGTGTGCATGTATGTATGTGTGCAAATGGTGCTGTGCATGCCTTCTGTGTTTAAACAGACCAGGTGGCAGGGTTGGGATAACTAAGACAGTGGCACTGTGGATTTCAGGCCCACAGCTCAGAACTCTGATCAAACTGCTTCCTCAGTCCTCATTGTAGGCAGGAAGTCTACCCACCCACCTAATAATGTGCTGGTCCCACGGTCTTAATTATGCTGGATCTGATGCAGATCGGGGCCACTGCTGGTGAGTTTCCATGACTGAAATCTGCATATAGTTAGGCTGAGAGTTGCAAGTTGCCTGCCTCTGGCATAAAGGCACAATTATACAGAGCCCAGAATATGGAAATACATTTAGAGAAATCCATGCAACTGACATTACCAGCTTTACATAAAATATTTGCCAAGTAGCATATGTCTCCACATAAACATATGAACCCCAATATACTTAATTATTTCTTCTGTAATTATCAAGGAGTAGACATACTGCATGTTTGGTGGGAATGTGCAATGAAATAGGAGTTTTAGTTACAGTTAAGGACAAATGTTAAAAAGTCAACTCTATTAGTTCCTGTAATTATTATCTTAGGATATTTGGAAGAGGTAGGATCAGTACAGTAACAGGAAAGAGAACTGTTATTTATAAATAGCTGTACATATTTTAATTGCACAATATAGGGGGGAAAGACACAATTATGAAACACGAAATTAAGAGTTGGTCAAATTAAATGCATTAGCTTTCTGTCCATCTGGGCACAGTTTGGGCCTCCCCTGCTGGTGGTGTTCATCTTTGGTGACCGAGGCTAAGAAGAGAATGCACTCTAGTACACCACACCTATGGAGGTACAGGAGATCTGCTTTCTGTGCCTTGCTAGATCAATGCAGCTGAGATGAGAGGTGTGGGCAGCCTTTTCCCTTCTCTTCCTTGTACCAACATGTACAATTTCAAGGTTCCCACCCACTGACATCAATCATCTTCTCAAGTTTCAGGGCTTACAGAGTTCTTGGTGCTTTGGGGAAACATGTCAGAGGAACAAGGGGATTCAACTCCAAGGCTGTCCGTGGTACACCCAGCCTTCACATGCAAAGACACACAGACACACACAGGTGTATCAGGGGCTCGCACAGGGATGTATGGACCACTCTGCTGACAAATTACACAGACCTTTCAGCCAGACTCTGGCCAGCTACAGGACTGCAGCCTGAATTGGGCTGAGCGGATGAAGCATAATTTCATTTTTAAGGTTGTTAAGAAAATAATGAAGTCATTGGTAGGGCCGTCTTAAGCATATCCGGCGCATGGTGCAAAGCTCCCTCTGCCCCCCCCCCCCCGTTTCCCAGAGTTTTTTAGGGAGGACGGCGCTGCCAGCGGGGCTGGAGGAGGCAGGCAGCGCCAGGGGGGCAGCTCCTCTGGCGGGAATGAGGCAGAGGCTGGACGTGGTGCCTCCCAGCTTGGCTGGACACTTTGTGCTGCGGTGGCCACAGCAGACGGAGGCTCTGGGCGCGGCGCTGCTTTGGCGCGGCATGGCAGAGGCGGGCAAGCTGATGCCGGGAGGCGCCACATCCAGCCTCTGCCTCTTCCCTGGTGCCCTGCACCACTAGCCTCTGCGGTGTTGGTTAATGTGGATAGATTATGTAATTGTTTTGTAGTTTTAATCATTACAGAGTAGCGTTAGTAGATTTTATGAAGGAATAGTAATGATGATCAAAGTTATGGAATTATATTTTTCTTGATATGTTACAATGTTTTTTAAAAATAAGTGTCCCTGTGCAATCCCAAAATAATTGTGTGGTCACAGTGGCAATGATGTTAAGTGTGAATTACGGTAGTTCTTACAATGAATTCTGGAAAACTGGTGAAAAGCAACTAAGTATTTGTGTTTTTTAAACATTCTATTTCAAAAGAGGATTCATAAGTTTCTACTGTAGCACAGTGGCAATATGAAAGTGAATACCAGCTTCTCCAGAACTTGTTGCAGCTGAACGTCACGTATTTCTTTCAGCTGTTCTTGGTTCATTCCTTTCCATCGGTTAGGAATCACTCGACCGTTACCAAAGGAACTGGCAGCTTGCTGTGGGTTTTCAGAGAGCAGGTCTCCTCTAAGCAGATTTGAAATCTCAGCTATGTTATCTTCGCCGTCTTGCTGCTTTTCAAGTCGTCTTCTTGATGCATTGTCAGCAGCCTTAAAATAGACATTGTTGTAGGAAAAACTCAGAAAAACAGCAAACCCTATTAATTATTCCAAAAGATTTACCTTGTTAAACCATGCACAGTTCTTAATGAGTACAGCATGGTATTGTTATGTTATCTAATACACTTTACTACAATCCCTTCTCTTCAGCTCACAGGAGAATCAAGACAGAAAGATAAACAAGGAAGACCTAAGAATGGAAACATTAGCAACTGAATTGGACTAAATGAACTGAGGAAAAGGGAGCCAACACAGAACAGAGAAACACAAGAGGATGAGACTCAGAGGTAAGCATCCTGCTGCTGACTGTTTTTACTCAACTGGAAAAAATTAATCTTGCTGTTTTATTGATTTTAGTTATTGTATTTCTGAAGTGCACTGTCAACTGCTTTCTAAAGTTGTGAAAGTAAAGGTAAAGGGACCCCTGACCATTCGGTCCAGTCATGACCGACTCTGGGGTTGCAGCACTCATCTCGCTTTATTGGCCGAGGGAGCCGGCGTACAGCTTCTGGGTCATGTGGCCAGCATGACTAAGCCGCTTCTGGAGAACCAGAGCAGCGCACGGAAACATCGTTTACCTTCCCGCCAGAGTGGTACCTATTTATCTACTTGCACTTTTATGTGCTTTCAAAATGCTAGGTTGGCAGGAGCAGGGACCGAGGAATGGGAGCTTACCCCGCTGCAGGGATTCAAACCGCCGACCTTCTGATTGGCAAGTCCTAGGCTCTGTGGTTTAACCCACAGTGCCACCTGCGTCCCTAAAGTTGTGAAAAGTGGTATGCAAATACTATAAAGAAATAAAACAACAGAAGAAAGAGGAACAAGATGGGAAAGCGGCAAATCAATAAGTCGAAATAAAGGAAGAGAAATGACAAGGTAAAACTCTCAAAGATTAGAATGGGCCAAAACAGACAAGATTCACTAACTGACAAGAGTTAGTAGTACTCTTACAAGTGGAAAAACAGAAAGAGAAGAATCAAAACTCACCCACAGCTTAAAAACAAGATAGGAAAGAACCAGATGAAATAAATAAATAAATAAAATGCAGAAGGGCCAACTAAAAGTTTAAGAGACTAAAGTTAAAAAAAAAAAAATCTGCTCATAATTCATTAAACCCCACTTTATTTTGGAGGGAACTTCCTAAGCTGAGCCAGAATAAACCAATGATTTAAACATCAAAAGGTCAAGCAAACCAAATGTCAGATATCACTGTTGTTGGTTCTTTCTCTTACTGGAATCATTCGTCATAAAATACGAGCCAATTCTTAAGTCATGCAGGATCCACTTGGAATGGGAGTTTTCCCACAGGCCTGAGGAGGACTTGTCCCCCTACCCCTTAGAAGTCCTGAGTTTTATTCCAGGAACAAAAGGTTGACCACTTCCAAGGGGGAAAAGAGGGGGAAAGACAGTGATTTGTACATTTGAAGGAAGTCTTTTTGCAGAAACTGAATGGGGATTGTTTGGTTCTGAAAGGGCCCTGAAAACATTCCATAAGAATAGCCTGTTCCATCGAAAATGTTGGATGGCCATTTGTCTTGGGATGCTTTAGCTGAGATTCCTGCATTGCGCGGGGTTGGATGATGACCTTTGGGTCCCTTCCAACTATACAATTCTATGAAACTGTTTTTATGTATGTTTTGTTGTTAAATTGCTTTGAGATATTTTATGGGAACAGATTCATAAATAAAATAAAGTATGTCTCTAGAGCATGTCTAAATATTCTGAAATGTTTTTTCAGTGTCTTATTTGTTACACTATACTACACTGAACTTGGAAAATAATAGTTCATCTTCTTTTCCCTTTTAATACTGATTTACCAGAGCTTTATTAAATTCTGTAGTAGTGATGCAAATGGCTCGTCTTGTTTCTTCATCTATTCTTTGAAGGTTCACAGCCTTTTGATCAAGTTCCATTCTGTGTTGGTCATGGAGATCATCTAAATTAGTGAAACAGAATTAGACACGTGTACACATGTAAATCAGTATAACTGGGGGCGGGGGGGGGGGGGCGGACGCCTATTGTCTCATTCTGTTGCTTCTGCCTGTTCCTTGGACTCAAGTTTCCACGTTCACCTTACACAACCCAATTCATTTGCCCTCCTTTCCTGACAAACCAGCAACTTCTCTAAGCCCTAGATCCAGCTTTCTCCCTCCAATGAATACGCATCACATGCATATGATTCTGCAATCCAATGAATGTCTACTCTTAGGTAAATCCCACTCATTTCAATGGGATTTATTCCCAGTAAATGGGACTTATTCTCCACTGCTCCAGACTGTGGATTAGGGCTGACAAAACTGAAATGTATTCCAAGCCAAAAAACACACAAAAAGGCAACAAAACTAGCATGTCAGGGAGAAGTGTTCTAAATAAAAATATGTAGGAATGCTATTGTCTGGCATGCAGCTGAACAACTTGATGACTGTTTGGCCAGCCACCTGAGATATAACTTTCAAAACAAATTCAAAAATCTAGGTTAATTTATTACCAGCATATTTTTTATCTGCCAGTGCGTTCTCCCAATCTTTTTGTTGTTGCAAAAGCCATTCCCTTGTTTGCTCCTTCTGGAATTTCCACCTATTCTCACTGTTCAAATCTTCTCCCATAAACTTCTGCAAGCCAGATATGGTACATCGAGGGTCACTGTCTGCGAGACGAGCTGGAGTATCTTTCTTTAGGGCTTGTGGGTCAGACAAATCAAATTCACGCCGTGTTTCTGGCTGCTGATAAGTTTGGCGAAATTCATTGACAGCTTTGTTTAGAATTTGAGAGTCTCTTTTCTGTCGTTCATCTAAGATGCAGAGGATTTTGTCATTTTGTTTCATTTCAGCAGCTGGATTAAAAAAAGGAAAAAAGTCTCATTCATAACCGAGATGAAACATATACTCTTTTTAACTATTTATCAATAAAAGAATTACAAACTTGTTGACCAGCATCCAAAGACTTGTATGTGCACTTTTCTGATGTCTCCATTTAGGGTTATGCCAGCTGTTAGGAGGGTGAGGCAGCCTGCTCCAGACAGTCAATTGCAGACTGCAAATGCTCTAACATTTTTACTACCATGCAGGTAAGTGAAAGATGCCTTTTGGCACCAAATGTCTTTGAGCTGTCTCCAAACTTTTTCTTTATTAAATGTATATCTCACCCTCCTCCCAAAGGAGCCAGGGTGCCCGTTGTATGCATGCAGCATGGCTTCCAGCTACCATTCTTCACACTTCTGTACCACAGGCTGCTGCTCTGAAGCTCCCCCCCCCCCCCGTTGTGGGGGGCTTCTTTTTCAGTGGCACTGCATGCACTGCAGTAGGAAAAGAAGCCTCAGAATCCTCAGTATTTTTGAGTTCCCCATGTGGTCAACTGGATCACTCCTTATTTTAAAACATGCTAAAGAACCATTCTTTTTATTGAATCAACTTGTTTTGGTGTAGGCTGCAGCTATGAGGTGTCAATGCTGTGACGCCCTCTATCGTAGGCTCAGGTTGTATATATGTGTAAATAAACCATATATCGTAAAGGCACCTCAGCCTCTGCTGTACCTTAGTCCAAAGGAAACACCACCCCTGTAATCTTGCACCACTCGGATATTGCGGTGGCATGCAACAGTAAGCAGGATCTAATTTGCATTGGTGCTACATTGGGTATAGCTCTACTACAAATTTATAACGGATTTACGCCAGTGTAATTTTGATGCCTTCCCAAAGAATCATGGAATGGGAGTTTGGTGAGTATTCCCAATAAGAACTCACACAACTACACTTCCCATAATTCCCTGGGGAAAGAAATAACAATTAGACTTGTTTAAGTTTGTGGTGAACATATGTCTTTCTGTTGCAACTCCTGCTAGCTAGTTTCCAGCCAGTAAGAGTTGCAACAGAAAGAGATATGTACCTCTTCCATGTACCTGGGGTTAAGTCCCACTTAATGGCACTTGCATCCAAGTAGACATAGAACCGTAGAATTGTAGAGTTGGAAGGGACACCAAGGGTCATCTAGTCCAACCCCTCCAATGCACGAATCCTGCCCACAGCTAGCCCTGGGTGGAGGGGTGTAGGATTGTGCTGTTACTATCTTATATAATGCTGGCAATTCATGACTTCCATCTTCACAGCAGAAGATTCATAGAAAATGTAAGGTGTTGTTTAAGAAGAAAATAGTAAGAGAACAAATTTGGATAGTTGTTTGATAAATTACTGATTTAAAACTATTAACAAATATACCAATGGTGTCATCATATGCCCTCTGAGTTGCTTCTTGGATCTTTCTGTCTTTGATTTGAGCATCCAAAGCTTCCGTGTCAACCTGTAGTTAAAAAAAACCCCACCACAAAACTGGTTCAAATGTATAAATTATAAAGAAATTATTGTATTACCAAAACTATGCATGGTTAACTTCAATACAGAAACTGCTATTCAAGATAAAGCATTTAGAAATGAACTAGTGCTCCAAGATTAATCCTTTCCTAATATAGGATGTCATTATAAGTTCTCTATACGGGAGTAAAAAGGGTATTAATATATTTTGCAAACTCAAGACACTAGCTTGAAAATAAAGACTTGTGTTCATCTGATTACAGAATGCTGGAATGGGATAAGGGAGACCTGTGCTCAAATCCCTTACTGAGTGGCTTGGGTTCATACTGAGAGTACAACTGTGTTCACTGTGAGCACCCTACATAACAAACAAACAATATACAGTGGTACCTTGGGTTAAGTACTTAATTCGTTCTGGAGGTCTGTACTTAACCTGAAACTGTTCTTAACTTGAAGCACTACTTTAGCTAATGGGGCCTTCCGCTGCCACCGGAGCACGATTTCTGTCCTCATCCTGAAGCAAAGTTAATATTTCTGGATTAGCGGAGTCTGTAACTTGAAGCGTATGTAACCTGAAGTGTATGTAACCCGAGGTACCACTGTATTAGTAAGAGACTTCTGTCCTTAAACACATTATTTACTTGCCTTTAGGAGCGTCTATCCAAGCATTGCTCTCAAATGTCTGAACATGACTGACTCTACGTAGATTTTTAAGAGCATGCCACAAACACTTGACATACTTGCTTTGGGAACTACAGTATTACTCTGTTATCAGAGTAATTACAGCTAATGATAAAACATGGCATTTTCTTTAATCATGAAGTTCACTGAGAGGACTTTTGTCTAATCGCCATTGCTCAGGTAGTGACCAAGCTTTTGTAAATTCAATGTCTTCATTGCATTTGTAGATATGATAAATGAGCAGTAATTAACAAAAGATTACAAATGAAAATAAAGGTAAATATAAATAAAATCGGGAGAGATAAATAGCAGTCTTAGTAGTAGCTGGTGATACGAGTTATACAATATCAGAAAGAAAATATCTAATAATTCAAGGAATGTCTATGTTTTTAAATTATTTTCCACAGTGTTTTCCAAATATTTCTGTGGATTATTCGTAACATTTGCAATAGGGAGTTTGCAAGAAGAGTTGCAAGTCATCCGAAAAAGTTTTATGCTGCTCATTGGGACATTGCGGTACCATTTATTTCATGATTGTATTGATCAGGCTACAAGAACCAACATTCTCAGTAAAATCAATTTTGACATTCCAATTTCAGAAGTTTACAGACAGGATACTTAAATCAACACTTTGGTCTAGATGTCCTAAAAGGAAGCATTACCCCTTCCGAGGAGTCACTCTCCCCATTGCTAGAGGCACTCTGCCTACAGTACCAGAATTATTATTGTTGCTGTTATTTATTCCCCCACATCCCTGTCCCGCATGCTTACCCCGATGGTCCTGACCCTGGCGTCGAACACCCGGCTTTGCCTCTGCAGCTCCCGGTAGCGCCTCCGCTGGAGCGCAGCGTCCTCGGCCAGGTCTTGGCGGTAGTCCAGCTTCTGCGCCATGGGGGAGGAAGGAGGCGCGTCTGAAAACCTGCAAATGGCAAAGCAAAAGTTTCCACTTGTATGTCTGCGCGTGTGAATGTTTGTGTGTGTGTGTGTGTGTGTGCAGTAGATATATATATATATATATATATATATATATTCCTTTCCCCCCCTGACAGATATAATAGCAAAAGCTAAAAACATAGAGGGTGGGAAACACTCGTTAAAAAAGCATTAAACATTAATCGAATTAAAGCCATATGCATTAATGCATAATTAATAGCATTGTGCATTTAATTATATATATATATATATATATATATATATATATATATATGTAAAAATATGAGATTTGCTGGAGTTACATCCAAAGCAGCTCCCACCGCCCTCCCACCTCGCCTTCTCTCCTCCTGGGGATGCTAAGGAGGATGTCAACAACGCGCGGTTGCCAAGGGAAACAGGCCGCGCCCCCCAGCCAGGTTCTCTTCCGCCTTGCCCCATAAGCCACGCCTCCCTCTTGGCTCCGCCTACCCCGTCTCACCATCGCGCTTCCTCTCGGCCTTCACTCTGTGAAGAACACGCCGCCCTCTTTTTTACTGGTACTTCCGGTGAATCCCCCTCGGACCAAAACACGGGGCGGGGCTTCACCATAGAGGCGCGCAGGCTAGAGGGACGCTGTGCTCCTCCCAAGGTCGAGCGTGCTTCGAACTTCGAGTTTCTTACGTGACTTTTTAAGGCTTTGCAGGGTCAGTTACACGTGTCTCGGATGCAAGCGGCGCGCTGCTCCTCCTGCCCACGGGGGGGGGGGGGCTCGCCTTCTCCCCCATGCAGGGGTCAGAGGCTGGACTCGCTTCGGCCAAAGTCAAGATAAAGTACTGAAATACTCAACGTTTCAACGCATTAGATGAAGTGTTTGTTTTTTTAAACCCTGCATCTGCTTACCACAGAAGAAAAAGTATTTTTAAAGTAAAATTAAAGGTTCCTCTTCTAGTACGACCTAATTCCAGGGCTCATTTACTATATTTAGTACGTGTATTACAGTGCATAACTGATTTATGTTTATAGTGTATATTGATTTACCGCTTGTAATAACGAGAAGATTGTAGCGCGTAACTGATTTATGTACTTTATTATTTGCGCCACTGAATTGCATGGAGCAATTTAATCAAAAAACGCTAACTTCGCAACTAAATCGAAAATTTCTTCGTGGCTGCTCCGGGGAAGTGATTCCCCCCCGCCCCGAGGGACGTCTGGCCAGCCGCTCTCCGGAGTCCAGGCCCAGCCGCATCTTCGCGGCTCGCGACGTCCCTCGGGCGGCGCAATTTCAGCGCCCGCGCTACTCGGAAGCGGAAACACCGCCCCCGGCGACTCCTCGCGTTGGTCGGCTCTGCGCGCGCAGCCTTCAAAAAACGGGAGCCGTTAAACTCGGGGCGGGGCTTCCGATCCGATTTCGGCGAAGCCCGTCGAACTGCCCCGCCCCTCTCTTGGGACTCTCGCGAGATTCTGTTACCTTATGAAGAGCGGGCGGGTGTGAGAAGAGACGCTCTAGGAAGAGACGATAGAGAGGGGTCTGTGAGGCGGCGTCCGGGCGAGAAGGTGGCCTTCTTCTCCCCGCTCCTCCCGTTCAAAATCCTTGGGCGAGGAGACCCTGGGGGTCCCCTCAGCTCTGTGCTTGTTTGCTTTCTATGATTTTATCGTGGTTTTTCTTTAAAAAAATTAGACTTATTTTCTTTTTGAACTCCCCGCTGGACGTTAGATTATATTATTACACATATATTTTGAATATGAGGGTGTGGAGAAAGCGGGTTACGTTATATCCACCTGTATTAAAAAAGCACACACGCATCACTGTAAATATATACAATACTTATGTGTGTGTGTGTGTGTGTGTGTGTGTGCATATCTATATTTCTATCTATATATGTACACACACACACACACACACACACACACACAGTCTTGAGATAACCTGCTTTGCAGTGGTTGGACTAAATGACCCTCGAGGTCCCGTCCAACTACAATTTTACTTAATTTTACTTATATATAGTAATGTATGGCACCTACGGTATATATAATAATATATGGCACCTATTTTATTAACTATGCTGGTAATTTAAATATTTGGTGCTGAATACTGTATTGTCACTGACTTGTTAAAAATACTACTTAGGCTCACCTGGGTTCAAAGGATTTAACTTCTGGGTAGGCATGGTTAGGATGGTGCTGCAAGAAACGTTTTAAAGCGGGAATTACTGTAGACAATTTCATGGAGGATACATCAATGGCAGCTAATAGTGGAATTTGTGGAGGGCTGTGTTGGGCACCAGTTTAGTAGGGTCAGATTAGTTGGAGAGGGCAGTTGCCTTTATTATTTATTAAATTCGTGGCTTTAAGCTGTGCTTATATTAAGGGGAATATGGGAACATGGAGAATATATATCAGTGGCAGTTGTTGTTGTTGTTGTTGTTATTATTATTATTACCGTATTAAATTAATGCATAGCTACTGGCCTGCCTGTTCCAGCAATGTTTATATGTTACAACTATTATGTGTAATACAGTGTAAGGTCTCCATTTAATGGGATTTATGGTATAATTCTGACTACGTCTCTTCAGAAATATATCCTATTGAATTCAGTGCCACGTACTCCCAAGTGAGCATTTCTACTGAGCAACTCATATTCAAAGGGTTGCAGTGTTTGATTGTTACTTAAAGTGTTTATTAACTATTGAGGGGAAATTGTCTATATATTTTTCTTTCAAAATTAATTTTCTCTCCTCCTTGTAATCCATAGATGGGATACTTGCAGCTTTTGATGGTGGAAAATTTCAAATCATGGCAAGGGAAACAATGCATAGGACCGTTCAAGAAATTCACATGTGTCATTGGTCCCAATGGTTCAGGTAACACGTGAACAATTCAGACAGGCTTCTGCCCTGTTATCTCCACACTGTTGCTAGAGTTTTTCTTTATCCCGTGTATTATTTGTTGTCTGTGATGTACCAAGCAAGATTTATTGTATACTACTTTGAGTGCTAAAAGGTGGCTCACAAATGGTTCTAATGAAATACATTTTTAAAAATTGATTGGGTGGAATGTAGTTCTACCTACCCAAATTGATTAATCTGTATTAATATAACCCATTGTAAACTAAACTTAATAAACTAGCCCTCTAGGGAAAGTTTGCTGAAGGTTTCTCAGTTTGTGAGACATTGGCTGTTACTCAAATATCAGGCTTTTAAAAGTCTTTAGCCCCCACCAATAATGCCTTTGAGGATCTTTCCATTCTTACCCCAATATAGAATTCTTCATATGCAGTATGATATACCTGCTAAGTCTGTAGGTGGCATATGCATTGCTGAGGTTGCAATGTTTAATCTTCTGAGTTCTTCCGAGGTACCCTGTGTGCTTTTTCCCCTTTTTTCACTGGAACTACTCTGTGACCCTTACTTTCCTTCCCATGTGCTATGCTTAAATTCTGTTTTAAGCATAAACAAGCTGTCTTATATACTTAAATTCATATTAAAACTAGAAAGTAAAATACAAGCTTATTCAACCGTAATTACTGAGGTAATAATTCATTTTATGTTGCAGAGGGGAAAAGTGGGGCTCAAAAAGAGGAGTTAACTTACAACTGAGTAAGCTTATAGGTGGCTTTCATTTCAAAATGTTTTAGAAGAGATAGTTCCTATCTCTTCTAAGATGGTACCTGCTATGGCAGGTTTGTATATGTTACAGAAAAATAATACATGTTTTTTCCCTTACGAATTATTATTAAAATTAATTTATCATTAATTTTTATAATAGTTCTGAAGGAAAAAACCTCATATATTATATAAAACTCTTATATAATATAATTACCCTATAAATTACCAAACCAAGACTTGGGGGTATGTGGTAATGATTTCAATGTTTTCTACAGTGCTGTTTGTGCTTACGGTTAGGGGAAAGAAAAGAGTATAATTTAATACTAAAATTTGGCAGCACCTCTTAAGTGAAGCGAGGCATCTATCAGTGTCATATCAATGAAGCAGTTCTATGGGGTTTCGGGGCTTTCCAACTTTTTTTCGTCAGTAGGCACATTTGGAATTTTGAGGGCTCCGGTCACAAAATGGCTGCTTTGGGGTATGCAGTGTGGCATAACATAAAATGGCTGCCACATCTAAAAGAGCAGAAAGAGTACAGCAAAATGGTACAAGCATGCCCCTGCTCCCTCTGTCAGTGGGGAAAAGGTACCTCTAGCAGCCACAGCTGTGCTTGCTCACAAAAAGGCACTTTTTGCCTATCTCATCCATTCAGAACAGGAGGAAAGTGTCTCCAGCTCTGAAATTTAATGAAATGTGAGTGTGATTAAGAGAGTAAGCTCAGCACAGGAGAGGTTAGAGATGTTGAAGGAAAACAAATAGGAAAATAGTCAGGGGGGGGGCTCCATTTTTTTCTGAAAAAATGGGGGACACCACATTTTCCACTTTTTTAATGGACCTTCACATCTTTACAGTACAGGAACTGGGCAGGAAGAGTGAGCAGACTCGTATGCATTGTGGGATTTTGAAGGGATGTTCCATGAGAACTTTTGTGGGCGGTTGAGGAGGCACTGGCAGGCAGGGAGGCGCACAGACCCCAGCAGGTGTCATGTTGGTGATCTCTTGCTTGCACCAGTATGGTGCCCCACACTCTGTGGGAATTGCTGTGTGAGGCACTATTTCAGAAATTGTCTCCTTGTGTATCTAGAGGTATAAAAATGTATTATAAAGAAGAAACCTGAGTTATATAGTCTCCTGTTACATGTGTTAGTGGTTTTTAGTCATAAAAGTACAGTGCAAAACTGTTTCAACCTGTATCTATGGCTGATAGCAAATATTATTAAAGTTCAATATGGCTTAGTAAAATGTGCCTAGAAGTGTGTGCTAAATTGTGGAATTATACTAGCTCTGTTTATAATCTAACATAAAAATAATGTCTGTGAGTTCATTCTCACAACTAGGAGATAAAACATAGCTGTGGTGATACACGAGTCATGATTCTTTGCCTGGTATGAATCAAATATTAGTCAGAAGTTTTATCACACCACACAATATTTTAAGCTTTTTTTGTTGTTATGGTTCATTTAGTATTGTTAATGGTTTTGACATGCCCTCAAGCTTTCATATCATCATGTATACAGCAAGTCTTCATTGTTATTCTTGAACTTTGGCTAGGCAAATGAAATAGAAGTCATCAAATCTGCCTTTCAGCTCTTCAAAAAGTTGGGTTACCCACTATGGAGTGTGTGATGAAAATTAACTTTCAAGCTTGGCTAACCTCATTAAATTATGCCCTTAAAAAAAAGAGGATAGAAAGGAATCTGAGAATAACTTCATTTCCCCCTAAATTCGGAGGGTTGGGTAGATGATACCCAACCCATAGAACCAAGAAAATCTGTTGGACATGTTTAGATGTACGGTACATACTGTCAAGGCCGTGCCAATGGATAAAAATATCTTAGTTTAAAGGGAAGTTTTTGAATTAAGAGTCTCTTAAGAGATCTCTCTGATCTGAAATGAAAATAAAGATGCTTGTGATTATCTAAACTATATTTGAAAAGGGTAATATTTTGATCTTTTATACAACTGAAGGGAAATCAAATGTAATGGATGCACTTAGTTTTGTAATGGGTGAGAAGACATCTAATTTGAGAGTGAGGCACATCCAAGAACTGATACATGGAGCACATATCGGGAAGCCGGTTTCATCTACTGGAAGTGTTAAAATGGTGTACATGGAGGAAAATGGAGAAGAGAAAACATTTTCAAGAATTATTCGAGGTGAGTGGAGTTTTTCTAAATCATGGGTAGGCAAACTAAGGCCTGGGGGCCAGATCCGGCCCAATCGCCTTCTCATTCCAGCCCGCGGACAGTACGGGAATCAGCGTGTTTTTACATGAGTAGAATGTGTGCTTTTATTTAAAATGCATCTCTGGGTTATTTGTGGGGTGTAGGAATTCGTTCATTCCCCCCCCCAAAAAAAAATACAGTCCGGTCCACCACAAGGTCTGAGGGACAGAGGACTGGCCCCCTGCTGAAAAAGTTTGCTGACCCTTGTTCTAAATAGTGGGCATGAGGTTTATATGGAAAATATATATAGAAGCTTTTCATTATATATGTTTTTATTTTAAGAAGTAATTATAGAAAAAAATAAAATACATTAGCATAATCAGCAACATACATAGAAGCTTTTAAGCTAATTTGTATGGTTAAATATATAATTACTTTAAATTTTAAAATAGCTTACTTTTTAACTGCTGTTGATTTTGCTTGTTCTTATTTTTAGGTTGCTTTTTGTCTTGTTTTTAGGGTGTACGTTTATCTTATTTTGTACTGTGTCAGTTGTGTATAAAGCACCTTCTGTAGAAAGGTGGATTATAAATTCATATTAATACTATACTTCTGTCTGGTGTGCCTAAATGTGAATATCTCAGTGATTAGCTGTTAACGACTTCTGGGGCCAAAGGAATTTGACAGTAGAAAGCAGACCTATCACAGTGATTAACACCTTGCAAATTTTGATGGCTCAACTACCTAATTCTCATTTCAGCATAAGGCAGTGTTAAATCTTACCCCCTCCATTTCCCCCTATTGTGACACACAAGCGCCTCCCCCCTCCCAGCCTCCATCCCACCAATCTTTCTTTCTTTCTTTCTTTCTTTCTTTCTTTCTTTCTTTCTTTCTTTCTTTCACTTTATATATATGAGGGAAGCTATTTAGGGCCAACAAACATCTTACTTTTACACAGGGGGAAAAGGGGCTCTGTCCCAGCCTCAGATGGGCATTAAAGACATCAGGAAGGGGAGAGAAATGACACAAGGACACACATAGAAGGGGAGAAAAGAGAAGGAGTCTAAAATAACAGGGCAACTTTTTCCCCTCTTACTCTGAAGAAAACAACCAGTTTCTTTTTTCATGGTGGGTAAGGAAGGGGCAGAAGGGAAAGGGGCTCCCAGCAAGAAGCCCCAAGCCAGCTCAGAGCAGCATCTCTAAATAGCACCTACCAGCCTGGCCCGCCAGCCCTACTTTAAGCAAGCAGAACCTCAGGTGTCTGCTAAGTTTCTGCTGCTGGCTGCTGCTTTCTAATTGTCATCTGCTCTTGTGATTAGTTGCCTCTGCAGCAGGTATTGGAGCTGCTGCTCGCTGCAGAATGGGGGGTGGGGAGCCTATTGTGAAGGCTGCTATACCTACTCTTGTGAGTCACTCGCTGCCCCTGCAGGAGGCAGCGGAAGCACTAAGAATCACTGGCTGGCTACATGGTTTCCCCAAAATTGGGATGTTTGCCAGGTGACATTTTATGAAACCATTATGATATGGACTTCGAAACTAGGTTTGGATTGATATATTGGTCCCTATCACTCGGTTAAGCCATTAATGTCAGTCTTGTCTGGTCACGCACTGCAAAGCTGCAGGTTATGAGCACCTTCTCCTTACATACTTTCACTTAATGTAGTGTCTAGCAATACCTCTGCCTTCTGAATTCTCTTGCCTCTAAGCCACATTTGTTGTTTCACTTTTGAGACTTTCTTGGGAAGGCACCAGACAGTATCCATCTTGGAAGGAAATATTTGTATGTTTCAATCACAGTAAAAGGTTTGGGAGAACCCAGTACAGTTAAAAGAAGACCCATGACACAAGGCATTCTTGTTGGTTTTTCTGGAATGCTAGTAGATGACCTGGGTCTCGCAGGAAGGGTGAGACAACAGGCTTTGCCTCCCATTGCTTAGGAAGACGCCTGGTTCCTCCTGAGATCCATAACAAGCAACTTGTTTGGCTTTGATGCTGCCTACTTATTTTCGAAGGCATGCTTCTAAGCTTTTTGCCATCTGTGTGTAACACGAGCATACATGTGAACGCATGCACCAGTGCAAGAGCAGATCTGGTAGCAGTTCAGAACTAAAGACCACGTCAGAAAGTAATGAACTGTTTTCTTGGCTTGAGTAGTCATTATCTCTTTCAAAATGGATGGATTGTATAATCTGCTCTTTCTTCCAAAACTAGGCAGTGGATCTGAATTCCTTGTTAATGACAAGATTGTCAGCAGATCTGTTTATACAAAGGAACTTGAAGAAATTGGTATAATTGCTAGAGCAAGGAATTGCCTGGTTTTTCAGGTAAATATTTGTGTTGTGATCTAATGTATCAGGAAACTAGAGCATAACTTGACAGAGGTCTCTGCAGCTTCAGAGGCATGGAAGAATCTGGGGAGTAGAATGTGTGACATCCTGTGTCCTGCAGCCTCACACCCATTGATAGATTGAAGCAGGTACTGTATTAGCCTTGTATTTTAGCACCAGCTTAGCAGCCATGCAATGAATTGTGTGCAGAGGAAGGATAGAGTTCTTTGCCTTTGCCTGTGTCTGGCATAGAAACCAAGCAGGGCTACCAGAGGGCAAAAGCCTCCTCCTTGTTCAGCATAGAAATGTGGCAAGCTGTTTTCAGCTCCCAGCAGGCTGGTAAACATTTTTTGCAGACTAGTTATTTAGACTTTCTTACAGAACAAGTTCAGAAGCTTTTGTTTCCTCTTAACAGTTTCTGCTTAACTACACTAGAATTGTGGTTAACATTAACTGTGGTTAGTTGCATCGCAAGCCATAGTTTGAACCTATAATAATAACACATAAAATGACAATGTGAAGAAGCTCAGTGTTGGAAAAGCAGAAACAAAAGCTTCTGAATTTACTCTGGTCATAGAGAAGGAGAAAATGGGGGATGCACAAAACCAAAGCTAGTTGTGGTTTGTTTTTGCTTGTGCATGTCTTTCTAAACCATAGTTTAATGTAGGAGTGAGAAACTTCCAGCTTGCTGGCCTCACCAAGTCCACCAGGCTTCACAGATTGGACAGGCTGTTTCGGACAAACTATCCACCTTTCCTGTGTCTGATGTTAAAAACTGCAGTTCCCAGGATTCTTTGTGTGGTCGGGAAAAGGGCTTTGAATGTACTTTACATGTACGGTGTGTATGTGGCCGAAGTTTGTTCCCAATTCTTTAAATCAGATGATGGTGTCATATGACATGCAAACGTGGTCTTTGTTTTTAATCCCTTTCTCATTTTTGTTGCTGGTGACAAGGTTTTGCTTCAGTTTTAATGCTTTGTAATTCTGTAGTTTGATCCTACTTCACTGTAGGGTGAAGTTGAAACAATTGCTATGAAGAAACCCAAGGAAAGAACTCTACTTTTTGAACAAATTAGTCATTCAGGAGAACTTGCTGCTGAATATGCAGAAAAGAAGAAGAATATGCAGCAGTCAGAGGAAGAGGCACAGTTTAGTTATAACAAGAAGAAAAATGTTGCAGCTGAGCGCAAACGTGCCAAGTTGGAGAAAGAGGAGGTAATTCAAAGAATAGCACAAAACATTTGGCTCTTAAAGTTTGTGTGCGAAGTTTAGCAATATTGTTTTTGGTTCTTAGGTGGTGTTTTTATTGTTTTCGGTAGAAATTCATGATTTAAACCAGTGTTTTCTAAATAATTTCCCATTATAGAGATTTAGCTCATAAGCATAAGCACCAGCATTATTGTGCCAAAATATGCTTCCTCTGAATTTACTTTAACTATTTGTGCAGAAATCTTATAAATCAGGTTTCATTTGACATTTTTCTTTGCTTCTCCTGGTTCAGAGCTGAGAATCATGTGTCTGGTTCTTCTTGTTCAACAGTAGAAATAATAATCAACTAAAATAATCAATGGCTCTGCAATATCAGCAGTGGTGTAGTTTCTAAGGCAAAAGGAAAAGAAAATGAAAGAAAAATAAACTGCTCTTTCTGTTGTCCCAGTTTCTGCTCAGCCCTCTCCCTACCTGCTGCTTCCCTCCCCCTTCCCCCGTGGATCCAGCTTCTCCTTTTTCAGTGCTTCCTGGCAGCTGCTTTTCCTACTTTCTACTTCCCAGGCCCACCTTTTCTTTTTCAGCCAACATACTACTCTGTCTCCACTTCTCCTTCTGTCCCTACCAACACCTGGTAATGGAATCTGTCCAAACAGTGAAAGGTAAGTGAAGAAGAGCTGGACCTTGAGCATGCAGCAGGAGGAGTGTGCACGACAGGGTGTGGATTGGCCATCCCCACAGCAGGCATACAGTTTCCAGAGGTTTGACCATAAGAAAACCTGGCCCTTGGACCAAAGAAGGTTAGCCAGACCTGTTTTAAGGAGCAGAAGAGACATTCTGGCCTCCTTTTGTGCAGATTGAAACTGTGGCCCTTATGGCAGGCATGCCAATCTTTAACCTAGACCTGGCCTTAAAGTGTGTATCCCTGCTATGGATCTGGTCCTATTCCTCCAACACCTATAACCGGTTGTGACAAACTAAAGAATAATATAATTAAACAATTATCAAATAATATTGCTATGGAAAAGGCAAAACCTATGAATGGAGTATGTTTCCTTTCCAGCTCTGTTAACCAGTGGCTAACATTTTACCCGTATCAAGGTGGTGAGTGTCGTAAGACAAGAGAGGCTGGGAGAGAGAGTTGACAACAATGCCTAGGCCATGCCCCTGATAGATTGTCGAGGCAGAGATCAGGGTAGGAGACCTTCCTTCTCTGATTCACACAGACCCAGCCTGCAGGAAACCAGCACTCAGAGCTTGGGCTGCAGTATGGCCAGATGGTGGTACCCATCTGCCCTTCATCCACCCCTCCCCCCACAAAAACCACGGAAACCTTTGGTATAGTGATGTCTATTAAGAAATTTCTAATATTTACAAATACTCTTTTAAGGATTTAAATATACAGGCTGCATCTATAAATCACAAATTATTACTAATATATATTGTATGTATATTTAATATAACTGAAAGAAATGCAAGTTTTTTGTTTGGCGCTTTGCTTGCAACTTTTAACTACCAATATCCATTGCTGTTAAATATCAGTTGGCTGCTAATAATTTGGTTGTTTACAGGCAGAGCATTACCAGATGATGTTTGACAAGTTAAGGGAATGTAGAGAGAAGCTGCAAATGTTCAAGCTGTATCACAATGAACAAAAAATTAACTTTCTGAACAGCAAATTGGCTGCAAAAAACAAGGATATTGATTCTAACAAAATTGCTGTTTCCCATGCTGAAGATGCAGTGGGAGCGAAGAAAAAAGCGCTTGGAGCATTAAATAGAAAACAGCAGCAGATCGAAAAAGAAATAAAGTAAGTGCATAAATTAACATTGCTGGGAAATGTTTGTTTCTACCCATCTCTCAGAATGCTGTGCTACACCTAGTGGGTGTTGCTGGTATGTGAGGATTTTGTTTCCCCATTTTCAGGAGGCAGTATAATGTTGTGAAATGCTTTGAGTGGGAATGCTTCTATTTATTCTCTTTCAGCACTCCAGAGCCAGCCTGCTGAATCTGGAGATTATGCAAAGCCTCAGTTTCTATTTACTGACCGATATTGCTAAGAAGCTAAAATCCCAGATGAGTTCAGTATATATTTTTAAAATCTGGTTTCACCCCTTCCCTTGCCAATCCCAGCTTCTTAGCATAACAGAAGAGTGAACAAAGCATTGAAACCCAACCTTATGCCATCACAAAACAGGTCTGTCCAGGGCCACTTTCCTGACATTTCAGAATATGAATTCCCAGATTCCCCTTACTCCAGTTAAGGGCAAGGGTTCTTCTAAACCTATCAGCTCTCTACCTAGGGACCTGGGTAGAAGTGAGGCATTTCTTCCTGAGACTCAAGAGCCTCCCTCAGGAGACACCTCGTGACTTAGATAAGGAGAGAGGCCAGGGGAATGAGGAGGTTAAGGGAGCCAGATTATTTAACGTCAAGGCCATTTCCAATGTGGTTATGTGCTCTGCTTGACCAGTTCCAGCAAAGGCACCATCCAGGGCAGCTTCAGTCTCTGCATCTGTCAAAGTATCTCAGAAGGCAGCCTCTTTCCCTGCAATATTAAAGGATGTCGCAGAATCAGAGTGAGCCTCCCCCTTGAGTACTTAGAAATCAGATGTGTCCCAGTATATTAGATTAACCAGCCGTGGGCTTTTCTATATGGACATTGGGCAGAATTTCCAGGTAGATCTCTGGGTGATTTGAATAAAGTAACCCACTAAATGGATGTCTCCTTATGAAGTCATATTCAAAGTAAGTGGACCAGTGTTTATTTGGAAAAAGGTTGATGACTTTAATGGAGCCTTTCAAAATTCTTTCTTGAATTCCTTTGAAAAGTACTTTGTTCAAAGATCAAAATATATCCCTTTTTAGGTCTCTGGAAGTTTTGCTGAATCAGAAAAGACCTCAGTATATTAAAGCAAAAGAAAGAACCTCTTACCAAATAAAAAAAGTAGATACAGCTAAGAAAGATTTAAGAGATCACATGAAAGAACAGGCTAAGATAGAAGAAAACAAAAAAGAACTAGAGACAGAACTGATGGATATTGATAAAGCTTGGAAAGCATATGAAAAAAAGGTTGAAGAGGAAGCACTGCACCGAGGGAGAGAGGTTTTGCTGGAAGAAAGTCAGGTAAATTTCAAAACAAGCAGAAAAATGCTCAAGCTTTAACTCTAGGTAGTTTTAGACATATACTTAACACATCAGGAGTTCGTTGTTTTCACCATTTCATTTTAAATTCTTTTTAATTCATTTTTGGAGTGATTATTATGTCTTAGCCACATAAATCAGGAAGTTGTTGTAGTAGATATTCATTATCTTTTGTATGTAGAATATTAAATGATGTTGGGTTTTTTTGTTTCTAGTGTCCCATATAGTCCTACATGTTATTTTTAAAAGTTAATTAAAACCAGAAATAAAATAACTTTAAATACCTTAAATGGACAATGATTTGGAAAATTCAAGCTATAAAATTACTACATGGTGGATTTTTTTTTTTTAAAAAAATATTTTACTGATTGCTCTTGAGCACTTTATAAACTTGGTAAATAGCTTTTATGGTAATGTATGTCCGATCTTGTGTCCAGATACGTAAATATAAGGAGCTGAAAGAACTAGTTAGGAAAAAAGTAGCTGTATTGACTCAGCAACTGAAAAAACTGCACTTGGAGCAAAAGGCAGATGAGGACAAGATAGCATTTGAGCAGCGGAAACAGAGAGAAGTTGAGGTACTTGTAAATAATAACAAACCAAAAATTATTTTGGGGCAAGAGTTGTATTCAACCTGTTGGCCCTCTTGGTTTTCATATTTCTATGTTAATACTGCACTTGCTGTGCAGTTCAAGAAACGGTGTATTTTCATGCATTCGGTTTTGCGAACAAACAGCACCAAGGCAGTTTTTTCTCTGCCCTCCCTTTTGCATCTAGTTAGTACCGTAAAGAATAGTGATCGATGAAGATCCCAGCACATAATAGTCCTCCAATGATCTTTGCATGGCAGAGTTGATGAAATTGAGAATGGAAACCTCAATTGTTCTGGGAACAAAACGGTGTAGTAGAAAGGCAACTGGATAGAGATGCAACCTTCAGGGGAAAAGGAAGCTGGAGACTGAACAACTGCAGGTGTTCCTTCATGAGACTGATTATCTAGATCCACTACAGTCTGGGTTCAGGCCCAGTTTCAGAACTTGGCCCAGTTTCAGCCTTGGTTGCCCTGATGGATGACCTTTATTGCGAGAGGGACATGGGAAGTGAGACCCTGTTACTTTTGCTTGAGCTCTCAGTCGCTTTTGATACTGTCAACCTTGATATTCTCCTGGACTGACTTAGTGGGAGGGATATCAGAGGCAGTATATGACAGTGGTTCTGCTTGTATCTTGTCCAGTAGTGTGTTAATAATTTTTTTCTAAATAAGTGGGAGACCAGGGAGAGAAAAAAGAAGGCTTACAAGCCTTTAGACACAGCTCTGGAACGGGAAAGTTGGCAGGGAAGGGAGGAGATTGCTTTGTGAGCTTCACAGGGGGAGAAACTTGCCTGTTGTGAAAGATGCTAACCTGAAGAGCCTTAGGGTACCAGGGACCCACCAGGCAGACTCTCAGGTAAATGAATGCTTTGGGGCTCGAAGAGCATCCTCCAGCAAACTCACAATGTTTCCGCTAATATACTTTTCAAAGTGAGATCCTTCATTCTAAAGCCACTAGCCTTTTAGAGGTAGAAGAGAGACAGTTTGCTACTGTTCGTGGCATTGATTCTCTCAAGCCCAGAAGACCTGAGGATGTGTTTCCAGTACAAATGGGCAGTGTTACATAGATTGTCTTCTGAATCATTGGCTCTTTTTGGGGGAAGGGTTAATATGGTCATCTGTCATGGATGCTTTAGCTGAGATTCCTGCATTGCAGAGGGTTGGACTAGGTTGCCCTCGGGGTCTCTTCCAACTCTGAAATTCTATGTTAATGGTGGATTGGATGCCAAATTATGCCCAAAATGGTTTATTCAGCAGCATTGCATCCTGAAGTTATTCCAGTTGGTGGGAGGGTTAAGTACAGAGTGCTTTGCTTTGCTCTGCCTCTGAAGTAAGTCATAGGAGCAATCCATCCCCTGGATAACTTCCATCCACTCGGGAGAGAATAAGGATAAGCCTCACATTCCTTTTTGATAAAGTAGTATCTTTTGACATTCTGTTTTTGTTTAGGCAAGTATGAAGCAAGTTATGGAACAGATAGAAGATCATGAAAAGCGGATAGAGAAGTTGACAGAGTATAGCAGCACATGTGTGTATGTATTTATAAAATCTGATTAAATTTAAATTCATCACTTTTTGCACAAACATGAGCTATTAGATTAAATATTTTGATAGTTCTTTGTTTGGTTTTCCCCATAAACCTGCTGTCAAAATAGTATATTAAAGGGAGAGCATTGCATGCAAATCTACAGGTGTATGCTGTATAGTTTTGAGTTGTAAACTGGCTTTCTGCATATATCCAGGTAAACTCACAGAGCTCTGGAGTGGGCTGAGTTTCATAAGTTGACTGGGGATATTATTTTTAATACATATAAAATTTATATCCTACGTTTTCTCCCAAATGAACCCAGGGTGACTGTCAGGACACTGTCAGAGGCTCCTGGCTGGTTGCCCTCTTTCAGCGGGTCTGGGAAGGCTCCCTCACAGAGGGAAGCATTCATCACCCCGCGGAGCCCATCGCCCAGCCCTTCCCGGCTCGCTTCTGTGAGCCAGGATGGGCAAGGATCAAGGAGACAGGTGGGCAGTTTCACTCGTCCAAGCAGCCTGCCCACACCTATCCTGTCTTCCATCTTCCTCCTCCCTGAAGGGTCAGGCTGGGGAGGCAGTCTCCACCATTCCTCCTCCTCTGCCCAGTTCCTGACAGTGACAGACAATACAGTAGTAAGAACAATACTTTCTCCCAATAAATCAGTATGAGCAAGGTTGTTTTGGTGCTAACACCACTTGAGGTGAAAAGGATAATGAAGGAGCATCTCCACCCCCATCGTTCAGCCCAGATACTGAGGTCCAGCTCCGAGGGCCTTCTGGCAGTTCCCTGACTGCAAGAAGTGAGGTTATAGGGAACCAGGCAGAGGGCCTTCTCGGTAGTGGCACCTGCCCTGTGGAACGCCCTCCCGTCAGATGTCAAGGAAATAAAGAACTATCTCACTTGTAGAAGACATCTGAAGGCAGCCCTGTTTAGGGAAGTTTTTAATGTCTGATGTTTTATCGTGTTTTTAATATTCTGTTGGGAGCCACCCAGAGTGGCTGGGGCAGGGTATAAATTAAGAATAATTATTGTTATTATTACTGGTCTTACATATGTACATTTTTGTAATGGATAGAAAGTGCCCTACTCAGCCAGGAAGGTTACTGTGCAAGGTGTGGGGAGAATCTTGTCTTAAGAATTTAGTTTAGTAAGTTTTACATTTGGGGGGTCTTTCTCTCACTTGAATGTATCTTTGGTTCATACTGTTTTTCATTGTGGGCACTTTGGATGATCAGGAATTTTGTCCTATGGCAGCTTTTTCCAGAGATCCAGTTACAGATAGGTAGCCGTGTTGGTCTGCCATAGTCAAAACAAAAAATTCCTTCCAGTAGCACCTTAAAGACCAACTAAGTTAGTTCTAGGTATGAGCTTTCGTGTGCATGAACTAACTTAGTTGGTCTTTAAGGTGCTACTGGAAGGAATTTTTTGTTTTTTCCAGAGAGTTGTACTTCTATTTGCAGATCAAGATCCTGTAACTGAGTGTCCCCACCTAAGATCATTTACCTAGGGCTCAGGTAAAAATACTGTTGTGTAAGAACAACCAAGAGCCTTAAAGTGCAATCCTGATAGTTCCTTGGCAAGCAGGGTTTCTACTTGGCACTAAATGCAGCCCTTCCAGGACTGGCTTTTCTCGGCAGCTCCCAAATGGAGCCCATCCCTGCTGAAAGTGATGGCAGTCTGTTGATTGGCAGGTACTTCAAGCCCTGCTTGATTTGACTGGGATCCTCCCTTGAAGGATGACCTTCAGGATTCATGGCAGTATTGCTTAGTTGACATTAAACTAATTGGGCTGTGTTTTTTACCATTTTGCTTTGGTTTGAAGTGAAACTTTAGCAGAGAAAAAACAGGAAGAAGTAACACTCACAAATGAAATTGAAAGGTCAAAGATACGAATGACTGAGTTAAATGAAGAACTGAATAAAATTGTCAGTGACCTGCATAATGCAAAAATCGATGTCCATGAGGGGAAACGCCAGAAGACAAGGGCTGAAAACTTGGAGAGCCTCAAAAGACTATATGCTGGTCACGTGGTAACTAGATGGACTCATTGTTACATTTTAAAGTGTTCAGTAGACTTCAGAATTTCGCCTTGTGAATAGCCAGTTGTCTTTATCATGTTTCCTACTTGATAAATGCTGAGAAGTGTTGAACATAAGTGCAACTGAGAACTAGCAAACCATTTTTGAGTATCAGTATTTTTCTAACTGGGTAAATAAAGTAGCACTATGGTGGCTACATAACTTTTATGCTCACTAAAAGTGAGAAACTAGTAGCTAGCTAGCTGTTTCATAAAATACATACCCCACCTGATTAAAAATAAATAAATCTCAACTTGGTTTTCAAAAAGAAACTATGGAACCACAAGAATATGTTTCTCCAACTGGCAGTGCGGGACAAGAGGAGCAGGAGGTTGGAAGCTCCCTGCTGAACCGCTCTGAGATGGGTGGACAACGCTAGGAGCCAATCCTAGTTTTTCCATTGTATCTGACTGTCCATACCGTTGGAAGGAGTATTGTGCTTTTCCTGCATCTATGTTGCATCAGCACAGGTGAACATGATGTTGAGGCTGTGGAGAAGGTGCAGTTCACCTGAGCAATAGTTTAATTCTTGGCACTCATTCACTTTAATCTTTGCAGATTAAAAAATACGTTTTTATTTTTAACAAACGATCACTAAAACATTCCATACACCCCCTTTTAAATAAATAAATAAATAAATAAATAAATAGTGTTTTAATTATTAGAATGTCACTGACGCACCCATTGCAGACACTGTCTTTTTAGCAATGTGTTCAATGGCTGCGCTCAAAATGAATTTTCTAGACAATAAAACAATCCTTTTTATTATTATCGTTATGGCAGTGATGCCCTCCAGATGATGATGGACTACAGCTCCCATCATCCTTGACCATCGCTCTTGCTGGCTAATAGCTTGAGTCCCACAGCGTCTGGAAGCCTCACATTGGCTAGCCATATAGTATGATATTAGGACTCTCATTCAAGTGGTTTTCCACTGAGCTAAAGCTGGGAAAGTGTTTTAGCAGCAATCACAAGCTTATTTAAAAATGGTGTGATAAAACATTGCCATAGTAATACACCAACATACCCAGAGGTTTCTATGATGCTCCACATAGTAGGTTCTCATATGTGCTCAAAAAAGGTTCATTTAGGTAGAATGCAGTGAATGTATTTTCATAATGGATTTACTGCTCTTAAAAACATTCCTGTATTTGCTTCTAGAATGAGGATTGTAAGGTTCGGTTTTTCTGATGCCTCTTGAAAATGGATGCTTCCATCAAGAAAAAAAAAATGCAATTTTAATTGGGAAAAAATGGGAAATTAGCTAAAATGAAATGTGTGCTGTACAAACTCAAAAGATCAGTTTGCTTACTATTGCTGTTCTGTTTTTAGTTTGGAAGACTGCTTGACTTGTGTCACCCTATCCATAAAAAATATCAGCTTGCTGTCACCAAAGTTTTTGGCATGTATATGGTTGCGATTGTTGTGGCTTCAGAAAAAGTAGCTAGAGAATGTATTCGTTTCCTCAAGGAACAAAGAGCTGAGGCTGAAACTTTCCTTCCTTTAGATTACCTTAAGGTACACTTTTATTAAAAGTATATTATTAGTTTTTTATTCACAAAGCTGATTGGGGATTACTTTGACATCTAAGAAATTTTGTTAGTTTAAATTTGCTTTAAAAATATTTTGTAAGATGTGACTGTAGTCTTAGAAGATTTTGTACAACAATTAAAGTGTCTAGGTTTGTATACTTGGTCTCTCTGTGGCTCCTTTTGGGCCCAATTAATATTGCTTTATTAATTTATGAGTGTCTGAAAGCGTGTTTTGTATGTTAGAAACAAAATCTGATAGGATACTTGTAATCTTTGTTACAGGCTCTTTCATTGTATTTAAGTAACCTTTTCTAAACATTTTTATTTAGGTAGAACCAATCAATGAACAGTTGAGAGAGATAAAAGGAACTAAAATGATGATTGATGTTATACAGACATCGTTTCCTGCACTGAAGAAAGTAATTCAGTTTGTTTGTGGGAACGGTTTAGTATGTGAAACAGTACAGGAAGCAAGACAAATAGCATTTGAAGGACCATACCGACTTAAAGTAAGCACAAAGAACCTCACTTTTAAAATAAGATTTCCTGTTGGCTTTTAAACACGCAAGGTTCAGAAGAATCATGGAGCTCATCTTTCCAGAACTATATAACTTGAAATGCTAGCCAGTGCCAGAAACATTTTATACAGCTAAAATAGGCTAGACTAAAACACTTCCCCCTGACATGATAACACTGGTGGGCCTCTGAACATTTGCTTTTGAAAATTTGTTAGTTTTATCTATTTTGATTATTTTGTTATAGCTACTGTTTTTATTGCTGTTTTAAATTAAAATAAAGTGTTATATAAAATATAATGCTAGGTTGGCAGGAGCTGGAACAGAGTTTATAATCTAATGACACATTAGCTACTGAAGTTAAACATTGTCCCACTGAATGGGTAAAATCGGAACCTTCAGAGCTTAAAAGTCACCATACACACCAGGCTCATAAGACAATTGACATCCAGTGCAGGTCTTTTAAAATTGCTGTTATATGAGACCAGAGGTTCTGGTTAGGTTTAAGCTAGCCAGAGGTTATCACATATACTACCTTTCATCCAAGATACAGTGGTGCCTCGCAAGACGAAATTAATTCGTTCCGCGAGTCTCTTCGTCTTGCGGTTTTTTCGTCTTGTGAAGCACGGCCATTAGCGGATTAGCGCTATTAGCGGCTTAGAAAAAGGAAAAAAGGGGGGGGACTCGCAAGAACTCGCAAGACGTTTTCGTCTTGCGAAGCAAGCCCATAGGGAAATTCGTCTTGCGAAGCACCTCAAAAACGGAAAACTCTTTCGTCTGGCGAGTTTTTCGTCTTGCGAGGCATTTGTCTTGCGGGGCACCACTGTACAGGAAAGTCAGATACACACTGTATTATGTAATTGTCTTAATCCTGAACTATTTCACTGGTTTTATGTCCCATTTCTTTGTGTTTTATTGGAAGGCAAAATTGATTTGAATATAACTAGTTTGGAATATCCCCCCCACCATATACTTGCCCTCACTTCAGTCCAGGAATTGTTAGTATACTTATGCCTAATTGCCCTCTAGTAATATGGATCAATTCAGAAAAAAAGTGTTTAATTTTCAGACAGTGGCTCTGGATGGAACTTTATTTTTGAAATCTGGTGTAATCTCTGGCGGCTCAAGTGATTTGAAAAAGAAAGCTAGATACTGGGATGAAAAAGAGGTGAATGAACTTAAAGAGCAGAGAGAGAAGCTGATGAATGAACTAAAGGTAAAGCTATGGAAATTATGTCCAACAGTATCAGTGTTCGAAACTCCCATTGTTCCAGGTGCGTTTTGCCACAAACTACAGAATGGAAGGAAAGGAGGACCTTTTTCTGCCTCCCCACTTCCAGCCACTCTCTGAAGACTGGAGAAGAGACCCTCTTCAGAATATGAGGGAGGGCAGGGGAAGCATGGCTTTGTTTTTTTCAGATGAGGACTAGATCATTTGAAATGAACATAATATTTTAGCTGTAGTGCATTCTTTTTCAGCTTTGTATTTTTGTTTTAAAAAAGCGTGCCTAGACATTCCATTGTTGGGCCCATAACCTAAATTAAAGGTGCCAAAGTATCCTAATATCATTACTGTAATACTGTAAAAGGAACAATTCAACTTTTGATGAATTGATTCAATTTTCCCCCTAATGAACACATTTTTGAAATGCAATGTCCCATAATGTTATGCATCTTTTTTTGTTATTTTCACTAATGCATGCATTTTAATGCACAGCTTCCCCTAATAAATACATTATTGTACATATTACCTGGCTGGAGAACTGCACCGCAATTTTTTTACAGAAAGTGAGATTTAGGTAGGTTTCCCTCTAAATGCAAACTAAATCAGATTTCTCTCCTATACCTAGGACTTGATGAAAATCAAGCGCAAAGAGGCTGATTTAAAGCAGTTGCAAGCTCAATGCCAAGGAATTCAAACACGACATAAATATTCGCAAAATGAACTAGAAGTTCTTAAAAAAAAACATATTGCTAATTTCTATAAGGTAATATTAAACTCTCAGGTGGCTGTTTTCCTTGTCTGGGCAAAATGACTTGCTTTTTGGTTTTAACTAGGACATCTTAAATGGTAACATAATTGAGTTTTTTTCTTTACCCATTGAAGAAATAGAAGTGATATTTTTTTAAAAACCCATAATTTAGGAGGGAATGTTTCTATTGAGAGACTTTCATTTTTATACTTTTATACTCTAAACATGAAGTCTACATTTAGATGAACAGGAAACTAAACGTTGGCCTTTTTGTGTTTGGGTGTTGGAGTGGGGTGGCTTCTTCTGATCTCCAGACTGGCTTACTTTTTTATTGTGCCAAGGACTGCATTGCCCTTGATCAATCATCCAGGGGCCACAGTTTGAAAGTGAGTGCAACCACATTTTTGTCAATTTTGTTTATAAAGGACAAATCTTGGGAGGACACAAAAAATTCTGTCATCACAGTAGCATAGTGAAGTTTACCTTTGGAAGGAGTCAATAAAACAATTTCTTTAAATTAAATTTAAAATTATTTTGTAAATTAAGAAATTTAGGTTGGATTTGTCTGGCCTCAAACATGTTGCTGTCACCAGTTACAGCAGGAACCAGTTACAGCAGTAACAAATTATTTCTAAGAATTGATATCATTAAAATCATTAAATGTTTAAAAAAGAAAAAAAAATGGAAGGCCCCACAAAAAGCCTTTTTTGGCATCATGGTCTCATAGGGGGGAACCCATAGAGCAGTTTTAGGGGAGGCCTCGCCAAAAATGGTTTTGGGTGCAAAATGCAGCCAGTGGACTGCAGGTTAGCTACCTATGTTCTGATAGTTACATTTGCAGTACAATTGTGTGGTTCCAGAATAAAATATCCTTACAACATAAATAATTAAAACAGTGAGACTAGTTATCCGTTTTTTTAAAACACTGTTCATATTTATTTGTATTTAGGAAAAATCTATGCTGGAAAGTGTACTATTAAATAGCCAGTCAGAACATGTGATGTTGAATGAAGGAGTTTTACAAAGAGCTGTTAAAATGGATGAACTCCAAAAGAAAATTGATGAGGTATAAGTTTTTCATTCATGGCAGCATATAGAATGGCTGTCTTGTGAGAATTGGTTGTAGATGTGTGTTCCTTGTGTGGCTGCTTCTGAAACCCACTGATCTAAGGGGAAAGCTCCAGACCTGCTTTTACACTTGTGATAAACTTAGTGCATACAGTGGTGTCTCGCAAGACGAAATTAATCCGTTCCGTGAGGCTCTTCGTATAGCGGTTTTATCGTCTTGCGAAGCAAGCCCATTGACAGCTTAGCGGATTAGCGCTATTAGCGGTCTAGCAGCTTTTAGCGATCAGCTGTTAAGCGGCTTATCAGCGGATCAGCTGATAAGCGGCTTAGCGGCTTAGGAAAAGGGGGGGGAGGGGAAAAACCCTGCAGGAACTCGCAAGACGTTTTCGCAAGCCCATAGGGAAAATTCATTTTGCGAAGCGCCTCCAAAACGGAAAACCCTTTCGTCTAGCGGGTTTTCCGTCTTGCGAGGCGTTTGTCTTGCGGGGCACCACTGTATAGCTAAAGGCCTTTGCAGACTTCATGTTCACTCAGACCACAGATTAATAGTTTACCAAATAAAATGTATCCAGGCTATGTACATAACTCAGGGAGGGGGAGTTCAAAAGCTCAACAAAACACTTTCATATCCAAAAGCTATATAGCACATAAAGCTCAGTTAAAATAAATTTCAACATTGTTAATAACAAAAACATTGAAAAGTGTTCAAATAATTTTCTGGCATCTGGAAAAAAGGGCACAATGCTGGTCTAATGTCAAAAATCCATTTTTCAGAGGTTAAGATGCAACTTGCCAATTTATTTGGACAATTCTTTGACAACTTACAACCCTTTGTGGGAATCCTGCACAGTTTAGTAAGACCCATATCTTAGGTTTCATTTAAATTGAACCAGTATTGTAAGTAAGGCAGGTCAGCTTTTGCTGCCATAGATAGTGATCAAGGTTCAGCTCTATAAGAAGAACTGATGGTGTCCCTGAAGAAGTCCTTGAACTCGTTCTTGGAAATATGTTCTACAGAATTTCTAGTGCTGCCTTTACTTCTCTCTGGCATTTGCCCCTGTATAATAATTATGTTGATTGTTTAACAGAAAGGAAATCTTCAAAATGGGCACCAGCACTTCATTTCTATTATAAAATAAAATTTGAAACAGTTTTAACCAAACACCAATTTCTGTAACAGTTCAGGCCAAACTAGATGTGATGCTGTTCATGCAATTAGCAAGTGTGTGTGTGTGTGTGTGTGTGTGTGTGTGTGTGTGTGAATAAAACCAAGTAAATAGGAGCTATGCTGAAGGGTAGACAATTTAACCTTTTTCTTTGTCCTGATCCAGATCTCTCCTCCCAACCCCCATATTTGCATTGGGAGAAGAGCTCCCACTTGCGCCAAAGGGAATTTTCTTCCCAGTGCAGATAAGAACCATGGGATGGGGACAATTATTTAGGTGGGGAGCATAGAGGGGCTAAAGAGTTGAAGACTCCCCGCCGCCCCCCAGCTGCCTTACAGTCCCAGTTCAAATCACACACATGCCATATGGCTACTATTTGTTTTTGTACAATTGCTACTTTCCTTAATAATGTAATGTCTAGCTTGGCCTGATCTCTACCAACCAAATATTCCTTAAAAAGGTGTGTCTGCAGTAAAAAAAATAGTAGTGAAATTCTTCTGGCCCTATCAAGCTTTTCAGTGTTCCTGTGTTCCAATTAACAGGTGAATAATATAATGCATTATTGAAGAAGAAAAGGTACAAATGAGGTTTCTTTCCAGTGACTCTGTGAAAGAGGTCATTAAGAAAATTCATGTCTTGACAATGTTCCTAAATGGCACATTCACACATTACACACAGACACAAGCATTTGTCTATACAAATTCATTTGTCTATACAAATTATTGTTATTGTTGATTTGCATAGCTTGACTACTTGTATACTTGTTGAATGTAATATGTGAACATCCCTACAATAACAATTGATACTTCTTACATTTCTAAAACCTTCATATACTGTGTGAAAGAACTTCTTTTAAGGAATTATATTTAATTGCCTTCTTGGTGCGGGGTTGTTGCAATAGGTGGAAGACAATGTTTTCAGTGACTTCTGTGCAGAGATTGGAGTAGACAATATTCGTGTATATGAAAAAGAACATTTGCAAGAGCAGGAAGAAATTGACAAGAAGAGGTAACTATGCAGAAGTGAATAGTAGTGATGTTTTGTAACATCATTCTGTAATCAGAATTCCTCCGTATTCTGTATACATACATACTTAATGTTTCTGCCTAAGATATTGTTCAGCTATCATCATATGATGATTATTTTATTGCTAAATTGAGCTCAGAACTATGTTTGCATAGAATGCCCTCAGTACTCCTTGGGGATGCAAGTACATTGGGGGAGAGGAATTGTCACTAGCTTTATTCTTTTCCAAAGCTGTTTTTCCTATCCTATCCCTACTGATAGGGATGTTTGCGTGTAATGTTTTTATATGTTGCTTCCTTATTTACCCCTGATTCCAATACCTTTTGCTTCCCTGGTTGTTTCCCTTGGATTGAAGATTAGATTGTAAGCTTTGGGGGATTGACACTTCAAAGCGCCATGCATTCTGATGCCACTTTATTATTATTATTAAATAATAACTTGTTTTTTACCTTGCATTTAGAGAAGGGCGGGCAGCCTACAGCCACATGGACGCCCACCCCTCTTCAACTGATCAGTTCAGCCTTTTAGCAAGTGTGACCTGTCCCTCCCCTGGCAGTCTGCTGGGTAGAGAGGAAGAGGGGGCAAGAGAAAAATAGGTGTGCCAGAAATAGAGAGAGAAAGGGGGTGCCCCCTACACTTCTGACTCTGTCCCTTCCCACTGTTGACTTTGGCCCTCCCACAGTCGACACAGATCCCTTGACATTATTTCTGAGTGATGTAATGGCCCCTGACAGGAAAACATTGCTGTCTCCATCTTAACATATTACTGTATTCTGTCTGTTCAGGTTCCAGTTTGAAAACCAGAAAACACGACTGAGTGCTCAGGTTGAGTATATTTGCAGCCTGGTAGACAAGGCGGTGAAGAAGAACAACATGTTAAAGGAGAATATTTGCAAAGATGAAGCTTATATTATTAGCCTGAAAAAGGTAACCAATGGTTTGTTACAATAATTTATATTCAGCTTTTCAGGTTTTCACTACAATCAAGCAGTGTATAAAATTTCTTATTTCTTTTTTAAATAACTTTTATTAAATTTTCCATTTTAACAATCCAATCAAATCACATTAAGTATTCCAAATTATACAAATACATATCATATAGTCCAGATATTCTGCCAAATTATAAATTTTTGTTGGGGCTTCCCATGCTTCAAGTTCAGTGGGGTTCCAATCATCTTATGTTTCTACTGCCTTGAGTTTCCAATAGTTCCTTCTTTAAATCTTCCTGTTGTTATCCTTCCTTCTTTCATGCCCTCTGAGCTGTTTCCACAGGCGAGTTGAAATAAACAATAATGTGCTTCTGTGTGAAATTTGTATGACTCTCCCTTTTTTTTTGCAGCTGATAAGTCTGTTGTTTGCAGAATGTCCTCACACGCTGGTGTTTATGCCGAATAAATCCAAAAGTCCTTCTCTGGTGGCAGATGCCATCTTCACTCAGTTCCGATGAAATAAAATCTGGGCGTTTGCTCATTAATTTTCTCAGACAGGTTGCATCAAACATTAGTCTTTCTAGGGGAGATTTGCCAAATCAGACTTGAAGTACAGATACAATAACAAATTAAGAGCTCACCTTCCCCAAGACTATTTATCTCTGCAACACATCCTTCTCCCATAATGGCGGATCCCAATTAAAAAATGCGTCACATCATCCTTCTCAGAATCCATCCAAAGTTTTTTGGTGTCTCTCCAGTGGCTAACGAGGTCCTGCTTCTTTCTAATATCAATATTTGGAGAGTCTTTTATCTTCTTCCAAACGTTTCAAAAAACAAAAGCTTTAGTATTATTTCCACACAGTTTATATTTTCCCATCTCACTTCCTATAAATAATGTAAACGGTTCTTCTGGGTGGGGGGGGGGTTGTTAGGTATTATTGTAGTAGAAAAAGAAAAAGTTTTATTCCCCCTCCTTTCCATTCCGTTCCAACATACCGGCTTAGATGTTATTCTTAGATGTTATCTTTCTTCCTCTCTGTCACTCTCGGCACCTCAGTAGCTGGCTTAATTGGCAGATTAATTACCCCTTCTTCGCTTGAAGTATGTCCAAGAACTTAAATCCAATTTTTTATCTTAAGTAATGGAACTTGGTACGCTTGGGAAGACAGTGTCCAGGAGATCCGAACTCCCTCGGGGGCTTTCCATCCAGTGCCCCCCCTCCTTCTTTATGAACTCGGGGGTGGTTTTTTGGGCACCGCGGATGAGACTGCATCTTCCTTCCACCAGGAAGTATTTGGGAGGCTGATTACTGCCATCTCAGCCTCTAAATTACCTCGTGCGAGCTGGAAAGATGGTATTGTCGGCCATCTTCCGCGGCACCCCTAGCGGAAGCCCCGTGTATAAAATTTCTTAAAGTAATAAAATAATCAGATTTGGTTACAGTAATTTACTTCACAAAGAAATTGGTTTACCGGTACTTATTTTAGAAGACCTTTTCTATGCATTTTGCACTATGCGCACATTGCATGTCTATAATATATGAACATATAAATGTAACTAAGATTAAGGTGATCCCCTTCATGGATCACTGCCTTGCCGTGGCGAAGGGGCTTGAAGAACTCAGAGAAGCTATGAACTATGCCGAGCAGGGCACCCAAGATGAACAGGTCATAGTGGAGAGTTTTGACCAAACGTGATCCACCTGGAGGAGGAACCGGCAAGCCATTCCAGTATCCCTGCCAAGAAAACTCCATGGACAAAGACAACAGGCATATAAAAGATATGACGCTGGAAGATGAGCCCCTCAGGTCAGAAGGCGTCCAACATGCTACTGGGGAAGAGCGGAGGGCAAGTACAAGTAGATCCAGAGCTGATGAAGCGGCTGGGCCAAAGCCGAAAGGACGCTCAGTTGCGGATATGCCTGGAAGCGAAAGGAAAGTCCAATGCTGTAAAGAAAAATAAGAAGAGAAGACTCCCTGGAGAAGACCCTGATGTTGGGAAAGATGGAGGGCACAAGGAGAAGGGGACGGCAGAGGATAGTGTTTTCGAGGTTACCAGCATGAGTTTGACCAAACTGCGGGAGGCAGTGGAGGACAGAGGTGCCTGGCGTTCTCTGGTCCATGGGGTCACGAAGAGTCGGACACGACTGAACGACTAAACAACAACAAGATTAAGGAGTGAGGTGGGAATTAGGAGGTGAAAATCCATGTAGATCAACCCAACACAGAGACTATTAGAGTGTTCCATCTCTACCAATGGGTATCTGACTACAGTGGTGCCCTGCAAGACGAACGCCTCGCAAGACGGAAAACCCGCTAGACGAAAGGGTTTTCCGTTTTGGAGGCGCTTCGCAAAACAAATTTCCCTATGGGCTTGCTTCGCAAGACGAAAATGTCTTGCTAGTTCCTGCGGGGTTTTCCCCCCTTTCCCCCCCTTTTCCTAAGCCGCTAAGCCGCTTATCAGCTGATCCGCTGATAAGCCGCTTAACAGCTGATTGCTAAAAGCCGCTAAACCGCTAATAGCGTTAATCCGCTAAGCTGTCAATGGGCTTGCTTTGCAAGACGAAAAAACCGCTAGACGAAGAGCCTCACGGAACGGATTAATTTCGTCTTGCGAGGAACCACTGTATCTTGTCTGGATAAGATTACCATGAGGTTATTATACTTTATAAATACTTTTCGTACATAGGATGAGGAAAACTTTTTACAAATGGTCGAGGAAGTTACGGTGGAACTGCAGCAGCTGAAGGAAAAATGGAATGTTAATAAGGCTGGTGTTGCAGAAGCACAGAATCAAGTTGAGGAATCAAGGAAGGCATTGCTAACTCTAATAAGGTAAGGTGTTTAGAATAGGTAAGTGATTTGTGGGGGAGGAACTCCAGATAACTGAAACTTATCTCACTAATTTGTGTGAACAGGAACATTTAAGTTCAGCATTGTATATTTGCTAAGATAGTACAATACTGTACAACTGCTATGACCTAGATCCGAAGGTTTGTGATGGAGAGGTTCTTTGTGTACAACAGGGTGTCTCCAATACCATCTTCATTGCAGCCTGACAGGCCACTCATGAATTGGTGGAAACTTAGATGCAATCTCTGGTACAGAGCAGGTTAAGAGATCCAGAAGCTGATGTGCACATGTTCAGCTATGGTGCTCATTGGAGCACCACCGCAGGGTGCCTTTGGATGGTAAAAAAGTGGCAAGAGCAAATGTGTAAATGACTTGGATACAAAACTGTTTCTGTCTTTGAAAGAGGGCATGCAAATCTTTCCCAGTTACCTGTGTCTGCTTACACATGTCACTGAAATCAAGCAAGCAAGCTGAATTTGATGGGGAAGTAATTGATTTCTAGAATGGATTGAGATACTTTGTATTTGGGTTAGAAACTTAAGCTTGAAGTGTGGTTCAAAAGTACTATCTCATGTGTTTCTCAACCCGGGTATTAAGTCTAAATTAATAATATAATATGCAAACTATTCCTCTATAAATTTTAAACATTCAGTAGCTGAAATATCAGTGTTATGTTTTCTTTGTTCTTGCTTTTTGGTGGCAGAGAGTTGGCAAAGTTGCAAAAGGAAGGTATTGCAATCGAGACCTCTCTGGAGCAGAAAAAGTTAGAAAGGCATAATACCTTTCTTGATTGCAAACTCCAGGACTTAAAGATAGGACTTCTTTTGGGATCTTTGGATGACATTAGTGAAATAGAGGTAGGTTTGTGGCATATTAAATAATTTAATACAGTTGTGGAGTTCGTACATAAATAAGGTCTGCCAGACCTTGATCTAACTAGAGTAGTGTTTTCCAAACTTGGGTCTCCAGCCTTTTTTGACCACAGCTCCCATCATCCCTAGCTAGCAGGACCAGTGGTCAGAGATGATGGGAACTGTAGTCCAAAAACATCTGGAGGGCCGAGTTTGAGAAACACTGAACTCGAGTTTTATCTGGTGGCTAGTACCAAATTTGTAGAAGAGCTAATGCTGAGAGGGCGCAGAGAGAACCAGAACTGCAAAGATGTTTTCCCGATGAGTGTTTCCCCCCGAATCCAATGCTATTTTATTCAGATGCTAGGATGTATATTTAACAATTGATGCTCCTGCCCCTCAAAAAGGGAAAACGTGTAGAAAGATATGAATAGGAGGCTGGATAAAATTGAGACATCACTGGTTTTCATGAAGAAGTAAACCGTACCTTAACCATAAGTAGAAGGATGGGAGAGGAGAGAGAAGCAAATGCTGCTGCTGCTGCTGCTATTTTGGGTTTTTCAGTTTTAAGTATTATGTATCTCCATTAATTTTGCTGGCTGTTTGTTACAGCTGGGATCTGATACTGAAACTACAGAAATGACGGCTGATATCTATGAAAGAGAAGAGGCAATTCATGTAGACTATAGCAATCTTGCAAAAGAGCTAATGGTAAGAGAAGATCTCCATTTTAATATTCTGTATGAAAGCATGTTTTCATGAGCTTGGTTCCACAGTTTATTTTCCTTTTGCCTGGCTAATGTGGTTAAAAGGAACATCTGGCTACCATGATTCCTTAGATATTCTCTGCAACTTGCTCAGTAAGCAGGACTGCAATCAATCACCCCAGAGACTATCCATTCTGTGGTGTGCAGGACCACTGAACCGGTTCCTGCTGCTATTAACCACGGAGGGAATCTTTCATAGACGGACAGAAGCAGCTTCAGGGAGAAGGGTGGTCTTCATCAGCATGTGGGGGACATTCTCCCACAGCTTGTGCAGTCAGCACTTCATAGCACAGCTAGCTGTTGAGATGAGTGCTTCTGCATTTCATAAATTTGTGGTGAGGAAAAAATGGGGAGAATTATGTATGCCACCTTGAGCTCCTTGGAGGAAAGGTAGGATATTAATAAGAAAGAAAAGAAAAGGAATTAGTTCTGCATTCACTCTGCATTACTGACACTGCACACTGTGTTGAGACTATTGTTGTTTGTAGGTATTCACAGCTATATCAGGTTTGTTGCCTGAACCAAATTTTCCCTGAATTCTTTAGTCCCTCAGATGGGTAGATACTGCCATCTGCCATCCACTGTCAGGAATTGCAGAGTTGGGGAAGTAGACTTCCTCCTAGAGACCCTGGAGTGCTGTCCAGATGGGTTTGCCTTTCATTGCTCATGCCTAGCCTCACATCTTCGACTATTGGGTGATTTATCTTCCCCTTCCTTCCCTGCTTGCTTGCTTGCTTGTTGTTCATTATGTTGAGCTTTGAGTGGTTTGGGTTATTGTTTTTTCCTGACAGTATTTTAATGTTTTCTTCACACGTCTCCTCACATCCGCTTGGCTTCTTGGCCCAGTGGTTTGGTGTTTTGCTTGTTTCCTGGCCCCCCAGCTTCCCCACCTGAAGTGAATCAAGTTTAATTTTATTCAGTGGTAGTTGTGGTATGTGAACAAATGTCTTCAGTCTCTTCCCCACACCTGCTCTCCTAAGCCACAGCAGCTCTTTTTCTTCTCTTAGTAGATTTTGCACCCAGACCTTTCCTGAAAGCCTTTTTAAAACATGTTTTTCGTTCTAGTATGTTTCCCTTATTGTGTCAGTACCAGTACCTTAAAAATCATACTTCCTAAACTCTGCCGTTCCTGCTTGTGCGTGATAGACGGCAGTATCCATCTGATGGACTGTGTATGCTCTAAGAAGGTCAATAGCACTATCTGAGTCCACAAGGCCAGGAGGAATAAGCATGGCACTTGCAGTCCCACAGGGACAGTCAAAATGTTGCAACTGCAGCTAGTTCCCCTCGTGTGGACATTACCTCCCACCTCCTTGTCTTTTCTTTTAAGACTTTGAGGCAATTTTTAATAACCCAATACCATTATTCATTGTTTTTATACTTCTTTATTTCATTTTACATCTAGGACTTGCGCTCCGACAAAGATATTGAAACTCACCTAACAAAACTTCAGCAGGAAATAGCATCTAGAGAAAATGTTCTATCAAAAACAACAGCACCGAATATGAGAGCTCTTGAGAGATTACATGTTGTCACAGGCAGATTTCAAGAATCGGTTGATGGTAATATTGAACCTTTTTAATTAGTAAAATTTTAATTAATAAAATTAATAATAAAATTAACCTTTTTAATTAGTAAAATTAATAATAAAACGATTCTGTGATTCTGATAGTAGTAGTGAGAAAGGTGTTTTTGTAAACCCAGATTGCTTGGGTGCCCTTGTGGCTGTTTGATCACCCCACAGTGCACTTACATCCCAGTTTATTACGTTATTGCAAGTCTTTAAAAATGTCCTAGCAGTTGACAGGAAAGAGGCGAACACATGTCTTAGATTAAAAATCAGCCACAACTTTTATTTATTGTTTGCCTTCAATAAGTAATTGAGATAAAATATTTGAAAGGTGGGCAGGAGGCCTCCTCTCCCCTTCTCTCCCCCCCCCCCAGGAGAAGTGGCTTGGCTGTTTGTCCTGCTGGACTATCTGTTGTGGCCTTTTTCCTCTGGTGAAGCCCTATACTTGAGCATATGGTTAGGTTCTGAGCAGGCCCCTTCAGCACATGCTCCCAAACCCATCCCAGTCCCCAACCCATCCCCTATGGCCCTTACTGTTCTGCCTGGCAAGTTGTCACCATTATTTGCATCAAGGAAGGACACCACTTACTTGAATGCACTATAAACCAGGTGGCGCCAGAAAGCAGGAAATCTTTATATGCTTTTTTCTAAAGGGTTTTTTATTTTATTTTGTTACAATGATCTAATTTCTGACTTATTTATAGAATTTTTTTCTGTGTGTAGATCCACCACAAGATCCCTTAGGCAATATTCCAAGAAAGTAATCGTCGTTGGCCTCTCCCCCCCCCCCCCGCCGCCTTTCTTGAGATACCACTTTAGGGACCTGAAAACAGCTCTTGGTTACAACATTTTAAAACTTCCAAATAGTTTATAAAAAACATTATAATCAGAAAAGGATGGTGGCTCCTAAAAATATACACCTCAGGTGTCAGAAGTCCAAGTAACAATGGCCTTGCCTGAAATGTTTCTCAACCCTCACAAAATCCCTTTCCTTGTAAGATACTCTTCTTTGTCCCTCCCGTGGGACAAAGCTTCCATGCATCCCAAGAGTTACCTGTCAGGCCCGCAAGGCTTGACAAACATCCTGGCACTGCACATCCTTGTTGCCCCAAAGGGCTTGCGGGGCTGGGAGGACCGTGCTGCCTTCTCAGGCCGCACAATTCTCTCCCTCACTGGAACTTGCAGGGGAAGGGGCCCTATGTCAGCATCTATGCTGCAATGGCAATTTTTGCAAGGATGTTCATTTTTATTTGTCCCTTTAGGGCAATAGATGTAGAGGTACTGAAGAAAGAGAACATCCTGGTAAATCCAGTGTTCCATCAAAAGAATAGACATTTGCAAGGATTTTTTTTTCTTTCCATGAAAGTGTGAAGCAATTCAATTTTCCACCATACACAGATAGATAAATGGGCCACATAAGCTCCAATAAAGTTTGAATTTAAATAGCACTGCAAACATGTAATGTTCACTGAGAACACTTTTTAAATTGCAAGAACCTGGCCTTGTACAGCACAAACTTGTATGTTGAGAAAAGTGGCTTTCTGTTGCAAAAGATTATCTGTATAAATACTGTTTTCTTGTGTTTGTTTACTGAAGTTGGTAGGAAATTGTGGGTAGAATCCAGCGGTGACCTTTGCTCTCATGCAGGGACTTTTGATTCAGCGGAAAAGGGAGAAGGGTTGATTTTTGCTAATTCATTCTTCCACCTGCAGCTCTCCACACCACCTTCAACCCTCTGCTGGAGGGTGACAACTATCTGAAACGAATTTGAGTATGGCGTAAATCACCTGTCTATGTTCTTACATTAGCAGAGGCATCCACCAGAAAAGCTCTTCCTTGAATGCAAGGACATTAATTGGATTCTACCCTATAAAATTAACTCCCAATATTTTAGTGATATGTTCTGTTAAAGCTAGTTCAATTATCCTTTTACAGTGTTTGAGACTTGTAGGACAGAAGCCAGATTATGTAGGCAAGAATTTGAGAAGGTGAAGAAAAAGAGATACGAGCTGTTCAGTCAGTGTTTTGAACATGTGTCAGTAGCTATAGATCAGATCTACAAGAAACTCTGCAGAAACAGTAGCGCTCAGGTTTGTAATTTTTCAGATATTTCATTTAATACTCTTTAACAACAACAGTGAGTGTACTGGTTGTAAATTAAGGCTAGATTACTGGTCCATCAGAAAACGAATCATTCAAGGATTTCTTCTTCTTAGTTTTTAAAACAGAAATATGGGCAACCAGATTCAGGATTCAAAATAAAGTGATCCAAGGCAAACAGCAAAGGGTCCAATCCCTCTGCTTCCATGACTTGGAAATACAGAGTTAGCTGGGCATGGGGAAACGACAGAGCTGGTGAAAGATGACTCACCTGTGAAGCTGCATCAAGGCTCCACGGTAGAAGAGTTTATTTTGGGGGTGGGGAGTTTGTTCTGTGCAAAGTTGGCATGCAGTTATCATGAAGGTTAGGTTAACTTGCCATGTGCAGAACTAGTGTGTTCTCAAGCTTTGTGCTCATGGACACAGAAAGGAGCTCTGGCTTGTTTCCAAAGCAGCTTGTGAATGATTTTCTGTTGCTCTTTTCCATCCAGTACAAATACTGCTTTGGACTTTCACATCTAGATGCTCCCTGTTCTCCAAATTCACTTTGAAGAATGTTGTGTTGTTTGCATCCGTAACTTGAATAGGATTGCATTTTTGTCCAAAATAATGATTTAAATTGCATTTCTGGAAACCAGTATTTTTTTAGCATTCACAAAATCTGGAATAGCCGGTATGGTGTCCTCCTGATGTTGCAGACAAGAACTCCTGTCTTCCCTGTTTGTTGGCTCTTCTCGCTGTGGCTGATAGTTGTTCACAGCAACTGGAGGTCACCATGTTGAAAAGCCCTGCATTAAATTTTTTACAGATAAAGCTAATGCCCATGTTTTGTTATTAACTGAACAAGGAAGCTGGTATCTTTCAGGCATTTCTTAGTCCCGAAAATCCCGAGGAGCCTTACTTGGAAGGTATTGGCTATAACTGTGTAGCTCCTGGAAAAAGATTTATGCCAATGGACAACCTGTCAGGTGGTGAAAAATCTGTTGCAGCTTTGGCTCTTGTGTTTGCAATACACAGGTAAGAAATACATTGCACTTCAAAAAAGAATATGACACACATATCACAGTTTATACAACCGTGGTATCGTTTTGGAGTCACTCCATTCTTCATATAATGTTGAGATTCTACCTCTGGGCATATATGGTGGACAAGATGAGAAAGGAGAGCAACATATATAAGCTTTCAGTTTGTTCTGGAAGTGTGGAAAGGCAAGAGAGGATTTGGTCTGTTGTTGGTCCTGTGCTTATGCTTTGAAGTTCTGGAAGTAAATGTGGAAAGCTGTTGATCAGGTTTTGTGGCCCTGTGTCAACACCCGGTTTCTAGTGGATGTTCTTCCTATATTCAGTTCTGGCTCAAGCTCCAACCCAGAAAACCTGGTTCTCCAATTTATTTCGCTAGATCAACAAGAGATAGGCAACATGGGGAGCAATACACAAATAGATTTTTGTCTAGAATGTGCCACTTTCTCCCAAAGTCCACCTATTCCAAAGGAAGTCTGTCAGGGATGCAGCAAGTGAGGGGGCTTCTTCCAGGTGCAGAATTTGAGAGTGGTGCAGTATTAATACTCCTAGGGAATGCAGCTTTTGCTACAAAGATAACCATCTAAGTTAGCCATTAAGCACTTCCATGCAAATCAGTATCCAAATAATTAAAAATTATACAAAGTAGCTCCTTCCTTGGGGCAAAATTACTCTATTTAGAATTCAACATGGGTTAGTGGTCAGATGAGCACCATTATTTAAGGGAGATATAAAATATCAGTGAGAAAGTTTACATAAATCATTTACTGGTTCTTATGGTAGTTGCCTTTTTTTCTTGCTGATTGAAATAAATGATTTAAAGTGCCTTTATTGATAAGCCAAAATCAGGTAGTAGGAAATGTATTTAAATTATTGTGTTTGTCTTTTATGTTGTTTCTTAGTTTGTTTCATTATGTAATCTTTTAATTTTTGTAATTTCTAAGTATTGTGGTCTTGTATAGTAATTAAAATAAAAAGGTTTGAGAACAATGAAGCGCACTCCAGCTATGTTCACAGAGAGTTCATTACTTCTGTTCTGTTGCTCACTAATTCTATAGCTGATAGTCAATAGATACCTCTTACTTCTGTAATGATCATATTCATTTTAAGAACGCAATGCTGCCTTGCCCCACAACAGGAGGATCATGTTGAATGAAGTTTGTCTCCTACTTATCTTCTAAGGCTGCTACCATGCTAGTTGTTTAGAATGGAATTGCCATCCTTCTTACTCATTCTTCATAGTGAAAACAGACAGTATGATTGCCCACCCAGTTTTTTTCTTTTTGTTTTTCATATAAAATGCAATTGCACCATCAGTTTTTCCAGGGTAGACTGCAGTTCTCAGGGAGGATACTGTTTCTTTAATTAGAAGCTTCTTCTGCCTCTACTTCTTGTTCGGTGTAGAGTGGCATTGGTAATTAATTGTTCCTTAATTAGGAGATTTCTGATAGGTTTCAGGATACCATTCAGGCAGTTATTTTCTAGCTTGACCTTATATTTTCCTTTTTCTAAAATCACAAAATACCACTGTACTGGAAAGGGTCTAGTTAAAGTTCCAGGCTACCTCTGCTTAATTCCCTTTTAGGTCTTGGCTATGGAGGTGGGAATTGCTAGATAATACAGCACTGTATTAAGTGCTATAATAATATTAATTTATTAAAGTGCTACTTTTAATTCCATGCTAGCTTGATACAGAAAAGTGATACTGCCTTCTTTAGATGGCAATTTGGTAAAGAGAAGTAGAAATATATTTCTATATTTCTGTACCACTGGCATATTATAAGGTGGGGGAGGCTGTATACTATATGGCACACTTGTTTTAAATTCTGTATTTGTGGGGTTTTTTGGCTATATATTAAGAAAAAGTAAAAAGAAGTCTTGAAATTCAGAATATGCAGTCATTAAAGTAGAACGCAGGTGGTGGCAGGTGCAGACTCCATTGGTGAAATTGTTTCTGTTACTCTTATAGGTACAATTGGACTAATTTACATCCCATTCATAATTGTGCTTGCTTTGTTGTTTCAGCTTTAGGCCTGCCCCCTTTTTTGTTTTGGATGAAGTAGATGCAGCGCTAGATAACACAAACATTGGCAAGGTAAGCTATCAGTCTCTCTTTCTTACTAAAAGAAAAACAGCATTCCATCTCAGAAACGTGCTTTTTCTTTTTATATATGAAAACAATATTTTTAAGCAGGGGCAAAGAGTAAATAGCAAGCAAACCCTTTATGAAAGAGATTACACTGGATATGCTGCATATATCAGACACTATTTGAAATGGAAGGAAGCGAATTGCATCTCATGCTAATTCCCTGTTAAGGCAGTTTGATTGTTCACTTAAGAATTGTTCCATGCTTACCCAATGCATCTTAAGATTTACTAGTACTTTCCAGCCACAAGAACTGTTAGTTCTTGAAAGCCACTGTTCATTGGGATCTCAGGACTCCAGAAATTGTCAGTGAGTAGACAGGCATTTGCCTAGGGACCAAGGCAGTGTGAAGAACCTCCAGTCCACAGACCTAACCCAGCCCACTAGGCCATTTTGACAAACCCTGCCCCCATGTAAAGTGAGGTGAAGGCAGGGCTTGGCGAAGGGGCTTTGTAGCCCTTCTTGTTCAGCTGGTTGTCGGGCGCTTGGGATGTAGTGTGCAAGGGCTTTGCAGGCTCCTTTGGAAAGGAACCTGCAACCTTCCACAATTTTTGACAGTATTAATCAAACCTCTGCGGTAGCCTATTAGCACGTGAGGGTTTTAATTAAGATCCCCAAATAGATAATAAATTATTATAATGAAGACCCTCCCATGATTTGTTCTGCACTTATTTGTTAAGCAACTTCTTACAATTCCTCCAAGCCATAATGGTGTGGGTTTTTAAAAATAAAATACTGTCTTAGTGAGTAGAGATATATTGCATGAGGAATTTTTATTCCAAACAGATCCTCTAATGTATTTTATAGCATAGTCTTGTATTTGAGATGTCTTGCCAACAGTATGCTTACCCATTCTATAAAGCAAGTTTCTTTTCTAATCATTATATTTCTGCATGTATCTAACAACCCCTTTTTTTTCCTTCTCAAAAAGATATCAAGCTTCATTAAAGAGCAGGCCCAAGAAAAGTTTCAGATTATCGTTATTTCTCTAAAGGAAGAGTTTTATTCTGAAGCAGATGCTTTAGTTGGAGTCTGGCCTGAGGTATATATGCACACAAAACACACTCTTGAGTGATAGTTTTCGCACTCTAAGTGTTTCATAGAGAAAACAGAAACAGAATATGGCTACACTTCTATAGAATCAAATCCCTGGTAATTTTAAAGGGTTGGGTGGCAGAGATGCAAAGAACCCAAACACCTACAGCTGCATCATTATGGCCTGGTCTGCTATGATAACTCTTGCTCTTTTCTCTCCTTAGCAAGAAGATACTATCTACAGTCAAGTCCTGAGCCTGGATCTTACTCTGTATCGAGAGTCTGATGATGAAAATGAAAGGCAACCGAAAGGCAGAAAGAGCTCTGCATTGAAATATGATACAAAGTGAATTTGTGGCTGTGGGCTTTTGTTTAACCACGGTGTGACAGGTTTGAATGTTACTGATTAGAATTCAGTATAAAACTAAATTTACATATATTTAATGTGAGAATTGGTTGTTTAGCATTATATTAATATGCTTATTCTCTGTGGAAGTTTAACTGCTAAAATTTGTAATAGTTAGACATTAGATACAGTTTCCTGATGTCTCTATCAAAAAGAAAAGCTGCTGGAGGGGCAGATGGGATTGAATGTGGAAATAGTATTAATTATTTCCCCACCATTCTGTCCCATTCCCACCCACCCACACTTTAACTTCGCCACTACCTTGAGAGGTTTCAGATAGGTATTTGCAAGCGCAAACATGTGAAAAGTCATGGGGGTGCAATCTGGAACGGAAGAATGAGTAGGTAAACACACCCTATTAGCCACTCCTCAAAGTGTGGCTCCAGCAGTGTGTTCCTGTTTAAAACAGGGTCATGACACACAACTACATGTAACATCTGCATTGGCCTGAGTTATAGTTAAAGTTTCATACTTTTTTGGTGTTTTTGATCTGATTGTTATCCTTGGTCAAACAAAGACTGGGGACTAGTAACATTAACTAATAAAAAGCATATATAGACAACTAGAACCACTGACACTGGTCACTGAAGATTATTATGCAACAGTTTCTTACACAAAATATTTCTTAGCGTTTCCATTAAATTTGTTTTGCTTGCATTTATATTTGAAAGTTGCTAAATAAACTATTCAATGTTTAGTTTCTAATTAAAACTAAGTTGTAGTCACTTCTAAGCATAGCTGCTAATATAAGTAGTAAACAGAGCTTTTTTTCATCTGGAACTCGTCAGAACTCAGTTCCAGCTCCTCTCAGGTGGGCGCCATTGCCATTCTAAGAGAATAATTGTTCATGGTGAGTTCTGGCACCTCTTTTTCTAGAAAAATAGTGGTGGTGATTACATTTTACACTGCAATTCACTATTGGTATTCTCAGAGATGCATATGTTATACACCTGCTGGGGGTGGGGGGAGAAGAATAGAAACTTTTCATGAATGCTTAGGTTCAGTAATTCTACGCTGGGTGCAGTTTCCTGATCAAGAAGTTTGTGAACTACTGTGGTCAAGCTGTCTTACTCGGTTATCTGGGCCTTCAGAAACACCCCACAGGCTGCATTACCTGCTACTTCAGTTGGAGTGCAACCCCATCTTGCAACAAGAACCACTCGCCCACAGTGCCTCCATCATGCCAGGATTCAAGCTTCACTTATTTCCCCTCATCTGTGCTAACACTGCACCCCAATAGCAGTTCAGATCCTACACAGCCTGTCCTGATTCAGATGTCTCCAAGATAGTGATATCACCTTGCCCCAAAACTCCTAATGACTGCTGCTAGTGGCTTCATATACTTATTAAATAGCTAACCACCAGGCAGTTAATCAATCTCCCAGTGCTACTTTCTGGACTTTCGAGTACAGTGGTACCTCAGGCTAAGTACTTAATTCGTTCCGGAGGTCCGTTCTTAACCTGAAACTGTTCTTAACCTGAAGCACCACTTTAGCTAATGGGGCCTCGCACTCCCGGAGCACGATTTCTGTTCCCATCCTGAAGCAAAGTTCTTAACCTGAAGCACTATTTCTAGGATAGCGGAGTCTGTAACCTGAAGCGTATGTAACCCGAGGTACCACTGTAGTGCTACTTTCAAGTACTTCTGAAGGTCCCCCAATTCCCATGGTATGGAGCCGGTCCAGGATGATACAGTGGTCAACTGTATCAAAAGCTGCAGCAGTCAAGAAGCAAGTGCAAAGTCAGAATTGCAGGGTTGGACGGGACCCCTACTAGGGTCATATCCAGCTCTGCAATGCAGGAATCTCAGTTAAAAGCTTCCATAGCAGATGGCTGCATTCCTCTTGTCATGCTCTCTGTAAAGGTCATCATATCAGGACAACTCAATCCTAGCCCTGAATCCAGATTAGAACAGCTCTCTTCCCCAAGAAGTGGGTAATTGTTGGTCAGTAGCTATTGTAACAAAGCTCCTCTACTAGTCTCATAGCTTTTACCTTCTATTTATGTCCTTTATTTTCTGACATTTTGCTAGGTTTAAAAAATATATACAGAAAACAACAAATATTTGCTCCTGGGTTTCAAATCTTTTTATTAAAATGTACATAAATTAAAAGCCCTTACTGTTCCCCACTGCAACCAAGTTTTTTTAAAACTTAGAAAATGTGCAAAACCTGTTTATATTTGCAAGGGGTAGGAGTAAGCAAAATAAAAATTACCATTACTGCTGTTCCACAAATGTTTGCACAAGAGTTCACTCTGATGGGTAGGTTCTATAGCTGTTCATGCACTTTTCTCACAACTGCCCTTGTGAGAAGATGATTTCTAATACTCACCTTTGGATTCAGACAAACGGAAACAAAATTAGTCCAATTCAAAGAAGGTAAAACGCTGTTTCACAGATTTATGTCAGAAGCTATCCTTTTGCAGTATTTCTTTGCTGAGGTAGTTGCAAATTGGTTAATGGATACCCTTAAAATGTACATATCCTGAATCAGTGTACAAGTCTGTAATAGAAAATCCATTCCTAAACAATTCTTACTAAACAATGCATATAAATTTAAAGGGTCCTCTTGGCCGCTGTTGGAATCCTTATCCGTGATATAATCAGATGCCACACTCATCGTAGACCACTGTTGTTCAAGTTACATTCTTGTATTCAGAGAGGGGCAACATCTTCGACACTACCTGTTTTTGAAAAAAAGTGTTTTCAAATTGAAAAAATATTATTTTCTTTTATCTAGACAAATTATAGAAGCAATGGGTATGCACAGGTGCCAGGAAATTCTGCCTCTAGTTCTAAAAGCAGCTGTTTTAAAACTTTGGCAGAAAGGAAACTGCCTTGTAGCATTTCAGGTAGATGCTGATGCTCTTCTAAGGAGCAGTTTATCATCTCGTTGTGGATGACAAAAGCCCACACTTATGCTGAGATACAAACCTAATTCATAATTTATTTATCCCTTTATATGCAGAGAAATCTGTTTCCATCAAGATAGCTCACATCATCAGCAGCAGTTGGAACCGACTAAGATCTCTCTAAACATCTCCAGATTAGGAAATGACTTCAGAGTTTGTATATGCACAAGTTCCCCAATTGGTTCTAGATTGCTGGCACGCCACTCCCCTGTTTATATGGCAAAAATAAGATTCCCCACCTCTACCACAGAAATAAACATAGCAAGCTGTTGATCCAGGCAGGAGAGTGTTTATGAAATCTGCACAAGGATTCCCCCCCCCCCCACCCCCGGTAACTATTTTGGCATTTCAAGCCACACTTTTATTCTCAAAATGACCATTTTGGGGTCTTACAGTAATAAACAAATATTTATTTAACCCAAATTAGGACTTGCTGATAACTAAGATGCAGTGCAACGTTCCCCATGGTGTGGCATGACTCTAGGCACATGTTCTTGAAAATATCAGCTGCATGCCTCATGACACACTATTTTTACACACCATGCATTTATTTAATTCTGTTTACAGACTCAGAAATATGTGCTATGCACTGTTTGTAGGATTGGAAACAATGTCCCCTTGAAAATAAAAATAAATGTCAAGTAACGGCTTAGAATTACCATTATCTGCAAGCCTTGGTCTCTTAAGTTGGTCATTACTGCTCTCCCCTAGCCGTCTCTTGGCACAATCCACGCAAGATGTTCCTGTGAGAACAAACAGTATTACAAAATCGTACACATGTAGGGGACATAAGGATTTTCATGAAAAGACTGGCTCCAACTAAGAACGTATTGAACTCTATAGAATTCACATCATAATCCTGTGCCGTGTGCCAGATGTAGGTAACCATTGTGGATGGAGGTTTGCATTCACCATTGGATAACCCTTCGGGGGTCGCACCAGCAGAGGTAGAATTTGCACCTGCATCCATTCGGCTGCGCATCTACTTTTTTTTCCTTTGCTGCTGCTGCCCAAACTGGTGGGGTTGGGGGCTTTTTCAGGTCCCTGAACCTGGGGGGTTAACCAGTTACAAAAGGTATGCCAGAGTGGAGATTTCCCTGCTGAAATGAATTCATGCCCATTCTGGGCCCCAGAGGCCTGATCTGGCCTCCTAAGACCCCAGATAAAGTAGGCAGGAAACAGGAGTGGGCAGAGAAGGTTAATGTCCAGATTGCCCCCTCCTAACTTGATCTGCACAGGTTAGCTGAGGGGCTGGCCATACACACCGCTGACAGGCATGCCCCAGAGGATTTTCCCCTTTGAATAGAAAAATGAGATGCTTGTTTCAAGTATTTTGTTTGACCAGGTTTTATACAATTGTAACTGTTTGAAGTGGTACCTCAAAATCCAAAGGAAAATGTGTTAAAATTGTGGCTGTGCACAAAAGAAACACACAAATCACCCTTCAGTGGTATTACTATAGGGTTCTCCTGACAGGCACAACTTTGAGGTAGCCTTCCAGTGCTCCTGACTTAAGCACTACGATGCCGAAACAAAATCTCTGAGAAACACCTATACATTTACTGCTTGCAAAATTAAGAGCTTACTGCACAAAACAAATAAGCCATAAACCAAAATAAATAAACCATGATAAAAGTTTACAAAACAAACCCTATTATGCCAAGGCAAAGTAGATAATGTATTCAAGCACCCCCCCTCACTTTATCAGCTCATAGGCTGAGGTGAGTCCTTGGCCATTTTCTTCCTTGCTTTCAAATGAAATGAAAGTGAGACCAAACAGGTACAAAATCATCCTCTTTTCTTTGGCCCCTAAGGACTTAGTTTTTCTAGCACAGCAATATTCCACGCTTTAGTGTACCAAGTAGTAAGAATGGCTCAATTTCCCCCAAATTGCAATGGTTGTTCTAGCTGCTATAAAGGTAAATGTACCCCTGCCCGTATGGGCCAGTCTTGACAGACTCTAGGGTTGTGCGCTCATCTCACTCTAGAGGCCAGGAGCCAGCGCTGTCCGAAGACACTTCCGGGTCACGTGGCCAGCGTGACAAGCTGCATCTGGCGAGCCAGCGCAGCACACAGAACGCCATTTACCTTCCCGCTAGTAAGCGGTCCCTATTTATCTACTTGCACCTGGGGGTGCTTTCGAACTGCTAGGTTGGCAGGCGCTGGGACCGAGCAACGGGAGCACACCCCGCTGCGGGGATTCGAACCGCCAACCTTTCGATCGGCAAGTCCTAGGTGCTGAGGCTTTTACCCACAGCGCCACCCGCGTCCCGAGCTGCTATAAGAAGGTGCTATATCAACTCTTTATCATGCAAATGTTTGTTAAATTTGTCAATTATAAATAAAACCACTAACTGAGAAGTTGGGGAAATGTGACAGTTTAAGATCTTATCAACTTCTCTGAATACTATTGCCAGAGAGAGGGTTTATTATTATTATTTTACTGTTGTTGTTGTAAAACAGAATATAATTGCCCGAACATTCAAACTAGCACATAATTTTACATGGGTGCAAAATCATACTATCCCAGTTCTTCCCAAGACCCACCCCAACTGAATATTACAAGGCTTACTTTCAAATTAAAAAATGTACTTAACCCAAAAGTGTTGTACTGTCCACCCGATCTGTATCTGGAGAAAGAATGAAAACTATGTCATGAACAAGATAGGATAGAATTTAGCTACATTCACTTTTCAGAGTTGCTAATAAACAAGGTTGCATCAAAGGCTAAATGCACAGAGACATCTCATCTAGGACATTATTCACATGCGACTCTTTGCACACACAATATTATATAATGTAATATTCCTATATTATATAAAGTGGTAAGTTTCTCCATGGAGGCAAACCACAAATAATGATTTACATTTAACTTGTGCTTTTACAGGTCCAAGAGTCTACATCCTCAGTTCTGCAGTACTGTATCGTGATAATATTTCCATGACAGAGTAGTCTAGATACTCTTGGGATAAGAGAAAACAGCTCTTCTTCCTAGAACTACTGGGCCAAAGATGGGATAGGGCAGCATGTGGGCCACCTTCTTGAAAATGGGATATTTGCCCAGTGGCAATACTTATTAACATGTATATTTTGCTGTATCCCAGGCCTTCCAAAATAAAAGAGCAAAACATTGTAGTACATGTGAAAAGCATCTTGGGGTCTTAGTAGACCACAGGCTTAACAAGAGTCAACAGTGTGATACAGCAGTAGCAGCAAAACAAAACAAAACAAAACTCATGCTATTCTAAGCTGCATCAACAGAAGTCTAGTGTCCAGATCAAGGGAAGTCACAGTCCCACTTTATTCTCCCTTGGTCAGACCACACCTGGAGTTCCATGTCCAGTTCTGGGCCCCACAATTTAAGAAGGATATTGAAAAGCTGGAAGGTGAGCAGAGGAGGGTGACCAAGTTGATCAGGGGTCTGGAAACCAAGCCTTATGAACAATGGTTGAGGGAACTGGGTATGTTTAGCCTGAATAAAAGGGATCATAGATCTATAATTCTATGATTTGGCTATCATTTCCATGATTGTTATAGGTAGTACAGAAACAAGGGATGGTGGTTGCCACAGACTATTTTACAGATGAATGTGGCATCAGAAGCATGAGGTTTCACACACATATTTAAAGCAATACCCTTTATTCCAGAAATAGATGAAACTAAAAACCACTGGTATATGGAGAAGAGAAAAAATGTTTTGACACAACATTACACACACACACACACACACACAGACAGTACCTGGACTCCTCTGTTTGCAGATCTGAGTGGAAAGATCTTGAACATACTCCGGGAAACTTTCAAAGCAATTTCCATAGGATACCACTTTTATTCCATGTAGGAGCATATCTGCCTGGAGTTTAAAAAACTGGTCTTCATTTTCTTTAAGCACCAGCATATAATGTTCTAGATCCACCTTATTTTTGACAGTGTACAGAAAGAGGGCCTGAAATATCTGATCACGCAGGGTTTCTCCACAGCCCACAAACAAAAATGATTTTGTCCGGTACAGGTTCTGCAGAGCCTCCTGTTAAGAACAAGTAGTTCCTAAGTCAACATTTAGTCACATATAAGATAATTGTTTAATTGTAAGGCAGCCTGGGCTCATAAATGGCCCCTTTCCTGATTGATAGTGGGCCAAAATTGCTTCCAGGTAAGGAAGTTTCCAAACACTTAAGACAATAGGTTTTCCTTCAGGCTGTCACTGCCACAAATGACTAATAACTGTACATTTGGGCTAGTAATTTTTTTGCAAGTTAGTAATTTGATGGGTTTATTACAAGGCTCTAGATAACTTAACTATTTGCACTTTTATGCCCAAGGAATTCGGTAGTATAACCAGTTGTTACTTTTCAAAATATACACATATATTAGAAATATTTTTGTTAAGATGTCATGATCAAGAGGTTGCTGAGCCACTGTCTGCATCCACTTAATTAGAATTTCATTAGAATATTATATAGTGGTAAGAATGGGTTCAAATCCTTCCTCAGAAAAAGAGTAGCCTATAGCATGACCAAACTCACATAGCTTTTGTAAAAACTACATATATAACAAATATGGGTGCAGAATGCAGCCCTGAGTTCCACCCTCTCACACTGTGCACATCTGCACTTCATCAAGGAGTGACGCACACACTGGAATAAGTATCAGAAAAAGTTATTTTAACAGTTCAAAATACAGTAGGCCTGCAGTTTACATGGGGGTAATGCTCTGGGGATCATGCCTAAAGTCAAAATCACACATGGTCAAAACTCATCGGGTTCAATGGCGGATGGAATTACTAAAGTCATTCCCCCCCCCCCCCAAACCCTGCAACTTTTTTAATTTGTTCCTGCATGTGTGAAGCTGAATGTACACAAGTTCAATGTGGGCAAGTTGTGGGCTTATTGCACAAAATTCCTCCTCACACACAAAAATATGTATCATATTAAATGATACAACATGGAGGCCACGGAAGGCAAGCTCCTGTCCCCAACAAGAGAAATATGCTTTTGAAGCACTTCCTGATTTATAGGCGACATAACTTGAAAGAGAAGAATCTCCTGGTTTCAGGGTGCACATACCATCACCTCAGGGTCTTGAGTAACATCCTTATATCCTGAGGGATCCAACACCATTCCACAGGGATCAGCATAGAGGCCGTGAATGTGAAGCACTCCATATTTGACGTGTCCTTTTGCCCATTGAAGAACCTGGAGAGAGCCAAACAGTTTATTAATACCGCCAGGCATGAGGCAGAAAGGGGCCGTGCCTCAAAAGGGACATGTGATTTATACATTTTGGTGACAGTACTATCACTTCCCTCATTTACTTAAAAAAAAAAACCAAATCTGGAAAAGGAACCCACCTAAACTGCAGGCTGCAGCATTCACACATATTTCATTTGCTACCTGTTGAAGGCTTGCCGTTCTTGAGAGAATTGTCTAGGCTGCAACATGGCATTTGAGAGCGAAGTTTCAAATTATTAAATGCAGAACAATATTTTGCAATCATGCAAATTCTACAATGGTATCATTTCAAACAAAATGGGGGAGGGGATAATCTGCAAATCAAAATATACGTGTTTATTTTCCTTTTCTATTTTTTAAATGGAAAAATACAGCAATGTTCTAGAAAACAATAGGGTGAAAATGTATCCACCAATCCAGCTACCTTCTACAGAAAAATGTCAGTACAAGTAATCCACTTATAGCCATTCAGATGGGCAACAGAATATTGTCAACCATGCCACTTTCTTAACCAGCTGTTTCAGTTTACCTGGGGCTTTCAAAACACCCTGTGATTTCACAGCTGACCTTTATTTCTGCTGCAAAACATGCTGGATCCCTTGCGCTGCTATTCGTTTAGTTGTTATGATGTTATAGCAAGTCTTGGGTCTCATACCTGACTGCTTTGGGGTAATATAACACCACTGGATCCCACATTCACAAGTCCATGGGCTCCTACTGGCTTGCTTAAAGAGTACGGAAATGCACTAATATAATAAGCTTTCCTAATTTGCTGCCAAATAGGTTTTCTAAAAAAAAAAAAAAACAAACCTGCCAGTGGTTATGCTACACATAGCTGAAAACAGAACACTCCAGTACAACTAGACTAAACATTTTTGTTTTTAGAGAAACACTGTATGTCTAGTTAACATTTTAAAGATGAAGAATTTTCCGCCCACAGTTAAAAAAATGCATTATTCAAAATAAAAGAACAATGACGAAGAACAACCTTGGGCTACTTCCTGCCCCTGCAAATGCAAGCTCCACTGAAAGAAATTTCTCAGGCTGCTCTCATTCATTTCAATTAAAGTTGTGGGAATTGCAAAAGTGTTTGCAATTGCATTCTGTAAACACAGAGTGGAGGTGGGCAGCTGGTCTTATCTAGCATTGGAGTGAAACAGTGACAGGACCAAATATCACGAAAAGCCATTTTGCCAATTCAACACATTTACTTGGAAGTGAGTAACTTACATGCTGAACTCAATAGGGCTTACAGTGGTACCTCAGGTTACATATGCTTCAGGTTACAGACTCTGCTAACCCAGAAATAGTGCTTCAGGTTAAGAACTTTGCTTCAGGATGAGAACAGAAATCGTGCTCCGGCGGCGCGGCAGCAGCAGGAGGCCCCATTAACTAAAGTGGTGCTTCAGGTTAAGAACAGCTTCAGGTTAAGTACGGACCTCCGGAACGAATTAAGTACTTAACCTGAGGTACCACTGTACTTCTGATTCAACATGCATCTCTCTCCCACCCCTGGCACACGCACGCACACACAAATACAGCATGGGACACTTTTTGTACCTTTGGATTTCTGCAGGGCATTCAATGTTTGTATTTTAAAAATCCAGAGCATTTCGGCTTGCTCAGACCACCTTCTTCTTGCTCTCAGATCGCCTTCCAGATCACCTCCCCTCGCTATCAGACCACCTCACCTTGCTTAGCCAATCTTCCGTTTGCTCTCAGGTCACCTCTGCCCACTCTCAGACCAGCTTCCCTTTGCCCTCTGTGCTCTTTATAGGCCTTCTCTCACCCTCCGACTCTGACGCCGCCAAAACACTCTCCCAGAGTGAGTGCAATGGCTGATTGACATGCTTCTACAGTGTATTTGATTTTCCCCAATTTTTCCGACATATTCATTTATATAAGATCGCATTTATGGTTGGTCATGTAAGTAAAGTGAGCTAAGTTGTGGGCTTACTGTATATTCAGCTGCTTTCAATAGCAAAAGAGACAGACAATTATTATGTCAACAGTAATTCCTAGTTCGCCAATATCCAAGAACCAATTAGAGCAGGACTTTCAGGTGAAAAAAATTGCAGCTGCTCTGATTCTGTACCCCCAAATAAAGCCATTTTACCTCTGAAATACAGCTCAAACCGAAACAGTTGACTTTGAGGTGGATGAGCCACCCTGAAATATATGGATGAAGGGTGGTATATGAATTTAATAACCACCACCTGATAAACTGCCCTTGTTAATTTGGTACAGCAGTAGTCTTAGCATACCTTGTCCTTATCCTTTAAGTCAAGAGATTCCATTGGTTTACTCTGCTGCTGACCAAAGATTTCAAGTAAGTTGTCATAGTTTGTGGTCAGCACCATAGTGCCTCTCTCCATTAGCCGAAGAATTGACTGCAGAACAACAGGATTCTGAATGTGTTGCTCCAAGTTATCAAAAACTTCCATTAGGCAGTCCTGAAAAAAGTTTGGCTTGGCATCTCCGGTGCGCTGCGAGAGGAAAGAGAAGCACAGAAAGGAAGACATCTATGTAGAGGCCTTTGACAGCAAAATAAAAACCGTGAAAGCATCAAAATTCACGAAGGATAAAGCTATCAACACCTAGTGGCCCTGTTGGCTCTATTTTACCTTCCCGGTCAGAGACGCAGAGCCTCTGAGTATCGGTTGCTGGAAATCACAAGTGGGGAGAGTGCTGTGTTCAGGTTCTGCTGGTGAGCTTGTCATGGACATCTGGTTGGTTGCTGTGAGAAGAGGATGCTGGATGAGACAATCCTTTAGTCTCATACAGCAGGCTCTTCTTATTTTCTAATAGTGCTCATTTACATTACCACAAAGCCTGCACCATCTGTAGACTAGCGGCCATGTCTTCTAGTCTGCCAAGGTCTCAACCACTCTGCTGAAGTTGAGGTTGTGAGTACACAACTTGCTGTAGTTGAGGATGAGGGGATATCAGAAGGCTGCGCATTATGCTACTCTACAAAAAGTGTCCCCCCCCCCCCGGGGACAGTAAATAGTAACTGCATGCCAGGATAACTTTTGCATCCTGGTGGAACTGTAACCACTCTCCTGAACCATTTCAAATAGCCCCTGCTTCGCAACATGCCTTCCCCAATTTGCCCTGTGCGAACAGGATGGTGTAAAAATGCAAAAATGGAGAAACTGCCAAATAGCTTGAAGCAGGGCATGGAAAAGACCCACTTAAGCCCAAGTAGTGACTTAAAGAGGCTAGTGCCAGTGATTCAGTACTGAAGTCCAAATCTAAGATTTCTTGGTTGCCTTGAACCTGAGCAGGAACCAAACCCCTAATCACAAAAACTGGTTCAAAAGCAATAGTTCAATAAACAGGTCAGGACAGGAGGGACCTTAGAAGGGCCCCTCTCTTTCTCCGTCTTCCAACAGAAAGGCAGGCAAAGCTGGCCTAAGTATACAAGGTCAGCTACCTTACATCCAGTGCTATTTTTCTAGAAAAAGAGGTGCTGGAACTCACCATGAACGCCTCCCTTGTTCTCTTACAATAGCAATGGCGCTCACCTGAGTTGCCTGAACTCACCTGAGAGTTGCCTGAAGTTCTGGTGTTTCCTCAAACTTGGGTCTCCAGCTGTTGGACTACAACTCCCATCATCCCTAGCTAGCAGGACCAATGGTCAGGGATGATGGGAGTTGTACTTCAACAACAGCTGGTGACCCAAGTTTGAGGAAACACTATTGTATGGTAATAATGCACGTCCAATATTGTTTGTTGCAAAGTTATAGATATGTGCTTACCGGCGACATCTTTCTGATGAGGTCATGTGCAACCACAAGCAAGTCTCGCTCTTTGACCACTTTTTTGCGGAATTCAGCCACATCGCCCGGGTGTAGCACCTCCAGCTGATCTGCGGCTTCAATGACGGCTTCAATGCAGCTTCGCCAGGAGCACAAGGCTGGAATTCCTGGTGCTACAGCAGCACTCACTCCCGTTCCAATCACTAGCAGGAGGTCTTGGGGCTGCTTCCGCACAAGGCTTTTTAAAAATTTCCTGGGGAGTAGAAGTCAAGCAGAAATTCTATTTATGGCCACAGCTGACATAGCCATATTTTGTTAATCAACGGCATAACACATTAATTAATCAACCTTTTCTTTTGGAACTCGGTAGAGGTTCTCAATATGGTGTCCATGGTTCTCCCTCTCCTCCCCCATACAACCTTGTGAGGTAGGTTAGGCTAAGAGATGGTGACTGGCCCAAGGTCACCCAGTGAGCTTCATGGCTGAGTGGGGATTCAAACCCTGGTCTCCCAGGTCCTAGTCCAACTCTCTAGCCATTATGTTACAAGAAAGGAGATTCCAACTAAACACATGGAAAAACTTTCTGGTAGTAGGAGCTGTTCAACAGTGGAACAGTCTCCCTTGGGAGGTTGTGGACTCTCCTTCCTTGGAGGCTTTTAAGCAGAGCTGGGGTGGGCATCTGTCATGGATGCTTTAGCAAAGATTCCTGCATTGCAGGGGTTGGACTGGATGACCCTTAGGGTCCCTTCCAACTCTACGATTCGATTATCACAGATGCCAGGCATCAACTGGGTTCCTTTAAAATCAGGAACCCTTTAATTAACTGTGGAAGGGAACTTAGCTGAACAGGACTGAAAGGGTGGAAGCAGCTTTAGTGTGGAAGAAATTGCAGTTCCTCATCCAGCCAGTGTGGTGTAGTGGTTAAGAGCGGTAGTCTCGTAATCTGGGGAACTGGGTTCGATTCCCTGCTCCTCCACCTGCAGCTGCTGGGTGACCTTGGGCCAGTCACACTTCTCTGAGGTCTCTCAGCCCCACTCACCTCACAGAGTGTTTGTTGTGGGGGAGGAAGGGAAAGGAGAATGTTAGCCACTTTGAGATTCCTGAAGGGGAGTGATAAAGCGGGATATCAAATCCAAATTCTTCTTCTTCTTCTTCTCTTCAATCAGTACAATCTCCCAGAGTGTGCACTGCCTCAAGCTCACAGAAGAGGCACAACAGATGTATAATAAATAATAATAACAAATAAGAATAAGAATAAGATATTGGTAGTCGTATGTATGCTTTCATATTTCTAGGAAAATACTTTTTATGGGGAAGATTTAGATTTGGTTCACATTTAAAGCCCCGTTTATCAAATCCACATTCTCTGAAACAGTTTGAAAAGCAAACAAAGCCAACCTTCAAAGAGCACACACACACACCCCATGATTCGTGATATATTGCCAGGTCAAAAATTATGAAACCGCTATCACGATCTGGACTTCAAACTGGTTTTGGATGATATATCGATATATTTCCCAGCCCTAAAAATAACATGCAAAAATGCATCACATTTGGGGGAAATGCTTGCAAAATGTATACATTAGTCAAAACTGCACACAAAAATGTGTTTATCAGAAGAAATGTGCACAAAAAATCTGACCAATTTTCATGAGCATTTAAAAAAATGCAAACTGCTACAGAAATATGGACAACAGAATTTAAGATTCATAAAATGAGAAACTGAGGGAACCGACTATGAGAGATGTTTCCATTCCTACTTTTGGCACTTATAAAATGTAAAAGAGCATTCTCCACACAGAATTGTTGTGGATATAAAATGGAGAGGCTGTTCTAAACATTAAAAGTATCAGCAATAATCCTCATGTACCTAAAAGCTTTCTTTAAAAAGGGTTTAAAGAGTTGTTTTCACCTTGATTTTTGTTCACTTCTATTTGTAGCTCTTTCAGCTGAATCCATTTCCCCAGCTCCTGTGAAAAAACAATGCAAGGATTCAATAGACTAATTACAGCTGACACATTAATCAACTTTATCAATATATTAACACATTTTGGACCAATAAAAAAATTGGCTCCAATTAATCGGGTCAACTTCCCGCCCGCTATACTTGCAGGAATCAAGCCAGCCTCTGTTAGGTCACAGCACTCAGCCAGAATGATGGGGTGGACATGAAAGGAACCCTGGCATATTTTGCAGAGACCGCAGCAGCAAGAAAACAGGTTCCACTTGCAACCCTTCATTGTTCAGTATCCTCAAACTGCCACAGCCTACTCTTGAGGAGCCATGGCAACCTAATTTGTCTTCCAGAGAATCCCTTTCTGCTGCCGTGGCTTTTGGACCATCGGGGCGCCCCCTTGGTTCACAGGGTTCTTCCTAGACTTACTGGGTCTGTCAGCGCACCAGGCATACTGAATGTGCACCCCAGGAGCATTCCCCACGCTCTCCTGCAGGCTGCACCTTGCAAGGAGCAGATCAGCAAAAGGGGAGGGAGAAACAAGCCGTGTTCACTTTCAGAGACATTTGCCTGCCCCTGCTGAACTTCTTACTAGCCGGTCCCTGGGAAGCTTCTGAGAGGGACCCCATGCAAGGTCACCCATGAGGCAAGGTGAGGCAGAATCCTTCAGGGCAGCCGATCCGGCCTCCAATGACTGCATCACCTGCTGTTGCCACAGTGGCAGCAATGGCTGCAGCCCGCTCCTTGGAGGCTGGATCTACAGTCTCCTCGGAGCGGGGCCCCCTGCCGCCACCAATGCTGCCCCTACAGTGGTCTCCCTGCCACTGACCTCCTGGCCATAGCTGTCAACCTTCCCTTTTTTTGCGGGAAATTCCCTTATTCCAGCGCCGTTTCCCGCTGCAACCCGGATTGTTAGATATCCCTTAGACTGTCCCCGGGACAGGGGAGGCTGCTGATCCCTTATTTTCAAATCTGAAAGTTGACAGCTATGCACCTGGCCCAGGGCAGGGCCTGACATAAGAACTGCGGCTGCTCCCACCCAGGAGGACTCCCCTGCTGAGCGCCTGAGCGCCCAGTCCTGCCACTCACCCCCTGGCTCAGGGAGGGACAGCTGCCGCTGGTGTTGCTGGGCAGGGGGGGCTCCGTTGGTTGGTTGGTTGGTTGCTTGCTTGCTTGCTTGCTTAAACTGCTGTTATTTTTTGCCTATGTCATTTTAAACTGTGATATTAATGCTGTATTCTTCGTTTTAGATTTTATGTGGAAATTGTTTCCCATTTGGTTGTGTCTTTCTTTGATGTGGTTTATTTATTGTTTATGACTTTTGTAATTATGTAAATCTTGTCATGCTGTAAGCCACCTTAGCATTTTTTTTTAAACTGTGGAAAGGTGGCCTACAAATAAAATGATGATGATGATGATGATGATGATGATGATGAGTAGGAGGTGCTGCTGGTCTCCTCAACCCCCAGGAAAAAAATGGCAGGGGCTGCCCTCTGAAGACTTTACAGTCCCCTTGTCCCCAATGTTGGTCTTTACACCCTCTCCCTTCAGGGGGACACCATTTGGGGGTTTGCCTCAGGTGCCAGAATGTCCTGGGCTGGCCCTGACCCCACAAAATGCAGTTTGGAAGCCCTGTTTTTCTCAGAGGGAGCCTGATCCAGACCCACCAGTGATCCTCAGGGCCACATCCTGCTCCCTTGCCTCTCCTCCCCAAGGATGCCTGGCCTTCTGGTTGGAGTAAAAGCGGCCAGGAGATAATAATACAAGGGGGGAAGAAGGAGGGACGGACTTCTTCCTTTGACGGGAAAGGGCCAGCTGAGAAAAGGTTAATGTTTAATCAAGGAAACAAACAGAAAATGGAGTAAGAGAGGAAAGATCATTTAAAGAGAATTAAGTGAAGATAAAAGGACCAGGAAGGAAGGATTAAAGAAGCTGGTGGGATGGGGTGGAGATAAGGCGAGTGGAGTGAGGAGAAGTTACAGGGGGTGGGTAAAAAACTTTGGGTGTGGGGATAGGGGAATATTACAAAGAAAAGAACCCTTATCCACTTAGACTGAGCACCCAGATCAACAAATGCTGCCTAAAATGGTGTGTGGGTGTGTGGCCATAATATCTACCGAACAAAAATGCCTGTTCTTAGTTTAAGGAAAGCTGAATAACAGAACTCCTTGCCACAAGGAAGACGCTGTGCCAAAGAATTCAGAAATTTCCATATATGGATTACTAGAAGATGAAGTCAGAAATTGCCAGCTGGTTGTGCCAATGTCTGTCTCCATCTGACACCATTTTGTGACTGGCTCTGCCTAGGCAGCACGGGGGGGGGGGGGTCTGGTGCCCCTCAGTAATTTCCGGCCATCTCAAGTGGACTCTGGGAGTAGAAAGTCTGAGAACCTCTGCACTACAATATAGAAACATATTGACCTGGAAAATGGAAAGTAACCTAAAGGGCATGTAACTGTTTTGTGCAGAGGAATTTATAGCCACTCCCAACACCCACACGTCAATGTGTATCATGTGGGGTCACTACTTGTACTTCAGCAGTGTCCTTGTGCCTTTAATAGCTCCATGCCAGATGAAGACCAGCCTCCAAAACCTTTCCCATCACTGGTCTGTATGCTAGGAAAAGCTTCACTTGCTAAATTTGTGTTTCGTTACACTGGTGTTAAATTGACACAAGGGCCTTCCAGGGGAAAAAGTTGACAACCATAATATGGAATATTTATTTACCTGTGGCTAAACCACTTTGGGATTTATGGGGGGGGGGGGTTTACAATCAAGAGGTGTATAAATTTTATGAAATAAAGTAAACCAATTCCTCACTGATCTCTCAAGAAAACGTCACTCCTCAATAAATGCTTAGACCAAAGTCCTAACTACACACACTTGAAGGGAATTAAATGAACAGGAGTTAATTTACTGACATTTATAATCCCTAATGAATGGTAATCACTTCTGAATAAACATTATTGAAAATAAAGGAGCAAATACATTTAGGATTGAGGTGCCAGTCATGATGTCCTGTTGTTGAGGCCTTCATTTTATGTTTTTTCTCATAACACACACTTCATAAATTGATCACAATGAGCTAAGTACATGCCCATTATTACCTCATTGCTTCTTACTGTTCCAATACCTAACAAGTGCAAACCAGTCTTTCATTCTATCCAAAACAACCCCAAAGAAAATCTCTACATTAAACTTTCATTTCAATTAAATTAGTTAGCAGGTTTCTAACAATGCTAGAAGCCAGACTGACCATTGTATTCACACACAAAACCACCCCACAGACATTGCTTCATCCTGTTCCCTATCTGGCACAGAAACAGCTGTTTTGCCTGGCGAGTAAAAATAGCAGACATTAGAGGTGCTATTTTGACCAATGACCGGCTGTTAGTTGATCTCAAGCAAGGCTCTCTGGTGTCTCATCGCTAAGCTCTGGTGTCACAGCTACCAGGACAAAGATGTCAAGGCAAAGTAAAAAATATCCGGAATTGCACCTTAAGGAAGCAGAAACAAATAAGCAGTACAGTAGCTGGATTGAAATGTGTGTCCTCCTTCGCCTCAAGGGATGAAGACACAATGAGGTGCAAAAGAGAAAGGGAGACAGCTGACACACTGCGCTCACTAGAGAAGCGGAAGGCAAAGAGGCCACCCAAAGAGAAGAAGAACAGGCGGATGGCGTTTCAGATGACATTTTCTTATGGGTTCAGTTACAGATAGGTAACCGTGTTGGTCTGCCATAGTCAAAACAAAAAATTTTTTTTCTTCCAGTAGCACCTTAAAGACCAACTAAGTCAGTTCTTGGTATGAGCTTTCGTGTGCATGCACGTATCTGAAGAAGTGTGCATGCGCACGAAAGCTCATACCAAGAACTGACTTAGTTGGTCTTTAAGGTGCTACTGGAAGAAAAAAAAAATTATTTTCTTATGGGAGAAGACCTAAGGGGAAAGTGCCAGTAGCTAAACTCAGTGGGTGCAGTGAAAGTGGATTAAAGGATTCTGTCTCTTTAGCGCAACAAATCCACTTCGTTGCTGTTGTTTTTTAAAGGAATCTGGACTTTTTGCAGTTTGGAAAGTGGCAGGGGAATGCATTGACAAGTGTGGGACGAACAAATGGCTAATGAGAAGCCATCGAACAGCTCAGCAATGGCTGGATATAATCTAAAATCCACGTAAGCTTTGTGTAAGCAAATCAGAAGGAATGCTCAATGAAGAGGGGCCAAAGAACAGTGAGAGTTTGAGGCTGAAAAGCAGGGTTCAAATTGAAGAAGAGAAAATTACAGCAAGAATAACATAGTGGAGCCGGGGCAAAAAGGGAGAAAGAGAACCCCCCCCCAGCACCCCCACCCCCAATACGCATAAAACAACAGCCACAAGGTTCTCTTCCTTACGTATTTCAAGTACACACCAAAACCTTCTTCCCATCTCACTCAGTTATATATATAAGCAGAGTCCTTTCCTGTTCCGTATGGCTGAGCGCATCGCAGCAAGCAGAAATCCCGCAGGTTCTGTTGCTGGAGGAGAGGCTTCACCTGTTGAACGCCTGCCTGACCATTCTTGTCGGGGGGGGGCGGGCGGGGAAGACCAGTCAAGCTACAAATGTCACCGAGACAGAATGACTTGGATTGCTCCCTGTGCGGATAGAGAAGAGGAGCCTCGGCGGCCGAGGGGGCTTGGGGGGGGGGGCGCGGAGGGGCCCGGCTTGGAAGCGAGCGATGCTTCCCAAGGCGCGGAGCGTCAAGGCACGGAAATCCGCCCCCGCGCCGGGCTGGTCGCCGAGGAAGAGGCTCCTTCCAAGGCAAGGCGTGCGCATTATGGGATGGAGAAATCCTCGCCATTTCCTCTCCCACCGGCGCGCGCGCCCGGCTTGCCCAGGGAGGCGCCACCCCAAGACCCCCAGCGCTCCGGGGCCCCCGCCCGCAACTGCTTCCCCGGCCCCCCGACCCACCGACCCTGACCTGGCGCCGCCGCCGCCGCCGCTTCCTCGGTCTCCCTTCGGGCGCAAGGCGAGGCCGAGCCCCTGCTCCCGCCGCCGGCGCCGAAGAAGGAGCGAAAGGGGCTGGGCTCCTCCTCCGGCTCCTCCTTCCTTCCTGCCATCCTTCCTTGGCTCCTCCAGGCTGCAGAAACGGCGCCGCTTTGCGCCTGCGGTCCTCAAACTTTCCTCTGCGGTCCTCCCTTTCCGAAGGAAAACTTGCTCGCGCCACGCCGATTCTTTTATTGGCAAGAAGAACTGCAAAGGGGAACAAAAAGAAGCAACTCCGAGCAGTGCTTGATTTATAACATAGAACACACAGCTACCTTCTAATATTGTAATAACAAATTTAAGCTCTGATAGATATAGATATAGATATAGATATAGATGATATAGATATAGATGATATAGATATAGATATAGATATAGATATAGATATAGATATGTGGACCACATTTCTGGAGCAGCACAGGAAGACCGCCCTGAAACCATTTTGACTCCCAAAGTGACCAAATGTTTTCTCTGCAAGGAGGGAGGGGGCGAGGGAACTTTTCCATTGTCTCAGGAATTGGGTAATCACCATCTCAAAGGAATGGCCAGACTCCAGGAAAGGAAATCAGATAAGGCATTATCAGATAACCTGGCAGCCAGGAAAAACAACAACAGTCAAATTTCTGTAATGGTAGGTATGATGTTTGTGGGGCAGTGGCGTAGCGTGGGGGTGCAGGGGGGGCCGGCCGCACCGGGCGCAACATCTGGGGGTTAGGGTTGGGGGGCGCAAATCCACGGGTTAGGGGGCACAAATTACTTGCCTTGGGACTTCCGGAGGCGGCGCAAAACAGCAATGGCGGTCCTCTTTACTTTGTGAAGAGGGGCTCCGCGAAAAAGGGTCGTCCCCTGCGGCAAAGCGGAGACCCATTAAGAAAAACCGCAGGCAGAGCGAGCCTGCGGCCGTGGGACTCGGCGGGCGCCTTGAGCCCCCCCAGAAACGGAGAAGGAACCTCATAAGAGGCTCCGGAACGTGAAAGGGGGAGCGGCGCTGTGAGTTCATCGCTCTTTTCGTGGAAGCAAAGCCGCGCTGCTGCTGCTGATGAGCGCTGACCTTTCTTCTTGAAAATATCGGAATTGGAGCAACATACCCATGAGTAAGGGGCTTAAATTTTTAACTAAATTGGAGAAATTCGGCTGAAAACGGGAGGCGAGTAACAGGAAGTCCGCCTCCCGACCCTGCTAATCAGATCAAAGCAAGGGCTCTGAAGCAAGCTGAAGTGCTTAAAAGGGATTGTAAAAGTGGAAGAAAGAGTGCATTGATAGACTTTGCATTTTGAGGATAAAAAGGGAAAGAACTGTGAAATTTATGGACTTTTGCCCTCTGGAACTTTCCCCCTATTTTTGAGCTAAACGGAGTTAGAAGGGGTAACCCCGTCGTCGGGCTGCCAGCGTATAAAAGAGAACTGTCGAACTGCTGTCAAATTGACGACATTGTAGCAGAGACTTAAACTGTTGTACAGACTGAGATACTAACGTTTAACATTGTTGCTGGGACCTCTCTTGACACCTTGTGGTTTGATTATAAGAAACTGGAAGCTTTGGAAACCTTCCTTTTGTGTTCTGGAACTACAAAAATTTAAACATGGGGAATATAGGAACTTCAATGGCGGAAAATAGTTATTTCCTTCTTTGAAACTTTGAAATACCCCCCCTAGAGGATTGTGGAAATATAGTGGCCTGGGAACTGAACTTTATTGAAACTCTTTGTGGTTTAATTGTTTTAATTGTTTATACTCTGGACTTGTCTTTCTCATGGGACAAAAGATCATTTGACCTTGAATAGAGGCAGGTGTGGAATGAGCGGCTCAGGGAGAACAAGAGCAGCTAAAGCCAAAGATAAAGAAAAAGAGAAAAAATCTGGGCAACTTTTGCAAACAACTTTAACTCATCAACGCAGATCATCTGTCCCAACTGTGCTGACAGCACAGGAGGTGGAAATTTTACAGCCTGCTGCAGAAGATATGGCAACTGGAGGATCTGAAACAGTCTTGAAACAAATTTTGGAACAACTGGCAGTTTTAAATCAAAAAGTGGATAATCAAACATCAAAAATCGACCAAGCTACATCCTCTATTGGCAAATTAACTGAACAGGTTTCGCAGCACACCCAGGCAATCGAGAAACTGCAAGGAGCTACGGCTGAAAATTACAAATTAGCTGTGGAAGCCAATCAAAAAGCAGAACAGGCGAACATAAAGGTTGATGAGATTAAAGGGGAAGTAAGGCCTCTGAAAAGACAGGTAGGGGAACAACAAGCCTACCTGTCATTGGTTGAATTGAAAAGTAAAGAAAATAATCTCAGGATAAGGGCCATCCCGGAACTGGAGAAAGACAACCTAGAGGGATTTCTGACACTTTTGTTCTCCAAATTCTGGGGAATTGAGGAAGATAAGGACTTTAAAATTGTGACAGCCTTTAGACTGGGAAGATCTGTAAAGAAAGACAAGTCCAGAGACTGTTTAGTTATTCTGAGATCAAAAGAAGAGAGGGATAAGATATTAGGCCTACATTTCAAGAAATCTTTGGAGATAGAAGGTAAAAAGGCTGAAATTTACAGAGATATACCCAAATATCTCTTGGATCTCAGGACTACCTATATAGACTTGACCAAATTGTTGAGACACAACGGAATTCCTTATAGGTGGGAGTTTCCACAAGGACTATCATTTACTTACAAAGGAAGGAAAATAAAAATTAAATCACCCGAAGACCAGCAGAAGTTCCTATACGACCACGAGGAGGACCTGCAAAAAGGAGCCGCAGCTTCTTGGCCACCACCACCACCGGGACCACCTTCAAAAGCTACACCGTCTGGATCTGGACCAGCACTACCTCCTCCGGGATCGGAGGGAAACCTAGATACCCCATTGTAGGACCCGCTAATTGAACCAGGATGTCTCTGCAGCTTCTTAGCTGGAACATAAATGGCGGAAATTCCCCGGAAAAAAGAAGAAAAGTTTTCCACATTTTGAAAAAAGAACAATTGGACGTTATTTGCCTACAAGAAACACATGTGACAAGGCTCCACAGAAAAGTGCTAATTAATAAAAGACTAGGCCAAGAATTTATTTCTTCGGATAAAGTTAAGAAAAGAGGAGTGGTGATATATGCAAAGGAGAGCCTGTCACCGAAATTTTTATTTAAAGATGAACATGGCCGAATTTTGGCGATTGAAATACAGACACAAGGAGAAAAATTTTTGATATTAGGAATATATGCTCCAAATGAGGGAAAATCGGAATTTTTCAGGAAGCTGCATGAGACTATGCTGGATTACTTGGACTACAATAACATCATTATGTTGGGTGATATGAATGGGGTTGTGTCTGTAAACATGGATAAGTCACAAAGTGTCAACATATCGAAAGATGGCAGACTACCTAAAACTTTTTTTGAAATGACTGACAATATGGACTTAATTGACATATGGAGGGTTAAGAACCCTCTAGGGAAAGAAGGAACTTTCTTTTCTGAAGCTCATCTGACATGGACACGAATCGACCAAATATGGACAACTAGAGGACTGGTACCTAAGACTAGAAAAGTGGAAATCTGCCCAAAAACTTGCTCCGACCATAATGCTTTGAAAGTGGAACTGAGACTAAATACAACCGGATCCTTTAGATGGAAAATGAATGACACCATATTAAGAGATCAGGAGATTGTTAAGAAGGCCCAAAAAACCTTAAAGGACTATTTTGAGATAAACTTGAATACCACCGTGGAAAAAAGAATAATCTGGGACGCAAGTAAAGCAGTCATGAGAGGGTTTCTAATACAACAAAACACGATTAAGAAAAGGCTCTGGAATGAAAAGAAGGAGAAGATATTGGAGAAAATAAGAGAAGGAGAGAAAAAATTAAGATCTAGGCCTAAGTCGAAGGATGTGCTAAGAGAAGTGAAATTTTTCCAGGCGCAATATTCGAAATTGATAAATCAAGAGGTGGAATGGAAAATTAAACAAATGAAACAAAGATCCTTTGAATCAGCGAATAAGTGTGGGAAACTGCTAGCATGGCAGTTGAAAAAGAGACAAAAACTTAATACAGTTACAAATCTAGAGATTGAAGGGAGAATGGTTCAGAAACCTGAGGAAATTAGAAAGTGTTTCCAGAGATATTTCAAAGAACTCTACTCACAAGGGCCGCAAAAAGCTTCCGAGGTGGATCAATTTCTTAAAACTAATGGATTACAAAAAATACCCCAGGAAATGAGAACAACCCTGAATTGTAACATCACACAGCAAGAAATTGAAAGTGCCATTCAGAATCTCCAATTGGGCAAGTCTCCAGGCCCTGATGGACTAACCTCCAAATACTACAAGGTTTTAAAGGATTATTTGATACAACCCTTGATGGAGGTTTGTAACCAGATCATGGAGGGGAGGAAGGCACCGGAAACGTGGAAAGAAGCTTTCATCACATTGATACCTAAACTAGAAACTGAAAAGCCTCAGCTTAAGAACTACCGCCCCATCTCACTCCTAAATGTGGATTACAAAATTTTTGCGGATATCCTGGCAAGTAGATTTAAAAAAGTATTAAATGAAGTGATCCATAAGGACCAGGCTGGCTTTCTCCCTGGTAGGCATTTGTTTGACAATACAAGAAACATTATTGATATTTTGGAACTTCTACAAACAAATCTTAACACTAGAGCGGTCTTAATCTTTATTGATGCAGAGAAGGCCTTTGATAATATTTCTTGGATGTTTATGAAGAAAAATTTGGAAGGGATGGGAGTGGGGCGGAGGTTTGAAAATGGTATAGAAGCAATCTATTCAGAACAAAAAGCTAAATTGATAGTAAACAATGTGGTGACAGAGGAGTTTAAAATTGAAAAAGGGACACGCCAGGGGTGCCCCCTATCCCCCCTATTGTTCATCTCAGTTCTGGAGGTGTTGCTAAACATGATTAGAAAGGACCGGTTGGTCCAAGGAATTGAGGTCGGAGTGAAACAATATAAATTGAAAGCATTTGCAGATAACCTGGTATTAACATTACAGGAACCAGTCTCTAGCACTAAAAGAGTGTTAGAATTAATTTCTGACTTTGGTCGGGTGGCGGGGTTTAAGTTAAATAAGCAAAAAACCAAAGTTTTAGCAAAAAAATTGACAGTTACAGAAACAGATGAGTTCTTTAAAGAAACAGAACTAAATGCGGTTAAAAAAGTAAAATACCTAGGGGTGCATCTGACCTCCAAAAATTTGAATTTGTTTAAAGATAACTACGAGAAATGTTGGTCAGAAATCAAAAGAGATTTGGAAACATGGTCAAGATTGAAACTTTCCTTGTTAGGCCGAATAGCTGCCGTAAAGATGAATGTATTGCCGAAAATGTTATTCTTGTTTCAGGCCCTACAGATCGTGGACAAGGTGGAATGTTTTGGAAAGTGGCAGAAGGATATATCTAAGTTTGTCTGGCAGGGCAAAAAGCCCCGAATAAAGTTTAAAATATTAACTGTGAAAGAAAGAGGGGGATTTGCCCTGCCAGACTTGAGGTTATATTATGAATCTGCAGCCTTCTGCTGGTTGAAAGATTGGATTTTATTGGAGAACACTGATGTCCTAGATCTGGAAGGGTTTGATAATGCGTTTGGGTGGCATGCATATTTGTGGTATGACAAGGTTAAAGTGCACAAATTGTTTAAAAACCATATTGTCAGAAGAGCAATTTTGATGGTCTGGACAAAATATAAAGACTTATTGGAGAGTAAGACTCCGAGGTGGCTCTCACCGGTGGAGGCCAAGGCACGTAAGAGACTTAACATGGAGGCCCATTGGCCTAAATATTGGGAAATAATCGAAAAAATTGGAGACAATTGGAGGTTGCTGAGCTTGGAAAAACTGAAAAACAAGGTGCGAGATTGGTTGCACTATGCTCAAATTCAGGAGGTCTTTAAAATAGATAAAAAGGTTGGATTCCAGGTGGAAAAATCGAAACTAGAGACAGAACTGTTAGAGCCAAAAAATAAACTACTTTCGAGAATGTATAACTTGCTGCTTAAGTGGAACACACAGGATGAGACAGTCAAATCCGCCATGATAAAATGGGCGCAGGATGTGGGGCACAACATCATGTTTGCAGACTGGGAAAGGTTATGGAACACCGGTTTGAAATTCACGGCATGTACTGCCTTGAAGGAAAATATTATGAAAATGGTATACCGGTGGTACATGACCCCAGTCAAGCTAGCTAAGATATACCACCTGCCTGACAATAAATGTTGGAAATGCAGAGAGGCGGAAGGGACATTCTTTCATCTCTGGTGGACTTGCCCGAAAGTGAAGGCCTTTTGGGAGATGATTCATAATGAACTAAAAAAGGTACTTAGATTTACCTTACCTAAGAAACCGGAGGCCTTTCTTTTGGGCATCGTGGACCAGAGAGTACTTAAGAAAGATAGAAATTTTTTTATGTATGCTACCACAGCAGCTAGGATCTTGATTGCAAGGCATTGGAAGACACAAGATCTACCCACGCTGGAGGAATGGCAATCGCAGTTGATGGACTACATGGAACTGGCCGAAATGACTGGCAGAATCCGAGACGTGGGAGAAGAAACAATCGAGGAGGACTGGAAAAAGTTTAAGGACTATTTGAAAAAACACTATAAGCTGTATGAATGTTAAAAAAAATGCACCTTTTAGGAAACTCTAGCTTCAGCAAATGTAAGTTAATGAAATGGAAATTAAGACACAAGAATTTAGAGGTAAAATAATGAAACAACTTTATTGTGTTTAATATAAAACGTACAAGAATTGAGTTACAGTATATTTGAAATTAAGTAACATGATAAAATGGAAGATACAATAAGCTTTGAAATAAGGTAACAAATTGCTGATGCTTTATATTACAGAGAATGCAGGGTTTGGAGGATGCGGGGAAGTCCTTTAGATTTGATGGAAAAAAGAACATGGAAATTTGTTATTCTTCTATTCTATTTTCGTATATCTATCCTTTATTCTTTTTTTCTGTATTTCATAAACTCAATAAAAAAATATTATAAAAAAAAACACAAATTACTTGCCTTGCCCCGGGTGCTGACAACCCACGCTACGCCACTGTTGTGGGGGGTGGTCTTGGGTTACACCCCTTCTGTGATGTATGTATGATGTATGGAGGGGTGGTCTTGAGCTCCAGGGAAAGCAATTTAAAATGTCTATATAAGGTCCTTTGCTCTGGGTCCTCCTCCTTCCTCCTGCGTGTGAGGGGAGCACCCTGTTGCAACAGTTCAATAAAGATCAGGCTTGCAAGCTGCTTTGTTTCTCAATAATCTCTGCTTGGCCTCTGTTATCTTCTCCTACCGATGGCGAACCTACAAAGGACTCTATAAGGGCTCTTGTGTCCCCCATAAGGGAATAAGGGCAGATTTTGTTTATAACAATATATATGTGTATGGGACAAAGGAAGTCTCTCCTCCGAGAAATCCAGCAGCCTGAGACTCCTGGCTAGGAAACAGGTGAGAGTTAGGGAGAGCCAGCCCAGCACGCCACCCTTTGAGAACGATGCTTCTCATATAGGAGAGTACAAAACCTTGTAAACATGGGATAGTAGTTTATGACTTGAGGGTGGGGCTCAAGTAACCTAGAACTAATAAGTCCCTCTGAGTTCAATGGGGCCAACTCTCAGGTATAGTCCTAATTAATCCCCTGGAATTTGTAATTGCACAGTGGCACCTTCAGAGCAGCTTTTCCTTGGGAGGTGGTTACTACTACTACTACTATGGTACTACTACTACTACTACCAATAATAATATTGTTATTAAATTTGTAAATGTAAAAAAAAAAATCGCAAATTTGTAATTCGTAAATTAAATCTTTATTAAAGCCTATGCAAAATGACCTGGCCAAGCTAGGGCCATTGAGAAACAATACAGGGCTATTGAGAGAATCTTCCTCCTTCCTTGCCCTGAGGGGTGAACAGAGACTGGAGATATGGAAGGTTGCCAGGGTCACTGGGTGTGAGGTGACAAGAGGAGAGGCTTAGAATCATAGAATTGTGGCGTTGGAAGGGACCTAAGGGTCATCTAGTCCAACCCCCTGCAATGCAGAAATCTCAGTTAAAGCATCCTTGACAGATGGCCATCCAACCTCTGCTTAAAAACCTCCAAGGAAGGAGAGTTAACAACTTCCCAAGGGAGACAGTTCCACTGTCAAACAGCTCTTACTGTCAGAAATATTTTCTTGTTTAGTCAGAATCTCCTTTGGTTCCGTATGTTTAGTCGGAAGCCATTGGTTCAAGTCCTACCCTCTAGAGCAGGATAAAACAAGCATGTTCCCCCTTCCACGTGACAGCCCTTAAGATGTTTGAAGATGGTTATTATATCTCCTCTCAGCCTCCTCTTTTCCTGGCTTAACATACCAGCTCCTTATACCATTCCTCCTAAGGCTTGGTTTCCACAGCAAGTGTTGCTGGGAAAAAGACGTGGGAAGAAAGACTGGGATCTGGACTCCCTCCATGCAGACTGAAGGTGTAAACAGGTGAATAAACCATATTTCTTAAAGCTACGACATTGTCCTGAACACACAACTGGAGGGGCCTTTTCTTTGTTATATATTCTACTTACATTCATGCCAGACTGAAGCCCAGACCTACTGAGAAAGCCACTCCCCTTCCCCGGGGTGGTGGAGTTGTGGGCGGGCAGCCGGGACCTCCCTGTGACCTGGCAGGGGGCAGAGGGATGCCACCCACGTCATTAGGGCTCCCAGCCACGTCACGCCCCTGGCTGACCAATCAGGTTAGCTGGGGGCGTGGCCAATGCTGTTTAAACCGCAGTGCAGCTGTGGGGGGGGGGCAACCTCTATTCGCCTTCTTGTTGGATCTCCCAGCCCGCCCACCCTCTTTTTTATGCATTCCTTGATTGTGGCCTTGCTATGACTAATGCCGGCCGCCTGGTTGTGGGGGCCAGGGAGGAATTTTTCCACTTGGCAAATTGGCACCAGCCATTTGGTTTTCGCCTGCCTTGTAGCAATCGTCACAACTTGGTAAGGCTAGGCATTGGGTAAGCCTTGTCATGGGAGGGTGGTTCTTGCCTCTGGCCTGCCCCTCCATGTTAAGGGTATCCCATTAAAGGGATCCAGGGGTGTGGAGCCTGTCCGAAGCCTGGGCTAGGGCCCTGCCACGGCCCCATCGGTGACCCTGGGGGTGCTCTTAATTGATGTATATCATAAGACTCCCCCTCTCGGTGGTTGACCCTTCAGAGACTTTCTGCAGACGGTCAGGAGTTAGGATATAGTCTGGCTTCACCCAAATGCCTAAGCCAAACCGCTCACATCTGTAACCAATAAAGTTGTAGCCTACTTTATCCCAATTAACCCAATATATTTGTGTCTGTGTGTTTATTTCAGAGGGAACTGGGGGGCCGGGGGCCTCACTACACAACCAAACAACAAAGAAAGGGAATGAAGAAAACAAAGAAAAGGTGAGTCGGTAGGAAGAGAAAGAAAGAAAAGAGAGAAGGTGGAGGGGGAAATGGAAGTCTTGTGTTTCAGGAGTCTCTCTTCAATATATAAACCCTTTTCCTCACATAGTGAGCTCTGCTGTGACTTTACTTGAACAAAATGTCGCGACTTATTTTTGCCACATTATTTGTCCATATTTTGTGCTTACTCTAGGTGGCGCCATCTGCCAGTTTCCCCCTTTGCTTATAATGGAATGGCACCACAATCAAAAAGGGAAAGAGTTTTTTAAAAAACTTTAACCAAACAAAATGTTCACTGCTGCTATTACTGTATTTATATCTCCCATATTTCAAGTACAGTGGTACCTTGGTTCTCAAACTTAATCCGTTCTGGAAGTCCGTTCAACTTCCAAAGCGTTCTAAAACCAAGGCACACTTTCCCATAGAAAGCAATGCAAAATGGATTAATCCGTTTCAGACTTTTAAAAAGTACAAGCAGTGTGAAGAAGAGATCAGATCTCCCTATTCTTTTTTTAAAAAAAACCCTCAATAGCAGTCAAGGGGAGAGGGCAAATGAAGTGGGACAGTGCTTCTGGCGGAGAAGTTTAATCCTTTCCTAGTGCCATGTTCCCAATTAAAATCACACCATCAGGTTGTTTGCCCTATAGGGGAAAACACACATGCGCAAATAAATGATTCTATGAAATAGCAGCTTTGGGGGTGGCATCATGATCTGACCTCCCCCCTCCATAGTTCTGCTTCCATTTTGTTTAAAAATGCAGCAGATCCCCAATGTCACACTGAGTTTGGCTCTTAGCTATAGAATCTCCTCCTTATTCTAGCTGCCTGTCTAGCTGCAGTGAGCCGTACTTGGTGATGAGATAATACTAAGGCTGATACCTTATGTCTTGAGAGGAACAATGGAAATACCACCCGATTTTGCTCAACATGGTCCTCCTTTTGGGAGGGCAGCAGCATTTTGTATACAATGTGTGTAAACAATAAAGTAAGGTACACCCTCCTGTATTGCTACTTCGCAATAAGTTGTTCACATGTTAAAGGGATTAGAAAAAGAGGGGTTCAAACATCTGGAAGCAGATCAGAAGGGTCTAAATGGGGCTGTCACACTAATCACCCAAACTACACTTAGCCAGTAGGATGACTAAAACTGCAATCTTGGAATAAGCCTGACTGAACTCCATGGGGCTTACTTCTGAATGGATATGCATAGATTTTGCAATATAAACCCTGCAGTTTTTTTCTCACAGTGTTACAGGTTTAAGTCATTATTTTATTATCATCATCATCATCATCATCATCATCATTATTATTATTATTTATTTTAAACCAGCATGCATTGTAGCATACAATCAGAAACTAAAAGACAAAGAAGACACAAAGATTAACAATTTATCATTTCTTCAATTTGGACACAATGATTACAAAAGCCTTTGTGTGTGTGTCGTTTTGTATCACATGACATTGGAGCATTTAGGACTGTACAACGTTTGATCATTTTTATTTTATAGTAACAGAGCACAGAAAGTAGACCAAGCCCATCCAAAAGCACACTTGAATAAATGTGAAAAACATGAAATAGCAAGCTGCCTTATTGGACCAAAGTCCACCAGCCTTTGGGTTTTGCAGATGTATTCTTTTTTTAGGCAGGCAGGAATGAAGAATAAAGCATTAAAATTTGCATATGCACCTTTGTAGAAGTTGGTCCAGTTAAAGGTGTCACTTTAAGAGTTTTCCCTCCTCTTAATTCTCTGGAACTTCCATTCCCCACGCTAAAGACATTGAAATTGTTATTATGATTCAATCTCATCTAAGCAGCATTTCATACATTATGTGGCAACAACAAAGGTTTGTCACCAATGAACATACAGGGAACCACAATCTCATTTTCAGATATATAGACTTTAAAAACATACTGTGGGAAGAGGCCACATAAACAGCATAAATTCTGCAGTCATTGTAGGTTAAATTCTACAGAAAAAACAACAACACCCCAAAACATTTTTAAGATACTCTCGTTCTTCAGAATGCTTGTTCTTTGACTGAAAGCATATTACTAAAGTACATTCTTTGATTCTCGGGGGAAATCCTGCAGTTGTTTCATATCTGTTGTTGCCGCTGTTCCAGAAGAAAGGAAGTGATGAGTTCCTGCTCGCTATTTCTTATTTGAAAGAGCTACTGCTACAATTAAGGCAACCACTAGGACAGCCCCACCAACCGAGACCAGAATGGTGATTACTATCATTCCTCCAGCTCGCTCAAACATCACATCAGCAGTTTCATAGTTTGTCACTGGAATGCAAAAGGAAAATGGGTTCAAGAATTAAACACAGGGGTCAGCAATTTTTTTTCAGCAGGGGGCTGGTCCACTGTCCTTCAGATCTTGTGGGGGGCCAGACTATATTTTTTGGGGGGAGGGAAAGAAAATTCCTATGCCCCACAAATAACCCAGAGATGCATTTTAAATAAAAGGACACATTCTACTCATGTAAAAACAAGCTGATTCCCGGACCATCCACGGGCCGGATTGAGAAGGCGATTGGGCCGAATCCGGCCCCCGGGCCTTAGTTTGCCTACCCATGAATTAAAGCAATCAAGACAGATTGGGTCAAAGTCCATTTATAAATGGTCAAAGTCCATTTTATATCCCTACTAAGGAAGTACTTTATACTTATGTATAACAACTAAAAATATTGCACTGAGGTATTCAGGCAGGACTTGTATAACACGAGTATACACACAACATATTCCTATTGAATCAACAAAGTGTCAGAGTGTCAGAGTGGTCCTTCGTGACTGAACACTCCTTCCTACAGAAAGAACATTCCTTCCACATAGAGAACTAGAGGTCAGGAGGACAAGTACCAACTTCTCCATATCACAAAAAAACTAACCCCAGCAAAGTTGTTCCAAAGTTGTGTTAGTTTTTTTTGGGGGGGGAAGCAAAGTGTATTGTGGCATAGTCTAAGAATTTTTAGTCTGGGCTACATGTGCACCTGTGAAGAGGACTCTAGTGTATGGAATCTATTGTCATAATAAAAGTGGTTAGACTTTAAGGTTCTGCTTGTTCACAACTCACAAGTGTATCTATTTTTATTTTCACACAGTGGGTGGCATCCGTACATCAATGGCCACTTAGGTTACGCAGCATTGGAAAACCCAGATTCAAAATCTTTCACATACCAAGTAGGTGAATATTTTCTGCTACCTCATCTGTCCTTAACTGCACAGATATTTTTTAACTGGGCAATGTGTTACATTCTAGGATATATCTATTCATTTCTGAAACTCACCATTTTTGGTCTGTATTGCTGTTGACCAATCTGTATGAGCTCTTATTGTAGACTTGCCATCCAAGAAAAAGAAGTTGACCCTAGAAAACAGAGATTAAAAGGCCAGGGAAAATTCATATGCACTTTAAAATATCAAATATGAAAATAGAACTGGAGACAATCTCATTGTAGTCTTTGCTCCATGTTTTAACATGTTAAATAGGAATGCTCGACCCATCATCCTGAATCCATAGCTTCTATTATTAAAATTTGGTATTGCCCTGGGGGGAATGTTGCCTTTTTAGAATACTAGTACTATGTACTTTTGCTTTTATATTGTAAAATAAATGCAGGTGGTGTGCAAAAAATGGCCATAATTAAAAGTGTGCACACATAATAAAGTTATTGATAACAACCAAAATCACTTACCTGCTTCAGCCTGTCTCTTCTACTATTTTATACTGTAGGGTACTAGTTAAACCCAAAAGGTCTATCGTTAATAGGTAAGCAAAGGATGGGGAGTTTCTCCTACCCCACAAGCATTCCAATGGAATAAGAAAGCTTTTTACACCATTCCTGGAAACCCTGGTAGAATGCAGCCTAATTTTATTTAAGTGGTAAACCTGTGTTGGACTATTGCCACTCCAGATTGTACTAAGACTCTTCTCCCTATAAAAAGATTTCTTCCATGTAAAAAAAAACTAGATACCAGGGGAGCCTAGCTTTTGCCCCATCATCATGCTAATTCTCCATGTGTATATACGGAGGAGAATTCAGACATAAGGACCCCCCCTCTGTATTCTCAAATGGTACGGATCCCATTCACTGAGAACTGGAATATAATAATAATAATAATAATAATAATAATAATAATAATAATAATAATTTATTTATACCCCGCCCATATCATGTGCCTATCCTGAGATCATTCCAAAGGCAAGGTTCCATGTGACAGGTTTTTCTCCTGCTGATTGTAAACTATTTTAAACACAAGCTTGATGTTTGCAGTGTCCTAGAATGCTACAACCTCAGTTCCTCCCCTGCCTAGATGCAGCCCAACATACACCGGTAACCATCTGAAAAGTACAAATGTTTAGCCTCTAAAATTAGTGCATGGTCTGTAAATAAAATATACATTATTTTTAAAAAGTCAGAGATGCATATATTTCAGTGTTCATAGTTACCTATAAAATGTGGATGGCTTGAGGGCTTGATTGCAGAAGGGACCTTTAGTTTGACGGCAAAATTCTGATCCCACCTGGTAGCCTACGACTGTCATGAGCTCATATTGGCTGTTATCTAAATCCAGTACCACAATGTCCCTAGCTACTTCACAGGAGACACTCTTGAATTCCCCAGCAAAATAAAGAGTGGCTTGAGGTGTCTTGCGGAGATTTTCAATCTGATCAGTATCTGTCACACCTTCAAAAGATGAAGAACAGCCCATAATATGATAATCACAAATATATTTCATCAGTACAGCACAAAGAGTCATTTCAGCATTTAGAAACAGAAAATGTTACAGCTCTTCTCGGATGGCACCTGTTCAGATGGCAGGTGAGGGATTGCATCTTTGATATGCAACCAAGAATTTCTATGCATGCATAAAATGCTAGCTCAGCCTTCTTCTTGACATGCTGGATTTCTCTGTTTGAGGGGCCTCTCTCTTTCCTTTTTCAAAAATGGATCACTGAAAAATGAAATCCCTTCTTCTTGGAAGCCTGCACTGGTAGAAATGAGAAAGAACACTACATGCTATTTCCACACCCTCCAAGTTTTTGTTCCCAAAATTGGGACATCAGGAGGGACGCACCTTCTTCTGTTCTGGCACTCTGGCACTCGTTAGCAGGATCACACCAGAGGTGGCACAGCCCTGCTGACTTGCACCAGAGTGAGCATCTTTTGGTCCAGCACTCTGGACTCACACCAGATGAGAAAACAGGACCTTCCGGGCAGTGGCAGAGTTTCGTGCTCCGGTACCAGGGGGCGGAGAGCAGGCGGGGGCATGGCATGTGTCCTGGGCGCATGGCATACCACTTGCTGCGGCGTGGCACCTAGCGGGGGGTCAGCCACGATGGCACCCCACCGGGATGGAGCTGCCAGGGGCGGTGCACTCCCCCCGCACTCCTCTTCCTCCGCCAGTGCTTCCGGGATCCAAACAGAAGCTGGGATTGGCTTCTGTGATCTGGTATGTCCCACTTAAAATGGGACACTTGAGGGATAGGCACTAGCAATCATGAACTCCAAATTCTTGTCATCCAAATTAGTGCCAGGTAAAGACATTTCAAGGATTATATAAAGCCAAGAAAGTAGACTCATCATTTTGCTAAACTCTTCAGCTTAATGGAGGGGGAATTATTGTGTGCCACCTCTCTCTGTCCCTCTATATCTGTAAATCTAGGAAACAGAACAATACGGCCCAAGAGCTTAGGGGGACTAAAACGTGACCCAGAACCTATTCATTTTCCTGAATATATGACCATCTTTCTTTGTATTACAGGCCAACCGTCAAACCCAGTTGTATTTATTGTACTCCCCACCCTCCCACTCTGTACTGTTATGCTGGTTACCGCTTTGGGTGCCTTTGGGTCAAAATACTGTACATGAATAGGCCACAGCATAGCATAACATTCTTGGGGAGCCCTTTCCAGTAGCAAAGAGCCCATCATTTCCCCAGGTTCCATTGCTCAAGTATACGGCTTGGCTAAATGACAGAAAAACATTCTCATTTACAGTTTTAATATTGTGAGATGGACAGATAAGGAAGCATAAAATATTTTGTATTTTTCTTTCCTCAAGCACTCTTATTGCATGTCCAGATAAGGAAAAGAGAAAAAGATTACAGCACTCAGTCGCTAATTCTCTACGTTATGAAGGAGTCCCTGAAAAATTGTCCGAGTATTCTGCTGGCCATTTCAAAGCAAGAGGGATTGGGACTGGAAAGTCCAGCTGAGACGTACATTAATGGAAAAGGAATGAAGTAAAAAGTGGAACAAAAATGCTGTAGTTTTTATCTTCAGTTCTTGATCAGCAAGTTTTGCTTGTCTGTGTGGTGCCACCAGACTGATGTATGAAGGATAAGGAAAACATCTGCCCCCCCTCAGGTCACATCTGCTGGTGACTCTTGTTATTTTAACCTTTCTCAGGCTGGACTGCAGTTTTAAAACCTGGTTTTCAAAATCGTATAAGCACTTGGGATATAAATGGATATGAATGTTAATGTTTTTCCCTATGTTTCAGGCACTCGGCATTTAAATGCCCTTGAGGTGGGTTGCATGGGAGCTATGTGGAAATAAGTTTTTAAAATTCACACAGCCGCAGGTTCATCACTTCTGGAAGACAGCCACAACAGACCATCCCCTCAGCTACTGACTTCTGCTCAAAGTAGATGCTGAGGGTTGTCCTCTGGAGAAACATGAGAGACTTTTAATAGAAGGGAAACAATTATTAGACCAAGGGGGGCTACCCTTTGGCCTTCCAAATGGTGTTGAACTATAATGCCCATCATTCCTGCCTACTGGGGCTGATAGGAAGTGGAGCCCAACAAGATCTAGAGGGTCACAGTTCTCCATATCTGGATTAGAGTAACGAAATGTCTCAGACAGGATCCCGCTCATTTCTGCACGGCTGCATCAAATGTTACATGCACACACACACACACACACACACACACACACACATAAATCCCATACCTGGCAAAGTGGATGAGTCAGGAAGCTGAGCTACAGCTATTCTCACTGTGGCTGGAGTAAACTTTGCGGTGGTAACACACTTTGGGATATTGACAAGAAAGTAGGTGCTCATGTAGGTTGTTAAAAGCATGCTGTTGTTAGGGAAAAAATCCAGTGCTGAAAAACAAAATGAAAAGTAACATCATGGTCTTGTTCCATGGGATAGCTAATTTATCACAAACCCTGCCAATTGAATAAAGTGCACTTTTCAAAGTGCCTTTGCTTGAATCAGCCCCAAACTTGCAGATAGCCATCACTAAGGGCAAAGACATAAACAGACATTTATTGCTATGTTCAGAGCAGGCTCCTACTTTTAAACCAGCTCCATCTTCTCCCAGTCAGAAGGTGGCAAGAATTATTGTGAAACTTTCAGTGGTACTGCTTCTGAAAGTCCCAAGTTCACAGCACTGACATAGGCTGCTCCTATTCAGAAGCTGTTGTACAAAATGCTTGATGGCAGCTGCTGCAGAATGCCATACCATGTGCCAAATTTTCTCCACACACACTCAACAATATTCAATAGCTGAATGTGTTGTGCTGTTTCAAATTGCAGGCCCAGTGAGATGCTGAAATGGGCTGGCTCAGGCATGCAGGTCCATCACTTCATGAGCACAGCCCTGAATCGTGACAGCTGTGTGTAAATGAACCATCAGCCAGGTTTCAGTTATTTCAAATGCAGGGCTTTTTGGTAGAACCAGCTCAGTTTAGCTGCCATTCTCAAGTGATGAGAAACTGCACACACATGGTTCTAAGTAATAAAAGAAGACTAATTCCTTCAGTTGAGTTGCCTAAGTGGTTTAATTTTTTCTCTATGAAAGAATTATGCTACTGAAGACTAAACTGCTCCCTGGTGAAAAAGAACTAATTTAATACTCAAAGATAGCTAGAAGAATTATGCTCTCCAAAAAAGATAGATAGATGATAGATAGATAGATAGATAGATGATAGATAGATAGATAGATGATAGATAGATAGATAGATAGATAGATAGATAGATAGATAGATAGATAGATGATAGATAGATAGAAGCACAAATGGGGGTGGAGTTTCAAAGGACTGGAGGTCTTCAGTGTATATAGGTCAGGAGTAGGGAATGTTTTCCCTCCAGAGGCCACATTCTCTTCCAGAGAGTCTTCTGGAGGCCACATGCTAATGGTAGGCAGGGCCAGGGGCAAAAGTGACCCCTGAATGTGAATGTTGCCAGACTCCGAGGAGACCTTCCAGGCAGGCAAAAACACTGAAGTAGAGTTTGAAGCAGCGTAATTGAGGGATGAGGGCTTTTGGGGGGGGGGGTGGCTGAGGAGGGACACAAGCCAGGGAGAGTCCCAAGGGCCAGAGAGACAGATCTGAGGTGCTGGCGTAAGGCAAGGAAACATCAAACTTTAGTCTGCACAGGTGGAAGGCCAGTCAAAAAGGCAGTAACCCTACTTTGGACACAGAGAAGATGGAAGCTTTTCACCCTATCAGTTTATCATAATAATCCATCTCTATTCAAATGTGTTTTTTAATCTCAGCAAACAACCTAAAAACAATAACCTGAAAAACTCATTAGCTGTCCATCAGCATGTTTGCCCTTTAGCCATCCAGGCATATCCGCTGCTTCCTTTCTGAAGAGAGCATCACAACAGCAGCGTAACAGTTTTGCATACAGCATTGCAAGAATAATTGAAATATGATGTTAACATTGTAGCTTCTCTGATGTAGTTCTGCAAACAGTGGCAGGGAACATAAAGCTTATTTGGTTTCTTCCCTAACAGCTTCATATGAAATGTATCTTACGTTGCTCTATTTATATCTCTGAATATATATCACAAACAAATTTCTCCATTATTGCTTTAACATACAGATGTCCTTTCTAGCTTTCTACTCATGTCTTGAGGCTTTCTAGTCATTTCTCATTTCTTGGCGATAATCAGTTATAGCCTTGAAGGCTTCAGTTCTTTCGCAGACATATACAATGCAACTCCACTGAATTATTAGTTGTGATTCTTTGTTTTCTGAAGTGCTGCTTGGAACTGTACATAAGAGTAAATTTCCTTATGACAAGGATTGATTTATTGTAAGGTTGCCAAGAAAAAAAAGTGAAGCAAAGTTATTATGCTTTTAACATCTGCGTCAGAAGCAGAAATTCAACTCTTTGGGGGCATCCAGTTGTAATAATGGGGAAAGCTTAAGTATCTGAATTTTTACTTGTCACACAGCTTTTAAAGGTACAAGACATTCCCAAGGGAAGAAAACAACAATAACAGTGGAAGAGAAAGTCTGAAAGTATCAGCAGAATCAGGTCATGATGAGAAAAAGATTATGGATTAAATATTTTGCAAGCAAATCATTTGTGTAGTGTAGAACATAAACTGTTATTTAATATGAACAGTTATTTGCCGTAAAACATCACCCAAACATATGGAACTTCATCAATATAAATTTATGTACTGAGATGACAGCTTTATGTTCCTGCCTTCCAGATCAAGCTGTACACTTCAACGCTTTGGCAACCTATTCCTGCTCAAGCAAGAAGGTAATACTTACTGATTTTTTCCAGGTCTTCCACTAGAACAGCCCATCCAGATCCCAAACTGCCAAGCAAACACAAGAGCAAACTCAGCTTCATGTTGTACAGCTAGCACCCAAGACTTAACTAAGTGGCCAACTGAAAGGACAGTTGATCGAACTGCAAGTTTTCTGCTTTGGCCGGGCGGGGGGGGGGGGGCGGTGTGGATGGGCAGCCGATTCTTTTGTAAGCATGAAATGGGCCAGAAAAACAAGGAAAACAAGATAATCAGGTGCTGCACAAGCAAGTCAGGGGAGCAAGGTGTGCTGGGCACTTATGCAAGAACACAGTCCTTAACGTATTGGGAACTGCATACTTACCTATAAAAGCACTTACAGGAATGTTTAAAAAAAATTATGAGAACTGGGCTGAAACAAGATAGTTTTCTTTTTATATTCCTAATGGAGCCCATTCTTTCAGAAGACTATCAGGAGCATACCCATGTTAATATTTAACAATTACATACAGCTTCAGAATTATTTTTTTAAAAAAAACTTGTTAGTGTGTGAGAGGTTCCAAAGTCATCTGTCTGTGGCCGGAGTTAATGTTGTTAATGTGGGGTAGACTGCAGAAAATAAATAACATACACATTGTGTGATCAAGGTAACTTGAGAGACCACCTTCCCCTTCCCTCCCTGGTAGCTCAGGGCACTCAGCAGGAGAGTCCTTAATGCTAAGCAGCCTGCGCTACAGCAACTTAGAAGAGGGCTGTGGCTGCCTCTGTTTTTTGGGCATCATAATTTTGAGATACAACTGAAGACATTTTTGTTTCAACAACCTTTTCCAGCTGGAAGGAAAACTCACCTACGTACTCATTTCTGCCTTCGGTGTTCATTTTCTATTGTTTTAAAACTGATCCTTCGTTTTCTCTGTATTTCCTTTGAACCTATTTTAGTTATTTTTATTGTAAATCTCTTAAAGACGTATGTAAAAAGCAATTAATAAACTAATAAAATTATTATCATTTCCATTTTTTAAAAAAAGTTAACTTTCTACTGTAAATGTACCCTTCCATGCAAAACAGCATATGTAGTCTTTGGGAATTGAATAGATCTGCAGGTATGTATTTTTTCTGTTGTATTTGGGCTCATCCTCACTTCTGCTTGTTCTGTGCCTAGAAAACATGGGGCTGAGCAGTTTTCTCCTTGCCCCACTCCCAGGGGTGAAGTGTGGGGGAGCCAGGGGGGCCGTGACCCCGGGCACACAATATGGGAAGCGCAAACCAGCCCCCCCGCCCCCAAGAGATCCCCATAGCGCCCTGCTGGGCTGTGGCAGTGAGGGTTGGATGAGCGCAGAGGAGGTTCTTCACCCTCCATGTCCCACCTTGCCCAGCTCACAATTGCCTGCCTGTCAGCGGTGAGGGCTGGATGAGTGCAGAGGCTGAAGAGCACCCTCTGCGCCCCACCCCTGACCTGGAAAACCAACTATTCTCAGGGGAAACCCACTGTTCAGCTCTAAATTGGAAGAAACTGCAACCCACAGAAAACCCAACAAGCCATTTGCTCCAAATGAGTGCTAAAGAGCAATTTTCCCCAGGGGAAAGAGGAAGTGTGGCTAAGCCCTTGACTCAAGAATAGTGCTAATGGGGTCTTCCAAAAAGTAGCAACTCCTCCCAAGAACAAAGCATGGATCTCATTGAAGCACTACTCTTTGTTGCAGAGGGTTAGACCTTGTCCCTGTTTTGCCACAGCAGTAACTTGTCCACCTCTACTAGGCACCTAAGAATGCCATGTGTCCTAGTATGACCTAATTATTTATACCCCTCTCGGCTTCACAGCCTTCTGCAACCTAGATATTGTTTGGGGAGCCTGGGATTCTGAGTCGGAAGCCATCGGTTTTAAATGTGCTTGAAATATATGGTGTGTATGCAGCTTGAGATTCTTTTGCTCTGGTTTCTGACAGCGGAAAGGTCAGTCTTGTCCAGTCCTATCCCTTCACCACTGTCCCTGCCTTTCATTCTGTTTCAAAGTTCATGACCTCTGCAAACAGGTTTAGCTACATGCTTTGATGACCTATAATCTTTAACTACATCATATTTGAGTACAAGGTGGTTCTTGCCCATGTTCCAGAGCATTCTCATCTCAATGGCACGAGGAGCATGCAAACTGGCTAGAGAAAGCTACTGGTAATCAAATCAAGAGAAACTTGATTTACCACAGGGGTGGGGTTCTGTTTTGGCTCAGTGGGCCAGATCCTTATCTGTTCCCACCTTGTGGGCCAACGTTGACAGGTGGGGGGACAACCCACCTGCTAGTCAACTGACATGATTATGACATTATAACACACTCCCCCCATGTAAAATAAGGCCACAGTTGTCTAGCAGGAGAAATCCAGGAGTTCAAGCCTAGCCTTTCCCATGGCCTGCTGTGTTAGTTTTCAGTTTTCAGCATGCATTTGTAATGCAGTCCTCAACCTGCCATCCAAATAGCAAGGTCCTTTCCACAGCCCCCTGGGCAGGACCCATGATAATATCAAATTGACCACGAGGCAGTAAAGCTCTGTGAATGGCAAACACAGCTGAGAGGAGAGGAGAGATCCACTGAAACATGCAGAGCTTTTGGCTTCTTCAAGGCAAGTTGTGGGCAGGAAACACAATGCGTTCCTCTGGATTGTTTATTCTCAAAAAATTACACACATTGCTGTTCATTTAACTCGGAAGTGCAGCATACCACAAAGAACCAAGTTACATTTCTTCTCATAATGGACAACATAGGATCGAATACTTAAGAGCTATAGGCCTGCACACATGAAAGGAGGAAATGTAAAGCTTCTGCTTCCCATTTTAAACTGTTCCCAGTTGCCCAAGACATCTGGCGGCTGTGGGTTGCTTAAACTATGGTTAATGTGAACAAGCCCAAAGATCCCAGCATGTTTATTAAGCCACAGTTTCCTGCAATGGTGAACCATGTGAGTCTAAGTCTCACTTATAATGGGAAAGACAGTTTCTCGATACTGTACATCTGGACCAGGCTATTGGGCAAATATAAGCGCAAATAGCTTCATCTGCAGTCTGAAACAAGACACAAGGAAGAAAAGTGACTGGGGACTGGGCAAGTTACAACTAAGGAGCACCGTTAAACTCTGTTCAAGCAGCGTTTTACCCATTCTTCAGCTCCCGGCTTCACAGCTTAGATACTCATGCTCCAGACCTTCAAAGTACCTTTCAGTTTTTACCACAACACTTTTGAATCATGCAATCAGCCAACAACATTAAGCTTAAAGTATCTGGATTGAGATTTTTAGTTACATTATCACTTTACAAATCAAGTGATCAACTCTACACCAGCTGTTGCTAAACTACAACTCCCACCATCCATTGTCTACACTGCCTGGGACTGATGGGAGCTGGAATCCAAGTCGAGTTGGAGGCCACAAACTCCCCATCCCTCAGCCAAGTCAACAAAAAACTTTTTTGGGATGCCCTTCATTAGGTCTGATGTAGATTAGACTGACAACAGGGCCAGCAAAAATCATAAACAGCAATTCTTGCTGCGTGAAAACACCGCAGATTGTGTTATTAGAGGAGCATCGCGTCAGAACAAGGTCAACAATGCTTCCTCCAATGCTCTATTGTTTGAAGCACAGGAAGATTTTCAGTAATCTCATGATGTACATTAAGCAAATGAGCATTCTGGAATGTGGTTTCCCATGCAATTCTATGTATAAATGTTGCTCAGTTTCACCCAAAGACAAAGCTTAAGCAGCCACAACAATTTTCAGATTTGTAACCAGTTTCCTCTGCCATTCCCCTCCCCACTCGGCCACGTTGACTCCAATTACTCAGTATTCTCTTCTTTTAAATTGGAACTTAAATACAGCATCAATTATGATACCTTTAGAAGTTTAAATTTCTACTCTACTACAATCAATTTTCACAAATCAAATGATTGCTTTATAAAAACCACACATGCTAAATGACCCAGGCTATATCACTTAAATCAGGGTAGCCAGTTTGGTGTCTTCCAGATGTTTAGAACTACAACTCCCATAATCCCTGGCCACTGGCTGTGTTGGATGGGGCTGATGGGAGTTGTAGTCAGAAATACTGAAAAACATCATATGGGCTACCCCCAACTTCAGTAACAGGACTTATAGCCCATTGCTCAAAGTTAAGAAGTCATTCAAGAAATGTTAGAATTAATTGTTAGAATTAATTAATTTAATTAATGTTAGAATTAATGTTAGAATATTATTTTGGACTACCCACCCAGAAAAGGTCCCCTTTTAAACTTAAAAAAGCCATATATTTAAGTTCATCGCTGCTTGAGAATTGGAGATAAGTTCATGAATATTCCTGTCCTATGCCCTATTTACGCCAACTGATTAGTACAAGTTCATGATAGCTCAAGCGACACTTAAGCAACACTTAAGTCACACGGGGTCACAGTTTTTTAAAGATGTGCAGTTTTGTAACCAGACTTCGTATTCAAGCATCTGGGAGCATTGAAAGGACATCCACAGCTGGTTTGCCACCTTTTCTGACTTGAAGACTATATTTAGTGGGTGGAAGAAACTTCTAGTTCTGGCTCAGAAGTTTCCAGCATTCTTGGAGAAGTCTGTTGGGTTGTTTGGGATTCATATCTCATCTCAGTGGGAGTCTCTTCTGATGCCCTGGGAAAGAAAGAGAGAAGGAAGGAAGGAAGGAAGGAAGGAAGGAAGGAAGGAAGGAAGGATCACTAGCTCACTTACATTTTAAACCAACTTCACTCAAAAGCACAATGTGAAGCAAGATGAATTTAATGCATATGCAAGCCAGCCCTATTTACGCCAACTGATTAGGACAAGTTCATGATAGCTCAAGCGACACTTAGGCAACTGAAACAGAAAGCCACCTCAATCACCTTCCAGAGCTGCTCTCTTAATGGTGCTATGAGGCTACATCTAGGGCAGTATTTTTCTGCAGCAAAACCCTTTGGGTTTCCTTCCCATGTGCATGAAGCTCTGAAGGGGTTCTATTGGGAGATGTTGATTAGATCTGAACCTTAATAATGGGTAGAGACAAAGCAGAGCACAAAAGAAACTCACGTTACAGTCAGAAGAGTAGCAGCAAGAAATCCAGCCACGAGGGTGAACATCAGCACACTCAGGATGGAAGTTATGACTATCATTCCACCACTTCTGCGACCTGGCCAGGTATCAATGGTGGAGGACCATTTCACTAGGAGAGGAAGTGGAGTGATGTCAGCCTTCTGCACAACCTATTTAGATGGGACAATGAAGTAGGGTTGCCATATTTCAAACAGTGAGAATTCGGACAGAAGTTGTTGATTTTCCCGGACATTTAACCAATTTCTGCCTGGATGCTGCTTCTGACTGCAGTATTCCAGGAATGTCCACAAAATTCCAGACTTGTGGCAACCCTACAATGAAATAGCACTTGGCAAGTGGTAGTTTGTTGCTTTTAACAGGAGGATTTGGTATAACAACACTGGATGGCCAAACAAGAAATGCCACTCCCATGAAACATACTGTTGCATGCCACCCCAGTCTCTGAGCAGTGCCAGATTCCAGGGGTTGCAGGTGCTCACCCAGGGTTCGTGTTTCTGTTTGGAATCAGGGTCAGAAGAGACTGTGGAATCTTTATGTTGTATGGTTTATTTACACATATGTACAACCTGAACCTACGATTGAGGGGTTCACAGCATCACCACTCCAAAAGGGTCTTGTTTCTTCCTTAGCTACAGCCTTGGATTCAAACAGAAATCATGTCTTGCTCTCAGGTATTGTTCTGACTCGCTCTCTAGCTTACTGCTTTACTTCTAGATCACATTGCTGCCAAACTCTGCTCTCAACTCTGGTTTTTGTCCTTCTCACTTTCTGTGAGTTCCATTTGCCATCTCCCACAGAGCCCCTTCCTTTGTCCCCCTGAATGGCTCATCACCCAGGCTATCACCTCAGCAGGAAGCTGGCCTGCCTATTCCAAGAATTAGAAGCCTTGGTTAAATTTTAATACTTGCTGGATCCAGGGATTAGAGGGGTCTCAGCATACAGTTTACTCCCCCCCAACCCCCCCCCTCATAATAATACTTACACTTTCTGGTTTTGATTGGTTGAGACCAGGGAGTTTGGTCTTTCATGACACCTGCTGTACTGTCTACAAGGACGTATTTAAACCTGGTAGCAAGAAGGCGGAAAAGGCTTTACTGTTCCGATAACAGAAGACAACATCTTAACGCACCAAAACCCTGGCCTCTTACCTGCAGAATCCTCAGTGGAGGCTACAGTTCAGGCATGAGCAATAACCTATTAAGGCACTTGGCGAGCTGCTAGACTTATTATTAAGGCCTGGCTTGAGAATCTGGATCTCTGCTTGAAAGAGATCTCAAGATGGTTCCTCCCAGGCTTTCTTGCCTTCCCCACCCCCTGCCCCCCTCCTTGCCCCAGCCACCTTCGCCCAGAAAACACATCTGAGTCCCAGCTGAGCAAAGGGAGCTTGCAGGGATAAAGCGGCAAGTGGAGAAGCCTGCATAGGCATCCTTCCTCCTGTCTTCTGCTTTAGATCAATGCCCTTCCATGACGGCTTTGCAGCTGTTTGTGGCAGAGACCCAAATTCCGACGCTTTGGTCTCTACTGAATATTTAATCTAGGATTAGTATACTAAGCATGTGGACAGTGGAAGAGGGAACTCTCCTGATCCTGCTTCCTGAATGCAACTCAATTTTTTAAAAAAGGCCTCTAAAAGCAGAGTGTTTCTGCTGGGTGCTGTAGCCCTCCCTACATTTTGCAAGGAGTATTCTGAATGAAGCCAACCTATTAAATCTGCTTTGGAGTCTTGGCGCATACTGTACGCATGTTTTGCTGATCTACCTCAGGCTATGGCAAGAGACTCAGAGGGCTGCCAAGGGACTGCAGTGAGGCTCCAGAGTCCTTAGGAAGAGACTTGCTGCAGGCACAGCTAAGTGCAGGTCAGCTGGCTTATTTTAAATTTGTACGCTGTTTTGAGTATTTGAAAGCAGCTTGTAGAAACATAAAGCAGCAGCAGGAACAATATTGCTGACTTGGGAGCAAAAGAGGTTTGCAGAGGAGAGGGGGCCTTTTCTGTGGTGGTGCCCCAGCTTTGGAATTCCCTCCCCAGGGAGGCACTGATGTTTCTCAGTCTTTTCAGCATTGGCCAAGACATTGGTTTTATGACCTCTGTTTTGCTTAATAGTCTTGTAGTTAATTGCCTTATTTCTACTGCTGCACTTAAGAGATTATATTGAATTTTTACTGCCCTGGAATCTCTGTAGAATACTTTAAAACAACCAAATTAAAAGAAGCAAAAGCAAGACAATAAGAATAAAAGCCACCAAAAGCCTCAGCAAATGTGTTCTAACTGGCTTCCTGAAAAAGCTCATTTTCCAAGCTGGGCACTACACTGAGGAGTCTCAACCTCCCCCTCCAACCATCAACCACCCAATTTCACTTTGTGGGAATACCTGGGGAAATATTTGGATGCTGATCTTAATTCCAGGAAGACTTATAATTATGCCACCATTCAATTGGATAGAGGGTGTTCTGTCGCTTTCAGATTACCCTGAGCACTTACGTTTTAAAAACTTTCTTGGGAGAAATGCATACCTGTAGGCTGTGTCTTGGGAGAGAGGCGGATTACAAGCATCTAGAAAATTTGGGTCATACAAACAAGTGGCATCATCACCAACTCTGACCAGATACTGAGACAGGATGGCAGGTGCTTTGGTGGCGTCCGCAGCATCAGACAGCTTGGGAAGTGACGCACAGTTTGGAACATTAAAGACCGCAGCTTTGTAAGGCCCACTTTGTCCTCCGCTGGTTTGTTGGAAAGTAGCATCGAGAGGTTTACTACTATTGTCCATAACAAAGGAACCTGACGTACTTGCTGCAGCAGAAATGGACACATGCAAAAAGTTTAGATGACAGTTTGTACATGGCATTCACCAGCACTATCAGCTTATTTATTTAAGTAACTGTTAGCAGTGTTTTTTCTTGTGTCTTTGCAGGAGAATGGCCAGTGGCCATTTGCCAAAATGCCTGTCTACCCATTCCCCGCTCCCCATTCCAAACTTTGCCATCCAAGTGGAAACTGCTATCTGTAATTGGTTCTGTCTAGGAGCCTGTGACAGGGACAGGTTTACTCCAGTTCCAAACAATATAATATCAGCTTTTGGGGACCCCCCTTGATCAAGGAAAGACACAATAAGCAGCCACTTACCAGAGTCCTTCATGACATACAGGTATACTTCATAGGCTGCTCCTTTCAACATCGAGCCATCAAACACACAGAAGGGCTTCTCTAAAGCAACTGTTGTGAGGGTGGGATTGTTTGTGGCAAATTTGGGGTTTGCAATTTGTGGTCCCAGAGTCTGGCCTTCTAGAATAAGAAGAAAAATTACTTGCTATTAACTTTGGAACAGTCAATCACTCAGCCTCCCAGGCTCAAACAAGAAGCTGTTGTACTCTTTGAACTTAGGGAGAGGGGTATATATAGTCTCGTAATGTTGGCATGTGTCTGTCTTGAACCTTTCTGTTCTGTTTTTTAGCCCAAGCATGCACCCCACTTCTACTTTAAAACCATATATTTTTATGGTGGCAGTGCCACCAGCTGAAGACCCATGCCTGATGCTATCAAGACTAAGGGAATGACACCCGTGAGGATGCATTTTGCCACAGCCTAAGTGGCTGAGTTAGAAGCAAGGAGATTCTCCAGTCAGTTTCTTACCTCTATAGGAACTTCTCTCTTTCTACCTGCTGCCTAACAAAGGAGGGGGCCTTCCTGGTGCCCCATGAGTGGAATGCTCTCCCACGAGACGCACACCTGCACACTCACTGTAGTCTTTTGAGGAACCAGGTGAACACCTTTATTTTTTCACAGGCTGTTTAAATTACAATGGATGTGGTCATTTGCTTTCTTTCTTAGACTCTTAGACTCTTTCTTAGACTTGCATCAAATAATTCACTAGCTGGTTTTATGCCATTTAAAAATTATGTTTTGCTGGTTTACTCTGCTTTGCTAGTTTTGTTTTTACTTTATAATTGGATTTATTGTTTTTATTGTTTTAAACTGACCAGATTCAGGGATTTGTTTGGGACTTAAATGTGCTTGCAAACCAGTGTGTGAGTGGTATAGACTTTAACAAACACTGTATGACTAGTCTATATATTTAACAAAATATAGCACAGCCTTAAATTAGTCTGTCACTGTCCCATCTGCAGTATTTGGATGACAATACTAATCTGCTTTAGGGACGCGGGTGGCGCTGTGGGTAAAAGCCTCAGCGCCTAGGGCTTGCCGATCGAAAGGTCGGCGGTTCGAATCCCCGCGGCGGGGTGCGCTCCCGTTGCTCGGTCCCAGCGCCTGCCAACCTAGCAGTTCGGAAGCACCCCCGGGTGCAAGTAGATAAATAGGGACCGCTTACTAGCGGGAAGGTAAATGGCGTTTCCGTGTGCAGCTCTGGCTCGCCAGAGCAGCGATGTCACGCTGGCCACGTGACCCGGAAGTGTCTCCGGACAGCGCTGGCCCCTGGCCTCTTAAGTGAGATGGGCGCACAACCCCAGAGTCTGTCAAGACTGGCCCGTACGGGCAGGGGTACCTTTACCTTTACTTTACTAATCTGCTTTACAGGAGTTATGTAAGGATTACAAAACATATGTGAAGTGACTTGAATATTCACAAGCACTATCACCTGCGCTAAGCTTCTTTCTGCCTTTAACACAGAAAAAAGAGTCGTTCTCCTTTCCATTTCCACAAACAGCAAGCTAACTACATCCTAAGTTACAGAGGTCAGGGACATTACAACTGCAGCACACCGTGCCCATAGGTCATATGTTCCTGTTCCTTTAACAGTTATTACATTGATCTTTGGTCATCTTTAGCACTTCCAAATCAGCAGCTGCCACCAGTAAATACCCAATCCTATGCAAATTTACAGGCCCCCCCCAGCAACCCATCCAGGAACCAGATCAGAAGATGGCTGCTATATGTTAGTAGTGCAGAACATCGACAGGGTCTGCTTATTCTAAAGATTTTGCCTATAAAAATCACAGGCACACAAGCCCTATCTATGTTTTTATTGCAGAGGTGGCCAGGCTTTAGATTTGTAGGATCTACTTTGATTTTATTGGAATCCCAAGGTCCACCAACTAGGTGAGCATAACAAACAGATTGAGCCTAGGGATTTGCAATTGGTCCCATGACCAGCCAACAAGCCATTTCACACAAAAATCTGTGCCTCATTTTCCAGTCCCCTTCAAATATCCCCCCCCCCCCCAGCAACCTATTTGGGAGGGAGCAGGGGAGAAACCTCTTTAGTTGTTGCTATCCACAGATGTTTAAGAGTTAGGTCTCCAGGCGATTTTCAGGATATTGGCAAAAGTTTCTCCCTTCACAGAGAAAATAATACCCTCCTCTCCTTTGCACTCTTGATGCTGAACTGAAGAGCATCACCACTAGGAGACGTTGCTGCAACAGCTTATGCTGCTAATAATTGTTGTGGTACTTAGTTGTACAAACATTCAAGGCCAGAATTAACACAATTGGTGTTACGTTGTTCAAAGCCATGGGCAAATATGATTAGTGATGCAAGACCTGAATTGTCAACAACACACAGCTATGAAAAATGACTCTTAACATCTATATGTTAATTAATAAACCATGTGGAAGGAAGAGTAATGAAATTTAAACAGATATTGGCTTACCCAAGTATATTGTATCTATTTTAGTATCTTTTGAGTTTACGAAGACTATTATAAAATATTGTCATTGGATATGTAATAATTGCACTCAATACAGCAGCACATGCACTGCGGCAGAGATTAACACTGACCAAGTTGCTCTGTTATGGTCCCCCTTTAAGGCGCTTGATGCTCTGGGACCTTGTAGTGAGGAACAATCAAGGCACTCGCGTTACATTTTGAAACAAAGGGGAAATTGTCAGTACCAGACATGCACACTTGAAAGCAAGTTCCATTGAACTTAATGGGCTTACTTCCAATGCAATCTTATATGCTTAAGATTACATTACAGTGCCATGTCTGAAAAGTATTTCCTAAAAATAAAGAAGGAAGAGTCTTTGAATCCCAGAAAAAGAAAATCTCTCCTGCAGGGAGGAGTTTCCATGAAGAACCTTTCAGCCCAGTTATGTAGCATAAACAGTATTAGGGAACAGGTTAAAGCAAGCACCACTCCTGATTCCAGTGACTTACCTATGCACAGCTGCCACAAACAGCAAAAAATCAGCTGCAGCCAGAAAGCCCACATAATCAGACAGTAGAGGAAGCCCCTGCTACCGGCAGCCCCAGCTCACAAATGCCAGCTCCACAGCTTGCACTAACTATATCAATGGTTCTACACCTTCCACTAATTGCTCTGTTCCACCAATCAGCGGCTCACATTCTGCTCCCTTTCAAGCTCGCTTGCAGGCACCCTTTCTCATCCCTGCCCCAAACACACATTATCATCTGCATCTAATCTATTGGGCAGGGGAGGGGGGAGAGCTGTGCCTGCCTCACCCAGGAGAAGCAGACTGCAGTCCTTCTGTCACAGTTTTAGCAAGGTCTCATTTTTAAAGTTTGCTGTGTTGCCAGTTGTTACTGGAACTTACTCATAGTTTTCCCAAGGAAGCAGCAGCTTATTCTGAAGTTAAAAGTAAAACCTCTTCCACAGGATGTTTTGCAATAAGAAAGGAAAGTATGTATGTATTTAATATATTACATACCTGAATGGCACCTGCAATAACAATAGCACATTGTTAGAGTTATTAGAGTGGCCAAGAGACTGGCCTTCCCCAACCTGGTGCCCTCCAGCCCATGGCAACCGTGACCCCCAGCCGTGTTGGCAGGGGCTGATGATGGCACTTGCAGTCCAAAACATCCTGGAGCTCACCAGATGGATTAAGGCTGAATTAGAAAGGCACAAGTTATCTTTGGTCAAATCTCTGGCCCTCATCCTCCCACCATAATATGAGGTTGGAAATCCTGACCTACCTTAGAGGCTTGTTGAAGGGGTGGCCACAATACGTTCATCACTTCAAGCATTCTGAAGCACAATATAAACAGTAAATGTTTTTATGACCACTGCTGCTAGTACTGGAGAAATGCTTTCACGGATGCCTGGCAGGCATAAATTTAGTAGGTTAGGCTTGCTTCTCTCATTCCAGTATCTCCGTGCTGGGAATTTCTTGTTCTGTTCCTAGTTGGTCATGGATTTTATTTGCTTGTTTGTTTTATTCCATTAATTACAATGTTGATAGTGAAGAAGTTGGATTTTTGAAATGTTTGCTGTACAGGGACTAGATGCTTGAATCAGTGGGAGCCTTGCCTGAAGTACTGCCGTCATAGAAAAGTGCACTTCCTGGCTGAAAGAAGCACCTGCAGACCAGAATCTAGATACACTGAGGGCTCAGCTACACTGGCAAAGAAAAAGTGCTTTATATGCGTTGTTTATGTATTCTAACACTGTGACACCAGATGGCGCTGTAGAGTTCTGTTTTTGCCAACCCGATTTCTCATACAAAGTTTAAAAGGTGTTTAACCGAAACACTTCTTTGTTGTGTCTAGATCCAGCCTGAGCAAGAGTTGTGTCTCCCCCGCCTTCCTTATTTACACTTGAGCAGCAAGATGTGAAATGAGAAAAGATTAAGTAGGCTACGGGAGCTGAAATATTTTATTTTATTTTGAGCACATCAGTTGAGATCAAATAAGAGACGAAAATACTTCTATGTAATTCAAGGCATGCGCCCCAAGGCAAGGTTATTCCTTATTTTATAAGTTACCATATACTGATAGCAAATATTCTTAGAAGAAAATAATGACTCCAGATTAGTGTTGCCAAGTACCGGTAAGTAAGAGACATGGATTTGAAAGATTCTGATTCAAATTTCTCCTTTGCTATTCAGCTTAGCAGAAGTGGATGGTTGCTCTATTGCAGCCCCTCTGCAATAATTGGGATAATAACACTAGGACCTGCCACACAGGGTTGTTGTAAGAAAACAAATATTGCAGAGATTATTGCAGAGACTTCTGGAGGCGGCGCGAACGACAATGGCTGCCCTCTTCTAACTGTGAAGGGGGAGCTCCGCAGAAACGGGTCATCCGCTACGGCGAAGCGGAGACCCACATCGGAAAACCACAGGCAGCGAAAGCCTGTGGCCGTGGGACTTGGCGGGCACCAGAAGCGCCCCCCGAAACGGTGAAGAGACCCCGTAAGGGGTTTCGGAACGTGGAAGGGCTGGCGCGGTGCTGTGAGTTGATCGCTCTTTCTGTGGAGTGAAGCCGCGTAGCTGCGGTCGGTGAGCGCTGACCTTTTTTCCTGGGAACATCCGATTCGAAAGCAGCAACCCGTGAGTAAGAAAAGATAGAAGAATTGGAGGCTAAATTACTGTTAATTCGGCTAAAAGCGGGAGACGCAACCAGGAAGTCCGTCTCTCGCCCTTGCTTAAGATCTAAAGCAAAAGACTTTGATGTTTGGAGCCTTTGAAAAGGCGCTAAAAGCAATCAATCTGTACATCTACTGGAGCTGTTTCTATGGAGATCTAGGATTTAATTGTTTAAGTGATCTACTTTTTAGTATAGACTGTGCTTTACCTCTTCTGCTGGAACTACAATTTTACAGAGAAACCCAGGCAGTCGGACTGCCTGTTTGACAGAACTGTCAGATTGCAAATTTTGACACTTTGTTACTTTGGTTTGCTACAAGTTGAGTATTATTGGAACTGTTACATCGAATCATCTTTTCTGGCACTTGCTGGAGACATTGTTATGTTTTTAAGACCAACTCTGCTAACTACAGGAAAATTGAAGGTTCTTTGGAGACTAAGGGCTGTTTGGACATTGTTTTAGAGGTATCAGAACTTTGAAAGGACTGGAGTTTTAAATAATTGATTTTAACAATTTGACTTCTTCCCTCAAAACACATTTGGACTCCCTCTAGAGGATTTCGGATTTACAACTGCATGTGACTCTGCTTTCTTTTTCCTTTCCTCCTATCTGACTGTTTATCCTCTGGGCTGGTGGATTCCTATGGGAACACACTCAGTTTGACCTTGACTAGCAGACAGAATTGGAATGAGTGGCACTGGGAAAACAAGAGCGGCTAAAGCTAAAGCTAAACAAACAACTTTGACTTTAACTTCACAGCCGCGTAGATCATCTGTTCCTGCTGTTTTGGAAGTGGAAGAAGGAACTGAGCAACCTTTGCTGGAAGATATGGCAGCAGGAGGATCCACTTCAGCACTAGATAAAATCTTTGAAAAATTTGAGGCTTTGGACAAAAAAGCGGATGAGCAAATGGCTAAGATTGACCAAAATACAGCCAGTGTTAATAAATTAACTGAACAAGTTACTTTGAATGCACAATCAATTGGCAAATTATTTGAAGCCACCGCAGAAAATCGAAAACTGGCAGAGGAAGCCAACCAAAAAGCTGAAGAATTGAAGTAGGAGGTAAAACCATTGCGTAAGCAAATTGGAGAACAGCAGGCCTATCTGTCTACGGGCTCGGGAAAATAGAACTACGGGCTCGGGAAAATAATTTAAGATTAAGGTCAATATTAGAACTTGAACAAGGGAATTTAATTGAGTTCCTGACAAAAGAATTTTCCAAGTTTTGGCCTTTGGAGGAAGAAAAGGACTTTAAAATTGTGACTGCTTTTAGACTTGGAAAATTAACAAGGAAAGACAGGCCCAGAGACTGTTTGATTACTTTGAGATCTAAGGAGGAAAGGGACAAAATATTAGGCCTACATTACGAAAAGTCACTTGAAATTTTGGATAGAAGAGCAGAGATCTACAAAGATATCCCAAAACAACTTCTGGACCTTAGATCCACCTACACTGAGTTAGTAAGATTGTTGAGGAGCAATTCAATTGTTTTTAGGTGGGAATTTCCCCAAGGATTATCTTTCACATTTAGAGGGAAGAAAGTGAAAATTAAAACAAACAGCCGAGGATAAAGAAAATTTTTTGAGGACCTTCAGAAAGGGATCGAAAGACCTTCAGGGTCTGGACCATCGCCTGCACCTACACCTGCACCTTTGGGGTCTTAGGACCAGGAGAAAAAGATACCACCACTAGAGGAATAACAGATTTGTCCAGGATGTCTCTGCAACTTCTGAGCTGGAACATCAATGGCGCCAACTCTCCAGAAAAAAGGAGAAGAATATTTCACATATTGAAAAAAGAACAATTGGACATTATTTGCTTGCAAGAAACACATGTGACTAGGCTCCACAGAAAAGTGTTAATAAACAAAAGATTAGGCCAAGAATTTATCTCTTCAGACCGAGTTAAGAAAAGAGGTGTGGTGATATATGCAAAAGAGAGCCTATCACCAAAATTTTTATTCAAAGATGAGCAAGGAAGAATTTTGGCAATTGAGATACAAAACCAAGGAGAAAAGTTTTTGATATTAGGAATCTACGCGCCAAATGAGGGGAAATCGGAATTTTATAAGAAGCTGCATGAGATAATGCTGGACTATCTGAACTATGATAACATCATCATGATGGGAGATATGAATGGGGTGGCATCGACCAACATGGATAAGTCACATAGCCAAAATGTGACAAAAGATGGCAGACTACCTAAAACATTTTTTTAAATGACTGACAATATGGACTTGATTGACATCTGGAGAACAAAGAACCCCCTGGGAAGAGAAGGAACATTCTTTTCTGAAGCCCAACTGACATGGACAAGAATCGACCAAATATGGATAACTAGAGGTCTGGCAAATATTATAAGACATTGAAAGACTATCTGATACATCCATTAATGGAGGTTTGCAATGAAATTATGGAGGGGAAGAAGGCACCGGAGTCGTGGAAAGAAGCTTTCATCACATTGATACCTAAACTAGAAACTGAAAAGACACAACTTAAGAATTACCGCCCCATCTCCCTCCTAAATGTGGATTACAAAATATTTGCAGACATTTTAACAAGCAGATTTAAAAAAGTTTTAAATGAAGTAATTCATAAGGACCAGGCAGGCTTTCTCCCAGGTAGACATTTGTTTGCTAACACAAGGAACATTATTGACATTTTGGAGCTTTTGCAAACAAATATTAATACAAAAGCAGTGTTAATATTTATAGATGCGGAGAAGGCCTTTGATAACATCTCATGGAAGTTTATGAAGACAAATTTGGAAGGGATGGGAGTGGGACGGGGATTTGAGAATGGGATAGAGGCAATTTATTCAGAACAAAAGGCTAAATTGATAGTGAACAATGTGATGACGGAAGAGTTCAAAATTGAAAAAGGAACACGACAAGGTTGCCCTGTTTCCCCTTTGCTATTTATTTCGGTCCTGGAGGTGCTCTTGAATATGATTAGAGGAGACCGGTTGGTGGAAGGAATTCAGGTCGGAGCAAAACAGTATAAACTTAAAGCATTTGCAGATGACCTACTTTTGACTCTACAGGAGCCAGAGTCTAGTACGAAAAGGGTATTACAATTGATTCAGGAGTTTGGTCGGGTGGCGGGATTTAAATTTAACAAGCAGAAAACCAAGGTATTGGAAAAAAATTTGACACCTTTAGAATCGGAAAGGTTTCAGAAAGAGACAGAGTTAAACGTGGTTAATTTAGGAATCCCTTGTTGTCGCTTACCTGATATGACAAGAACCCTGATTGCGGGGAGACTTCAACCTAGGATGTTTAGTCCTTCACACTGAAAGTCCAGGAACATTTGGGGCAGCCTTTCCTGTGAGCCCCCTCCCCACTGAATATCTCATGTAGTCTCACATATCTGTCAACTCACATATTGAGTTGTGAGCAGTTCAATGCTGAGTAATCAAGTGATGTGCGTGCAGATGTCAATGTCCCCTTAGGAAACGAGTGTTGCTGCTCTAGAATGTCATCCATGCTGAGCACACTGCTTTTGTGAGGAGAGGAGCATGAAGTGGGCTCTGGCCCATTAAAAAGTGTCACAATAAACTGACACACTTCTTCCTTCATACTGTGTTGTTCTATTAATTTGTGGCATCATTTTCTCTATTAACCTTGTGGGCATCAGCAAAGAAAGGCATATTGAGTCATGGCGCTAAGGGATAAACTGACTGGGAAACTACATAAGTGAAGAACAAAGAGACATGTGGGCTTGACTTTATTACATTCGCTATTGACCACCGGTGACTCATGGCAAATTATGGACAGATACTTTTATTTAACATCTCTTAGTAGAGATGTCACATCTCTTGTAAAAAGTTAAAGGACCCCTGACAGTTAAGTCCAGTCACGAATGACTCTGGGGTTGCAGTGCTCATCTCGCTTTATTGGCCGAGGGAGCCGGTGTTTGTCCGCAGACAGTTTTTCCAGGTCATGTGGCCAGCATGACTCAGCCGCTTCTGGCGAACCAGAGCAGCGAGCGAAAACGGCGTTTATCTTCCCACCAGAGCGGTACCTCTACAGTCATACCTTGGGTTGAAGTAGCTTCGGGATAAGTATTACTGGGTTGCGCGCTGCAGCGACCTGGAAGTAATGGAGCGTGTTACTTTCGGGTTTCGCCGCTCGCGCATGCGCAGATGGTCAAAATAACGTCACGCACATGCGCAGAAGCGGCAAATTGCAACCCGCGCACCCGTGTTGCGTTTGCTTCTGGAGGCAAATGGGGCTCCAGAACGGATCCCGTTCGCATCCAGAGGTACCACTGTACCTATTTATCTACTTGCACTTTGATGTGCTTTTGAACTGCTAGGTTGGCAGGAGCAGGGACCAAGCAACGGGAGCTCATCCTGTTGTGAGGATTCAAACCGCTGACCTTCTGATCGGCAAATCCTAGGCTCTGTGGTTTAGAGCACAGTGTCACCCACATCCCACATCTTTTAGTAGAGATGTTAAATAAAACATCTCTTGGTTTGACTTTAAAACTATAGTGTTTCCTATAATTCTTGTATGAATTTGTTCTTCCATGGGTGTGTGGGTATGGCAGGAGAGTTTGTTGAAAGTTATTTTTCTGTATAATATCTGTAAAAGATAAATGAACTGTATGCTGAATAAATACCCCTATTATTAGAATTTGTGGTTAGTGTTTAATCAGAAAACCAGTCCTGGGCATACATGCAAATGGAATGCCAATAATCATGTTCTGAACTATTTGGCAATCTCCATTAATAGTTTGAGAACAGCGCAGTTCAGATTCAGTTTTTGATACCAACCTGTCTTCTTGGTTGGCATCAGTTTACAGCAGTTTCTCAGAAATGTGTTGTGCTATGGAAAGCAAGGCTTTGCATCCTCTAGCGATAAACCTGGAAGATAAGCAGGGGGGGGGGGGGATCTGGTGTCTTTCAAGTACATTATCTAGCACAAATCACATTTACTTTGCAGTCTGACACAATACAGCTGTCATTGTTCATTTCCCACAGGACTTGCTCCTTTGGCAGGTTCTCTGCTTTTATTGGATGCACATATCATACACTCTCATGAAAGGAACAGCTTCTCTTAATGTGAGAGAACACACAGTATTTATACAGACATTCCAGGAGGCTGAGTCCTTCACATTTTTCTTTCCTTTTTTAAAACTTGTCCTCCACAAGTCTAGTTCTACCAGTTAAGCAAGAGGGTGGGGGAGAAAGACCCTTGCATTATTTCTTACTCTGCATTCTAACGATATTTTCTCACACTCTCACAAACCACTGTTGAGATCAAGCTTCCCCACCACTTATGTCCATGCTAGGAGAATCTTCACCTAATGAGTTTCAGAGTTTCAGCCTGTGATTTTAAGCAAAAGAGTTTTCCTCTCAGAAAGCTGGATGTGTATCTTGAAATCTCCAAATGTGCCTGCATGATAGCAGGTGTCCCCTACACAGCAATTTAGGGGAATGGCAAGAGTTGAGGGAGGAACTTGTTGCTGATGTGAGGTAAAATAACACATCTGGTTTCCAGATTGCAATTTGGTGACAGTACATCGACTGCTTTAAGATTCATTTCCCATTGCTGTTAGATTACTAACCCACAGGTGGCGCTGTGGTCTAAACCACTGAGCCTCTTGGGCTTGCCGATGGGAAGGTTGGCGGTTTGAATCCCCACGACGGGGTGAACTCCCATTGTTCGGTCCCAGCTCCTGCCAACTTTGCAGTTTGAAAGCATGCCAGTGCAAGTAGATAAATGGGTACTGCTGCGGTAGGAAGGTAAATGGCATTTCCGTGTGCTCTGGCACACATCACAGTCTTCCGTGAACCAGTAGTCATGCTGGCCACATGACCTAGAAAGCTGTCTGTGGACAAATGCCGGCTCCATTGGCCTGAAGTGAGATGAGCGCCACAGCCCCTTTGACTGGACTTAACCATCCAGGGGTCATTTACCTTTTACTGTTTCATATACAGTCGTACCTCCATTTACGTAACCCTCTGGTTACATAAACTTTGGGATGCGCTTGTCGTTAACCCGGAAGCATTTTACTGGGTTTCGCTGCGCACGCATGTGCAGAAGCGGTCCTCAGGTTGAGGAAACCTCGGGATCTGACCAGACCTCCAGAACGGATCCTGTCTGCAACCGGCGGTACCACTGTACTGTAGTACCAGCAATCCCTGCCCCAAGACACTGATCCCAGCAACTCTTCCCAGTAGGTCTTGCCTTCCACTGCTCCCTAAGACTCCTCCCCTGGTTCCTTCCCCAGCAGCCTAAGGCTCCTTTGTCTCCTCTCTCTTTGGTCTGCCCTCTTCATTTCAGGAGGCGGAGGCTCTCTGGCTTCCTCAGCAGCTGCCTCATCTCTGCCTCTGGACCACCCTCTGCTTCTGTGTTTGAGTCTCTTCCTGCTCCCTAAACCTTGTTGCCCCTTCAGCCTCTGACACCTCCTCCTCCCAGTCTTCTCCCTCTGACCACTCATCGTTGTCCCACCACCAACCCCCTGGGCTCTGAGCCTTCTTCCCTGGGGGTTCCCCAGCTGGTGCCCCCCCTCTGTATCCAGCCCGTTCAAGACAATGAGGTACTGGAAGCTTATGAAATGCTGGGATTTGAATTAGGTAGCATGAGGAAGGCATAAGGGGCATTATGGTTAGGCAGTCAAGACGTACAAAGTTCACTAGAATAACTGGGGGGCTTTGTGCATAGGCACTATTCCTTGGCCCCATTTTAATATTTGATAATCAAATTTAGCTTAATTGGTTTGTGCTATACATGCTACACACACACACACACACACAAATTCAAATCCTGATTTTGGATCTTTTTGGACACTTAGTAACTATGGTTGTAGAAAGACAAATGAAGTAGCAAAGCATGTGCAGATTTATACACAACTGGTGATTCAGACAACACCCTGCCAAAATAAGGCAACTTTGACAGAAGAAAGGTGTAGAGGAACCAAGGAGGCCAGTGACTATGGTCATTACAGGTGAATGCCTGGCCGGTTGAAAGGTGACTTCCATCCACTGGCTCAGCATCCGAGGTGTTCTGGGATGTTTATGCACATTTCAGCCCCTCAGTAGTGAAAGAGTCTTCAGCACATAAGGGGACAGGAGAGGCTGGGCCAGTACTATGAATGTGTTGTTCAATTGTTAGGTGACACATGTAAGCAGTGTGTGTTTTTATGAGAGTGGCCTGTATAAGTATTGTGGGTATACATTAGAGTTTTGTGTGATACGTATGCGAATGGGGAAACACACAACACATACCAGTCTGCAAATGTGCATAGTTCTCCATACTATTATTATTCTCCATTAGATTATTTAATTTCTATGACACTTCATACATTGAAAAGATCTCTAAGCAGTGTACAGAAAACTGAAGTAGCTGACAACTTAAACACAATATTACAAAAATGCAGTTATATATAAAGCTTCCTTTGACACCCCCTCTGGGTTCTCACCTGGGGGCCAAACAAACTCTCAGCTCTCCCTCTCGACTTATGCACAGTCCGGCTGCTCACGTCTGTGTCCCATTCAGCTGTACTCGCCACACACAGTTCCAGGTGCAGCAGGGGGTTTGTTGAGGTTCTCAGGTGATCCAGAAGATGTGAAAATAGCCCTCCTCCACTCAGAGCTCTTTCTTCACCCTCTGCCCTCTCCCCCTCCTCCAGCTGCAGGGTGATATGGACCAACCAATTAACTCCACAATGGACAATTTAGGGACAGTTTGCATAATAATCAGGACCAATGTTTCCATGATCTGAGCCACATTCCATCACACATGAGAGAGTGCCCCTTTTACATTTCACATGCAAGCTTTCTCACTCAGTTCTAAAAACTGGATTTTCGAAATTAAACCTGATTTTTTGTGTTGGTTATTGTCCAATTTAATATTTTTGATGTGAGTGTTTTTTCCTGTTTTTCATCCTAATAAGCAGAGTAATAATTATTGATATATTGTATGCCTGGCTAAAGACTGCTGGAATTAGTTCTTTGGTTTAATTATATTTTACAAGCACTTTGATGCAAGTTTTTAATTGCATTCCTGCAAATATGCTGTTCATTATATTCAGCCTCTTAATGTGATGATGAGATTTGTTGATGCCATAATGAGCTTTATTAAATCCCATGGCATTCATGTGCCACAGTTAACTGTAGCCAGTTCCTCTATGAAAAATAGCTGTAAACTGAATTATATTGGTTTCCTGAGCCTGTTTATGGATCCTTCCCTGCCCTCCTCTCTCTGATGAATGGCCAGGTTGTTCGCTTAGTCACCTGCATTTATGAAGAGGCAGGAGCATAGGTATGAAATGTCCTTTCCTATACACAAAACAATGAGTTCATATATTGAGGTGCAGTCTTCTAATCCACAGTACCTCCTATTATTCTGTATCCCCATTTCTCTTGGGTTTTTATGTCCCAAAAGGAATGCAGTGGGGGAGGAGAAGGAAGAAAACCCATTCCAAGCTTAAAACAAGTGTGGGAGTGGCGGCGGGGGGGGGGGGATAAAGAAAATGGCATTTGTGGGAAGTGATTATTTCATATCAAAGATGAGGAGATTATTTGATGTGTTTCCAATTGCTGCTTCCTTTGACATCAGAGTTGTTCTTTTACCTCAAGAATGCACTTATATTCTTGCTTACAGTGTCAACAAGCATTTCTCCTGGCTTCGGAAAATTCAGGAGCAGCTGGTTTTAGGGAAGAGAAGTGCTCTTTGTTCTGATTTTGGCATTAGCAAGAGAGAAGTGCTACGTTGAATGAAAATTGGAAGTCAGTGGTGCCCTCTAGTGAAATTCACAGGAATCCATATGCAACTGATACAAGTCTTTGCACAGCAAAATTAGCATATGGAATTCATTGCCAAAAGATGTTATTATGGCTGTCTCTAATCTTTGTGAATCAAGCTTCCACTGAATTAATGATTATGAGAAAGAGCTTTGAATTTATCAGGTGAAATTGATATTCATATGATACATTTCAGGAGTGAGGACTTGAAAAGTTTGTACAAATCTGGACTTAGTTTTGAGTCCTGCTCTAGTTAGTGCTCTTGAGCTTCAGGGTTGCCATATTTTGAAGACCAAAAAAGAGGACACATTTGCCGACTTCTGCTTTTAACTACAGATCGCTATGACGACACTCATTTTACATACCCATGAAAAAGAGGACATATGGCAACCCTATGAGGTGTACAAGGCACCATCCAGCTGTTTTAGGGACTCCACTCCAGAGTTGTGTAGGGTACATTCTTTAGCCTTTTCCTCTCTCAAAGACATCCTCAAGGCAGTGGAGATTGAGGGTCAGTTTTCCTTCTCTTTGATGGGCTGCCATCCAGGTGGATGCGCCCCACCTGCCCCTCACTTCCATCTACAGCATGGGAAGAAATCATGTTATTGACCATTGGACCCACTATTGATCTTGTCTGCTTAATCCACCAAAGTCTGTCTTCATGAACACTTTAGAATCATTCCTTCATTATACTGGTGTTGCTACATTTCTTCCAAGAATCACTGGGACCTTTCCTCTGATATCTCCAAAGTCCAAGAAGAAGCCATTCAGTGCCACGGATGAGTGAAGAAGTGGGTTGCCAAGGAGAAGGTAGGAAGGGGACTTGGCTGTAGCATGTTCTAGGACCCATGGCTTCTGCAGTTATCTGGAGGTTTCTTGCCATGTAGCACCTGTGTAAATTGTGAGAAGCTGATCTTCATTAGGGATGCTTTTGGAATTTGCCATGACTGGGCCAGATTTTGGTATTTCCACCATACCAGAAACATTTATTGAAATGGAATTTAAAATGTCAGAATCTGTTCCAGATAGGCATTTCTAGAATTTGCAAGCTGGGTGATGGGCCACTCCTGGTCCCTTTTCTCTCTTTTGCTGCAAACTTCTTTGGTATCTCCTGTTGGAGAAAGTGTTATTAAGAGTGATTTTATGTGTGAAGAGTTACTTTTCGGATTTAATTATCACCTCTGCCCCTACAGGTGGAAATTGCTGATCCATAAAACCATTCACAGGCACTGAGAAACATAACTGGCCAAACTCAAAAGAAAACACAGCATGGCCATTGTAATGTTAAAAAGGTAAAGGTACCCCTGCCCGTACGGGCCAGTCGTGTCCAACTCTAGGGTTGTGCGCCCATCTCACTTAAGAGGCTGGGGGCCAGCGCTGTCCGGAGACACTTCCGGGTCACGTGGCCAGCGTGACGAAGCCACTCTGGCGAGCCAGCACCAGCGCAGCACACGGAAACGCCGTTTACCTTCTCGCTATAAAGCGGTACCTATTTATCTACTTGCACTTAGGGGTGCTTTTGAACTGCTAGGTGGGCAGGAGCTGGGACCGAACGACGGGAGCTCACCCCGCCGCGGGGATTCGAACCGCTGACCATGCGGTCGGCAAGCCCTAGGCGCTGAGGTTTTACCCACAGCGCCACCCGCTGTGGGTTCTTACCAAGTTCTTACCAAGTCTTTATTCACTATTCACAGAGAGAGGCTTTGAAAAGTGCCTCTCTTGCAGTGATGGCGTTGCTCTGAGTAAAGCCCCCACCCTCTCCATCTCTCGTATTATACGCCATCCCTGTGTTGGCTGATCTGTGCTTTCTGCCTCTGAGCTTTCTGTTCTCCTACTTTCAATGCCTGCTGGGTTCTGGGAGAGGGGGATCTGGAATGCTTTTTAAAGACACTGAGTCTGTCAGCTGTCTCTCCCCTGGTGCTTCTTTTTCCCGCTGCTCCTCTCCCAATATCTCCCAGCTTCTCCCCTCTGCAGCCTCTGTGCTATGACCTTCCGCAAACCACTGTTGTAAATCTATACTGTCTCCCTCTTCTCTGGCAGCTTCAGGCTGCCATTCCTCTCCCTCCTCTGCCCAGTCCCTGACAATGTGGGATGCTGCTCTTTAAATCTCCTTAGCCACACGCCCACAAGGCTTCCCTTGTGGTACATACTGGGCCTGTGTGATTGTGGTACAAGTGATCACTCACTTGCATGGCAGCAAATGATGAGATTTTGCAGAATTTACTTGCTTCACCAAAGCACTGGAAGATTCCACTTGAAGTTGAAATGGGTTGTTTGGAATTCAGGATAAAGGGCACTATAGAAACTTGATTTATAATTCGTGTTCTTTGGGCTTCACTCTCACTTTTGGAGTTTACCAAATTCATGTGTTTGCACCATGGTGTCTCCAGCTGTGCTCCTGGGGTGTAGGTTGTTTAAAAATCAAGGATTTGTTATTAGAATGCTAAATAAAAGGGTTTTCCAAAATAGCAAAATAATTCATCCCTTTGTTTTGTTACATCTTCAGATATGGTCTTAGTGCGTCCTATTTAACTAATCATGATACCATAGAAGTATAATTGTGTGATTCTGTCTCTGATGCCACAGCAACTGGTTAGTGCTGATACTCCAGAATAAGAAGTTCTTGTATCACAGCAAGATCTGAGCCTGGGCTTAAGGAGAATTAAGGAGGGTTGGAAGAAAAGTGCCTGAAGCCACAGAGCATCAAAAACTTAGGGAAGTTTTTAATGTTTCATGTTTTATTATGTTCTGTTGGGAGCTGCCCAGAGTGGCTGGGGAAACCCAGCCATAGGGGTGGGGTATGTATATATGTATGTATGTATGTATGTATGTATGTACAAACAAACAAACAAACAAACAAACAAACAATACAGTGGTTTGCTTCTCTTTTAGATGTAAAAATTAACCTCTTCGTCCCTTGTAGATGCTCCCATCACATCTATGTGGACACAGGACTCATATGTTCTAGGATTCTTTTGTAAGGGGACAGATTAATTTGGCTTCTGGTTTGCTGGAGAATAGAGTGACTCCTGCAAATACCAAGGTTTGCCATCCCTCTTGTAGAGTTCACAAAACCGTCTCAGTCACCATTAAGTAATCATTCTGAAATGTCCCAGTACTTGCAGCAATGGCTCCACTGAGCTCCACACAGTCCCTTCCATCTTGGAGATCTCTTTTCTTTAGGAGCCAACTAATTCCTTGGCAACCTTATTCTATAAAGAGTTCAAAATTGAACAAGTGCCTCCATGAACAGATTTCACTGTACCTTAACTCCTAAAGGCTGGCAATTCAGAGAGCCATCCTTCTGTTCACTCTCTTGCAGCCCTTATTAATATTCAACAGCATTCTGTGCCACCCTATTGAATAATTCACTTCCTTGCTTCTAAGCCATCACAGTGTTAATTTCTCTACAATTACTTAAAACAGATATGACTGAATTTCAGCTATGGAAAAATGGTTCCTTGATAAGACTGGTGTCTGGAGGCATCTGTACCATATTTGCCATTTTTCTGAAACCAAGAAACCAAGCCTTATGAGGAATGGTTGAAGGAGCTGGCTGCATATGTTTATTCTGCAAAAGAGGAGACTGAGAAAAGATACGATAGCCATCTTCAAATATCTAAAGGGCTGTCACATGGAAGATGGAGCAAGCTACCGTAGTTTTCTCCTGCTCTGGAGGGTAGGACTCGAACCCATGGCTTCAGTTTATAAGAAATGAGATTCTGGCTAAACATCAGGGGAAACTATCTGAAAGTAAGAGCTGTTTGACAGTGGAATAGTCTCCCTCGGGAGGTGGTGGACTCTCCTTCCTTGGAGGTTTTAAAACAGAGCTTGGATGGCCATCTGTCAGGGATGCTTTAGATGAGGCTCCTGCATTGCAGAGGGTTGGACTGGATGACCTTTGGGGGTCTCTTCCAGCTCTACAATTCTACGATTTGTTGAAAGCCACTTTCCCACTCCCTCCCCATTTTGGAAGCCCAGAGGTAGAGATGGTTGTATGTGCCCCTTCACACAGGACATTTGTTACATGCACACCTGAGATGCTTTAAGGCTATTTCTAAAAATGTAACATGTGGATGTGGCCAGTGGGTATATCCTATATGTACCCTTCTCAGAACTGGCTGTGGTCACACGGAATGTGCTTCTACAGCAAACCCAGATTTGCATCATGGCAGAAATAGACCTAAGGCAAAAGAACATCCTGGGAGGGTACAGGCTGCTCAGAATGCTTTTTGGTGACTAGGGACACAAAGGAATTGTGAAGAACTGATAAATATGGTTGTGTGTTTACTCTTTCACAGAAATTATACAGAAGGGTTTGCACAGGGTAGGATTAAGAAGCCAAGATACCTGCTGAAAGGTCTTTAATGGGCAGGTGCCTCAGCCACATTCTTGGGTTAAGGTACAGTGGTACCTTACAAACTTACCTTACAAACCTTACAAGTGGGGTTACAAACACTTCAGGTCACAGACTCTGCTAACCCAGAAGTAGTATCTCAGGTTAAGAACTTTACTTCAGGGTGAGAACAGAAATCGCACAGCGGCAGCACGAGGCCCCATTAGCCAAGGTGGTACCTCAGGTTAAGAACATTTTCAGGTTAAGAACAGACGTCCAGAACAAATTGAGTTATTAACCAGAGGTGCCACTGTCAATGGCTCGGGAAGGATCTCTTCCATCCCCAAGTCAAGGATGAGGGACAATCCAGGGCTTGTCCATCCTAGACTTTACTGTGAGTTGAAGCCACTTGTCCATTTGATGTTGCCCTCAGTCAATGGATTCTAATGTTCCCAGTCTTGGGTGAATCCAAAAAGAAACATCCAAACCCAATTCGCTGTTGCCAGGCTACCAGGAGCACTGCTGTGGTTAGCATTCTCTTCCCTAATTAAATGCTGCTCCTCGTCTATGCTGCCTGCCTCTTCTGGCTCTTTCAGTTAAGGTGGCACCAGAAAAACGTATGTGATCTGTGGAAGGTTTGGCGGAATTCAGAGTTTGCTTGTTGGTAATGTAGAAGGCAAAGGAGGACCTTCTGTCTCCTGAATGGTTGTATTTGGGAGAAACATTTTCTGGTGGGAACTGCAGGATTCCTAAGCTTGGGTTTTTCTATCTGTTGCTCACTCAATACCCCTTTCTCTAGAATTTTCCACCCAGTAAAGACCATAGAAGGATCCACAGAGAAGACTGAAGCTTCTCGATCCCTTGGTCTACTGAGCTCATTATTGTCTTTTCTGACCAGTACCAGCTGTCTAAGGTCTCAGGCAGATGCCTTTCCTAACCCACAACCCAAGATCATTTGATCAAGGATGTCAGATGACTGACGCTACAACCTTATGCATGCAAAGCATTAACTCTGCTATGGGCCTGTTATGGAAAAATCTAGGTGTGAGGCTGCTCAGTCCCCCAGCTCGTCTGGCAGAGCCCGCGGGTCCCTGCGGAATAAAGGAAGGAGTCGAGCCACCAACTGGAGCAAATAGCTGTAGACCAAAGTTTATTGCGCAACCGGTTCAAAGAGGAATTTTGAACGCCGAGGATGGGGTGACAAAGACTTTTAAAACTTTCCCACCATATCCCAGAATACAATTCATACAGCATCATTGCTACATCACTGACATGTCACAAAAGGGGAGGGGTAGAGAGGGGTTACACTAGTTTAACCTTGGCAAACATGTCCAGACAAGTCCTTGGTACAAGATTAGCATAAGCAGACAGTCAGGGTAAGACCCAGGTATAAGGTTAGCATAGGCAAAGACCTCTGAAGTCCCACCACCCAAAGTACAACAGAACTTCCTTTGCATGTCTGGACCCCTAGGCAATTCTGGTGAGGGGATTAGGCTTTCCTTGGCCAACAATCAGCTCAGCAATTGTCACCTCTGGGAACTTCCTGGAGCCCCTTTCAAGGGGGAAACAGCTTTGGAATGGAGGAAACTGGCAAAGGAGTCGATTTTATATTATTTTTAAAGCTAGTTAACTTCCCTGGGCTGTCAAGTTGAAAGGATACATTCAGGCATAATATTTGTAACATTTAACTTTAAAGATGTGCCCCCCCCCACCTGCACTACAGAGCCCCTGTGGTGCCTTGGCAAAGCAATGGGAGTTGTGAACCCGGAATTCCCTGCTTATGACCTTCTTACCCCTCTTCCATGAACTCAGTTAAGGGGTTTTGACAGGCCGCCAGAGCTGCTCCAAAAAGTGGACATGAAGTGCTTGGGCATTCTAAACTGCTGTTTACAATTATTAGACTCCAATATTCTGCACAGAAATATTAGCAGTTCCAGACAGGAAATTAATTTCTTCTTTTCATTTCCCACAATAAAGTAGCCAGATGCACTAGGTGTGCTTTGGCATACGTAAGTCTGACATTCGCTTCTAAACAATGGTGGGGATGAGGTAAAAGGCTGGGAAACATCTTCCCCATTGCTTGCTAGATAAGCTCATTGGGTGTAAGTTAGCCAGCTCCATTATAATCAATGGGAATTTCCCCATTGACTTTAATGGGAAACAGATTGTTTCATCCATATTTCTTATTTGCAATTACTTTCAGAGATTTTCCAGGGGAGAAAATAAATAATTGTATCAAACTTTGTTAGTGAAATTATAACAGATGAAAAAGTCACGTGCCTTGAGTCTTGGAAAGTTTCCAGCAAAGTTTCAAATTGTTAAGGATCTCCAAACATCATAGAATGCCTATGCCAAAACAGGCCAGTTTAGGATATGACATTTGAAATTACATGTATTCAAAACTGATAGTTCATAGAGATTTGGATCCTTCCTAATTTTTGTAAATAATTTCTTTAATTATATACCCGGCTTTCCAATCCCTACTTTTTGTTGTTAGAATGACAAATTCTGTTTACAAATTATATGTTTTCATTTTAAATATAGTATACTCTTCTGCCCATACATGCCATGTTTCTTATTTAATCTGATTCACTGGCTCATTATTCTAAAATAATAGAAGAGTCTCCTTCCCATACAAGAAACCACAAGGATGATGGGACTGAAACTGCCTTGGTCACACTGGTCAATGATTCCCGGCAGGCTAGGGACAAAGGTGAGGCTAGGGACAAAGGTGAGAGCTGTTTCCTAGTTCTGCTGGATCTCTCAGCGGCCTTTGACACCATCGACCAAAACATCCTTCTGGACCGTCTAGAGGGGCTGGGAGATGGGGGCACTGTCATACAGTGGTTCCGCTCCTTCCTCCTGGGCCGTGTTCAGAAAGTGGTGAAGGGGGATGAGTGTTCACACCCTTGGGCTCTCACTTGTGGGGTGCCTCAGGGTTCTGTCCTCTTCCTCATGCTTTTTAATATCTATATGAAGCCACTGGGAGAGATAATCAGGGGGTTAGGGCTGGGTGTTCATCAGTATGCAGATGACACCCAGCTCTACCTCGCCTTTAAATCAGAACCAATGAAGGCAGTGAATATCCTGTGTGAGTGCCTGGAGGTGGCTGGAGGATGGATGGCGGCTAACAGATTGAGGTTGAATCCTGACAAGACAGAAGTACTGTTTTGGGGGGGAACAGGGGGAGCAGGTGTGGGGGACTTCCTGGTCCTGAATGGGGTAACCGTGCCCCTGAAGGACCAGGTGCGCCGCCGGGGAGTCATTTTGGACTCACAGCTGTCCATGGAGGCGCAGGTTAATTCTGTGTTCAGGGCAGCTGTTTACCAGCTCCATCTGGTACGCAGGATGAGATCCTCCTTGCCCGCAGACTGTCTTGCCAGAGTGGTGCATGCTTTAGTTATCTCCCGCTTGGACTACTGCAATGCTCTCTACGTGGGGCTACCTTTGAAGGTTACCCGGAAACTGCAATTAATCCAGGATGCGGCAGCTAGACTGGTGACTGGGAGTGGCTGCTGGGACCATATAACACCAGTTCTGAGAGATCTGCATTGGCTCCCAGTACGTTTCTGAGCACAATTCAAAGTGTTGGTGCTGACCTTTAAAGCCCTAAACGGCCTCGGTCTTGTATACCTGAAGGAGCGTCTCCATCCCCATCATTCAGCCTGGACACTGAGATCCAGCACCGAGGGCCTTCTGGCGGTTCCCTCATTGCCCGCCCTGTGGAACGCCCTCCCATCAGATGTCAAGGAAATAAGCAGCTATCCTATTTTTTAAAGACATCTGAAGGCAGCCCTGCTTAAGGAAGTTTTTAATATTTAATGCTGTATTGTATTTAACACTCAATTGGGAGCTGCCCAGAGTGGCTGGGGAAACTCAGCCAGATGGGTGGGGTATAAATAATAAATTATTATATATTATTATATCCCAGTTTGTGTGTGTGGTAGCTTCTGATTGGGATCATACAGAGGGGCAGATTTTGTGAAACATCACCTGGTTTTGTTAAATTGTGACAAATGAACCATTGCAATAGTGAAAACCATCATGCTTCCCCCACCCCCCAGTCATGGAAGCACCAGTTCATCCTGTTTTTTATATTTTGTAAGGGAAGTACTCTTTCTATCTCCCAGCATGATGATCCGGGTAGCTATTTGAGAGTCTCCCTTGGAGACACGCCAAAGCCTGAGCCTATGCATCTTCCAGAAATGTGCAACGCATTAAAAATAACATAGCAACTTGAGGTTGGGTAGTTAGTGCACGGACTGTGGAACTCACTCCCACGAGGAGGCAGTGATGGCTACCAACTTGGACAACTTTAAAAGAGGATGAGAAAAATTGTGGGAGGAGAAGTCTATTGAAGGCCATGGGGGTTATGCTCCGCCTCCCACAGCTCGAGGCAGCAAATGCTTCCGAATGGCAGTTGCTGGAAACCACAGGAGGGGTGCCTTGTCTTGCGCTGGAGTCCTGCTTGCTGGTTTCCCCCACAGGCATCCGCTTGGCTAGAAGAATAACGATGATCATGATAATAATTTGATTATTTATACCCCGCCCCCAATCTGGCTGGGTGGCTGCTGTGATGCTGGACCAGAAGGGCCACAGAAGGGCCACGGGGCTGAGGCAGCTGGCTCTTCTTATGTCCTTCTGCCGATGCACAGAGCACTAGAACTGCTCTATGCACGTCTGGCCTAGGAGCTAGCGGCATTCATACAACACAGAGGCGGGGGGGGGGGGCGGACGCTTTCCCTGTGAAAACCTGTTCTTACGACGTGCCAGACCACGAGGTCGGGGCGTGTGGAGAAGCCCCTTGGGTCGGGGTGTGGCGAGTGCAGAGGGAAGAGTCAAGGACCCTCAGTATACTATTCTGGGCATGATCCAGGTTCTCACGTAGCTGCATTGCTTTATACTTTCCGGATATCTCATGATCATCTTAAAAAGTGCGGTGTTCTATTTTACAAATCAAGCAGGAACAGGACGGGTTTCTTTTTGTTCTCTAAGGTATCTCTTGTCGATAAAAGGAAAAATCGCACGAGCCAAGGGGGGAGGGAGCTGGGGGGCCAGGCCGGGGCCCCCCCGCCTCCTCGGGGCGCCATGACTTCAGCCGCTCGACCCCCCCCCCCCGCCGCCTCGTGGGCGCGCCCATTGGCTGCCAGCCCCGGCGGCGGCGTCTCCTCCTCCTCCTCCTCCTCCTCCTGGCCGCGTGTTGCAGGAAGTGCTGGTCGGGCGCCGCAGCCTCTCAGCTGATCGGGGAGCGGAAGCGCCTCCCCGCTTGGACGGCGCCGGACTTCATCCTGGGAACATCTGGCTGCTTTGGGGCCATGGAAGAGGAGCCGAGCAGAGGCGCGCCGCTGTCCTTCCGGCGGGGTCCCCGGCTCAGCCCTTAGCCGGAGACTCGCCCTCTCCTCTTCTCCGCGCAAGGCAGGAAAAAGACAGATATAGATATTTTAACGAAGATTCCTCGCCGACCTCGAAAGAGAGGAGGAAGGAAGGAAGGAAGGGGGAAGTCCTGCCGCGGCTCCCCCTCCCCGGCAGACTGCGATGAGCGCATCTTGGGGGGCGTCGGCATGGCATCCTTCAAGCCCTTCGGCCAGGCTGGGCCGAGAGAAGACGAGGAGGACGGAGGCGACTTGGACCGATCTCTCCAGCAGATGCTTCGCGCGATAGTGGAGGAGAGGAACCGCGTCAACATCCGCCAGGAGATCAGCGGGCTGGGTGAGTGAGTGAGTGAGTGAGTGAGTGAGTGGCCGGGGGCTTCCCTGCGAGGAAGAGGAGGGCCGACACCCCCGCCAGGGCAGCTCTCTGCCCCGATGCGCCTCCCTAGCGCTGCGTGTTGCTGCTGCTGCTGCTGAAACAGAATAGACGCAGCAGCGCGTAGCTTTGGCTGCTGGCCTTTGCCACCTTTTCAGATTGGAAGGGACAGACCAACAGGCCAAAGGCAACCTGGTAGCCACAGAAACCTGGCAGCAGACCCCTCTTCGTGCCATGGAGATAAGGGAGGAGGGGGAGTTCATATGCTGCGTTTCTCTGAGCGGGCGAGGCTGCTGTCAAAGGCACAGAACCAAGACATCGCTCTCTCTTTCTTGTTATAAAAGTGGCAGCCCAGTTTTTGGCTACTTTATAGATCCATATCTTTTAGGGTGTGAACCAGATGCAAAGGAGGCCTACTTAATTTCTAAGAAGAAGACATGCCAGTTCCCAGGTCTGTTTGGAAACAGGCGAATCCTTCCGCCAGATTCCTGATAAGATTGAGCCCTTTGTCGATATTTAGTGGGGAAGGAAATGTACTCTGCACTTGCTCAAGGACGCATTGGTTCCTGTCCCTCCTTGATGGGTTTCAAGGGTTAAAATATGCCAGAGGTGGGCCCAGGAGCATATAAACCCCATAAGAGAATACAAGACTCCTTGTACTTCCCCCCCCAAAAAAGATTTTTATTTACCTAAACAAGAAAAAGGTAATTTTAGGAGATAGTTTCATGACAAACTGCCCCTCCCCTCATGTTCACTTCAGGGATTCCTGCTCAGCTGATAAGCAGATGCTGAAAGCAGGGTGGGAATTTCTGTCTGCTGGTGATCGGTGAATATAACAGTGGGAAGCATGTATTATTCTGTTAGCTAACCCACATCACATGCTCTTATGTAGGCAATCTTGAGGTATGAGAAACAGCATGCTAAGCAGTTCTTAGAAGGACTCTTGCCTGTCAAAATATGGTTACTAGGCCCCAAAATCCACATGTTTGCGGTTTCTGTATATTGCTTCAATGTATAGTTGATGCCTGTTGCTCCCTTAACAATGTCGAAAACCCACAATGGAGCAGTACATGACTGTCTTGAGGTTGCTTGTCTAGATTTGACAAAGTTTGTCTTATCTTCCGGTTGTTAAATTGATCAGGAGACCCTTGTAAGTGGCCACTAGTCCAACTGCTTGTGGCAAAAGGGAACTGTTTCACCACAGAGAGGCCTTTGCAAGCGGTAAGAGAGTCTGGGTTCTGTTTTCCCTTCAGTCTGTGTTTGCCTCAGGCTAGCAGAGATATGCCTGTCTGAGCTATTAAACGTTTTTGTTGGGCTATTTACTAGTCTGAGATAGATGGTGGGAGAAGACAGCTAGATAGCAGGAAAGGGATGGAGAGTGTGCATTTCTGGTGGCTCACTGGAAAGGACTGCAGCAGCATTATAGCTTAATTGAAATCCACATGGCTTGGTTTTCCCTCTTTCCCCACCTCTTTTACTTACACACTTGCTCAGATAGCCAGCATAGAGCCTTTTCTTCATTGTCTCTCTTATCTCTGACTCATGGCTGTAATTTATGGTGCATGGATCCTATTGTCAGAGCAGGAGCCACAGGAGCATTTGGCATGTGCAGACTCTGCCGAACAGCTGAGATCTCACATCACATGGAAACAATCCATAGCCATCTGTGAGGGAATTTGATAAAGCAGCATTGATTTTATTTCTCTGGGAGAAAACAAACTGTGAAACAAAACTGAAGCTTTATGCTGAGAGAATAAAGCTGGCTGTGTACTCCTGTATCTAGAAAGCCATGCAAACAAGAGTACCTTTTTCTCTCCCCACATCCCATCCCCCAAAAAGAAATTGGACCTTGACTGCTTCCTGTGTTGATCCAACACCTGCTGTGTGTTCTGAGGTCTATGTCTGGATAGGATCTGGCCTAATCTCTGTGTAAATAGGTTAAGAGCTTTAAAAGTAATCTGTTTTCTGTTGCTTCTAATATCCTTTGAAGATGTTGGTCAAAACTTCTAACAGGTTTGCCTTGCTGACTCTCCTAGGAATACATTACTGTAGAACAGCTGAGTTATTTTGTCCTCCCTCCCCCACCTCAAATCATAAAATTTATTTGGAGGCACAACAGAGTTTCCTTTTCCCAGTGGAAACATCAGTGATGGCACACAACATTCCCTGAGCCTGTGGACCACTGCAGGTAGCCTGCTTGCCTATGTGCAGTCACAAGTTGCTTGGGTTCTATGGGGCTCTCAGGGTTCACAGAAGGTCAAGATGAGGTCCAACAGCCCCACGTGAAAGAAGTGGACACTCTAGGGCACTTTCTAAAATCCTCCATAGCGTTCAAGGGCTCTGGGGCACAGGCATGTGGGTTCCTCAGTAGAATAGTTGGTGTGGAAAGTGTTCTCTGAAGGTTGAAAGTGTGGAAAAGCAATTTGTGGTGGATGTTTCTGCAATGAACTTTTATTTGAATCAAGTGAGTGACTTTTCTGTAACGTTGCCTTTTGGTTGTACTGCCATTGTAGCTGCTTTATTGCAACAAATTAGGCATTCAGAGTGGCCAGCCCCTAGCCAAGTTTAAGTGACTGGGAGTAGCTGCCGAGACCACATAACACCGGTCCTGAAAGACCTACATTGGCTCCCAGTACGTTTCCGAGCCCAATACAAAGTGTTGGTGCTGACCTTTAAAGCCCTAAACAGCCTTGGCCTAGTATACTTGAAGGAGCGAGGTCCAGCTCCGAGGGTCTTCTGATGGTTCCCTCCCTGCGAGAAGTGAGGTTACAGGGAACCAGGCAGAGGGCCTTCTCTGTAGTGGCTCCTGCCCTGTGGAACGTCCTCCCACCAGATGTCAAGGAAATAAACAACCACCCGACTTTTAGAAGGCATCTGAAGGCAGCCCTGTTTAGAGAAGTTTTTAATGCTTGATTCTATTTTTAATATTCTGTTGGGAGCTGCCCAGAGTAGCTGGGGTATAAATAAATTATTATTATTATTATTATTATTATTCTTGTTGTTGTTGTTGAAGTTGCATTCTGTCCTTTCTGTTTCTCTTTTGTGTGCTGCCACTACCTTGTGTCTGATGTGCCACCGTAGTGCCAAGATGTCTTGGACTGACCAGCAGTTCTTACACAGCACCTGAATTCTGTCCCAGTGTTTGATAATGTAGCAGTTCTCTGGTTATTGTCAGACTGAGTCATATATTGTTGTTGGGTGTGTGTGAAATCACAAGCTTATTAGATGGTTTGATGCTCTTTTGTTCAGCTTTTATTCCCACCTCCACCTCCATCTGAATCAGACCCTCCCTGCTCTGAGTGACTTCATAGTGTCTGTCAGGGTCTAAGTGAGCTACCTTTGGGCCTGTGCAAATACAGTAGAGGCTAAAGATTCTCTATGCTTGTTGTTCATACTAGGCACTTCTTTAGAAAATAGTAAGCTTGAGAAAATCTATACAGCCCAATCCATCTCTTTAGAAGCCTATTGTGAAATAACTGCCAAGAAAGGCAATGTGGGTAGCTTGGGATTCTGAATATAATACTGTTCTCTGTCAAAGTGACTTAGGTTATGTATTCATTTTTGCTCTTGCAGTTTTTCCAGTGCAAAAATGTATGAACTTGCATGTGACCACATCTGTAAAATGTTTGCAGTCACAAGGTAAAATAATGAAGCTGTATCTAAGTATAGGCCAGTCATCAGTTTTGACCAGTCCCTTTAACTTCAGGAATGTTGCCTGCTATTTACATCTTTGTTCCATGTACCATATATCTATTTTTCTATATGTTCAATCTTATGTTTTTAATGTAGTACTGTAAATAAATCTAGCCAAGTTTTCATTTTCTCTTTATGTTAACACATAAAGAGTCATGTTGTATCTCCATTTCCAGCTATTTCAGCAATAAACTGCATGCTCCTGCCTACTGGAGCTGTTTATTTTAATTACATCAGGAGATCTGATCCTCAGTCTGTGACATCACATATAAGTGGGGTCATTGTAACAGTGAAAAAGTCTGTTAAAATATCAGATGTCCGTATAGCATCATCTCACATAAGCAGGGCAATTTGTGTTCTGCTTTTAAAACAGAAAGGGAGAAATCCTGCACAGAGATTAATCATATTTGCATAGGGCTAATTACTTTGCCTAATTTGTGGCCAAACTGCATGTCAGAGTTCAAAAACAAACATACATACACGGTTACTTTTATTTTTTAGGAAAAGCGGCTGGGGGGGGGGGGCTGAAAGTGCCATTAGCAGGGGCCCAATCTAGATTGGGAATATGGTGCTGGTTCAGTGACTCACCAGGCTCCGTTCCCTTCAGAATAAAAGTAGTGTGACCCTATTCTTTTTTTGCTGGTTATGAAAAGGGCAAAAAACCATGCACCTAAAAATGGGGCTTGCTGTGCATCTTTGTAATTTCCATGGATGACCCTTGACAATGTGGGATGCAGTGAGGTACAATACTGGCTTCCCTCTTCTATCCAGACACCAAAGAGCAGGGGATCCTGAGGCAGAGGCAGCAGATACCCTGATCTGCTATCCCTAATAGAAAAACCACGCAGAGTGCCTGCCTTGTCCTCTTCCTTTAATCTGTTTTGCCTGCTGCAAGAGTGGTTGATGTTTTTGGCAAATGTGCCAGATTTAGACAAAAGTGTGAGTCAGTGCCAGTCCAGTACCTATTGCAGTATACATGCCAAGCCCTGTGCTTTGGTGCGTGTGTCAGAAAAGTCTTGCTGGATCAGACCAGGGATCAATTGGGTGACCCCCACTCACGCTGGCCAGCTACGGTTCTTTGTCTCCAGTCTGTTGTTGGGTTGCCCTCCCCCCATGCCCAAGTGTGGATCGTGCCAACTTTGGCTGACAGAATCTGGCAACATCTGGATGGCCTCAGGTTCCCTGTCTCTAGTTTAGAGGGATATTTATGGCTGCCTCTGAACATGCAGCTTTTGTTTCACTATTATTATTGAATGGCGCACAAGACAACACATTTATGCTATATAAGTTGCACCAATGTTGTGTTACATGGGTCCCAAGAAACATATGAAAAGCACATTTCAATTAATATATCTAAGAATCTCAAAGAATAGAATGAAGTTAAATTATGTAGTTTTTTTCTTTTCATTTGTTGGGGGGGGGGGGCATGTGTTTTTGTAACTAATGTAACACACTAAACCATCATACATTTTAGTGTCCTAAGCTCATCTAATTTTGTTCCTAACGGAAAATTTATTGTCATTTCTCCAAATGAGAAACCAAAACTATCAATACAATAAAGGGCAATTAACCTAGACTCTGTTTTTTTTTGAGAGATTTTTAAAATGTACTTGGGGGGGGGGGGATTAGAGAAATTCTGAGTAATGCTTTGCTTATCATGCTTCTGGTTGTTTTATTCATGTGTAGAATACCATTTTGAGAAACTTTTGCCAGATACTGAACTTTGGAAATTTCACTATATGTGAAAATGAAAAATGGGACAGTAGATTGACATGTTCATGGAATTCCCCTATTATCTTACAACAAATTACAAATGTGTTTTGGATAATGTTGGATTAAAATCCCAGCAATGGAAATAGAGAAAGTGTACAGTAGAGACTCTCTCTCTCTCTCTCTCTCTCTCTCTCTCTCTCTCTCTCCCCCCCCCTCACACCTCAAGTTCTAGGGTGGGGAGGGCATCCTTGTGCTGGCCTTTGAACCCAGCAGGTGTAGCCATCAAGAAGGATGAGAAGGTGTCTCTGCTGACCTGGTGACTAACTTTGATGACTCCTGACTCAGGATGGCAAGGGTGGAAAAGAAGCAGCAGCAAAGCAGCATGCTACTGTGCATTAGAGTTTGAGGTGCAGTTTCCATGCACTCACCCGCCTGGAAATATTGCTTCTGAAGGCCCAGGGAAAGGGCCTGGTCTTAGAGAGTTCTCTAGCATGCATCAGAACACAGTGCCTCTTAAGAAGCACCCTTGTGCCTCTCCAAATGGCAATAGAGGATGGGGTTTTACAAGAGACAGCGAAGAATAGGGACTGTCTTTGGAAAAGAGAGCGAGAATACGTTGGTTTTCCTTGGTGAGTGGCTGTCAAGCCCAAGTCAGCTTTAAGGCTAAAAAAGCTCAAGGAGGGAGAGCAGGAGAAGCCCAGAAGTTCTCCACCAGCAGTTGGCACCTGGGCAGCAGGCTGAGCAGGTGTGCAAGTCTCCCTGGGCACAGTCTTCACCACTATTTGCGGATGGAGTGCCCTTCTGTTTGAATTGTTGCAATCCTTTCTTTCTTTCTTTCTTTCTTTCTTTCTTTCTTTCTTTCTTTCTGTCTATCTATATCTATCTATCTATCTATCTATCTATCTCTATCTATCTATCTATCTATCTATCTATCATCTATCTATCTATAAGCATGTGCAAATGTGTGCCCTCTTTTATCCTCTTGGCCATCTAAAATTGGCCACCCACCTATTTCTTTGTCATCTGTGTCACACCTAGCATAGTAATCTGTGATTATCTCCATTAGATACTTCTCCAGTAGAAATGGTAATACATAATTCCTTCATGCTTTGCATAATTCATGCCAGATTTGTAAAGGATTTATCCTTTTGCGTGAGACACTGTTACTTAACCTTAACTTCATCAAGAAAGTTGTGGGCTGTTTTTTGTGTGAGAGTTTGTGCAGAACACTCTGGGCGGGCGGCTTGCTTTCACTCAGAACACAATTTCCTTGCTAGGGCTGAGCCCTAGAATAAGTTGAGGTGGTGTCTGTCAGTATTGACTGGTCATTGTAGCCAGAATTCATGCCTGTGGGCCAATGGAGAGGATTTCCAAGGGTTGTAGTTGGTAAACAGGCTTGAACCTTGCAAGGTTCAGTTGCAGAAAAATGAGAAGCACTGGCTCTTTAAGGAATAACAATCTATCTGAGTAATAATGTTTTGTGTCTGGAATTGACATATACTTCCTTGTTTGCCACATCATCCTTCCACATGAGGTTGGGTCATTGTGAGTGGCAGCTTATTTTGGGCACACATACAACCTCAGTCCTGCCTAATTCAGATAATTGTTTTCCTTAGAAAGGCCTCCCTCCCTCAGTGAGGGTCAATTCCATTCTTTCCTTCTCAACAAGTGGGCCCTTCAACAAAATGTTGCAGTATCGATGACATGTAGGGCTGTTTTGAGCCCTAGGCAAGGTTAACAACTTGCACCTGCAACCCCCCCCATTGCTAAATTCAGTTTTCAAAAACAGATGTATTGTAGAAAAAAAATGAAAACTACAAAACTTGAAATTGCTAAATTTATTTTAAATTGCAAGAATATATAATACAACAACCTTTAATTATCTTTCTGAAATGCAAAAGAAGACCCATATCTCACGTTCCATTCCTTTTCCTTTGCAAATTTCCCATCCAATTATTTCAAGTTGAGCTCTGATGCTTGGGCATGTTCAATGGATATAGCTGCCAAGCCAACAACTAGTTTCTTCTGCAACATTGTTGAGCGTATGTAAGTTTTTATAAGTTTGAGCTTTGAGAAATTGCGTTCGCCACTTGCCACTGACATGGGAAGAAGTTTGAGAACAATCCTTAGAGCAACAGAAACATTAGGCACATTATCCAGGAGTTTTTATTGTAGTATGAAGAGAAGTTCTCCTTGTAGCTGCATAGACTTTGGAAGTCTTTGAACAATTGTTATAAGTTCACAGCACAGATCTTCAGCATCAATATTTTTGCAGTAGTGGTTTTTCCAAATTCTCACAGGCATTAAGTACATCTTCAGTAGATTATTTTGTTGTTGTTGTTGATACTGTATATATCATACAGGTAGCCAAATAGGAAATTATAATGTTGTAACTTTTGGAATCTCTCTTCAACATAACCACTAATCTGCTCTATGGACTATCTATTTCAATTATACGTAAACAACAATTCTAATGTATGAATTACTTCAAAACAGATAAAAGTAAAAGATTATCAGAAATTTATACGATATAACCAAAACTAATCTGTATAAAACACCCTTTCCCTCAATGGAGAGTGCTGCTCCTCTCTTGAGTTCTGTACCCTCAGCATCTGCCTAGTTGGCCCTGCTGAGCCTGTGGCAAAAGGATGTAGGTAACACAAATGTTAGCTCCAAAGGCAGGAATCCCTAATTCCAAGTGTTTGTCATCTGGAATATTTTAATAGTTCAGCTTGCAGCCGAGCCAATGGATTTAGCTGAGGGGAGGCGAGAGGAAACAAACTAAGTCATCCTACTTCTGGTGTGCAATTAACAGTGGATTTTGAGCATAGCCCCCCTGCCACTTGCAATAGAGGTATAATGATCAACTACGTTGCAGGCTTGTTGTGCATCATTTTCTCAGACCAACCTGCAATCTGAAGATAAAAACAATGGATAGCTGTAGCCCATCTCTCAACCTGTGATGGGGTCCAGTATCTCTGGACAACACTGGAAGCTTGTTTTTTGGAGCCTGACCAGCGTATGAGCTACACAGCAGGGCTTTCATAAGACACTCTTTCCTAACCTTCAGTTTGGGGGATAATGGACTGTATTTGCTGTGAAAATTTGCACTGGCACTTACATTTTAAAACTTCTGCTAAAGAAGAACTGAATTAGAGTAGAAGCTCTTGTCTTTGATGCTGCCTTTTGGGCTTTGGGAGGGTGGATTTGCTGTTGCTCAGTTGTGCCTTTATTAAAATACAGGATTTCTTGAATCATTTTCTGTTCCAGCGGACATATAAAAATTGCTTTAAACTGTAAATCAGGAAGTGACCTTTCCTGACATTGGTGCTTTCTTCATAATGTGTCTCTGCCCCCCTATTTCAATTGGCACCCCCCCATCTGAGCCACTGAACATTCTGTACTTTTAAGTTACTTATGGGGCAGTTCCACCCCCCAGATTTTTTTCTGCAGTTTGTGGTATTCTGCACACCTCCTGCTGACCCCTTTGTCTGCTGATGCCTCCCTCATGTATGAATGGTGTCCTTTGAGTTACGTAAGTGTGAGCCTGGTATACTCTTGGTATATGGAATTGATGTGGGAACTCTTCAATGTAGTCTGTTCCTATGTCAAACTTGTAATGGCTGAATTCAGAAAACACGTGGGACAAATGGATGGTGATATTTAAGTCTCTTTTATTACTGTAATGAGGAATAAAAAAATAAAATGTTAAAGCTGGCAGTTCTTTCTTTTTTATATGATATTTATTAAAGTTTCAAAAAAGATTACAAAAATAAGAAAAAGAAAGAAAAAGGAAACAAAAGATACAAAATACAGAAAAATAAAAAACAATTAAAAACAAATCAATTTTTCCATGTCTTATCTTTCATTTGCTTGTTTCCCTGACTACCTCCTCACCTCCCTTTTTTGTATTCCAGTTCAGTTAGTTAATTCAGCAAATCCTTTCCTTCTTTGTTTTTATCTTAAACCTTTATCTTAATATATTATAACTTTGCATTCTCACCTGTTAACAATCCATTTTTTACATACTCCTTGTAACATTACTGCTAAAGCCACATCCACAATCAGACTTTGGTAACATGCGCATTTATGTAAATATAATAGGCTTTAATTGATGAAAAAGCAGGTCACTAAAATTCTCTATTTGATTGTTGGACCTATTAATTTGTGTGTCAAATATATTTTTGATAACTGTTGAAAAACAACACTACTGTTGCATTTACTGAAGCAGTGTTTGGATTTCTGAAACTGTATAAAGGGGAAGGAGGGGTGATCTAGGTTAATTGGTGGCTGGCAGCCTGGAAAGAGGATTGTCTTGTCTGCTTTGTTTCTTAGTCTTGCAGCTTGCTGAAAAAGAAAAAGGAATGTGAGCAGGAAGTTAATAAAGGTTTCTGCTTGCTTGTCAATTCCCTTGGTGGCAGAATTGTGGCATAAAGGCATCCTATGCCTTGTTCCAGAGTTCTGACAGGAGGACATGATTTTAACTCACTCCCCTTGCTCAGCAGACTGGATGATGTCACCCCAGGTCTTGGCTGCACATTGAGGTGTTGCCCTTAACATGCGCATCCTGCTCTTGCTCAGAGCTCTAACTGGCTGTATCTTAGTATCGGTTCTTTCTCTGTTGTATTTTTCCTCGATAGCATCAGCCAGTAGTGTCAGGCTCTGCATTCTTGTCTTTGGGGGAGGAGGAGTTTGGATTTGATATCCCGCCTTTCACTCCCTTTAAGGAGTCTGAAAGCAGCTAACATTCTCCTTTCCCACAACAAACACTCTGTGAGGTGAGTGGGGCTGAGAGACTTCAAAGAAGTGTGACTGGCCCAAGGTCACCCAGCAGCTTTGATTTAAAGCGTAGCTTAGAAATATGCACAATTAGTCTCCCTCCCTCTCTCTCTCTCTCTCTCTCTCTCTCTCTCTCTCTCTCTCTCACACACACACACATATCCTCTGGCACCTATAGAAAAGGACCCTTCCTACCATAAGATTTGAGTGATATCCAATGTTAGTCATGCAGTATGACTTAGTTGGATATCAGACCCCTTGCTTTCAGTATGATAAGCCTTTAGGACACTACCTTCAGATCCCCACCCCCTACATAATCTGCACTTAGAGGAAGCAAACTCTGCACGCTGAGCTTAACAACAACAACATACCTCTTTAAATTCCTTATGGATGAATATTCAGCTGCCATTCACTTGGAAGTGTAGCTCTTGTTTTTCAGATTGGTGTGCGTGTGTTTTACTGTCAGTTGTATACAGGAAGTCACAGAAGGGTGAGCAATCTGTTCTTAGTATTTAACGCCCATTTTATTAGTAAGGAGAACTTGTGGCTTGCTTCTTCTGCTTGTGTTAATTCCCCTTAAGGAAAACAAGAGCTAAAATTTGGGGTGAACTATTCAGAAGGCCAACACATCTCAGTGAGACGTAACCCTATAGCTCTTCATATGTTGTTTTCAGAGTTTACAATTGTTTCAATAGCGAACAGGCTTTTTTTTTTTAAAAAAAAAATGAAACTACCTTACACAGCCAGACCTTTGATCTGCCCCATTGCCTGTGGTAGTCCAAAGTCTCAGTCAGAGCCTGCCCCCCCTCCCCCCGCTCTTCCATCATATCCTTTAACTGAGGATGCCAGGGGTTCTGAGCATGCGCTCTGCGCCTGTTTTGTCGTGCTGCTTTAATGAAGGCATTCATGACGGTGCCATTTTTTGTGTGGGGACTTAGATCTCTTCCTGGCAGTAGAATGTGTTTTCTCTTCTATTAATGCAAGATGCCAGAGGTCCAAAGAAAAGCCCACATATAACTTTGGCTGCAGTTCAGTACTTTTTTAAAAAATGCAGTCAGTTCTGTGGTAGAACTCCCTGGGCTGCATTTGGAAGAACTCCAGAATTTAAATGATCATTATTTAGATCTCACTTCTATTATTAGTGATGGAAAAGTGCTGAGTGGGGCTTCCAGGGATACCTTGTTTCAGAATTAGTAAGCCTCCATTGGGCTGCTGCCAAACCCCAGCAGGCAGGTCCGCTTGAGAGGAATTGATTTAAGGGGACTGCAGAGCATTTGCAAATCCAGTTGAAGGGCATGACAGCTTTGGGTGCTCAACAGCTCTGAAGATCAATAACGGAGCCAGCAACTGAAATGTGCAAGATCGGTCATAAACATGTTCTTCTAGATGCTTTGTAAGAATATGTTTCAACACAGCAGCAGTATTCAGATGGAATATGAAACCATGGGTTAGTCCTGTTAAGAACTACGCTAGCAGTCCCTGGACTCCCCTGCTCCCCATTCACCAGTTCCCCTCCAGCAATAGCCGTGAAGCTGGGGTGGAAAGCACCTGCTTCTATTACGATGTGCTGTGGTTTAGTGTGGCACCTGAACTCTGAATTGTGGTTAATCTAAACTATGGTTTGTAGAAATGAGCCACCTTCATTAGCTGCAGTTGGAAGTTGGCTTGCTTTCACTACCCATACTTAAGATTAACCACTTTTGTGGTGTCTTAAGGTTATGTGAAGCACAAATTCATGGAGCTGGTAGACTATGGTGTGAGTTTTCCACAAAAAAATCATTGACCTAAATTGACCACCTTGATATATCCTATAAAAGTGCAGTTTATAAATATTTCCAGTGCATTTTTTTCTGGGGATACTCAAGGATATGCAGGACTGGCACCTCCCCCCCCCAAAGAAAAGCACTGATTATTTCAATAAATAAACACATACAGTACATAAATAATAAAGTTGGTGAAGTGAACCATGTTAATTTTATGTGCTGTGTAAATATCTTGAAATGTTTTCCCAATAGTGAAAGGTTTTTGAACTGTAATGCTTAATTGGGGGCTGTATCAGTAAAATACGCTTCATGTAGCTTAAATGTCACAAAATATTGAAACCAATTCAAAGCTTTGCCTGGAATTTTTTTTGCTGAAATACTTTTATGCTCTTGAAAATTTCAAACAGTGTAAGCAATGTCTTAAATGTCTTAAGATATTGAAGGTATTTAACACACTAATTTTATATTTCCTCAGTATTTATGCTTTTGCACCTATTATATATACAGCCAAAATGCATCTTAAAAACTTGACTGGTATGCCCAATCTGTGGGCAAGAGGGTATCTGGGTCACTCTGGTTCTTTTCTGTTGCCACTTACCTTTTGCAACAGGGTTCTGCTGGCCTTTGAGCAATGAATGTCTAGTGCCACCATCCTTGCCTCTTTAACTAGCAAGTATTCCCAAGGCAGGGATGCGGGTGGCGCTGTGGGTAAAACCTCAGTGCCTAGGACTTGCTGATCGTAAGGTCGGCGGTTCGAATCCCCGCAGCGGGGTGAGCTCCCGTCTTTCGGTCCCAGCTCCTGCCCACCTAGCAGTTCGAAAGCACGTCAAAGTACAAGTAGATAAATAGGTACCGCTGTATAGCGGGAAGGTAAATGGCGTTTCCGTGTGCGGCACTGGTGCTGGCTCGCCAGCTGCAGCTTCGTCACGCTGGCCACGTGATCCGGAAGTGTCTTCGGATGGCGCCGGCTCATGGCCTCTAGAGTGAGATGAGCGCACAACCCTAGAGTCGGACACGACTGGCCCATACGGGCAGGGGTACCTTTACCTTTATTCCCAAGGCACTTGCCGTGTCAGGGCATGGCATGGCAGAGATAATAATGGTTTTCGTGATTTGACAGAGAAAAGTGATCTAGAGTGGCTGCAATTTTGTCAAGGTGATTGCTTCAGCTCTGTACATATCCATAACGCTCTATGCCGCAATGCTTTGTCTACCAGCTGGCTTTTAGATGCTTTCATCTTCCTAAACCCGGTTTGCTGGTCTGCTTCTGAGCCACCATCGGAGATGGTTCCCCTTCCCCTTTCAATGCGCATGCAGTTTGTTAAAACAGGAAGTGAGTATTAAAACGCATTGCTAAGAAAAGTCTAAAATTAATTTTCCCGATTAGAAACTAGACATTTTCCCATCAGAACAATAGAAACTCAACCATCTTGGTATGACATATCCTCTTTTTGTGCAAAAGTGTCACTGACAGAGACCACTGTGCCGGGGGGGGGGGCATTCTGTGTCATGCTTTCTACTCTGCCACACTTTTGCCAGAGGGGACCATTGCCAATGGAATCCAAGCAGGAGCCCTAACACATTCTCTGGACCTGACAAAAATTAACTTGGCGTTTGGAAAACATGGTGTTTACAAAGCAAAACAACAGCCCCTTTTGCTCAGGAGTTCCCAGTCTAGATTTTAGATTGGGAAGGGCATAAGTCAAGGAAGGAGAGAAGTGGCAGTTGTACATACAGCTAATCCATTTTTTGTTGTTCTGGAATAAGATTCTGTGTGATCAAGAAGTATCTGGGCAGTGAGTTACTATGACTTTATTCAATTGTATTAATTGTTTTGATAAGTTTGTTGTTGCTGTTTGCTTTGTATTTTTTTAAAAAATACTATTATGATTACTCTGAGCCTCTCTGAGCTCAACATTTGTCACTTGAAAAGCAGAATGCAATATTAAATTAACTCAACATACATAAGGTTAGTTTCAGTTGAAGATGTATAAATCCTTTTGATTTTACTATTGGCCTATTATGAGGTAGAAGGTGAAGCCTATTTCTGGTGTGTCTGTAACTGATTGCTCTGCAAGATCTTGTGAATATGTTTTTAGATTACTCCTATCCTCTCTTGTTCAACTAACAATTAGGTAAAGGTAAAGGGACCCCTGACCATTAGGTCCAGTCGTGGCCGACTCTGGGGTTGCGGTGCTCATCTCGCTTTGTTGGCCAAGGGAGCGGGCGTACAGCTTCCGGGTCATGTGGCCAGCATGACTAAGCCGCTTCTGGCGAACCAGAGCAGTGAAGGAAATGCTGTTTACCTTCCTGCCGGAGTGGTACCTATTTATCTACTTGCACTTTGAGGTGCTTTCAAACTGCTAGTTTGGCAGGAGCAGGGACTGAGCAACGGGAGCTCACCCCGCCACGGGGATTCGAACCGCCGACATTCTGATCAGCAAGTCCTAGGCTCTGTGGTTTAACCCACAGCGCCAATGTCATCTATTAGATTCTAGCAATTCACTTTGACAGTTGAGCCTCTTGATAATCTAGTGAGATTTGAGTGTAAAGTGCTCATTTGTGAGATTTGAGTGTAAAGTGCTCATTTGAGAATGGAGCAGATGCTGGAAGGTGTTGAAATAATAGGGATTTACACCCACCCACCCAGCCCTGGGAGTCCTCATAAGGGAGCTGTGCCTGGAGGAAGAACTGTGAGGGAAGAGACTTCATCAGGCAAGGCCTCCTTCCACCTGCCTCTCCCCACCCTCCAGTCTCTGCTTCTCAATTTGTAATGTATTATTTTATGCACTGTGGCTTGCCGTTGTTTTATTGATTGTAGTTTAGAAATTATTTAGAGTGGGTTTCTGTTTTAATTTTTATATGCTGATATTTAATACTATTCTAATGATTGTTGAATGTTATTTTATTTGATGTAGGTTGCTTATTTTAAAGTTATGTTTTATTAACACATTTTTGTATTGCATTAGATTGTTATAAGGTGTACATTCTTTGTTTCTTCAGCTTCTATTCTTGGGTATTGTAAGATAGAAAGACGGTATACAAATTAAAAGTGATGATGATGATGACAGTGGCAATTAAAGAGAAGTGGAAACAGTTTGAAGAAGGTACAGAGTTCTGATCACTGCACCTCAAAACAGATAGTGTAGACCTATGACTAGGATTCTATGACACAGAGGCTTTTCTTCCTCAGAACACTGGAATTCATGGTCATCTGATTAACCAGCTTGGCAGGAAGTTCAGGGCAGACAAAAGGAATCGCCTCAGTTTATGAACTTCTATGTCTCAACCTGTGGGTCCCCAGATGTTGTTGGACTACAACTCCCATCATCCCTGAGCTCTGGCCTTGTTAGCTAGGGGTGATGGGAGTTGTAGTTCAGCAACATCTGGAGACCCACAGGTTGAGAAACACTGCTTAGAAGATGACTAGGTTTGATGGCTTTAAAGGGAAATTCATTGGACAAGTCTGTCATTGACTATTAGCTGTGTTTGATGGTGGCTGTATGCAGCTTCCAGGGATGATATGCCACTCAATTTCACTTGCCAGGGGGAAGAGCAACAGGCCCTGCTTCTGCCCTTCCCAGAGGCATTTGGTGGGTCACTGTGGGAGAGGGGGATCCTGAGCTAGAGGGAGCCAGCAGGGCTCTTTTTATATTTTTATTGTATGTATTGAAATGGCTATCATGCCCCATCTGGCAAACAACTGTCTAAAACTAAAAGATGTGAGATATAACTGGAGAAAAATAGTTTTGGAGGGTTGACGTGACCTCTGCTGCAAGTGGGTAGAATTTTAGATCATGGAAGAAGGGATTACTGCCACCTTTCCCACTTTCAGTTCTGGCCTAGTTTCCCCTTGTGTCTGGGTTGTATTGCCTCAGGCCAAGGCAGTGTAGAATGGTTTTTAAAGTCATTTTTGTAAAATAATTATGATCAGACTAGATATTGTCTGTTCTAACTGGAATGACAATCTTTCTCCCCACCCCAGTCAAGCAGTTTAGGATCCAAACTACAGCTTGTAGATCCAGTGGTTCCCTCTTTCTTTCTTTCTTTCTTTCTTTCTTTCTTTCTTTCTTTCTTTCTTTCTTTCTTTCTTATGTTTACATCCAAACCCTACATGAATATATTAAAAGCCAAAACCACAATATAAAACCTAAAGCAAAACAAACAATACCTTATATTTTTTATCATGGATAGAGTCCAAATGGCAGCAGGAACAGGTTAAGTGCATAGACCTCCCGCCTCCTGCCCAAAGTCTGGCTGTTCAGATGATGATATTGGTGAAAAGCACTAGCTTCAGCTAGTGAGACAAATCAGAACTGGCCATGATAATTCTCGCACTAGATCCGTTCACATTGGATTACTGTGGGTTTTCTACAGGTGTGCTAAGAGGGAGAAGCAGTTTCTAGTAAATGGAAATTATTTCCCCATCCTTGAACAAGGCAGTCTCCTCTTCCTCATCAGCCAAGGGATAGTTGGGAGTGGACCCCCTTGCGAAGAAGAAATCGGAGACCACTATATGCCCCCAACAGTTCCTGTGAAGGCCTGGCCTGCCCTGCCACACACCTGATGTCATATATGATGTTGTGTATGAAGTCAGGTGTATGGCAGGTGGGTGTGACTTCCCCCAACAACCTCTTGGGCCAAGGTTTGATCAAGAACCAGAGGTTCCTTGCCCTTGCAGTTGCCTTTTAAAGATGCTTTGGAAATTGCTGCTGTTGCAAAATGTCTCTGAGTGGAGCTTGAGATCAAAGAATATTCAGTAGTTCATCTGATGCTACCTCAAACTTGTTGGCTGTCCTTTTCCAGGCTCAGTTTAAAGTGCTTTCAAAGTTATGCTAACCTTTAAAAATCCCTGAATGATCCACAGCTAGGACAACTCCTCTTTCCACACATGAAGCCGACTGATTTCTAAGCTTCGTTTCAGAGGCCCTGCTCTTTGGCACCCCAGAGAGACCACAGGCAGCTACAGAGCCTTTGGGCAGCGGCCCCAGCATTCTGCAATTCCTTCCCCGAGAAGATGTGTTGGACTCCTGCTCTTCTTGCTTCCAGCTGAGCTTTAAAAACTCTCCCAATTAAAGCAAACTTTTAATCTTTAGCCATTTTGTGTTAGTCTGCTGCTGCTTTTTATTTCTTTTTCCTTTGGAATTGCATGTACTAAATTTAGTGATTATTTTAACATTATTTGGGTCTTGTAAGATGCTGTGCATATAATTGTTTATAGAAAAGTGGGATACGAATTGTATAAATAAAATAGGCAAGGGCAATGATTTTCCTTTTTCGTTCATCAGATGGTTTCTAAGCTGTTTTTAAAGCTCCCTGCAATGCAGGATCTGCCTTAGGCATCCCTTTAAATGATTCTCTTTGTATCTCAGCATTTTAATCTTATAACCAAAGATTTTGAGCAAACCTGTAATTAAGAATACAAAGGCTTCTGGTTGAGAAAGAGATTCAGCATGCTGGATGCCCTTTAATTGGAAATATTCTTAATTGCTTTGAGAGGGAAAGCAAGGAAATAAGGGGTGTTCTGGTGTACTAAGCTAAGCAAGATTTAGCTGAGCAACTTCTCTGAACCAGGAATCAAGGTTAAGCTCTCTCTCTGCTCACTAACCACAGGCTATTGCCAAGATCAGCTTATGGTTAGTGAGAAGAGAGAGCTTGACCCAGAGCCCTAGATATAGGGGAGGAGGGGCTAGCCAGGATTTTTGCCCCAGGTGAAGCCTCCAGAGGCACATCATTGAGGGTCCCAGCCTGTGTGTGTGTACGCAAATGCACGTGGGTGTGCCAAACTAGGTCTTTCACCTATGAGAAATAAAGCCTAGTTTTGCCCCTGGCTTGACCACATTGGACAGCATCACTGAACCAAGCCTTGGCTTCGCTCAGTGCATTGCAGCAGGGAAAGGTACCAGGGAGGGGCACTGTGTCTGGGAGCTCACACAGTCTCATTAGGTCAGGTTTTGGCTTAGTGCGCCTTGCAAACCAGACCAGTACGGTATTTTAGATTACATTTGGAACAAATAAATAGTTCAACTTTACTTTAGCTTGCTTATGGAGCAGGTTCAGTGGATTGTGGACATTTTAAGGCTGGCATTTTAAAGAGTGTCGTATAGCATTTAATTGGTGGGTGAAATTAAACTGTTTCCAGGAAGCTTGTAGAAAGTAAAGGAAAGATGCCTAGATAAGTGACTTCCTATCGTTCCCCTTTTTCTTTCACCACTTACCTTAGATGGGAGGTTGAAAGGGGAAAAGTTCTAAATGTATTTGGGGTGAGAGCAGCTCCTGAAACTTAATCCCCCCCATGGGTGCCAACTTGAATAAAATATGGGGGGCAGGTAAGCCCCACCCTGCATAATCAGTCCCAAGATGTAGTGCATACACACCATCTGAATGGTAATGTCTCTCAACTTTGAGGGACCCAGCCCCCTCAAATATTTTATTGGGGAGCTAAAGAGACCCTGGCCCCTAAGAGTTGGCTCCTATTCACCACCCTTAGATCTGTGGATTATAAATTATCTGCTGAAGAACCTCTGCATGTTGCAAAGGATTCTGGGCAGTGCTCTAGGTTGCAGGCAGCTCATGCTGGGCTTCATTGCTGCAGTGTATAAACAGAGCGTAAACATGGCCATTGCTCCTGTGCTGCACTGCAGAGGCAGATCGGTGGTAGTGGTTTACCTGTTGCTGCACCACTTCTGACCTTCAGATAAAGCAACCACGGCTAATACTGTGAAGGCTTTCTCAGTCTGAGAACCACAAGTTGAGACACAGTTCTATAGATGTGAAGTGGACACCAACTGCAATGGCCAAAAGCAACTTTGAAGGTGTACAATGAGGCTGGGGCAGCCGATATTGTTGTGCAGTAGCTCCCATCGTTGGTCACCATTGGTCATGGTGGTGTTCCTCCTGCTGTAGAAATCACACAGCAGACATGTCTTAGACCAGATTCCTGAAAGCTAAGATGCCCAAAGCTAATATATTATCATGGTGTTTTGCATATGGTTGCCTCGTATGCCTGACGAAAGAGTGTGCACCTCTATTTCAGGAGAGCCTGTGCTGCTTAAAATGCTGACTAGGTTTCTTGGCCCGTTCTTGAAATGTGAATTCTGTGCTGTGGATTTCTTGCACATCTCTCACTATGCCCTAAGGCTGCCCTGGATTTTCTTATTTTAAGCCTTGTCAGTTAGTATCTTGAGACACTAAAGGAGAGGCTGGAGGGGAGTTGCCTCAGCATCTCTCTTCATAGAGGGCAAGGGAGGCTTCTAGGAGCCAGGTCCCTGTGGTCTATATTGGAGGGTGGGCCGGACTTGGACAGGCCAGGCCTGGTTTCAAATATCTGCTCAGCCGTGAAGGACACTTGAGTGAGGTTTGTTCTCTCTCTTCCCCCACCAACCTAGTTGGGGAGAGGGTTCACCCTATATGCACAGCCCATAATTCCTTGGAGAAAGGGCAGGATACAGTTGTGATTACTTGTAACCTGATCCACCTGCCTATCATGTTATAAATTTGAACTACTTGCAGTTTCCATCACTCCCTTTGAAAAAGGAGGTGCAGCTGGAAAACATGCACAAAAAGGGAACTGAAGCACATTCTCTCTTGAAGAAAGAGTAGAACATCTAGGGCTTTTTAGTTTAGGAAAAAAGGAGCACTGGAGGACAAGATAGAGGCATATAAAATGATGTGTGTTGTGGAGAAAGTAGACAGAAGTTTCTCTTCCTCTCTCAGAAAACCAGGGTGATCCAGTGAAAGTGGCTGCCAAGTACACCCATAGGACAGAAATGGTTTCCTCGCAGCTGCATATTTGCAGCCCATTGGGGGAAGGCACATAAAGTGGTCTCCCTGTTGTTGCAGCTGCTTCAGAGAGCACAGACCTGGGAATAGCTGCTTAGATCAGCGGTCAGCAAACTCACTGCGCCTTGGGCCAGTGTCTCCAACGCCAATCGCGCAACGGGCCAGAGGGCGGGGGAGCGCGTGCCCATACGTGTGCGCACACGCTATTTCCGGCGCACTAGCTTGTGCACATGTGCACGGGCCTCCTCTGACCCGATGTGCACTGGAAATAATGCTTGCGCATGCACAAATAATGCTTGCTCATATGCACAAGCTATTTCCAGTGCTCCTCTGACCTGGAAGTGGGCAGCCGCGCAGAGCAGTGCCGGTAGGAGCGGGTGGCGGGGGTTGCCACGGGCCGGATAAATGAGTTCCTTGGGCCGTATCCGGCCCACAGGTCTTAGTTTGGGGACCCCTGGCTTAGATCATGAGTAGGCAAACTAAGGCCCGAGTAGCCTGAGATCTACCATCCAATATTAAAAACTGGCAGTGATCTACCACTCTCTCCCATTGTCTTTCTTCAAGCTTATTATATTTGGCGGAGCTTATGATAAAAATAATAACAAATGATAGTCGCTTCCATAAAACCTGTAAAGTTCACCATAAATCAATATATTAAAAAAAAAAAATACCTTGTATACTTGTAATAACATAAGAAAATAGCATTGAGGACAGGGTCCTACACAATCAGAACATGATGCATGGATTGTTGTTCACAAAAGCTCATGCCATAAAAATGTGTTAAGTCTTTAAAGTACCCCAGGACTCTTGCTGTTTTTCAAATGAGTCAGGGGCACATGTCAACCACAGCGGCTTCCCCCATAGTTCGAAACAGAAACTGGGTAGACCCAACTGCAGAGTTGACAGCCTTCGAGCACCACCTTAAGAACTGGATGAAACCTGTAGAAGCCCTTTCCGCTGAATACAACCCACCCCTTCCTTTCGAGTTAACCTAAACCAGCCCTTTCTCTCTCTGAGGAGCCAGCGCACAGGGCTGCACACCCACACCCCTCCCCGCATGGGCAGGATGGCAGCAGCCAGGAAGGATCCCCTCTCCCTTGCGTGTGTTTACTCCGGAGTAAGCCTCACCGGGCTCAGTGAAAGAGCTCCTTGGTTTACAGTGGGGGGGCAAGGCAGTCCTCTCCTCAAGGGCTGGATTCTGGAATGTCCAGCACTCTCTCTCTCTCTCTGGACCCAAACCAGCCCTTTCTCTCGAGGAGCCAGCATGCAGGCCCAGCCTCTCCGTCTGCGTACGCCTCCGTCCGCTTGCTTCTTCTCCTTCAGAGAGAAAGAGGGGGAGAGAGAAGCCCTGCGTGCTGCCTCCTCAGAGAAAGGGCTGTTTGGGGAGAGAGATCAATCAACAGAAATTGACGAGAAGCAATCACATGATCTACAAGTCGATCCCGATTGACCTGTTGGACAATGCTGGTCTAGGCAATGCAGGGCTGGGTTGGCCTGTGTGGCATGAACCATTAACGTTTTCTGCCCTCTGCGTGTGTTTCCATAGGGGCGTTTAAAAACACAAGAGCTAATGCTGTTGCTTCTAACCCATGGTATGTTGCCAGGTTTTTACTTCCTGTAAATAAATGCTACAATTACAACAACAACGGGCTCATTGCTAACTTTGTGGAGCAAACACAGGGATATTGGTCTAAGGTTACCAGACTTTTTTCAATGAATCCGGGGACACTTTTCAACTTCAGTAGGAATGATAGGATTTTGTCAGGGGACTGATTTGTAAATCCGGGGACTGTCCCTGGGAAAGGAGGACGTCTGGCAACCTTATATTGGTCTGTGCCGCAGAGCAAGCAACCTATTTGTAGTAAGTACCTGTCTGTAGCATGGAGCTGTCCCAGTCAAGATTCTGAGAGCGGTTATTGCTTGTTCCTAAACTTCGTTCTTTCCAAGAACATACATATAGTATGTGAGTTCGCATGTCTGTGTATATAGACACAATAGCAGATCTAGGTATGTGTGTGTGTGTGTGATAAATGTATACATGGCTTTGGTTTTAATTCTTTGTTTGGCATTTTGCTGTTATTATTTCTGCTGAGCATGAATCTGAGCTAGGCACTCAGAGAAGCATAGATGACTTCAGCCCATGTGTAGCGGTCAAAAACTTAGATTTGGATTCCTCCTCTGCAGCAGTTGGATCCACAGTCTTTGACTCCATTGTCCCACTTTTCTGCCTGACAGCTTCTTCGTTTGTATGAGTAACGAGTTTGGCGTGAGGTGTAGGAGTGTGTTTGCCAGTGACTCATACACTGCAGACGGGCAAAAATTGGGTTGGCATGTGAAGCAGTGAAGAAATAGAGCAGGTCAGTCCATTTAAAGGGCATTGGGATGAGGATCTGGCAGCCGAGTGAAAACATGCAGTGTGGGAGCCTCTTCCGAACTGAAAGACAGTCACAGGCCTATTTGTGTTCTTAAGGGCTGCTGTTTAATGAGATAATGAGGCATTTCTTGAATTACTGTTCTCCTACGAACGCACGTGTGCATTTTAAACTCACATTTACAAATTTGTCTCAGATTTATTTAATGTGTTACTTTGAGCAGCATCTTTGGGCTGGGTAGAATATCCTGGTTTGATTTTCAGGCTGGAAATGGTTCTCTCTCTGACCTGGGGGAGAGGGAGGGAGGAGGCTAAAGCAACTCTTCCCCATAACATTTAATTATGAGAATATTCAACTTTTTCCCAAAAGGTTTGCTGCTGTTTTCCTGGTGTTGCTTCATTGACACTCCCACTTCTTCTTGCTGGTTTTCTTTCTTTCTGGATCACTAACAGATACACTTGGCCAACTGGGGATCATGTAGCAAATGGTGTCTACATAGCCAATGATGATGTTACTGTGGCAAAGGAAATTTGGAGAAAAACAGACAATGTGAAATCATAGAGCCATAGAATTGTAGTGTTGGATGGGACCCCGATGGTCATTTAGTCCAACCCCCTGCACTGCAGGAATCTCAAGGTGACAGGTGGCCATCCAGCCTCTGTTTGGAAACCTCCAGTGGAGAGTCCACAACCTTCTGAGGCAGCCTGTTCCCCTGTTGAACATTAGCGGGGCAATGCGACTTGTTTGTGATATTTCCTTTTTTAAAAAATAATAGTATTTATTAACAGTTTAAAGATTACAAAAAAGAGAAGAAAAAGAATTCAACAAAACAATACAATACAGAAACATAAAACACTACAAAAACACTAACCTTAACTAAACAAAACAAAGACAATTAAAAAAAACACATCCAATAATTTCAATATCTTATCTTTCATTAACTTGTTTCAGCGACCTCCTCGCACCTCCCTTTTTTGTATTCCACTTCAGTTAACTGTTTCAGCAAATCCTTTCCATCTTCCTCAATTTTCTGTCCTATAATTTATCTTAACATATTTTAACCTTATTTTCCCTTTAATCCATTAACAATCTATTTGCACTTAGTTCTTTATAACATTTCTGCTAAAGCCATATTACTTCATTCCAACATTTTTCTAACATTCATTGATTTTACAGTATTTCTGTAAATAATCTTTAAATTTTTTCCAATCTTCTTCCACCGACTCTTCTCCCTGGTCTCGGATTCTGCCAGTCATTTCCTCCAGTTCCATGTAGTCCATCAACTTCATCTGCCATTCTTCCCGGGTGGGTAAATCTTGTGTCTTCTTGTTTGTGATATTTCCTAAGATCAGTGAGTTTTTTCAGCTCACCCTGTGTGAATAAGAGGATCAAGAATAAACTCGGTAGTAGTGGATTGCTTAATCTACTATTTTCATTATAATCTTTTATGCTTTTTTCCTGTAAATGCTAAAGAGTTTAGCAATTTGAGGTTTATAAGTTCATTCCAAAGCCCTAAGCCTACAAACACTTTTGATATGTTTAGCTGAATAAGGATAATACCAAAGTGCTGCATGCATACAGCTTCTGGTAAGCGTAGGCTTCACCTAGTGCTGTGCCAAGGTTTTCTCGCTGGAGTTCTCAAACCCCCCCCCCAAAAAAAAACCCCCGTTTGTTTGTGAGTAACTAACTGTTTGGGAGGAAAGGAAAGTCAGGTGGGAGGGAAACAGAATGGAATGGCTAAAACACTGAACAGGCTAGACCAGGGATAGGCAACCTAAGGCCCAGGGGCTGGATGCGGCCCAATCGCCTTCTCAATCTGGCCCGCGGACAGTCCGGGAATCAGTGTGTTTTTACATGAGTAGAATGTGTCCTTTTATTTAAAATGCATCTCTGGGTTATTTGTGGGGCATAGGAATTCGTTCATCCCCCCCCCCCCATATAGTTCAGTCCACCACGTGGTCTGAGGGACAGTGGACCGGCCCATGGCTGAAAAAGTTTGCTAGACCCTCTGGTCTCAGTGTCTCCAGGAAGTTTTCAATGCAGGCAGCTAAAATTAGGAGGAGGAGCTTGGAAGCTAGAGGAGGATACCGAGTGAACAAGCTATTTTTACCTCACAAGAATATTTGCTATTGACACGCTCCACCCTCAAGGTGCTGTGTGGTTTGTGTGTCCCAGTCACCCCCTGCCAGGCTCCGTCTTCTCACTCGGTATCCTCCTCTAGCTTCCAAGCTCCTCCTCCTACATCTTAGAACTGTTTTACAGTGCCCGACTCATTCCTTTTCAAGCACCATTGAAGTAAATGGGGAAGAGGCAAGTCTGAAGCCCTGTCACTTTGAAAGGAAACCTCATGGAATGAACTTGCAGTCGGATACTTGCAAGTAAGCGTGCCTAGGGCTGGCATGCACCTTTCCCATATAAACAGTTGCTGGACTGATACAGCTCTTACCTGTGGCTTCTAGAAGCTATCAGCATGTGACTGGCCAGCTAAACCAGGTGAGCCTTGGTAGATTTCCCCTGCGTGCAAAGACAGGCTCCAGCGGATTTAGTGGACATGACCAGTAATGAGTCCAGTGGTCAAGAAGGCGGTTACTGAACATGCTGTAGAGCGCAGTGAGGGGCTGGTGGGGCTCATCTACCTGAGAAGGTAGCCCATCTAGGAGAAGGAAAACTTTGGTCCTAAACCTCCAGTGCCTTGAGGGATATCTTTGGGAGAAGAAAAGGCTAAGGAGTAAACCCGACACAAATTCAGAGTGTAGTACCTAAGATGGTTGGATGGTGTCTTGTACAGCTTCCTCCGGCAACTCCTGCAGCCAAGCTGGTGCCTAGCATATTGCTCTGCTTTCCTTTGGACCACATCATTGAGGCCGAGAGGGGGATATTGGTGGCTGGGCAGCCCAGGACCTCCAGACACACGGCCCAGGCTGGTGCACCATGGATGTTGCTAATGTAGCAGTTTGATCTCACCCTTAGAGACACACTCCATTGTCTCATGAGGCAGACAGATGCCAACAACATGAAGGGCTTGGTACATAGTGCCCATGTGCATAGAGTGTCTCGTAGATTCTGTACAATGAATGTTCATAGCATAGAGCAGGCAGGGAAGGGAATTCCACAATTTGTAAATGTTCAGGGGAATATGTGTGTTCAGATTGGTGTGAGAAAATGAATACCACAATTACACAAGAGTATCTCTGTTTTCAAGTGTGAAATTTTGGAGGATTTTATATGAGATGAGTGGCGTTTAACTGCCTTGCCTAACCTACATATCTGTTGGTCTGCTCTCTTACGCTACAGTTCACTTAACTGGTCTATTACATCCTTGAAGCTAATGTGAATGTACAAATAATTGCTTGCCATGGTTCATGGAGTATCACAGCAATGCCCTGAAGAGGTTAAACTGGGAGTTCAACAGAGATACTAAAGCCCAAGTAAAAATTGCTACTGAGTTCTTCCATGCCTGCATCTGCCCAATTTTTAACACATCTCCTGCCTCCTTTATCCTGGACCATCTGCATAAACAAAGCTGCTATCCTGAAGCATCTCTCTCTGAAACATTCTTTTAAGGGAGGAGAGTCCCCACCTTCCGAGGAAAACATGTAAACTGGCCACAGAAGCTCTATGGCTGTATTAAACTTGTTTTATATACACTGGCTCAGGATGCTTGAGATGGGTAAGAAACTACTAATTAGGTATTAGTTAAGTAGAATAGTATTAATAAAGTATACACAGGCTGCAAACTTCAAAGCCTCTGCAGCCACTGGCCACAACAACTCTGTCTTCAGCTGACGCAAGCCATTCATAATCCACTGGCTCAGACACCAAGATGTTCTAGAAGGTTTATGGGCCTTTCCAGCTGTTAGTATCCAAGACACAGGGCCCTGTGGTCTGCATGCTACAGATGGAAAGGAGTTTGGCCAGCACAGATTGTACTGGGCCAGCTGTTTGGACATTGTGTTTGTATAAGATCGATACGTGGATAGCACAATGTGAGTGTAGAGAGAATAAATTAATGGAAATGAATGCAAAAGCTGTTGCACATAAGACACCACAACCAACACATTTACAAACTCTTGTTCTGATCAGCTCTTCAGACAACATAAGCAAAACATTCCAAATGTATGAAATGTGTGTTGTTAAGTATTGTGCTGTTAACGAAGCCGTATTCTAGAGAGCCAACACATTTTCTTCCCTTCGCGTTTCTCTGGAGAACTTGTACTGGTCACCCTACAACATGCATGTCACATCCAGTCAATTCTGTAGGTAACAGTGAGTAGAATAAAGAGCAGCTTGTAGCAATGCCCAAAATAACTTCCCACACTGACTTCTGTTGCCAGTGCTAGGAAACCAATGAGATTTTTCAAAAGGTTGTTTGGGGCTCAATGCTCATTACTTTACAAGTTATCAGAATTCTTTAACGTAACACTCTGTGGAGTGTTAATAACTTCGAAAGAGACTGGAAACACTTTAAATTGTATTGGAATAATGGAATAGAATGTTGGCAATTTCCATTGTGTACAAGCAGAAAAGTACTGTTTCCCCTCTTACTGTGCTTCTGTTTCTTGTTCATAGTGATTGATGTTTAGTGTAATATTTGTCTTAAAATATATAGAGCTGCTTGAGACCCTGGCTGGGAAGGGGAGATTCTTTTGTGGTATATGAGAGAGAGCTGAAGCAGTGTTGAAGTTTAAAGACAGTGTTACAAATCAAGAATGAGTTCAAATCTCACCTCTGCCCTGAACTCTCCAGGAAGACTTTGGAGAGCCTCGGCTCAGCTAGAGAGGGAAGAATGTGTTGCCTTTGGTTTTTCCCAGTTTCTCATTTTTGCAGTGTTGAGTGCACTTCACTCTCATTTCTGCATAAAGTGTATGCACATTTCTCCTAAAAGACACATTTTAAAAACATAATTGGCTAATACAGTACAGTATTTTTACAAGCCACTGTCTCTAGTATACAGTGGTACTTCTGGTTACGTACTTAATTCGTTCCGGAGGTCTGTACTTAACCTGAAACTTGTTGTGACGTGGGGTTTGTGATTTCAGCTCTCTTGACATAATATGCTGGAGGCAGTTCTCTAGTAACACTTCTTTATTAAATCAAACAAGACTGAGACCTGAGGAGGGGAGAGCTACATTTATAGGGACAGGGAACTAGCTAGAAAGGATACATTTTGGAGGGAACCAATAAGACAGAGGATCCAAATACAGCAGCTTAAATGAACCAATAGTAGCTGTACCCTCTGGAACCAAAAGGCAGTTACTTTACCCTAATGCAAATACAGACAATAATAATACAGATATAAAATCCTTTGACTCAATACACAACAAAACTGTTCTTAACCTGAAGCACCACTTTAGCTAATGGGGCCTCCTGCTGCCGCCGCACTGCTGCTGTGTGATTTCTGTTCTCATCCTGAAGCAAAGTTCTTAACCCGAGGTAATATTTCTGGGTTAGCAGAGTCTGTAACCTGAAGTGTATGTAACCTGAAGTGTCTGTAACCCAAGGTACCACTGTAATGGGTTTTTGCACAGTAACTGCACTTACATACACATCTTTGTACACACTTTTGTTGGCATTACAAAATACAGAGAAGTGCAAATTGCAAAGGACAGCTATGCTTCAGTCACAGATGCGTTCAGGAAATGTAAATTGGGTGGGTTCACATTAAAACCTGAAGCAAAATTAATTTCTCCTCTAGATTTATCCCCAGTACATGCAGAGACACACAAATAATGTAGGGATAACCAATACTGAACTGTGGGGTTGTTGTAAAGATTACAACAAGATAATACATGTGGAGAGGAAATAACTGGATAATAAACCTTTTAATTTTTATTTATTTATTTTGTTTATTAAATTTGAGTAGCGCCCTATACCTGCAGGTCTCAGGGTGGTTACAACATAAAATCACAATATAAAAACACAAAATACATAATAAAAACAAAAACAACTACAATCCAATACGACACCCCCCAAACCCCACATTTTAAAAGGGCACTGGATGTTGCTTAGCCGAAAGCCTGGTTAAAGAAGAACGCTTTTGCCTGGTGCCTAAAGGCGTATAATGAGGGGGACAGCATTTCACAAACAGGGAACAACCTCACAGTGTAAGAATTTGTACAAAGTAAGGATGGATAAGTCAGTGCTTGTAGCAAACTCCTTTATCCGTGTGGTGGCTGCATTTACTAGGATACACTTTTCTGATGTATTGTGACATTATGAACATTAGCCAAGTAGCACGTGGAAGTTAAATCCACAACCTTTTCATCATATTAAACGAGGCCAGAAACCTCCGTCACCCTGAACTGATAAATGCCACTGGATAAGAAGAATTGTCAGAAGCCATGTCCTCAGGCCTTCAGATCTCTAGGGAGAAGTATCATACAGTACACAGACACTGATAACATTGCACAGTACCTCAGCCAAGCCACTCATTAGCACAGAATACAATAACAGCAGTGTTTATCTAGAGGTGATTATATGGAAATAAATATCTGTTTCTATACACAGAAGACAGTTGTGAGTAGGTGGCTTGCTCCTTCATGTACCTTCTGTCTCTAAAACACTCCACAGAATTTGCCAAACTCTCAATCATAGCAAAGTTTATCTGACACTGGCTGAGACACAATACTACGTCACAGTTCAGCATTATTAGAACTATCAGTGGTGAGTCTCAGGAGAGTTTTTCATCCGAAATCATGATTTAATCCTCATTTGTCTGAACCAGACACAGTTGGAGTAAGCTACAATTTCTCTAAATGACAGTATTTTTCCGTGTATAAGATGGTGCTTTTTGCTAAAAAAAAAAAAGGCAAAAAATGTTTGTCGTCTTGTACACGGATGGTGAATGCAGAGGGGGGAACGTGTGATTAATGGCAGCAGCAAGCAGGAGATTGGCAGCGGTGATTGGGCAGGCGATTGGCGGTTGCGGCAAGTAGGTGGGTGGGCTGTTGGTGGTGGCAAGTGGGCAGGCGATTGGCGGCTGTGGTGAGGTGTGCAATTGGCAGTGGCTGTGGCAAGCGATCGGCAGTGGCGGGCAGGCAGATGAGCAATTGGCGGAAGTGACCTCCCTCACCCCCCCAAAAAGAGCTAAACAACTTAATTTCTTAATTTTGGGTTAAAAAACATGGGGGTTGTCTTATACATGGAGGCATATTATGCACGGAAAAGTACTGCAGGCTGTGATGGGCAGCAGAGCCAGGTTCACTACAGGCTTAATTGGGGGCAGTGAGTGATGGGATCCACTACACATGCCCGCCGTGTCTTTGACTCATCCTCATCAGTTTGGGGCAGTTGGTGTGCTTCAGGGAATGGTGTGTCTGAATGTAGAAATAAATGTATGTGACGCAAATTCTGATGTCATGAAGAAACTGCAAAATCAAAAATCAGAATTGAGGTGACCCAGGGATGCAGTCTTACTACCCAAAATGCCGTCACAAGAAAGTAAGCTGTATTGAACTCTGTGTGGCTTACAGCCTTATTATCCTTTGCATCCTTTGTCAGAATCACTTGTGCTTCCAGTACAATACTATCTAGTAGCATTTAGAGGGGGGGGGGTTGGGAAGGGGGAGGGGAGACCAGCAGAGCAATCAGTGTTGTGGGGCAATATATTGCCCCCTCATAATACTAGAACTTTGGGATCACCCAGTACAGTGGTACCTCGGGTTAAGTACTTAATTCATTCTGGAGGTCTGTTCTTAACCTGAAACTGTTCTTAACCTGAAGCACCTCTTTAGCTAATGGGGCCTCCTGCTGCCGCTGCGCCGCTGGAGCACGATTTCTGTTCTCATCCTGAAGCAAAGTTCTTAACCTGAAGCACTATTTCTGGGTTAGCGGAGTCTGTAACCTGAAGCATATGTAACCTGAAGCGTATGTAACCTGAGGTACCACTGTACTCAAAGTGATTAGTAATAGATGCAGAAAAAATACATTTTCATCGAATGCGTAGTTAGATTATTTACTGCTAAGACATCTCACTAGTTCAGATGGCTTTCCAGGTGGGTAAGGAATATGCTCAGAAGATATGTCTTAAGGTCTGTCAGCTATGATTAACTGCCTGTTCAGAGGAACAGAAAGCTGCCTTGTACTGAATGAGGCCACTGATCCATGTGGCTCAGAAGTTACTCCCTGGGTTTTCAGGCAAGAATTTCTCCCAGTCCTACCTGGAGATGCCAGGAATTGAAGCTGGGACCTTCTGCATGCAAAGCAGATACTCTCCCATTGAGCACAGAGCCCATAGAGTCAGCATATCTGAGTGTCAAATGCAAGGGACGCAAGGCAGGAGAGGTGGCTGTTTCCATGCCTTGTTCTGATCTTCCCAGAAGCTTCTGGGTGGTGCTGTTGCAAGCAGTTTGGAATGCATGAACCTTCGTATCTGGAGGGCACTCTCTCTGCTTTGGAGAAGGATGTCAGGAGGAAAGGAAGGAAGCTGCCTTATACTGTAGTGTGTTATACATCTAGGTAAGTATTGTCTACCTGGACTAGCAACAGCTCTGCCAAGGACACAGATAAATGTATTTCATATTACACTAACAGAGTCTCATGAGTTCAATATCATGCACAAAATGATTCTGCTGTTTGCAAGTGAAGGAGTGAAGACCAGAAGTCCCCACCTTGGTAATACTAGAGAGCCAGACTGAGGCCATTTTATAGAGAGCAAGCTAATCCAAAAACGCCATTTTATAAGGAGCAAGGCTAAAAAGGCTAAAAGCTATCTCTCTTCTGTTTGCAAAAGCATTCTTTGCAAATGCAGCAAGTGTGGTCAGAGCACTTCGCACCTGTAGCTAGCTGCTGACCAAAATTCTGGTAAACACCGAGGAGAGAGCAAGAAGCAGGATGTCTAGCCCACCACAAAATTCTAAAAGCAGACTTAAGCCAAGCAACTGCTAAAACCACAGACACAGGTGGGGGTCAAGTGGTATTTACTGGAACTAGTAAATAGGTCAGATAGATTTTAAGCCATCAGTGCCACCTAATGGATAAAGCAGTTTGGAATCGAAAGGCCACCACCAATTTTTCTCATTGGTAGAGCTTTAATGAATATGCATAGAAGGGATTGCTAAGGGGGTTGAACCATTGTTTTGCCTGAGGGGATAAAAACTGTATGCCCCTGGTGCTCGTGGGCATTCTCTCATTTCTCCCTGAATGCACCCCTTTTTGCTTTTGTCTGACAAAATCAAACTGAATAAAAATCTTTTCTTAAAGAAATATTGCTGCCTGGAGTTTTTCCATTTCTGGTCTGTATTCTGAAGTCCCTAACACAAGGGCTCAAGAAGAAGATGACCAGAAATGGGTTATATGTGCTACAAGATTGATCATGAGTAAGTAAAACAGAAGTACAGGTTGGCCCAAAGGCTGCTGCCTTGTAATTTATTTTTGTTGTAAATTTGCTACGCTTAATGAAGGGTGCCTTTACTAACCTGTGTGTGCTTTCTCTACTGTGGGAAGGATACACTGCTTGTGATATTGCAGTACGATGGCAATGAGCCATCTCAGAACTAGTGAGCAGTTGGGTTTGGAATTAATGAAGGAGAAGGTAAAATAAAAGGCTTATAAATCAGTTGATGGAAAAGCTCTGTGGCAAGCTTGGGGGTGAGGCAAGGCAGATGCACAGCAAAATGCAGTCTGAGCAACAGCAACAGCAGAGTCCCTTATTCCTTTGCCCAGCAAACAAGCCAAATCTGGACACCTACAGAAGTTGGGGCCATGTTGGCTGATGCATTCTGACCTATCGCTGATGGTGTGGCTTTAGTTCCTGCTGTTGACTGTAATCGGTTTTATGCTACACAGACTGAATTCGTCCTTGATTTTTCTCAGGTACCATGTTGAGGATTTGCTGCAGACTTGAGTCCTGACATTAGCACCACAAACCTTTAAGAATATTACAGAAATGGAGAATAGATTGCAAAACATACTTATATTTAGGTTACCAGAAGAATCGTAGAATTCTTGAGTTGAAAGGGACCTTGATGGTCATCTAGTCTAACCCCCTGCAGTACAGAAATCTCAGCACCTGAACACTTTTTTAAAAACCTGCAACCTACTGGATTTTTTCAACCAAGTTTTACACAGAAATTAATGAGCATGACTTAAGTTAGGTCCCTTGATTTCAGTAGGTCATCTGAGTAAAACTTAGATGAATACCACTCACTAAGTGGTATTCACTAAGTGGGCCAAAACAAACAAGATGAATTTTAACAGGGAGAAATGTAAAGTATTGCACTTGGGCAAAAAAATGAGAGGCACAAATACAAGATGGGTGACACCTGGCTTGAGAGCAGTACAGTACATGTGAAAAGGATCTAGGAGTCTTGGTTGACCACAAACTTGACATGAGCCAACAGTGTGACATGGCAGCTAAGAAAGCCAATGCAATTCTGGGCTGCATCAGTAGGAGTATAGCATCTAGATCAAGGGAAGTAATAGTGCCACTGTATTCTGCTCTGGTCAGACCTCACCTGGAGTACTGTGTCCAGTTCTGGGCACCACAGTTCAAGAAGGACACTGACAAACTGGAGCGTATCCAGAGGAGGGCAACCAAAATGGTCAAAGGCCTGGAAACGATGCCTTATGAGGAACGGCTAAGGGAGCTGGGCATGTTTAGCCTGGAGAAGAGGAGGTTAAGGGGTGATATGATAGCCATGTTCAAATATATAAAAGGATGTCACATAGAGGAGGGAGAAAGGTTGTTTTCTGCTGATCCAGAAAAGCGGACACGGAGCAATGGATCCAAACTACAAGAAAGAAGATTGCACCTAAACATTAGGAAGAACTTCCTGACAGTAAGAGCTGTTCGACAGTGGAATTTGCTGCCAAGGAGTGTGGTGGAGTCTCCTTCTTTGGAGGTCTTGAAGCAGAGGCTTGACAACCATATGTCAGGAGTGCTCTGATGGTGTTTCCTGCTTGGCAGGGGGTTGGACTCAATGGCCCTTGTGGTCTCTTCCAACTCTATGATTCTATGATTCTATGATTCTAAGTCTAGATCAGCTGAACAAAGCCATTTTATTCAGTCCTAATAAAAATGTATCAGGGAGAGATGCTTCAGAATAGATGCTTTGTTTATACAGATTGTTTCTCCAGTTTAAAGGAGGAAAGAAATATGTTAAAAGTGGGCAGGTGCTGGCATGGAAAGAATCAGTAGCAATTATTACTTGGGCTTTAGCATCTCAGTTGAAGTCTCAGTTTAACCACTTCAGGGCATGCTCTGATTCTCCATGAACCATGGCACAGCACTGGATGAATGTGATCCCGCAGCAAGGACCCTACTCTTCTGTGATGTCATCTGACTTGGCTTGCCATCTGTGGGTCCTTGCTGTGGGATCACATTCATCCAGTGCTTTACCAACTGCACTGGCTCCCGTTGGAGTACAGGGTCAGGTTTAAGGTGCTGGTTTTGACCTTTAAAGCCCTATGCGGCCTAGAACCCACGTACCTACGGGACCACCTCTCCTGGTATGCCCCACGGAGGACCTTAAGCTCCACAAATGACAACATTTTGGAGGTCCCAGGTCGCAAGGTGGTTAGATTGGTCTCAAGTGGCCTTTTCAATACTGGCCCCGACTTGGTGGAACGCTCTGTCACAGGAGACTAGGGCCCTGTGGGACTTGACATCTTTCCGCAGGGCCTGCAAGACAGAGCTGTTCCGCCTGGCCTTTGTTTTGGATTCAGTCTGACTCTTATATTTCCCTCCCCTTATGGTCTTGATCTATCGTCTACTTTTAAAATGAGGCTGCATTTTAAATTGCATTTTAACCTATATTTTAAATTGGTTTTCCCCCTCCCTTCTTCCCCCCCCATTATGTTTTTACTGTGATTTTATTGGTGTTAGCCGCCCTGAGCTTGGCTCTGGCCGGGGAGGGCATGGTATAAATGAAATTTTATTTATTTATTTATTTATCTATCTATCTATCTATCTATCTATCTATCTATCTATCTATCTATTTATTTATTTTTGATAATGGTGACTTAACATTGCAGGGGTGTGGAAAACATTCTTTAAAAGATGTACAGGAAGTACTTTGAGCACTCAGAAGCAGCCCTATATAAAATTGCATTATAAATGCTGAATCTTTTAAATTTTTGGATAATTAAAGATTGCTTAATTAAAGTGGTCCTCCCTTAAAGAAAAGACCCTGCATAAGGGGACTGGTATGTAGGTTTTCACATCCCCCGCTAGGAAACAGCTTTCAGATATTCAGCCTGAAGGAAGAGCTTTGTCACTTGAGTTTTGTGGCTGTGCCTTTGCCCAGGAGTAGAGGCAAAGTGACTCCTGCTCTTTCAAAATCGGTGAGTTGTTTTTGCTCACGAGATTGCCCTCATTCACCCTACAAATGATCTTGTTTTTATTTCTGCTAGAAGTGCTTCAGTCGGCAGCAGGGACTGGGTGTGCAGCTTCCCTTTCCTCTCCCCCATGCCGTTTTGGGTCCCTGTAGGGTAATTAAGAGGGGACCTTTTCAAGATAGTAGCATATTTCATGCAGGCTAATGCAGGAGTGGTAATTAAATGATTTGCTTTTTATGTGGGGTCTTGCCAAGACTCTCTTGGCAGTGAGCTGCAAGCCTCCGTCACCAGCTGACAAGTCCCAGCAATAACCTGTAGTAAATAGTGATAAACGCTGTGCTTCACATGATCTGCAAAAGGTGCCTTCCTAATGACGTTTGACTTTTCTGTTCTCTCCCCCTTATGATATCTGAGCAAACAGAAATACTGCACATTTTTTCAGGATGAAGTCTTCCTTCTGGTAGTGCTGGAGCTGTGTGATGGTCACTGTTGCAAACACAACGGGATCTCAATAAGCCAACAGTCTGAAAACACCCTGTCCTGGGGGAAACATCTCCCGTCATCTCAGTGTGAGGAAGCAGCTGTGCTTCTCCTTTCCACTTCCCCTCCTCTGAAATCAGCATGCTTATGGCAGCTGAAGCTGAGGGCGGGCAAAGCAAGGAAGCTGCCTTGCTCAAGTTACCTTTAAGCTGAAAACAATTGCCTCGTATTAATGACAACGACTAATAATGGTTGATCATGAATCTAAATTATTGCTGGGGCAATCAGGGACACTGCTGTAAAAATGGGTTCCTAAATGTCATTGCTGTTCCTTTTTGCCCCTGAGATTGCCTCCTCCAAAGGCCCAGCGCAAAGTGCAGTTCAATACTTTGTCCTCTTGGCCAGTTTTCTCTCTGTCTCTCACTCCCTGGGGTTGGGGAGAGCCAACTGGAGCTGCAGCTCACCTGGGGCAGGTTGGCAATGGAGACATTTGCTTCAAACCTCCATTCTCAAAGGAAGTTGCGTTATATATGAGGTTTGCGTGGCTGCCACATAATAAAAGATGGGATTTAACCAGGTAGGATCCTGCTAGGAAACAAATGGAAAAAATTGGCCAGCATTACAAGTTCAGGCATTTGGTGTTTTAAAAACGGCTGCAATGTGGGTTCGGAGGTTCTTAATTGGCATCTTGATTATGATTGTAAGCTGTTGGTTTTTAATACAGTAATGCTTCAACTTAGGCTGCGCTTACATTCCAGGGATCGTACCTAAAGCCCAAATTGTTTCTAGTCAAAACCCATTGGGTTCAGTGGCGGTTGGGATTGCCAAAGTCATTTTTCCTGGAAACCCACCTCCTTTCCACTTCTTTTTGTTTTTTATTTACCACATATGTAAAGCTGAAGGCACACAAGTTAAATGAATGTAAGTTGCGGGCCTACTGTCTTGTGTTTTAATGTTGTAACCTGCCCTGGGACCTGAGGGTGAAGGGCAGACAAGGAATAAATCAAACCAACCAACCAATATGGATCTCTTTTCTAAAAGGTTGTTTCAAAGATGACCGCATTGTATTCTGGACTTGGATGTTTTCCACTTACTTTATGGAGAAATGGGCCCCCCGGCAAGATGACATGCTCTTCTATGTCCGAAGGAAACTGTCATACGTTGGTGGAGACAATGCAGATGGGAAGAAGGTAAGTTGGGCAATGGAATCTTACACCCAAGAGGCACCTTTTCCTTCAGGTTAAGTGCAATTTGTGTTTTGGCATTGCTGTGTGTCGAGAGATGCCTTAAAGCTTGGATAGACTCTTGGGAGGTGTGTGATTTGCTGGCTTATAAAAAATAAAGGTATTTTTACATTAAATATTTGGCCATCATGATCTTAGGCAATGAAATGGGAAAGAATACTACAATTATGTGTTCTGGGGTGCTTTGCCACGTCATAGCACTTAGAACCCGGAGGCCATTTGCATGACAGTCGGTGCTTGCGATCATGTGGTAGGTATTAGCTCATGTTATAAAATTCCAGAGGAAATGAAACATACCCACTTAAGAACCGCTCACCACATTTCCCTGAATATAAAGTTTGTGAAGCTGGCCACAAGTACCCTTAAATCGACCTGATTTGGAGCTACTTTGTGATGAACAAAAAATCCACTTGGAAGTCAGAAGACAAATGCATTTTGTTTCTAGATTGGACATTATGAAATGTAAAGATTGTAACCTGATGTTGTTGTTGTTTTTAAAAAGTGATTGTATGATATAGCTCATGGGTAGCAAACATTTCTCAGCCAGAGACTTGCGTTCCCTCACAGGCAGTCTTCTGGGGGATGGATGGCAGTGTTGGACAGGGGCAGAAGTGGGTCAGGCTATGGGCAACAGATGCAACAGGGCACATTCAACTGTGAATAGTCCAATGTTTCTACTCTCTCTCTCACTCTTCTCCATCCAGGCAAACAAGAACCATTCTTGCAGTTCAGGGATACATTCCAGCCAGGCAAAAACAGAGCAAGTCGAGAGGGGCCTGGTCTTGGGAGAGTCTCAAGGGCTAACTAGAGAGACTGGGAGGACCACAGTCCATCCCTGGGCTTCATATTTCCCAGCCCTAGACTGAAGGGCTCCAATAGAGACTTCAGGGTTTTGCTCATGTTTATTCTCATAGAGAACACCGTTCCATTTGTGAGAGCGCAGCAAATCACACATATGCTGCATCAAAACACACTGACGCAACGTGAAGAACTGTCTCTGAGACAGGAATAGTTTCTGTGTATATGTACTTGTCTATAGTCATACCTTGGTTTTCGAACAGCTTAGTTCTTGAATGTTTTGGCTCCTGGATGCCACAAACCCGGAAGTGACTGTTCTGGTTTGCGAACTATTTTTGGAAGCCAAACATCTGACGGGGCTTCCGCAGCTTCTGATTGGCTGCAGGAGCTTCCAAGCTGCAATTTGGTTTCCAAATGTTTTGGAAGTTGAACGGACTTCTGGAACGGATTCCGTTCGACCTCCAAGGTACAACTATATTTGAAACTTCCTGGTACCTAAGAATTTGCTCAGAGTCAAGGCTATACCACAGTGGATTTCAAAATGTGTTCTGGAGAGCTCTTGGAGTTCCTCAGAAGCTTCTTGAGGTGAGGTGCATTCATGAGAAGCGTTCATGAGAAGCTTTTTCTCTGACAAAGAGCTTGCCCAGTCCTGGCACCTTTCCCCTGCCATATGCAGCTACCAGAAAATCCTGGTTGGGTCAGGGCACATGCTTGATTTATGTGGCACTAGACCCTGTGTGAGGTGCACAGGAATTCCTCAGCATGCACCTCTAAGCAACAGAGGGTAGAAAAAAATGTTTGAAGAACTATTGCACAGGGCTATACATTCCTCTCTTTCTAGGATATTTAATATCCTAAATCTGGACTACTCTGTTTATCTTAGAACTGCAGGAGAGGAAATAAAATGGCTCTTCTAGGCATCCGTCAGCATCTCCAACTCATCTGCCCAGGTGAAGGATTGAGTAGGTGGCAGCTGCTGTGGCAGCATCAATGTGCTGGGGGAAATAAGGCAAGCCAGGGAGTGGGAGAGATGGAGTGAAGAGCTATCGAGTGAAGCAGGAAATGGGGAAGGCTGGAAGAGAAGCGGGGAAATATACATGAGTCATTCCCTCCTTTACTTAGGTATCACTAACACCACTTCTAGCAGCGTATTCTTTCCTTCTGATAGGTTAAAAGCTTGATTTAGTGATAGATTACAGGTTGATGAAATGTCTCTTCCTTTTTATGAGTCTCGTTTAAGGCAAAGTGCAACCAGATGTTTATATGATAATGTATATTGATTTGACATAAAATGCGACCTGAAAGCTGGAAGCACTGTATAGAGTAAATCTTCTCACCAGTGCAGAGGTGGTTGTGTGAGGAGGAGGAGGAGGAGGAGGAGGAGGAGGAGGAGGATGTAAAATTTTCCATTTCCTGCAGAATGATTGCTTCCTGTCATGGCAGAAATGTGGATCTGTGCATGCTTGTGTTGGCTCATTGTGGCATAGGTAGCTGTGGCAATTTTGTTTTCAACGAGAGAGGAGAAAGTGGCAGCTTGATATGCCATCACTTTGTGGTCTTTAAGTTGGAGAAAATGAGAAATCACAGTGTTTGGAGGTGACAAGACAGTGGGGAGGAAGGAGAACCTCCTTTGCTCTCTTTGCTTCTCCTACCATGGCTGATCTTGGGTCTTCAACACAGTGGAACAGTCGGTGCCCTGAACCTGTGTGGTGAGAGCCCCCAGATATATTGACCAAGGATGGCCACCTTCTGTGTTCTTGAAGCCCCTCTTTTCCTGACTGCGGCCTGGTGTCAGGCTCTACAATAAGATGAGCAGTAAGAGCTCTGCTTGTGCTTATGGCGTGGACACTGCTGGGATGTTGCATTCAACCCCAAACAAAGATGTATTGTTAACATGGGAAGCATATTTCTTTCTCTTGGCAAGCGGCACCTTCTTTTGCCCCTCTCTCTGCTCAGCTCCCCTTCTCATACTCCACGCTGCGCCTGCAAAAAGCAAACTGTGCAAACATTCCTATTTTCGCATAAGTTGTCCACAAAATAATGTTATTGATTTAGAATAATTTTATAAACTACTTAATCAGACACAACCCTGAGTTGTGTTTATGTAAAATATAGTAAAATAATTATCAGTGCTATGTGAATAAAACCACATTGCCTTTTTGCATGCATTTTGCTTTTGTTTTTTAATTATTTCTCTGAACTGGGAACTGTGTTTTTGTCAAACTTTGAGAAGTGCAAAAACCAAAGAAGATTAGTCTGGGATGTGCAAATGAAGTCACTTCACTTGAGGTTGTGGCCTGGACAAACCCTTGAGCATCCCCAAGTGCTGCTGTGCCCTTATGGAGAAAGTGGTCATCCTCCGTCGTCGGTTCCCTTGATCCTTTCAATTACTTTTCCTTGCTGAAACATGGCCTTCCTCCCTATGACACAGCCCACCAATGCTGCTTCCTCCTTCTCCCCTGCTCCTCACCCCCCACATCTCTATCCTGCTGCTTTTTTACCCTCTTCTGTCCTTTGCATCCCCATGTTGCTGTTCTCTGTCAGACACCCTCCTGATGTCTGGCTAGTCACCCTCCTCGGCAACAGTGCCCATTCTCTGCAGTGAGGTGAAATTTCAACCTTCATGTGTCCCTCTGACCTAGCTGCCTCCCTGTCTCCTCTCCCTTTCCTCTTCCTTCAGTCTTTGCCTCTGAACTGACTCTCAGCACACACTGCCTGGGGCACTCTCTGGATCTTGGCTTCACTAAGGGCTGCTTTGTGCCTGACCTCTCTGGTGTGGAAATCTTGTGTCTCTTTGAAAGTCACATGCTGTCTGTCCTCCTCATGTGGTCCTTCTATGGTCCACTCATCCAGCAGCCTTCTCAGAAGCATTATCCTGTCTTCTCCTGTTGTCCTCCTCCCAGTGTGAAATCTGGAAGCCCCTAGTCATGAACCAGCATATGGGCGGTGGATACAGATACAGTCGTTCTGACTCAAGGAATGAGGCAGTTGAGCAGCTCGGCAGCTGTATCCATGCCTGAGCAGTCCTATTTAGGATCCACTCTGCTCACCCTGAATAGGGGCAAGGGCTAGAAAAGGCGTCCGAATCATAGTCTGCCTCCCCTTTTCCCTGACTGGATAACTGCGCCCAATGGGGTCACCACTCAGCGATCACAAAAGACAATTGAAATTTGGAACATGGAATATACGGACTTTGTTGGATAACACAGACAATGAGCGCTGCACTGCCATCATCACAAGAGACATTCTAACATTAATATTGCAGCGCTTCAAGAAACTCGAAGAGCAGAAGAGGGACAACTGAAGGAAGAAAAAGGAGGCTACAGATTCTTTTGGAAAGGTCTACATGAACAAGAACATTGAATACATGAAGTGGGCTTTGCTATCAAAAATGATCTTGTGAAGCTCTCGTCAGAAGTCCCTACTAGCATCAATGAGTGACTTTCAACCCTTTGAATAAAACTCGCCCAAAACCAACAGGCTACTATCTAAGCGCTTATGCACCAAAACTGGATGCCGATGAAGACATTAAAGAAAATGTTTATTCTCAGCTGGATGCCACCCTGATTTTCATGCAAGAGTTGGGCAAGATTTCGATCTGTGGGCCTGGGACGATTGGGAAAGAAGAAATTGGCAACAGCAACCAGAACAGAATCTTTTGGCTATAGGTGCAATTCTTCCTGAAATTGAAAAAAATAAGTGCTAACTCAACTATTGCACATGCAATTGATATAGGGGCCCAACTCCTCCCAGTCTGTTCAATAATCTCCATAGCCTCCTGTTGAGAAATATCTGGTGCTGCATTTTGGAATTGCAAAAACAGCTTATGTATTGCAATGCTTTGGGTTTACTGTGCATAAGCTGCGAAATGAGTGGAACTTCTAGGCAGCCTTGAGCTATAACACCTCTCATATTAAACTTTAAAAGGGGGGAGGAGAGAGTTTGGGAGCTGGTTGAGTTAAAGTCCAAAGGGAGAAGTATTTGGAGGTCATAATGGTTACTTTGAATTAGAGTAGTGGTGGCACCACTGCTCTTTATCACTGTTCCTCTCAGTCACAGAAAAGAATTGCAAAAGACTTGTGATAATCTGAGGTTCAAACCCAATTTTTGGAAGTTACAACCTTGAATGACCACTGCTTTGAATAATCTCCCTGCCCTTCTCCTTTGCTTATGTTTCTTGACTGTGAGCCTGTGGGCAGGGGCTACCTTTGCTTTTAATAAATTTGTAGCCACTCAAACATGAGTTTTCCCATTACTTAAAGAGACCTTTTGGTTTTCCCCCCTCAGCAGGTTGAAGTGGAAGTGTACCGCAGGGATTCTAAAAAGCTGCCTGGCCTGGGAGATCCAGATATCGACTGGGAGGAAAGTGTCTGCTTGAACCTTATCCTTCAAAAGGTAGCCTAACCTTTCTGTTTCCCCAGGCTTTGATTTATTAATATAAGAAGCCCCTTCCCTTTATGGAACACAGATATTTTGTCTGTGTGTGGTTGTGATGGAGAGGCCGTTTCATTGGCTCTGTACCCTTTGCTTCATACGGATATAGGATTTTCATCTGTCCAAAATTGCCTGCGTTTTGACAGCCGGGCAGCCTGGTCAAGGGCAAAGGCTGTAGAACATTTCCTTTGCATGCAAAAGGCTCAGTTCCTGGCATCTCCAGATAGGGGTGGGAATGTCTCCAGTCTGAGACACTGGAGAGCCACTGCCAGTCAGTGTTGACAATATTGAGCTAAATAGTATAAGGCTGCATCCATGGTGGTCATCCATATATGAGCTCTTCATGGAGTGCTGGGGCTTATGTGTCGCCTGTGACTTGATGGTGACCTGTGTTGCTTGTTGCTCCAAGCTGGAGGAAGGCATCTAAGGAATCAGTCAAAGGCCAAGGGTGCCTACCATTTCCAGGTGCAGCTTTGTTTCCTAGCTGGCTGCAAGGCAAGACCAGTATTTTGGGGATTATTTTGAAGAAGCATCGTCCTTCTCCTTAGTGCAAATAGGATAATGTAATGGAAGCTGTCCAGTAGGCACAACAAGGGAAAAGAGAGAACTTCTTAAAGTGCCTTCTTGGGGTGATAATACAATTACAGTAGTACCTCGCAAGACGAATGCCTCGCAAGACGAAAAACGCGCAAGACGAAAGTTTTCCGTTTTTTGAGTCGTTCCGCAAGACGAATTTCCCTATGGGCTTGCTTCGCAAGATGAAACATCTTGCGAGTTCTTGCGAGTTTGTTTCCTTTTTCTTAAATCCGCTAATAGCCGCTAAGCTGCTAAGCCGTTAATAGCCGCTAAGCCGCTAATAGCCGTGCTTCGCAAGACGAAAAAACCGCAAGATGAAGAGACTCGGGGAACGGATTAATTTCGGCTTGCGAGGCACCACTGTATTGAATAGTAGGGTTGGAAAGAACAGTACCCTGAAGGTCATCTTGTCCAGGCCCCTGCAATACAGGAATGTTCCTTAAGTTTGGAAAGAAAATCAGCTCCGTCCCAGAATTTGCATTCAGAGGTGGCAACTTGATTTTCTCAGGGGAGGGGGTGGGGAGCACAAATTCAGTGCTTCTCAAATACTTAAGGGTAAAGGGAGAGGATCCAGAAGCTGACTGTGCCACTTACCTTCCATTATTCAGTAGCATGGCACAAGGTAGAGGCACAAGAACCAGTTTCTTGGATTTTGTGAAATAATCATTCCTCTGCCAGCCAGTTCATGTCTCTGGGCTCTGCTCTTCTCATATCCACAATCACTAACCCACACCCATTACATAAACCTCAGAGGTCCAGCTTTACTCCATTCTGTGTGTGCCCTTCTGTATGTAGCTTTTGCTAATGCCTTGTCGATTTTTTCTTAGCATTGTAAGTGTCTAGTAACTCTCCAAACCACCAAAAAGAAAGTGTTCAGGTATCCTCTTAAATCAGGGGTGGTGAACTTCTGGCTTTTCCAGTGCTGGACTTCATCCCTCATCATTCTCAGCCTTTATGACTGATTCTCAGGTTTGGTAGGAGTCCAGCAGCATCTGGGCAGTCACGGGTTCTCTACCCTGGTTCTAAATAATACATATGCTAGGAAGATGGAAACTACTTACTTGTGGGTTCATTCCATAGCAGTAATAAAGTGTATAAATGACTGCAATGGCATTGGCAGGCGTGATCACATGGGACTCTCTTCATCCTGGGATTGTCCAAACTGTGGGAAAGGTCCATGTGATCAGCCCTAGTCACTCTGGCTATGTTCCTATGTAATTCTAAGCCATCATTGGTCTTAAAACAAGGTTTGTTCAGCAAACCATGAGTTGTCTCACTGATGAGCCATGACTTTTGCCCCCATAGTTTGTTTTGTTTTCCATTTGTTCTTTGGTTGTGTCTTTATAGCTTGGTGTTTGGAGATACCACACAAACCTAAGCACGACTCTTGAAAACTGGTTTTTCCAAATCTTAACATTCTTGTTTAACCCTGGTTAATTGGGCCACCTTGGTCTCTTCTTTCCACGCTGGTTGTGTTCCTACATAATGCTAAGCCATTCTTGGTTTTAAACCTTGATTTAATATTTTCATTTCTGGAAGATCCTGACCTCAAACCACACAGATTCTGTTTTTAATGCATATCAATGCAAAATATTTGCATTGGGGACGCGGGTGGCGCTGTGGGTAAAAGCCTCAGCACCTAGGGCTTGCCGATCGAAAGGTCGGCGGTTCGAATCCCTGCTGCGGGGTGCGCTCCCGTTGCTCGGTCCCAGCGCCTGCCAACCTAGCAGTTCGAAAGCACCCCCGGGTGCAAGTAGATAAATAGGGACCGCTTACTAGCGGGAAGGTAAACGGCGTTTCCATGTGCAGCTCTGGCTTGCCAGAGCAGCGATGTCACGCTGGCCACGTGACCCGGAAGTGTCTCCGGACAGCGCTGGCCCCTGGCCTCTTAAGTGAGATGAGCGCACAACCCCAGAGTCTGTCAAGACTGGCCCATACGGGCAGGGGTACCTTTACCTTTACCTTTTAATGCAAAATATATGCCTGTGCAATTTACTGTAATCATACATTGGCTGTGCACCAGTGGACAACCATTCTGAATTATATCAGCTATAGATGAAAACAATCCTGGTGAGATTACTATGTTGGAATATACACGGTTCCAGGTTGAGCTGGCGCCTGTCATTTCTGATCTAGAAGACAATTGTCTCCTATTGTGTCAGGTTAGCAGCTCCTGCCTTAGCTGTTGCACAGTATGTTGGAGTACAGAGACGGATCTCTGTTTCCACTTAATTGACAGTCTAGACTTCTCTGCAGTTTTATTGCTCATTGAAGATGCTAGACATCATGTACAGCCTGGGAGTTTTCTTGCTAAAAATTTGGAATCTTGACTTTTTTAAAAAAGAGAGAGAGAGAAATGATTCAGTTTTTAAAGCTGGTATATTGTTGATTTACATTTAGTTTTAATCTGTGGTTTTAGCTGACTTGAGCTCTGTTTAAGGAAAGATTGGATTCAAATAGATGTTGGGTCATTCTAGAACGTTTGTCATGTGCTGTGTTCCCTTTTTTTTAGCCCAACAATATTTAATTGTTAGATCAGTCAACTAAAAAAGCAGGAACCCTTCTCTGGTGATCAATTTTCATTTGGGGGAGCTAAATGTTAATGGTTCACCTCCTTGCTATTGAGGCTGTTTTGATTCTGGTGTACTGCTACAATAGACAATTAAAAAGAAGATATGAAAAACGACATAAGTAAAAAAAGCTATTTTACCCTTCTGTATATTGAGTGTGTGACAGAATTCAAACGTATCATCAAAAAGCAGGTAACTTCTCAACTACAGTGGTACCTCGGGTTACATGCACTTCAGGTTACATACACTTCAGGTTACAGACTCCTCTAACCCAGAAATAGTACCTCGGGTTAAGAACTTTGCTTCAGGATGAGAACAGAAATTGTGTAGCAGCAGCAGGAGGCCCCATTAGCTAAAGTGGTACCTCAGGTTAAGAACAGTTTCAGGTTAAGAACGGACCTCCAGAACGAATTAAGTACTTAACCCGAGGTACCACTGTACAAAATTTTGAAGATGGTGTCTGCACTTTAAAAAAATAAAATCCCTCTGGCCCCCCTCCCCCCAGGTTTCAGATGTGTGGATGTAGCTTTCTGTTCCCCTTTCAGGCTGGTTTTGCCCTTGGAGAAGTCCTCCTCTTTCTGTTGACCTTTGTTCTCTGGCTTGCTATATTTATCGTCACAGAGTAGGGATATTAAAGTTGTGATGGTGAAACCTCTGCAGGTAGAAGTGTCTCTGGCTGCCACTGGCCAGAGGTGCCAACTCCCTGGGGCCTGAGCACCCACAAAATTCTTCATGAAGGGACTGAGCGCCCACAAATTTAAGTGCCAGGGCCCTGCATGCTGCATTGCACCCACGATCCTGGGCGCCCATGATTGGGGGCCAGGCTGGCACTCCTGCCCTTGGCTGACCTGCTCTGATCTTAGGAAGGGTCAAGGTAAGCAGAAAGATCTGGCAAAGGAGGAGTGGAGGAAAGAGGAAACAGGTAGCTCAGAACAAGAGCAGACAGTGGTTGGGAAAGGCTGCAGATCAAGGAATGTTGGGGAAAGGGGGTTGTAAGAAGGGACTGAATGAGGGAACGTCAGCGAGAAGAAGAGGAAGACTTGGGGAAACAAGGGGCAAAGTAGAAATTGTGCACCTGGTGAGGAGCTGCAGAGGTGAGGAATTGTATGTTGATTTGAAATCTCTGGTTGCATGATCCTCGTTTTATAAAAGTGCTGTTTTTGAACTAGGCTGTGTGTGTCCTGGGAGGAGGGTATCTGCAGAGCAGTTAGACATAGACTGGGGAAGGAACTTGCCTTTAAAAAGCAGACCAGAGTATTTATGAATCAGAGAGGAAATGGAAACTGGAAGGTCACATTTTCTTCTGTAGTTGCTGATGCCGGGGAGGAAAGCTTAATGAAAAAGCTGTTAAGGCTGTCATTCTGCTTTGGTTGTGTACAACCATTAATGCTTCTTTTCCAACGTCTTGGTGTTGTTTCAGCTGGATTACATAGTGACTTGTGCGGTGTGTACTCGTTCAGATGGAGGGGATATCCACATTCATAAAAAGAAATCCCAGGTGAGAAGTGCAGTTCATCGTGAGAAACTTGAAGGGACAAGCCTTGATCTCAGCCCCTTTCCCTTCATGTACATGCCAATATCCGTGCAGCAAGCTAATAACATCTTCCAAATGGTTTCTTCCAGCAAGTCTTTGCATCTCCCAGTAAGCACCCTATGGATAGCAAAGGGGAGGAATCGAAGATCAGCTATCCAAACATATTTTTTATGATTGACAACTTTGAAGAGGTAGGTCACTCACAAGAACAGATGCCATTTCTTGTGCTTGTCTTTAATTTCAAATAGTTGTGGTAGCTCCAGCCAACAGTGTTGTGTTTACATAACGTAACTGCACTGCATGGGAACATCTGGATACATCTGAGTTTGTTTCCGCTACTTGTATTCCTTTTCCTTAGAAAGCTTGGAGCAGATTATGTGGGGCTCCTGATGGTCTCCCCTCTGAGCCTAGGCCAGCTCTTGGCTTCTCTGTTGGTACAGAGGACCTGTAAACATAGAGGAACCTTACCTACATGTGTTAATCACTTGCAGACAGACATACCGTATTTTTCGCACCATAGGGCGCACCGGACCATAGGGCGCACCCAGTTTTTGGGGGGGGAAATAAAGGGGGGAAAAATTTCCCCAGGTGCGGGGCTGGGACGGGGGAAGCTCGAGCTTCCCCCGACCCCAGCCCCAAAACAGGCAAGTCTCCGCAAGCCGTGGGAGCGCTCCCGCTGCTTTCGGAGAGGTCCGCGAAGCCTGGACGCGCTGAGCTCAGCGCGCGCAGGCTTCAGCATGCAGGCAACTCTCCGCAAGCAGCGGGAGCCCAGCGCTGTCCCCCGGTTTGCGGGGCTGGCGACGGGGAGGAGCAGGCTTCTCCCCCTGCCAGCCTTCTAGCCAAGTCGGGGGACAGCGGGAAGGGCACACTGCGCCTCTCCCGCTGTCCCCCGAGTTTGCGGGGCTGGCGACAGGGAGGAGCAGGCTTCTCCCCCCGCCAGCCTTCTAGCCAAGTTGGGGGACAGCGGGATGGCGGCGTTCCGCCTCCCCGCTGTCCCCCGAGCTTGTGGGGCTGGCGGTGGGGCTCTCCTGAAGCCTGGAGCGCAAGAGGGGTCGGTGCACACCGACCCCTCTTGCTCTCCAGGCTTCAGCGAAAGCCTGCATTCGCACCATAGGACGCACACACATTTCCCCTTCATTTTTGGAGGGGAAAAAGTGCGTCCTATGGTGCGAAAAATACGGTATGCAAAATACTGTAAAGCAAGTTCAAAGCCCAAATGAAAGACTTGGAAAAGCTCAGTAACTGTTTAACCTGGTTAAATAAACTGCATGTCAAAATTTTGCAGTATTTTATCAAATAAACCACAGAGCCTAGGGCTTGCCAATCAGAAGGTTGGCGGTTCGAATCCTTGCAACGAGATGAGCTCCCGTTGTTCTGCCCCAGTTCCTGCCCACCTAGCAGTTCGAAAGCACGTCAAAATGCAAGTAGATAAATAGGTACTGCTCCGACGGGAAGGTAAACGGCATTTCTGTACGCTGCTCTGGTTCGCCAGAAGCGGCTTAGTCCTTCTGGCCACATGACCTGGAAGCTGTACGCTGGCTCCCTCAGCCAAGAAAGCAAGATGAGCACTGCAACCCCAGAGTTGGTCACCACTGGACCTAAAGGTCAGGGTCCCTTTAACTTTATCAGATATTGCAAAAGGCTTAGAGATTGTCCTTTTCCTTAGACACTGAAGGTTGGCCTAGGGCAAAACTGGAGGTTGTTAATCCACCATATCCAGCCCCCCAACCTGCTCTTGCTGGCAGAGCAGAAGCACCTTTGTACTCTTATGCCCTTCTTCTTCTTCCTCCTCCTCCTCCTCCTCCTCCTCCTCCTCCTTCTTCTTCGCTATTTCTCTCCCATTAGAAATGAAAGGGAGATTCAAGTCAGCTCTTAAATTTCCCCTGGACTTGGGGGTCTTTGGGGGTAATAAGAAGGCCCCCATATACCACCTTTTGGCTCAGCTGATGACAAGTTGGTGATGGGAGACCTGGTGTGTGGTCTCTCTCTCTCTCTCCCTGTACCTTCCCAGGGGTTCAGAGAGAGGACTGCAGCCTCACCATGATTGTGTTGTGTTCCTCAGTGGACAGTAGACCGTATGTCAGCAGAATTGGGAGGGAAGCACTTTCTGATGATTGCCCCCACCCCATGCCCCATTTAGGAAGAGCAGAGGTGTCTTCAGTGGGGAAGGGGAGATAAATGAAAATTGGTTCCCTTTCTGTTCAGTCACACAACCCTCAATTTCTCTCTCCGCCCCCCCCCCCCCAGCATTATATTGTATTAAGTTATGTTTTGTGAGCATTTTGGGCAATTTCATGTTTAATGCTCTTCCCCCTACTGCCCTTCTTGCTCAAAAAAATAAAATAGGATACATTTTAACTGCTACAGGTTTTAGTGCTTCCAAGCCAATCATTTGGAATTTGCTTTTCTGAAACAAAGTCCTGCATCATGTGCCTTGAAAAGGACATTTGTATTTTGCAATCTATGTAAAATAGGCGGCAGCAAATGAAGTTTTAGCTATCTAGAGCTACTGATTTTTCCTCCTCCTACTAAGTGCAAGTTTTTTGGATGTTCATTTAGGTGTTCAGCGATATGACTGTAGGAGAAGGTGAGATGGTCTGTGTGGAGCTGGTGGCCAGTGACAAGAGCAACACCTTCCAAGGAGTCATCTTCCAGGGATCGATCCGCTACGAAGCCCTCAAGAAGGTCTATGACAATAGGGTGAGAGCCCTGCAGAAATATGGAAAACTATAGGAAAATAAAATAATGGAGATTGATTTGGACTGATAATGAAAAGTGTGACACATGATTAAAGCATTTAGGATCCACGATGGGGTGATGGGAAGTCATTATAGAAATTGTGTATAAGGAAAGAAACTAAGCATGTGGGAATATGTATTTTTCTTTTTCTGAATGTGTGCTTTTTTGAATTCAAAAAAGCATTTAAAAAAAGACAATGGGGTGAGAGCCCTTTTGGTGATGGTCACCTGCCTAGCTAGGTTGATAGCTCACAGGTGACTGCACTAGGTATTCCTGCATTTGCTCATTTATGCCTAAAGTGACTATTGGGAAGTGGGGTGCCTGTTTTCTACAACAACATGAGGGATAAGTCTACCCTGGTCCCTTCCTCACTTTACCTTGTCGTGCTGCATTGCTACAACCCACTGGGAGAAAAGTGCTTATGTGGTCAGGGAGCAGGGAGGGTTCACTCCCAGTTTACTCCTAAACCTCTGACTCTTTGAAGGTAAAGCCAGAATTTCTTAAGGAGCTATAAACTGTTACTAGGAGAAGCAAAATACACTTGAGTTCTCTGGAAATGTGAAAGGTGTTTGGGTGTAGAAAACTCTCAGTCCAAATGCAGACTGTTGTACCAGCTTCATGCAAAAATGTTCTGTGCATTTCAAGAACTTTCTAGTTTATCTTCTGTTTTTAGCCATGTGCCTAAATGGTTGTGTATAAACAAACCAGACTGCCTGGAGAATTCCCTAGGCTGCCACAGATAAAGACCTCACACCAGTTGTCACCCACCTAATATCTGAAGGTGGAAGCTCTTGGAGCAAGATCACCAAAGACGACCTTTAATAAACAAACAGCTTTGTATGAAAGAAGGAAGTCCTTTTGATACAGTGCTGCCCCTTTTTCCCCCCTTGTTAATAGTTTGGTAGCTAAAATCAGCACTTCAGTTTGTATCCAAGACATACTGTATTTTTCGCCCTATAGGACGCACTTTTTCCCCTCCAAAAATGAAGGGGAAATCTGTGTGCATCCTATGGGGCGAATGCAGGCTTTCGCTGAAGCCTGGAGAGTGAGAGGGGTCGGTGCGCACCGACCCCTCTCGCACTCCAGGCTTCAGGAAGCTATCCGCAAGTCTTGGGAGCCTGGCGGGAGTTCCCGTGGGTTTGCAAGGCTTGCAGGCAGCAGCCTGCAGCCCAGAGCACGGAGCGCCCTCCGGAGGACGCCCCGTGCTTTTCGCAGGTGTCCGCAAGCCTTGCGCCCCCGGCGGGAGTTACCACCGGGCTCGCAAGGCTTGCGGATAGCAGCCTGTTCTGGGGGCTGGGGTCAGGGGAAGCTCGGGCTTCCCCCGCCCCAGCCCCGCGGTTGGGGGAAAATAAATTTTTTTTATTCATCCCCCCCCCCAAAAAAAACCCGAGGTGCATCCGATGGGCTAGTGTGTCCTATAGGGCGAAAAATACGGTAAGTGGAAGCCAGTTAAAATTTTCTAGTGCAGACAAAATATGCTCAGATACGCAAGTTCTGGTCTACAACCTGGTTGCTGCATTCTGAGCCAGCTGAAGTTTCCAAATGTTTTCAAGGGTTCGCCCACATTCAGTTACAGTTATTGAAACTGAACATGGCCAGAGCATGGATAAGACTGAAAAGGGCGTCTCTGCCCATAGAAGGCTGCAGTAGTGGAAAGGGCTTCACAAATATAAAACAATAGTAAATGCAGACTTTAGAAACAGCAGACACAATAAAATGATCAAAATATAGATAAAAAAATTTTTAGGCAAATGTAGATAATAAAAATACTTGTTTAGGTAAACAGAACTCTCTTTAGCAGGTGTCAGTAAGAGTATGATTGTCCTTGCCAAATATTAATAGGCAGGAAGTTCCAGAGAAGAGGAGCTGCCACACTAAAAGGTGAAGTTCTTAAAAGCACGGAATGGACATTAAAGGACAGTTTTAGAAGTGCCAGTTCCACAGAAACAAATCTGGCTTTTCCACAGATCTAAATTATTATTAACCCCTGAGATAACAGAATGCCTCAATCTGGCACCTGAATGACAGCAAGGCAGGCATCAAGCTTCCCTGGGCTGGGAGTCCCATAACCAGTCTTACATTTTTACTGTTCATTCTAGGTAAGCGTTGCAGCAAAAATGGCACAAAGGATGTCCTTTGGCTTTTACAAATACAATAATATGGAATTTGTGCGAATGAAAGGGCCACAAGGAAAAGGACACGCAGAAATGGCCGTGAGTCGCGTTTCAACTGGTGACACGTCTCCCTATGGGACAGAGGAAGATTCAAACCCAGGTTCACCTCTACATGAGAGAGTGAGTTAAGTTCTCCAATCTTGGACTCTGAAGAACTCCGTTTGTTGAGGAGCCAGAAGTGTATCTTTGCTGTTCAAATCTACCTCTGTTGGGCAGGATGTCTGCGTCAAATAAAAACCAAAACAGTAGAAAGAATTCATCTTGCATCTTTGGAAACCAGTTTGACTCTAAAGTGAAACTGTCAGAAAACCTTTAAATATCTCCTTCTCTGTTAAAGTTAGAGGATCTAAGTAAAATTGCCTTTGAAGTCCAGGTATGTCTTCTATATTGCCAGTTGGCAATCACTGTATTAAAATACTGGATATTTTGCATTAAAAGGTCAGCTGCCCCTAAATGGTCACTGTACATAAATGGTGGTTTGTTCAGTAGCCAGAAGAATGCATTTTCAAAACAGTGTTCAGGAAGCAGTTTTTATTCCACCAGACTGCAATTCAGTCTGATGAATTCAGAGCAGAGCAGATAACCATTGAATGAGGTTCAAAATAAAATACAATGTCAATCAAAACATAGAGCAGTCAATATTATCTCATAACCTTCCTTCCCAATTTACTTCTGATTTTCTTCTTTCAGGTCACTTCATTCAGCACACCTCCAACTCCGGAACGTAACAACCGCCCTTCTTTCTTCTCCCCATCCCTCAAAAGGAAAGTGCCGCGGAATCGAATTGCTGAAATGAAGAAATCCCATTCTGCCAATGACAGCGAAGAGTTCTTTAGGGATGATGATAGTGGAGGTGAGAGAAGAGTGATCTGGAGGCATGGCTGGGCTCAAGGGATGGCTGCTGCTGGTGTTCGCTGAGGTCACTAAATCAGGCTTGGATTGGGACACACAAAAATGAGAAAAGATGATCCCAGTGAGAACTAGAGTTCATGCCTTTGCAAACTAAACTTAGATGTATTTGCTTATTATCATCACTTTGACCCATGGAACCTCCTAGTGGACCCGATTGTTGTATTCACAACTGTGGAAAACACTACATTGTGGTGGGAGGTTATCTTGTGAGATTAGCAGGACTGGACAATAAATCTGCCTGAGGTTGCAGATCACATGCAGGATAATGAGGTGACATTACCGTTTCATATTGAAGGCGGTGGAAATTGCGTTTTTGAATGTTCCCTTACTTAAAAAGCTCTTTGCAAGTGGAAAACTAGCCCAGTGGGGGAGGGCAAGACTAGAACCTTTTCTGCCAGGTGTTGCTCGTTTTCTACTTGCAGGGAGCTTTTTAAGTGAGGGAACCTTCAGAAATGGCTTCCCACCTCCAAAATGCAAAATGTGTTGGTACAACTTACCATTGCATAATTCTATCAACTCATTTTCTGTTGTGTTTGTAGGTCAGGTCTAAGGTGATGCAGAACAAGCTATTCTGTGTAGTGGGAAGGACTTTTAACTGGCTTAGGATCTTGAGGAAGATGGACTTGCTTAGAAAGATATTTGCCATCCTTCATTCCTGATGATGGCATTGTAAATAAATCAGTGATAAAGGACATGCATTTAATTCAGAAAAGGTTCCACATTCTGCTCATGATGTCCCCAGCAACCGAATCACAGGGAACCGAGCAGGTAACTTCAAGAGTTTCTAAGTCAGAGAAGGTAGTATTGAGTTGAATAATGGGCTGATTTGTATATAAAACACACACAGCTCTTAGCTCTCACTGCTGACTGGAACCTCTCCTGTTCAGAGGGCAGGATGCCTGTGATTGCTGAGTGCATGGCTGTGATATTCACCCCTTGCCTTGTGAGTCTTGGCTCATGGGGTGCTGCCCTTGAAGGGCCTTGGAGTCTGTTTGCTGGACAATGGTCTTGGGGTCAGTAATGTTTTGCTTACTTCCTGCAGCCTTGTTGTGTCTTGGCAGATCTGCACAACGCAACAAACCTACGCTCGCGGTCTTTGTCTGGAACGGGAAGATCTCTGGTGGGCTCATGGCTGAAGCTAAACAGAACAGATGAAAACTTCCTTCTCTATGCACATCTAACCTATGTCACATTGCCATTGCATCGGATCTTAACAGGTGAGAAAAGCCTCATCCACGTTTCAGAACGAGACAACCCTGACGTTCACCAGCAGCTTCTCCTGCACGTGCCTTGCTGAAATGAGTGGCAGGTATGGAGGAACGTCTCCCATTCTGCATATGGGCGCTTGTGCAGGAGACATTCCCAGTGGAGTGTGCCCCTTCTGTCCAAGTGACAGTTATCTCAAAAGCATGAATTAACTCTAAAAGGGAGCACAGCTGGGTAAGTTTTCAATAATGTACCGATGTGAAGACACCCCAAACAATTGGAGCTGCTGATCTGTCTGGCAAGTGGTGAAGAGAATTCAATCATTATCTATTAAGTTCTGAAGTGAGCTTCTTCTTCTGTTCCTTCCGGCACCTCCAGGAGAGTTTGAGCAGCCCTGGGACCACATAGGAGAGCCTGTGCTACAGCTTGTCACAGCAGTATTAACCCACATTCATGGAATTAGGGACATTGGCATTGGATCCGTACTGAGCTAGTTGCACTTCAATCCTGTAGAAATCAGTGTGAAAATTTAGTTATAATTCAAATTCCATTGCCCTTCAGTGCAATTAATTTAGGGTTGCATCCAATGCAGTAGAGTTCCACTCTTGCAATAGAGGTTCCTTTTCCTCTCTCTCCTGCACAAACCTCAAAACCTGCTTCGGTCTTTGGAGGATCATCCAACCCTTCCGAGCAGAATCTGAAGTTGTGCAGGGGAGAGAAGTCTCATTGTGCAAGCAGCACAGCAGGGCTGGATACAGCCCACAGCCAGCATCCAACTCACAATGTCTCTTGTTTTGATAGTTCAAAGCAATGCCCCATTTTCAACCTCTGCCAACAGCCATTGTGCTTTGGATGATTGTGTCTACAAGGTTTTAGCTGCAGCAGCAGCAGACCTTCATTTCAAGAAAGAAAGGTACATTTCCCCCATTAGACTCACCACCCTTGATAGTCAGGGTGTCTTTGAATGTTTGTGTGTGCGTTTCAAATTTCAGCTTTTGTGACAGTGTGGAAGCACTAACCATTTTGGGGTATGTTTTGTCTACCCCCCAATTTCAGCCAAAAGGAAATAATGTTCCCCTCCTAGTTGTTTTTTTTAAACACTAAGCCAATGTTGAGTACATGTGGTCTAAAATGTGAGGGTTCTAGCTTACCGTATTTTTCGCTCCATAAGACACACCTGACCATAAAACGCAACTAGTTTTTAGAGGAGGAAAACAAGAAAAGAAATATATTCTGAACGAAACAGTGGATGTATGATTTTTGTGGTTCATGCTGTGGTCTGTGATCTGATGGTGAATTTGGGGTGACCCAATGCAAAAATCCTGAGGATCCATGGGCTTTTACCTCCCCCCTCCCAGGCAGCCTCCTTTATCACTAGCGTCCCTTATCTATCTCCCGACCCCACCAAACAGCTGCTTCCTTTCAACACTCCCTTCCCTCTTGTTTGCCTTATTGTCTTTTTCTTAGCTGGAGTAGTTTTTTGCTCCTCCTTTTCTTCTACTTTCTCTCTTTATTGCTTTAGTCTTCCTGTTTCCCTGCTTTGCAAGTTTGCTGTCTTTACCTCCCCTCACCCAGGCAGCCTCCTTTATCTCTAGCGTCCCTTATATCTCTCCCCGATTGGCAAACAACCAGTGGCTTTGTTTCAACACCCACTTCCCTCTTTCAAAAAAAAGAAGCAGCATGATCTGCTTTTTGCCCCTGGGCAATTCGGCTCCAGGGACCACGCACATACTCCATAAGACGCACAGACATTTCCCCTTACTTTTTAGGAAGAAAAAAGTGTGTCTTATGGAGCGAAAAATACGGTATGTGGAAGCACCCCAACGATTTCAAGATCTCTGCAAATGAGGCCCAAGCATCTTCACTCATTGAGATATTATAGCCAAAGAACTGTGGCCCGGAATCCTCACCACGATCCTGTCATCTTTCTTGTTTGCTTAGATATTCTGGAGGTGCGGCAGAAACCGATTCTGATGACATAGCAGAGAGCTGGGCACTGCCTTGGGAGCCATGCAGCCAAGTGCCTAAAAACAACAACTACAGTGCTCTTCTGTCACAGCAGCACCACCTAGCGTCAGAAACTTAACATAACACTGAAAAAAGGGATGTTTTGGGAATTACCAGCCAGCCATTCAAAAAGTGCCTCTTCCTCCCTCCCTCTGCTATACATAATATATACTCCCTTAAAAAAAAACAACGAAAAAAGACTACATCTCTTTATAGTTATGACTGGCAGAAATAACTTGACCAATAAAGAAGACAAAGGGGGAAATAAAGAACAAAAAGAATCCCCAACAACACAAAAGTTGGGGCTGTGTTTAAAACTATGCTTTATGAACCATTTGTTACAGTGTTTACTTCATAACTGAAAACCAACCAACCTGTACAGAATGTATTAACCTTTATATATTTCGAGAGAAATGTCCATAGGATTTCATACTGATGTACCAATGAACTTCAATGAACTTCTGAGAGATGGTTGAGAACACTCCTTTGTTGCATCATAAAACAACTTTGTGTATGTGTTTTAAAGTTGATAGGGTAGCAGAATAGTATAAGAGCAAAGGGAAGTTAGGGACTTAGATGGAGCAGACCAAATGGAACTTGAAGTCTTGGTCTTTACCCTTCCCATGAGTGATATAGTTTTAAGGCTCACGTAGCAAAAACTGATTCCGCAATGACATCTTCACCTACCAAAGATCAGCGAAAAGTACAGCCAAAAAGGCTTGAAAGAGTGAGCTCAACACTTTGAAGAAATGTGCTAAATGTGATTTGGTTTCATTATGGCTATTACTTCTAGGAGTAAACCTGTCTCTAGTAGCATAGAATGTCTGCATATGAGAAGCAGGAGACACAAAGTTAAAGACACTAGTACCAAAAAACGCAGCAGACCTCAGCCAGTTACCACACCATTGGAAATTAAAACTAATTGAAGTGGGCTACTAGAAATCTTTTATACATCAAACTTTTCATTAGTACTATATAATGAAACTCGTTTTCCTGGATCTTGCTTCTGCTAATTCTGTGATTCGCTGTGCTTTGGTATACAGAAGCCTAATTATTTAAAATTCTCTAGAACACTACTGTGACATTTTGTAAAAAAGAAAGAAAAGGGAAATCCTGGCAAGGGCAGAGAGTTGGTATTTGTGGGGTGCTAATTGCAGAACCAAGTAGGTTGCAGTTGTAGCAGAGGATGCATAAGACGCTTACCTATTTGCTTATAGCAAAAGTTTCGCTGCTCTACAAACATAGGTACTGTTCTGAGGTGAGTTCTTTAAAAAGGTTCTTAAACTTGAATTCAGAAGATCTGCCCATGAAGACCATCTGTTGGTTGGTGCTTGTCTTGTCATAAATATCCTCTCTCCCACCCACCCCCATTTCTCAATCCCCAAATAAGTTTTGCATTTGAAGTGTTTGTGGAGCAGCATGACCACGCCCATGTCTGCTAATTTCTTTCTTTTCTTTTTTAAAATGATGGACAGCCTGAATAACTCACATGGGGAAGGATGAGCAGTGTGCCATTTCCTGCTATGTGTGATCATCATCCCAGTTGTGGTGCTGGGAAGGAGCCTGGCTCTCCCCCATAAATGAAAAATCATCTGAAAGTGTTCTTTGGAATAACAGTATGGCTGCCTTCATCCTGAAATTCAGCTTGCTCAAACTCCAGTTCTTGAAACGGCTCCTTTAATTGTAAATCTCATTAACTGTCCTTCGTCACGGCCCTACCTTTTAAAATAATGCATTATAGCTAAAACATGGATTAACAAGTCTGATTGGCAGCTATAAAGGGTGGGAAGAAAAAATGTGTGTGTGTTGTGCAGGGATGGGTGTGTTTCTATTTATTTAAAAAAATTAGTTCCATTTCCATTCTAAAGCAAATGCAACAAATATAGAGTATTCCTCTGGCAGAGAGCAGTCAGGAATGTAAACAAGGAAGTGCCACTCAGATTCGTGGGATTTTGCTCTCTGTACGGAGATTAATACCATGGAACACAAACCTTGGACTACTATTTTTCTTCCTTCCACAACTACTTTTTGTCGTGAACTTTACCTATGGCATTAAGTAGTTCAGCCTATCAAATGCAACTATCTCTTTATATCATGGATTGTTCCCCTTGCAGTTGTAATTGAATATTTGTTGTGGAATCCCTCTTCCTGCTGAAGCCTTTGCTTCCCTCACTCTCATTCCTGCACTGAGTCACTTCGCCTGCAGCCTTGCATGCTGCTCCTGGTCATGGACTGAGTTACTGCAGGTGAAACAAGGGCTGTTGGGATGTTCTGACGTGTTAAGGGGAACAGGAATGACCAAAGCCTTTCCTGCACACACAAAAAGTCAATGTGTCGGGGGCAGAAGTTAGCCGCCTTCTGAACTACTCTGTACGTGGCAGGGTTTTATTGGAAACATTAAGACACGAAGTTCTCTGCCGACTGTCTGAAGTGGTATAGTCAAGAAACAAATTGTGTGGGGCTGCTGATTGTATATCTTAGCTCTTAAAACTGGTGCTTCCTTAAAACAGCAGTTGCAAACAAGTGACAAAAATTGCTCTAAAAGAAGCTTACAACCACTGTGGATTTTTTTAAAAAACACACAAAAACCTGGAACGTCCACCATGCTGGAACAAAGTACACTTGCACGTTACAGCAAACAAGGTGCTGCTGCCAAAAATGGCCTCTGTCACTTTTCGTACTACTTTTCCTGCTGCGACTCAAGTTCTGAATTTCCCCGCCCCTCATCCTAGGTCATCAGTCAGTGAAACAATGTTATGTGGAAGAGGTGAGAATATGAAATGGGAATACCTTAAAACCCCTGCCAAATCAAGAATGCAGTTAATGAGGGTAAAAGAATAGGCCCACATTCATTTCCAAACTGACAGTGCATTGAGCCTCCCCCCCCCCCCCCCCCGTGCTCAGCAGGGCAGGGCTTAATCCTAGGTTAGTGTGCATCAGATTGTAGCCTTAAGATAATGTAATTCAGAGGCGGCCTGGTGACTGTAATGCAAGTCCCACTGAACACATCAAAAGGGGGGAGGGATTCTTTGGACTGAGCATTCTTGGGGGAAAATGCAACTGAAGTCTTAATTGTTCATTTATTTTTTACTGTTCCTCATTAAACTGATCAGAGATGGATATGATCCGTATCTCTTTCAGGCTGGCATTGTACATGTAATTCTTCAGCAAAGTGGCTACCTACAGTTCTTATTATATGCACCTTTGAAATTCAAATCGCCCAAAGATTAAAAGGGGAAGAGATCATCTCACTCTTAGAGGCATGTTTAAATTTTCCAAGTTTTGCAGGTTAATGTCAGTTTTTGCTTAGAGCGGGGTTACTCCTCTGCCAGCTATTGTCACGCTATACCTCAGAAAGTAAAGGCTAGACCACATTGTGCTGGGCGAGGCGTGTTCCAGTCCCCCTAAAGTGGCATAAAGCGCTGAATACATAGAAACGTAAAGATGCTCCCATGCCCACATATTTCTACTGAAACGTCTGGGGCTGAGGCGGAGGCCTTTCTGTATGTCAGGTTCATGCAGCAGTGGGGCTACTATGCAACCACCTCTTGCAGGGGTTGTGTTTAGGTGTAAATGTTGGGCTGTGGTTGGGCTGTTGCCAGCCTATTCTGTGCCTTTTAAAATACAGCTCTATATGTAAAATCTAAATTTCAAATAGCTCTGTGATTATATGTGAACATAATGTGCAGCTGTACATAGCTGGGTTTGAAGGACTTTAACGACACAAAGAATCCCCTCCACCCTAAATTTATGCTGCACTCTCTTGAGAAGTGTTTTGTGGGCTGAGCCACTTAATGCTCATGTTTGGAGAAGTGTTGAGGCAGCTTCACCAAGTCACTGCTCTACCCCTGTTCCTTTATAGGCACAGGTCGTGGGCTGGAGGCTACACCTGTTTCCTTGTACTGGCTTACATCATCTTTAGAGCAGGGACAGGCAGAACGTCCGTCAGGGTCTCCTCGTACTTCATTCACACTACGTAAGGTTTTCGGATTCAAAAGGAAGTAAAAAAAAAATCTGTCATGACTGGTTGTATGCTAATCAATTATTTATTGCATTTGTCACTTTATAGAACAAGATCTCAAAGCAACTTAGCAGCTGCATAAAATACCTAACAGCAAAACCACACCAGGCCAGTGACCCATTTAGATCAGCATCCTGACAATGGCCAGTCCTATACTGGAGCAGGACTGGAGCACAAGAGCATCTCTCCTGCTGATTCCAGCAACTGGTCTTCAGAAACATTTTGCTTCCTACCCTGGAGGCAGAATATCACCTTTGTGGCTAATAGCCATTAACAGTCATCATCTCCACTAATTTTTTTCTAATCCCCTTTTCAAGCCATCCAAAGGGGGGTTGGTGGAGCCTTCCTGGATGCTTTTGACCAGATCTTTGCACAGCCCTGCCCAATGTAGAGTTTTAAGAACCTCAGAACTGCGGGGACTCTGCTCAAGATTTGCACTGTTACTTGCTGATTACCTGAGTGTTTTTACGTCAACAGATGCAGCTGAAAACTGATTGCTTCAGTTTGTCAGGCTACAGAAGCGCCTTGAAGGGAACAGGTTCCAGGTTCCCTGCCCCTGCTGTATATACTGGCACAAACCACATTTGTACCAGAGGCAAGTCTGTCTAGTTAGACATAGCCTTAATTTTTATTTACTACCAAACATCAGCCAAACCACTTCATAATTTACATCTCAATGTTTCAGCTCCCGCCCACACACACACACTGCTGCCTTCAGACGGTGTGGTCTGCTTTTTCTAAGTGCTAGATCAATTTTTATGGTTAATGTTAAATACCTTAAATGAACTATTCGGTTACCACAGGGCCTTATTCACCCAGGCGTGTTCAGTACTTTGTACACTGGAACACCAAATGGTTTTCCTGTCCGTCCACCCGAACGGCAACTTTAGTATACCCTCCAATGAGTAAGAGTAGGGCAGTCTCTTTAGAGCAACGATGTAAATTTAAGCACTCCAGATAAGCTCACTTTCAGCAGCTAGTGCGTAGGCAGAAGAAACTCTTGCACTCAGCTTTCTCAGTAAGAGACATGAATTCAGGTCATGATGAGATGCCAGAAATGCGTATGAGCAAAATATCCAATAGATAGGAATAGTGTCTGTGGATTCTGTGGATTTGTTGATTATAAAGGCACACTAGAGTCATTTCAACAGAGACCAGTGAGCGGTGAGAGCTAGGCTGCAGAGTGTTAGGCAGTAGAAGATGGGTATTGCCCTCCGTTGACTCAGTTCCCCCAGCACAAGGGCTTCGCTTTCTACCACTGAGGTGTTTGTGAAAGCCATTTAGGAAAAGTGGTAAAATTTGGCCTAAGGGGGCTTCCTGGTGACTCTAACAATGCAGAACTAAGCCTACTCTTACCTTTATAGCCCACTTGTGGGATCTGTTTCTTGATCACATTGGGGTTAAAAGGTAAAGGTAAAGGTACCCCTGCCCGTACGGGCCAGTCTTGACAGACTCTGGGGTTGTGCGCCCATCTCACTCAAGAGGCCAGGGGCCAGCGCTGTCCGGAGACACTTCCGGGTCACGTGGCCAGCGTGACAAAGCTGCATCTGGCGAGCCAGAGCTGCACACGGAAACGCCGTTTACCTTCCCGCTGGTAAGCGGTCCCTATTTATCTACTTGCACCCGGAGGTGCTTTCGAACTGCTAGGTTGGCAGGCGCTGGGACCGAGCAGCGGGAGCGCACCCCGCCGCAGGGATTCGAACCGCCAACCTTTCAATCGGCAAGTCCTAGGCGCTGAGGCTTTAACCCACAGCGCCACCCACATTGGGGTTGGAGCTTTTTAAATGTTAATTCTTTCCACTTTATTAGAATATCCTGTATTGGACTCAATGGTAGGTAATTTAATTCATATAGCATGGCCTCCTAGCATCAAAGAGGTACTTCACTGCACAGACACTGAGAATGCTCTTAATAATCCGTAGGGTGATAACTGAGGAACAAGCATTCTTGATTGCTATCACATGGGAAGCACACAGTAGCCTTCCCAATGGTTATTTTTTGAAAGCAGCCTTTGGCTATAAACCTAGTTTTGTGCATCTCTCTGACCTTTGTCTCATTGTGACTGCCTTAGGATCCCTGCTCCATGAGGCCAGCCTTCCCTCCCATCAGGGGTGATGGACAGGATTTATCTTAACTACAAACAGTGCATTCCTTTCCTTTCTTAAATAGGAACAGATGACCTTCATTTATACACCTGAAGCAGGGCAAATGTTGATTCTAGCATCTAACAGAATGCTAAGAACTGTTCTTTTATACAAAGATATATTCAAGCTGCTAGTCAACATGGAAATACCTTTCAGTACACTGAACTTGAACATCATTTGCCAATTTCTTGCTTATTTTTTAAAACCTAAATTTCTATGGAGAAATTGACTCCCAGAACAGTTCACAATAATTCAAATCCCAAGCAAAATGCAATTCAAATAGCTACAATAAACATCAATATGAAAACCATGACAGCACAAAACCAATACCTCCTGCAGTCAGTTCCAGAAACCACAATTTAACCTTCTAAATACCACTAGTCTAGGTAGAGAGATCTTAAGAACTGTCTTAGGATGTTAATCTGTTGCTGTTGAATCCTGCTTTTTCTTTCAGGCTGCAGCTCTATACACACACGCACTACAAAGCACCATGGCGCATCGTGGGACTTACTCCTCTATAGACATGCATTAGATTGCACCATCCAATTACATTTCTGGAATGAGTGTTGATTTTGGACACTGCCTCAGAGAGGGCCATGAGGCCCAGTGACTCAGTAGAGCAAAGGTGGGAACAATTGTGCCAAAGAGGTTGTTGGACTCGTCAGCCCCAGCCAGCATTACCAGTGGTCAAAGATGATGGGAGCTTGAGACCCTGTTTGTGACTTTTAAATGAGTCCACACAGAATCAGATGGGAACCAAGCCTTGACCTGTTTTATCAATGGAATGCCATCTAGAATGGGTATTAGGAATGTTTGTCTCATCATATCACCATCAAAGTCATAGGAACCAGTTTCTCTCTAGTACTGCCCACACAATTATATGTAGATCAAACAATTATAGTGCTTTCTTGGGCCCAAAAGTGCACATTATCCCATTGAGATGAAATACGATGTAACTTTTTTGATCACAGTGGTTTAGAATCTGCCCAAGAAATTAGCTGCCCGTAGTCAGTGCTCATTCACCATTGAATTTATTACACTTAAGGCAACAGCAACTGAAAGTGTACAGTGGAATAAACAGCCTATACTCATACTCTTTAAATAGTATTTTGTACACTAATTGTAATTACAATGAGAGGCCAAGATAAAGAGACTGAAATGACCACTGTGGTCCTCCTGCTTCACATACTTTATGTATGATCAGATATACATATTGCATGGTTTCTGCCTCAGTCGGCTTTGTGCTATAATTTTTTTTCAGCTATGTAGCTGAGCCCACTAAGCAAGGAAAATGCAACCGGAACACTTTTGTAGATGAGGAAAAAACAAATATTACATACGCCTATGATGAACAGTGACTGCCAATAAATTATTCTTAAAAACATTATGCTAAGTGTGTCTGTATGCTGATTTGTGAGAAATTATTCAGAAGTCCATGCCTACAATATGGGCCATGGATTCTATGTTGTTCTGTGATGGATTCTACCATGCTGCTGACTGTGATCATAAAAACTGAACTGTGGACATTCAACATCTTGATCATGCTGGAATAGCAAGCAGTAAATTTTACTACGACATCCAAAGTAGCAAAAAACCTGGAGCCAAAAAACTGCACAACTAGCTCTGCATCTGCAAGTTTTGGCCTCTGCATTTCTTGGGCAGCTGCATCAACCTGGCAAATCTATCAAAATTGGAAGGTGGTTTTTTTTTATTAAAAAAAAGCATGAGTATTTGGCATTGAAAAGAATCAAGTAACGGACTTCCTGGCATGGTGCGCTCAGCGTCGGGTCAGGGAAAGCGCTCTGCTGCACTAAGAGCGCTCCCAATCACGGCTGCAGGATAAAAAGACGGGGAAGCGAGGGCGACGCAAACCCTGAAGAGGTCTGAGAGGAGGTTCCAGACTGAAGAAAACAGATCCAAGCAGCGCATAAAGGGGTTTTCTGCCGTCCCAGCACAAAAAGTGGAGGGAGGTGGAAGAACTTCAGCGCAGAAAAGATCGCACACCCGACCGTGAGACGCCCCTGAGACCCGAATGAGAAAGCACCAGGCTGCTCCAAACTAAAACTGTAAAATCAAGAGTACTACTCCTGAAGGAACAAGGTAATAATTCTGGCTTAAATTAAAATAAAAGGAGTACGGACTAACTTAATACAGTGGTGCCCCGCAAGACGAAGGCCTCGCAAGACGAAAAACCCTCTAGACGAAAGGGTTTTCCGTTTTGGAGGCGCTTCGCAAAACGAATTTCCCTATGGGCTTGCTTCGCAAGAGGCCAGCATTTTAAAATCGCCCCGGGAGCGGAGAAGTCTCCGCTGTCTGGGGTGATCTTAAAATGCTGGCGGGCGGCAGCGCTGCTGCCCGCGAAGCCTTCGCTGCCGCCCACCAGCATTTTAAAAACCCCAGGACAGCGGAGGACTTCTCCGCTGTCTGGGGTGATCTTAAAATGCTGGCGGGCGGCAGCGCTGCTGCCCGCCAGCATTTTAAAATCGCCCCGGGAAGTCTCCGCTGTCCCAGGAAGGCAGGCGGGGGGGGGGAGCAAAGACTTTCGCCCCCCCACGGCCTTCAGAAGAGGTCGGGGGACAGACTGTCCCCGGACCTGGTCTGAAGGCGGTTTCCATAGGAACGCATTAATTGATTTTTAATGCATTCCTATGGGAAACCGTGCTTCGCAAGACGAAAAACTCGCAAGACGAAAAGACTTGCGGAACGAATTAATTTCGTCTTGCGAGGCACCACTGTATTATAAAGGACAGTAAAGCTAATGGAGAGAGGAGCTTCAGCGTTCTGAGACTTATCAAGTTGTGGAAAATAAGCCTTGTAAAGAGGCAGAAAATAAAAAGTGAGACATACTGAGTACCTGCCTCTACAGGGGGATGCTCTGTTGAGAGAGACAAGGAGCTGAAATAGCAAGCAGCAGCAGCAGCAGCGGTGACAACAAAGCAGCGGCCATTAAGAAGGAGATCAGCGTAAAACAAAGGGATGAGTGAAAAAGGAAAAGGAGGGGGAGAAACGTGGAGGACACAGTGGAAAAAGAGAAGGAATAGAAAAGATTTGAAGACCAGGCAGCGGTGGGAAGATAAAGATTAAGATAAAGAAGTGAAAGGGAAGAGGAAGAGATATACAAAGGGAGAGAAAGAAGGAGGAAAAGACTGGAATAGGGAAGAAAGCAGCTGGCGAAAATGGAGCTAGGAGGGGAAGAGTGAGTCATCGCCCTCAGAAGGGAAAAAGCCGGAAGAAGAATAGTGGCGGAAACAGTCACTGCAACAAAGAGAGGCTAGAGAAACAAAACAAGAAGGACCACCTCAAAAGTAAATTGGAAAATTGTGCCACCTAGTGGTGGAAAATAAAATTACACCCATAATTTAAAAAACGCTGCTAAGACACAGGCTTGAAGTACAACCATAAAGAAAACTAGCTATACATGAAAGGACATTTGAAATACCAAGTTCAGCTTCTAGAAAATAAGTTCTTAAGACGGATGTTAAGTACTGCGAAGGATTTTTTCTCTGATCATTGCCAAAGTAATTAAAAATTGCCAAAGTAATTAAAAAGACTTAACTAATTTTTTATTAAAACTTTGACTTTTTTAAAGTTTTTTTTTTTTAAAAAAAAATTAAATATTTGAGATGAACTGATAACAACATAGGGTAAAACCACCGGAATCTTAACTGACTTTCAATCCCATCAGGTAAAAGGACCAAATTATAGACTATAAACAGAGCATTTTCAAAGTTTAGGAATATATATATTCTTGGTTTGAAATAAAGATATCTAGATCAGAACCAAAAGGAAGAATGACAAATATGGGTTCTAAAAAATACCAAACTACACTGACATCTGGGTCAGGTCTACAAGTGAGAAGACAATCAACAGCTGAAACAGACCCCAATGCTGACATAAGACATAATGACATAATGGGGATGGAAAAGAGCCTAAATGATAAGTTGGACATACTAACTGGCAACATCCAACAAAACTCAAAGCTAATAATAGACCTAACAACACAAATAAGTGACCTCTCACTTAAAAACAAAGAACTGAATAAATCTGTACAAGAACTTAAGAGTAAATCTACCAAACAAGAGGAAATGACAAAGAAATTGCAAATGGAAAATAAGGACATTAAAAAATCACAAGACTCAACGAAGGAAGAAATAAACGACCTAAAGAGAGCCCATGAAGAGCTGCTAGATGATATATCATTGATGGAGATGCGTCAGAAGGAGATGGTCCTTCACTTCCGAGGCGTCCCACAAACTCATAATGAACAAATTCAAGAGAAACTATCACAGGAGATTGCAAACTGGTTGGGAGTAGAGGTAAAAGAGATGCTATTGGATATTGATAAAATTTTCAGGATCAAATCAGAAAGATTGGACACTTATAAAGGGCCAGGAGATTGCTAAAATTTTTTCAACTCAAGACTTTTAAAGGACAAAATATTACATCAAAAAGGACAAGTGAAGTTAGTAATAGATAGGCCTATCAAAATATTTAAGGAAATTCCAAAAAGAATTCTGAAGAAAAGGCAGAATTATAAGACAGTAACAGAAGCACTCAAGAAGAATTCGATTAGATTCCGGTGGGAATTTCCCGAGGGTATCACCTTCACATATAAGGACAGAAGAAAAACTTTTAGATCAGTAGATGAGCTGGGAAAATTCTGGAGGAAGTACAAAAAAGAACTAACTGGAGAGCCAACATTGGAGCGAGAGGAAACAATGCAGACACCACAAGAAGCATAGAGAGACAAGCGTGTATCAAGGGGGGGGGGGAGATTGGAAGAAGCAGATTATCAAAATACTAAAATTTCTGAGTTTTTCCCCTTTTTTTCTTTTCTTTTTTTTACTTACTCAACAAAACTACTGTAGATAATAAATAAAAATTAATGAATCTAAAAATTATATCTTGGAATGTTAACGGTCTAAATGATAAGAGGAAGAGAAATAAAATAGAACATGTATTGAGGAAAGAACAATGGGATATTATATGCTTGCAGGAGACCCATGTGACTAGAAACCATAGAAGGGTTTTAGAAAATAAGAGATTGGGTCAAGAATTTATATCCTCAGATGTAAAAAAGAAAAGGGGAATTGTGATCTATGTGAACCCTAAACTAGACGCAGAAAAAATCTTCAAGGATGATGAGGGTAGACTACTAGGGGTAAAAATAACAAAAGGTAAAGAACATTAAATTATAGTAGGAGTTTATGCACTGAATGGCAACAAAACAGAATTTTTCAGAAAAGTAGAAGCTAATTTACTGGAATTTATAGAAGAGGAAATTATTTTGATGGGAGACCTAAATGGTGTCACATCAATAGAATTAGATAGGACACAGAGAGAAAAAATCCAAAAAAGGCAGACTCCCAGATACCTTCTTTCAGATGGTAGAAAACTTAAATTTGATTGCTACATGGAGATATAAAAACCCAGGAGAAAGACAGTATACACATTTCTCGGAAGTTAAAAAATCAGCCGGCAGAATTGACAGCATATGGGTATCAAATAACTTAATAACTAAAATTAAAAAAGCAGAAATACAGACCAAAATTATTACAGATCACAACCCAGTCACATTAGAATTAAAGGAACACAAGAAAACTAATAAAAGATGGAGACTTAATGAAAGATTATTAAATGACGAAAAGATTGTGAAAAAAGTGCAAGATTGAAAGAATTTTTTGAATTAAATAAAGAACAGGATACAGACTTCAGGACAATATGGGATGCAAGTAAATCTTTAATAAGAGGCTTTTACATACAACAAAGTGCAATAAGGAAAAGAAACAGAGAGCAAAAACTGGAACAAATAAGGAAGGAAATAGGAATAAATGAAAATTAGCAAAACAACCAAACAATGAATTAATAAACCAAAAACTAAAAATATTACAAACTCAGGCTTCAGCAATATTAAATAGTGAAATTGAGGACAATATTAAATGGATGAAACAAAGGTCGTTCGAATTTGCAAATAAACCCGGAAAGATGCTAGCCTGGCAACTGAAAAAGAGACAAAAGGAAAAACTGATTGATAAAATAGTGGAAGAGGGGAGAACTTTAGATAACCCTGAGGAAATTAAAAAGTGTTTTACAAAATATTATAATAAGCTATATAAAGCAGGAAATGAGACAGAGGTTGAAATAAAAGAGTATTTATGTGGAAAGGATATACCTAAAATTAAGAAAGAAAAGATTCAAGAGCTAAACTCCCCAATAACCACGACAGAGCTTCATCAAGCGATAATTAAGATGAAACTGGGAAAATCCCCAGGCCCAGATGGTCTTACCGCAATACATTACAAAAAATTAGAGGAACCATTATTATCACCTATGAAGACACTCTTAAATAAAATATTAGAAGACGGGAAGATTCCCAACACCTGGAAACAGGCGCACATAGTAGTAATCCCAAAACAAGGACGAAATAAAGAGTTTATAACCAATTATAGACCAATATCATTACTAAATAATGATTACAAGATCTATGCACAAATATTGGCAACAAGATTAAAGACAGTTTTGCAGGATTGTATAAATAAAGAGCAGGCAGGGTTCTTGCCGGGCAGGTAAATGAGTGACAATATAAGAACAGTGATTGATATGATCGAGTATTTAGACATGAAACCAAGTAAGAAGGTAGCCTTTGTTTTTGTGGACGCGGAAAAGGCGTTTGACAAAGTATCATGGAAATTTCTAAAAATATTATTAGACCAGATGGACATGGGAGACCAAATCACAAGAGGGTTAAAAGCAATTTATGAACAACAAGAAGCAAATATAATAATAATGACACGACTGATTATTTTAAAATACAGAAGGGCACCAGGCAAGCGTGCCCACTTTCAACTTTGTTATTCATTTTGGTTTTGGAAATATTAAATCAAGAAATCAGATTGGATCAAGAAATAAATGGAATATCCCTAGGAGAGAAAATATACAAAATAAGGGTATTTGCAGATGATTTAGTTTTAATGGTGGAAAATCCAAAGGAAAGCATAGCAAAGGCTCTAGAAAAAATGGAAAACTTTGGATGGGTATCAGGTTTTGCTTTGAATAAAGAAAAAACGAAACTAATGGTAAAAAACATGGGAGAAAAAGGAACTGGTAGAAAAATTTGGATTACAAATTGTAAAAAAAGTGGAATATTTAGGTATACAAATAACAATGTAAAATATAAATTTGTTTGAAGATAATTATAAATTTTTTTGGGAAGAAACAAAAAGAGAAATGGAAACTTGGACAAGATTGAAATTAACACTCTGGGGTACAATTTTGGCTATTAAAATGAATATCTTACCAAAACTTCTGTTCCTTTTTCAAATGATTCCCATAATAGGTAAAGATGATTGTTTTAAAAAATGGAAAATGGACCTAACAAAGTTTATATGGCAAGGCAAAAAGCCACGGATCAAACATAAATTATTAACTGACATAAAAGAGCGGGGAGGTTTTGGACTCCCAGACCTGAGACTATATTACGATGCAGCATGCTTTACTTGGATCAAGGATTGGATCAAATTGGATAACAGTGACATTTTGGATTTGTAGGCATGGAACAACAGATATGGTTGGCATGCCTATCTAATTTATAACAAAGTGGCAGTCCATAAAGAATTTCTAAGCCACGTAATTAGAAATGCATTATACAAGGTCTGGGTGAGACATAGAAGGTTGTTAGAACCAAAAACCCCATGGTGGGTCTCACCGCTAGAAGTAATATCGGTTAAAAAGAAAAATACTATAGGAAGAATGGCAACTTACCAGCAGCTCCTAAAGGAAGAACAGGGCCAATTAAAACTAAGACCATACGATGAGGTGACCCAATACTGTACCACATGGTTACAATATCACCAAATTGCACAAATATTCAACCAGGATAAAGTAATAGGATTTGAAAAAGAAGAATCAAAATTACAAAAAGTATTATTACAAAACTCAAAAAAATATATATCCAAAATGTATAATTTATTATTAGAATGGGAATTAAAGGATGAAGAAGTAAAAGAAGTTATGATCAAATGGGCATGTGATATAGGATATGTAATTCGGTTGGACCAATAGGAGAAATTATGGAAATATGACATTAAATTCACGGCATGTTATACAATAAGAGAAAATTTTATGAAAATGGTGTACCAATGGTACTTAACTCCAATAAAATTGGCTAAAATTTACAAATTAAAATCGAATACCTGTTGGAGATGTAAAAAAGAAATAGGAACAATGTTTCACATGTGGTGGGAATGCCGACCTATTAAACAATTCTGGAATGAAATCTATGAAGAACTCAAAAAGATGTTTAAAATATATTTTAGTAAAAAACCGGAGGCATTCCTTTTAGGTTTAATTACAAATGATATCCCCGAAAATCAAAGGAAAGTATTCCTTTATGCAACAACAGCTGCCAGGATGCTTATAGCTAAAAACTGGAAAGGCAGAAAAATTCCATCAGTGAAAGATTGGCAAATTAAATTTTGTGAATACATAAATCTGGCAAGACTCACAGCTTACATAAGGGGACAATCGGACCAGAAATTATTAAAAGAATGGGGTTGTGCTAAAGAGTATATGAAAAAACATTGTTCTGGAGTTAGTATATTGGTATGTAATGAATGATGCTTTACAGGGTTAAAGAATAAGAAAAATGGTGTAAAAAAGCACAAAGATGGAAGTAATCTAATTAGACACAACAATACAGTAAGAGTAAATTTTTTGAGGTCTTAGAACAAAGGAAGGAAGTCAATTTGTGTTTATGTACGTAATGATATGGTTTTGTTCTGTAGATGTGTGCTTTTTCGTTTTTGTTTAGTTTAGTTTTGTTTCCTTTGCCTTTTTTCCCCTTTTCCTTTTCTGTTTTTTTTAATATGTTCCGGGGATTTTTGTCTGTATAGTATTATTTTGGATTCAATGTTTGTAATTTTTGTTATGATTCTGCATTGAAAATTAAAAAAAAAATTTAAAAAGAAAAGAATCAAGTAACTAGTCACACCACGCCTTTTTGGTGTGCCAAGGTAGCGTTTAAGTCTCAACAAATGAGAAGAAAGTTAAAATGTCATATACAACAAGGGTAAAAAACAATTCAATTTACCGTAATTCAATACAGTGGTACCTCCAGATACGAACTTAATTCATTCCGGAGGTCCATTGTTAAGCCGAAACCATTCTTAACCTGAGGCGCGCTTTCGCTAATGGGGCCTTCCGCTGCTGCCATGCGGCCGGTGCACGACTTCCGCTTGCATCCCGGGGCAAAGTTCGCAACCCGAGGTACTACTTCCAGGTCAGCAGAGCTCATTACCCAAGGCATTCGTAAGGATGGTACATAACCCAAGGTTCCACTGTATCAGATTGGTCCCAATTGGTTGTTTCTCAAACACAAACACTTCCCACAATTGAAGGCTATGCCCAACCTCAGGCAGGCCCTTTATTATTTTGAATACAACACCTATCACGCCTGACCATTAGGCATGCTGGTTGGGGCTGATGAGGCACTGGGTTGGCAAAGGCTGGATTAGTTCTGGCTAGAGTGCATTACCCCTAGGACAGTATGCTTGTGGGTCTTCACCTCCTGCAACATGAAATTCAAGTTGTCATATGTATGCATCAATATTAGACAAGTATATGGTAGAAACATCACTTTAGAATGCTATATTCTGAAATATATAAAATTAAATTAAATGGCAATGGGTTTTTCCAACTTGCAGTTCTTTTGCTTCTACTAATGACAGAGCGAGTTGTGTCCCTGCCTGACCCCTGCAAATCACTAGATGACAAATAGATTATCTATACTCTTTTCAAACTTCTCCAGAGCCTCAGAAACCATTTTTTATTTAAATTAAAGCAGAACTGTAGTGCACTGTGTGAGCTATGCAATACCACAACACAAGAAATCACCAGTGCATGCTGTGGCTAGACATGGTAATTTAGCAATTCTCAGCACCATTAGTATAAGATCTATTAAATAATTGAATCCATCTATTACTAAAAATCCTGATTCATAGTCCAGCAATACTAACCCCGCCCCCCGCAAAAGAAGTCAAGGAACTACATTTGCTTCAAAACGGTCTTGTAAGATGAAATACTTTGGTAAGTCTTCACTACCCTCCTCATTGTCAAGGCAATAACACTCCTAATCTTTCTGCAGCGTCTTCTGCAAAGGAAGAAACCTAGAACTTAAACCAAGTGTCCCAAAGTGGACACTCCCAAGGACACCAAGTCACTTCAATGCAATTCCCACAGGCTACTTCAATTTACCTCCAGAGTAAGCGGGTCCAGGCCACGGGCGGCAGAGCAAATGGCACCTCCCCTCCTAGCAGCGTGAGCTCCATTTATCAAATGTTTGGTCATTAAGACACTTAACATATGAAGCTGCCTTTGACCACGACTGACCATATCCCCCCACCAGCTATTCAGCTTCTCTCTAAGGCCAAAGAACTGGAGGGGCAATGGACTGAATGTGGAGCCTACTGTGCTCTACGACCAAGTTATCACCCCCGACAATTTCATCTTTACCTGGCTGCACGGACCCTGACCATCTTCGCCACCAAGCCCAGGAGGTAGAATGCAAACATGTACAGATCAGAGTTCACCCATCCTATTTGTTTATTCACATTTCCATGGATTTTTATACATTTCCTTAGAAAGAACTACAGCTAGCAAATGGACATGTGAAAAATGATAAAAGGCAAGTCCCAATTCTTGTTTAGCCTTTCAGATGGCGTCCTATGAGAAGGGGTACAAACAAAAATGTTGACAGTCAAAAGGTTCATGTTGATTGTTCAGATAGCTGTTCATTAAGCTTTTATACATGGTTTCCATGCACTGTGAAATTTATCAAATGTTTACATTTGTGGGATACAGTTTAGCAACCTCTGCTAAAAATAACTTAAGGCATTAGACAGAACAGTTGTCAAATTACATTATGTTGCAAAGGGAGTTAAAGCAAGATGCAATACAGTACTTATTGCTCCTTATATGTAGCGACATATTTTCAGTTTACAAACTACTTGTAGCCAAATATTCTCCACACCCCTTCTATACAGGATTTTGACGACAAACCTTTTGATGAATTAAAAAAAATAGAGAAACAGCACACTCCCCAAACAAGTTGAGGTTTGCCCTAGTTCTCCCTTGAGTGGCAGGTCTGCATCTGGACTGAGTGGCAGGCGGGGCTCATGTAACAAAACACTCTTTCCTACAAAGTAATTCCTTCCGCACAGAATCCTGAATGTCAGGGAGAAGGCTAGGCTACAACCATTCTAGCCAACGTGAATCCAATCAAGAGAACCCCTGCCTGCAGTCTGAAGAGATGCAGGTCAGACACCAGTGACCAGCTCAGTGGCAGCTAGGCCTTTAATCCTGTCATTCCAAGAGAAAGCTCTGCATGTGCAAAGCAGCAGTATCTAATAAATCAGTAGATGGACTTCTTTAGACTCTCTACTTCTGTCAAAATGTAAAAATGATTTTGCAAGTTTGGTTGGCAATCTTGCAAACAGGCAACAGGCGAACAACAGTCACTTAAATCCTACAGCAATATAGTCAGACTACAAACACTGTGTCTACAAGGCGGCAAGTGATCAGACTGCAAATTAAGACACTGCCTTATTGTTATGCAGCAAGTATCAGTAGACTTGATTAAGATTTTTAAATATAATTAAAGCTACAATTTTGTGCAAAAGAAAAATGATCGTCCAGTTTTATACAGCCTTTTAAACTTACTTTGAGAGTAAAACCAACACACAAAAATGAGATCTTACCTTTCACAGCAGGAGCAAGCCAACAGGATCAACATCAGAAACCTACAAAACAAAGTCTATGCACATTCTCCTTCTTTCTTAGCAAGCCAATTTTGATCCACTTAGTAATTCAGATTGTTATTCTTGTAATAATTTTTATTACTGAAAGCGATGGGCCAATCACAAAGTCAACACTTACATTTAGGATTTCAAGTCTGCTGGTTTATGCATTTGTTCTGTGTATCTATGACTGCCTTCTCCAGCCGGGTGCCCTCCAGGTTTGGACTACAGCTCATAGGAGCTCCAGCCAAAACCTACTAGGTGGGGCTGCAGTCTAAGCATCTGGCAGTGGACAGGTTGCAGAAGGCTGATGGAGCTTTCCCCACGAGGGTGAGTGAAGGGCAGGGCCTGGGAAGCTTTCGCTACATCATGTCACAACCCACACAGGATGGCCAAGGTGCACCCACAGCAGGGATCTTCACATTTCTATGCAGCAGACATACATTCCAAGAGGTGCAGGAAATTCCAATGCATTTCTGGAATGCCTTCCTCAGCAGCAGCGTGAAATAATCCCATTTTATGCTTGCTCTAAGAAAGAAGTAACTGACCACTTTCCATAACACAACCACTTTCAAGCAACGCCTTTTGACCAGCTCTTGCAAACATTTAATGGACATTACGATTATTATTTCATGCTGCTTTTAACTTTGAAAAGCAACATGTGCACTCTGGATTTCTTACAGAAGCAGCATCACGTAAGACATAGCAAAAAAATTATGAGAACAAACTGCATGTCAATGAAATGCTATTTCTTATTCTACTCGGTAACTGAAAAATTGTTACATATACACAGTTGCACTTTAGGAATCAGACAAGTGCAAAATACACAGCATACCTGTAATATTAACAGTCTCTCAATGTTAAAATTATGTTAGAGGAGGGTGTGGGAACAGGCTATCTGCTTTCTAGAAAAAGAGCAGGCTGTTTGCCCAGACACAGGGGAGTAAACAAAGCTCACTGAGGATTTTTAAGACACTATTTCTCAAAGACAAGAGCACACAATATTACTGAAGCTCTTGGCCATTCAACCTGAGCCTCTAACAGTAAGACTGGACTCCATATGCATGTTCCCATTTATAATATTAACATGCAAGTTAGCATTTCTGATTGTTCGCCATCTTGAATGCTAAAGAGAACAATCCAGTGTGAAGCTCATTAGCCCAAACCTCACTAACATAAATGGTAACTCCGATTTATTTTAATGGGGATTGGGTCAGATTATTCCTTGCTGGACTGTACCCCAAGATATTTCAGTGTGGGGTGCTAACTCTTGAAATACTCTCACACTTACTTTTTAGGAAGTCCAACACTTAAAACTTGATGCAAAAAAGGCACCAATTCATAATCAATACGGGTCCTGCTTCCACAGCATCCCAGCTCCCTTCCAGTTTTAAGGTACGACTAGAACTTTAAAGATTCAGATGTTTCGGAACCTATGATAACCAATATTTGTGGACTGGTTATGTGTGGCTTTACATTAGTAAGACAACTATTTAAATAGCAGGGTATTCATGGTCTGACTGCTGATCCCGTTAAATGCACACTGGTGCACACCCAAAATAGTGTGGGCACAATTCACAGCTCTCTTGCACAAGCCCCTTGACATTAAAGGGGACTGTACAGAATTTTCAAGCCTGAAGATAAGGCTTTAGCAAGAGTACAATGGAAGAAAGTCCATCAAATATCTCAACACAAGATGCTCCAGGTTTGATAAAATCCAAGAGACAGGATTGGATTGAAAAAAATATAGCCATGATACCTTTCCCCTCAGTTTTTTCTCTAGGGAATGAGAAAATAACAACCTGCAACTTTGGCCTTAAAAATCAGGGTACTGATTTTTAACAGCTGTTACTAAAACACAAAAACTATACTGTTCAGTTTAACACATTTGTTCCTTCAACATAATCTGAACTGTGATTTCACATTTAGGAGATGATTTCAATTCAAACTTGGATGCAAGATAAAGAAGTTTGTCAAATTTCTTTCCACCCACACAAAATTCTTCCTACACAATTTCCGGTGTAGTATTTTACACCATTTGAGTATAAATCAGTTTTATTCTGTATAATAAAAATGTTTATTTTTTGATATGCAAGTTTTCTTCAAATATGGTTCATGCATTAGATATTCAAATTAGAAGGGAGGAAGAATTGACTCTTGTGTCAAGTTAAAAGCTTTTATTGGCCATCTTAGTTTCTTTCCCTCACCAAAGCTCTTCAGAGTTCCTAAACAGTCCTTAGAATGTCAGAAGTGGTTTAAAAAGTTACTAGCAGAGTCAAGAGAGGGGAAATGAGCAGCAGCAGTTTGGCAAGTTTCGTCTGTAATTTTCAACAGCCCATATTTTAGACCTCCTTCTTCTCCAGTAAAATTTTGTGCAACTCATCTGCATCCTGACTTGTTTTCACTCTTATCAATATAGGAACAGGGACGGTAGCATTCTTCTCATCAATGGGTGGATTTGGAACACAGACTATGAGCACGTTGTTCTTCCCTGTTCTGGAGCATGGCATCTTAGGAGGCACCAAAATGTTCAGCAATATGTTGCCTGCAACAGAGTGGAAGTTGGGAAAAGAGCAAAATAAATACAAAATATGAATGTTTAGGTAGTAGTATGGTGACCTGAGGTATGAGAAAATCAGGTGTTACTGATCCACCTAGCCAACCACAGGCTGTTCCACCTGGCAGTGGTTCTCTCAAGGTCTCAGCCACAGCTCCTTGCTACAAGAGATGTTTTTATATGGGAAAAGCTTGTGCTCTGTTACTGACTTACAAGCCTCCATTATTTCCTCAACTCATTTCCTCATCACATTAGCTACTATTCCTAAAAATGGGCAAGATCTCATTGTGTTAATACTTAGCAAGTAAAAAAGAAAAACGAATTCCTGAGATCCAGTGGCCAAACACTACATGGTTGATAAGCCAAACTTGTAGTAATGGCTGTCAGTGCTGGTTTGCATCAACTATGTGCTAGCAACTGCATACATCCAACTTGGGACACAAATCACAGCCACTGCTAGATGTGCCTGTTGTTTACTTATGTGTAAAATTCTATACAGCTGTAGGCATGAGAGCAAAAAAGGACCATCATAAATATCTTAATTATGTGAAAGCCAGAAGCCTTTGACTTAGCAGTGGCTTGGAAGTTTACTGAACTAATAATAATAATAACATACCTAAGTTGGTATCTGCCCGTACTAATAGCTGAATCTTCTGATTTCCTGCATGTTTTAAGTGTAGTGTTCCTATACCTTTTTCTTTAAATTCATTATCTTTCTTGTAAAAAACTTTGCACCTGAAAAAAAGAAACAGACAAGATTCATTTTACAGAACGTGCATGAATGTGAAAGGTGAATAAAAGCCTCCAAATAGCTTGTATGTGGCAAACACCAGCATAGAAACAAATAATACATACAAATAATACATACATACAAATAATACTCAGGCTGGAACTAGCCAGACTAATAGTTATATACATAGTCCTTCCAGACAATAAGTCTTTGGAACATGATAAAACTATTTGTTAGAATCTTCCAGAGTATACTGAAAATAATGGCCAAGATTTAAAGAACCATGAGCTCAAGGGGGCCTCAGATTTACTCTGAGAAACAGCACCCCCCCCAGCTGCACATAAAACTGCCTTTAAATTTTAAAGTGTTTTAAAATCAGCTGCTGACAAAAAGACTGTAGGTCTTTGGATGAGACAAAGACTAAGCAGTTCTTTGAGTCACTCCGTGCCAAAATAGAGGCAACCTGTAACTTGTACCCCCTGGAATTATCAATGTTTGAACTCCAGTAGTATAAAGAGATACAAAATAGTTTCGGCAAAAGAAATTTCCTTTACTTTGTAGTTGTAATGCACTATAAACTGCTAAAGACTTTCACTCACACACACAAAATTAGGGAAAAAAGCATACTGAACTCTCTACAGTAAGAGCATGATCGTGGTAATAGTATCAAAGAACACAACTCACTTCTTCGAGTAGAAGGCATCATCTTCCTTTATTTCATTCACTACTGCTTTTGGTGGCTCCTCATCTTCTTCATCACCCCCTGTAGGAAGAATAATTTCAGGTAAGTGTTACGTATATACAAGAAAAGACATTGCAGTACATAAAAGTCTTTTGATGTTTGAAAAAAACATGGGGATATTAGATATCAGATACAGCTACCTGGTTCACATGGAATAGTAAGCCAAACTATGGCTTGACAAGGAGCAACTCACAAGTGCTTTACTTTTCCTTCGTTGCTCCACTACCAGCAGCTAAATCATGGCTTGGCTTGGCATTGCATCCAAACCTGGGCTCATGGCTGGCCTTGCCCCAGACAGCTGTGACCTGAAACCAAGGTTTGTTTGTGGCTTACCACTCACCATTGCTTGTTTGGGGAAAACAAACCATGAGCTCAAGGTTCAGCCATAACACTAAGCCAAACCACAGCTCAGCTTCTGGTTGCATGTGAGCAAGATCACAGTATGTATAAAATATATATATTTTATCAGTATAAAATATATTTCTAAACAATCTTCAAACAATGTGCTAGAGAGAAAGAAGTTACAGATATTAGCAGGGGTCGGCATCCTAAGGCCCATCGGCCACAAGTGGCCCACCGGGGTCGTTTAACTGGCCCACGAGCTGCCCCTGAACCGAGCCACCTGCTCGGCGAGTCCCTACGCGCTGTACTAAACCGGTGCAGGGACTTGCTTCCGCGGCACCGGAAATCGCGTCTGTGCATGCACAGACGCCGGAAATTGTGGACGCACGTGCTCACACAATCTGGCCCACGGAGGGACCTCCGCTGGAGTGAACTGGCTCAGGGGAGGTAAACCTTCCTTGCCAACCCCTGGATATTAGAATATATTTTAAGCTGTGCTGATTAGCAGTAACACTGCTGCATTTCCCACTCAACTTCTACTTCAACACTTACATTTATAAGCCTTAAACATTAAAATATGGCTTATAAGCTTTCTACATTTCTTAAAGAACACTCTTGATTAAAATTATCTACTTGAACTGTAACTTTAAAAGCTTATTTTATTTTTTCTAATTGCCATAAAGTAAATAACAAAAAAGTTTTTATATACATATATATAGAGATTCTTTGTAATAAATAACACAGCAACCCTGGGTTAAACAACCATCTGACTTTTAGAAGACATCTGATGGCAGCCCTGTTTATGGAAGTTTTTAATGTCTGATTTTTTTATTGTATTTTAAATATTTTGTTGGAAGCCGCAGTGTGGCTGGGGAAATCCAGCCAAATGGGCGGGGTATAAATAATTATTATTATCAATTATTTATTATTTTAAATTAAAATTACCATCATCATCATATGACAGGGCAGTGGAGGTGCTCTTACCCTTTTCCTATTCCTACCCCCCAACCCCTGCTTAACCCCATCTATAGTTAAGGTTATTTAAATGGAAGGAGAACCAAAGCAGGGCTTTCAATAATTTCACCTACAAACATTTGTTATGGAAGTTTCAAAGTAGAAAAAGCAGCGCAGATTGCTAGTAAAGCACCAAATTCTATTCAAAGTCACCCAATACTAAAAGGCATTCCTGCAGGGGTCCATAAGTTTTAGCTGGCCTAGGCAGCCAGCTATTATTTGTAATCCTCAGTGACACCCTATCTTAGAGTCCTCTGGCATGAGAAACAGATTTCTAGGGGGTCCAATTCTGCACATCAGCAGGAAGCTCACCAGATTTCAATGAAACATGGGACTGAATCCCATTTCTCAACTTCTAAAACAATAAATGTTTACCTTTATCTTCACTGCCACCACTTTCTGTCTGAATATCTAATGCTTTGCTGGAAAATGAAGAAACAACCTTGCCTTGGCTTGTATCTTTTCCAAATAAACTTGCACTTCCAGGAGAGAATGAGAAACTAGGTAATGCACCAGAATTCATTCCAGAGTTGTCTACGCTCTTGCTAAAAGTAAAGGAGACAGTTGACATAGACCCTAGTTTTGGTTCCGTTTTCTTTTCCATGTCTGTTTTCTTTCCTGGTGCATTCTCAGATTTGTTGTTATTGAAGAAAAACGTTGAACTCTGCTGAAGATTCGGACTCCCAAATGCAGACCCAGGCTGAGTTCCAACTGTCTTGTTACTGTCACTTTCAGAACCGCTGTCACTACTCATTCCGCGTTGCTCTATCTCAGCTAAATATTTCTCATAGTCTCGGAAAATCGGCGACAGGTCACAGAGTGGATTGGCATTTACATGTTTTACTATCCAGTCACGCACCGAACAATTTAGAGCGGCTAACTGTTTATGATAAGCATCAGGGCTGCATGCTTTGTTCTCAGTGAATCCAGAGGACAAGGGCTGCTGGCTCTCACCATTTGCTTCCACACTTACAGGCTTTTTCTCAGTTACAGTATTATTCACTGAACCACTGGACACCACAGAACCTATTAGAAAGAAGAGCATTTTATGAACTTTCTTTACAATGCTGTATGCATACATAAACCTGACCTGAACCCATTTCTAGAATGCATTCTCCCCCCCCCCCATTCTATTTACTGAATTTGTTCTACTGATTTGTTCCAGGTAATGCCATTTTTTTAAATATATCTACATACCGGTATATATCTATATATCTATCTCTATCTATCTTTCTATCTATCTATATGGATAGCTGTACCATCGTGAGACTGGGAACCAGAGCTCTGTTCCGTCATGATATTGGGGTCAATATATTTGTTAATGTATCCACTATGACCCCAAGGTCTCATTGCCAACCAGCCAGAGTCAGTTCAGGCTCCAAGAGCAAATAGGTGAAATTAAAATATTTTGCCCAACTTAGTACTTTTAATGGGTCATTTGATATAAATGTATAGATTTTATATGTGAAGGAAGTAGTTGTTCAAGAAGACGAAGAAATTATCATTCATTTATTGCAGCACTGTGATAGCAGAGCAAGCATGGAAAAAGTCAAGAGATACCAAAGGTGGAAGACTGGCTCATAAGGAACCTGGACACCGCACAAATGGTCTAAATGAGCAATGTATTCAGGATAGGACAGACCAGCCCTCTTCATAACTTACTGAAATGAAAAAATGAATGACACTATAAATCCTGTGTATCTGAAGAAGTGTGCATGCACACGAAAGCTCATACCAAGAACTGACTTAGTTGTGCTACTGACTTAAGGTGCTACTGGAAGGAATTTTTTTTGTTTTGACTATGGCAGACCAACACGGCTACCTATCTGTAACTGGAACTAAAAATCCTTACGTGCTCCTAGGCAACATATAACTAGAAAAATATATATGCTCCATACTATAATGTGCTATTACAATAATATATTATAATTTAACTTAATATGGTAAAATATAAATAATGAGTATATGTGTGTATAATAAAATATATACAATATATCCAGATATAGATGCCTATGAACACTTAACTACTTTCTAACACAACCTAAATAGCCTTGGGGACAGAAACAAAAATATGTAGTAATTGGTATGTTCATATATGTGCAGATCTCTTGGGGGGGGAATGTGGGGGGAAATAGTGCAACTTTAAAGATGTGATAAATGAACAATAGGTAAATAATCAGCTTATGTAAGTGATTTATATACTGAACATCCAGAATGTTTGGCTCATATTTATCCATTTTAACCATGCATGGATATGTGATTATTTTTTTTTGCCCAACAGCTTTTTGAAGCACACAATGCCAAGTGGATCATCACCTCCATCTATATGCTTGTTGATATGAGGGCTGGATGTGACACATACTTACACAAACCTTTCGACTCCCTTAATATCATTAAAAACATTTTTACAAGTATCGTCTGATGAGAAACTTTTACTGGTGAACTTACTAAATGTAGTAGTTGTTTCAGCAGCTGTCTTTAAATTAGTGAACGATGAGCTATTTGCAATGCTGCCGCCGCCATTCGATAGCCCCCCTAAAGGCTTTGTTCCGGTGCCATTGCCAAAGCCAGAAAATCCTCCACCTCCAGATGGCAAAACGAAACCTTTAAAACCTTTAAAAGCTCCACCACTCTCAGCCTGAAAGAGATGTAAAACACTTATCTCACTTTTTAACTGTATCCCCACAAAGTTCCATCAGTATGATTATGTTAATGTCCACCCATACAAAATCTTTGCTTCCCTTATTCAAGGTAAATATTCTAGGACATATTATATTTGGTCCCTATCTGATTCTCACACACACATTCATCAAATGATGAAATGTATCATTCCAGACATCACTGGAAACTAAGCATGGAATGTTCTTATCACCAAACATTAAGTATATTTTCCATGAAGATAGTTCAGACATTTACTTGCCTTTAACCCATGGGTATCAATGAAGTGTACATGTATGTGTGGAGCAGCCAATATATGTTGAGCCATTGTGAAATTAGATTCACTATCACAAGACAAATGGTATCTTCTGATTAAAGAAAACCCAACTCATGTGGACAAAACCTGAGCGCTCAGAGTAATCACTCACTCCTGAGCCAGCTGAAGGGCTATCCCCACCCTTCAATATAGAGAGCAATCAACAGTAACACACACATTAACAAACAAACGCTTGGCTTCGCCTGCAAGGCGAGACCTTAATCATGAGTCCTGGTTCACATGACAAACTAAGCCAAACTCTGGCTTAGCTCAGTGTGGCAGTAAAAAGTCCATGGAGGAACAACGTGGCTGCAGGCTCCTTTCTGGGAGCCTGTACATTTGTGAGATCCTGGTAAGTCACAGTTTGGCTTGCTGTGTCATGTGAATGCAATCAGTATGGAATTCACCAGCAATAAAATCGCTTTTAACAGACAAACTGAAAACTGCAAACATCTGCAACTCCAAGAACATTGGTTTTGCTTCTGGGTTTTCAAAAAAATTGAACAAATCCCTGGAGATCTGTTTAGAAGAATATGACTGAGGAAGAGAAAGATTTCGAACTAGCAAGAAGTTTAAAATAATAATACTAAAAGCAAACCTATTTTCAAACGGACTGTGCATGTATTTGGGCAGTGGGATGTGACGGGGACAGAATCAAAAACATTTACCAGATTATTATTTTTACACACTACAGCTACCATCATGAACAGGGATGCAAAATCCAAGCAAGCAATGGCTACATTCACTTTAGAAAATATGGCATGGCAACTGGGTTGCTGCGCAGAGGACAGAAGATTTATCTCTCTGTCTGGCTCCTAGAAAGAGTGGTGAAATAAATATGGGAAGTATTCTATCACTCTTGTCTTCCTCCAACTGTTTTCAACATTCTGCTCTCCTTTGGGGCCATTTCACACAATATTAATTTCCTAGGTGCACTTCACTTCAAACAGGAAATGTTATATTTCGTCAAAACAACCTTCAGTCATTTCAATACTTGGCTGAATTTGTGCATCATTATTTACAGTACTTTCCACATAAGAAACAATTACCTGTGCATTTTTGGCAATACAAATGGTTGGACCAAGAATCAGACATTTATTATAAAATTAGTGCATTTATGTACCTCAAACCCCACATTTCTACGCTTTGCCTTCTTAATTGCTCTGTTCTTTAAAACCTCTTCACTGGCCACTGAGAACGTTCCCACCTGCAAGGAATATTATATTCTTAGAACAAACAAGGTTCCACTTGCACACAGAAAATTGCCTCTTGATTCCCTTGTATTACAAAACCCTAATTTCAAAATACAAATTCACTTTTAACACTATAAGGCTCAACATTTTATAATAAGCAAATAGACATTGTATATTCAGTTTTAACAATAGCATTTTACAAAAACTACTTGTGAATCTTTTGTCGATAAAAGGTGTATCACTTGACTGCTACAAAAATATTTAAACTGTAAACCCTGCTTTATCAAGAAACATTCCCAAAGTTGCGTCAATAGCAAGTCAAATAATTACCCTTTTATAACATAAAAAATTATGTCAATATACTTAACAGGTTTCTGTTTGAATATAGCATATAAAATATATTGTGTGCTTCAATGCTTTTTTTTCTTAATGAAATTTTTCATTGCAACTACTATGGGATATTAGGAAAACTTGTTAAATAAGTAAAACTAAGTAAAATTGACACAGTAAGTATGTCAGAACATGCCAAATTGGATCCTAACTGATTTAGGGTATCTAATAGTTTCCCCAGCCACTCTGATTTAGGGTATCTGGTTTCCCCAGCCACTCTGGGCAGCTTCCAAACGAATATTAAAAACAATACAGCATCAGACATTAAAAACTTCCCTAAACAGGGCCGCCTTCAGTTGTCTTTTAAAAGTAAAATAGTTGTCTATTGCCTTGACATCAGCTGGGAGGTAGTTCCACAGGGCAGGCACTACTACCCAGAAGGCCCTTTGCCTCCGCTCTCAGTCCAAACCTTTTACATCTTTGTAGCTGGGTTGTTTTCAGTTTCTTATCTCATCGCCTCTGGCCTGTAGTTTGCTCCAATTAAAGCCCAATTAACAGGATAACCAGGAAGGGGATGGGAGGGGTTCGTGGCAGCCAGAGTACTCCATGAACCCAGTGCCTTTGCCTGCCCTTGCATTCCATGGGGAAGCAAGTGTCAGACCGCCAGGCAAACTGTGGGTGAGAGCTTGGTCCCTCTTCCAACCAAAGAGGAAAACAGATAATGAAATTCCCCCATCATTATCTGATTATCTCCATCTGTCTCTCTCATGCAGCGTTGGGAGAAACTCCATTCCTGGAGCACCGGAAACAAGAAGCCAAAGTTGAATACATTCATGAAGCTCTTAGGTTGCTGATACAACATATGACACAACTCATGTACAGTTAAGGTCAAAGGAAAAAATCTGAACTAATTTTAATGGCATTAGGTTTCACTTATGGCCTTTGAGATGATTGCAAGTTTTCCAATCCAATAAAACAGATTTATGGAAATGTAGGTAGTAGCTGCTAAGGAAGACTAGAAACAGCTCTGGTTATTGGCATTTTGAATGATTTCAGGAAGTGCATTCCATTTGCAAAGATGTGAAAAGATTTAATGATGCTCTGAGATGGGCCATTACTGAAAAGCCTAGCACCACAAACACCCCAGGACCTCTAAGCTTTTTTCTGTTGAACTCATTTGACAATGTAATCTTGACACTGCAACTCTTAGGCAAAACACATCCATTGCATATAACTGACAAAAGCATCCAGGGCATCTGAGGCAAACAGTGAAATGGTGCCCCTCCCCACCAGGAAAGAAGGAGTGAATGCAGATCTACATCAGGAACAAGAGGGACCGGGAACCAGGAGAGGAATCAAATCAACCTTACTTGAGAGCTGAAGTGGGAATCAAAGGATGTAAAGGGGGAGGTGATGACCCCAGAAGGCAGCTCCTGCCATTTCCTCCCTAGGGGTGAGAGGAGAAAAGCAGTGCCTCCTATCTGCTGAGATGTTGCTGTAGAGATGGCACTGCAGGGTGGGGGTGGGGGAGCTGCCAAGAAGGCAGCGGATCCAGCCTCCACACGAGGTGTGATGCAGCCATTGCAGTCTGTGGATCACTTGCCTTGTGAATGAGCCAGCCCCGATACTAGCTACATGAATGTGATTGCAATTAATTGTTGCCCATAGATCTATGAAAGTTACAAGGGAGAAATCCGCTTACCTGGTGTAATCTGTTCTTTTTATGTTTAGCTTGCGATACAGTGCCAACATAGTAATAAAATGCAATCATTTAGTTTTCTATGATCTTCCTATTGATTCTAGCAACTATTTCAATTTTATTTCTAATAAAAGCATCTAACCTTCCTTACCTCTTCAGTTTCTTCTTCTTGATCCCAGTTCCTGTCAGTCAGCTCCTTTTCTGCTACTCTCTTAGCCATTGTACAGCACTACTGTATTAGAACAAATAAAACAAAAGAGTAATCAGCCATGCTTCACATCTAGTGGTTTTTAAATAGGTGGCAAGCAACTTGCAATGAGCAGCTTGCATTACCAGACACTACGTAATAATTCAGTGACTTGTGATGGATTTTTAAAAAGCTAAAATGCACTAAATGGTTCATCATGTAATGCCTTAGTGTTAAAATTAAATAAGTCATAAAAAGAGTAATCAGATTCTGACAAATGTAAACCATTTCATCCATAAAAGAATGTAGCTTTATGTATCTAAGGTGTTCTCCAGTTGCCTGTCTGTTTCCTTATCTGTTGAACCTACAAAGGCACCAACATTTCCAACAGAAATAGTTCATTTAGAATTTCAATACAGAATTAAAACAAATTTACAGGTTTAGTCACTTGGTACTTTTGATGGTATAGGAAAACATCACATTGTTGGAAGACTACTTCCTCCTTTACACAGTATTTTGGGTTTGGAAAAGGGATGTTCGTGGCACACGTGGAGACACGTAGTGGTCCAGCTATGAATGCATTAGATTTATACTCCCACTTGTCCCCTGGTTCAGCATACTTGAAACAAATGTACAGCAAGTCATTGGGAGGAAGTAGCTACTGCATATGTACTCAAGTTTATGCTTACATGGTACTTTTCACAAATTAGAATTTACTTCTTGGACTCTTCTCGGTTAGCCATCACAGATCTAGTTCAAGGAGTCATCCCACATTCATCCCATATAGAATAATAATGTTTAGTATCATTCAGGAATATTTTTCATTATTTTTATGGACTGAATTATTAACACCTACAACATATTTACTTTTATCTTCCCTGCCTATCAGATACTAAGGAAACCAAATTCCAGGTGCTATGAAGATTAAAATTTCCCCACCAAAACAAAGGGCTGCATTCAACTAAACTGTAGCACCAGCAGAAGCCAGCCCAATGATACCTGCTAGCGCAATGGCTTTCCCACTCTCCTGCCACAGTGTACACTTCCCAAAGATGCTCTGGAGGATCAGGAAAATCGCCATAGCAGCATGCAGGGGGAAGAGAGGGGAGATCCATCAGGCAAGAAGAAATACTTCTGCTGACAATACCATCTCTTTAGCACTGTGTTAATTACAACCCCAAGTTTTGTGGCACCTTATTATGGCATAAACTTTGGTGGAATTAAACACCCACTTCTTCAACTACATAAAAGGTCTTGAACAGCCAACTGTTTGAGATGCCTCAAACAATCATTCAATTAGGCCTTTATGTAGCTCATGAAATGTGTTTTAAGTCAGCAAAAGCCTGTATCTGTCTACTTTTTTTGCGGGCCTTTTCCTGGTTTCTCTAACAGCAGACTAGCAATCAGGAATTAATCAGCTGAAGCATTTAGTGTGTCAGTTGACTGAAACAGATGCATGGGGGGAAAATAATAGGCAACATCCAATAATACGCAGGGGGATGCAACAGAATGTCCCCTTCACCTGCCGTCCCTCAAAGTCCCGTGTGATACCATCTGCTCCAGAGAGTCCCTTGATCCTTTCTAAAATATTTTTGGGTAGCAAGGAAATCAAATCTAAACTGTGCAATAAGTCAGTTGCACAAGCAGCAAGTCATAGCTGCTTATCACCCAATGTTAACATTAGCACAAGACGAGCATGAGATGCAAAATGGTGTACAGTGACCATTCACAACAGTAATAACTGTTGGTAGCAATTATTCCTTGCTTTGGAAATTTAAATTTACTCAGCTACTGGGAAGTAACTTGGGTAAATTCTTGAGACTGATTAAGCCCCAAAGAAATAGACTGTGCTGATACGACTGCAAAACGGCTACTACCTTAGCATAGCAAATCAACGAAGAATGCATTATCAAGTGGTGTTGTGAACAGTCACTGCACCTACCTTGCACATATCTAAGCTCAGCGTAGAAATATCATAGGGTGCAACCTCTTACATTTCAGGGCACATATGTATCACATCTCTGCTTTGAAGGCACAGCCAAACGAAGCAGCTTTTCTGCAGGGAGCTCTCTTACATACCTGGGCCAAGCAGGATCACCCTTCCTTTGCATCAGCTGATAAGTTTAATCCTGTTTTGCACAGCCACTTGTCAGGTGTTCCTGACAAGCAGCTGGCTGTTGGGTGCTCGGGAAGCTGAGCAAAGGGGCTTTGCCTGTGTGATGTCAGGTGTACAGCTGGAAAGTATGCCCAAAGAGGTCTAGGGGGCCAAATGGAGAAACTTGGGGGGGGGAGACTGGTCTGCCTCAGTAGGATAGAGGCATATAACTTGGAATGATATGAGAAGTGAGCCTGTGCCTCCCACTTGTCAAAACATTCAGGCATCATGAATTCATGTTTACTTATAGTACATAAACATTATAAGCTTCCCACTTGTACCACCACAAACCAGAAGTTCCTGATCTATCTCCTAATGCTTTCAGAATGCTGGAAGATGAAGCTATGTTTCAAAGAAGGCAAGCAGCAGCTCCTATATATGGTTGATGATGTCATAATGCAGTGGCGGCAAAGAGGAGAGCATCCTCTAGCTTCTGGGATAGTAGCAAGGGTTGTTATTCATAGTCTGTTTTCCCAACAAAAGCCCTGTAAGATAGGTTGGTATAAACAGAAAACTGAGAAAAAGCCACTTGCCCAATGCAACACTGTATAATCATGTCTGAAAACAGACATGAGCTCACATCTCTTAGATGCAAACCAAACACTCTAGCTTTTCAACCATTGTGGTGCATATGAAGGCTTAATCTGACCCAGAACCTCTTTCCCAACATCAGGCCTCCAATCTGATCAGATGAAGAAATCAAGGTGACAGTATTTCTAAACATGCATAAACTATATTTCCCACTACTAAGTAACTACCCTCACCACATTTAGGATAAGGAATAATTTTGAAGCTTGAGAGTTGACTGGCCAGGTAGCTGGAGCCCATCTATGAGTCCCATTTTTTTTTCTTAACTGGCCCCTGCTCCTGGTGTCTCCAACAGCTGCCTAACTTACAGACATTAAGCAGCTGAAGTGTTTACTGACAACTCTCTTTTCTTTTAGAAATCTAACTCTTGCCCTGCCTAGGACTGACAAAAAGCAGTCACTCTACCTAATTTTAACCACTTCTTTAAAAAGGGCATTAAAAGTTCACATTCGTTCCAAATCTGGCCCCCGTGACCAACCACTCACACATACCTTTGAAACCCAGGCACCACACAAATCAAGCAGCTCTTATGCAGCATACACACACATCTTCACAGGAGGAATGTGCTGTAGGTGGTAAATAAAAACAAATATCAAGGCAGGACTATGGCAAGCTGCAAGGATTCACTGTTGTCAAGATTTAAAAACAGGCCATGCCCCTTATTTTAAACAGGACCATAAGAAATGTTTTACTTGCCACTCAACTGCATGCCAAAGAAAAAAAGAAAAGCTTCACCACCTTGAACTTTCTCTGTGCTTTTGTGCTTAGGCTGCTGCTGATAGAACATAGGCAACACCAGAAAAACAGGAGGTGGCAATCCAAGCCCCCAAATCAGAGCCAGTGTGCCATAGGTGCCCGGCAAAAACATTCCTCTTCCCCCAGACTAATTCTCCTTCTCTCCTTTGGCTAATTAAACAAGCTATGGCCTTTAAAACCCTGTGTGTGTGGTGATGGTTGGGTCACGGTTTTGTTTGTATCTTTGTTTTATTTATATGGTAAACAGCCCTGTGATTCTCAGACAAAAGGTGGTATAGAAATGTAATAAATAATATGAATAATGATGAGGATCGTGGCCAGAGTGTTTGACTTGAGGCCTGGGAGAGGCCAGGGTTCAAACCCTCCGGGGGAGGCGGTCCCTGCCTCCTCTCCAGAGGCCTCGGGGACCGTGCCCCCCCCCGCTCCCCAGGACCCTCCACTGGGCACCCTGAGGGGCCCGGCAGAAAACCCCGATCCTGCTCCAGGGGGCGTACGGCTGGTTACCGTCCTACGGCTCCTTCAACGTGCCTGTGGGTCGTGGCTTTGCTTTTGCTCCGCCGTGTGTTCTTGGGTTCCCATTTCATGCTGTGACCCCCCACCCCACCCCCGAGATCTAAGGACGAAGACTCGGCATGCAAATGCAGAAACAACAGGGCGGTTTTTCTGCGGGGAGCGAATGCCACAAATGAATAAAATACAAACCAATGAAGCCACGAACCCTCTCCCCTCCCCCCGCCGCCGCCCCTCACCTTCCTCCCGCGACGCGGCGGCTGCCTCGCGGCTCCCTCAGCGGCCGAAACTGGAGAGGGAGCCGGCCGCGCGCCCTAGAGCGGCAGGCCGGTCTAGGAATCCGCGCGCCGCCTCCTCCGTCTCAGCGAAGCCGGAAGGAGCTGTCAGCCGCGCGCGCCTAACGGCTGCCTCGGGAGCGGACTTCCGCCCGCCCCGCGGGTGGGACCCGCTGCGCTATCCCGGGCCATTTCCCGGGGAAGCCGCCCCGCTCCCCCCCCCCGGCCCCTCTACCAGCGCTCGCTGCGGGGCTGTTACCTGATGGCGCCGCGGGCGGAGAGAACGAGAAAGGCGGGAGGCCGGGCGGGCGCACGCGCAGCAGAAAGCGCGGCCGCCACACCACTTCCGCTTCCGGTTCGCTCGCCCGCCCTTGCCCCGCCCACCTGCGAGGGGGCGGAGTGTTCCTCCGCAGCCGCGCGCCTCGGCTCTCCGCCCGGCCGAAGCACTGCTCCGCCGCCAGACGCTGCCGCTCTTCTTTCGAGGACTACTTCTCCTATTCACTCTGCTGTTGAAAAGGGATATTTTTCACTTACCAGGTTTCTCGTGGTACATGAAAATGAAAAGGACATATGGGCTGACATTTTGATGATGATGCATAGAATCTACAAAAATAGTTTTGCCCGTGAGCAGAACCGATTCAGCAATAAACTCTCATCTGAAAACATCCCCCAAAATCAATGAATTTGTTAAAACATTATTTTTAAAACTTTAGTTAAATGGACGGAGCAATCCGATAGTTACACTGTGAGAGATACATAAGAAGAATTACTGCTCTATCCAAGGCCTGCTTAAGCTGGGAGGAGAAGGGAGAAATAATGGGGAAATACCAAAATTGGTGACGACCTCCTCCCTGCATAACAAACAAAACTCACATTAAAGTCAGATATGATCAGATAGCATTCTAACTAACTTCATGGATTTTCTGGTTGCAAGGTAATAGGAATGAAGTAATGCATCACCCAGTGATATTTAACTGATGGCTATATGATCTTCACTGAGGTATACAGGTGAAACTCGGAAAATTAGAATATCGTGGAAAAGTTCATTTATTTCAGTGTTGTTGTTGAGTCGTTTAGTCGTGTCCACCTCTTCGTGACCCCCTGGACCAGAGCACGCCAGGCACTCCTGTCTTCCACTGCCTCCCGCAGTTTGGTCAGACTCATGCTGCTCCCTTCGAGAACACTGTCCCAGCATCTCGTCCTCTGTCGTCCCCTTCTCCTTGTGCCCTCCATCTTTCCCAGCATCAGGGTCTTTTCCAGGGAGTCTTCTCTTCTCATGTGGTGGCCAAAGTATTGGAGTCTCAGCTTCAGGATCTGTCCTTCCAGTGAGCACTCAGGGCTGATTTCCTTAGGAATGGATACGTTTGATCTTCTTGCAGTCCATGGGACTCTCAAGAGTCTCCTCCAGCACCATAATTCAAAAGCATCCATTCTTCGGCGAACAGCCTTCTTTATGGTCCAGCTCTCACTTCACTACTGGGAAAATCATAGCTTTAACTATACGGACCTTTATTGGCAAGGCTATGTCTCTGCTTTTTAAGATGCTGTCTAGGTTTGTCATTGCTTTTCTCCCAAGAAGCAGGCGTCTTTTAATTTTGTGGCTGCTGTCACCATCTGCAGTGATCATGGAGCCCAAGAAAGTGAAATCTCTCACTGCCTCCATTTCTTCCCCTTCTATTTGCCAGGAGGTGATGGGCCCAGTGGCTATGATCTTAGTTTTTTTGATGTTGAGCTTCAAACCATATTTTGCGTTTTCCTCTTTCACCCTCATTAAAAGGTTCTTTAATTCCTCCTCACTTTCTGCCATGTATAATGTTGTGAGCCTCCATCCATAGTTCTTTTATTTCAGTAATTCAACTTAAAAGGTGAAACTAATATATGAGATAGACTCATGACATGCAAAGCGAGATATGTCAAGCCTTTATTTGTTATAATTGTGATGTCCATGCCGTACAGCTGATGAAAACCATGCATGTGTTACGGAAGACCAGGATGCTTCAATAGCAGCCTTCAGTTCTTCTGCATTGCTCGGTCTCCTGTCTCTCATCTTTCTGTTGGCGATGCCCCATAGATTCTCTATGGGGTTCAGGTCAGGCGAGTTTGCTGGCCAATCAAGCACAGTAATCTTACGGGCATTGAACCAGGTTTTGGTACTTTTGGCAGTGTGGACAGGTGCCAAAGTCCTGCTGGAAAATGAAGTCAGCATCCCCATAAAGCTCGTCTGCGGAAGGAAGCATGAAGTGCTCCAAAATCTCCTGGTAGACGGCTACACTCTTCCATAACACCTCAGCAGTGCCATAGGCTGATAGCATCCATGCCACGCCGCATTGAGGCAGTAATTGATGCAAAATGGCCCCAAACCAAGTAGTGAGTACATATCTATGCTTCTACTTCTCAGAGGTCCAATATTGCTCTATTTGCAGTCCTTGTTTTGCTGATTTCAATTAATCTAATTTTCTGAGATTTTTTATTTGGGGTTTTCATCAGCTGTACGCCATGATCATCACAATTAAAACAAATAAAGGCTTGACATATCTCGCTTTGCATGTCATGAGTCTATCTCATATATTAGTTTCACCTTTTAAGTTGAATTACTGAAATAAATGAACTTCAACGATATTCTAATTTTTCTGAGTTTCACCTGTAGTTGCACTGGGATGAAACATTCATGGTTACTATATGGCAAACATCTTCTGCAAAGGTTGTCACAGGTAATGAATAGCTAAAGATTCAGTTTCTTGAAACCATAATGTTTGGTTCATAAATTTTAATTCTTTTTATACAGTTCAGACACTGTTTATGGTGCAACACTGACATACAGTGGAATAACATCATATAAACCGAAGCTGGTTACAATAAATATTAAAAAATTACAGGAGTAGATAAAATTAAATCTCATGCTAACATACAAATGGTTAACGAGGCAATATGCGTCATATTGTGTTGACCTGCAAAGTTATTTTTGAGTTGGGAAAACCACTGCAGTTTTGCAAATCAAATACTGTTGCTTTACATTTGACTATACCAAATAACATTTTGCCTTTGTTGTTATTTTTCCTTGAACCTCCCCCCACAATAATGGGAGCTTTAATATAGTCCATGCAAATATTTGCGAATCTGGATGCACTTTTGTGTGTGTGTGTGTGTGTGTGTGTGTGTGTCAGATTAAATGATATACTTCAGAGATTACTGTATTCAGCTAACAGTACTGAATCCTACTGTGAGGTTTGGTAGGTACGTAGCGTATGGCGACGCAAGCCAAAGGCAAACCCATCTTCCAGAGTTCTTCGCAGGCCAGGAGTTTTCATCATCCCTCAAAAGTGCTGGTTTAGTTTTATTTAGGAACCTGGAGTTGCACCCAGCACCACCTTCCATCTAAATAGAGAATGTAAAGAGTATATCTTTGTCTCTGCAGGGAATCAAAGGGACATAAAGAGGAATGGAAAAGGTAATTCAGAGCTGCCGCTGGAAGGCACATTCTATTTACATTGAAAAGGTTACTACTCACACTATTTTCATCAGCTATCACAACAGGACAGCAGAAAATCTTTGGTTTCAATTGGTGGTCTCTAACTCCGGGCAGATTACTTCAGGTGCAGCTTTTCCTTGTTCTAAGTCAGAAAATAAGAAGCTCACTCCAAAAAGCCATGCTGAGATTTAATAAATGATATAAAGGAAAGGTTTTGAGGGGAGTAGAGGTTCAGTACAGATTTTATTTTTCTGAAAGTGCCTTTTTAAAAAAGCACTTTCCCAGTCTGCTGTTTGTATAGTCAAAATCATTTGCAAACAAACTTATGCTGATTGTCCAATTGTTAAGAGTAAAAGGGAACTCCACTCCCCCCAGTTTAAAAGGTGAAGAATGTGCCAAACTGGTTTTGCAGATTTGAAGTCCTCCTCACCACTCTAGAACTGTGCAAACACCTACAAATCAGTTGGCTTTGCAGGTTATGCAGTTTTACTGTGTTAACAGAGAAATCCGAGGGCTCCCTTGGGCAAAAAAACAAGGACACCAGCCAGGAATACCAGAGCTAAATAGCAGCTAGTAGGCTTGGTCTTTATTGAAGACTGTTGCGACAGGACTCCCATCTGCCACCACGTGAAACAAAATGTAAGCCCAGGACAAAAGAAAACCCCAACTTTTATTAGTTACTAATCCCCCAAACTACACCCCTAGAACTACATCACAACTACATCATTGACACATCACAAAAAAGGGGTTGAGGGAGGAGTTGTGGAGGTAACCTGAGTGTCTTGTCACCTGGCTGGTTCCTCCTTTCCCCCTCCCCATGAGTCATTTCCAGAGGACAAAGAGGAGTTCGCAGTTTCCTGCCCCCAGAGGGAAGATCTGATCATTGTCCTTTGTTCCAGTCCATGTTGATTCCATTCCCATATGCAAGTCCTTTGTGACCTTGATGGTCTCCTGTCTGGGACCATCAAGGTTGTCATGCCAACTGGGTAGGGCTCCTGTGTATGTGCTGGTATGGTTAAGGGATTATGGCTGTCCTGTATCAAACCACCCCCCTTTGATAGTCCTTCCTTCATGGAGTAAAATAAAAGTGGACCGGTGTAAATCTGATGTATGGTTGATTTACTATGAATTTATAACAGAAACGTCGCGTATGTTGTGTGTGTGTCGTGTTTTTACAAACCGAACGATTGGGGGGGGGGCGTTCCTGCAACAACTGTGATCAACAAGAGTTTTCTTATGAGTTTCATTGAAAATAACTTTCGCACGTTAGTCTGCCAAGCAGCCTGGTCAGGCTGTATAATTGAATGGGGAAGTGACATTGCATAACGCAGCTGAGCATTATGGACTGCACAAATCTGTATTCTGAATGAACTATGAACTTCAGAAGCCTCTGAAGTCTGAGTCATAACCAGATCCTTCTGGTGTTGCAGTTTTAGACTTGCTCATGTGTGGACTCAGGCCTGGGCTTGATGGTGCAAACGCTACCTGCTTCGTAGTCTCATTCAAGAAGACAGGCAGCCCATGTCTGCTCCGAAGCAAACCCAACTGACTTCAGTGTTCTTAACTTCGCAAAGGGCATATCACAACAAAAGGGGAGATAGTGGCCAACATTATCCCCACACTTTCTTGACAGTGGTTTTGTACAGTTAGCAGCCGGGGTTGTTTCTCTTTTTCATAGTGTTCTCTTCTGCTAAACATGCCCACAATAATCCTTGTGGCAGAATGGTAGCAGCATACCCTCCACGTGTCCCTATTTTCCAGGGACAGTCCCCGGATTATAGAAGCTGCCCTGGTTTCTGATTTGATTCTGGAATGTCCAGGTTTTCCCTATTTCTCTCCAGGAGACTTTGGGGTGCAAAACTTGTTTTCTTCCTCTGATACACATTTGAGAAACTCGTTCCTTAGCAAGCCTGCTAGAAAAAAACCTGTTTATCATGAAACAATGCTAAATTGTGCCATACCTGCATGCATTTTATACACGTATAGAAAAATTCTGGCTCTGACAACAGCCTAATCCATGACCATGTTAAAATCTCCTATACAGAAGCAATATTCTTACACCTCAGGATCCAGATGACATGGGGTCTTCATTGCTTGTGTCATTGCCTTGCTGGATAAAAATGACATTTTGTTCCAAGATTATAGTAATTTTGAAAATCAAACTCCATCTGTTCCTAAGTGAAGAAAAGCACTGGGAAACCCAAAAAAAGAAACTGTTTCATAAATAACATCTGTTGCCACCTACAAAACAAGGATTACATTCATAATTTGTCTAAAATTAAAATAAATTTGTCTAAAATAAAAGCAGAAAACGGCCAGTTGCAGCTTTTAAAGCAAAAACAACTTTAGATACATACAGCTTTTGATTCAGAAGATCTGAATGATTTCAAAAGGGTAACAGGTAGAAACTAGGAGAATTAAAATTGCACCATCAGATTTCACTAGATGCTCATAGTACATATAATTATTTTACATTTCCTTCCACAAGTCCACAGATTACCATAAAGGTAAAGGTAAAGGGACCCCATGACTGACTCTGTGGTTGCGGCACTCATCTCGCTTTATTGGCCGAGGGAGCCGTCGTACAGCTTCCTGGGTCATGAAGCCGCTTCTGGCGAAGCAGAGCAGCACACAGATACGCCATTTACCTTCCCGCCACAGCGGTACCTATTTATCTACTTGCACTTTGATGTGCTTTCGAACTGCTAGGTTGGCAGGAGCAGGGACCGAACAACTGGAGCTTAACCTGTCGCGGGGATTCAAACCGCCGACCTTCTGATTGGCAAGTCCTAGGCTCTGTGGTTTAACCCACAGCGTCACCCGCATCCCTCACAAATTACCATAGGATACTCCAAACTTTCAGAGACAACCCCTAGGGGCTGAGGTCTTTTTGCCTACAAAATATTTGAGGGGGCTGCCCCTCTAAAGGTGATGGACATTGCTATTCAAATGGTATGTGTTCGCCATGCCTTGTCAATTATGAGGCGCGGGACTTACATGGCCCCCCCAATATTTTATTCAAGTTGGCACCCCTGCTTCAAACCAGCAGTAAAGAGTGTCATTCAAAAAACTTTATCAGGTTATACATTTGTGTAGCACATTCATGTTTTATGGGGGTTGGATAACCTAGGATATGTTTGTTCATGATGCCACTTTCAATTACAACTGGCTAGAAATTATTGGAGGAACCAGAACATATTGTTATAGGGAAAGGGAGGAGCATAGATCCCCCCAAGTCTCCCCAAAACTGGCCATGGGAAGGTCAGGAGAACCTTCACAAAAGCACACAGTGGAGGAGAGTTTCCTGGCTCCCACTCAATGAAAAATTTGAACTCCGACTGCAGTGTCTACCCAAATCTTTAATGCTCCCATCAGTGCGATACATGGGCAAAATGTCATTCAAAGGCACAGCAGGTGCTACACATAGCCAAGCAAGCAAAGGCATTGATCCAGGAATGACATATACCCCAGTTTAGGAGCTAACTCCTCTTAAGCCCCCGCAAAAAATATTTGAGGGGGCTGGGACTCCGCCCCAAAAGTCGATGGGTATTGCCATTCAAATGGCGGGGTGTGCCATGTCATGTGATTGATTATGTAGGGTGAAGCTTATGCCCCCCACCCTATTCAAGTTGGCATCCCAGCAACACTGTTACTAGGGAGTTGGGCCGGTACTAATTTCTCACCCATGCGCAGTGATCCTATGTTGAAAACAAACACATTTGTATCCACTGTATTAATGCGCCAAGGGACTTTTTTATGTGTCCTACTGAGCAATAGGTGGTGGAAGGAGCGAGCCAGATTCTAGTGAGTGAGACTGTCCCTGGCTACAGTACTGGTTTAACCCTTTCACTGGTCAGAGCTGGCTGGAGGAGCTAATGGGCAGAGGGATTAGGAGAGGGAGGCTGGGGGAAGAAGTGGAAACTCAAACCAGCTTAGGTTAGATTTCTTTTCAAAACTAAAGTTAATATTTTTTTTAAAAGTAAACAAAGGAATTGTACGGCATGGAAAAAATATTATTTACAATTTTAAAAAGATACAGCGAATTTTCACTTTCATATTTGACAATTTTAAATATTGCTTGTAGATGATAGATAGATAGATAGATAGATAGATAGATAGATAGATAGATAGATAATCTTCTTTCAGTAATTCCGGAAAAAGTGTTAGGAGAGGCAAAACATTTTAAATTAAAGGAAACTGAAAGAAAATAGAAGGCCATCAAATAATTAATCCTAATAAAACAGGGAGAATACATTGTGGACAGATGGTAGACTTTGAGAAAGCCCCCAAAAGCAAAATTTAAAGTGAAAACATAAAAATACCAAGATGAAGATATAAAGATACCGAGATGTAGAGAATCAAGATAAAAACACCTGATGACTAGAAAAGCCAAGGGAAAATTAAGACAAATGAAAGAATGAAAGGGGCGAAATCAAGTTTCTTTACCTTTCAACCAACAAGTCTTTGGATGTAAAAAGAAGCCCAGTCAAGGGTAGGAGGATATGAAGTCGGCTTCAAGCAGCATGAAGAATAAATATAGAAAATAGAAGGCTTTTCATTTAAAAAGGCAACTGGAGAAGCCATTTCGTAAAAAGAACAGGAAGGGGGTTCTGTTGCCAAAGTTAGAAAAACCAAGATTGGGGAGATTTTAACAGAGGTACGACTTGAAAGTGAGAAGGGTAGGGGGATCCAGGGGGAAAGAAAGCTGTGCAAGTGATAAAGATCAAAGCAGAGGCGCAGAAGACAGCATAAAAAAGGTAAAGGTACCCCTGCCCGTACGGGCCAGTCGTGACCGACTCTAGGGTTGTGCGCTCATCTCACTTAAGAGGCTGGGGGCCAGCGCTGTCCGGAGACACTTCCGGGTCACGTGACCAGCGTGACGAAGCTGCTCTGGCGAGCCAGCACCAGCGCAGCACACGGAAACGCTGTTTACCTTCCTGCTATAAAGCGGTACCTATTTATCTACTTGCACTTAGGGGTGCTTTCTGCTAGGTGGGCAGGAGCTGGGACTGAACAACGGGAGCTCACCCCGCCGTGGGGATCCGAGCCGCCGACCATACGATCGGCAAGTCCTAGGCACTGAGGTTTTACCCACAGCGCCACCCGCGTCCCAGTAGAAGACAACATAGTTCCATTTCATTTCATGTTAGCTCAGGTTGCAGCCAACGTGGGATGCTCTTTGGGGACTACAGATAAGCTCCTTTCCTAATGGGCAGAACTTCAATGTATTTATATTGTGGCTTCCAAGGAGTAGAACAGCCATGTCCAGCCAGAAGTAGGGCGTGATCCACAATTCAAGATAAAAACTGGCAGTGATCTCCCACCTGGAGGCAGTGGGGGGGGCAGGGTGGTTGGGTGGGGGCTGGCTTCTTCGCTGGGGGGCTTCTTTCCTGGGGGGCTCCTTTCCAGGGGGGTGGCTGGGGGGAGCAGGGTGTTTGGGTGGGGGCTGGCTTCTTGCATGGGGGGCTCTTTTCTTTCCGGGGGGGCTGGGGTGTTTGGGTGGGGGCTGGCTTCTTCCCTGGGGGGGGCAGGGTGGTTGGGGGGGCTTGCTTGTTCCCTGGGGGGCTCTTTATTTCCTGGGGGCAGTGGTTTTTGGGTGGGGGCTGGCTTTGTTACTGGGGGGCAGAGATGTTTGGGTGGGGGCTGGCTTCTTCCCTGGGTGGGCAGGGTGGTTGGGGGGGCTTGCTTGTTCCCTGGGGGGCTCTTTATTTCCTGGGGGCAGTGGTTTTTGGGTGGGGGCTGGCTTTGTTACTGGGGGGCAGAGATGTTTGGGTGGGGGCTGGCTTCTTCCCTGGGGGGGCAGGGTGGTTGGGGGGGCTTGCTTGTTCCCTGGGGGGCTCTTTATTTCCTGGGGGCAGTGGTTTTTGGGTGGGGGCTGGCTTCGTTACTGGGGGGCAGAGATGTTTGGGTGGGGGCTGGCTTCTTCCCTGGGGGGGCAGGGTGGTTGGGGGGGCTTGCTTGTTCCCTGGGGGGCTCTTTATTTCCTGGGGGCAGTGGTTTTTGGGTGGGGGCTGGCTTTGTTACTGGGGGGCAGAGATGTTTGGGTGGGGGCTGGCTTCTTCCCTGGGGGGGCAGGGTGGTTGGGGGGGCTTGCTTGTTCCCTGGGGGGCTCTTTATTTCCTGGGGGCAGTGGTTTTTGGGTGGGGGCTGGCTTCGTTACTGGGGGGCAGAGATGTTTGGGTGGGGGCTGGCTTCTTCCCTGGGGGGGCAGGGTGGTTGGGGGGGCTTGCTTGTTCCCTGGGGGGCTCTTTATTTCCTGGGGGCAGTGGTTTTTGGGTGGGGGCTGGCTTCGTTACTGGGGGGCAGAGATGTTTGGGTGGGGGCTGGCTTCTTCCCTGGGGGGCTCTTTATTTCCTGGGGGCAGTGGTTTTTGGGTGGGGGCTGGCTTTGTTACTGGGGGGCAGAGATGTTTGGGTGGGGGCTGGCTTCTTCCCTGGGGGGGCAGGGTGGTTGGGGGGGCTTGCTTGTTCCCTGGGGGGCTCTTTTTTTCCTGGGGGGCAGTGGTTTTTGGGTGGGGGCTGGCTTCGTTACTGGGGGGGGCAGGGATGTTTGGGTGGGGGCTGGCTTTGTTACGGGGGGGCAGGGATGTTTGGGTGAGGGCTGGCTTCTTCCCTGGGGGGCTTCTTTCCAGGGGTGGGCAGGGGTGGGTGCAGAGCTTTTGGGTGGGGGCTGGCTTCTTGCATGGGGGGCTTATTCTTTCCTGGGGGGCAGTCATGTTTGGGTGGGTGTTGTCTTCTTTCCTGGGGGGGGGCAGTGGTGTTTGGGGGGGGCTGGCCTCTTTGCTGGGGGGCTTCTTTCCTGGGGGTCTCCTTTCCTGGAGTGCTCCTTTCCTGGGGGGGGGGCAGGGGTGTTTGGGTGCGGGATGGCTTCTTTCATGGGGGGCTGGCTACTTTCCTGTGGGGGGCAGGGTGCTTGGGTGGGGGATGGCTTCTTTCCTGGGGAGCACCTCCCCTGGGGGGCAGGGGTGGTTGCAGGGTGGTTGGGTGGGGGTTAGCTTCTTTTCTGGTGGTGGGGTGGGGATCGGGGAGGGTGGTTGGGTGGGGGCTGCCTTCTTCCCGGGGGGAGGGGCTTCTTACCTGGGGAGGCAGGGGTGGGTGCAGGTGGGTTGGGTGGGGGCTGGCTTCTTCCCGGGGGGGGGGGGGCTTCTTACCTGGGGAGGCAGGGGTGGGTGCAGGTGGGTTGGGTGGGGGCTGCCTTCTTCCCGGGGGGGGGCTTCTTACCTGGGGAGGCAGGGGTGGGTGCAGGTGGGTTGGGTGGGGGCTGGCTTCTTTCCTGCGGGGAGCAGGGTGGTTGGGTGGGGGCTGGCTACGTCCGCGGAGGGGTGCAGGGTGGGCAGATGGGGGCTGTTTTCTTCCCTGGGGGGTGGGGATGGGAGCAGTGTGGTAGGGTGGGGGCTGGCTTCCTCCCTGGGGGGGCAGGGATGGTTGGGTGGGGGCTGGCTGTTTCCCAGGGGGGGGGCAGGGGGGGGTGGAGGTTGGGGGCTGGAAGGATCCCTCGGGGGTGGGGGTGCATGGTGTGCGGGTGGGGCTGGCTGCTTCCCAGGGGGCGCAGGGGTGTTTGGCTGGGGACTGGCTTCTTCCCTGGGGGGGGCAGGAGTGGTTGGGTGGGGGCTGGCGTCTTTCCTGGGGGGCAGGGGTGGGTGGAGGTTGGGGGCTGGAAGGATCCCTGGGGGGTGCATGGTGGGCGGGTGGGGGCTGGCTGCTCCTTCTGAATTCTCAGAGGAGGCTATAGGCACTAATAACTAACCACTGGTCTCTAAATGCTCCATTGTAATTGTGGCAGCCTTTTGCTTGGCTAAAGAGAAAATCTCTTGTGTTCTGCCTGCAACTCTTTGTACAAAGATTCTTTCAGGTCGCAGTGAGGGGGACCATTCAAATTCCGTGAGCCCATTGGAGAAAAGGTATGCTCTAAATGGAATAATACATTAAATACGCAAATTACGTATTCCAAAGAGCTTGTGATGAGCAATGTTGGTTATTCTATCCCTTTTTCAGAAGAGCTGTGAACTCAAAAGCCCATGCAGTCTGTCTCGGTGCTTCCAGCAGAAGGGACTTCTCTTGTCGGGACACCACTGCAGGGGAGGCCCTTTCCTGTGCCATCAGCACACAATAAGGTACACCTTTTCGTGGGACAGCCAGCCTTGTTTTGTTCCAGCTCTTTTTTTACAGACCTACCTGTGCCAGAAGCAGATCTGCTCGATTGACAAGTAAGAGGCGGTGTCAGAGCTCAGGAGCCATCAAGTGAACATCTGCAGTGCAGGATTGAGAGACACCTGCGTCTTGACTGCGCTGCTTTAGGTAACCGGCTGTTTTTGCTCCTGTGTCTGGAGGGGAGGGCTGCTGAAGACCCTAGTTTCTTCCAGGTGCATCTCAGTGACACAATAAATAGAATTTTGCAAGCCTTCAGGAAACTTAACGGCAAGTGAACTTCACACTCCACAATTCAGTGATCTTTTTCAGTACAATCCTTTAGTGCTGGCTTCTCCATTTCCCCCCGCTTGATCTCTTCACAGTTCTGTCCAAGAGCCCACCACACTCAGGTCAAGCCAGCTCTTCCTGCAGAAGTCAGGTCAGTAAGAACAGCTGTGTTCCGAAAACATTTCTCTGGAATTGGCGGGAAAGGGCCAGGGACAAACCAATGAGTCCAGATTGCTTTTCACAGACCAGCAGAAGGAACTTCCAGGCCCATGAATTCACACTTCAGAGGGACAAAGAAAAAGGTGAGCATAAAGGCAGCGTTTGAAGACTGGAACCAGTCTCTCTGTTGTGTCCTGCAAATGAATGGCAGTCAATATGACACTCTGTGCCGTAAACACATCTAGGTGAATATCCCTTGCTTGGCAAGGGATAAATCCTTGATTGTGTTCTGTCTGCAACTTCATAACACTTAAGGGTTTCCCCCCGAGAGAATATTCTGTATACAGAGTGTTCTCTCAGGTTTTGCTTTTCACCTTGTTGCATTGCCAAAAAAGAGAGCAAAAGCACTGGTGGCTGGCACTCCTAGTTTCCAGGACGGGGTTCAAGTCCCTGCAGTGCCCTTGCTTACTTCCAATGTGTAATGGTTCCTAAGGCGGTTGCTCGTGCGTAAGCAGGTGCCTATCTTCCGGGCTGGGTGCAAACACCTGGCTGGGTTGCCAAAGTGAACCTCCTCTGTCCGGACAGCCACTCACCCGTGGCTGACTCAATCGCTGGCAGAATCCGTGAGTGGGCGTTTCATAAACTTCTTCCAGCAAAGAAGCTCTTTGATGCCTAGTCTCCGCCTACCCTCTCTGCGTGAAAGCCTTCTGCGCAGGGAGGGCGTGGGCAACGGAGGACCCCTACTCTCCCCACTGGTCCCAGGCAAGGAGTCATGGGACCGCCTCGCCACTTCCCCCACCTGCCCCCCTTCTCTACTGGTGCTACGCTGGTTCTCTTTCCCAGAAGATGGGCTGCTTCTCCCGATCCCTGGACGCTCTCTGGAATCCCTCTGGCTTTCGCGCTCTCCCTCCAGTATCAATGGCAGTTCCCTGACACAATGCAACCTCTCTCTCTATCTCTTTATCTATCTCTCCCCACAAAGAACTAAATCAAGCAAGATGCTCCCTTGATGCATTGTCACTGGATTACGTAGATGCTTCCCATCCTAACAATCCCAGCCATAGGGAACAAACCGCTTACTACTACTACTTCTTTTAAAAAAAAGACTGTCTCTTAATTTTGCATTGTTTGTTTAGGAAGTAACCTAACTATACAAACAAATGATCCTATTTAGATTATGCAGAATGTGGAAAAGGCCGGGATGAAAGAAGAAATGGCATCACGTTCACTCATTAGCAAAAGGTCCTCGCCGTCCGGCAAGTCAGTCCCTGCACACTGAGGTAAACCCGGCGGGGCGTTTTGAGTGGTGGGCTGGATTTATGAGCCTGGCGGGCCGGACTTGGCCTGCGGACCGTAGTTGGGGGACCCCTGCATTATAAGAACCATCCATCCAGATCTTCAGGAGGGCCATGATTGCATTTTGCAACATTTTCCACATTAGTTTGTGGAAATTCCTTTCTTACTTCGGGGCGGTATGTTGATGAAGGGAATGGCACACCTTCCTCTGCAACGAGATTTTCAAATTCCACACTTATCTGGAACATGCACATTTTTGCTAGTTATCTGAGGGAACATTGTACAGTAAACTGGAAGAGGAAGTGTGAGTCATTGGTGCTCCCATGCTGACGAAGGAAGGCGGGATCAGGACCAGCAAGAGCATTACCTGCGCAGGGGTGGAGGGAGGCAGTGGGAAAAGGCAGGACTGGCATCAGAATCATCTGAGTGGCTCTCTTTGACGGGGGGGGGGGGTGGAGGGAGGAAGGGGGAGAAGGCAGGATTGGCATCGCCCACCCACCCTGCTCCCATCCCTGCCCCCTCAGGAGAAGCAGCCTGTGGCGTGCGCCCACCCACCCGGCACCCATCTCTGGGTGGTAGATCACTGCCAGTTTTTATATTGGATCACAGATCACACCCTACTTCTGGTTGGACATGCCTGACCTAGAGGTGTGAGAGGAAAATGACTGATAAGCAAAACAAAAAATCCTCTTGTTTTTCCTCAGAATAAGGAATAAAATATTTTTTTCAAAAAATAATAATACTTTTGCTACGTTGTACTGATACAACGCTCCCAGATCCACGATTCAAAGTGACTCCAGCAGGAGCCTAAACAAGGAGTGGTCCTAGGACCAAGGTAGGAACTTGATGAACATATTGCTGCTGCCACATCCTGGCACGGCCTTTGTACAACACAGGTCCGCAGTTGCTCTTTCCTCTCATTTGTCTTCTGAATCAAGTTAAAGAAGCTGATGTGTGCTGATTTCCTATTTTATATTGCTATGGTAATAGGATCTCTATACTTCCCTGGAGTTTCTTTGCTTAAGCTTTGAGCATGTGACCAAGACAACATTTTTGACTTCAAAATTGTATTAAGTGGATTGGGAGAAGAGATTGCAAGTATAATTTGGGTAGAATTCATGGATATTTTCCAGGGTTTGGTCTCTTTCAGCCCGTCAATCTGAAAATAAATACTGCTGCCATTAGGTTACAAACTGCAAAAGTGGCCACACACAATGCTATTGCTGCCTTTGCGCATCAAGGCTGTGTGAAGGACATAATGTAAGCATATGGATTTCATATCACACAAATTTCCTGGGGCGACTTCAGAAAATAGCTACTTGTGGAAAGCCTGCAAATTTTTTTTTAGTGAGTTATGTAAAGATTAGAAAATCCCAAACCAGAATACTTTATAAGGTAAGAACAGGGATGCATGTCACATGAAAACATTTAAATGTCTTCCAGATGTGAGCACCCACTCACTCTCTTTCTGACTTGCAATTTGATGGTTGTATTAATAAAATACCAAGCATATTATGAAATATACACTTACATTTAGTTCAATATTTGTTTGTCTCTTCTTTTTGCCCAAGTTCTTCAAGTCAAAGATCCCCTACTGTGTAATAAATCCAGAGAAGAAAGTTGAATCAGCTACCAATGAGATAAAACATCAAAATTCCAAATGCTTTGAACCTTTTGAATTATTTTTATGGGTTTATAATGTAAACGTGCAAACCTAGGCTATAGTTCATTGGCAATGTGTTTTGTGTGAACCACCTCTGAAGTGAATAAGGTGAGAACAGGTACCTCCTTGTTCATTGACATGGTTGCTGCCCAAGAGTCCTTCTTGCCCTGCCTTCTCACAAACTCGGTGCATAAGCTAAGCACAGTGAGCTGGATCTGGACAGGAAGCTAGGAACATTTATGCTGCAGTCCTAACTGTGTCTACTTAGAAGCAGGTTCTATTGAAGTCAGTGGAGGCTTCTTCCCATGTAGGTGGGTTTAGGCCAGCTCCTACTAACATAAGTGGGACCTAAGTCATGGGATGTGGGTGGTGCTGTGGTCTAAACTACAGAGCCTAGGACTTGCCGATCAGAAGGTCGGCGGTTCGAATCCTCACGACAGGGTGAGCTCCTGTTGCTCGGTCCCAGCTCCTGCCTACCTAGCAGTTCCAAAGCACGTCAAACTGCAAGTAGATAAATAGGTACCACTCCGGTGGGAAAGTAAACAGCGTTTCCGTGCGCTGCTCTGGTTCACCACAACCCCAGAGTCGGCCACGACTGGACCTAATGGTCAGGGGTTCCTTTACCTTTAACCATTAGGCCCAGTCACAGATGACTCTGGGGATGAGGTGCTCATCTCGCTTTATTGGCCGAGGGAGCCGGCGTACAGCTTCCAGGTCATGTGGCCAGCAGGACTAAGCCGCTTCCGGTGAACCTTAACTTTACCTTTAAGTCAAGGCTGCAATCCTAACTCAGCTTACCGGGGAGTAAGCCCCATTGAATTTAAAAGCATTTACTTCTAGGTAGGCATGATTTGGATTGCGCTGTTAGTCTGGATCCATCCTGTTCTCTACCCTCCCTCACAAATGCCACAACAGCACTGATCTATGCCTACTTTGGCTGAGTAGCCAGCATTTCAGCAACAAGCAGCTGAACAACAATCATGGACCTCAGCTGGGTCTGGGTGATGATGTGGTGCAGTTAATGGGTTACGGGTTATTGTTGTTCTCTTAGTTAGTCTTAAGGATTAATATCTGCATAACAGCTGGGTTTCTTTTCCCTCTGTGGTCTGGGTCTCCTGGTTGAGGCCCCTGTATTAAATACCTAAAACATTTGATTTACCTAGCTAAAATCAAAGCTAACAAATGAAACATTTCCTTTTCCTTCTAGAAAAAAAGCTACGCATTTGCTCTTTTGCTGCTTTGGAAAGAATTAGTAAATAACCAGGAAGTTATTGAAAGGGCTGTCCCATGGAAGATGGAGCCAACTTGTTTCCTCCTGCTCTGGAGGGCAGGACCTGAACCAATGAATTCAAATTGCAAGAAAGGAGATTCTGGCTAAACATCAGGAAGGACTTTCTGATGGTACAAGCTGTTTGACAGTGGAATGGACTCCCTCGGAAGGTGGTGGACTCTCCTTCCTTGGAGGTTTTGAAGCAAAGGCTGGATGACCATCAGTCATGGATGCTTTCATTGAGATTCCTGCATCACAGGGGGCTGGGCGAGTTGATCCTTGTCATCCCTTCCAACTTATTTTTATTTTTTTCAATGCTTATTACATACAAAAAGAAAACAATACCAAAAGGGGGTACAACTTAAGAGGGGGGGGAGGAAAGAAAATAAAATTTGCACAATCTGTTAATAAGATAAAAATTATGATAAAAAATTGTGATTGCAATTTCATGTTACAAAAAAAATAAAAATCTCTTTATCTTTTATACCCGACCTCCCATTTTTTCCTTAATTCTTCTTACATAAATTTACTGCCATGTCAAAATACTGTTTTTTATGTTAATATTTTCACATTTATAAATGTTTATATAAGCAATTATTAAAAACTGCTGGGATCACTCAAAAGCTGCTACAGATTTTAACATGGTATAATTTAGTTAAAGATACGATCTTAATACAAGAGATATTAAGAGATATTGTTTAAGATATGATCTTGATACAAATTCAATTCTCGGTTTATTTTTTATTTTTTCAGATAGACTATCTAATTCAGCATATTCAATCAATTTTTGTATCCACTCTTGTCTAGAAGGAATTATGTCGCTCTTCCACCTTGTAGCTATAAGAATTCTCACTGCCACTGTTGCATACAAAAAAAGATCTTTATTTTTTTTAGGAATATCTGAATCAGTAATGTCCAACAGATATGCCTCTGGTTTCCTAATAAATGAGATTCTTAACATTTTTTCTAGTTCAAAGTGGATTTCCTCCCAAAATTTCTTTATTTTGCTACATTGCCACCACATATGGTACAGTGAGCCTGTTTGGTCTCCATATCTCCAACAATTACTTTTGGCTCCTTTGTACATTTTGGCTAATTTCCATAGAGTTAAATACCACCGGTGTTGTGTTTTTAAACAAGTTTTTCTTTATGGCTTAGCACATAGTAGATTTCCAATTATTCTTTCACAGGTTTTCCCATTGGGACATTGTTATAACATACCAAACTCTAAAATTCTGTGATCCCATGATTCTATGAAAGTGCTCTATCATTGTTCAGATTCTGAATTCACTAGGTCACCCAAGGTCCCCTCCCCCCAGCCTCAACTCCCTTCTCATAAGAGATATTAGGTTTGAACTTTCCAATGCACTGCACATATCATTGCTACTAAGAACATGAGAGGCTCGTGACAGTTCCATACAGTGTGTGTGTGTGTGTGTGTGTGTGTATGCACACACATTCTTTTCCTCCTCCTTCACAGTAATAAAAGACCATGAAAGTTACAAATCAAGCCTGGAAACATTTGCCTGCATGGTATTAATGGTGCCTCTGTGCCTGCATGGTCATTATTTCAGTGAGAAATAGTTTTGTTGTTTAGTCGTTTAGTCGTGTCTGACTCTTCGTGACCCCATGGACCAGAGCACGCCAGGTTGAGAGAGAGTACTTGAGAAATAGTACTTACATTTAAAAAGACAGAAAAGCCACTCCAGGTAATTTAGCACTGAGTATCAGAACTAAAACTGAATTTCTCACTCTCCTCAGCTGCAGCCCTAAGCACATTTGCTCACGAGTAAGCCCCAGTGAACACAGACCTATTTTCAGGTAAATGTTCATAGGATTGTGCTGTGAAAACCTTTGCACATTCCTGTTTGTGATAACTACTCCAACATTGTTCACTTGCCAGTAATGTTCAGTTTGTATTTTTCTTAAATAGAGCTACTATATTTTCAGCTCCAATTGCATTCAGTATATAATAAGCACAGCTAAAGGTGTCAGGAAGTGCAGAGTACTATTTAGAACTGCACAAGAGATTTAAGGCAGAATATAATTGCCCAGGTTGGAACCTGGCCACAAGCTATATTTAATACATCTAGTCTTGCAAAAATACTGTGGGAACTTCAAGGAACACAAAAGGTCAGGACTTTGGTGTCTGCTCTTAGCTGAAGGACTGCAGCTTCATAATGAACATTACAAATAGTTCAGCCCCAGAAATAAATACTTGTTAATCAGTTAAGTTTTCCTATGCCAACATTCACTTACTGAAACATTAAATGCAGCAGGGAATCCAGGATACTGCTACAGGGTTTATTTTTCTTTGGATGAGAGAGAGTACTTGAGAGCCATGATGTCTTTGTTTCAAATATTCAAGCAGAGCATAGTGAAATCAAGTTCTCAGCCAGCAGCAAAACTGCTAATCCTGCCTTAGGGCCAAACAAACATTCATTAGCTGCAGTTCTGGTTTTTTATTGAAAAATTGCAGACACACAAGGGGTAGATCCTTACCATGGATACAGCATGTGTATGTGAGTGAGGATTATCTCTTTTCCCTTGCAAAAATAAAACGACCCACTCCTGAAGTTAGGAGCGTTAGGAGAGAAGTCCCCATTGACACCATTGCAGATTCCTCCCCCTAGTTGCTACTGTAGCTACATGAGTTCTAGTCAGGTCACACATGGCCAGTTGCCTCAGCACCATGGAGAGCTCACAGTGAGAAACCTGCTCTGAAAAGGGTTGGAACCTTTCCCACCTCTTACAGAGAGCTATTCAACAAAGTTTTACTCAGAGTAAAACCTGACCAAGTTAGGTCCATAAGGTCCATATCTAGTTACATGATAGGTTCAGTTAACATTTCTCTGAGTATTTTCTTCTTAGTACAGTGAAATCCCTACTTTCTAAAATACCTTATTTTGATATAATTCACTAAATGTAATGCATCCTAAAAGAATAATTAAAGATGTTAGCCATACATTGAAACACACACTTATAGATTAGGGGACAGCATGTGTCTATGAATGCACTCCATATAATCAAATGTCTATAAAGTTCATCATCTGATGTTCTTTTTACAGGAAATGTGTTTCCATAGGATGATTGTACAGGATGATTGTAGTCTAGAGTTAAAAGTGGTCTACTCGACAGCTCAGCTGGTTAGAGCATGGTGCTGATAACACTAGGGTTGTAGGTTCACTACAGCTGCATATTCTGACATTCAGGGGGTGAACTAGACGATCCTTAGAGACCCTTCCAACTCTACAATTGGTTTTATGATTCTTTATGATACAAATGGTTTTATGATTCTTACAGTTGTGGGTTTTACTGAAGGGTAATCTAAACTGAAGATAAGCCTCTTATTTAGCCAAACTGGTCTCTATATATTGTTGACTATGCTTTTTTTTTTTTTTTTTAAAGTGCTTGGGTTTTATTGTGAATATAGCCAATAATCTAACAATGACCCATTGGTAAGCTACATGAGTCAGCAGTCTCTATTGATACATTGCTTTTCCTGGATAGTATTCAAGGCATTTTACACCTGTTTTGTAGTTGGCTTGATGCAGTAAGAAGGAAAAATAAGGTGACATTTGGAATGGCTAATATGTCGTTCAGAGCTTTGTTCTCAAGATTGCCTCCAGACAACCTACATATCTACTGCTGGTGAGCCCTCTACAATAAACCTGAAGACACTGTAAGTGAGCTAAAAGTTCAACTTTGTTAGAAAACAAAGACTGCAGTAATAATCATGATGCTATCAAAACAGTCTCTATCAGTGTTGGTGATGCTACACTGACACACTGCTGACTCAAACAGATGTGAAAGAATGGCCTTTTTATTCCTAGTTCCTCAATCTCAAATATTAGGACAATCTCCACAATGTAATTTGGTTGACCATTTGAAGGGCTAACAAGTAATATGAACGTGCTAGGATGGAACAGGTGGCCAGATGGGGTGCTGGGCCAAAGGTGCTCACCTGATCTCCTGACAGCTCAAGCCCTGCTGCTTGAGGGGCAGTCAGTGTGCTGCAAATGTACTAGCAGAGGCAACTCAGTACTCCTGCTGCTGCGTTTGCACTGCACCACCCTCCTCACCACCACACCTCCTCCTTACCTTCTGTTAAGTAGCAGCAAAGTCATCAGTCCCGAGGTCAGGTGAATGCTGCCTCCCCACCTCACCCCACTGCCCACTCTTGACTTTGCTATACTCTACAGCAGCCTCCTTCAACCTGGGCTTCCTAGGTGTTGTTGGACTACCCTCAGAGAAGATGGGAGTTGTAGTTCCAAGAATATCTGGATACTCAGGGTTGAAGAAGGCTTATCTGGAGGTGCACTGACAACAGCTATCTAGAAAAGTTTCTTCAAGATAAGTTGTAGATCCATGGTTTGCAAAGGAAGAAAAATAAAATGCAGAAAACAAGATCACAAGGCAAAGAATACTTTGTTCTAATATGGCAATGCAGTCCATAGTATTTTGAATCAACTGTAAAGTCCTTATGCTGCATATGTTACAATAAGCTTAGCAAGATTAGTAAGTCATTGTTTTTATGTGTATGTACTTGGAACTGTGTTGAAACTACAGGTTGACTTGTGCAAATTTATTCTAAATATGTTTTGGACTAAAGAAATGTGTTACCCTTCAGGACTAGGACATAAGAATGAATGAGGAGAGCAGTGCACTAACTAAAAAGAGTAGAAGTGCTTGCATAATAGAAACAGCAAGAAAACGCCATTGTAGCCCAGAAGGGGGCAGTGTAGAGCGATAATTTCCCCCCAAATAAAATCATTCTTAAAGACACTTTTGTAGTTTAAGGAACATAGGAATAGTGGGCCTCCACAGTGTGCTAGTGCATGTATGTGTAAGAAGAAGAAGAAGAGTTTGGATTTGATATCCCGCCTTTCACTCCCCTTCAGGAGTCTCAAAGCGGCTAACAACCTCCTTTCCCTTCCTCCCCCACAACAAACACTCTGTGAGGTGAGTGGGGCCGAGAGACTTCAGAGAAGTGTGACTGGCCCAAGGTCACCCAGCAGCTGCACGTGGAGGAGCGGAGACACGAACCCGGTTCCCCAGATTAGGTGACTGCCGCTCTTAACCACTACACCACACTGGCTCTCTAAGTCTGATTTCTGTGTTAGTTTTTTTTTACAGTGAGGCTTGATACTGCATGCAGACAAAATTACCCATCAGTTATCCTTGCTATTTAGCACCAAGGAACCAGAAATATTCCCTTATAAAGATCATGCCACCTCTCTGCACAAAGAACAAGCGTCCTTGAGAGGACCATAGTTGGGAATTGCTGACTATCGTGCAGACAAGGACATTTGCAGAATGAAAGCGCACGCCGATCCATTTGTAAATCTTCTTGAATATATGAAAGGATAATCAGACTGACGCAGACAGCTGAGCTATGGCACATCTCATTTGAATTCCCTCTTTCCCTAAGGCCTTGTCTACAAGAAATATGCATACATTGAGCTGCAAAAAAGCAGGAAACATGCTTGAGAACAATGCCTATCTCTACTGGAGTTCTGAATGCATTTAATTTTTTATCTGCTGCTTGTTCTTCTAACACAAACTTTTTAAATAGCTTCATTCATGAAGCTCTGATATATCCCAGTTTCTCTGGGTATCGTTTTCTTCACTGTTGTTCAATGATGGTATTTTGCAACAGCTGCCCATATGCTTAATAAATGAATACCATAGAAAGAAGGGATCTTAGGCTTAGATGACCAAGTCCACTCCTCTGGTGTGTGCAAAAAATGCAGAAGAGGGTTCGATTTGGTATTTCCACTTAGGATGGGAAAGATTCAGGAGACTGAATTGTGGGAAGGGATTGCAACTCCCCACCCCCACCCCCAGCAACAGCAATTCCTAACAGTGTGTTGGGAAGGACAGTATTAAATGTTTCAGCATCCAGCCTCAGCTGCAGGAGCCAAGAGGAAGGAGAAAAAACTGGATCTGAGCTGCTAATGAGTTTATTGGCACATCTGAGGACCTGAGGACTTTTTCTTGCTTTCACCCTCCCAGTGGTGTTTGCCCCATCCCATAACCCGTAGCCATATCTCACACTGTATCTGCATGCACACAAAAGCTCATACCAATAACCAACTTAGCTGGTCTCTGCAGGTCCTACTGGAAGGAATTCTTTCATTTTATTTCAACCATGGCAGACCAACACGGCTACCTACCTGTAACTAGAACTGTACCTTTAAGATACATTCAAAGCACATTCATTCCGTCAAAGAATTCTGGGCACTGTGGTTTACCCTCATGGAGTTGCAATTCCAAACACTCCTTAACAAACTACCACGGCTTCTCCTCCACTCTCTGGGACACCCATAGTGTTTCCTGATTCCCAGTGGCAGAACATGGGGTCTCAGATTTTGGCGGTGCACTGTGCAATGCCAAATTTGGCAGGCCCCAAAATCTCATGCTCCATTCTGAACAATAGTTGCGGTGGCCCCTGTTGCAGCAGCCCCGATGCCCCGTGCCTGCCCAGTGCAACTGAATTCGTCGTGATCCCCTAAAGCAGCCTCTGTCAACCCATCTTTTGTGTGCTATACTGGCACTTCCCTTGCCTTTGACTCCTTAAGCACACACAAGACCTGGGAGAGGAAAGGAAAGCTACAGTAGTTATGAAGCCTACATTCATAGGGGGTTTAATTTGTAATAAACAAACATTAAACAATGTAGATCTAAGAAGCATAGCATAGGTTGGGCAGCACCAGTTAGGCTTTACGCCTAGCTTGTGATAGCCTGGTTGAATCCTAGTTTTCAGTAAGGTTGTCATTTTAACGTGTGTCCAGTTTTAATCCTAAATTCACCTCAGCAAATGATGTTTGGTGAAGGGCTACACAAATGCTTTGGAAGTGGCCATTCTTGCATTTCAAGTTAACAAAACCCACATTGCAGCTGGCAATCACCATGCAAGAAAGCTGTCATGCTTTTAAAAAATAGAACTGGGCAAAAACGGTTAACATGACAAACCTTTAAGAAATTTCCTCTCTCTTTTTCATTTCTCAGTTATCAGAACCCACAATTTTCTTTGGCTGGAAAGAGGCATTCAGGGAAACTTTAAGCTATTGTGCTGATCTTTCTTTCTTCCTTCCTTCCTTTCTTTCTTTCTTTCAAAGTCCTTATAATTCAAGTACAGAAAAATGTCAGAAAACATTTGATTTTCTCCCACTTTTTATTTTTGAAAATGCAGGATCATGCCGTCCTCGTTTCATATCTAGAAATACTTGAAATAATATGCACTTCAGAGGGCAGCAGTCTGAGCAGCAGTTAAGCTATTATTGTTCACTAAGCTAAATAATAGACTTTGATGAAAAGCCTCTTCTTTCCTGTATTGCCCTTTATTGCTGTGCCTACATCTGCCCTGTAGTGTTCCTCGAAGCAGTGAACACCGCCACTGCTTCCCCCTCCTGCCTCTTACTACTCCTTCATTAATGTTGCCTGTATAGAGAAAGAGTCATCCTTCTGCGCTGCAAAACGATGCAGCTCACTTCTTTCTCCGTCTCATGCAGCTGTATGTTAGCTGGTACAGGAAAGGCTAATAAGGAGTCCTTTGTGAGTAACATCTTGTCAAAAATGCATTTCTCCCCTAGAGTAGCAATTATGACCCTGCAGGAACTTCTAATTCAGCAAGCCACAGATCATCACCATTTCTGTAGCCAATGCACTGAGGCCATGAAAATGACAGCCTCTCTTGAACAGGGCTTGCAGAAATGCATCATCATCCTGGAACGGTGCGATGCTGGGGCTGCCAGGACAGGTTTATTTTTGAGAAGCCTCTTCTGCTAGCAGAAAAGCCCCAGTGCACACATGCAATAATCATATGTATCCCTTTGGATCCTGGTCACTGCCGTGTGGATCCTATGTCACCCCAGCAGATAATGGACTTGTTTTGTTCCCTGCAGATTTCCTTAGTTCTCATTCTCAAATATGAGGACCTATGTTGCCCATTGACAGAGGCAGATTTTGGTAATATTGTCATATTACTCTGAGCAAGGACAAAATTTGGTGCTTTCCAATAATATTTATAATTTTCACAATAACTTCTTTTTATGTATTATTATTTTGCGCCCCCTCCTTTTGTCGCCCTGCGCGGGGGGACCACCCACACGGCCTAAATCTGGTGCTGCCACTGAGACACTTGGGAGCAGGATTTGCGTTTCTCAACCATTTTTTGCACTTTGATTCAGTTTGCCAATGAAAAAAAACCTAAAGTAGGTAGACAGCAAATAGAAAGAATGTAACATCTCATACAATCACTCTGAGGAGAACATGCACACATAAACATGATTTATGTATCCCATGACTATGACCTGATTTTTTCCCTTTACTTAGCATTATTCTGCAATACTATGTACTAATAAGCATGCCTCTTTGTTTAAAAGAGGAGTCCAATAGAACTATAAAACACACAGTTCTCATAAAAAAGACCGCTTGCAATTTTTCCTAGTGAAGTGCATAAGATGTTTTACAGCAGCTTGATTTTGTACTCTGAGCATTTGTGTGGAAGGATTTGCTATAATAATCTCTCTGAAAGAGTAATTCACATGGCAACTCCAGTAGCAGAAGGTAAAGTATATGAGCTAATCTCTTGAATACAAAATACACCCTCCTTCAAGACCCCAAATATTCATGTATGGAGGGGACTTTGGTTCTCATTACAGATGGATAAAGGAAATTAATGTCTGCTGGCGAAGAATAATAATGATGCTGACGGTCTTGCCAGTGCTGGGAACTTAAACGTGAACCAGACTCTCTAGCAGAGGAACAAGAGACTGACCTCAGGTGGGACCAGATCCATGTCTGAGGGAGCTCAAGGCAAGGGGTCCTCTGGTTGCCTCCTCCTCCACTGGTGGGCCTGAGTGGCCTTTTCTGGCAACAGTCCTGGACAGCAGCAATGCTCTGGACAGCTTTCCAAACAACTCCAGGAGGCTGGATCCAATTGCCACTTCATTTCCCCTCCATGTCCCCAACACTGCATCGCTGTGGGAATGTTAAATAGTGGTGAGGCCCAGATGTCCTGCTTGGAACGCCATTGGTTTTTTTAAAATAAGCAGCAATTCCAACGTCTTTCTGGATTTATTTATTTATTTTTGAAAGACAGAAGGGAGGGGGCTTATTGATCTCCCCTGAAAGGAAGTTCTAGAGCATTGTGGCTGCTCCCCAAGGGAGACCCCACCTGGCTGGGTAGAACGTCGAGCCCCCCAGGATTGCTATTGGGACCTATGTTTTAAACTTTTTCACGAATGCTTTAGAATTTGGGGTGAGCAGTGAGATAGCCAAGTTTGCTGATGATACCAAATTGTTCAGAGCAATTAAAACAAAAAGAGATTGTGAAGAGCTCCAAAAGGATCTCTGCAAACTAGGTGAATGAGCAGGAAATTGGCAAATGCAATTCACTCTAATTGATCCACATTGTGACAAAAAAGCTTAATTTCACAAATATGTCCATGGAGTCTGAACTGGCTGTGACTGACCACAAGTGAGCCTTTGGGACTGTAGTGGTTGTTTTGAGGAAGATGTGAACTCATTGTGCAGCAGCTGTAAAAAAAGAAGAAGGGCAAATTCCATGCTAGGGATGATTATGAAATGAATTGAAAATAAAATTGTTGATATAATGCAACTCTTTGGTGCAACCGCATGCAGGCTCTATAGACAGTTCTGTCCACTCACCCCAAAATTTCAGAAGAGAGTGACCAAAATGATCAGTGTGAGAGGTTACAATATTTGGAGCTTTTCACTTTAGAGGAATGGCGAGTAAGAGGGGACAGGATAGATGAGTTTAAAACTTGCTTCATGGCGTGAAGGAAGTGGATAGAGAAAAGCTTCCCTCCCTCTCTCACAGCACCAGAACTGAGGAGCATCCAAGGAAGCTGAACGTTGGAAGACTCAGGACAGACAAAAGAAAGTCCTTATTCACACAGTACATAGTTAAACTGCGGCATTCTCTCCCACAAGAGACAGTGATGGTCACCAGCAAATTCATGGAGGGTAGGACTACCAAGGTCTATTAACTGGGGGGTGAGTGCTGCTGCCTCCATGTCCTCCTTGTAGGCTTCTCAGAGGCATCTAGTTTGCCACTGTGAGAACAGGATGCGAGGATTAGACATTGACTTGACCCAGCAGGACCTTCTCCTCTTCACCAGCTGCAATGTCCAAATGGTCTCCAAGTGCAGCCCCACATAGAGGACATTACAGTAGACTAGCCCAGAAATTGCTAAATTACAGAATTACAGCAGCAGTGATAAGATCACTTGTTCTATTTTCTTTCCCTTGGAGAAACGTATTTGTGGTTAGACAAAAGCCTATATCTTCTAGATTATAGAGCAAAATAATAATAGTACTTGACCATAGATTCAAGTCATGTATAAACTCAGCACAATATGCATGTGTAGGTTTATTTAGGGTCTGAGTTGAGACAAACAATTGCAATAAGGAGATAAATAACAAAATAGTTCGATATGGCATTTTGACAAAGCTGAGTCTTTTCTGGTGGTGTTCAAAACAGCTCCTTAGGTGGGTGATAGACAAGCAGGGGAACAGCACTAGATTATGTCTGACATTTAGTCTTTAAAACAAGTTGTTTGCCTACATCAAACTTCTGCTTCTATTTTTGGTGTAATTATTACTGAAAACCTAGCATATGAAATTAGAGATGTCAAACAAAGACACTAATGTATTTAAATAACCCCCTGGTCCCTCTGTCTTCCTTAATTTGGTTCTTCAAGCCTAACATATTGGTAATAGGTGAAGTGAAGGAGCCTGATACTGTTGGCTAATAATGTAACCTATTAAATATTCCCAGAACAATGTCAGTTGTGTATGAATTGGTTACCAACTGAATAAGGGTGACTTTATCATGGGAGATCACTTAGCAATTTTAAATTATTATTTTTTCAAACGATCATCTTTAGAAGTTGAGAAATCTGCAAATATAATGCTCATATCCCTGCATTTTCTAAGCTTCTGGGAAGCTGTTTCAACCCTGTCTTGTGTTACATAGTTTTGCTCCTTTTTATTTACCTGAGTGGCCACATAAAGAAAGTTTGTGGCATTTCTGCTTATTGATGAACCTGTTGGGAGGGACCCTTACGGAGGTGAGGTCCTGAATCACTTGCGTCATAAATCACATCTCAAACTGGAAAAGGATAATAAGGCTGAAGACGGGAATGGAATGTGTGACGACTGAGTCCTGAGCAGCAAAAATATTTATATGACAAGGTTTTCTTGTCATGGTGCATTGTGATTTCCTTAAAATATGTGAGCAAAGTGAGAGTGAGGCCTAGAATCGGGCAAAACACTTGACTTTGCATTGATTTATTTTTTCAAATTATTAGGCTACTTTTTTGGACAAGGCACATACAACAATCAAATTATATGAAATCTGCTAGAGTGATGGGCAAGGAGCAGGGAGCTCCAGGTTCAGGTGCCCCCTCACTTGGTGAGCTTGGACCAGCCACTCTCTCTTGGCCTAACCTACTGTAGCACCCTGCTTGTGGTTAACGCTTAGCTGGAATGAAATATTCAACGCAGCAATAGAGAAATTAAAATAATAATTTATTTGTCAGACAAATAAATGAGAGGCACAGTGGTATGGTTACCAAGCTCTGGCCTGGCCTCCTGCCATTCTGGCCAGCACTTATATTTCCTTAATCCAGCCCCCTTGCTCCTCCTTTGGCTGCCTCTGTCCAATCAGCCTGGTTGAAATTCCTATTGGCTGTTTGCTAGAACCAATCACAAAAGATACACCCACTTCCTTCTGTCCTTTTATGGAACACAAAGAGCTATATATAAATGACAAATAAGTAGTAATATATCTTACATGTGTCTCAACAAGGAATCTTAATTACCAGCTCACCTCTTGCCCTCCTTGCCCTATTGCCTTCCAAAACAGATAGTTAATCTTGAATTTTTATCTTCAACAGATGTCAAGGATCTTGAGTTCACATCAACATTGAAAGATCTCCTTCATTTGAAGGTTTCTAAACAAAAAGCCTGACAACTATATATCAGGAGTGCTCTATGGCGTCTCCTGTCTGGCAGGGGGGCTAGGCTGGTGGCTGACTTAATTTCAGGATAGTTAAAACTCTTACAACTATATGAAATAAGAATCTAGCATTTCTTAAATCCTTTGCATAATTACATTTAAGCCAATATATTTAATACATTATCATAGGTAGCCTTTTAAAAGGAATAAGGCCTTTGTAAAGTAAAAAAGGAACTCAGTAAAAAAAACAGCTTCAAAAAAGAAGCCTCTTCAGTTTACACCCCTCCTTTCACCCCTCCTTTCCCATTAGCTCTTCCCAACATTTATTGCCCTTTAACTCTCTCAGTTTAAAAAAAGAAACAGCTTTAAAAGATTTCCTTAAAATGCTCTCTTTTTCTGCCAGCTAGATGCCTCTCCATTGCTCTTGGCCTTTTTAACCTTAGGAAGAAGATATGGCTCATTTTACTGGGAGGCACATGGTATCATTTTATTATTTACTCATTCCTAATTATGTTTATCTCTGCTTTTTTATCTTCTGTAACATGTAGGATCAGTGTCCTCACTCTCAGCCTGTAATTTCCTTTTTTACGACTTTGAGAATTGTTTTCTGCTATAAATCAGGGGGCCCCCTTGTCTTAGGAGGAAAAACATTGCCAAGGTTTTTTAGTCTTCTGCCTGGCATGAAACATTTGAAAATCTTTAAGATACAGGCCCTGATTGAAATATATAAGCTCTGATAAAAAATGCAGGCTTATGATTAGATGCCTCATTCCCCCCTTTCAAGCTCAAGGACCTTCATCCCAAGTGTCCTTGATAGCTTGACCTTCATCATATTCCTGAGGTAAAGCTCTGTATAGGGCCATGATATGAGGTAAAGTTTCATTTGAAATCATCTTGCTAATTGTACTTCTAAAACATGAAATGATACATGGCATCATACATAAAACCATTACTACTACTGTCAAAAAAAACAAGCAAGACAATAGTATCCCTTTGAGTCCTGCGACATTAGGTAACCAATTGGTGAGCCATCCCATATCCCATCCTTCCCATGTTTGTACTGGGACATGTGCTATATTCTCCATCTTTGTGGCCAACACACGGATTGCCTCACCATTATCAGAAATGTTAAAGCAACAGGCATTCCCTGTCAAGTTCAAGACTCCACATAGGCCTCCCTGCCTGGCAAGTACATAATCCATTCCCATTTTCAGCTGCAAAATGGCGGCTCTACTTTCATCCAACTGTTGTGCAATAAGTCTCAAACTCTGGGCCATTGCATTGGTTACAAGTTCCACTACTGCTTGCAATCAAATTATTCTGTTTAGATTATAAATAGGATCCCGTGCCCCTTGTATGAGCTCACCAGGATTCCAGGAGGCAGGATCATAATAGGCTATAATGCGCTCTGGTGGCCAATCATCAGTATCGCTCCAACTTTGGGTACTTCCTCCTGCTATATGAGAAATATCAGCGTTTCTTCGTGTACGCTTGGCCGAACTAGTGGGCATAATCCACATTGGTGGTAATACCCATCCCAAGAAACAAGTCCCACTCCATTTGGAAGGGAGTTTCTTGTATGCCCATTCTCCACATATCCACCACAACCATCGGGTCTGAGGTTTTTGGTACGTGGAGTGCAGAAGGCGAAATATCAAAAGGGGTAGAGAGTTCACAGTGCAGTATGTTAGATTGCCTTTTTCTGTCACAGTTATGTTCCATACCACTTTCCATGCATGAATAAAAGGAGGTGCACAGGGCAAGGTATTCCGAGTTCGATAGGTAGTACCGTTTGCCCAGGTTTGACTATTCTTAATATAATCCCAAGTATGGTGACAATGAGAAGAGCCTATCATGGTAGGATCAGCTGCATCTGATGATTTATGCACACAGATTTCCCCTTGCACAGGTATAACTCGTATTGGTTTAGTTGAGTTCCATCCGGGGAAATTCTGTACTTCTGTTTGGTGTGGCATTTCGCTTACCATACCAATGGCACTTAATGGTATTGGTAATAAGGGCATACCTCCCTCTGAATCATCTGGCCCAAGAGAGCAAACAAGGCAATTAGTCCTATTTGCAACATTGGCTACCATCTCAGCTAAGCCTACCCACATATTGTGGTCATGGCGGAATCCATATTTAGCAAATTTGGTCAGATTCAAGGACCCTTCCCCTTCCCAAGGGATCAGGATTAATAATAAAATCATGTTGATGTCTAGCATATGCATTCCTTCCACAAAAGATTACCTTATTGTGATAGCAAATAAATATTAGTCCCAATATAATTCCCCCAGTGACAGAAATGGGGAACCACCAAGACCAAAACATATATCCCGAGGATCCCCAATGAGTAATATCCCTTATAATTGTTCCACAAGGGGGCAGTCAATCAATTGTATAAGAGAATCTTCCCGTTCACAGTCGCTGGTTCAGACACTCCTCAAGCTTCAGGCGTGCGCAGGTCAGCCAGCTTCCAGGTTGTGGCTGCAGCAGGCCGGTCGTCTAAATGTTGCCCGTGACCTAGCCCATTCCCGGTAGGGCTAGATACAGGGGTTTTTGGAGAGAGTCAGTTTTAAAGGATTAGAGGGGTCACCTTTGCATGTCCAACTGCCTTCGGACTTCTTCAAACGAGAGTGATGAATCCAGGGGGTCACCTCAGCTACCTTCACCGCTGTTGGAGTAGAGAGCAAGACGGTGTAAGGTCCACGCCACTTAGGTGCAAGTGGATCGCGTTTCCACTCTTTCACCCATACGCTATCGCCAGCCTAGAACTGATGAATCGGCTCGGCAATGCTGCACGGCGTGCGCTCGAGGGCCCACCTGTTAAGAGAAACAAAAACACGGGAGAGAGATTGCACTTGTCCCTGTGTCACATGGTCTCCTATTTGTTTAAGGTCAGCTGGAATATCCTGAACAAAGGAGGGCGGCCTCCCATACAGGAGCTCAAAAGGTGACAACTTAAGTCTTTTTGTGGGTGCACACCGAACACGAAACAGTGTTATGGGTAACACATCTACCCATCCCAATCCCGTTTCCTGGGTTAATTTTGCCAATTGGGTTTTCAGAGTCCGATTCATTCTTTCAGTTTTCCCTGAACTCTGAGGCCTATATGCTGCATGCAGTCTCCATTTTACTTGTAGGACTCGACATACATCTTGTACTACTTGATCAATGAACGCTGGCCCATTATCACTTCCAATGCATCTAGGTAATCCAAACCTTGGGATCAATTCAGTGAGGAGTCTCTTAGTTACCTCTCGTGCTTTTTCAGTTCGGGTGGGAAAAGCTTCAACCCATCCGGTAAGAGTATCTACAAACACAAGGAGATACTTGAATCCCTTAGAAGGGACCAGCTCTGTGAAGTCCACAATTAGGCTTTCCATGGGGACGTATCCCACATGCTGAATTCCAGGAGGTTGTACCGGTCCCTGCCTGGGATTGTTTTTAGCACAAAGAACACATTTCTGTGAAATGCAAGTTGCTAATTGTGATAGATTAACAATATACAACTTCCGACTGAGACTCTCTCTGGTTGCAGTACCGCCAAGGTGAGTAGATTCATGATAATTTCTTACAATTGTGCCTGCTAGATGATGAGGTACATAAATCCTATTGTCCGGCAGGATCATCCAACCGTCCTTCACAACCGCTCCTTCCTGTTCAGCCCACTTCCTCTCTTCTGGGGTATAGTGAGGTTTAACTTCTTCTGGAACTACCTCTGGTATGAGGGCTGCTATAAATCCTCCCACAGGCTTTAGGGCTGCCTCTCGGGCTGCTTTGTCAGCAGCATGATTTCCTCTGGTTATTGGATCCCTTCCTCGTCCATGACCTTTGCAGTGCATTACAGCAATCTGTTCTGGAGCCCATACTGCTTCCAACAGGATTTCTACTTCAGGTCCATATTTCAAGGCCTTCCCGTGGGCTCCGATTAGACCTCTTTCTTTCCATAGAGCTCCATGTGCATGCAGGGTTAAGAAGGCATATTTAGAATCAGTATAGATGTTTGCCTTACATCCGGCTGCCAATTGCAGAGCTCTAGTTAAGCCTATAAGTTCAGCTTTTTGTGCTGAGGTGCCAGCAGGCAAAGCTTCAGCTTCCACAACTTCCTCATTGGTGACCACAGCATATCCTGCTTGTCTGGCACCTTCATGCAGGTAACTGCTACCATCAGTATAATATACAACATCTGGATTTTTCAATGGCTCATCTTTCAGATCAGGTCTACTGGAATAAACTTCATCCATTATTTGGAGACAATCATGTAATTCTTCATCATCTACCTCTGGTAGGGGCAGCAAAGTCGCTGGATTGAGCATATTCACTACTCGTAGATGAATCCTGGGATTTTCACACAATAGGCCTTGGTATCTAGCCATCCTTGGGTTCGTTAGCCAATAACTACCCTTATATTCCATGAGTGTCAGAACAGCATGAGGTACATTCACATACATTGTCTGGCCAAAGGTAAATTTATCAGCTTCTTTGACAAGGCTTGCAGTGGCCGCTACTGCCCTTAGGCATGGAGGCCATCCTTTTGCTACTGAGTCCAATTGTTTAGACAAATAAGCTACTGGACGGTTCCAACTTCCTAATCTCTGGGTCAGGACTGCCGCTGCAATCCCATTCTGTTCATGTACATACAGCTGAAAGGGTTTTTCCGAATTAGGCAATCCAAGGGCTGGGGCCTCCATAAGTCGTTGTTTGATAACTAAAAAGGCTTGTTTCTGCTCAGGTCCCCATACGAAGGGGTCCTTTTCTGCACCTCGAGTGCTTTCATGTAAGGGCTTGGCCAGACTGCTGAAATCAGGTATCCATAGTCTACAAAACCCTGCTGTTCCCAGGAATCCTCTAAGTTGTTTTCTTGTGGTAGGTTCCTTGATAAGGCAAATAGCTTCTTTCCTCTCTGGTCTCAATGCTCGTTGTTGGTGTGAGATGTCAAAGCCCAAATATTTGACCTTTTCTAAACATAACTGTGCCTTTTTCTGGGAAACTCGGTAGCCAGCTTCCCAGAGCAAGTGGAGTAGTTCCTCTGTCCCTTCTTTACAGGTATCAAAATCCTTTGCCGCTAGTATAAGATCATCCACATATTGCAGAACCACCTTTTCTCCCGGTATTGAGGGGTAACCTGTTAGATCCCTCGCCAAGGCAGTGCCAAATAAAGTTGGGGAATTTTTGAATCCCTGGGGCAATCTTGTCCAGGTTAGCTGGCCTTTTGTTCCTGTCAAAGGGTCTTCCCACTGGAAGGCAAATATAGGTTGGCTCTGTGGTGCCAGCCGGCAACAGAAGAATGCATCTTTCAAGTCCAATACAGTAAAAAATGTTGCTTCTGGTGGGATCAAACTCAGCAAGGTATATGGGTTTGGTACATTTGGGTGCAAGGTCTCGATAGCCTGGTTTACGAGCCTCAAGTCCTACACTGGCCTGTATTCATCTGTCCCAGGTTTTCGAACAGGCAAAAGGGGTGTGTTCCATTCTGATTGGCAGGGCTTAAGCAGACCATATTTTAATAGGCGGTCCAAATGTTTCTGGATGCCCTCTGCTGCTCGCCGGGGTAAGGGATATTGCTTTACAGATACAGGGGTAGCCATAGGTTTTAGGGTTACTACAATTGGAGCTATATTCTTAGCCATTCCTGGTGGGCTATTTTCGGCCCATACTCCTGGTGGCACCTGTAGAGTTCGGAGGAGCTTGTTTAATTCTGTATCCAATGTGGGTTGGACTTGCAAGGCTGACATTAGACGCCATGATTGTTCCTTAGGTACTGAGAGGGTAATTATTCCTGCTGCTTTTGATGGCAGTTTCATTTCTGGACCTCGAGGAGTGAAGGTGATTTGGGCCTGCAATTTGGACAGCATATCTCTGCCTAAGAGAGGTATTGGACCCTCAGGTATATACAAAAACTGATGGGTTAAACGATGTCCCCCAATCTGGCATTCCAAAGGTTGGAGGAAAGACCTCTTAGCTGACTGTCCAGTGGCACTTTTAATGACTACACTTTTGGATGCCTTTTTCTGCAATAGTTCTGGGAGTACTGAGTATTCAGCCCCAGTATCTATCATAAAGTCTATTAAATGGCTCCCTAATTGAATCGTGACCGTGGGCTCCTGGAAGCCTAACTTTATGGAGTCCGGTCGTTCCTAGTCTTGGGTAAAATCCTCTTCTGCCAGTCCAATGAAATTGTCTCTACTCCGTCCCTGTCCAGGTCTCTGATATCTTCCATCTCGGATCATTCCCCGTCCCCGTCCCTGGTTTCTTGGGCCGGAGCCTGGGCCTGGGCCTGGGCGTACTTCTTCCAACCTCAAGGGTTCAGGACACTCCTGCTTCCAGTGACCCTCCTTCTTGCAATTCACACATTGATTCCTTCGCAGTGGTGGATTCCTTCCTCGCCCTCTCCCTCCATTTAAGGGGCGGTGGTCTTGCTTCACTGCTGTGGCTAGCATTACCATCTTTTCCTTCTGCCACTTCTTCTCTTGTTTCTCAGCCTCATCCCTATTCCGATAAACTCGGCGTGCAATGGCCATAATTTGGCTCATCAGCATCCCTTCCCATCCTTCTGATTTCTGAATTTTCTTACGAATGTCAGAAGCGCACTGGGCCACAAATGTAGCAGTAATCATTCTGCTGTTTTCAGGGGCTTCAGGGTCAAAAGGAGTCCATATACGATAGGCTTCCTGCAGCCTCTCTAAAAAGTCTCCCGGACTCTCATTTGGTTTCTGTTCTACTTCTGAGACTTTAGACATATTAGTGGGCTTCTGGCATGCCCTGCGGATACCTTGAACAAGTGTCTGGCGGTAGGTGGTAAGTCTGGCCAGGTGAATTGCATTGTTTGGATCCCAATTAGGATCTTCCAAGGGAAAGTTGTCTTGGAGATGACGGTCAATATTAAAAATATTTCCCACTCTGGCCTGCTCACGCAAATATATCTGTGCCTTTTCAATTATGTCTCTCCTTTCCTCAGTGGTGAAAAGAGTATTTAGGAGCTGGCGACAATCTGTCCAAGTAGGGCTATGAGTATTTACTATTGAAGTCACCAAGTCCATCATAGCCTGAGGTTTTTCTGCGAAAGATGGGGTGTGTGTTTTCCAATTCATCAGATCCGTAGTCGTGAATGGAATATATTGCAGGGTCGAAGTTCGAGGTGGCCGTGGTCCGGGTTGCCCATTAACCAGCACAGGCTCCTCAAGTGCATCAAATACTCTTCTAAGAGGGGCTACTACGTGACCTTTCTCTTCACTTTGCTCTAGGGGCCTCAAATCATAGGGGATGGTATCTGTCCCAAGGCGTTCTTTTAGCAGCTTTATACGCCTGGCTGTATTGCTTGCTGACCGATCAAGGTCTCCCTGTAACTTCTGTAATATTTCTCTGGGACTTGGATGTACAGGGGTTTGGGGTGGGCAATCAGTTGTTCCACTAAAGGAGACTGTAGATGGAGGTCTATTAGGAGTCACAGGTGGAATAACCACTTCTGCTTGGGCTTTATTATAGGACTCCAATGCCTCCTGAAGATATTTATCATAATCTATCAAGGAATCAAGCTCTGTGACTCCACCCCCATTATTCATTCCAGTTTCTTGCCTTGGGGTTACAACTGGTGGAGTGTTTGGATTAGGCTCCCTTCGATGTGGAGCATAGGGTGGAGGTGGAAGCACCTCTTCCTCTGGTCCCTCAAAAATGGGTTTGAGTTTATTTGGCAAGATTCCTTTCCTAGCTTCGGCTTTTACAGCCAATAATTTGCATCGTTTGACTTTGCATTCCCTTATCCATGGAGGATTTTTATTTAATGTGCTCAGCCAGGAATCTATATATGAAAATTGTTCTGGGCACCCTCCAGTTTCTTTGGCGATATTAGTCCAAAGTTTGCTTACTAAATTTATATCAAAGGTTCCCTGAGATGGCCATTCAGTATTTTGTTTTGGCCATTCTAGTTCACATAACGTTCTCAAGCGCTCTGGCGTCATTTTGACTCCATATGCCCCTGAGAAGGCTTTCTTAAAATTATTTAACATACATTCAAGAGGTGTATTTCCCCCCTTTGAACCCCCAACTCCCATTGTATGGCCCTGTGAAGTATCCACTCAGTCACCCACACACTTGCTTCGTGAGGTTCCTTGCCCAGATGGAGTCGCCTCACTGGGAACCGAAGTACTGCCCACTCCACACTCAGGTCAGCTACAGATTGCTCTGTACTTTCTCACACATACAATGCGCTAGATACTTCACCACACTCTACCTCCCAATTTTCCCTTTTTCCTCCACCAGACCAACATCTGATGTACCCAACCACCTAGCGTACTCAGTTCCCCCTTACTGAGACGCAGAAGTTTGATCAAGACTTCTCTTCCTCCCAATTAATTGGAGGGCCAAAAATCCCTTTGTGCACTTACCCTTGGCTGGTTCCCTGTTTCCCCCCGGTCCGTCGCCGCCAGTGAGCAGGGTATCAGACAGACGAGTCTTCTGCGTTCCCCCTGGAAAAATTTACCAGTGCGCGCTGGGTAAGCAGTTTAGAGATCCTCTCTCTTGTACCCTGCCCAGTAGGGGGGTACAAGGGGCGAAGGGGCTGCGTTCCAGCAGACCACTTATCCGAGTCACAGGGGCACCATAAAATGTAGCACCCTGCTTGTGGTTAACGCTTAGCTGGAATGAAATATTCAACACAGCAATAGAGAAATTAAAATAATAATTTATTTGTCAGACAAATAAATGAGAGGCACAGTGGTATGGTTACCAAGCTCTGGCCTGGCCTCCTGCCATTCTGGCCAGCACTTATATTTCCTTAATCCAGCCCCCTTGCTCCTCCTTTGGCTGCCTCTGTCCAATCAGCCTGGTTGAAATTCCTATTGGCTGTTTGCTAGAACCAATCACAAAAGATACACCCACGTCCTTCTGTCCTTTTATGGAACACAAAGAGCTATATATTCTTCCATCTATAAATGACAAATAAGTAGTAATATATCTTACATGTGTCTCAACAAGGAATCTTAATTACCAGCTCACCTCTTGCCCTCCTTGCCCTATTGCCTTCCAAAACAGATAGTTAATCTTGAATTTTTATCTTCAACAGATGTCAAGGATCTTGAGTTCACATCAACATTGAAAGATCTCCTTCATTTGAAGGTTTCTAAACAAAAAGCCTGACAACTATATATCAGGAGTGCTCTATGGCGTCTCCTGTCTGGCAGGGGGGCTAGGCTGGTGGCTGACTTAATTTCAGGATAGTTAAAACTCTTACAACTATATGAAATAAGAATCTAGCATTTCTTAAATCCTTTGCATAATTACATTTAAGCCAATATATTTAATACATTATCATAGGTAGCCTTTTAAAAGGAATAAGGCCTTTGTAAAGTAAAAAAGGAACTCAGTAAAAAAAACAGCTTCAAAAAAGAAGCCTCTTCAGTTTACACCCCTCCTTTCACCCCTCCTTTCCCATTAGCTCTTCCCAACATTTATTGCCCTTTAACTCTCTCAGTTTAAAAAAAGAAACAGCTTTAAAAGATTTCCTTAAAATGCTCTCTTTTTCTGCCAGCTAGATGCCTCTCCATTGCTCTTGGCCTTTTTAACCTTAGGAAGAAGATATGGCTCATTTTACTGGGAGGCACATGGTATCATTTTATTATTTACTCATTCCTAATTATGTTTATCTCTGCTTTTTTATCTTCTGTAACATGTAGGATCAGTGTCCTCGCTCTCAGCCTGTAATTTCCTTTTTTACGACTTTGAGAATTGTTTTCTGCTATAAATCAGGGGGCCCCCTTGTCTTAGGAGGAAAAACATTGCCAAGGTTTTTTAGTCTTTTGCCTGGCATGAAACATTTGAAAATCTTTAAGATACAGGCCCTGATTGAAATATATAAGCTCTGATAAAAAATGCAGGCTTATGATTAGATGCCTCACTACCTTTGCAGGATTGTTGTGAGGATAAAATTGGTGGCTGCTTTGAGCTAGTTAAAAGAAAGAAGGGAGATAAATGGAATAAATAAATCATGACTAAACTGTGCAGCATTGAGCCTTATTGGTGGAGACTTCTAGAAGAGCACATGGAATGAACACAGAGCATGATCCAGCCAAGGTTGTGCACTTGAAAGTGCCATTGGTTTCAATGGGTGAAGGTTAAGCACAATTGCTAAATGCTAACATGATAAATCAATTTGATTTAAATTTATTTAACACTAGCAGCCTCTAACCTGGCACTGCTTGGGAATTCTAACAAACAAACAAACAAACAAACAAACAAACAAACTCACTGCAGTTTGAAAATCAGTAGATAAATTCAGCACAGTTTTGAAAGGTTCAGTCTGCCATCTTGATTCAAAATGGCATCCAACAATATCCAAACATAGCCAAAAACCTGCTCCTTGATCTTAGGAGCCATCATGCAAAATATGGTCGATTGTGTATATGTGTGTGTGTATATATATAACCCTCAAAGTGGTTTACAAAGTATAAAACAGTAAAATCACAAAAGTTAAAAAGCTAAAACAGATTAAAATTACATTGATTTCAAAGCATCTCGGTAGGCTTCTCTAAACAGGAATGTTTTTATCAGGCGCTGAAAAGAGTACAGTGAGGCGCCTGCTTGATTTCAATAGGCAGGGAGTTCCAAAGTGCCGGGGCTGCCACACTAAATGGTCCAGTTCTTACAAGTGCAGAAAATGGGTATTATGTGGCACCTGCAGCAGAGCCAATTGCACTGATCGAAGTGGCCAAGTGGGCACACGCAGGGTAAGGCGATCTCATAGGTTAACTGGTGCCAAGTTGTGAAGGTGGTAATAAGCTTGCTCTTTCCTTCTTTTTAATTCCATATTTCTGCTGAGCAATATTAAAATGGCCAATATAGCAATTCCAAAGTCTGCCACTAGATGGCCTCATGGAAGCCAAGCTCCCCCCACCCCAACTGTAGAAGCAGCCAATGTTTATTCATCTAAATCTTTGCTTTCTACGCTGAGCTGTTACTGCCACCTGTTCATTTCAACTAATTAGGACAACCTCACATAACCTGAAGTGCATAATGAGCTCGAATGGAATATAACATTCCCTTTTTATTACACAAAGCACACTCTGCATCTTTCTCCAGAGCAAGTGACATAGATGAGATTTTGGTCCAGCGTGTACTCTTGGTTTTTTTAGCTGAACAATGAGTTAGATTGAGAAGAGAAGAGATCTTGACATTGTGCTGCTCTTGACATAGCACTAATTAAAATCCAAAGAGCCAAATTTTTGGATATTTGTAAAATATTATCGGGAGGTGGGATGTTCTTTGTATTATCCAACACAAAAGGAAGTATTATCCCTGAGGGAGTTCTGCTTTTTTTGAGGAACAAATAAAAAACATACCATTTAGCTGTGCCACTTTGATAAAACACCAGAAACTTTGGGTTGTCATATATAGCAGGCTTTGACATCGAATGTCATTCCCCACCCTCACAGAGCACTTCCTATCAGAAAAAGGGAGAAAAGCCCTTAATACCAAATTTACACCACTAAATAAATTTTAGAAAGGGGCAGGATTGGCCGCAGATGCACAAAACATTATTATTATTATTATTATTATTAAAAACCAAGACTTCTTGTGCTCTGCTCGCCCTTTCTTCCTGCTCAGGATGGCCCTCTGCATGTCTCTCAGAGCTAGGGCATCACACAGGGCTGGGCCTTGGGGACAGTGGCCTCTACTCCTCCTCCTCCTCCTCCTCCACTCTCCGCCATGAGCTGCCCAAGGGAGGAGGCCGGCAGCGGCGGCCATGGAGAGGCCATGGGATGCTCCCTGGTAGCAGCAGCAGCAGCAGCAGCAGCAGCTGCCATCGCTTGGGACAAGTGCTGGTTGCTTCTCCTCCTCATCGAGGTCAGCAGTGGTGGCGCAGACAGAGGAAATAGGGGAATTTCAGGATCAAATCAGAAGCCGGGATGGTTTTCATAATTCCAGGACTGTCCCTGGAAAACTAGGGCACCGCAAGCCCAGGCTGAAGTACCACAGGACTTCACAATGCCTCAGGAGACTTAGGGTGACTTGGGGAGGCCTGGCTTAGGTCTCTCCCTCCTGGCCTGAGCTCCGCCTGTGGGTGGCTACTGCCTGGTCTGCTGCTGCCTTGTACTCAAAGAAACCAAAGTGGGGCAGTGCCCCTTCTGGAACTTCTCACTGCTCTGGGATGTGGGGACCAAGCAGGCACACCTTGGAATGAGCAACCAGGATGTCAGACTCCTTCATAGGATGAGCTTTGCTCACCTAGGCTGGAACTGGACACATCAGAGAAGCATTTCAGGAAAACACGTCGCAAACTTGATTATGGGAAATCGTGTTGGTGAAAGACAGGACTCCACAGTCCCCATGTTATAGCACATATAAATCGCTTTTTCTTTACTAATGTAGTGGAGTCCCCAGTCTTCTTGAAACTTTGAGCTTTGGGCAGAAGATACAAGAGGCAAAGTGTGTGTTGCTACAAGTCTTCTTCAGGTCTCCAGAGACTCCCAGCTACCACTCTTTTTCATTCAGTTCTTGATTGAGATGGGAGAGACCTTTATGGCTGTCTAATTATTGTTACAAGCAAACTGATGAAGCTGCTATAATCAAATCCTACCTAAGGCAGAAGAAATACAAAACAGTTTGCAAAACTGTATTTTATTGGGTCAGCTAGTTGAATAAAAACCAGGGACATACTGGAACCTACTGCCATGTCCATTCAGCTTAGGTGTCTAAGTGCAAGAGTAAGGGGAAATAAAAGTGGCCAGAGATTTAGGACAATTCCCCCCTCCCTCACAGCCCCCCGACTCTCATGATAGTCTTTTCAGGGGAGGTTGCAAGGAGGAGGGGGCATTAAGTTAACTTACTTTAGAATAAACACCCTCGACTGCTTCCGGCTGCTGCGATCTCAGTGCAAGCAGGGTTCTCATCGGGAGGGAGAACTCGAGCTATTTTGAAGGATTGGGGGCAACTCTAGGGCGCGGAGACCCCCCAAAACTCTCTTGAAGGGTGTTCAGAGAGTCTAGTCCCCGGCACGGCCAGAGAAAGACCAAACCGGGTGCCAGGTAACCTCGGAAGAGGCGAAGAGCGTGGGCGGAGAGGTCTAGCGGTCGAGGGGGAGCCATTACTCACCTTCAGATAGCGAAGCCCTGAGCTTGCAGGGAGAGCAGTACGCTCTCAGAACAAAGAACTCCGACACTTGCAACTTTGTAATTAAGATAAAAGGAACAAGGAAGCCTCGGAGGGAGTAAAGAGAAACAAACGGAGTTCAGCTGATAGCCGAAATCAATTTAGACGCGGAAAGACGCCAGTGCGGGGAAAAGAGAAAGGGAGTTGCCTCAGCGGTTACGCTGTTTCCCTTTCTGTATTCCTCCCTCCAAACAAGCCGAATAGAAGGAAAAGTACGCTGGAGAGGAAGAGGGAAGAAAGGGGGCCAGAGACAAAGCATTAGGACTTGGCGTTTTTGGTGAACTGGAGGTTGTGAAGAGGAGAAGGGGTGTTTCTCTATCTTAGCGTCAGAATTTAGGAGAATGAAGCTGGAAGAGAAACCCCCGCCGCCATTTGAGACTTTTTGTGCGTGAGTTTGTGAAAAGCAGAAAGAGGACAGTGATAATATCTATATTGGAGCTAATACGCATATTGTTCTCCATCTCTTTTCCCTTGGTTGGAGACTAGGGTTTTTGAACTTCTGGGAGCTCCTGGGAACACTTTGGGAACACGTTGGGAACTGGCATCAGTGTATATTGGTTTGACGGCCTCTTGTGTTAAAATGAGGTTGGTGTGATCTGAGACTGGCCTCCGCTCCCCCTGCCCTTTTCTCCCCTCCTTTTTCTATTCACCACCCCCTATTTTAAGACACCCCCCCCCGTATATCTACTATGGAACATGGACTAGCCTGATTGGAGGCGGGACAAACCCCCGACATTGGAGCATTCCGCCTTGAAGGAAGAGGACTGTACAGTAAGAACTTGACATCGATTTTATATATACGGACTTCGATACTGACTTTTGGGAAAATACATATATAAAGAATTGGGAATTCTGAACAGTAACACTAAAGAAAGAAAGAGGGTATTACAAAAACGGACAAAGCGGGCGGTATAAAGGAAATCATCTGAAACAAACCCAGGGGGCGAGAAATTATCGGGGACAAGGGGAGATAAAAGTGTATAAGTATTTAAGATGTCACATACAGGGGAAAAAGGAACGAATGGCGGGACCCCTGGGGATAGGAGGGGCTCTAAGCAAGAAGTAGACTTTAAGTCGGATATCTTGAAGATGTTTACAGAGATCAAACAAAGCCAAGCCAACTTAGAATATAAATTAGAGCAAGTGGATAACAGGATCGGGAAAATGGATAAAAAAATGGATGAGACTGTTAACGAACTTAAGGGCCAAATAAAAGAAATATTTAGGAGAACGCAGCTTACAGAGGAAGGGTTAAAGAAGACAAGGATAGAATTAAAGGATATTAAGAGGGATAAAGAAGGATATTAAGAGGATATTAAGAGGGATAAAGAAAGGATTAAAACTGAAATGATGGACTTAAATAAGGCTCAGGAAGAGATGAAGGACATTATTGCGATGAATGAACTGAGGCAGAGGGAGGTTAATCTGAAATTTAGAGCTGTGCCAGAGACCCAAAATGAAAATATTAAAGAGAGATTGACAATGGAGTTAGCAGAATGGATGGGTTTACCAGCGGAGGAAATGGCCAATAATATACAAAATGCATTCAGAATGCGCGTTAACACAACAAGAGGAAGGAAACTTATAGGTGATTGTCTGATTACATTCAAGGATAAAAAAATGAGAAATAGGATCCTTCAAAGGAATAGAGAAAAGAGGTTGAATATAGATGGGAATTATATAATTATTTTTAAAGATGTCCCGATCAGACTACTCAAACAAAGAGATCACTATAAATCCTTGGCGCAGGTACTGAGAAGAAATAAGATCGAATTTAGATGGGAATTCCCGGAAGGGATATCATTTGTATATAGAGGTAAGAGGCACAAGTTGTCAAGTCAAGAAGAAACCGGGAAGTTCTTGAGGAAGTATAAGGAACTTAAAGTGGAGGTAAATGGAACGGGGGCTGGAGGAGATGAGGGGGGCCCATCAGGAGACTCAGGAGAAGGGGATGAGGAGGAGGAAGGAGGAAGTAGATCGGGCAAAGAGGCAGAGGAGGAAGCGGAGGACTCAGGGAATCCTTAAAGGAAAAGAGAATTTGAATAAAACTCAGGCGAAAACTTAACTTCCGAAGGGAAAGTTAAGCATCATGGGATTAAAAATTTGGAACTGGAATATTAATGGGATGAACGATAAAAATAAGAGGAATAAAATTGAGCAATATCTGAAAAAGAAAAATTTGGACATTATCTGTCTACAGGAAACGCACGTTGCTAGAAGGCATAGGAAAGTGTTAATTAACAAAAGGTTGGGAAAGGAATTTGAATCCTCAGACAAGGTAAAGAAAAGAGGTGTGGTACTGTATGTTAAAAATAATATAGAAGCTAAAACAATATTCAAGGATGAAGAGGGGAGGATGATAGGGGTCAGTATTAACTGGCAAGGTGAAAAGCTGATGGTAGTGGGGCTATACGCCCCAAATGGTAAAACGGAATTCTTTAAAAGATTGGAAGAGAAGTTGACGGAATTTGTGGACCAAAAAATAATTTTAATGGGGGATATGAACGGGGTTGTTTCACTAGAAATGGATAGACAAAGAAAAGGAACAAACAAAAAAGGAAAGTTACCAAAAACCTTCTTCTCCATGGTAGAAAATTGTAATCTGGTGGACATCTGGCGTCTCAGACACCCGCTTGACAAACAATTCACCTTTCATTCTGAGCCTAACCAATCGCTGTCACGCATAGACCAGATATGGGTCTCAAAGGAACTGTGTCCAAGAGTTAAATTAATAGAAATAAGACCAAAAGTAATTTCAGATCATAGCCCAACAGAGCTGGAACTGGAAAGCCTAGAGACAAGAACCTTCAGATGGAGATTAAAAGACCACCTTTTAGATGATCAGAAAGTTGTGGAAAAGGCACAGAAAAAACTGATAGACTATTTTAAAGATAATGGTGATAAAGGAACAAAGGATAGCGTTGTCTGGGATGCGAGTAAGGCTGTAATAAGAGGGTTTTTTATCCAACAGAATGCAATCAAAAATAGGAATAGAGAGAAAAACAAAGAGGAAATTCTAAAACAGATAATGGTTAACGAACAAAAACTATCACAAAAACCAAATTGTCAAAAAGCGAAGGAAAGAATTAAAATTCTACAAGCCCAGTTTGCTATAATAATAAATAGAGAGGTGGAGTGGAACATTAAAAAACTAAGGCAAAAAAATTTTGAATTTGCGAATAAATCAGGCAAATGGCTTGCCTGGCAAATCAAAAAAAGGAAGGAGCAAGGTGTAATTAATAAAATAACAGTGGAGGGAGTAGAAAGAACCGACCCCAAAGGAATTAAGAGCGAATTCCTCAGCTATTACAGGAATTTGTATAAAGATCAAGAGAAAGTTGGTTTAAGGAGGATAGAGAGATTCTTGAAGGATAAAAGGGTGCAAAAAATCTCAATAGAGGAAAAGCAACGTTTGAATACACCAATTGGAAATGAGGAAATAGAGGAGGCAATTAAAGATTTAAAGAGGGGTAAGGCACCAGGCCCTGACGGATTCACAGCCGGCTACTACAAGGAAATGAAATCTATTTTGGTGGGACCTCTAAAAACGATTATGAACAATATCTTAAAGAAAGGAGAAACCCCAGAGACCTGGAAAGAGGCATATATTACGTTTATCCCCAAACAGGATGCAGATCCAACCCAGGTTAAAAATTACAGACCAATTTCACTCCTAAACACAGATTATAAGATATTTGCAGGAATTCTGGCAAGAAGGCTGAAGATTTTGCTATCAGAAATTATTCACAGGGACCAGGCGGGATTCCTGCCAGGTCGGCAGATGAGAGACAACACAAGAAATATAATTAATATGCTAGAATACCTGTCTGTTAGGATTGACAAACAAGCTATAATGGTGTTTGTAGATGCCGAGAAGGCATTCGATAACGTGATATGGAACTTTATGTTGAAGAACTTAGAACACATGGATGTGGGTAACGATTTCTTTAATGGGGTAAAAGCAATATACACAGAACAGAAGGCCAAATTGATCATAAACAATATGGTGACGGAGGAGATAAGGATACAGAAGGGAACAAGACAAGGATGTCCGCTTTCTCCGTTACTATTTATAACTGTGTTAGAAGTCCTTATGAACTCAATAAGACAAAACGATAATATAAAAGGAGTATCAGTAGGACAGAATGTTTATAAGACCAAAGCCTTCGCCGACGACTTAGTAATAATGACAGAAGAACCAGCAACGGCAATAGGGGAAATATTAAAGGAAATAGAACAATTTGGAGAAGTGGCAGGCTTTAAATTAAACAAGACAAAAACGAAAATGATAGGAAAGAACGTGGACCCAAAGATAATTGAAACAATCCAACAACAATCGCAGATAGAGATGGTCAAAAAAGTCAAATATCTCGGCATCTGGTTAACACCTAAAAACATAGACTTATTTAAAAATAATTATGAGCCGATGTGGAAGGAAATAAAGAAAGATTTAGAGAAATGGGGAGGGCTAAAATTGTCACTCTGGGGAAGGATTAATGTAATCAAGATGAATGTCTTATCGAGGTTGATGTTTCTATTCCAGACCATCCCTATAATCAAAGGGAGTCGAATCTTTAAGGAATGGCAAAGGATAGTCTCAAGATTCATATGGCAGGGCAAAAAACCCAGAATTCAGTTTAAATTACTGACAGACGTAAAGGAAAGAGGGGGCTTTGCCCTGCCGGATCTGAAACTGTACTATGAGGCATCATGCCTATGTTGGATAAAAGAATGGGTAAAATTGGTGAATACGGAGCTGCTCGACTTAGAGGGCTTCGATAATAGATTCGGCTGGCACGCGTACTTATGGAAGAACAAAAGGAAAGAACACAAGGGGTTTGCGAATCACATTTTTAGAGGGCCGCTAATCGAAGTTTGGGAAAGATATCAAAATCTGTTAGAGCCGAAAACACCACATTGGCTTTCACCTCTCGAAGTAATGAGTACAAAAACCATTAATATGAGAAGCAATTGGGCAACTTATGATCAGCTACTAACTAAGGTTGAAGGGAAATGGAAGCTAAAACCGTATGAGCAAACAAAGGAACATGTTTACGATTGGCTACATCACCATCAGGTGAATCAGATGTTTAGTAGAGATATCAAAGAAAGAGGCTATGCAGATAAAGACTCAAAATTCCAGACAGAAATAATAAACAATAAAGTGAAAATTATATCTAAGATATATAGGATGTTGTTGGACTGGAATTTAGGCGATGAGGAAGTCAAATCGGTGATGATCCATTGGTCAAGGGATATAGGTCATAGTATACAGTTTGAGGATTGGGAGAAACTTTGGAAGGAGGGGGTAAACTTTACGGCGTGTACTTCGATAAGGGAAAACGTCATGAAGATGTTTTATAGGTGGTACTTGACACCCATGAAATTATCAAAAATGTATAAGGTGGATAATAAGTGCTGGAGATGTAAAGACATAGAGGGCTCCTTCTACCATATGTGGTGGGAGTGCAGAAGGGTGAAACAATTTTGGGAGAAAGTACACACTGAATTGAAGAAGATATTAAAGTACACGTTCATAAAGAAACCAGAAATCTTTCTTCTAGGGATATTAGGACAAGAGATAAAAAAGGAAGATCGCAGATTGGTATACTATGCGGTTACGGCAGCAAGGGTAGTATTAGCCCAGAAGTGGAAACTACGGGAAACCCCAACGGTGGAGGAGTGGAGATCTAAGCTGTCAGATTACGCAGAGTTGGATAGATTAACAGGAAAAGTTAGATACATAAGAGACCAAGTGTTCACCAAAGATTGGGAAAAGTATGTAGATTATCTGGAATGTATTAGTGAAGGGCAAATAACGCTAAAGGGATTTAGAGACGCACTGTGAAAGACTAAGAGTTATTGTGCAAAGCAAACAGGAATTAGGAATCGGTATAATGACAATATAAGTAATGAAACCTGTAATTTTATTTATTGCTTCGAATGATTTACGGACAGGCTGAAGGAAGCCCCGTAAGAGACAACTATGTTATATGGATGATATGGAAATGATAATTGCTGTTTATTATTTTTAATTTTTCTTTTCTGTGTATTTTCTTTGTATTTGTGTGTTACCTTGTGTTCTTTTTGGAAATAACTAATAAAAAAAAAAAGAATGAGGATAGAATAAACACCCTCAAATTTAAGAAATCATTTTTAAAAACCATGTATAGCATATCAAACCTTGAGCTGTGAAACATGACATGCCAACCAGTGACAAATTCTATCAACACTATGGGATATTTATGTATTTAGAAGTCTACTTAATTAAAGAATTCCTAAGTGGTATACATAGGACTTTTACAATTCTGTCTTATCAATATACAAATAAAATTAACAAAATTTTAAAACACATACATGTAATGTTTTATATGTTCAGAGAGGTTTTGGTTGAAACAAAGACCTTTTGAGCAGGCATCTAATCTGAGGGTGGTTGCCAAATGTTAATGGAGACAGCAGTCCAGTCAACTCACTTATTGCTCACCACTTGTAACAAACAATTTAGAAATCCACAAAAATCGATTAATTGCAAAGTTACATCTTGGTTTCTTTGTTGTTGTTCATTTATTTTTTCATCAACACTAGCAAATGTAGGATGATGTGGATGAATGTACAGGTGGCAATTTGTGCCTCCCTTTTGAATCCCAGGTAAAAAGTTCTCAAGCTGGAACTATGTCTGCCAACCCACCTCTCAAAAGAGAGATTTTGCTCTCCGTCCTTTCACTCAAGCTACAATATTGCATTGCAGGCTTCCATGCCCTCAGAAGCCGCAGGCAGTGAAGGGGAATGAGGCACAGAATTTTGCAGTGCAATGAGGTCACATGATCACATAATCATTATGCAAGAGGGGGGGAGGATGGGCCTGCTGTGTGCAATGTGCATTTTGGGCTGAAATCAGCCAGAATCATATGGCAAGCTGAATTCAGTCTTTAGAAGAACATTTACACCCTGGCGGAAAAGCAAAAGAGAGCTTCGCAAGCTGCGTGGAAAGTGCCAGTGGAAAGGAGCCAGGAAAAGCACCTGGTAATTGCCTCCTAGCAAGAGCAGGTTCCTAGGGACGCAGGTGGCGCTGTGGGTTAAAGCCTCAGAGCCTAGGACTTGCCGATCGAAAGGTCGGTGGTTCGAATCCCTGTGGCGGGGTGCGCTCCCGCTACTCGGTCCCAGCGCCTGCCAACCTAGCAGTTCGAAAGCACCTCCGGGTGCAAGTAGATAAATAGGGACCGCTTACCAGCGGGAAGGTAAACGGCGTTTCCGTGTGCGGCTCTGGCTCGACAGATGCAGCTTTGTCACACTGGCCACGTGACCCGGAAGTGTCTCCGGACAGCGCTGGCCCCTGGCCTCTTAAGTGAGATGGGCGCACAACCCCAGAGTCTGGCAAGACTGGCCCGTACGGGCAGGGGTACCTTTACCTTTACCTTTAAGAGCAGGTTCCACACCAGCTGACTGAGAAGATGGCAGCCAGAGAGGTCACCCTGGAAAATACTCAACATTAATGAGGAGATCATCATCCAGACATGAAACATATATTTACTTGTAAACATTGTCATGGCTGGGATCATCACACTCCTCTTGTACCTCAAATATGTTCACAGCCAATACATTGAAGTGTCAAAGCTTACTGGCAGGTATTTTAGATAATCCCCTATCTGCTACTGTTTGTGTGACTGTATTTGTATTTAGGAAGTACCAGTGCACTGACAGGCTTTTACCTGTTGAAATACAATGTATAGGAGACATGAGGATTTTATTGTTGATCAAAGATGTTAATTAAATTGTCTCAAAATCCATAACTGGAATTAGATAGGGCTTGGGGGTTTCGGATTAAGGACAAGACAAAGCTGGGGTAGAACAAACAAAAACCCAAGAGAAGCAATATGCACTCTTGTGCTTTAGAGATTTGGGCCAGTAAAAAGAGCTGGGTCGGGGATGATGGGAACTGTAGTCCCAAAACAGCTGGAGGGCCAAGTTTGGCCATGCCTGGTGTAGAGAAACACATGGATAAATTTTACCAAAGCTATCTCAATTAGCTGGAAATCAGCGTCACCATTGAAGATCCCATTTCAATAGAAAAATTATAGGACAGAATTCCTAACACAGGTGGTTTGGAAAGGAGTCCAGTTCCTGGCATCTTGGTGAAGTCCAACTCTGCTGGACTGGAGTTGTGGTGCTGATTTAGGCCACTGAGCATGAGAACTTGTTCCAGGGATTGAACTTCAGAATGATAATAATCTGAAGGCCAATCCCACAACTGATGGATCGATATTAGTACCTAGAGCTTCAGAGACACACTGAGATGGAAGAGTCTTGGGCAGAAGGCAAGATCTATGACTGAGAAGCAATTATTCTTGAACTCTCTAAACACTGAAGCACTGAGGTCACTGCCCTTCACACTAAAGCACATGTTTGTAATAGATATAATGGTTCTGCCAGCTAAGGCTGGACTTGCATCTCAAGCGTGAAGCCATAAAAATGAAATAAGAATTTAAGCTGGAAAAGGACATCTAGATAGGGGCTGGGGTGGGGGAAAGAGGGTAAAATACCACATAATTAATTGTAGCTGAGAAAGTATAAGACACAAGAGAAAAATCCAAATATATGTATCAGTTTCTCTTATTATTTTTGGAGAGCACATGGTAGAGGTCTAATACATTTTTTTCCATTCTGTTGACCATTTTGTAAGTGGCCTCAGTGAGTCAATGTCATGGAAAAATCCAAGAGCGGTAACATGGGGTGTCACTGATACCAATGGGGGCACCATTGGCACTTCTGATTTGCTTTGCTGCTGTTAACAGAGCCTTGACACAGGAGACGTCTTTGAGTGAGAAGTGGGTGAGTGCTTCTTTGTCAAAGAGAATCGCTATGTGGTGTATTTGAAATCATCATGATTAAGGTCTGGACATTAAAAAAACAACAGCACATAGGAGAAAACATTCAGCCAATTGCATTATTGCTGCATTTCTTAACACATTCCCATTTTTGTGGGGAGGGGTGGGAACCATTCAGTGTAGTTTAGCCAACAGAAAACAACTGGGTGAGGAAGTGCGTCACAAGAGTAAATCAGTCAACCCAGTAGCATTGCAATGTAATGCAAATGGGAAAGTGTGTTAGAGTCTGCACTAACTGTGCATTAGGCTCTTTCCATGTTAGACCTCCTTTGCTGGATTGGATGAGAGCATGTAATTTGATGCATTTGGGCATAACTCACTTCAGGACAAAGATATTGCAGGTCCACTTACAGAGCAACCCTAAGCATGTCTACTCAGAAGTAAGTTCAACTGAATTAATGGGAAGTTTGTTTAGGCTTGCAGTTTTACTACTCTGATACATTCAAAGCATGTTGTCTCATATTCTTAATGAATTGCCACAATAAGTAGAGTATAATTATTTGTCTATGGAAAAGGTGCTGTGCCAAAATATACTGGGAATATCATACTTTCTAATAAATTTCTACCCATTTAGTAACATGGAACCTTGGCATCTCTTCTTTTCGTTGGTTCTGAATGCTTTGGTGGGGGATGCGGTTGGCGCTGTGAGTTAAACCACAGAGTCTAGGACTTGCCGATCAGAACGTCAGTGATTCGAATCCCCGCGACCGGGTTAGCTCCCGTTGCTCGGTCCCTACTCCTGCCAACCTAGCAGTTCGAAAGCACGAAGTGCAAGTAGATAAATAGCTACCGCTCCAGCGGGAAGGTAAACGGCGTTTCCATGCGCTGCTCTGGTTCACCAGAAGCGGCTTAGTCATGCTGGCCACATGACCCAGAAGCTGTACGCCGGCTCCCTTGGCCAATAAAGTGAGATGAGCGCCGCAACCCCAGAGTCGGTCACGACTGGACCTAATAGTCAGGGGTCCCTTTACCTTTACCTAATGCTTTGGTGCTGCCCCTTCCTTTTCCTGCACATGCTAATTCAACCTTTTTTCATCCACAGCTTCTCTTTGTTATTCCGTTTTTGCTCCTGAACTGCTCCTGAATTGCGCAGAAAAGCTCCACAGACATGCATGCCTTGGCAGAGAAACTAGGCGTAGCCTTTCTCCAGATTTCATAGTGAAAGTTAAGAGGTGTAGGCATTTAAACAAAATGACTAATGAACAGATCTATTTTCCTGGTGTAGTAGTGTATACCCTTTGATATTAGTCATTATTCTACCTGGCTTTAATTGCATATGTAGATTGATATGTTCAAGATTGATGAAGCACTTAATTCTCAACAAAGGAGGTAGTTAAGAAGACACATTTTCCACCAATGAGTTTGATAGATAATTTAATTAATGTCATACATAATGTGACCCCTGTTTCATGAGAGATGAGACAGAGAAGAAGGTCACAGGTAGAAGGGGAAAAAAAAGATAATCCCTGGAAGTTTAGAGAGCCTTTTGTTCAGACTCCTATGGCAAACAGAGGAGACCTGCTTCCCCAAACTATCAGAAACCAACAGAGTTGATTACTGATAGACTAAGCCATCATTACCAACAATTGACCATGCTGGATGGAGGTGATAATCCATCTGGCTTTAGGCCTGGATTCAAAACTGATGGCATGTCCACACTTCTGCTCGCCCTGCCACTTTCCCCAAGGGAAAACCAGCTGCTTAATGCTGAACTGGAGCAAACTTCAATCAGGTTTTCCAAGGATTGATGTTTCCTCCAATTCGGCAGTAAAGAGCAGGTTTTCCCAGGGAAAGTGGCAGGGCAAATGGAAAGTTGCTTTCTAGGCAGCAAAGCAAAGTATAGATGAGCTCTGAAAACATCTTGATCTTTCTGATTGATTACCTTTATTGTGACATGGAGAGAGGTGCAACCCTGTTGGTTCTGGGTATCCTCCTCAAGCAACTCTACAGCTTGGGAACTGGGGGCACCATAAAACTATGGCTCCACACTTAGCTGCCAGATGAGTAGCAGAGGACAGCACTGGGAGACTTCTGTTCAGGGCTGTTATCTAGGGATTTGAATCAGGAGAGGCTCTTCAGAGGCTGGAACAGGAGCAGAAGGCAATGATGGGCTGGATGGGGAATCCAGTTGCCCAGAGGAAATACCCCAAATCTTTGATGAGCGGAGAAGGTGTTTCTGTTAATTGAGTAGTTGCCAATGCCTAGGAAAATGTTCTTCCTTTCACTGACAGCAGCTTTTAAAAGTTTATTTATTTAACTTATTTATGGTCTGCCCTTAACCTCATGGTCCCAGGACTGGAGACACATCATATATTATACATCATTTCAGAATAGCAAAATCACAGAAAGCACTATAAATTATTGATCATTGATTAGATATCTGGAAAACAGAAATGTGGCATTCTGGATGGGCTTTTGGATGCTGGGACGGGGGGAGGGGAGGAGAATAACAGTGTGGAATGAAATGTGCATGATTTGAAAAGCATTCTTAGCAGATACATATTGGTGATATCCAATGTCATGCTACTAGATGTGGCAGGGCTTCCCCTTTCTCCCCCCACCCCTGCAGTCCCATCACAAAACCCCCCAACCCTACTCCATGCTCCAGACAGTCTTCCTGTCCTTCAGAGCAGATATTGAGAGTGTGCAGTGGCTGCAGGTAGGAGATGAAGAGGAGGTCCACTGCACTAGTGAGCTGAGGCCACTGAATGTCACCCGTTAAGTTTGTATTTAGAATAAATTCTATCCAGTAACCAAAGAAGAGCTCAAGGCAGCTCTCAGCTTCCAACAAACAACCATCAACAATTAAACAATAAAAATAATAAAAATAAATAAAAACAGGAACAGCATGAAAGAGGAATGAAAACATCACAGTCAGCTTAAAATACTAAGGTTAATAAAAAGCTCGCCTGAGCAAAATTGTATCCTGGCAACAGAAGCTAAAAAGAGACAGGAGCAAAAGAGTCTTCCATGAAAGAGAGTTCCACAGCTGAGGTGGGGCTACAGAAAAGTCCTCTTCTACTTGCACACACTTTTGTTGATACTATAATTGTGTTGCCTGAGGTTTCTGTGAACTTGGGATGTAGCACACTGCAACCTTTTTCTCTCAGTTGGTTAGAGCGTGGAGCTGATAACGCCAAGGTTGCAGGTTCGATCCCTGTAGAGGAGAGCTGCATATTCCTGCATTGCAGGCGGCCAGACAAGATGATCTTCAGGGTCCTTTCCAACTCTATATCAGAGAGGGAAAGGGAGAGAGGAGGGAGAAAATTGATTTTCTATGCAAAATATTGAGCAGCTGTTCACCTGCAATTTAATTTATACTCTATACTTAGTCTGATGTTGCTCATTCCCTCTTGCACAATGCTTTTGGAAAAGCTAGTATTGAACACTCTGCAAGTGATATTCATTAACAATATTAGAGGGACTCATTTTTGCTGTCATTAACTTGGCTCTCAAACCATGAAATACATCACTGGGCAGGTGACCCTGCAGAGATGCCCGCAGACCCCCAACACTTGCAGAGAGCAGCGTCTTCAGTCAGAGGTGAGATCAGGCTGTACTGCTGATCTTTGCAATCTGGCAAATGTCACTGGCTTCCAGGGAGTGAGCGTTCAGTAATCTTTTAGTCCACTCTGCTTTTTGCTCATGGATATATGCTAGGACTGTATGAAACCATATCGTCTAACAGCTATAGGTTAGGATGTATATTCATGGTTTTGGTGGCAACTGGTGCCTCCAAATTACAATAGTGAAGAGAGGCTCTCTCCACAGTCCCATAGTGAAGCATCTCCCAAACACATCAGCAGAAGGTTCAGCTCAGGCACAACCTTCCCACCTCCCTTGCAGATCCTCTCAGGTACTGAGTACAGCAGAGGAGTCTCTTGGGAGTTCCACTGCCCTCAAACTTTTTTTGGGGGGTGGGGTGGGGATAGCAGCCAGGGATAAGCTGTGGTATTCCCTCCCCAAAGAAATGCAGCTGGCTCCTTCATTATGGCGTTTTCATTGTACGCTTAAGGTGCACCTCTTTACCCTGACTAGCGATACACATTTTAGGACCCACTTTGTTCATTTGACCGTAATCTGTTTCAACTATTTTTAATATGCTCAAATTGTTGTAATCCCCTCAGAGGCCTCAATGTTTATTTTATTTAGGAGCATTTATACCCTGCCTGCCAACCTAAGTTCTCAAGACAGCTTACAATATATTTTAAACACAACAAAATAGTCAGTGACACAATAGCCACCTCATCAGGGCAAAGGTCTTCTTCTCAGTCTTCCCGCTCCCTTTGTTATCTGATGTTCCAACAAGTGGCATTCTGCTGCCGAATCTCCTGGCTGTTGAAGCAGCAAGATGTTCAGCTCATGATGAAGAGCAGGTAAGAAACCTAAAATAACAACAACCACCATTTACTGAGTTAGAATTATGGTCTGCAAAGTCCACTTGATCTCCAGCAGTTGCTAAAAACAGATCAAATGCTTCTGAAGTAGCACCAGACCAAATCAAGAATGCTTTTTGTTTTGGATACCCAATGTAAACACAACAGGAAATGGAACTGAACATATGGGTCTGGACATGAATGACCGTATTAGGGGGAAATCTTAATAAAAAAGCTTTTTATAAAATGGAGTGCTTTTTGTTACAGAATTAAGTTTAATCTGCAAAAAAATGTTATGTTTGAATGCATTGTATTTAAAATGCTACACAGAGAGGTTTGTATTAGACAAGAGAGCAAATGCAGCAAAGGAAGGTTAGATGTTTCCATTTGAGGGTTTAGGCTAATTTAGGGTTGCCAGAATTTCCCGGACGCTGTAGGAACCAGTGTCTGGGTGGGGGGGAAAAGAAGCTCAACGTCAACAACTTTAGGCCAAAAAACCCACTAAAAAACAAAAATTCAGCAACTTTGCCAAAAAAGCTGTGTCCAGATTTTCACTTATTGAAATATGGCAACCCTAGACTAATTGATGATTTATCACCAGAAACCAAAGCTGCAAAGTCTGTCGGCAGGAGGATGAAACCTGCAAACTCAGCATCTTAGTCAGTCAAGGAAGCTCCACGGTGATGAACAAGCAAGATGCTTGCATAGGATCTCTCTCTGGGACCAGAGAGAGGAAAACTATAAAGAAGAAGAAAGGACTATAAGAAGATTGGACCACATTGCTTGCTGTTAAAGACCAATGTGTTACTTTGTATTTTGCAACATTTATTTGTAACTATTTTAAGCCTGTCAAGCTTTGAAACACTTTCTTCTGGTGGAGACCTTATCATTTCTACTCTGCACAGGGTCTAGATCAGAGATTTCATTCGAAAAAACTCTTTCCTTTTGCTTAGTAGCAATTTGACCAAAATAGAAAAGGGAGGACCCATCCCCTTGTCATCCCTTTCTCAAAGCCCTTGGAGAAGGGGCAGCTCAGCTCCATCCATTCTACTCCCCCAGCTCTCTTTTTTCCAAAGTCCCCTCAGAGCTGGGAAGCAAATACCGTGTGTTGGTGTATTTATGTATTTGCTTTTAAAAATATGTTCAAGAAGCCGTGGGGTACATGAAAGAGAAACAGTCCTCACACACCCCCTGTATAAATATGTATGCTAAATATATGTACCAAACTGCAAAAAATAACCCACAAATAATAGCAAAATCCACAAACATTGCAACTCCCCACATGGCACTGAATAATTTAGCAGAGTACTGATAGTTCCTAATAGCATACTGCACATCTTGATTATGTTAGGAAGGTGAGTCTTATGAGTTGGTGTTAGCCTTACTCAAAGAGCTTCAGATTCCCCACAGTATTTTATTTATTTATTTATTCTTTTGTTTCTTAAAATCTAAACTGCACATGGGTTCCAGGGCAGTGTACATTAAAATGCAAATACCCATAAAATATTAAAAGAAAGCAAAGTTGTTTTAATACTACCTTGATCCACCTGCCCATAAGATCAGCAGCAGCCGCCCTTCCCACCTTCCCCAGCAGTTAGATTGGGAGAGGATCTTCTTGGCAGGGCTCTTAGGAATGCCTTCTCACACAGAGAGTTAGCATGGAGTTCAATAGGACTTGGTATGTGCCTCATCATTCTCACAGTTTCCATTCCATTCCATATTATAGTTCTATCTTGGCTGGTGCTGAGCAGAGCCTCTCCTGTGGGAAGTGCTTGACGTGCAGAGCTCATAGCTGTGGGGTGAAGTGGGAACAGCCTTTCCTTAGCAATACAGTGGTACCTCGGGTTAAGTACTTAATTCATTCTGGAGGTCCGTACTTAACCTGAAACTGTTCTTCACCTGAAGCACCACTTTAGCTAATGGGGCCTCCTGCTGCCGCCACGCTGCCAGAGCACGATTTCTCTTCTCATCCTGAAGCAAAGTTCTTAACCTGAAGCACTATTTCTGGCTTAGCGGAGTCTGTAACCTGAAGCGTCTGTAACCGAGGTACCACTGTATGTGAAGGGGGAAAACATGCACCTACACATGAAACGGCCTGATCCTGGTCTCTCTTGCTCAACCAGGCTACAAAAAAACGTGCTCTGGAGTAAAAGTCACTTCTGGGGCTCAGAGGAACTGGGCCAGTTGGTGTGTTTCTGTGTGCTCTTTCTATGAGTGGCTGCATATTAGCCTGCCTGCCTTCTTTCTTCCTGAAAGAAAAGACAAGGAACCAATTAAAATATTATAAAAAATACAACTTTCTATTCAAATAGTACATTGCCTACTTTTTATGCCCTTAAAAAAACAAATGTCTTGAGGTTTCTGCATGTGCCGAACTGGGTATTGGACCCGAGTGAAAGAAAGCCAAGTTTTGCCCCTGCTTGGCATCCAGGAATTCTTTTTTAAAAACCTTTCTTTTCCTACCAACAGCAGCTTCCTCCATGTCATTTCTTTTTATGGTTTAAGAAAACTGGGCCCAACCCAAGATGGGGGGGGGGGGATCCTTTCACCATGTTATGGTTCTTTAATGGGGAAGATGGAGAAATGCTATTGGGTGACAGAGAAAAGGCGGAACTAAACACCTACTTTCCTGTGTCTTCACCCCAAAGGAAAGTGATGCCAGCCTGGTGAAAACAGAATAAATGACGTAAGGAGGGAGCTGCAGCCCAATATATAGGGAAAGGAGTAGTAAGGGAACACCCAACTACTTTAAATGGATTCAAATCTCTAGGGCCTGATGAGCTGCATCCAAGGGTACTAAAGGAGATTGCAGATGTAATTTCAGAGCCCTTGTCTATTATCTTCGAGAATTATTGGAGAACAGGTGAGGTGAAAACATGGCAAATGTCCCAATCTTCAAAAATGGGGGAAAGGAAGACCAGGGAACTACTGACCGGTGAGCTTGACATCGATACCAGAGAAGGTCCTAGAACAGATAATTCAACAGTTGGTCTGTGAGCATTTAAAAAAGGATGCTGTGATTACTAAGACCCAGCATGGGTTTCTCAAAAATAAGACATGCCAGACCAACCTGATTTCTTTTTTTGATGGAATTACAAACTTGGTGGATCAGGGAAATGCTGTGGACAGAGTGTTCTTTGATTTCGGTAAGGCCTTTGACAAAGTCCCCCATGATATTCTCGCAAGGAAGCTGGTAAAATGTGGGCTGATTGAGGTAACTGTTAGCTGGATTTGTAGCTGGTTGACTGACCGAACCCAAAGAGGACTCATTAATGGTTCCTTGTCATCCTGGAAAAAAAGGGGGCTGCTGCAGGGTTCTGTCCTGGGCCCGTTGTTGTTCAATGTCTTTATAAATGACTTGGATGAAGGAATTGAGGGGATGCTCATCAAATTTGCAGATGACACCAAACTGGGATGGATAGCTAATGCCACAGGAAACAGAGTCAGAATTCAAAGTTACCTTAACAGCTTGGAATACTGGGCACAAGCTAACAAAATGAATTTCAACAGGGTCAAATGTAAGGTTCTGCACTTAGGCAGGAAGAGCCAGATGCACAAATATAGGATGGGGGACACCTGGCTTACTAGTAGTACATGTGAAAAGGATCTAGGGGTCTTGGTGGACCACAAGCTGAACATGAGTCAACAGTGTGATGCGGGCTCAAACCAATGGCTTCAAGTTGCAAGAAAGGAGATTCCATCTAAACATTCAAAAAATCTTTCTGACAGTAAGAGCTGTTCAGCAGTGGAGCAGACTCCCAGGAGAGATGCTGGACTCTCCTTCCTTGGAGGTTTTTAAGCAGAGGTTGGATGGCCATCTGTCATGGATGCTTCAGCTGAGATTCCTGCATTGCAGGGGGTTGGACTAGATTACCCTTGGGTCCCTTCCAACTCTAGGATTCTGTGATTTTATGACTACTGAATCTTTGTCATTCATGAGTAATCACTAGGTAGTTAAGCACTGGTGGGTAGCAGTGAGTGGCAGGTATTTGAATGTGCTGAAATGTTGGACCAACACACTTTTCGTCTTGCTTTGTTTCCCAGACACAATGTGCCTTTACCAGGCGTGTTCAGAAGAGCCACAGGCAGGAAGAACAGTGTGTGCTTTTCTTGCCCTCTCTTCTTTCTTTCTGGACACTGCTCTGATTATCTGTTGACATTACACTTTAGGAAAAGTAGTGCGTGCATTTAAGAAGGGAAGATGCGACTCTGTGCTAATGACCAAGCATTAGTGAAACAGAATGACAACCAAACAGATCTGCTAAAATTTATATGGTGTACAGAACTAAATTGAGAGGCTTGGCTCTCAGAAAAATGCCATGTATGTTAGCACCAAGCATTAGGCAAGAATGACATGTTGATCTTGGTTGTAAAAAACTGAGGATCAAAGCTCTCTCTCAACTATAAAACTCACTGGGCAATAATAGATATTATTATTATTATTATTATTATTATTATTATTATTATTATTATGCACCCTCTTAGCTCAGTGCCCTCACCACCCTATCTCTGGCACTGAGTTTGTGGTTGAGGTCAGATAGCATTTTGGAGAAGTTTGGTTTATTTGTTGCAAAAGTGCAAAAGGAGAAGAAGAAGAAGCTTGTGTTAACTGTTTTTGATATGCAGTATTGCAAATCAGCCAAAAGAGTGAAAAACCCACTCATACACAAACTTTCTTTGCTCCCATCTCCCAAAAATAGCACTCTAAGAAAGAAAAACAAGTGTTTTTGTAAGGAGTGAGATGTTTCCCCCCTCATATGTGATGTTTACATGCATACTTGCTGTTTTCCCCACCTGGACAGCAAATAAATGTATTTTGGGTTGTTGTTCTGGATCAGTCCAGAAAGCAGATGGTCAAGCTATTCTGAAACTACAGCACAAGTTAAAAGCCTACAAAACGCCATGTATCCATTTATTTCTAATTCGTTTATCCAGAATTGCTACCTGAAATCCCTTATGTATAAACTGCATACAGTACATGAATTTAGCTTGCCCAATTTCAATTATGAGGGCAAGATGAGGATTTTCCCGTGATGTCTCATGGAAGTCAGATTGTCCCATGAGATCTCACAAGAGCATCCCTAACACCCCCAGAGCCAGTGTGTCAAACAGACTTTGCCTGGCAGGCAAGGCCGAGAACTTAAAATCTCCTTCTGTGCCAGGTAACTCCAAGTGCACTTAGCGTGAAATGAGTTTTTCAGTTCTTGGCCTTGTTTGGTGGAATCTAGACACATATAAAAAACACTGTGGAAATGCTTTTTTAAAAAATGTTTTGAAAAATATATTTAATTTGCTATAAGCTCACCATCTAATGTCATATTTGTATGCAGTGGTACCTCAGGTTAAGAACTTAATTCGTTCCGGAGGTCCGTTCTTAACCTGAGACACCACTTTAGCTAATGGGGCCTCCTGCTGCCGCGCCACCGCCGCACGATTTCTGTTCTCATCCTGAAGCAAATTTCTTATTTCTGGGTTAGCGGAGTCTGTAACCTGAAGCATCTGTAACCCGAGGTACGACTGTAATGCACTTAAAACACACTTAAAACGTTATATTTGCAGCTGTGTAGCTGAGTCCTTTGTTAGGCAAGGCCTGCTTGCCACACCAGTTCTGGGATTGGAGACTCTCTCTCTCCCATCACTGGCTGCCTTACAGAAGGTAGGGTGGCTAGCTGTGGGGTGGCTCCAAGAGCAACCAAAATGTTGGCTATGTGCAATTTTTGCCTGCATATGGTAGCTTGAAACCAACTCCCTGGATAAGAAGTGAAACAACTATATTAACATATCTGGGTATCTAGTCACATGGCTGCACCAGAGTCTAGAAGGAGAGGGCCCACAAGCCAGAGCTTGTATACAATTATTTATTGAATAAGACTTCTATATTGCTTACTTTGAAAGAAATCTCAAATAAATTTAAAATAATTTTAAATTTTAGTGGGTCAGAAAGACACAATGCTACTGTTCACGCTAAGCGTTTCGCTTCTCTGCATCTCTAAGTGGTTGACCCAAATTAAATTAAGAAAGAATTCATTCAAAAATATGTGCTGTTCCCTCAGACTGGAAACAATCCTAACAGCATCACAGATTTATTTATTTTTTAAAGTGATGCCCAATTACGTAGGAATTGAACAGACTGATCCTAAACTGCTAAGGCAGGCTATAAATTGAATGGGACCATGCAGAAAAAGAACTCCCAACTGAATTTCTGGAAAAACAAGTTTGTAAACATTATGTGATTATATATTTGTTATAATATTATAGGATTATACCTGTGGGGTGGGTAGGCCAGTTGGCAGTTTCTAGAGCCAACTCTGATGAACTGGAAGTGTACGACTCACAATCGATTCAATAGCAACTGAAGACAAAGTATGTCTCTCTCTGTTTCCAATGCACGTTGACTCTGCCTGAGCTTGGTAAGGGCAAGGACTGGCAGAATGGAGGAACCATGAGGCAAAGATGACACATTTAGTTCATTAACTGAGCCTTCCCTTCTGTCCCCTTTCTTTGCCAAGGCTGCAGATGGTGGCCCAAACACGGGGTCACCAAGTGGTCCTTCTCAATGCCAGATATCTGAATGTACCCCGGCTGCCACTGACCATGTGCACAGAGACCTATTCCCCCCCCCCCCGATAATGCAATGGATGGGGTGCTATAGCCTTCTTATGCTGAGGGACCACCAGTTATTTTACAACAAAACAGCCCTGTGGAAGAATATATAGGGAAAGCTATTTCTGAAGTGGTGCAGAGTTAGGGAGCAAACTATTGTGTACTAAAATTGAGAAATTTAGCACTGCCTGCTAGGCATTTAGACCACTGCTGAGGGAGAAGCTTCTGAACATGAGTTTGTTTCACATGTGCTTTCTTTCATTGCTTATTGCCTCATTAAATTTTCACAGGAATGCTTAGGTGCATTCCTAAATATATATTATCAATCAACTGGTGCAGGGCTCCAAGTATTACTCATGCACTTAATGGTCAAGAAAGCCTATTCTGCACACACTGTAGAGGGACGTGAGGGGCAGATGGGGCTTGTCAACCTGGGAAGGGAGCCCATCTAGGAGAAGGAAAACTCTTACCCTAAACTTCTGCCACCTTGCAGCTACTCGTTCATGAGAAAGGCTTCTGGAGTAAACACTGAGCAAACATCCATTAACTGCTGCCTTGCAGGACACCTTTGGGAGAAAAAAAGGCTGAGGAGTAACCCTACACAAATCCAGAGTGGAGTTACTAAAATGGTTGGATGGTGTCTTGTACACCTCCTTCCAGCAATGCTGCAGCCCTGCTGGTGCCAAACATCTTGCTCTGCTTTCCTTTGGACCACATGAGTGAGGCCAAGAGGAGGGTCTTGTCATCCAGGCAGCCCAGGACCTCCATTCACACTGCCCAGGCTTGTGCCTCGGGAAGGTCACTTTGGTGCTGCCAACACTGCACAAACAACGCAGGAGGCAGCAGTTATGAGTTACTGGTCTCTGCAACCACAGCAGGCGCTGTGATTCTCCAGCAGTTAAACTTCACCCCTGGAGGCACACTCCATTGTCTCTCAAAATAGATAGATGCCAACAATGGTATCTCTGGCTTGGCTTGGCTCTTGACTTTCATGTGCTTTGGCTCATTTGTGTGTTAGTAACTTTGGAATCCTGAAACTCCTTGCTCCTTGTGCTCATAGAAAGGATTAGTTGGATGTGGCTTGTGATAAACTGCTCAGGTTTGGCTCCAACAATGTGAAGAATTCCAATTCTCTGTTTGAATTCCATGGGTTGTGTTTGGGTTAATCCCAAGAAGAGCTAGTTAAAAAGAGCTGTGTCATTTCTCTGGAAGAGTTTAAAAATTAAAAATGACACGTTGGAAACTTCACTGCAGCCTGTCAGCTGTGAGTGGAACAATGCCAACACAAAGTGTCAAAAAACCAGCACTGTCAAAATTTCTTATCTGTCTGTGTCGTTTAAAATGCAAAGTGTAAAAATGCAATACAATGAAAAGCACATAATGAACTGATGTGCAAAAGAACCGTCATGCACTAAACAGAGATGATGTCAAAATTTCCTAGCACTAGAAGTTTGGAATGAAGGTTTTTGGATCTTGGCAAGAACACAGCTCTGGCACTCCACAGCAAAGAGGAATATCTGTGCCGAGCTCATCATCGCCTGCCTTAATGCGGGTGCCTATTATTCCAGTGATGAAAGACAGAGAAATCAGGGCCAGAGCCAGGCAGAACATCAGGTGCACCTTCTCCCACGGGAGTCTCCCTAGCTTCCTTAAGATCTTAACATACTCCGTGCTCCTTCAGTTCACAGACAATCCCCACCTCCATACACAGAGCAGCTCTTCTCTTTGGTGGCCCCTTTCTCAAATGCATTGAGGGTGGTCAGAGGAGGATTGCTGCCATGACACAAGAACAGTAGCAAAAGCTGCTTCAAGCAAGGACATGTGTGCGCGCGCATGTAGATTAGAAATAATACACCAAAGTCATAAAACATTTCCCACCCCACTTCTTCTTCCCGCTTTTGCACCGATGCCCTGCTGATGCCCACCTGCTCACGAGAAGGGCTGAGGCAGCTACATTGGGCAGCAGAATTCAAGAGGCAGTGAGCTACTGGCGAGATCTCACTGAAATCTTGTGAGATCTAGTGTGCTCCACAAGTTCTCACTTGATATCCCTGGAACCTCAGGTAGCTAAACAGGGCTGACCGCCCCTGACCCCCTCCCCAAATTTCTCCTGAGAAAAAAGTTCTCCAGAGAATGTTCTGCACAATCTTATGCAGATGAGCCTTTTTTGGCAACCCAGCCAGGCACCAATATCATTATACAGTTTCTGCCAGACAGCTAGCAACCTTTTATTTACAAAGCTTTGCTAGTTCTATTTTTGTTGTTTCTGCTGCTTTTAATTATACATTTGCTGTTTGTTTTGTTAGATAGCTGCTGATTCCTTTTTTAAAAAAAAGAATTTTCACGAAAGCTTTGTAAAAATATATTATTATATCACTGAGACCCAGCGCTGAGGGCCTTCTAGCAGTTCCCCCACTGCGGGAAGCCAAGTTACAGGGAACCAGGCAGAGGGCCTTCTTGGTAGTGGCACCTGCCCTGTGGAACACTCTCCCAGCAGATGCCAAAGAGATAAACAACTATCTGACATTTAGAAGACAACTGAAGGCAGCCCTCTTTAGGGAAGTTTATAATGACTGGTGTTTAATGTATTTTTAATCTTTGTTGGAAGCCACCCAGAGTGGCTGGGGAAACCCAGCCAGATGGGTGGGGTATGTATGTATGCTGAGGTTCCTGCATTGCAGGGGGCTTGACTAGGTGACCCCCGGGATCCCCTCCAACTCTACAATTCTATGAGTACCATGTTATATGCCTATGCCCATTGCTCTACAGCTCAAAGGGGCTTGCCACACAATAGGCCTGGGACCATGGCACCCCCAGGCTGCTCCCATGCGGAGCCCCAGCCCTCCACCTTTCCATGGCTCTCTAGACGTTCTCCTCCGCCTTTTTAACCTTTGGTATTTGCAAGGCTGGCTGGAAAGAGAACCAGGCTTCCATCTGGCATGGTGACCTCTTTTCCAGTCGCCATTTGGGGCCTGAGTAAAGAAAGAGGGCAGAGTGGCTAAAGGAAAATGGACTCTGCTGCTCCCTAATAGGGGTTTTTTTTTGGGGGGGGGTGTTTCTTCATTTTGTTTGGGGAAGTGGGTTTTGTCTGCATTGGAGAAGCGCGTGTGTGAGTGTGTTTGCTTGCTTGGTGTGTGTGTGTGTGTGTGTGTGTTGCCTGTTTTTCAGTGTTTTCTTTTCTATGGGGTATTACCTGTTTGCTTTGCCTGTGTATGGTTGGTTTTGGGGATGGGGGTGGGTATTTTGACCATTTGAGCACCCCCCCTTTTCCTTAGAGGGTTAATGCTGAGAGGATCCTATTTTAAGGTCCGAGGGTGAGCTAAATGACTTTGTGTTTTCTTCCAGTCCTCTAAATCTGCATCCTTTTGTTGAAATGAGGGGCGTTTATGTGGCAACTGCCTACACTTAATTCTTTAGTTCTATTTCCTTGTCAAGGAGCATTCTTCACTCTAGACAACAGAAAATAACTATGTCACTAACATCTTATTACAGACTTTATCTAATCTACTCAGCTATGAAGTATCACAACCTAAGTGACAGGGGGGGGGGAGCTGTCTGGAAATAGGTACAGTATTTGAAATAATTCCTCCTCTTAAAAAAGTAACACCAATTTTTTCTCAAAATGGTTAAGTGTGGGAATGTACTCAAAGTTCTAAGAAATCAGATCATCATAGATCTTAGTAAACTTTGTCTCAGAGCCAGATGGTGATACTCTCAATACAGCCTGATAATGTTCCATGTATAGATCAAGAGAGATATTGTTGTGAGTTTGGGGAATTCATTGTTGAAGTAGCCAAGCCAACTTCTTGGGAATGACCCTAAGTATGGTTTGTCAATATAAGGAAGGAATCTGCTCTGTGCTGGAAGGTGAAAGTGTGCCCCATCTCACCTGGCTGCTCCTGAGAAGGTGTGATGGCCTGGGAATCCGATTCAGAGGCTGAACCGGAGGAATCCCAGCCTGCACAGGAGTCCCCGCCTCCAGGGCCGGCTGAGCTGGGGCAGGGCCTTGATTCTGAAGCGCCTACACCTGTGCCGGATCCTCAGGAGCAGGCACCAGGTGAATCCACTCTGGCTCCGGAGGTGGTTGAGGACTCAGTGCCTACAGGTGAGTCTCCCCCTGGGCCCAGTCACCCTTCGGCCTCTCCTGAACTGCAGAGGCTCAGGGCAGAGAGGCGAAGGGAACTGGTTTCTCCCAAAACAAAACAAAAAAAATTCCTTCCAGTAGCACCTTAAAGACCAACTAAGTCAGTTCTTGGTATGAGCTTTCGTGTGCATGCACACTTCTTCAGATACACTGAAACAGAAGTTTCCAGACCCTTCTATATAGTGAGAAGGTGGGGAGGGGTATTACTCAGAAGGGTGGTGGGAATGGGTGGTTGGCAGATAGCTGTGATGAGCCTGTTGACGACTCTTAACGACTGCAATAGGTCTTACAGGGAGAAGCAAGGGGTGAAAAGGTGAAAAATGGCTTTGTCATGTATAATGAGATAAGAATCCAAGGTCTTTTTTCAGGCCAGGTTTCTCCATGGTTTTAAGTTTGGTGAAGTGTCACTGAATTCAGTTGCCTTAATTTCACAACTGGGTGGGCAGTCCAGGTAGGGATTTATAGGCATGTTGGTGGCTTGGTCTTAGAAACAGGCACACAGAGATAGACAACCAAAGGGTCAATGGGCCTGCAAGCATAGGTGCCTGGTCCAGCATCAGGGTTTAAAAGATAAGTGACATTCTCAAGGAATTGAGACGCACAATGCAGTTCCAAACTATTCATATTTATACCCTGGGAAAGAGCTAATGCTCAACTGGCACTGCAACTTTATGCAGCAGAGGTCCTGTTGCTTCCTAGGCATCTCTTTCTGCTTAAACAGATAAATGTTCCTTCTTCGAAGGAAAACAGCGTTCGTTACTCATCCAATAAGCCCATGTTACAAAGAGTTATTTGGGCAGCTCAGGGAGTTTTTATGGGTTCATCATGACACAGTGTTAACTGGAAAGTGTCCTCTCTGAAAAACCCTCAGCGCTGTCTTTCTGTCAAGAGCAAAATGGGTTGCGCACAGCATTATTTACAAGGCAATGCTACACAAATCTACTTAGAAGTAAGCCCTATTGAGACCAGTGTGACTTACTCCCAGGGAAGTGAGTATAAGATGGCAGCCTTAAACTTCCAGTGCATAAAAAGTAGTGTTGTATAACAAACAAATATGTGAAGAGCCTACCTAAATTAGCCAAAGTCAGAAGAAAAACACCCAAAGTAACACAGAAATGAGTTAGCAGTCATAAGCACAGGACTGTCATTTTTGAATCTGTGTGGTTCTCTTGATTTTTATTTTTTTAATGGAAAGAAATATTCTTCAACTGAGCCAGGCTGCCTTCTCTGCTGATGATAATTTTGTGTCTGTGCATTTAATTCTCATGAAAGATTGCAGAGGGACAAGCCAGGTCTGTTTTATTTCAGAATGGGAACAGCACATGACATCTCCTTCAGGCCGTAAAGCCAAGAGATCGAACCCCAGGTGCTGGAAAGAGAGTTGATCACCACTTTGCTTTGGCATTATTAATTGTTGTTCTTTGCCTCTAACAGCTGAACCATTTACTAATGCGTCAAACCCATTTTAATAATATGATTTCGCTCACCAGGAAAAGGCCTTTTCCACATTCCAGATATTATAGATATAGGTGCTGCAGCATCGTCTTCCCCAATGTGGTGCTTTCCAAATGTTGCTGGACTACAGCTCCATCCTCTGCCGAACCTCCAGCCATGGTAGCTGGGTTGATGCAAGTTAGAGTCCATCAACAAACAGGGAGACCCCGGTGCAGAAAGACTGTTGGAGTGGCTCAGAAAGCAGACTGAGACTTCGCAGTCAACATGGAGTCCAGCAACATTGTAGGAGCATTAGCTGCCCACCCCTGCCACTCCGCTAAGTTAGATCATGGACCTCACAAAGCCTCATGTTGCTCTGCTGCTCCTGAACTTTTCTGTATAGCTTTTCTATATCTCTTGGTTTCTATATTTTCCTATTTCTCTTGTTTCTTAAGATCCATTGACTTTGTAAGAAGCAAGGCTGTTCAAAATGTTAGCTGCAGAGCACTTTGGATTCTTTTGTTGTTGTTGTTAAACCACAGCAAGTGAGGATTTAAAAGAAGTTAAAAGGTTCATAATGCTATGCTTTAAAAACACATGCACACACAAAGTACAGAGTTCTTCAGAACTCCATGGGTAACATTTTGTACAGCCTCATGTTGTAAGGTTTATCGGAGGCCTGGAAGTCCTATCAGAAGACGCAAATAAGCAAGAGAAAGGAAAGGCTAGCGTGAAGCAAGAATACGCATCACTCAGCCATCTCTTAATTATTTTAAGATAAGAGAGAACAAGCGATGCCCCCACTTTCTCCCTTATAAGAGACTATGAAGAACAGTGAATCCCCTTTGCTCCCCCCTACATAAGGCCCCTGGACCTATTTCTCTGCAATTTAGCAGCCTTAATCCACTCTGGAAGGGCTTCTGGGCCTGTAAATTTTATCCACTTAGTCAAAACGTGGGGGGAATTATAGTCCTTTTTAAATTACCCAAATTTGAAATTTGAACTACTTCTACCACCACTAATAATAATAATAATACATTTTTTAATTTGTACCCCACCCATCTGACTGGGTTGCCCCAGCCACTCTGGGCAGCTTCCAGCATATATAAAAACATAGCAAAACATTATGCAATATAATGAATTGGGGAACATTAGAGTTTCATTTTATTTAGAGTGATTTCCATCAAAGCAACAGCAACCCAGAGCCCATATTGAAGCATGTTTTGTGTTTTTAAATCTCAGCTGAGGTTTTCTCACTAAATTGCACTTGTCCCAAACCTGGATCTTGGCATCCAGGGAATTCTCCTTTTATAGTTATATATATTAACTTGCACCAAACTTTAGTATATATTATTTATTTGCACATACATACAACCAGAGCCTATGACCGAGAGGCTCCCGGCATTAACAACCCAGAAGGTCCTGCTTTTCCCATAGTCACAGACTTCGCTCTCACGTCTTGCTTCTGCCTGCTGCCAACCCAGTTCTCACACTCTGGCCTTTCTCGCCACCAGCCAGGTGAGGGAGGAAGCCCACACATTTGCCCTCTGGCACAAAGCTACTTCCATTGTTGTACTAGCAATCATAGTTGGGTGGTACTTATGACCCTTGCCTGGCTAATTAAACACTGGAACCCTCCTTTAGATTTTCACCCTTCCTGAACCCAGGGAACAAGGAATTAGAAGGGACTAAGGTCAGCAACCTTTTCCCCTCAGACCTTTTGTGGGAGGCCAGACTATATTTTTGGGGAAAAAATATGAACAAATTCCTATGCCCCACAAATAACCCAGAGATGCATTTTAAATAAAAGGACACATTCTACTCATGTAAAAACATGCTGATTACCGGATCGTCCACGGGCCGGATTGAGAAGCCGATTGGGCCAGATCTGGCCCCCGGGCCTTAGTTTGCCTACCCATGGACTAAGGCATCACGCAAACTAACCCCGCAAACTCACAACAGTGTAATCAAAGGTTTATTCAAGAACTTGGTGTCCTGAACGTTTCAAGCAGAGCCATTCATCAGAGGCAGAATCTATGTAATCTCAAGGTTTCTCTCTCTCTCTCTCTCTCTCTCTCTCTCTCTCTCTCTCTCTCTCTCTTTTACATAGCGCCACAAAGAAGCTGCTGAGCGGGCAAACTCAGCATTCCTCCAGGCTGTAACTGTTTTGCAGGAGGAATTCAAGTGCTTACTTTAGCTGTGCACAATTAAAGGGCCTCTGTCATGGGCACTGGCAGGATTTTTGTTGCGGGGGGGGGGGGCAGAACCAACATGATTGGTCAGTTAATTAAGTATGTCTATTGTTTTACTTGATGGGAGGCAGCTGCCCCCTGCTCCCCCCCCCCCCGGCTACACCCATGGCCTCTGTCATCCTAGGGCAACAAAGCCACTTTAAAAAAGAATGGACTTTTTGCCATTTAGAAAGTGATGCGGAAACGCATTGAGAAGTGTAGAATGGACAAATGACTAACAGAAATGTGTATAAACAACAAACAAGCAAATTTAGGGCTGCCAAATTTTGAAGAGCAAAAAAGAGGACACATTTGCCAACTTCTACTTTTAACTATGGATCACTATGATGATTCTACCCATGAGCAAGAGGATGTGGCCTGGAAAAAGGGGGCATATGTCACCTTTCCATAGTTAAAACCATGTTCAAGGAAGCTTACAACATGAAAATCATGGAAAAAATCACATCGTTACAAGTATAACCAAAGTAGTCATAAACAATAAATAAAGCATCAAAATGTACACAATCAAATTGAGCAATTTTCACATGAAGGCATAAAAAGATCTAACATAAAGATCTAAAATAATCAATGACAGCACACACACACACACACACCGCTGCCTCAAAAACATCCCACTAAGCAATACCACGGCTCAAGAGTTTGTTTAGGAACCTCTGCTTTTGCCGCTGGAGTCAGTCAGGCCAGCTGGGAAAAGGCCAGCAAGGCAAAGAACAGGTCTTCCAGGACTCACAGCCAATATGAATAAAAGCTTGTTTTCATATAACTGCCCTGTAAACGAATCAGAACAAGTGCTCAGTAAAGACTGGAGGAACCTTCATACAGATGCGGGCAAGAACTGCAAATGTTTTTCCCTACCCCGTAAAACTTGTTGATGTCATTCCTTGTGTGGTACAGTTGTATGGGAAGAAATTCACCTCTATATGGTTAGGTCCAGTCTCCATACGCCTCGCCTGCATCTGTGTGGGATGAAGCATCAGAGGAAAGGGGCTCCTCCACAGCTTGCTGTTTCGTGAAAGGGTCTGAACAGAGTTCTCTATAGCAGACCTTGGAGAAAAGATCTTATTGAACGAACAAGGTAACATTCAGCCACTGAGACAGCAAGAAGGACTCTGAGAGGGAAAGTTGCTATCCCACTTTTTAATTTGTTTACCCTGTGTCAAAATGAATAAAGTAGACGATCACACAGTACAGTGCTCAAGAACAATAAGGGATAAATAAGTCTGTGCTTGAAGTGCCTTTACTCCTGATGGCAGTCAATACTTTTGTCTGTGTGCTTCTAACTCCTTTCTGATGTGTTAATGATAGGCTAGCTATTTCAGTCCTGTACTTTGCACTTTTGTTCCCACTCACTCGATTTCATTTCCCTTCCATACTATGATTATTTGAGGGAGGTGGGGGGGCACCCAGGGTGGGGGTAGAGGGAGCACTCCAATATCTGTCTCCATTTATTGTCTTGATAATGACTCACTGTCAAATTAGCACTGCAAAAACATTTGACATGACACAGTGGAACAATTCTGGAACAACTCTGATGTGCTGCTTCCACCCAGAAGATTACTTTTATGGCACAGTTCAACATCGAAGCCTCAGAGCTTCAGCTAAATGGGCTCTCTGGCATGATGCAGAGGCATTACAAGGGCTTTAAATGTGTCATCAGCACTAGTAATGTTAACATAAAATGCATAAGAAAGTATGCCTGGGGACGCCACTAGCCTAAAGTGACAGTTCTGCACCATAGCTGAAGCTGTCTCCACAAGAATCCTTTAGGGATCCAGAAGAACTCGAGCACAGAAACGACCTCAGAGAGAAAGAGAGCCAGTTGGTTTAGCTGATACTACAACAACTGGAAGAATTCTGCAACGTTTACACATGCTCTATATTCAGTTATTTTGTTTCTCCATCAATAAATTAATCTCCCAAGGAGCTCTAGGTGGCCACATGGTTCTCACTTCCCCATTTTATCCTCACAACAATTCTGTGAGGAAGGCTAGGAGAGACAGCATTTGACCCAAAGTAATCCACACAATAGGCGAGAGCTGTGTTAGAAACTGAGATACAAAGGCGAGGAGCTAAATGGCACCTTAAACCTAGGTTATGGGCGCAACAACGGAATGTCCAGATGCACTTTTTAATAACAAGATACAAAGCTGAAAATGAATGAAGTGCAACTAAAATATTAAGTTCATTTTTCACATGGTCTAGTCCTTCCCCTGTCCACCCCCTTAATATTCTTTAGAGGGTCTCTTCTCCAGTCTTCAGAAAGTAGCTGAAAGTGGGGAAGCAGAAAAAGGTCCTCCTTTCCTTCCACTCTGCAGTTTTAATCTGAAATCTTAGGTGCAGGACTGCGCCCAGAGCTAGAAAATGCTTGTGCAAATGAAATTCCCTGTCGCAAAATGCGCCTAGAACAATGGGAGTTTTTAACACTGGGTGTGAGATTTCTGTTGCATGGCTGGTATAGCATTTTAAAGGATGAGCCAACAGTCGAAAAAGGCAGAGATCTTCAAGATCAGATAGGTCCCTCTCCTTCCCTGATTTTCTCTTTCATTTAGTATGAGTCTGAGACACATTTATGCAAACACCCTCTAAGTTTTTTGGGTAGCCAGGAACTCTTTGATCTTTAGATCTAGGGTGGATGTGTACTGTATTATTTGCTACCCATATCTGTGACATGGATGTCTGAAGTAGCACCCATATACTCTGACTTCATGTAATAAACCAAGCTCTTCTTTATTTCCTTGTTTATGGGTGTTACAGAAATTACAGGGGGGGGGGGCACATCTTTAAAGTTGTTAAATGTTATAAATATTATGCATAAATGTATCCTTTCGACTTGACAGCTCAGGGAAGTTACCTAGCTTTAACAATCATATAAAATCAACTCCTTTGCCAGTTTCCTCCATATCAACACTATTTGAAGAATACAACAGTATCTGAAGAAGTGTGCATGCACACGAAAGCTCATACCAAGAACTAACTTAGTTGGTCTTTAAGGTGCTACTGGAAGGATTTTTTTTTTTTTTTTTTTTGACTATGGCAGACCAACACGGCTACCTATCTGTAACTTGCCTTTGGAAAAATGACTATTTTCCCTGCCACCTCCCCAAGCGTGAGGACATGTATACACACCTCCTACCCCAGGAAGTTCCCAGAGGTGACAATTGCTGAGCTGATTGTTGGCCAAGGAAAGCCTAATCCCATCACCAGACTGGCCAAGGGGTCCAGACATGCAAAGGAAGTTCTGTTGTACTTTGGGTGGTGGGACTTCAGAGGTCTTTGCCTATGCTAATCTTATACCTGGGTCTTGCCCTGACATGTCTGCTTATGCTAATCTTGTACCAAGGACTTGTCTGGACACGTTTGCCAAGGTTAAACTAGTGTAACCCCTGTCTACCCCTCCCCTTTTGTGACATGTCAGTGATGTAGCAATGATGCTGTACGAACTGTATTCTGGGATATGGTGGGAAAGTTTTAAAAGTCATTGTCACCCTATCCTCGGGGTTCAAAATTCCTCTTTGGACCTCTTGCGCAATAAACTTTGGTCTACAGCTATTTGCTCCGGTTGGTGGCTGGACTCCTTCCTTTATTCTGCAGGGACCCGCAGGCTCTGCCTGACGAGCTGGGTGACTGAGCAGCCTCGCACCTAGATTTTCCGTAACAATGGGGCATAAGGTTAAGGGTAAGCGTGTATCCATAGCAGATGCACTTACTGACTCCAGCAAAATACTTCAATCTTCTCAGAGCTGTGTGTTGAATACAACACAGAATGTGGCCAGTGTCAATTGGATCAGATCTAGGGAAACTGAGGAATCGAACTAGGGAAAGATGTGCTAAAATTAATCTACTGGTGATATTTTACACAATATTGATATCTGCCAATTGCTGGAGAGATTTCAAAGGTTGGGGTGGGGAGTTCTTTCCACATGTGGTGGGAGTGCCCGGTCGTCCAAGTGTTAGAGACTTCAGAATCCGGACCAGAATGGAAAAATCCAGGCAGCAATATTTTTAAAAGAAGTTTTATTGACTTTAGTTGTCAGACAAACAAAGCAAAGGGGTGCATTCAGCCAAAATGAGAGAATGCCCACCGTCAGTCAGATGCAGACAACTTTTATGCTCTAAGGCAAAGCAACAGTTCAGCCCCCCCTTTCCACCTCCCAGACATCCCCCTTTATGCATATTCATTGAAGCTCAACCAATTAAAGAATTGATGGTGGCCCTTCGGTTCCAAGCTGCATTATCCACTAGGTGGCGCTGCGAGCTTATAAACCTCTTGACCTATTTACAATTCCTAGTAAAACCACATTGGCCATCTGTGTTCTCACCATTAGTCTTGTGCTGGGCTACATCTTCCTGTTGTTCGCTCTATTCTCGGTGTGTTTACTGGAATTGGGTCAACGGCTAGAGCAGGTGTGAAGTGCTCTGACCACATTTGCTGCATTTACAAAAATGCTGTGTGCGGGCAGAGGAGAGAAATAGCTTTTAGCTTTTAGCTTGCTTCTTATAAAATGGCTTCAGTCTGGCTCTCCAAAGTGGTCTCCACTCCTTCACAAGTGCTCTGGAAAAGAATTTAAAGAAGTCTCTGCTATAGTGCAACAACTTACTCTTATGGACCCTGGACTAGCTTTATTGTCAATATTTCCTGACACAATGCAAATGTGTCACAATGCAGAAGTTCTAGTCATATTCTTACTTGCAGCTGCAGATACAGAAGTTGGTCAGTGTTGGAGGCACCACATACATGTGGCACCTACAGGGTTAGTGGAGCAGGATCTAGAGACTATCTGTGACAGAGAAAGGGACAGAGCGCAATAGACCAGCTAGAAGAGTCAACTCCTTCCAGTGAATGTTTTGTTGGAGGCTTAGCCAGTTAGAAAGAGGTATTTGTCAGCTAATTTGTTTCATTTCCCATCACCTAATTACACGTTTCCCAAATGTTTGGAAGCCCTGAGAGTGCCTACTGCCTTCTGCCAAGTACACTTGGAAAAACATCCTATAAACAAAGCAATCCTGTGAGCGGCAGGAGATTGGCTAGAAGTGGGAATAGCTGGTGTAGTGAGAAACTGTGGCCCACTTTAGCGAAGGGGGAATATTTTATCAGAAGGCCAAGGTTGCTAGACATATAGAGGAAATCATGGAGACTCCTGATGCAAAAGAGCAAATAGATCCTTTATTTACTGTTAAAGAAGAATTGGGGCAGTGAAGGATGGGATAAATTTGATTTAGCTGACAAATCTATCAGATTCACACGTTCTGAAACAATATGCAAAGTGAAACACAGCAATCCTTTGAAATTCGAATTTTGCTATGTAGTTTGCCATTCCAACAGTGTTTACAAAAATGTGTATATTAAAGTGAGCATAAAAATGAAAATATTGGTGAAAATAGCACACATAAATGTCTATCAGGGGAAACTGCTTGCGGAAATGTGTGCATTAGCCAGAACTGCAAACAAAACATGTTTGCTAGGGGAAATCTGCATTAAACTGCTGCTGAATTTTCTTGAGGATTTAAAAAAATCATCATCATCATCCCAAATTGCTGTAAAAGGTAGAGAAGTGAATTTAAGACTGGCATCTGCCCACAATTCCTTCCTCTGCACAACTATTTTATTATGTTATTCTTTTGAATAATGTATAAGTCGCTTAAAATAAAAGCCTAAATGTTAGACAACAGCAAATAAAAAAATACATTTGATAAAATCAACCATAGAATTACAAGTATGATCAAAGTGTGGTCATTATCCTGCTCTCCTACTTTGCATTTGGAGACAGAAGGAAGCTAGACATGTAAGATTGGATGCCGATTGTTGATTGTAGTTAGTCATCAATGAGATTGGTGGGATTTAACTTAGTCATCATGACTAACTTTTCCCACTGATTTCAGTGAGACGTACTAGCAACTAATGTAGCCTGGATTCGAGCCATAGAGTAAAATACATAAATAAAAGCAGATCCCGTGTGCAGATCAGGGTTAAAGATGGGTCTCAGGCCTGAAAAAGTTGAAGACTTCTCCTCTAGAAAATGGCGTTTCTAATCTAAACACAGATAAACCAATGAAACTTCCAGAAGCAAGACATGTTCTTTCAGCTGAAACGCCTTCCTGTGGCCATAAGGTGGCAGTGGCCATAAAGAGAAATAAGCAAAATGAGACATCTTTAGGACATCAAATCATTATAATTCCAGTGCAGAAACTGCAGGCAGCAGTAATCTCTTTCTGATTCATTCCAGCAGAAAGTTCTCACTGTTTCTCTCGCTATGTATACGTACAAGCAGGATGCTGTGCATCTTTGTTTTGTCTCTTTCCAGGAGCTCATCAAAGTCCATTACGCAGGCTCTGCTGCAAGTTGCAAAGCTGAGCAAATCAGGTCTTCCCTGTGGATGTATAAATGAGCCAAATGACCTCCAAAATCACACATCTTAAAATGAGGTTGAACAAAGTAGCAGATCTCTATGGTGATTAGTGTAGAAAAGGACTTCAGAAAGCAAAGGACCAGGCAATAGAGAAAAGAAGAAGCCTTATTCCAAAAATAATTGCATCCAAAAGGCAGCAGCAAGGATAAGCCCAGGCAGCTCTGAAATATATATAAATGGTGATTAAATGCCCACATTTGAGCTCAGCTCCTTGGTGAAAATAAGCACTTCAACAGGGAACTGAAATGGGACAAAAGGTTTCTTTTCCTGGAATTAGATCTTTTAAATATGTCTCAAAAATGCCCATGTTTGTGTTGAAGACATTCCAGGTGGACAGTGCTCTTTCCCCCTTTTTTCTAAAATATTCCTGTTAGTTCATCAAGTACATACAAAAGAGACTGATCATTTATCGCAAGATAAGAGGAATTTGTAAAACAGCCCAGGGGCAGTGGAACAGCCTCTCAATTTTAAAATGTTTCCCTTTTGGTCCTTAATAGTGATGTTTCATACTGAATTTGCACTTTACATTTAATGGGATGCATTACACTAGCTTCACAGCTGGAACTGCCCAACCCATGCATTTTGCCAACTCTCATAACTAGGAAAGAGCTAAAAGTAAAGAAGACCTTGAGAAACTTACGTGACTATAAGTTTGAACTAAAAGCTTGGTATAGAATCTGGAGGCCACTGAACTAATTTCTGTGCAGGAAGGGCTCAGGCAGCTAGGTGCTGGCTTATGAGTCTGTGCTTGGTACATATTGCATAACTCTGGCTCTGATCACTCATCCAGGTGATCAGAGGTGGTTGCTGATAAACGGTGTGACATCAGTGGAATTAAGTTAAACTGCTGGAGACAAAAGAGCTCTGAACCCCCTTCCTGGATTGGCAGATCAGAAGAGGATTTAACAGCTCGAGCAGAAAGAGATTCAGTTGCAGTTACACTGATGCACACAACGGAGAGCTAAAAGTGTCACTCCTTAAATATCCACTGAGCCTTAATGACTCACTTTTCCATGCCCTCAAACATTCCATTTGGTTGAGAGACAAACCCAATATGCAGGGACTTTTTTTGTATATCAACACTTTTGCATTCAGCAAAAATTGTCATTGCAGACTTTAAGTCAAAATAGACTTGTTTTTATTTGCTGCTCACGGCTGATAAAGGTTAGCATTGTTTCTGACTTAAGGCTTATTTGCTTCCCCTTTCCCCTCTGCAACCTACACATCATGTACCTGGAAGGTACTTCAGAGCTATTTCTGTATTTCACTGGTAGCTGCTTTCAAGCTTTTCACTGCAAAGATATGCTCTCCTTTTTACAGAGACCTGTACAGTATTTGGGGATTGCCTTGGAGGTCAGACCAGTTACTATGTGAAACAAAGTTTATGAGAATGGCCTTTCCAGGCAGTGAAAACCCCTCACCTTCCTGGTAGTATTTTTTCCAGCACTACCAATTTAGCACCAGGCTTTTAGAAATGGCTGCTTCATTGTTAACGTTGGCATTAATTAAGAGTCTGCCAGGAGCTGCAGCCTGTAAAATTTAGAACAAGCCAGGCTCGTTTTCTTTGTTTGCTAACAGGGTTTGGGGGCTTTTGGGAGGGGTCAAGAAGCAACAAGGCCTTTTCCCCAACTTACAGGTATCCTTTCCTTGTGGAGTTCATCAGACCTTAAAACTTCTAAGAAAATGGTAATTACCTGTTTCCTCTCCCATGATGAATGTTTTTTTTTTTAAATTAGAAAGTGTCTGTGTTGCTGTTTATAAGATGCTGTTTTTATCTAAAATCTGTGAGTTAGTTTTTAATTAGTGTTTTAGTGACATTAATAGTTCTGATATTTTGTATGCTTCTCCAAGGGCTCCATTGATCCATGGTGGCAGTTTGTATTCTTTTTGTATTTTTAGGTTGTGAACCGCCCAGGAGTCTGTGAATGAAGGGTTGTATTCAAATTTAATAAGTAACAAGAAGAAGAAGAACGTGGAATTTTAAAAAAGAAAGAAAAGAGTTCCTTATCTCATATCTTGCACATGGGGTGCATGATCAGTGGTGCCGCAAGGGGGCGGGGGGGCAGTTCACCCCAGGTGTCATGTCTGGGGGTGTGTGACAAGAAGGCACCCCATGGGGTGCTTGCCCCACCGCCCCCAGGCGCGGCGGCACAAGCAGCCATCGCATTGCCACAGCCGCATATGGAGGATCCTCCGTTCATGGCTACAGCCGCGAGCAGAGGATCCCGCCACCGTCCGTACAACACTCAGGCGGTGCTGATGGCAAACCACTATGTACAACACATGTGCAGTGTCACACGCATGCACTGTACATTGTGATGCCGCACATGCACCCTACATAGCGACGCCACGCATGCGTTGTATGTAGTGGTGCAACGCGTGCGCAGCCAGCGGTTTCTCCCGCCCTGGGTGTCGGTTAGCCTTCGTTCGCCCCTGCGCATGATGTGATTCTTGCTGAATTAATCCATACATACATTTCCTAACATAGACAACAAGCCTTTGGGGGGTGAGGTTCTGATTATAGGCTTCCATGCCCCTATGTGCCCCACAACCTAAAAAACTGTACCATTCATGTTGATAATGGCAACTATATGCTTGGAATAGGTCATGGGGTGTCTGTAGCATGCAGTGACATTTGTCCAGGCCATTGCTATGCACAAAGATTCATGGATCAGGGCATTGATTCACCACATTTATAGAAGGAAGATGTGGGGAGGGGAAATAGAGGCTCATAGCTTGATAGTCGGGTGCATACTGTATTTTTAGCAGGTTTAAGACACTATCTTCAACTCCTGGCAGTTACAGTGGTGCCCCGCAAGACGAACGCCTCGCAAGACCAAAAACCCGCTAGACGAAAGGGTTTTCCGTTTTGGAGGCGCTTCGCAAAACGAATTTCCCTATGGGCTTGCTTCGCAAGAAGAAAGCCCATAGGGAAATCTCCGGGGACCTCTTTTAAATGCTAGCGGTGGGGAGCAAAGCCTTCCCCCCCCCCTCCGGCCTTCAGAAGAGGTCCAGGAAGGCCGGCGGGGGCCGAAAGGCTTTGCTCCCCACCGCCAGCATTTTAAAAGCAGTCCGGGATAGCAGGGAAGCGCTTCCCGCTATCCCGGATGGCTTTTGAAGGCAGGCGGGGGGTAGCAAAGACCTTTGCCCCCCGCCCGCCTTCGGAAGAGGTCCTGGACGCGGAACGAATTAATTTCGTCTTGCGAGGCACCACTGTAAAAGGATCACAGATACCAGGGCTGATCTGAGAACATGGAGAGCTGCTGATATCCAAAGTAGATAGGATAGGACTAGCTAAAGTAATAACCTGGTGATCTAAAGCTGCATCTTCTATATTTCTAAAGCACTAGTTTACAGGGAATGCTTAATTGCTAAGACAGATTTCCTTCAGTACCATGATAACCACCTAGAGATGACAAGAAATTGAGAATTCGTCAACATAACTTCATCTGGTGCTCGACATGCAACAAAATGGAACTTATCTCTCAGTGTCATCATCAATGAAGTAAAATTATAGTACAAAGTGTTTGTTAGAAGAGAAAATGAGTTCATTTGGCATCTCCCTATAGCTTATCATCTTATACTCTCCAACTCAAAATAAATGCAGCAGAAAGAGGAAAGAACAGCTTTGTTTCCTGAAGCAGATATGAAGTGTTTGTATTGAATCAGTTACAGAACATCTCTTTTTCCTTTAATAGTGCATTAGCTGAGAACAGGCTTCCAACTGGATTGTATATAAGGGCAATTAAATTGTCAAGGCACAAATGTTTTGATCTCATTGGCCAATGCAATATCCTCACAACTGCATCAAGAACACCAGTGCAAAGGTGGGATGAAGAGATCTACAAGTCAGTTTAGATGGACAATTTCAGAATATTTTCCCAAGTAATCCATGTTATCTACAGGGCCATGCAGAAGAGCTATGAATAACAGAGAACAGCATAAAAAGAGCACCAGGACTAGACCCAAATTTGATGTTAGGAAAGGCAACTACAGTGGTACCTCGGGCTACATACACTTCAGGTTACATACATTTTAGGTTACAGACTCCGTTAACCCAGAAATGGTGCTTCAGGTTAAGAACTTTGCTTCAGGATGAGAACCAAAATCGTGCTCCAGCGGCACGGCAGCAGCAGCAGGCCCCATTAGCTAGAGTGGTGCTTCAGGTTAAGAACAGTTTCAGGTTAAGAACGGACCTCCGGAACGAATTAAGTACTTAACCCGAGGTACCACTGTATAAGAAACCAATGGGGAAGAACTTTTCAGTTTCCCAGAACACTCCCACTACTGACTTGTTGCCATTTCTCCTACAAAGGAATTTCAGAATTAGAGTTTATTTAAATCAGAGTTTATTTAATTCAACTGTCCCATCAGAGGTGTTAATCAGTTCAGCAGTGCTACAAAGAAGGTGTATTCATCTTAGCATTGCTGAATTGTGAATGGCTCTAAGCTTGGCTTGCATGCATTTAGACTTCAGTTGAATGGTCGCAATCTGCTTTTTGCATTTCATGAAGCTTGGCCCTGCTGTTTACTACTATTTTCTGTACACCCATATGAAGGAACCTGGTGGTGTAGATTCTAGTCCATAACAGAGCATGCTATAACAAATCTGTTAATATTTAAGGTGCTACAAGATGCTTCTGTAACAGACTACTCAGAAGTCGCCCAGAGTGGATGGGGTAACCCAGTCAGATGGGTGGCATATTAACAGCAACATCCAACAGCATTGTGTTGAATTCCATGGGGTTTACTCCTAGGCAACTGGAGATAGGACATGTTAAGCTGCAGTCCATTCTGGGTAATTTTACTTTAGATTGTTTACCTGAAAGCGTTCACATGGCATCCGGAGTGGGGTGGGAGCTGGGTTAATCCACACTATACTACTTTACTAATTTAAGAGCTACAAATAGTTCTTGGAACATTTCTCTTGCTTCCGGCACCATTGAATGAAGCTGGTTTCTTTGTTATGTAGAAACTGGTGTTATGTATTGAAAGAAGAATTGAATGTGGAGCTTGAGCAAAGTAGTCCTACCCAGTTGTATGGAGATGGGTTTTAGTTTCCCTTCTGAGGTTGAAGGGACAAGGCTGGATGATAGAATTAATTCAGAGGAAGGCCATCAGAGCAGATTAAAATGCTGCCAAGGATTCCTCACAGCATTGAAACTTCAGCTCCATTATTTGTAAAGTAGGAAAAAACAAGAGGGCAGGGAAAGGCATGGAGAGTAATAAAGCTCTGCTGGCAGCTTCACGGATTACAACCCCCCTCTTCTTCATGGAAGCTATTTCTGTGTAGAAAATCAAGCTAACACTGCTGGGTGTTCATTATATCATTTGACTTTTGTGTATTATTGGTAGTAGCCCTATAGCAGGGGTCAGCAACCTTTTTCCAGCCATGGGCTGGTCCACTGTCCCTCAGACCATGTGGTGGGCTGGACTATGTTTTTTTTGGGGGGGGAGGGGGAATGAATGAATTCCTATGCCCCACAAATAACCCAGAGATGCATTTTAAATAAAATGACACATTCTACTCATGTAAAACACATTGATTCCCAGACCATCCGCGGGCGAGATTGAGAAGGCGTTTGGGCCGCATCTGGCCCCCAGGCCTTAGGTTGCCTAGCCCTGCCCTATAGCAACAAACTGCCAGGATACTGGCCAAAACCAGGGACCACTTGGTCAAAGGCAGAGACCTAACTTGGAGAACTGCCCGAGATTGTGCGTGCTGAAGCCTCAGGGCTCGTTTCAGACAAAGAAGGGAAGAGGGGCATAAAATGCTCACTGACATCTCTGAATTGACCAGGCCTGGTAGTAGTATTATTAGGAACCTGTGGACAGAGCAGCCAGTGTCCACTAACGTTCAGGCTCCAACCAACTTCCCTCTGCATCCAGCTTCTCCATCGCCTCCAGGCCTAGATTTGGGCATGGCTGCCAAGAAAGAGAGGGCAAGAATCTCAGCAATGACTAAGCAACTCCATTGTGAACAAGGCCAATGTTTTCAAGTAGTGAGGCATCTAATCATAAGCCTGCATTTTTTTATCAAAGCTTATATGTTTGATCAGGGCTTGTATTTTAAAATGAGCTTAAAGATTTTCAAATGTTTCATGCCAGGCAGAAGACCAGCTGCCTAGAGAACCTTGGCAATGTTTATTCTCCTGGACAAGGGGGCCCCCTGATTTATAGCAGAAAACAATTCTCAAAGTCGTAAAAAGGGAATTACAGGCTGAGAGCCAAGGTTACACTGACCCTACAAATTAAGGGTTGGTAAATAGTAAAATGAGCCATATCTTCTTCCTAGGTTAAAAAGGCCAAGAGCAAATGGAAAAGAAAGCAACTGGCTGGAAGGGGAGTGTAAACAGAAGAAGAGGCTTTTTTCCCCTCTTTTATTTTGAGGCTGTAAACTGTTCCTTTTCACTTTGAGAAGGTTTATTCTTTTAAAAGGCTACCTATGATAATGTATGAAATATATTAGCTTAAATGTAATTATGCAAAGGATCTAGAAAGAAAGAAATGTTAAATTCTTATTTCATAGAGTCATATTGCAATAGGAGACCAGAGGGGCAAATGAGCCCAGCCTCCTGCCAGACAGGAGACGCCATCGAGCACTCCTGATATATGGTTGTCAGGCCTTTTGTTTAGAGACCTCCAAATGAAGGAGATCTTTCAATGATGATGTGAACTCAAGATCCTTGAAGATAAAAAGTTAAGATTAACCATCTGTTTTGGAAGGCAATAGGGCAAGGAGGGCAAGAGGTGAGCTGGTAATTAAGGTTCCTTGTTGAGACACATGTAAGATATATTACTACTTATTTGTCATTTATAGATATAAGAATATATAGCTTTTTGTGTCCCATAAAAGGGCGAAAGGAAATGGGTGTATCTTTTGTGATTGGTTCTAGCAAACAGCCAATAGGAATTTCAACCAGGCTGATTGGACAGAGGCAGCCAAAGGAGGAGCAAGGGGGCTGGATTAAGGAAATATAAGTGCTGGCCAGAATGGCAGGAGGCCAGGCCAGAGCTTGGTAACCATATACCACTGTGCCTCTCATTTATTTGTCTGACAAATAAATTATTATTTTAATTTCTCTATTGCTGCTTTGAATATTTCATTCCAGCTAAGCGTTAACCACAAGCAGGGTGCTACAGTAGGAAGACGGTTTACAGTTAGTAGCCTCTCTTCACCCCCACTTACGTAAGTACAAGAAGCAAGTTGCCAAATAACGTGTTTAATTTGGACTTGAAAAAGAAACCCAAAACTTATGAGGGCAGCCAAATGGGGGGAAAACCTGGTTACTGATAGATAAGTTTCTAACTACTGTACTGTATAACTTCTGGGTTTCAATTGTTGTGGTGATGGTGGTGATTTAAACTTAATAGCTTCTTGCCAACCAAAGGGTCTTTCAAGCAAATTACATTAAACAAATATACATAAATACATTATACCATAGAAAGGGGGTAGGAAAAACATATAGCACACTAATATTCCATACAGCATAGTGGGGGGTGGGGGGCGACCAGACACCCATAACAGTGATAGAAAACATTGGCAGTGTGCTAACAATAAACAAAAGAATATTTAAGCTCAATATCAATATCCCCCTCCCTACCCCCCAAAACCATTCACATCAACCCAGCAATTAAAAATAATCTCCCCGTTGCATCCAAAAGTCCGGCATCAAGGCCATCTTTGTGGGGTGTGGAGTGGGCCTCAAGAATGAGGTGGAAATCTATGAGGTAGGGAATCTGAGGAGGAAGAGGACAATTGAGTTAACTAGGTAATGCTCAATGACCCCACCACCTAAGACCTCCATCCATTCTGCTTGGAAGTTCATCTTGAAGGGCCAATAAATGAGAAGTAACATTCCACCCATGTAATCTTGAGACCATATCCAAAGAGATGAGCCATAAGATTTGTCAATGCCAGATCAAACAGTATTCCACAAGCTTTGCTGCTTCCATGGTGTGCCTCTCTTGCTTGTGTAATGTACGGTGGCCTTGTTCAAACAAGCCAAGTTTCCTCCACAAATGACATTGCTGAATAGCTCGTGGTCAGAGAAGAGTCCTTCCATCTGACAGAGAACTGGATACTGCAGTAAACATCTCCCACAACCAGAAGGGCATCAAGAAACAAGTGCATTGAGTTCCACTGGAGGGCAGACATGTGTTCTCATGTGCAATCCAAACAGCTGAGAGGAATGGAAAATGACAGCAATGTAGAGACAAACAAGACTGGTACTGTAATTGCATAGCATCTACCGCAAAGCATCATAACTTGACATGTTATAACCCTATCTCCATTTAATGAATTAGTTACATTTCCCTTTCCTCCTTAGAGTCTAAGGAGCTTAAGTTAGCATGCACTGTCCTCCTCCTCCTCGTTTTATGACTAGCCCAGGGTCACCCTGGGAGCTTCATGACTGAGTAGCGACTCGAACCCAGGTCTTCAAATGCCTTGTCCAACACTTGAACCCCTATATCACACTGGCTCTCCAAGTAGAAAATCACTGTGGCATCAGTAACACATTTCACAACATAAACTAGACTTCCTGCTAGACATAGGAGGCTCATATTGCTTTTACCAAGTGGCAATACGAAGTGGCCTTAGCCAAAAAAGTCCCTGCTCCAACATTCTAACAAGAAGGTTATACACTGCTTTAACTTCTGTAGCAAGGGTGTCAATGGACCTTAAATTACGACTTATACAACAGAAAATAATAATCAGAATTCACTGGGCTCCACTATGTTTGTATAGAAAAGGATTGTCTAAGATAACATTTTGTTGGAGATGTAATTAGGATAATGCTTCTTTAAAACACATGCTTTTACAATGTCCTACACTTACTTAGTTTTGGGAGAAAGTAGTGGATTATGTAAATATGACTGGGCATATTCAGTTACATATTCAATAGATCATTGCACTTTGAGGGTGGGCGGTTCCTACTGCAGATACCATTTTATCAGGCCTCTTCTGCACAATATAGGAGCTGAAAAGAAACAGAGCCAAGCAGGTCTGTGCTGAGCATTACATTCTGTGTTGTCATGATTCTGAGATCCTCAGACAAAACACCATGGAAGAGTGAGAAAATTAACAGTAGCCAAAGGTAATATAGGCTTGCCATTCCTTCAAAACAGGAAGAAAACACTGCATTGCCCATATTCCTTTAGGTATTTTACTTTGCAGGGTTCATTTAGGGTTAGCTGGAATGTAATATGTCCTGAGTGACTGAAGAGATATTCTCCATAAGGCAAAGTCAGCAATCCAAATGTATTCTTCTTTTAAGTTGAACCACTCCTTTTCAGTTATTGCTTTAACAAGCAGATGGATTTTGCTTAACGTCTAAAAGGAGTTAAACCACAAAGACACTTAAAGCAATGAGATGTCAAGTCTTTAACTAATGGGATTATACAGTAAAGGACTCTTTAAAGATGCCTTGGCCTAAATGATCCAGTTTCTGTAAAGACCTTATTGTAGGTCAGCAGTTTAGACAGTGGACAATAGCCCTACTTAAAAATTGTGGCGCACAATAATTCAAAAAATTCAGCAAATCGAAAGAGCTTGATTTTATAAACTCTTCTAATATATATTCATAAACTTTCCTAAGCCAGCTGTGTGTGATGTTCATTCGGAATGCTTGTAGTTATTTTTATAGATAGATGGATTTATATAGAAATGTCAATGCTTTTTAAAAACCTTTTCTCTATTTTGTTTTTAATTAGTATATGAACAAATGGAAATACATTTTTTCCCTGCATGGTGACGGGGTTGCTGTTTTATAATCACATTTCATACTGTTGTGGTGACAAAATGTAGCCAAATAGACATCTCTGCTATTGATCAATATTTTAAACATAAATTGCATAGCAGTGTTAACCTCTCTAAAAGGGAAAAAAATACACATGTGAAAAACACATTCTTCTCTTCCCCCAGTCTGGGAAGCTTGTCAAAGTTTATGACTATGGAAAAGTGGTTGGAAGTGACTAATCTGCCTTTAATAGTCAAGGCGCTCTGCTTTTGGTATCCTACCTGTTTTGTTTAACCTACACTGCTATATTCTGAGGGGAATGGTTTTACTGGTTTTTTTAAAAAATAATTGTAGCTGTTTTAATTGTTTTTATAACTGTATATTATATTGTTGCAGCCTGCATGGTCTGGGACCTCTTATAAATATCTACATATACCTACATAGCGTATATAAATAAGATAACCCAGAATAAGTTAGTTGTCCCATTTGAAGTCAATGGGGCTTAAGTTAGTCACAAGCAAGGACTCCGTCTCCATTTCAAATTAATTTGTACATGCAATTTGAGAGTCATAACCCAACTGAGCTTTGCTTATGCTGCATTGCCTCGCCTAGTGACTCCCCACTTAAGGCTGAGTTGCTTGTCCACTGCTGGATGTTGTTGTTGTTTTAAAAAAGTCCTGAATGCAATATATACATATATGTAGAGGAGTTGAGCTCTATACAATATTTCTGCAGCATAACTTTATAAATAAAATTATAAATACATGTGTGTTTTTATACAGTTGCAGTATGCATTGATGTACAGTGGTACCTCAGGTTACATACGCTTACATATGCTTCAGGTTACAGACTGCGCTAACCCAAAAATAGTGCTTCAGGTTAAGAACTTTGCTTCAGGATGAGAACAGAAATCGTGCTCCGGCGGTGCGGCGGCAGCAGGAGGCCCCATTAGCTAAAGTGGTACTTCAGGTTAAGAACAGTTTCAGGTTAAGTACAGACCTCCGGAACAAATTAGGTACTTAACCCGAGGTACCACTGTATCTGTTTACTTGCACATTCCTTTGGGAAACCTGATGAATGTGAGTATAATATTATAATCAATAATGCATATTATGTACAATAATTGTTCATATTTTTAGCAGAATGAGGGGGCAGGGGACCTTGCTTATTGTCTAGATTAAATAGTGATATGACAAATAGATAAAAATTGTGCTCGGCATCAAGATTTTCAGAAATTATTTTGTTTATTATTTATTTCATAAAGTTTATACACCGCTTGATTGTAAAAATCCTCAAAGTGATAAGATAAAGATAAATCTATTAAAATAACCTTGACTTTCTAAGTTTTCTGGGTAGACAAGAATGTTTTTAGCAGGTGCCAAAAAGATTACAGTGAAAGTGCTTGCTTGATCTCAGTAGTTCCAAAGTGCAGGCGCTGCCACACCAAATGGTCAAGTTCTTACAAATATGGAAAATGGGTATTATGTGGCACCTGCAGCAGTGTGGGGTGTATGAGGTGCTTGGAGAGGGGTAGTACCTCTGGAGAGGGACAATGTTGTGCTAAACCCAGGGAATGGCTTCGACTGTGCAATGGACTGTTACACGGAGCAATGGATCCAACCGACAAGAAAGAAGATTCCACCTAGACATTAGGAAGAACTTCCTGACAGTAAGAGCTGTTTGACAGTGGAATTTGCTGCCAAGGAGTGTGGTGGAGTCTCCTTCTTTGGAGGTCTTTAAGCAGAGGCTTGACAACCATATGTCAGGAGTGCTCTGATGGTGTTTCCTGCTTGGCAGGGGGTTGGACTCGATGGCCCTTGTGGTCTCTTCCAACTCTAGGATTCTATGATTCTATGACTGGCAGGCTGAACCAGATGAGAATAGCTGATGGGTCCCAAACCCTCAGTGCGTTAGGGACTTCCCCTGCAGGCAAAGACAGGCTCCGGTGGATTGGGAGGGTGAGACTAATGGGTCTAACAGTCCAGAAGGCAATTTCTGCCTGTGCTGTAGAGGGAAATGAGAGGCAGATGGGGCTTGTCCACCTGGGAACGTAGCCCATCTAGGAGAAGGAAAATTCTGGTTCAAACCTATGCTGCCTTCTTCAGGAGAAGAAAAGGCTAAGCGGTAAACCCTACACAAATCCAGGGTGGAGTCAACTCCTGCAGCCCAGCTGGTGCCAAACGTCTTGCTCTGCTTTCCTTTGGAGCACATCAGTGAGGCCAAGAGGAGGATATTGGCATCTGGGCAGCCCAGGACCTCCAGACACACTGCCCAGGCTTGCATCCCAGGGAGGTCCCTTCGGTGGAGCTAACTCAGCTGCTTGACTTCACCTCTGGAGGGGCCTTCCAATGGCTCTCAAGACAGACAGGTGCCAACAACAGCAGTGCCAAAATTCCACCCTTAGTCACAAGTCTTGATTGTAACGCACTGTGATCTGCAGTTTCAGGTGCATCATTCCAGGCATATCAGTACCTTTTTCTTTGCTGTTGTTGCTTATTTAAGCTTTTATTTTTTTATAAGTAAAGCTGGAAGCATGAGAGAGAAGAAAGACATTCACAGTAGCTCCACAGCTGAAAGTTGAATCTGGGTTTTTAAAAATAACAGATGTAAGTATTAAAAAGTAACCCCCTCCCACTGAGGTTCTGAGCTGATTTCCCTCTCCCTACAGTTGCCATTTAATAAATATGCAGACAAACTATGGTTTTAATGCAATGTCTAGTTCTGATCTATTCGTACCTCTTTAAGCTGCTCTCAGCTTCCATTTCTTCAGATGTGGGTCATACCAGCTTTCAAATTAGAGCTCATTAAGAGCATTGATTTGGTCACTGAAAAACTCTGTGATCCAGCAGATACCCAGCTCCTCTTTTTCCCCTGCAGAGATATCTGAATAGTGTTAATTTTGATCCAGCAATCCCTGCACATGGTTTAGTGGGAGTTTTGTTCGTGTGGAGACTGCATGATCAAGACTTAGCAAATATGTGCAAATATCTGAATAGACCAAAAAGAGAGGGGGGAAACCCAACCCTAGGAAGAATTAAGATTTGCAGTTCTGTGAGATTGCTTTCTTTATGAATAATTTTCTTCAAATAGCTAGTGGAAAGCAACAGTATTATTCGATCAGTAGAAAGAGTCAAATCTCCTATGATCAAAGTTTTCATTCTGGAAGTTTCTGTGTGATCTAACCTTGTGTTTGCCTTACTATAAAGGCAAACAATGTTTTTTCAGGAAGTTGAAGGTGATATTCCACTACGGATTTTGTTCCGCTTGACTAGTTTACCTAAACAACACTGAAATGAGTGTTCATGCTGCTTTCCGATGTGCTTTTGTGTAGGTTGTGGGTGTGCTGAAAGTTCCTTCAAGTGCACAGCTGGACAGACTGGGCCCATCTAACAAATGGTCAAACTCCACAATGGAAGTTGGGGTCATCTATCAGTATCAAAAGAGAAGATGATAAGAATCTCCACAGTAAATGGCAGACCAATTAACAGAATGCAAATGGCTGTACTGTATATAAGAATGACCACTATTAGTCCAAAAATGTCCTCAAAATATTCTTAAATATATGAGACTTATGAGACCAGTATCTCATTATTTGTTTTAAGATTTTACACTCTATTTTGGGTTTGCTTCATATTTTATGTGTATCGTGACTTAGCACTTAGACTTAGACTTATTTGTAGTTTGTTTAGTTTGTTGTATACTCTTATGGTTTTCTATTGACACCAAATCCATACCCTCCAAGAGTTCTGATTTTCTAGGGACAGTGCTGGAATTAGGAAAACCATCCCAGCTTCTGATTTGATCCTGGAATGTTCCTGTTTCCCTGCTGCTACCCAGCTCGGGGAGCAGGAGCAGGACTTAGCACTTGTCCTGAGCAACAAGGGCGACTGCAGCTGTGGCTGCGAGAGAGCATCCTGTTAGCCTGCCCATGGCCTCTGCAGCGCTGCTGCTGCTGCCTCGCCCCTTAGGCTGCTCCTAGCGGCTGCTGTGGTGTGGGCAAGGAGGAAGCGAGGCTCCCGTCCCCAAGGCCCAGCCCTGTGTGATACGCTGGCTCTGAGAGGCAGGCAGAGGGCAGGGGCACCCTGGGCAGCAGCGCAAGGAGTCTACATCTTCTTTTTTTAATGCTTTGTGTGTCTGCATCCAATCTTGCCCTCTTTAAAATGTATTTATTTGTGCATGTTTTTCTTTTTGTGAACCTATCAAAGTATAAAATAATAAAAAAATGCATTAAGGGGTTTCCTCAAGTGGTGGGGGGCATGTGTACTGCATCTCATTGGTGTCGTGGGGGCAGCACTCAGCCTTCTTCTGATAAGAAATGCTCTATGGGGGAGGGGGGACAAAAATGGGGAGTCAAGGAGGGTCAGTTGTGGGGGGAGTGAGAAATGTCCCTATTTTCACCTGAGGAGTGTTGGAGGGTATGCAGATCTGTTACTGTGTATGCTACTATTATGGAAATTCAAATTTTGGTGCTTTATAGCTCTTTTGGAAAAGTGATGTTTATTGTCCTTGTTGTTAAAAAATTAATAACAAATATTTTTGAAAAGAAAAGAGAGGAAGCAAAATGCCAATGATGTAGGCTGTGGGTTGTATTAGGAGTAGACTCAGTGAAATTAATGGGCATGACTAATTTATGGGCCTACAAGTGAGCAGAATTCAGTTGCCTTTAACCCTGTGATGCTACTTCGCACCACAGTCCACATTTAGCTGGACCTCTGATGCTGCTCACTAACTGCCAAAGTTCGGAAAGAGGCAACAAACCATCCTGATGCTGAACATCCAGCTTTTATAATGGCCAAAAGTCGTTTGGTTCATCCACCTGAATCACGAAGGCACAACTATGAAGCAACAAGCACTGGATTCTGTGTATCATTTGCTAAGCATATAGCTTAATAAGGCATGATCAGTTATATCCTTTGGGAAGAGTGCAGGATAGAGCTTGTGCTGGGTTGGCTTATTTGAAGCTGGTCACCCAAACTTCAGTTTAGTTGAATTACAACTTCATAAACAAAGAAGAGAGAGTCTCAAAAGAAATTGTGCCATCTAGACAAGGACAGAGGTGTTAGAAGGGTTATTGAAACATAATAACATAACATTTTCCCCATAGTACCTAACCAGTGCTTGACATTGTAGTTAAAGAAGTTTTGGTCTTTGAAGCTGAGTTATAATGGAAAATCACTGTCCTTCCTCTGTTCTGAACACCATGCCTAACAGTGTTCCTCCCTGTGCTGCTTTCTGAATAAATAGCCAGGCTTTGTGTGGTCTGCATTACTGAGTATACAGAGAAAAAAGTACAAACATGATACTGTCAGTAATTTCATTCTCCCATTGCTGATGTAAAATGATACATGTTGACATTTCTGTACAGTTATGTCTGGGAACGGAAGTGAACTTCTGTAACTTCCGCTCTTTGTATTCTCTCTGCTCTCGAACAGAGAAGACGTGTGTGAGGCACTCAGCTCACACTGGCCATGTGTATTGTTTTAACCTGCTGTAAATAATAAAGAAATTCTGAATGCTACATATCTGAAGCGTCTACTTCCTGCCGCAACTCTGCTGCAGCCCAGAGGGTTTTTTTCATACCTCCCCCTCACATGGGGGGCTGCCAATAGGTACTGGGTGCAAAATCTGGGTTCTGGAGAATATCAGCTTGCATTGAAAGCAACAGCATCATGTAGTCTTTATGGCTAGAAACTCCATAGCCCTGCTGCTCTCCAGGTGGTGTTGGAAAGCCCCTCCCTCGACCCCTGGCTAGGCTGCCTGGGGCTGAGAGAAACTGCCGTCCTGTGACATTGCCCCACAGGTTCTCCAACCCAGGGGACTTCAGCACTTGATGACCACAAAGAAGGGTATTTTTAAGCAAGACGTTTGGGGAACCATAATAATAATAATTTATTATTTATACCCCGCCCATCTGGCTGGGTTTCCCCAGCCACACTGGGTGGCTTCCAACAAAATATTCAAATACAATAGTCCGTCAAACATTAAAAGCTTCCCTCAACAGGAATGAAAGAGGTTTGATATTCCAATTTCTGATTATTCAAAACATGCATAAAAGTGGGCTGATGAGTTTATACCTTCCTTATGGGAAACCCATTTCACCCCTTGACAATGATTAGTTTGGTGTCCAGGTCAAAATATAAGCAACTCATTAATGTGAAGTACCATTATAGCCCTTAATATTTTAATCTTGATTACTAAAAACTCCAGGTTACCTCAATTCGTAATATTTTTCCTTTGCATGCATAATGCCAAACCAACACTACAAAAATACCTTCAAGCTTCTGATAACGCAAATATTTTAGATGTTCAAACCATAACTACACCTAATAGCAAAGGTGTCTCTTTTGGCATGTTTTTGTCTTTTGCCCTTTTAACTCTGCCCCCACATTATTGTCATACCAGCCCTTTGAGAAGGGCTAGGTTGTGACCCACCTAAGGCCATTCAAAGAGATTCAGGGCCAAGCAGGGTCTGAACCCATCTCTCTAGTCTACCTCTGACAATCTATCTGCTATATATTTAGGTTGCTAATATGGAGTTATCCTGATGCTTTTCATACTTGTTCCCCTCCCACTCCAGATATTTCAAATCAATATGTAATAAAGGATCTAATTAAATCCATTCATGACACATATTCTCAAAATCATACTTGAAAGGAAGACCTTTGTTACCTGAGTGATAAAAATCTTCCTATATGGCGTTTCTATTGTTCTCACAAATGGTCCTCCTCACTTTTGATTGACAGGTCAAGCCATAGTTCTTTTGATTATGAATGAGGCTAAAGTGTCTGGATATAAAATGGACTTTTACTGAAGGTCTCCTGGTGAGCACTTCTGGACTTTATGCCACTACACATGGGAAATTAGGCTTAAAAGAAGCAAAGGTTTCAAGGAGCAAATATGGAGCCAGAATTAGACAGTTTTATAATTGATCCACAAGTACTTGCTGTACTTGAAATGCTGCTGCCTTTCTTGATAGGATTTGCTCCCTGAGCAGTGCAGTTTTAATTTACACAAAGATGAACTGGGGCACTCGGATTCAAACTAGTGGTATTTTACTTTCACATCAAAATTCTATTTCTACAAAACTGCATAAGCGACAGTTAAATAGCGCCACAAAAATTGGAAATGGTTGAATTTTTTTTTGCAAAAAGAAGTATGCAGTACAAAAGCTGGTGGAGCACAGTGGTTAGGATGAGACCCCTAAAATATGGCAAATCATGTAGTCCCTCACCCCCACCTTGACCCCAGCAGATGGGCTTTAAGGAATAAGCCCACTATGGGGTATGTTAAACAGAGGTTGGATGGCCTCCTGTCATGGAATTTCACAGGCAACCACCCCCAGTCTGAGACATTTTGCTGCCTGAAGTGGAGCACAAATAGCAGCGCTACCCCCAGTACGGACAAAAAATTTTTAAAAGCTTTGCTGTACTATTCAGAAATCAATTTCTGCCTTCAAATGTTTATTTATAAAAAATATTTATACCACTCATTCATTAAAAAAGAATCAGCAGTTTACAACACTTGTACATAAAAACCATACAAGAAAAAACATATTAAAAAGTTGTAAATTAATGCAAGGTTCTTGAACCAGGCTCAGGAGATGGGCAGCAAGCACAGACAATTCTACAGGTGGCACCTGTTGTTGCGCAGGTACCTCCATCTGCAATCAGCCCACCTGCATTTTGCATGAGCTGAACCCATCCCTCTGCTTCATGGTATTGCCCAAAGCAGCTCCCTTTCTCCACCATCATCTGTAAACCATGATCAAAGCATCTCAGAATGCTAAAAAAAACTTACATAGCAAGATAATTCGCCAACATTTACATGACATAAAATTTAAATAGTCCCCCAAATATTAATAGGCCAATCAAAACATCTCATATTAATAAAGTTAAAGAATGCAATTTTTGTTGTTGTTGAGTTGTTTAGTCGTGTTCGACTCTTCGTGACCCCATGGACCAGAGCACACCAGGCACTCCTGTCTTCCACTGCCTCCCGCAGTTTAGTCAAACTCATGCTGGTAGCTTTGAGAACACTATCCAACCATCTGGTCCTCTGTCGTCCCCTTCTCCTTGTGCCCTCTATCTTTCCCAACATCAGGGTCTTTTCCGGGGAGTATTCTTTTCTCATGAGGTGGCCAAAGTATTGGAGTCTCAGCTTCAGGATCTGTCCTTCCAGTGAGCACTCAGGGCTGATTTCCTTCAGAATGGAGAGGTTTGATCTTCTTGCAGTCCATGGGACTCTCAAGAGTCTCCTCCAGCACCATAATTCAATTATTCATAAAGGTAAAGGTAAGGGACCCCTGACCATTAGGTCCAGTCGTGACTGACTCTGGGGTTGTGGCGCTCATCTCGCTTTACTGGCCAAGGGAGCCGGTGTACAGCTTCCAGGTGATGTGACCAGCATGACTAAGCCGCTTCTGGCGAACCAGAGCAGCGCACAGAAATGCCGTTTGCCTTCCCGCTGGAGCGGTACCTATTTATCTACTTGCACTTTGACGTGCTTCCGAACTGCTATTTTGGCAGGAGCAGGGACCGAGCAACGGGAGCTCACCCCGTCGCGAGGATTCGAACTGCCGACCTTATGATCCGCAAGTCCTAGGCTCTGTGGTTTAACCCACAGTGTCACCCGCGTCCCTAATAAGGCCTAATAATGTATTTATTTATTTTTAAAAATTTATACGCCGCTTGATTGTAAAAAAAACTCAAAGCGGCTTATAACAACAACAAACAAATAAACAAACAAATAAATAATACAAAAGATAAAGCATTAAAATCAATTTTTAAAAATTACAACCCCACTTTAAAACATACAAAAGTTAAAATGCTAGAACAGATTAAAATTACCTAAACTTTCTAAGCATCTCAGTAGGCTTGACTAAACAGGAATGTTTTTAAGCAGACTCCAAAATGAGTACAGTGAAGGCACCTGCTTGAACTCAATAGGCAGGGAGTTCCAAAGGGGCTGCCACACTAAACAGTCGAGTTCTTCCAAATGCAGAGACGGTTATTATGTGGCACCTGAAGTAGAGCCAATTTCATTTGTCAAAGCAGCTGAGAAGAGAAATAGAATAACATAATCCAAATGGCAGCAAAAATATTATGTTTTCTCCAAAACAAAATGTGACCCCACGCAACAGCTCCTAAAGAAGACCTGCACCCTGATGAACAAGGAGAATCCCTGCAGCAGGAGGAGTCGGCCACTCAGGCTCCTGCCCTCCCTGGACAGGCGGACGTGAGCCAGACAGACAGCAGGGAGCAGATCCTACAGGGCTCCCGGGTGGATACTGCCTTCTGCTGCCTGGGAGGACCAACCATGTAGGCCAGAGATGGGGAATCCTTGGTCCTTCACAAACTCAATTTCAACCATCATGGTCAATGGTCAGAAATGAGGTGAATTTTAGCCCAGCATCTGGGAGGCCAGAGGCAGTTTCATCTCTGAACAAGGCAAGTTGGCATCATGTTTGTTTCGAAATCAAGAAACAACAATAGCAACACCTTTTTTATTTTCAAGAGAATTTCGTCTCTCTTTTGCCATCAAGGCTCTACAAGCATGAAGAGAAATCCCAGGTCATGGCAAAATAATGCAGCCTTTAAACAAAGCTGTGTTCGTCACTGAAGGTTTGCTATGAAAGCCTTTTCTTCCTTTGATGTTTGTGGAAAGGGTGAGGGAATAGGTAAGACTTATAACAATGCAGGGAAAATGTTTAAAACCAAGGTTCAGTATAAAGACTAGGTAGTGAAAAGGTCTTTTTATCAGTGTGGTATGTGACTGTACTGGAAAATAAATGGGAAAGATAGAATAGTTACTTTTTAAAAAGCCATTGGTGCTGGTTTTTGTCAAGCTGTGCTTCATTTGTATTTCTCACAAGCTGGGAATCCAGCGGCTGCTGAACATGAAGTTAATTTTTTGTATTTTAGCAGGTTTTATTGGATTAATATATAACAGGGCAGACTCTGATCTTATTTACACTGATGGAGTAATCCCATCGTAGCTCCGTCAAACTAATCAGATTTGTAGCCAATGAATGCCTGGAAATAGTTTGCTATCTCAGAGGGGGATAAAAGGGGGAATCTATTTTATTTTTCATTTCATCTTTTCAATTTATTATCTTGAGGGATCACATATCACTCTGATACAAGACTTTTTGATTATCTCTTCAAGTCAATAGAACACATTTCTGAGAGTAAGCAAAAAGGGAGGGAGCCTTGTGTTGCGCAGAGGGAGGGAGGGAGGGAGGGGAGAATCCTGCCCTGAGTAGAGGAGAGGGACGCCACCCCACCCCTGCCCTCTGCCTCTCAACCACGGCCTCAGTCTCTTAGTCTGACAATTTTGTAGTTGCCCCAGAATCAGAGTACAGTGGTACCTCGGGTTAAGAACTTAATTCATTCCGGAGGTCCGTTCTTAACCTGAAACTGTTCTTAACCTGAAGCGCCACTTTAGCTAATGGGGCCTCCCACTGCTGCTGCGCGATTTCTGTTCTCATTCTGAAGCAAAGTTCTTAACCCAAGGTACTATTTCTGGGTTAGCGGAGTCTGTAACCTGAACCGTATGTAACCCGAGGTACCACTGTAATAGTTTGGGTGTTAGTGCTAAATCATAATTATTTTCTAAATTGTAAATTAATAGGTGCAAATTGTGGCAGAGGGTTGAAAAATATATTATCAACAATGACAAATTGTAGGATTTTTGTAGTCAAAACTAGAAAAAGAAAAAGAGAGAATGCCATGTGTGTGTACGTGGAGACCGAGAGCAAGAGGATAAATGTTGCAGGGATTGTTGTCCCTTCCCCGTGTCCCAGTCTCAGGGAACTGCAGCTGTGATGGAAGAACATCTATTTTTGCATGCAAGAAGTCCCAGGTTCAATCCTTGGCATCTCCAGGTAGAGCTGGGAATGTATCTTGTCTGAAACCCTGGAGAGCTACTGTCAATCAGGGTAGACAATACTGAGATAGATGGACCAATGGTCTCAGTGGGTGTAAGGCAGCTTACTATGTTCCTTTGACCTTACACCACCACAGTCTGTTTCAAGGTGTACATCAAATTTGACCTCTCAACTCGCATTTCAGTCTGCTTCCTTGTCCTATGGACCTCAGTGGGAGCCACTGAAAACCAAAGCTGTCCTCCAGTGCTTCCCTCTGCCATGGGTTGCATTTCTAACAGCTAATCACTGCTTTCAAAATACTGCTTTCAAGGTTTACTTCCAAGATTTATACTGTGTGTTATGCATACTATGAGGTAAGACAGAAAATAAACTCATAACTTTTCAAAATCTTAACCTGAAAGGCATCAAAAAATCGACTTTGGGAACTTGCTAAACCTTACCCCCTGAGTTACTCAAACATCTTACTATATCAATGTCCCAAATTGCCTGGTCAAACCTCAACCTTGTGGGCACTTTCCTTCATTCTTGCCATGATGGAGCCTGCTGAGCTAAGGATTTTGCCTCTCCCTTTGTGCACAGGTTTTGACTGGTCACTTACCAGCAGGATTCCACCCCCAGCCAAGGGTGGGCCTCTCATGGCAGAGGTGGGGGGAGAATCGGGACTCTTTTTCACCCTGGTTGCTAATCATAGAAGCTGATATAAATATCACATGACAATCAAGCATTGCTAATTAATATGTAATTTCCATTAGCTTTCTTTCAAAGGGTTCATTATGCTGAACAAAATAACTACCCATTCAAACAATTTCATTTTGTAGAAAGAAGCGCAGAAGGGAAAGGATGACTTTAAATGAATTGTACAACAATGACGGTAATAATATTCGTCTGAGAGAACTATAGGAAGGTAACAAAAGGGCTTACAAACTGAGTGCATTACAAAGATGCTTTTATGCCTGAAAATGTGTGGTGTCCTACAAAAAGGAATGAGAAGGCTTTGAGGTTTTCGTATAAATACCCAAAGATTGTTTCAAAGTTTGTCTCCTTGGAGGGGGCCAATATCTCCACTGGAACTCACCCAATCTCTCTTCTCTTCTGCCATTTAATGTTTTTAAAAACATGCTGGCCTTTCTGTCTTGAGAGGATAGTGGGAAACTGTCCCAGAAACCTTCACTTGGTGTACAGTACATGTGTGGGATATTCCTCTCCCACTATCTGGCAAATCCTGTATCTGTAACGACAACTTCATCTTGGTGCTACACAAGATGAGGGACAGGACCATAGCTCAGAGGTAGGGGCGTGCAAGACTAATTTCTGAAACTCTGGCAAATCCCTGCCAGTCAGCATAAGCCATATGGAACTGGATGGATCTGATTCAGTTTATGACACCTTCCCAGGCGCCTTCTCTGCTCTGCTTGAGATGTGGAGCTGTGCAGCATCTGAGCTGCCAAAGGCTGCTTCAAGTCCCTCCTTTGAAATTACTATGGGGCAGGAAGGTCATTTTAAGTTTCAGTGGGTCTAGTAAGATTTTCAGCAATGTTTAAAGGCCCACTCTGGACTATGTTCAGGATAAAATGGCAAAAAAGCCATGTGTGTTAGGGCAATTCATTGAACCTCTTTGAGTGTGTGTGTGAAGTTGCGCATAAGCCATTGTGCTAAAATTTATCGGGTTTTTGTTGTTGTTATGTATTTTGTTTTTTATATTGTGATTTTATGTTGTAACTGTCCTGAGACCTGCGGTATAGGGTAGTATACAATTTCTAATAATAATAATAATAATGTATAAACCTGCAACGATCATTTAAATCTAACACTTTTAAATAAATTGCTGACTATAGGCAGCACTCCCACATCACTTTAAACCATAGCTAAGCAGCATGCTTGCATATGGAACAAAAATCTTAACTGCTTTGCTCTTCTCCTGCTCTTGCTACTGCTACACTGCCAGGAGCTAATCCATGGTTTGCATTAGTGTTATGTTTGAACCAGGGTTTCCCCTAAACAAACTGCAAGTGGTAAGCCAAGAACAAACTTTGCAGTTAGCTCATGGTTTGCTTGGAGAGAAACAATCCAGAAGACTATGTTCAGACATTATTCTAAGCCAAACCATTACTTAGCTGCTAGCACTGTGGCAGCAGCAGGAGTGAGGGAAGTCCGAAATGGCCATGATTTCCACCCCTTGCACTGAATGTTGTGCATTCACCTTTAAACCATAGTTAAGCTTAATTGGTGGCATGCAATTCAGGCCAATATGCAGATGTCTAGAACACACACACAATTAACAGCCTTTACAGAATTAGACAGCTCTCTTGGGAAAGGCTGTTGCATTGTGAATGTTAGCAAGTCTTAGCTAAATTCTACATAATACTAGTGGATAACCCCACATCTCTCATCTTAACCACTCAGCAATGGAATTCAAATGACACTCCTGACAAAATTCAGAAACTCTTTATTTCATTGGGACACCCACATTACAGGAAGTAATTTCTGTCTTCTTCTTGTTCTGGTTATCATCTTCCAAACTCTGAAGAACCTGAACCTGCCTACCTTAAGGGTACCTGCCACACATACATTTTTGCCAATCTGAGACTGTCTGATGTCGGTTTCAGCAAAGCCCCTCAATTTGCTTAAGTAAGTTCAAGTAGGCAACAGAAGCTTTCTCTGTGGTGGCCCTTACTCACTAGAAATCTGTGTCCAGGGATGTCCACCTCTGCATTGAAAGTATTTTATACCAGAAGGTGAAGCATTTTATATCGCAGAGTATCCTCTATCAGAGGGCCTTCCCCAAGTAGTGACGGGCTGCCATTTATTGGATTTATGTTGCAACTGTTTTAGTCTTTCTGGCATTGCATTTTACACTGTATTGATTCTATCATTTGTATTCGTTGTAGTATTTGTGTGTGTGTGTTTCAATGAAATACGTACACATACACTCTTGGATATTGATTTTGAGTGCTATCCCTAAATAAAAGAAATGAATACATCATGAGAATGATATCTTTAAATCTCTACTGAGTCTCTACAGAGACATCTACTACCTAGTCAGAAGAAAACATTCCACATTTCTGATTATTCCAATTCAAGATGAAACAGGGCACTGTGGGGGGCAATGCTGTAGACTGCAAACCATTGGTACAAGAAAACAATAACACTGAACATCTCCTTGTGAATCAAAACAGTGCCATGCCTCATCTACTACACCGCTGGCACCTCTGTGGGTAAAAACAACCAAAATGTATCTGCCTGAGGGAAAGAATATGGAAAATTGATCAGCAAAAGAATGTCACCTGGATTCACTTTGTCTCAATTTGAGGACTCTCTCTTCAGGAGCTTGAAAAATTCCATACAAAAAGGAGGTTTGAAAGCATAATTGTGTACAGCATGACAACCAAGGCTGGATCTGTTTCTGCTATTTTTCCGATGCAAAATGGATGATTCTGGTGATTTATTAAGTTTATTCCCCACCCAGCTGTGGGGAGCGCAGCTGTGGATTTCAGACGCTGTTCTTGGTCCATCTAACTCAATATTTTTCACCCTGACTGACAGCATCTTTCTAGGGTTTGAGGCAGGTCTTTTCCAGATCAGCCTAAGAGGGACTTAACCAGGGACCTTCTACATACAGTGGCTGAACCACTGAGCTATGATCATCTTACAACAAGATGAATGTCCTTGCCAGAGGCACCAGCTTGCGAGGGTGATGGAGGGGGCAATGTCGTGTGCATGGCATCAGGATGTCAGGAGGAGTCAGGGACAGAGCCAAACGCAGTGGCCACATGGCTTCAATGGCTGGTGGCTCCTCCTTCTCCTGGTGCTTCCACTGGCTGGAGGCTGCTTCAATCCTCCTTCCCCTTCATGGGAGGAGGAGGAGGAGGAGCAGGATAAGGAGCTGGCCATTGGAGCCAGGCCAGGCCAGGTTTCATCTCCATGCTTTCTGGACATCAGGAAGCTCGGCCCCCACCCCAAAAATACTGGGGGTCCCAAAAGGGCTTGGCTCCCAGTTTATGTCTTTTGTACAAGAAAATGAAGTTTGTGTCCCCCCCCCCCAGTCTATAGGGACCAACAACAGCTCTTCAGGGTATCAAACAGGATTACTGGGCTGGTCTATGATAACTGTATCATTTTAGAACAGTGATTCCCAACCTTTACAAGTATGAGGGCCACTTCTTTTGTGGACCTCCACATGCTAATTGTAATTTTAGTCTCCATTAAAGGAGAGAATACAACACACAAAAAGGCTATTATAAACTCAGTAACATTTTAAATGAATTCACAAATGTGACAAAAGCAAAGTAGGCAAAAATTATTTAAGTACCAGCTGATTCATGATTTAACCACTGAACAGAAACTAAAGCAATTAATTCCAAAGTGTATTCAAATTTCATATTCATAAATATAAATTATTTTATTTCTCCAAAATACCCACTGATCAACACAATTAATCAACTAAAAATGTATGAAAGGTAAATAAAAAATATATTTTTCATTATGATTCTATTCATTTATTTCTCCGGTATAACCAGTGATCAACTAAATGCAGATGTATTTACTTATTTCCAAGTGAATGCAATTGAAGTAATCCCCAAAGGAATTAAAATGAAAGCTTTAATTGCCACTAATGTAATATATTCCTACATATAGAATCAGGGCTATCAACTGTATACTTCAATGAAATTCCTAATCCTTGTAAGTAACACAATTTATTTATTTATTTAATAAAATTTATACATCACTTGATTGTAAAAAACAACAACAACCCACCGCAAAGCAGTTTACAAAGTTAATAAAATCAAGAAAAAATCAGAACCATATTTTAAAACATATGAAAGTTAAAATGCTAAAACAAATTTAAATTACCTCATCTAAGCATGTGAGTAGGCTTGTCTAAAGAAGAAGAATCCTAGCAGATGCTGAAAAATGTACAGTGAAGGCATCTGCTTAATCTCAATAGGCAGGGAGTTCCAAAGTGCAGGCACTGTCACGCTAAACAATCAAGTTCTTACAAATGCTTTCCACTTTCTGAGCAAGACCCTGTCAGAGTGTAGAAAAGGAAGCCAGTGGTTGGGGGATTCACCCTAAGAGCTTCCCATCTGATCCCTCAAAAAGTGCCAAATATTCCCCCTTCATTATCAATCTCAGCCATTTTCTCCTGCATAAGTGGATAGCAACAAAGACTTTGGTTGAGCCCTCCTTGTCTTAGTTGTGGGATAACCAGCCTCATGCAACCAACATTCTCAAGTCTAATGAATGCATGAAGGGGTGAACACCATAGCATAAGCTGTCCTTCCAGGCTTAGCTCCCCTTGGGAGGGACCAGGTAATCAAGACTTTGTAGAGAACAGTCGACCTGAGAAGCTCAGTGACTAATGTAAGGCTTTCTTAAAGTTTTCTTAAAGTTTCTTAAAGTTTACCATACTGCATACATTTATTTAAATGTATGAAACTGAATCAATAAATTAGCAGCCAGATGATTGGAATACCAGCAAATTCACATTGCACAATTAATCCGATTTGGCACTCTTTACCTATATTTCACCCCCACCCTGAAACACTTTTTGTGATAAGTGATGGGAAAGGCACTAAGAAGTATGGCATGACAAATGCTTAACACAACATGGGATAACCTCCCCACAAACAAATCAGAATGCATGTGGAACAGTTGACATTGTCTAACCTCCATGCAAACCATCTGGGACGAATGCGCAATAAACAGGCTGGCTGTCCATCTGTCTTGGATGCTGTGTTGAGGTTCCTGCATTTCAGGGGGCTGGACTAGATCATGGGTAGGCAACCTAAGGCCCAGGGGCCAGATGCGGCCCAATCGCCTTCTCAATCCAGCCCACAGATGGTCCGCGAATCAGCATGTTTTTACATGAGTAGAATGTGTGCTTTTATTTAAAATGCATCTCTGGGTTGTTTGTGGGGCGTAGGATTTCGTTCATCCCCCCCCCCCCAGTATAGTCTGGCCCACCACATGGTCTGAGGGACGGTGGACTGGCCCCCTGCTGAAAAAGTTTGCTGACCCCTGGGACTAGATGATGTGAAGGGACGCGGGTGGCGCTGTGGGTAAAAGCCTCAGCGCCTAGGACTTGCTGATCGAAAGGTCGGGGTTCGAATCCCCGCGGCGGGGTGAGCTCCCGTTGCTCGGTCCCAGCGCCTGCCAACCTAGCAGTTCGAAAGCACCCCCAGGTGCAAGTAGATAAATAGGGACCGCTTACTAGCGGGAAGGTAAACGGCATTCCGTGTTCGGCTCTGGCTCGCCAGATGCAGCTTGTCACGCTGGCCACGTGACCCGGAAGTGTCTGCGGACAGCGCTGGCTCCCGGCTTATAGAGTGAGATGAGCGCACAACCCTAGAGTCTGTCAAGACTGGCCCGAACGGGCAGGGGTACCTTTACCTTTACAACTCCTATTCTGTGATCTTATGACTGAAGTAACAGTGTCCGGATAAAGCGAAGGAATAGTACCACTCTATTCCATCTTGGTCAGACCCCCCCCCCCCACCTGGAGTACAGAGCCCAGTTCTGGGCGCCACAATTCAAGAAGGATCTTAATCACAGTTCTGTTATTTCTTGGCCTCTACACAAATGAGCAAGAGATAGGGGGGAAAGTTCCAGTCTGCCGGCGACCTCCTGCCTGAAGGAGTTTCTCCCTCCCTCGCAACCTGAGCTCTTCATTCATAACCAAGAACAACAGCCCCCCCCCTCTATATTTTAACACCTCGCTTTAAAAATAGGAAGCAGCACAACCGGGATAGTCTATTGTTAGTTGCCGAGATGTTTGAAAAGAGCAGCGCAGCGGCGCAGAATCGACGGCAGAAGAGAGCCAGCCAATCAATGCCCCTGTAGAAAAGATTGGCGTCGGGGGGAGACGCGAATCGGGAGGGGAAAGAAAGTCCAATCCCGAGCGGGGGGCGGGGCAAAGGGAGATGGATTTACCATTCGGATTCCATACAATGGAGCCCCGAGCGTCTTAGGCGCGCGCGAGTTCCTCCACACGCTTTTTTTACCTCAGGAAAAAAGCTCCGCTTTTTAGAACAAAGCCTCCCCGCCTCGCTTTCTTTGCCGTGTCCTTTACCGACGCTGGGGAAGTAGCCCCATCGGAAAGGTTCCCCCGCCTCGTTTCCCCAGTGATCCCTAGGGATCCATTCGGCCACATCCGAAGGGGAGCGCAAGGGAGGGGAGCCAGTGTCCAAACGCGACGTGGCCCCGGAGAGCGCAGAGATCGGAAGGCGCCGACTGGAAGGGCGACAGAAGGACTTGAGAAAGGAAGCAAGCCCCGAAGAGCAGCGGCTGGAGCGCGAGAGGTTCAGCACCGGGCCGCGGGGGCGAAGGCAAAGGGGTCTGCAGGGGGGCAGGTCCTGAGCTGCCATGCCGAAGGGATGCCTGTCCGAATCCGAAAGGACACGCGGCGTCGAGCTCTCCCTGTTCTCCGCGCGCGCGCCTTGGACGAGCCCCAGAAGGGCTTCAAGCCCTTGCATTTCTGTTCCCCCTCCCCGCCGCCCTCGTCCCCTTGAGGTCTCCAGAAAGGCGCAGCAGCAAACCTAAAGGGGAAGGGTCGCTCGCCTTGTTCTCTTCTTATCCCACTCAGCAAGGGCAGGTTCTGCAGAAGTTGAGCGCAAAGGCTGTTCATAATGATTTGCTTAGAAACAAGAGTGTCTCCTCCGGGCAGGGAACTCAACCAAAAGCAGCGTGGAGTTCAAGATTATCCCCTCTTCCCGTGATTGTTTCGAAGGCGTCTAGAACCGCCCCCGCCACCCGCGCGCAATTTGCTAAACATTTGATGGAAAAAGAGAGAACAAGATTCACAGTGTTTGCAGCCCATAATCGCATGAAGTTCCATACATTGCTGGTTTGTGCGTCACGCTGGGAAAGAAGCGTTTCTAGAAAGCTTTTCCCTAAAAAACTACAGCATTAAAAAAACCCCACAAGTTTATCACCGCCGCAATTTGTAGAAAAACACTTTTCTCCGTTTTATTTTTCCCCCTCTTACAAAAATGATTTAAGTTTCTTTGAGCACAAAAATAGGGTACATTTCCGATTCTTTCTCAGTGGCACTTTACGCAACAGAAGCTCACAGCGGCTCCTGCCTTTTGTTCCAAGGCTGCTTACGCCTGGACTACATTTCCCAGGAAGCTGCGGGGCGGAAGAGAGGGCACGTGATGCATTAAAAGAGGTACAGAAGCCTATGGCAATGAGCTACGAAGCGCTGCTTATGTGTGAGATGCAGCACTTTTCAAGTGGCCAAGTTCTTTACATAGCTTCTTATAAAAGAGAGAGCTGCAGGAAACTACGTAGAACTTTGTTGTTGCTGCTTTTCGTGGGAAGATGGAATAGTGCATCAAAACGGAGGAAGGGTTTGGTTGTTTTTTTTGAAAAAGGTATATATAGCTTTGCAGTTTGTGCAGGTGTCCTCAAAGCAAGACTGAGTCGCCAATGTTGCTGTTCTATTTACAACATTTAGGCCTATTTATGCATTTAATTTCTCAACTAGTTCATGCTTTGCAGCTTCCCTCATTTAGTTTTCCACCACCATGGCTAGAACGTGTCTTGTTCTTAACAGCTTTCAGAACTAATCACCGCACTTTGCTGTTAAATGACCCCACCGCACCTCAACCATTTTTCATCCTGGTGGAGGCTTGGACAAGAGGGAGACCAGGCTGTTCTCAAAGAAGCAGCCAGCCACCCTGATTATTACCCCATCCTTACCGTGGAGGCCATTTAGGGAGTACAGGGTACATCCACCCCCCTCCTGAGTTTCAAACCACATGAGATTATACCTCAGGAGCAGCTACACTGCTGGTCAGACATTGGTTCTTCATAGAGCTTACAGGTCTCAGGATCTGAACGGGAGTTCAGGAGTTTGGCCTTCTAAAGTGGAGCAAAATATTGGTGAGGTGCCAGTGAACTCCGCCTGCGTCCACCGCAAATCCCAGAAAGTCTACCTGTTGCACTCCTAGCAGACGCTTCACCTTGAGGCTGGCCGTCTGGAAACAGTGCAGGACGGTGCGGAGTCAGTCCCCAAACTCCCCTGGCATGGCCCTGGCAATCAGCACATCATCGAAGAAGGGGGTGACACCAGAAATTCCTTTGATGAGCGAGTCTATTAGATTTTGGAATATGCCTGGCACCACACTGACGCTGAATTGCAGCCGCTTGACACGGAACACCCCCCTGTGTGTGACAGTTGTCTGTGCCTCGGTGGTGGCCTCGTCAACCGGGAACAGCTGATAGGCCTGGGCCAAGTCCAGCTTGCCAAAAATCTTAGACCCCGCCAGGGTGGCAAGGACATGGCTGACCACTGGCACCCGGTATGCATAAGCCGTAAGGGCCTTGTTTATGGTACATTTGTGGTCCGCGCAGATGTGTACCGAGCCGTTGGGCTTGACGGCCATCACAATTGGGGTTTCCCAGGGGGCATTAGGCACCGACTTGAGCACTTCTTGTTCCACGAGCCGATCTAATTCCTTGTCTATGCGGCATTTCAGGGTGAACGGGACCCGGCGGGCCTTGAGCCTGATGGGTCGTATGGTGGGGTCTAGTTGTAGGCCGACAGGGGGAGCAGTATATCATCCCAACGCTCCATCGTAAACCTCCAGAAATTCTTGGCATATGGCGTCCACTTCCACGTGGGAGCTGGTGTGGTTCACCCCGGTGATGGCTAGTCCCAGTGGCCCAAACCACGCCAATCCCAGTAAGCTTACATAGGGGACCTTATGTTTTTAGAAGTCCCAGAGGGTGAATGGGGCTGGCCCGAGCTTGGGGCCACCATTAGGGTGCAACTTCCTTAATGTCTGTGCCAAGATTATGGACAGGGTTGAGCCTGTATCAAGCTCTATGCGGCATGGGGCTGCCTCTATCTGTACCTCAATGTAATTTTTTTCTGCGTTGGAATAGGGCAACTGGTATACCTGACAGTCCGTGATCTCTGTCAAGTTGCCTTGGTGTGTTGGACCATGGGGCCTGGGACTCTTGGGTCGGCCATCTGATGCGAGGCGTCGGGCAGGGCGGACACGGCACACTCGGGCGATGTGTCCCGCTTTTCTTCATTGACGGCATTCTGCGTTGCGGAAACAGCAAATCCTGTGCTTGTGGGTCTTCCCGCAGCTTGCACAGTTCCCCTCTTCCGGCCGAGGCAGTTGTGGTGGGTGTGTGGCTTGTATTTGTCACTGCACTTGGTGCACATCCTCCCTATTGGATTCTGAGTTGTCGGGGAGGTCCTCATGGTGGACCCTCGGTTGGGGTGTTGAGTTTGGCTGGAACCCTTGCACCCTCTCAGTGGCTTCAGTTGCCAGGGCCTCCTCTAGGGCAACCTGGAACGTCAGGTCCTTCTTGGCGTAGAGGTGCCGTTGCAGCTTCTCATCCCTCAGGCTGCCCACGAGGTGGTCGCAGAGCATGTTCTCCAGCTCTGTTAAGTTACAGAGCCAGGTGGCCTGGCGGAGGGAGGCCACATACCTGGTTATGGTTTCTCTGGGGGCCTGCCGCTTGGCATAGAAGGCATTGCAACATGCTACTACCAAGGGCTGCGGCGAGAAGTGCTCCTTCAGTCGTTCCATTATTGTTTCATAGGGAACAGTTGTGATATTTTCAGGTGCAAGGAGGGCCCGGGCAATCTCAAACGGGTCCTCTCCACAGACACTGAAGAATGTTGCCCTCTTCTTGGCTGCGTCGGTGACGTCCTTTGCCTCCAGGAGGAACTGGAAGCGGGTGGCATATCTTGCCCAGTCTCCTGAAGCTGGGCTGAACGGCATGAAGTTGCTGGTCTGTTGACGTTCTGGGTCCTTGGGTCCCAGAGCTGTAGCCTGGATGCACGGTGCGATGTAGAGGTGTGTTCGGTGGTGGGCTGCGGTGCGGTGGACGGTGGACAGCTCAGCGGGATCCCATCATCGTCTCCAGTGAAATATACTCAGAGTCGCGTAGTGATTTCATGCGCGTTATTGCAGCTCATCAAACAGTGAGTACATAAATCCCCCCCAACCTCTGGCTTTATATACATTATTTACACAATGGGTCCCGTCTGGTTGGCTGATTCTGCTTCCCTCCTGGGGCCTGATTGGGCTGCTCCTGCAGGCCAATCAGGTTGTTGCATTCTAGGATCCTACCTGCCTATTGTTCTAGGATCCAGGCTTAGTACATAACACTTATGTTCTTACGTTGCCAGGGACACCAGGCCCAGCAGACCTCTGCCCCTGACCTTGAGGTACCATCTCTAGCCTCCGCCAAGGGCTCTTAAGTGCTGCATCTACCTTGCTAACTTCCCTCTTATCTTTCAGGCACTCATCTATGTCTTTGGTTTACACGGTGCTGCTTCAGATGTAAAGGAAAGGTATATGCTTACTCTGTTGTGTTTTTAAAACCAACTGGTTGTATGATTAATTAAACTAGCACAGTTAAATCAACAAATAATTTCAAACTTGTGATGGGTCTAAAAGTGAGCTGAAGTCCCCAAACATCTCCACAGTACTCACTGTTTTGCATTGCCTCTTTAAAAATGCTCCAAAAAGCCTATTTGTAGATAATGGTTAAAATCGGGCGAAAGCAATACAACCTATGAAAATATGAATTCATCACTTAATATCAATATGCTTTTCTTTTCTTTCTATAATGATTAAAATTAAGAATGGACTTCCCCTCCACCAAGGGCCTTCCAGGGCTCACAGCAAAGAAGGAATTATTCACATGAGTATTAAGAGAGATAAATCCACAAGCAAGATGCAACTTGCATCTAAGAGCTGGTTCACACAGTTTTGTTGACCCATGTTTGATTATCTGCATGTGTAAACAAATCATTGCAGATGAATAACTGGAGGCAGAATTTTAATTGTACCAAATGCCAACTCAGGCCAAATTCATAATTATCAGAGTGGGGCAGTGTAGCTTTTCCATTAATATACCAAATGAGATCTCAGCGAAGAGTTAGCAGGATCCTATAGTAAGTTCCTGCTGGCCCTAATTGGGAGAACAGTGTTATGGGAACATCCCACATGATCTGCCTGTTCCACATGTGTTCATCATTTCATGTGTTCCTGAAGTGGAGCGAGATGAGGCCATGGGGAAATAACACCCACACCTGTTGAACAGAGCCAACCCAATACTTTTTGGCACCTGAGGCGAACCACAAAATGATGTTGTCCCTCCTGGCCAGGGAAGAAGAGTTGAGTGAAGCTCTGCATCATTACACAACTAAGGCCTTCAACACTGTAAATCATAATGCCCTATGGACTGTCCTTCTGAAAATCAGCTGCCCAGATAAATTTGTGAATATTCTTCGGCTCCTTCATGATACTATGACAGCAACAATCACAGATAACAATGGCTTTCAAAGTGAACCATTCACAGTGGGATCAGGTGTTAAATAGGGGTGTGTTATCACCCCAACTCTATTTATTATTTTCATTGCCGTGCACATTGTCAAAGGGAAACTACCCACCTGGGCAGAAATCATATATCAAACAGATGGAAAGCTCTTTAACTTGAGTAGGCTGGAAGCAAAGAATAAGGTTATCATAACTTCTATCATAGACCTTCAGTATGCTGATGACAACATAGTGTGTGCGCACTCAGAGGATGACCTCCAAACCATCCTAAACATCTTCACAGAAGCTTACAGAAAGCTTGGCCTATTGCTCAACATCCAAAAAACCAAAACAACCCCTGTGCAGCGCCTCAAATCCAACTCAATGGTGTAATGTTGGATAGTGTCGATCACTTCCCCTACCTGGGCAGTTATCTGTCCACAAGAGCCAACATTGATGCCGAAATCCAGCATCGCCTGAGCTCTGTGAGTGCAGCTTTCTCCCGATTGAAGCACAGAGTGTTTGAGGACCAGGACATTCGCAGGGAAACCAAAATGCTTGTCTACAAAATGCTTGTCTACCAACCTAACTATGCTTGTGAAAAATGGGCCAATTATAAACGTCATCTCCAAGTCCTCGAAAGATTCCATATCGGGGGGGGGGCGGGGGCGGGAATCACTTGGGAAGACAGATAAACTAATGCCAGTGTGCTGGAAAAAGCAAAGATCACGAGTGTCGAAGCAATGATTCTTCAACATCAACTTCTTTGGTCTGGGCATGCTGTTTGGATTCCTGAATATCGTCTTCCAAAGCAACTACTCTTTTCTGAACTTTAAAATGGAAAGCGTAATGCTGGTGGTCAACAAAGAGGTTTAAAGACTCTCTCAAGGCAAATCTTTAAAAATGTAGCATAAACACCGCCAATTGGGAAACACTGGCTTTTGTAGGAGCACTAACTATGGCGTAGTATGCCATTCTATCTTATAGTATTTTATTGTTATAGTGGTGTTTTAGCGGCTGTTTTCCCCACGTGCACAAGTTGTTATTTATGTGTCGTTTTTACCTGTATGGGCCTATGGCCGTAAATAAAAATTACTACTGGCTTTTGAGCACTCCAATTGGAGAACAGCCTTTACCAAGGTGTCATGGACTTTGAAGACACTTGAACTCAGGGTGAAAGGGAGAAGTGTGCTAAGAGGATGGCACGCTTGGCAAACCCTCACCATAATCAACTCCCATCTGGAAACCCATGTCCCCACTGTGGAAGGACGTGTGGATCCAGAATTGGCCTTCACAGTCACTTACAGACACACTGTTAAGACGGTGCTCATGGAAGACAATCTTACTCGACTATGAGTGATCGCCAAAGAAGACATCATTACATAACTTTAGGCACCAGGCGAAACATTTATCTTCAACCAGGCATTTGGCTGCTTAAAATTCTATGGCTCCTTAAATGTGTTTATGGGAGGGGGGTTTTAACTGTTAGTTTTTGTTTTATTTTGTATTTTGTATTCTCATTTTGTATTTTCCTGTTGTGAACTGCCCTGGAATCATCAAATGAAGGGCAATATAGAAATTTGATTAAATAACTAACTTAATACAGTAAATAAAATACAGTGGTACCTCAGGTTACAGACGCTTCAGGTTACAGACACTTCAGGTTACAGACTCCACTAACCCAGAAATAGTACCTCAGGTTAAGAACTTTGCTTCAGGATGAGAACAGAAATCATGCTCTGGCGGCGCGGCAGCAGGAGGAGGCCCCATTAGCTAAAGTGGTGCTTCAGGTTAAGAACAGTTTCAGGTTAAGAACGGACCTCCAGAACGAATTAAGTTCTTAACCCGAGGTACCACTGTAACAACACCAGGAACAGGGTGGGAGAAGTAAAGTTCTACATCTGGAAACAACTGCAGGAATCAAATCAACCTTACTCAAAGGTTGAAGTGGGAATCAAAGGCCATCCTGGGGGTGGGGAACCCACTATGATTCATGCCAGGAGGCTACAGAGCCTGAGACCCTAGAGCAGGGGTAGGTAACCTAAGGCCTGGGGGCCGGATGCGGCCCAATCGCCTTCTCAATCCGGCCTGTGGACGGTCTGGGAATCAGCGTGTTTTTACATGAGTAGAATGTGTGCTTTTATTTGAAATGCATCTCTGGGTTATTTGTGGGGCATAGGAATTCGTTCATTCCCCCCCCCCCAATATAGTGTGGCCCACCACATGGTCTGAGGGCCCATGGCTGAAAAAAGGTTGCTGAGCCCTGTTCTAGAGAGAAGCCCCTGCCATTTCCTCCCTAGGGGTGGGAGGAGACCACCAGCACCTCCTGTTTTCTGAGAAGCTGCTGTTCCAGTGGCAGATCTGGCCTTCAAGGAGTGGGTGGCAGTGGTGGCAGCAGCAGCAGCAGCAGCAGCAGTTGGCAGTGCATTCTTTGGAGGATGGGTCTGCTGCCCCTGTGGATCCTGCCTGAGGCAGCCGCCTCACCTTGCCTCATGGGTGGGCCGGTCTTGCTTCAGAATACCCGTTGGTGGCAGTCATAAGCAGGAGGCTGCTATCACTTTCCTGTCCTGCTTTCGGACTTCCCACAGGTATTGCATTGGTCATTGTGGGGAATAAGTTTCTGACTTCGCTAGAGTTTCGGTCTGATTCAGCAGGGCTTTTCTTCTTCTTATTTTTTAAAGTGAATATTAGCACAAACCATATTCTCCCCCCCCCCCCCGCCATAGGAAATATTTCCACTTCACTGGCATCAGTGTTTTTGAACTGAAAACTGAAAATACGTGAAAAGGGGAATAATGTGTTGCAGCCTTTGTTTCTGTTCTTGAGTCGGTAATTTTGACCTGCTTTTTAATTATGCAGTTATTTGGTGACTAAATCCATACAAATACAAAAATAAAAAATTACAACCCAAACAATTTAGTGTTACAAAAATCACATTAGAAATCTGCGTAATTAAAAACCATTTGAAGTTCAAGCTCCACAACCAATACAAATTGATTTAGTTTTCAGGAGTCATTACTAAGTTCTCTGCTACAGGAGTTCAATATACTTTCTACCCTAGGGCTCCATTCAGTGGAAACGCCATCAAGGCCTTTTTGTGTGTGCTGAAGCCGGCTGGAAACTGTGGAGCAGATTTCATCTTTTTCATCCCGTTCAGCAGAAATTTCCTTATCCCATGAAACCCCTCATGACTGGTGGGGCCTTTCACACAGAGCCAAAAGGTGGCAAAGACTTCATTATATAATCATTTGGCACTTTCTCCTTTTGACAGGAACAAAAATATCTTCTGCCAACTTAATTTTTGTTTGTCTGATGCTAAATTACCTTTGAGGTTTTGCTAGATCTCAAATATATGGGATAATCTTGTGCAGGGCAGTGTTTTTAAGTGTGTCCTTGACATGAAGCAACTTAAGTCTTCTTAGTCAAAATTACTATAAATGTAGCGGCAATGGAGCAATGGCCCCAGGAAGTCCCTGATCATTGCTATGACAGTCCTTTATGCAGAACTCTTGCTTCAGCTTTGCAAATAATGTAAGTACTTAACCCAGATTCCACCACTCTCACCATCAATCTCAATCTCATGTAATTAAAAATAAAATATTTTGGGTTGTTTTGATTTTCCTTTTCAAGTGTTGCTGTTGCTGCAATCAACTCACTATGCACACTGAATGTTCATTCGGGTCCACGTATGCTAGATATACAACCCATGTATCAAAAACCTTGTTATTCTTTGGTAGGCTTTGCTGTTTGTATTTACTGAGGGTTCCCCACCCCCGCCCATGGTATCTGCCCAACCTTAACGAAGCATTGCAATATTGTCATGACATCTGGAAAGTTCTAGTTGTGTGCCATACACAAGTGTTGCTGACAGTAGCTAAACTGTGATCAGTATCTTGTGGAACAAGGAACTACCTATATTTTTCGCTCTATAACACGCACCCGACCATAACACGCACGTAGTTTTTAGAGGAGGAAAATCCGTAGGCATGCCACCCGTAGGCATTCCCTCCATAACATGCACAGACATTTCCCCTTACTTTCTAGGAGGAAAAAAGTGAGTGTTATGGTGCAAAAAATACGGTAATTTTTTTCCAGCCTCCATTAATTCATTGGGAGGTAAAAACATTAATGATTTAACTTTATTCCCCCACTTGCTTTTCATCCTGGCTTTCAATTGGTTGGCACCAAAATTCTTGTCTTGGGGCATTGCACAATGGGCAGTATCCAACAAAGAAGTTCTGTTAGAGCAGCCCCATTCCAGACATTGTCCCTTCCCCCTGGTTCCCTCAGCCACCCCCTGGCTACCCAGACTCCCCATTGAGAGCCAGTGTGGTGTAGTGGTTAAGAGCAGTAGACTCGTAATCTGGGGAACCGGGTTCGCGTCTCCGCTCCTCCACCTGCAGCTGCTGGGTGACCTTGGGCCAGTCACACTTCTTTGAAGTCTCTCAGCCCCACTCACCTCACAGAGTGTTTGTTGGGGGGGAGGAAGGGAAAGGAGAATGTTAGCCGCTTTGAGACTCCTGAAGGGGAGTGATAAAGCGGGATATCAAATTCAATCTCTTTTCTTCTTAATTCCAAAAGTGCAGCTCTGGCAGTTGCAGCTCCTTGCAGCAGCGGAGGAATCGGCTCCGGCACCTGGGGCGTGAGCTGCCCATAGGGGCAGGGTGCATTGCAAGGCCTCCAGAGTCTGCCTGCCTCCTCCCACTCAGCCACCCTACAGCTGGGGGGGGGGAGGCAGCGGGCGGACTGTTTGGGCCCAAGGGGCAGAGTGCAATTGGCTCCCCTGGATGTTTGAGAGTGGAGCAGAAAAAGGCAATTTAACTTCTGCAGCATATGAATTCTCTCTTAAAGGGTTCTTCAGCTATGATTCTTGCATTGTGGCACTGACCAGCTCCCGGTCGTCGGGGACACGCTCTAGTTCCAGCTCAGCTGCCCGGCTCTGCGCCAGCGCTGCTTCAGTTCTTATACTGTACATTATAATAATGCTGACTAGCCCCCCAAAATAAAAAATATTACCTACTGTAATTATGATACTAAATATATTGATAAAGGTGTTCTGTTTGATGTTTAAATATAAAGTACTAAACATACAAGTGTTTTGAATATTTAATAAAATATCAAAGTTGTTCTGTTTGGTGTTTAAAACATTTATTTCTTAATTTTGGGCTCAAAAAATAGAGATTGTCTTATACATGGGGGCGTCTTATACACGGAAAAATATGGTACTTTGTTGGATGCCACCTGATAGTTAACAGTAGACTGCAATGTAATACCCAATGTTTAAACAAAAGCGAAAGAGAATTTTCTGTTAGGTTCCAGTGAGTGTTGTAATTTTAAAAAGGTATTTCTTTATACAGTGCAAGAGATTTCCAAGCTATTTATGAACCAAAACCCACATACTTCAGGTTGCCTGCTACATCCTTGCGTGCCACTGTTCTACAGGGTGGCTGCACACGCATTACCAAAAAAGAGGATCCAGATTTGCATACAATTTGCACACATACTCATTTATGCATATAGAAACAAATTTGAAATACTTCTGCAGCTGAATTAGAAATACTCTGCATCTCACCATAGTGGGGAAGGATGTGAGACTGGCTTGTTTCCTGTTGATCAGGTGGCATGATCAGAAGGACAGCGACACACTTTAAGGTGGGCTCCTGTGAAGGTGAATAATGCTTGTTCTTGCACATTCTGGGAGATATCCAGTGTTAGTCATACTCACAGTGGATTCACTGAAATCATTAGAGATTAGTAACTTGAGTCTGTTGATTTCAGTGGGTCTACTCCTGACTATGACTTAGTTGGATAGCAACTAGTAAACGTTTTCTAGTGGTAAGATTGAAGTGCTCTTCATTCAATTGTCATTAAGGGGGAAAATGTGCCTTATCGACCAGGGGCTTAGAAATTGAGATGGCTTATACACTTGCTGAGCATTGCACACTGCAGTTTTAGGGAGCCACCATGCCTTCCCAGAGAAGGAGAAACTTACAATCTGGTCAGGAACCTTTTTCATATAACATAATGCTGAAACAGCTTAGGAGTCATTTCTGCTTTGTTCCTGGGAGCTAGTTAAAGAGAGTTAGGTCAACAGGACCCAGGGTGATTTTCTGAACAAACTGCTTCTGGTGCAAGGAGTGATACTTCAGTTTACAGACTTATTATGAAATAGCCCCCTCCCTGTCTTGAGTCAATTCTCCACTGTACTTTAATGCGGTTCATTATTTGCACTCGGGGTTATTCCATTCTGTGCTCAAACCCTTTGAATTCTGTGCCATGCAAATATATTCTTAATTGAAGCAGACACTTTTTGAATAATGCTCAGCACTTCTTTATAAACAGCCAAAGTTAAGGGCATTGTACATCATATTCAAAGTAAATAATTGCATTGAGAAGTGAAGATCATTAAAGTTTCTGTCCTTGATCTAGACAATCAAACTTTTTGGTCAAGATCTAGACCAGGGGTCCCCAAACTAAGACCCGCGAGGCGGATAAGGCCTGAGGGACTCATTTATCTGGCCCGTGGTGACTCCAGCTGCCCGCTCTTAACGGTGCTGCACTGCACAGCTGCCCACTTCCAGGTTGGAGGAGCACCGGAAATAGCGTGTGCGCATGCATAAGTGTCATTTCCGGTGCACATCCAGGTCAGAGGAGGCCCGTGCACATGCACACAAGCTATTTCTGGTGCTCCTCCAACCCGTAGGTGCGCCGGAAATAGCGTGTGCGCATACGCATGGGCATGCGCTCCCCCGCCCTCCAGCCTGCCACGCGATCGGCACTGGAGACACTGGCTCGAGGCGCGGTAAGTTTGCTGACCCCTGATCTAGACAATAAAGCTGATACTTCTGCGTCCCAATCTTGCCCATGTTGTATGTAGTTAGGTGTGACTAATTTTATGAGGATGGATAGGTACATATATGTGTAATTGCACATTCACTGAACGTACAGTGTACATACGGCATTTTATCCTAGAATAAAATTGAACTACTTTTTTTCTATATAGTTCACACCCTATTGCTTATAGTTTACCACTGAAAAATGCTTCTTGGGAAATTGGTTTCATTCTGAAAATAAACTCTCACTGCAGATTGATTCTGTGTTACTCTGCAGTGTGTCTGTTTGAAAACAGATGTAGGCAGTCTCAGCCATGCAGGGCGTGCCCAATAACATATGATTCTGTTGTTGTGGGTGGCCATATACCAAGGTGGCAATCACTGCTTCCTTCTTCATTCACCTGGGTCATGTGCAGGGAGGAAAAAGTGTGTCAGGTATGAGCTAGCAGTAAATCACACTGTGCAAGTTGAGTTAACTCTCTATTAGCAAAAACAATATCTGCACAGGAGTGACATGCCTGATGAGCACAGTAACTTCTGGTAGGTCTTGCCCCCATGAAGCAGCTGCTGAAACTGAATTGCTGAATTGCTCAGCAGTTGCTGAGACTAAATCTTTCCCACAGCTGCCTAAGTTCCCTCTCCAAACAATCAGAAACTGCATCTACATGTTTTCAATCTCTCCTCTGCCCTTTTCCTGACTCCTGGCTCTGGAAGACCAGAGGGGAGGGGAGCTTGCCACAGCAGGAGGGGGAGACACTCATGCCTTTTTCAGATTGACTCCTCTCACCTCTTGGCCTCCCTCCTCTCCTGCTTCAGCTTCTGCCTCTGATTATGCACTTCTCTCTGTCTCAGACTCTACGAGCTCACTAAGACCTGTTACCTCTTTAGCTTCTGACATCTCCTCTTCACAGTCTTCTCCCTCTAACCACTCATTGTTGACCCACCATTAATCCCAGAGGCTCTGAGCCTTCTCTTGATGGTTCCCCAGCTAGTTCCACCCACTATTCCTCTTTGTCCAATCAGTCCATAACAGTGGGTAACTTAATCAAGGGGAATGTTTTGAAATGTGCATCAGGTAAGCACACCTACCCTTGTGGACAACAGGATTGAGAATCAATCTACAGTGGTACCTCGGGTTAAGTACTTAATTCGTTCTGGAGATCCATTCTTAACCTGAAACTGTTCTTAACGTGAAGCACCACTTTAGCTAATGGGGCCTCCTGCTGCCACTGTGCCGCCGGAGCATGATTTCTGTTCTCATCCTGAAGCAAAGTTCTTAACCTGAAGCACTATTTCTGGGTTAGCGGAGTCTGTAACCTGAAGCATATGTAACGTATAATAAAAGCTGCATGTTGAGAATGAGCACAAATGATTCCAGCTTGAGAAAAAACTACACTTTGTGATGCAAATAGGTTAGTGTATGTACACTAACCTATTTAGTATGGCTGGTTTATCCATGTACATGGACATTTAACTGACACCCACAGTTCCTAGGTTGAAAGAAGGGTACAAAAGATGTAGGTATGACTGATCTCTGGATACGGGTGCCAAAGTGAAGAGTAGGTATAGCATAGGTTTTATAAAAGTAACTACAGTATGGTGGGAATACTTTTTCTGCCTTAAAATGTTTCCCTTGCACCCTCAACGTTCTTACCAAGGAAGCCCAACCCCTAGGCCACTGCCATTCCAAGTCTACATTCAGTTACAAACTGTCTAAAGAAAATACAGCCAACTATTTTTGTCTGTATATATATTCAGGCTGCATGCAATGATAGGATCCAGCTCAAATCATGTGCAACTGGTCATATACAACAAGTGCAAATCTGGGTACACACCAGAAGCTTTTTCCAAATAGAAATCTCCCTTTCTGGATTGGAACATGTGTGCAGAATGTGGGGTGTTTGTAGAGTTTGGAATTCATTGCCAATGATAGATGGTGAGCAAGTGGTGCACAACAGAGCTGTATAGCTCAACGTAGTAAATGGATGCTAAACGGAGAGGATATGCAGACCTGCATGGGATAAAAGGGCCCCCTCCTCAAACGCTTACAGCCTGTCTTTCTCCTGAAAGTCCCAAGTTCAATCCTTGGCATCTCCAGGTAGGACTGGGAGACGACCCTGCCTGAAATCCCAGAGAACCACAGCCAGTCAGTACAGTGGTACCTCTGGATACGAACGGGATCCGTTCCAGAGCCCTGTTCACATCCTGAAGTAAGCGTAACATGCGACTGCACATCTGCGCGTGCGCGGGTCATGTTTCACTGCTTCCGCACACGCGTGTGACGTCATTTTGAGTGTCTGCGCATGCACGAGCGGCGAAACCTGGAAGTAATGCACTCCATTACTTCCGGGTCGCTGTGGAGTGCAACCTGAAAATACTTAATCTGAAGCTACTTCAACCCGAGGTATGACTGTACTGAGTGAGACAGATCAAGCTGAAAGCAGCTTCCTGTGTTCCACTTGGCGAAAGGCCTGGGTAAAAAGGTGCATCTTGACCTACCATCACAAAGCATTCAGGGATGGTGCAAGATGCGCCTCTTGTACCATGTCTCTCCACTTTTCATTTATTAAGTATATTTACAGGGTATGCTTCAACATGTGATCCCAAGGCAGGTTACAGTTTAACAAAAGCAAAGTTAAAAGCAAGTTAAAAACAAGACATCGAAAAGCTCAGTTGTAAAAAACAGGCAGCAGAAATAGACTTGAAAGAAAAGTTGCTGAATTACAACTTACCACTAAACTGAAAACTATGGAGAGACTGGGTCTGAATAGAGATATTGGATTCTTGTCTCAATACATATGCTAAAGCTATTTTTGGTCATCTGCATACTATCCCTTGCTTTTTCCTGTAGGACTAATTGTTAACAGGTTTACCGTACCCATTGAGACAATCACCCATCTCCTACTACCCTTCTGAGAAAAACCCCACCCCACTCTCCCACTATATATAAGGGTCTGGTGATTTCTGTTTCAGTGTATCTGCATGCACGCGAAAGCCTAGACCCAGAGCAAACTTAGTTGGTCTCTGAGGTGCTACTGGACATTTTTTTTAAAAAAAATATTTCGACTGTGTCAGACCAACACGGCTACCTACCTGAATCTAGACGCATACATACTTGGATGTACAACTGAAACACACCTCCAATTTTATTTTTATTTTTTTTTAAGTGTGTGAATTGCCAGAAGTTTGGGGGAACACAGCATTCTTTCCCCTTACATCCAGGGGTGTACCTAGGGGTCGGCCAGCTTGACCGCCACCAAGGGCAGAGGTCCATGGGGATGCAAAAATCATGCTTCTCAACTTTGGCTTGGAGTGGCCTGCCTGTCTGCATGCTCGCCGGGCTACTCCTCCACTGCTCTGGGCCCCTCAGTGGAGCATCCTTGCCAAGGATACAAGAGATGAGGGGGCACCAATACAGTTCCTTGCCAAAGACTCAAGGGAGCCTAGGTTCACCTCTGTGTATATCCCACCTTTCTTAAGTCATAGAACCTAAGACAGTATATGTGTGGTTCTCAGGTGGTCATCCATCCAGACACTGCCCACACCCAGACCTCGTGTGCCTTCAGTCCGTACCCTTGCACAGGTATGGGAGCCATATATGCAACATAAAAGAGAAGGACTTGTTTTCCAAAGGGACTGTGGCTTGTTAGAGCCTTAATCCAACATTTCAAGACACAGTGTGTGTGCATTTGTACACATATTGCATTCTCTTTCCCTCACCACTAATTAAGTTATAAATGACTGGATCATTACTTATTTTTCAGGAAGGGATGATGGAACTCCCATCACTTGCTCATGGTCAATTCCAGCAGGAAAGAAATATACTGTTTGTTCTGTTTCTCTTGAAATCTGCACTATGCTTCTAACTGTTACCTTGTCTTTCATTGAAAGCAGCACGATGACACCACTGTCGAGACTTGCCAATGCCGTTCCCTTCTCTCCTTTTCCTCTCTATGTCTTTCCAAAGCCTTTTTACCTGTGGACACAGCGACTTAGCAGAAATTCCAAGGAACTTCCCAAAAGAAAATGTACTAAAAATGGAAAAATGGAAACTAACAAAAGAGCAAGCACCCAGCACCCTGATTTATAGTGTAGTTCAGCCCAGAAACAGTTGTCCTAATTCACGGAACAATGTTGTTCTGCCTTTGAAGACAATCTTGCCCTTGGATGTGCCTGCACGGCTGCCTCTCATATCAAAGGGGTTTGTGCGTCCTCACCTGAGAGAAGATTTTGAGAGCAGCTTAGAAGTTCCTTCTAATCAGTATTCATGTGCATTTAGAAAGGAGTTTGCTGGAGGAGAAAAAGTTAGCAGCAAGATGAAAGGCTGGCAGGAATACTGGGATAGCTTAGCAGCACAATAGGAGCATATTACAGCACAATGAAAGGTAGCCTTTGATTTGACAATGGAAGTGGAAGCATGGCTGATGGATTGCTAACAATGGGTTTGATCCTGCCAGATAAAGTATGTTTCCTGTCAGTGTCAGAGTGCCCTCAAATTCCACTGAAGTTCTGAACTGTGACCAGGAATGTTTGAACCTTGACAGTGTGGCCTGCATAACCCAGCAGTGGCTCTGGCATTTGGAATCCTCCACTGTCTGATGTGGAGAACTTGCTGAAAATATACCTTGAGGATTCTTGACTTTAAAAAAAGTATACAGGACTTATATTTGAAGACATTATTGAAGAAAACCAGGGTCAAAGACTGTTGGTGGTTCACCTATATCAGTGGTGGACTTGGGGCTTTAAAATTTCAGCAGCACTCTGTGCGATGCCAGAATTTGGTGCCCCCTGCCTCTCGCCTTCCGTTCTAAGTCAGTGCTTTCTCAGCAAGGCGCCCAGTGCAGGTGAACTGGTTGCGTCCCTAGCCTGTCACCTGCTATTAATGTATTTAAATATTTTTTTATGGTTGAACATTGTTTTTAGTAATATGTTCCTCAAATTCTTTCTTTCTTTATTTTTTGCATCCCTTAGTGTTAGTTTGCATTTCTTTTGCCAAACTTTGTGTTCCTTTCCATTCTCATTTAGACAAACTTTCAGTTGCCTCTAATACTTTAGTTGACTCTGCTCACTAACCATGCAGATTAAATATTATTCTGTATATTAGTAAAACTTCAAAATAGGTGTCTTTTTGAGATATTTAAGAAAATGTGAGATTTCCAAAAACAAAGTTATCACTCCTTACTAGGAGGGCATTTTAATTTATCTAAATTTCCTTGTTTCATTATAACTCACCAACCAAAACAGCTCCCACAAGGTCTCCTGTCCTTTTACCTGCCTATTTGGAAGTGCTGTTTTCAGATATTAATGGTATTCATACTTAACATTTATTAAGCAGGTTCACAACACTTTGCATTCATTTTCTCAATTCTGCAAGGTACACCAGTATTGGAGAGCCTGTGTGGTGTAGTGGTTAGAGTGGGAGACCAGGGTTCAAATCCCCGCTCAGCCACAAAGCTCAATGGGCGACTTGAAGCAGTCACTCATTCTCAGCCTGACCTCACAGGGTTGTTGTCGCAAGGATAAAATAGGGAGGGTGCCCCCTGGAGCTCCTCGGAGGAAAGGTGAGATATAAATAAATAAATAAATAAATAAATAAATAATAAACTGGTAAAGCTCCACAAACCACTATAAAAAGTGGGATGTTTGCATAGGCGAGGTGAACAATTCTGGGTTGCTTCGGATGTTACTTTTTTCTATTTATCACTTAAAGAGGCTGCACATGAGTGCTCCCTAACATCCAGAGAGTAAAACTTGTGGAAGGAGAGGGAGGGAGAGAAAATCATCTGTTGAAAGTGCTCTGATGACACCCACCCCCCTTAGCTCCGAGTAGACATTTTGCTGCAAATGTCAACACGCTCCAGCTCCGAGCGCCAACACTGATAGTCTTGCTGCACTATTTGGATAGCCACTCCTGCCTCTCTCTAGGTCCTCTCTTGAAGGCCCCACTTGAAGCAGGGTCCCTTCCCCTTGCTGCACAACCTGGCTGGCCCTGCCTCAGCCACATGGCCAAGGACGGCAGGCACTTGGCCTCCCACAGAAGGGCCATGTAAAGAATGAAGGGGAAACATAGGTACATGGAAGGGGCAGGATCAAGAGATGGGCCGGGTGGGGAGGGGATAAAAGGGTTGACTTGCACAGAGCTATATTCCACCACATTTGCTGACTGGCAGCTGGCGATGGGAACTCCTCATCCAGTGCTTCTCAAAGGGTGTGGCAGGAGAGGATGGCAAGTGTGGTGGGAAGATTCAAGGACAGTCAATATTACATTTTGGAAATGATTCATGTTCTCACGTAGCTGCATCATTTTATACTTCCTGGATGCCCCATGATTAAAGTAGTTGTGGTCCATGTTACAAATCAAGCACTGCCATGAGTTGTTTCCTTTTGCTTTCCAATTAGCAATTAAAAAATTGGTGTGGTGTGAGCAATTTTTCCTTCTGATCCACTGCCCTGGTCCCATGAAAAGTCTTTAAAGGCCCATTCAAGGCCCATCCACACCCCGGAACCTTGCTTCTCTCTCGGTGCCTGTCTGCGGGAGAGGGGGCTTCAGAGGCAGCGAGGAGCCCCGGGCTGTGCAAGACAGGCAGGCCAGCCGAGCCCACAAGCCGCTTCCCCCTCGCGGCCAGGGCTTCACAGCTCTCTTTGGGCTGAGCATCCCCGCAGCGCCTCCCGGGCCACAGGCTCGTCGGGACTCGAACTTCTCACAGGCTGCTGCCGCCGCCGGAGCCTCGGCGCTTCTCTCCATCCCTCCGTTGTTCTCGCTGGTCCACTGCTGCTGCTGCTGCTGCTCCCGCGCATGCTCCGACCGGGGGCTGCTTCCCTCTCGCCTCCTCCTCCTCCCCCCGCCCTGCCTCGCTCCATCCGGGCAACTCCGAATTAGCATTGGCAGCCGTGGCACAACTTTTCCCGAGGCAAAGTGAAATCAAGGCGCGCACTCGGAGGAAATATAGTCCCTCCCGTTTGGAAGTCTCCTCGGCCCCCATTGGAGGGGCGGCGGCGCTGCGCGAGGCGATTAATCGGGTCCTGGGCGGAGCAGGGGCGGCCGAGGGGCCCATGGGGATAGGGGGCCGGGGGGGCGGGCGGGGGGTAGCCTCCCCCCCAGTTTGGCGGAAAGTGAGTGATTTGTCCGTGTCCCTCAGCAAAGAGGCAAAGAACTTGCTTTGCAGCCTGACTAGTTGTTTCTTTCGATTGTTGTTATCGCTTTTTGACGGGGGGGCGCCTGGAAGCCCCTCGCTTTCCTTTTTTCCAGGGGTGGCGGCTCGCCTGCCGTGGCTTCTCCTTGCCAGGCGGGGCGGGTGAGGGGAGAGGAAAAGCCTCCAAACTTCGCGGGGATTCGAAAGTGGGCGAAAAGTGCCTCGCAAGTTGGAAGGATGGAGCTGCGCCGCTTGCCCGAGGCGTTCAAAGTGGAAATCCCGTGTCACCAGGTAATGAGAGAGACGGAGGCTGCCGCCCGGGCTGGCCTGGCCGCCAGAAAGGGGCTCGGAGAGAAGCCAGCCCCGCGGGCTCTCCTTGTCGCAGGGTCTCTCGACGGGGGGGGGGGTCTCGGGGGCCGGAGAGTCGCGGGAGGGAGAGAGGAGAGTCTCCGGGAGCCTCCCTCCGCTGCCCTTCACCGGGGGGACCACTTCACAAAAGTAGTTTCCCAGCTTGTTTGGCTGAGTTTTGGCATGTGTGTGTGTGTCTCTCTGTTGTCGCGATCCGGAGTTAACATTGCGGTTGGCACTTGTGTGTGTGTGTGTGTGTGTTGGAGAGATTAGGACGAGACTTGAATATTTATGAGCTTTGCTTGAAACTGACTCGCTGTGTTTACTTGCCTCTTTGTTCCAGACCCCCACCCTCCCCCTTACACACACACACATTTTTAAAAATCCATTACACGTGAAACTCTTTCTAGTTCCTTCTTTTAAGGGGCATTTTTTAAAAGAAACTAGTTGCACAGATGAAGCAAGATCCACAGGTAAATGCAGATCTGTTGTGTGTGTGTGTATTGAGTGTGTGTGTTTTTAAAACTCATCCTCTTCAGTATTTTAGCTTTCTTGTGTTAAGTGCAGTTCTGCTGGGACAGCAGGATGAGAAAGTTTATCAGTAAGAGATCTCATTTTGAAGACCGGGCTGAGCTTTGTTACTTAAGGGGGTTATTCTGTTTCCACCCCCTTTCCTTATTGTGCATGCTTTCGGCTGGGCTTTTGCCCCCGAACAATTCCTAAGCGCAAGTTTCCTCTGAATTGCCTTTAGTTTACCCTTGGTCTCTAATCTGCATTTTATTGCCATTTTTACAGAACGGTGATCTTAAGAAACAAATCCATGAGAGGCAATCGAGAATAGCTGCTCTTAATGAAAAACAAGTAAGAGTGAATCGATTCAGTTATGTGTCTGTGGATGGGATTTCGTCTTTCCTTTCCTTTCTCTCTCTCTCTCTTTTACAAAGCACTTTCTAAACATTCTCAAACAATCCGCGTTGGCCGGAAGGAAAAAAAAATACCCGCACCAGTGAATAAAACACTCATGTTTACTAAAGGGAGCCTAAAGTCAGAAAAGGTTTTAAAGATGAGGGATCCAGTTTTCTGTTGCCTTGCCAGGCACTGTGTTTATATTAATAACCATAATGCACAAAAAGAGATATGCTGTAGTTAGACGTTTTAAAAACACACACACACACCGAGGCGTCCATTTTGAGTTGGTCGACATGTTTTAGGAATATGGGAAATTATTTGGTCTTCTGCTTAGTTTGTTTTCACTTCCTTGCAACGTGCAAAAGCAGAGAGTTGAGAATAAGGGGACTGATCCCACTTCGAAAGCCTTGAGTGCTGGTTTTGATTGGAAAGCTGCTTTTGCTTCCATAGATACAGATATGTATATATATGTGTGTATGTGTATATATATATTCTCTCCTCCCCCCCCCCCCACTCCACACACTTGGCGTCTTCTTTCTTTGGCTTGATCTGACCTGCTGGCTTCGGAATCCAGTTCATGTATATACATTTACACACACACACAGCCCTGCACCCCTCCTGCATAGCTTTGTCTACTTAGGCAAATCTGAGGGGGGTAAAGTGGGGGGAGGGAGAGAGAAGCGAGACACTATAGAAGGAGATGCCCTCGCCCACTTTCCTTCCAACAAACTTTCTTTTTTGTGCCTTTCTCTGTGAAGGTGTCTCTTATTTTGCAGCGGGCGACCCTGGTGTGCGTGGGGGCAATGACGGATCCCCCCGTCCTCCCCTCCATTCCCACCCACCTCCCCTCGCCCCTTTTGCAAGCTGAAAGAAAGTTGTCTCGCATTGTGAGTTGGTGTTCAGATCAGCTGATGGCGCGGGGCTGGGGATTTGCTGCGTTTCAGCACCACGAACAGATGCCACGGCACGCTCAGCAGCTCTCCGAGCATCTCTGGAGCTTTAAATCGACACACACACACACACCCCAACCACACACACAATGCAAGGAGCCCCCTTCCCTGCCCCCCCCGCCCCGTTCGACTTTCGGTACTTCCAATGCACGAATCGCGCAGCGGCTTAGAAATCTAGTCGCTGACCTGCCGGGTTGTCCTTTCCCCTCCCCCCGCCCCCCATAAAAGCCAACTTTCGCCAGGCTCCCCTCCCCTCCCCTCCCCCCTGCCTCGCCTGCTCCTGCAGCTTTGCAAAAGCCCCTTTGGCGGAGAGAGCGAGAGAGCGCAACCTCCTTTCCCTTTTCCTTCGGCTGAATCGATCGCGATTCCTTCGGAATGCAGCAGTTCTTTCAGCACCAAAACTTGGAATAGCGCCTGGATCGTATTCCGCCCGCCCCGCCCCCCCCCCCGCCCGGCCTAAAAACAGTCTTTCCAGCCTCTCCAGGAGTCTTCGCCATACGTACCCGGGGGCGGGGAGAGGGGAGGGAGGAAGCCGGTGGTGGTGGACGGAGAGCGGAAAGGAATATTCCCCCCTCCCGCTCCATAGATATAGTTGTGGTGGAAGTTAAAAAGTGAGCCGTGCCTATTTTTCATCCTCGCCCGCTGAATGCGCGCCCGAGGCGACGCTGGCTGCATATCTGATCTGCCTGTGCCTGGATGTGTGCGAGCATTTCCAGCGCCGCCACTCCCTCCCCGTCCCGATTGATCGCAGCCCAGAATTTGTCAGCGCGCTCAGTTTGGTAGTGGAAGCTTCCATTTTGTGAGGAAGGGGTGTTGGTTTCTTCATGACATGGAGAAAAGTCTGCAGAGTTTGAAGGCGGGGGGATGGGCCCCCATTCATGCTTAACATTACCATTTTGATTGCTTTGATGCCATTTTTTTAGTGGGGGAGGGGACAGAATACCCTACTCAGCAGAGCACAAAGATGTTTAATCACTGTATGGAATCAAATCAGATAGCTTCTTTTCTTTGGGGGTGGGGGAAGGAAGCAGCGCAGAAGCAGCAGCTTAGAGCAGTTAGTCCTTTTTTCTTGTTGGGTAAAACAGTGTGCTATATTGATTCTGCTACTACTACACCGAGTAGAGAATTTATTAAGGCAAGGTAACAGCCTCACACTGCCGAGAATACATTTGTTTATGTTTTCCTGTCTTTGAAAGGGAAATAGTCGGTGGTGGTTGGTTTTACTGCATTAAAGTGATTGTTCCTCTCTGCATTATAACAACTATTTCAAGGCTATTGAAATTTTTATGATGATAGTAATTGGTGAGCTGTTTATTATGTACCATGCTGGAATTTAGATAAGGCAAAGAGACATACTTGGAAAATTAGGGTTTGATGCAGCTGTTGGGTGCAGGATGACATTTCCAATCTCATGCAACACTTTGTGAACTAAATAGTCAACAATGCCTGTGTGTTACACTAAAAGAACCCCGCCCCCTCCAAATTACGCAATGAGCTATCTAGTCCTTGGATTCAGTTGCTACTTACATTGAAAAGTGCAGATGCCATCGACAGGCTTCCTCTGCCTGCTTTATGCAACAAGAACTTATACAATGGTCTAAGACCAGATGCTGATGCAGAGTCTTCTTGTGCTGCGCACTGTCACCTCTGGAGGCCAGATAGGAAATCTCCCTTTGCACAGAGAGAAGAGTGACAGGAGTTTTAAACCCTCAGCCTAAATACAGATAACAAAGTTGCTGGAGTCAGATTTTGATACAATTAATATTATTTCTTCAAGGAAAAGGTCCAAAGCTCCCCTCCCGTTTTTGCCTCGCATGGAAGAGGACTGCTGCATGTGAGCTTGGATTTCATGTTTTAAATCAGACTCACCGTTCCAAAAGACACAGAGTTCACTGTGAAACATTTAAACAGACATCTGGGAAGTAGAATTAGGAATGGTGGTTTTAACTTGTACAGGTTATTCATATTCCCGTCCATATCTTTCAGGTACCATTTTTGTTTTTACATTCTGCTAATGTGGAACTCATGAATGTGACTGGGTGAAAATGCTATGGAAATTCTGGCTGCAGTCCATAACTTTAACAGGGCTAATCTGGGATCAATGGGAATGAAGACTGCCCAACCCAGAGGCTCTATGTTTACACATGCTTTGTGTTCATTTTTAATTGAAAGAGAAAATAGAATATGTGTAACCATACCAGCCACATATATTGGCCATGGCCATTGGGTTGGATTCAGGCTACATAAGAAGAGCTGTGATGGATCAGACCAAAGGCTCATCTATTCCAGCATCCTGTCTTTACAGTGGCCAACCAGATGCTTATGAGAAGCAGGACACCATCAAAAAAACACTCCATACAATTCCCATGTAGGAGGAACATACCCCATTGCAATTCTTCCATAGTGTACAACTAGATGTCATTGCTGTTGTCATGCACCACCACTGCTGATAGACTCCTCTATGCCTAGTTGGACATAGTGTTACACTGAACTCAATTTGACTTCCCTGTGGGCAGACCCATTTGGCATTGCAGTGTTAGAGACCAACTCAAACTCTTGGTGGGCAGGAATGGGGCTTAACAGAGTTGCCTCCACATTCAGAGTTCTACCACTCCCACTAGCCAGGGTAGAAAGTAGAGAACAGAAAAATCCTATTTATTTGCTGTGCTATGCTGGATTGTTGCCCCTGGGTGTATAGTGAAGATAGGAGAAATCCTTCTCTGTTCTTTGTTCCATGCATCTGATTCTTATTGTGACCACCTGATTAATTTAATAGGCTTCATCCATTATTATTATTTTTTAAATCAAGGTTTCCAAAAACAAATGCGAAGTGTTTTGAGGATATTACCAATTTAAAAAATGGATTTATATAGGATGCAACTTAGGTGGAGTAATTTAATTTAATTTCTCTTATAGACTTAAGTACTTTCTGCAATATTTTCAAGGATGGATTGCAATCCCCCCAATGCATCTTGAATCAATACTTCATTTTGCGTTTTGTCCCCAAAGTCAAAGCCAGAGTGTGGGTTCTGCTCATTGCAAACATGAGTATACCTGCATATTCTACCCCTCCCTCCAGAATGTTGTTGATGAATTGTAATACTATTTGAGAATGGGTTTACTTCTTCTTTAACAAGATATGATGTGTGAAGACTCCATTAGTTGGTCCAATGCTTTTACACCTTGAATCCCCATCACCTACAGAACAGCTGTAACATTTTTATCTATACTGTCAAGGAACAAGCATGTATATGTAAATAAAAGACCTTCACTGAAAAGCAGCATTGTCCTTTTAAAGGCACATCTGAAGCACTCTGCTGCATGTTTGCCTGGGCTTACTAGGCATCCCTTAACTCCTCTTGCTGCTTTTTTTTTTGAACTGCCTACTTAATAATTGCACAGTTAAACTCTAACCTGACATTAGTATTGACTCGTAAAGCAGATCTTGGAAATCAGCAGTGAGCATGTGGAAGACTTGCTGTGTTTTCATTGCTGATGAACCCTCGATTCAGAGAAGCCTGTCCTGAAGCACAGCAATAAAAATATGTCTTCCTGAGAGGCATTATGTATATGCCATTCACTTGGGCGCTGCTTCATTTCTTTGCTGTAATTTACTACCTACATAGAAATCAACATTAGTCTCTGACAGACTCTTCCAAGATAGTGTTATTGCTGGTTTTGCCTTTTGAGGGTAGCATATCTGGAATTAAATTGTTGACTGTCATTTGGTGTTTATGATCTGACTGGAAGTAGGTTCTTGGGATGCATTAGACTTCTCGGAATTAAGGTGCTCTTCTTAAGCACTGGGAATGTGTAGGCAAATTATATCTTTGATGGAGCGTATTATATTATCTGTTCCAAGGGGTTGTTTTTGCTGGGCTTTTCAAATCAAAGGTAGCTAGGTGGTGTCTTGAAATGGCAACACAGTTTACACATGTTTCAGCAGATATTAATGACTTTTGCTGGAGCTCAGTGATTCCTTTGGTTAGGCATGAAATAAAGTAGATAATATAAGTATCAATGGAAATAGAAGATGGAGCCATGATCCAGGGCTGTGTGTGTGTGCAGAGACTTCATGTGCTCTTCTATAAGGAGGAAAATCTTCTATGTATACTGTAGAGTGGAACCACTCAGATCGTGACCAGTACCTTACTTGCAAATAGAGGACGACTGAGAGAATGCATTTTATACATTTGCAGCTAAACATTTTCTTTGTTTTATATAGTTGTGACAAGATTTGGCACGTCATTGGGAAAAATAGTTGCCAAAATGGAAATCTAATCATTAAACTTTTGAAATTCCGCTAAGGATAACAATTTCCCCTTCTATAAACCCCTGAAGCAGATGAACCTCAGGCCATCCACTGCAGTGAAATATATTTTGACCAGTTTTTGTTCCATAGAAACCTTGATGGCAGAAGAAAGATTGCTTTAAAAAACACCACACAGCAAACTGGAATTGTAGTTCTTCACTTGGAAGTGTTAGAGGTTGAGAAAAGTGAATGTAACATTTGTTGTAACTGCTTTAAAGAGTTCGCTTTGATATCTTAGCCACTTAAAACACCTGCTGTCAGAACAGTACAATTGATTTCAATTAACTTTGAATTTCTTCAATAAGATGACTCTTATAATAACTCCAGTAATCCCATGATGCCTCATTAGAGGAACTGACTATGATGATTATCTCTGTGATTTAGTAATGTTTTCCTTGCAATGTCTTTGTCTGTTCAGAAAAAGGAATTCTAGCAACAATGCTGTTTAGAATTTGTTCTTGTTTAATGCTTAAAGATATTTGCTACCTGTTAGATGTTGAGGACAGCTAATCTGCAGTGAGTCAAAATTGATTATTGAACAGCTGATGGTAGGATAGCATGAACACTGAAAAAACTTGTTGTGTGTGCTGCATTTTGTAGGGACCTAATCTTAGATCATGCACCATTTAGCAATTATTCTTTCGGTATATTTTCAGGCCTACAAATAGCAAACCTTAATTTCCAGCTTAATTTTTTTGCATAGGACTCTGGCTAAATCAGTCAGTTAATGTGGCATTCATGAGCAGTTTTAGTGTTTCTACATGTTGCTTTATTTTGAACAATTTTCTTTTGAATACAGCCCTACCAAACATTAGGTCGAGTATGGTGATCAATAAGGCTGTCAAAACAAAAAAATTTCTTCCAGTAGCACCTTAAAGACCAACTAAGTCAGTTCTTGGTATGAGCTTTCGTGTGCATGCACACTTCTTCAGATACTGTGTTTAAGGGACAGTCCTTTGTTTCAGGAGCCTATAGAAACCCAGAATAGGTTTTTGACCTTGCAACTCTAGGTGAAGAATAGTCCTGTTTCAATGGATCTTCCATTGGTTTAATAATTTGATTCACATAGAGCTTAATCCAAGAAAGAAAAGGGAAGGTCATATTGGTAGTGTGGCCAAAGAAGAAATGGAGGAACAGGAAGTTCCAATAAGTTGTATTTGATAATGCAGGTTTGTAAAAGAAAATTATATCCATGTATGAAGTAGCAAAAGGTGCCTGGGCAGCAGTACAACTGGGATCCAAAGAGCTCATGGACCCAAGAGTTTTGACTTGTATAAAAAGAGTTGAGCATGTGGTAAAATGTTTCCCACTGAAGTCATGAGGACTTAAAGCTTTATTTAAATAAGCTTTGGAGCAGGCAAGAATGTTTCATTGGCTCAATTACCACTGTATCAGCCCTATGAAATAAGTCCCTCTTACTTCATAGAATAATAGAATTGTAGACTTGGAAGGGACCCCAAGAGTCATCTAGTCCAACCCCCACAGCTAAAGCATCCATGACAGATGGTCAGCTAACCTCTGCTCAAAAACCTCAGTTAAGCTGAAACATAGTGACATAGCCAAAGCCTCAGCATGGAGCTGAGACCATTGTGACCAACTCCAGCATTTTTTTTCTTAACCCAAATCCAGTATCACTGCTGTTTTGTTGAATGGTTGCCCTCAGTTTTGTTCCATCTTCTATGATACTCTGTCTCTAGAGTTTGGGAAATGGTATCAATGCTATTGTCGATCGGTGCTGGCAGGTCCTTTATGATTGCATTAGTAGTGGGTGGGTATTGACTGATTTTGTTATATCTATTAAATGATGTGGCACTATCTCACTGCCTTTTGGTCAGAGCTATCCCTCAGTTCAGAAATCTTAGTCCCACTGATTTCTGTGTGAGACTTAAGCAATTGTTTAAACAATTTCCCAGTGAGATTTAAATCCCTTAATCTTGACTGGATTGCATACACAGTGTTTAACTGAGAAAAAGAGTAGCACGTTGTATGGCTCCATGGTGTCAAATAAGGATATTTTGTCTATAGATGATAAACTGATACCATAGCCCTGTACTTTGGAGGAAGTTCCAAGAATTTACCTTCAAGAAATTATGCAGCCCATACTGCAAACTTAAGATATGTATACGAAAGAAATCCAGTGGAAATGCAAATTGGGGTGTATATTTTAAAATATATATATACTAGGTAGTTATATTAACTTTAGTAAAAAATTAACACTTTAAAAAGTCTTTTTTGCTAAAAGTAGCACCATGATTAGAAATTACTTGTGTATAAAATATTCTTCCTTAAGCTTCCTTCCTTCCTTCCTTCCTTCCTTCCTTCCTTCCTTCCTTCCTTCCTTCCTTTTTCTTTCTTTCTTTCTTTCTTTCTTTCTTTCTTTCTTTCTTTCTTTTTGAATCAGCTACTTATTGTCATGTAGTAGCAATTTTTAGAGTGTCATATGAAATTGCTGATGGGGCTTAGTTCTAGCTACAACCTCCGCCTGCCAATAGTAAGCACCTATTGAAATCTAATATATGCTGTGCTTTCAACACAGCACACGCAACCCCTTATGGTTAATATAACAAAGGAAACTCTGTATGAAATAATACATTTTAACCCTGGAAGAGCTAAAACTGAAACTCAAGGTTAGGATGGAAGAAAAAAAAAAAGCCTTCCTTGACAGAAAGTAAAACAGAAGAAGATCTGACTGAGATTGCTCTAAGGATATGAAACTCTCTAGTGGAAGCTTTGTGCCTCTGCAGGAATCATCTGCTGTGTTGATTTGAGTGTTTGAGAAATTGCTCTCCCCCACCCCCACCCCAGCTGAAATTGGCTCCAGGGATTTTAAATATAGCAGTTGTGGCTACAGAATGTTTGATGTAAAATTTGGCTGATTGCTTACATCTAATCAACAGGAGTATGTAATTGGGCTTGAAAGAGAAACTTTGAATCCCTGCTCAAGGATTTTCTTCCCAGAGCTCCTTACATTAACATTCCCTCCGTGAGAGATGCAATATTTGTATTTGTAATCTGGAAAGGATTTCCTTTCCATTCAATAGTGGGCCATAAAAATGGGTTACCAAAAGTTTTCCGTTTTAAAAGGAGGTGCATTGCATTTTGAATTACAGAAGTCAAATGAGAACATTGATACCTTCACATGCAGTGCAGCTTAAAGTGTATTTTCTGTAATTTCCACTTTCTGGAGCTCTTTGAACGAATAGAGATTGCTTAAAGATTTATTGGTGAGTTGAAGATTTTCTCTATAAAAAAAGATGAGAAGGGATGACTGATTTAGAAATGCAAGTGTATAATTTTCCTGATCTCATTCAGGCAGAAAAGTAACATGCTCACATAAGTGAGTTTGAAAGGTATAATTAAAATATATATAATATTTACTAGTAACTGAAATACAAGAGAAACTGTTTTTAACATGGCAGGTGATTATAGATACCTCTTCAATGGAAAATGACAGTTTTGTACAAATTCCTCTCCAATGAATGTTTCATTCTGTGACCTGTATACATTATGCAAAATAGCCCATTTGTATTATTTCTCTTACTTTCAGTTATTTCTTCACAGACTTAAGGACTAGAAACCTTATTTTTAAAACAAAAAAACTGAAGCTTTCAGGAAGCTGGATTCTGTACCTGTATCACACTCGGTGCCTTTTCTCTGTTCGAGCAGAATCACATTATGCACATAATTTTGTTTATAATTTCATATAGATTGAAGACCCCTAAAAGAAAACATAGCAATTGAATTGAAAAATGTATTTTTTAAAAAATGTAAATCCCTCTGGGAATGATGTTTCATTCCTCTCCCTATCCTCTCCCTCAAATTAAACCTCTAAGGATCTTGGGTGATTTCCAGTGAAAGTCATATGCAGAGTAGACCCACAGAAATCAACAGACCTAAGACTGTGTTGATAAACTCAGAGCCTCTTTGACAACAAAACTTTGGTTCAAATGGCCTATAGCATTAATGCTTAAACATCTAGGACATCTTGTGGGCTGGTGATAAGTATTTAGCTAATTGGGAGCCACTGAATGCAATATAATACAGTCTTTGGCATGAACTCTAGCACAGAACATTGATGCTGTTGCCAAACTTATCCATGGTGTTCCAGTTTACTGTAGCTAAGATACGGTATATATTTTGAAAAGGTATGGGCACAGTGTATAAAAGTAAGGTATTGGGAAAAATCTAAAGTAGGAAAGAGGTGACTTCAGAGATGCATTCCTCTTTTTTATTATTATTTTAAAAAGCATTGAACCTCTAATGTTTCTATTACTCTGCCACCTGCCAAACATCCATAACTCATATTCATGCACAAACCACACATACACAGAGAGAAAGAGAGATCATATGTGCACATGCCTTATTTACGTGGGTTTATTAACATTCTTTGCTGAGTAGGCTTGAATGAAGTGCAATCCTCATATAGATGATCTAATTATAATCATAAGGGACAGAACAAAATAAGCAGTCTTTAAAGGGAAAAGAGTCTGGCAGCTTTGTTTAAAGTGTCCTTTAATGAACTTCTTTAGTAGCTCGTATCTTAGCAACACATTTTATTACATACCAGTGCGAGAGAAGCAGTTTGCAGATGGAGTTGCACACAGTCATTTATTTTCTCCCTTTTCACCACCCCCACTTCTACTTTCTTCTCTGTGGTGACTCAACTGGAATATGCAGACTAGCTGCTTCCTAGCACTGATAGCTCACTCAAACCCCCTGATTGGTTCATTTGTATGTGCTCTGCCTTGTTAGTTGATGAAAACGGCACTTACTATCTTAGAGACTGTGCTTTGCTTGCTATGTTAGGAGGAGCAGAGGCAGGGCTGAGGATTCTGAATGGGGACCGGGTTTAAAATGAACAGGCTTGCTTGCATTCATCTTTCATCTCAACACCCTCCCCCCACCTTTCCTTCTTCCCTGCATCGGCTTATATTCACGGGGCACATCAGTTTCTGGGTTCCTTGATTATTTATTATCAACTCCTAGTGGGTTTATTTTAATCCCTTTCTTCTGCGCTAAAACTGATTTGAATACAACATCTGGGACATTTATAATCCCTTTCTCCTTTTACTGCAAGCACCCTATGATTTAAAATGTAAACGTATCTTCCAGTTGTAGATTCTGCTTTGCGTGTGGGTGTGCACATTTGTAAAACTGACACTTTTCAGCTCTTTTGAAACACAGTTGATTTGGAAGCATTTATGGTTCAGGAACCTTACCTTCAGAGCGTCAAATCAAGCAGTCAACTCCATGATTTCACTGGCACTAATCAAGTAGCAAAACGTTACTCAGCATGATTAAGGTTGGCCAAACCTTGTCTTCAGAGAGCTTTTGTTCAAAAATGAAAAGAGGAGAAAGGCATTTGATTGAATCAGACTAATGTGGAACATGAACGCTGGGTCATATTTCCCCCTGTACTCAGTAATATTCGGAACTGACACAGGAGTAGCAATGATCAGACTGTCACCCTGGCAGAGGAGATGGGGGAGGGGAAATTACACCAAAGTGACCTCCCCTTTTGAAGGGCACATAGGCTAGTACACAAAACATTCGATTTAGTTTTCACTGTATATATCAGACACAGCAAACAAGGCAAGAGAGGTGCAAAAGTTATCAAGTGCATTTGTGCTCAATTTGAGCAATGGCAAATTGCTCAGTGTCTTCCCTTAGCATTTGATTATAGGCAAATAACTTTAGGTTTCCATGAAAACGCATGTGTGAGCTGGGAACCCTGATTTAGACATATAGCTTTATGTTGAAACAAAATTTTAGATATACATTTTGATCCTGGTTGTCTTTGCTAGATGGTTTATGCGATCATCTTCTCTCTCCCAAACCTCTGCGCATGTGAGAGAACCCAGTTGGCTGATTTAGAATGGGGGAGGGAAACTACTCATTTTAACCACAAAGTACAAGCGCTTCACTAAACACTGTTCCATTTCTTTCTCAGCCCCTGGGATTCTGCTTCGATAGTTGAACCTCAGTAGTGAGATGTCCTTTGAAGCTCAAAGCGATTAAGTTGCCATGTGATTAACTTATTCTTCTCTTTTACTATTCATTCCCTTGTTTTATTAACTTACAGTTGGATTGCCAAAATAATTTAAGCTGTAGAATGCATCAAGGTCTTGCCCAAGTGCCAGAATTAGTAGCGACAACCTGAATGGTTGAAAAGCAAAGTCATCATGAAATTTACAGCTTGGCTAGCAAAAAGGCAGTTAGCTTTAAAAAGATGGGCCATCACACAGCCGTGTCTACAAATAAAGGTGGTGTAGACTGGTGTGTTGGATAGTAACCATTTAAAACCATTAAAAAATATACTGCAGAGTAAGGCCTGAGTGCACTCTTTGTCAGAAACAGCTGGAACACCTTTTTATTTCATTTTTACCCCATACCTTCCTCCAGAGAGCTCAGATCAATGCACATAATCTCCACATCATTTAACCCAGGCTTCCTCAAACTCGGCCCTCCAGATGTTTCTAGACTACAATTCCTATCATCCCTGACCACTGGTCCTGCTAGCTAGGGATGATGTGAGTTGTAGGCCAAAAACATCTGGAGAGTCGAATTTGAGGAAGCCTGATTTAGCCTTACAACAACCCTGTAAAGCAGGTTAGACTAAAAGATGGTGACCGGACACAAGTTTACTAAAGTAAGATTAGTGGCCAAGGAGGAATTTAAACTCAATTGAAGCAAAGCACACTGTGAACAAGGTTCACTAACTTTCTGGTTAGCACAATCTGTAGCTTTGTTTGCTATGAGGTATAAGAAGAAACTACAACAAATGCTTTTAAGTCACAGCTTTATTCATTTAAATCTTGAATACAGTATAGACAAGATGAGGAACCTTGCTGTGATCTTGCCCTTCCAATGAAATCTGTCCTCTCCGTCCCCCTCCAGCCCCCAATTTATCAAAATCTTGCTGCAACTTTAAAAGAAGCAAATAGAAACTTGGGCAGCCTATTTCAGCAAAGGCTAAATTTACATTGTATTTCTGATCCTAAAGAATACATGGAAGGGACATTGTTTCCAGAAGCACAACTACGCATAGAGCTCTCTATGAATTAAATGGGGTTGAAGCTAAAAAGCATCTACTTTGTTGGGATGGAGAATGGTTCTTAAAGGAGGTTCCAGTCCTGGATGAAGCAAAGACTCATTTATTAACAATGAGAGCAGGAACAATGGGAAGCTAAGTGCAGTCTGCATGAATAATATAACCAAGGCTGGTGAAAAGCGGACAATTTTAGTATGCCAAACTGAGTGTAGGAGTGCAGCATTTCACTTTTTAGAGACACTCAGGATTCATCTCCCCACCCTGCTTTCCCACGCGTATGGAGAGACATGCTTAATCACAATGGATCATCAATTGAAGGTGTGAGCAACAGCAGCGTAAGGCTGCAATGGAGCACGAAAAGTTCTGAGATGAAGATGCTATGCTGCATGCTAGAGATTTTTCTTTTTTTAAAGGGGGAACATGAAATCTGAATAGCGGGCATGCACAAGTTCTCATTGCATCTTAATATGTAAAGGAATGCATGCGTAATATTAAGGCTTGTTCCTCTTTACATCCCTGTACACTAAATAATAATAATAATAATAATAATAATAATAATAATAATAATTATCCCACCCATCTGGCTGGGTTTCCCCAGCCACTCTGACTAGGCAGAAAATGAAGAAAGATTGTGATGCCTGAAACAGGTTCAGTGATGGAGGAAAGTAAAAGGGAAAACTGAGCTACTCCTAGCCAAGCTTAGTTAGTGTAGCAGTAGCATAGTGGTGCAGATCAGGAGCATCCCAGTTCTCACTCCTTTTGCTCCAAAAACTTTGTACATGGCTTTCAATAAGGGAATGTCTCCCATCCTTAGCCCTCCTTTCCCAATCTGGGCTAGTGCTCTTATACCTATCCTACAGGGTTGCTGTAAGGATTCCATCAAGATAACATAGGTGAAGTACACAGATATAAGAATAATTATTAGTTTCTTGAACTATGTAGCTTAACAGAATTTGCCAGGCTCCGTAAGTGGGAAAGTAAAATAATGCATTCTACAGCTGGAAAGATGTTTCATGCAATCATAGATATGCAGAGCTGGAAACAGGCAGCTAAATACTGTGGTCATAGTTTCTTATTTTAAAAAAACCAAAAACATTTTCATGTAGTTTTCTTTCAATGTACAACAAGCCGTAAATTTTTAATCCTCTTTCCACAACTTCTCCCATAAATTAAAAGATATATTGTAACCCACATCTTTTGCCCAATGTATCTACAGCTTTAACCTCTTCATCTTTAGAGTCCCAGTCTAATAGTAGCTTACAAATGTTCGATAATAATTTCTCATTATTCTCTAATAATTCTTTTTTCAAACCTTGAAAATTCTTTCCCCAAACCCACTCCTTTATCACTCCTAAATATGTCATTTAATTGGTGATATTATAACCAATCTGTTAATAGGTGTCTTATCTCTTGAATTTTTTTTTTCAATTTCAATTGGTTTTCCATCTCGGGTAACAGCTCTCTGTAAGTTGCCCACTTACCTTTCATATTAGTTTTTTTAAAACAGATATTGCTTCCAGGCATATAATAATAATAATAATAATAATAAATTTTATTTATATCCCGCCCTCCCCAGCCGAAGCTGGGCTCAGGGCGGCTAACAACAATTTAGGTGTCAAATTTGACAAAAGTCATCAAAAATTAAAATATGGCATTCGGTAGGAAGAATTTTGGTATGTAGGTAATGATTTCTGAATGAGGCAATAACAGGAAAATTATCCACTCACTTTTCAGATGACATTTTGTTTCTCTTTTTCCCAGATCAATTCTACAGAAATTGGATTGTTCAGTTAATTTTAGTATCATGTAAAACCCCTACATTTCACTTCTCCATTTCCAGCACTCTGCTCCGAAGCTGCCCCAAATGTCCTGCTTTTCAAAATGACTCTTCCATTCTTTTCCATTTGAAGCTGCTCCTCTCTTGTTACATTGCTGCTTAAAACACACCTTTTCCATGAAGCCCTTTGCCAAAGGTAGATTCTTCCCCTCTTTATTCTTGTCCCTTCCCTCTCCTCCCTCTATGACCTTCTCTGAGTCACATTCTAGATTGCAATTCATTAGGCCAGGGACCAATCTTTTCTTGTCATTACAGTATTCCATACAGTACCAGACACATTAATGATGATAAAAACAATGGCTGATGAATGAAAAAAAAATCATATGCAATTCAAACTGTGCAGACCATCAGATGTATTTTTCTTTCTTTGTATTTTACTATTCCTCCAGAAGTCTCAGAGTGGCTTACATCTGACTCCTAGTGGTCTCCTAACTAGGCAGGAGTCAGGTGCTTACTTTTAGGAGCTCCAGTAACGAGAGCTCCAAGCTTGAGGTCTGGCCTTTATTAGCATTTTCAGATTGTTTTGCAAGTTACAAGATTTGTGTGTACCCTGTATGTACCCGTGGTACATCCCTGTAGTGTTAGATATGAACTTTGATCCCTCATTACCTATGCATATTGTGCTCCATACAGCATGTATGTAAGTTTAAAAGGCAAATATTGCCTCATGCATTATGGTATGTCTGCAGTAATGCCCCCTCTCCCCAAATTGTACCGTGTCACCCTGAGGAAGAGAATAGACTCTTCAGAAAGTGAAAACGTGTTGACTGGTCCTGTTATTGCTGCACGCTCATTCTCAAGTTCATCCCCATATTCTAATGATGTCAAAATGTCATGGGGCTGGCCCTTAATGCAGAACGCAGAGCGACCTGACTGATGTAGGTCCGGCCAAACTAGAATGCCGAGCAGAGAAGTTGACCCTGCTCATGGAGTCAAAGCTTTAAGACTTAATTTGAGCCAGAGTTCACTAAAGTCTAGGGTCTTCGTTGCAGTACCATTGCTCAGTCCTAGAAAACATGAAATAATAATAATAATAAAAGTTAGAGTCACCTTAAGTATGTGCAGAATACCTTTCCATCTGCATCAAGTACCTGCTTCTATGGAAACATAAGATACCCCAGATAGGGTGTAACACAAATGCTTGATTAAATAAACTTTAGACCTCCTCACAGCCTTGGCTCTCACCACATATCTAGGACAATGGCTTTCAGAGAATATGAATTCAAAGAAGGCACATTTCTCATTTTTTTTAAAAAGAGAAATACTTGTAGAGCTTCATAGTGCTTCATCACACAATCCCAAAGCAGAGATTGATGGCCTTTGCTCTAGGATTCACCGTCTTTTCATTAATTTTAATGTAGAGGTACTCCAGACAACTCCAGATACACCAGAAATACAAATTATCTGGAGTAGAGTTTTAGAGCAATTCTAACAAGTAGCTTAGTTACAGTCAAAATGCACTTAGTTTTTCTTTTTTTTTAATTATCAGCTGTACAAGGCAGAGCTAGGGTCTGAGCTCTTGAATACACATCCATTTTTATGGTAATCTGGTGCAGATGGGAACAAATATCCTGGTGGACACCCTGACAGCCCTCTGGCAACACCCAAGGGTGCCTAGGGGCAGTGTATTGACAATCCTGGCCTAATGAGATTTTCCAAAGCTTTAATACATATTTGATTTCTGCCATCAGGGGGTTGGACTCGATGGCCCTTGTGGTCTCTTCCAACTCTATGATTCTATGATCTTCCCCATATGAACTTTCTCTCCATGGGGGGGGGGGGCTGGCCCGCTGAGCAAGGGGGTACCAGGAGGTTTAAAACAAACAAAACAGTTTATGGGGTAAGAAGTTAAAAACTCATGTGGAGCTTGTTTTTTTTTAAATCAATTTTAATCTTGTATAACAATGGCACCCGTATGAAAACAAGGATTTAGAAACAGAGTAAGAGCACATTACAATGCAAGCTTTGTAGGGAGAGTGGTGCTTAGAAAATATGCATAATTTTATTGTGGAAGTCTGGAAGTCCATAAGATTGAGTCCTTAACTTGATAAAATATTTAGTGCATAATAGTTGTTTTGTAAGCTTTTTAAAATGTTTGATTAAACATGCAAGAAAGCTTTTTGAATGACAAGTTCACTTTTTCAGCATTAAGCACCCAATCCTGCTCTACTCATCATAATAACTGCAGAATAAACAAACTCTTTACTCCTTACTTCAGGTGAATAAATGTGCTTCTTTATTGCTGGCTGGGTAGAGAACATCACTGAAACTGAAAAGCAGAGGTCAGAAAGGACCAAGGGATGGAGTCTAGCCCATAATACAAAATTCCAATACTTAACTTTTCAAGGGTGGTTACTGTTTCCCCCAAAAGGGGGGATGCTTAGATAATTATAGGATGAGTGTGATCATGAAAAATCCACCCTTAGTCAGGGAAAGTGAACATTAAATGGTCTGTCATGTCACAAATGTAAAAGAGAAAATTGGGGGAGAAATTGGGGGGGGGGACTTCACCTGTGTTGCCCACCCTGGCTACAGGGCTGCCTTATACTAAACATTTCTAATATATTGCTTAAAATATTATAATTAACTCCATCCTATATTAAATGTTTCTAAACTATATATTGCTCAGCACTAAGCAAAATCCTTACTACATATATTTATAAGAACAGAGAAGATGTGTGGCAAAATTTTGTGGTACTGAAAGTGTGGGGGTAAGTTATTAAGAATAGCAGATGTACTGGTCTATTGGCCCATGGCACTGTCAAATCAACACTAAATGCTGGCCAGTTTTTCTGCTGTTCTTCTGTGCTGCTATGGGTTTGGAAAATACACAGCCTTTGCCATGCCTGGACCTCAAGTGAACTCAGGAAAATGTCAGGAATAGGACCAGTGTCAGCAACCAGAAAGGCAAAACATTAGCATTTCTGGGCATCCTTCAAAACAGTCCAGATTTTATATTTTAGAAGCATGGCAGATGCCTTTTTAATTCCAAGCAATGGGGAGCACATATTGACTGCTCCAAGCAAAGTCTGAGAAAAATTAGTTACGCCTGTTGAGAAGCAACATGGAAGGAGAAAATTCATATTTTTACAATAAGAATTTTGCCCTCTTGCATTAATTGTCCCATGGCTCTGCAGTCACTGTTGATGTAAGTTATAGATTACTGGATCATTGCTGAATAGTGGAGTATTTTTGTTTGTTTGTTTGCTGGCTGGCTTGCTTATTTGATTTCAGTGAAATACAAATGCACCCCTCCCCCATGCTCTAGTTTTGAAATAGCCAATTTGCCTAAAACAAGGGCCAACTTGGTGATGTATAATGAGCTGGAGGGCTGCAGCTAATTTGCTTGTTTTATGCTTGCATAGTTTTCATGGATATGCTTTGCACCAGGCTGTGGCAGAGGGACATGTTGTGTTTCATCTGTGATGCCACATGGACCCAGGGCTTTCGTTTTGGTGCTTTTTGTGGTGGTGCATTGTAAAGGAACTGCTTGTCACAACGTTGTCTGTTTTGGTAGTACATCTTAAACTGCATGCTGCAAGAGAACAATTTATATTATGCGAGGAGTTAATTCAATAATTAAAGGAGGACTATGGTTTTACTCCACAAAAGGCAAGGGAGACACAACTGGGATGACCAGATGCAAAAGAAGACATGACTGTCCCATTTGAAATATCATCTTCTGCACAACTATTATCATTGTAGGGGCCCTGTCCTCTTTTTAAACCAGGCAGAACAGGCCAGAGGTCTCCGTGGTTACTTACTCTGCTGCTATAATAATAATAATAATAATAATAATAATAATAATAATAATAATAATAATAATTTATTATTTGTACCCCAACCATCTGGCTGGGTTTCCCCAGCCACTCTGGGCAGCCTTAAGATGTCTTCTGAATGTCAGGTAGTTGTTTATCGCTTTGACATCTGATGGGAGGGCATTCCACAGGGCGGGCGCCACTACCGAGAAGGCCCTCTGCCTGGTTCCCTGTAGCTTTGCTTCTCGCAATGAGGGAACCACCAGAAGGCCCTCGGCGCTGGACCTCAGCATCTGGGCAGAACGATGGGGGTGGAGACGCTCCTTCAGGTATATTGGGCTGAGGCCGTTTAGGGCTTTAAAGGTCAACACCAGCACTTTGAATTGTGCTCGGAAACGTAGAGGCGAAACTCTATGCATATTTACTCAGAATTTTTCACTCAGTTGAATTCAGCTTACTCACAGGGCCAGCTCAAGTCATTCTGCTGCCTGAGCCAAAGGACAAGATGGTACCTGTAGTATCTCTTGGGCTTGGAAAGGGTACTCACTGTGTGAAGAAACCTTGCAACAGGTCTGCCATGATACCAGGAAGCAACAGGAGCCAGGAAAACTTCAGTAGCTATATCTATTGCTGTGCAACAGATCAACAACTCAGCATAGCAGCTAGGTAAGTTTCAGCATAGCATAGCAGCTTCTGAGATAAGACTAAGGCCCTCTCAGCACCTCCTCAACTTCAGACACTTAAGCTGACCAATAAGTTGAACACTGATGAAGGGACAGTATCTTCCACTGCATTTGAGGGGACCAGGCCAGCTTAGGGGATGTAGGAAAGCTAGTTTCTTAGGTATTTTGGCTGATGGCTCAACAGAAAGGTCGACTGTGGCATCTGAGATTATTTACTTTATTTGGAGGTGAAGTGAAGTGTACTTACTGCAAAATAGAGTTGCTTTGGAGAAACAGAACTGTTGTGGGGAAAACAACCTTTAAACTGGTACATATTATATAAAATAGAATATTTTTGAAATAAAAGAGCTTGTTGGAGGTTCTAGCAGGGGAGCGCAGCTATTGTATACCCTTGACCGAAGAATGGTACACTCCTGCTACCTGGGATGGTCATCCTCTTCTACTACATGCACGGCATTGGGAGGACACACATGGAATGGTGCAGGAGGAAAGGGACATCCACCTAGCCAGCCAGATCAGCCAAATCAACCCTGGCAATCGATCGATGGGTGGCAGATGTCGCAGCCAGATCACCCTCACCGTCCATACAGGAAAGATGTCTCTCCCTGGCGGAGAAGGTCCTTATGGTTTCTTAGCGATGTAAACACTTCAGTGACTCATAAAGTCACCCTTTTTGCTTTGGCGGCCAAAAAGATCAGAAAGAAGAACCTAGACAATATAGCAGTGAACTGTAAGGGAGATGCAGAGATCTAAATAGAGAGACCATTATTTGTGGTGCAACACCCCTTTTGCTTGTATTTATTTTTTATTCAGATTTGTACTACTACTAGCCTTTATTGGCATAAGTTAAAACAATAAAATCATACAAAGTCATCCAAATACATTGATAATCCAAACACATACAATATATAAAAGACTAGATAGTCACCACGGAACAAATCAGGCAACTGTAGATTTAGCTTGAAAGATCTTGGCTAAGTACCCCGGAACAATCTTGATAGTTTTGGGAGTATCATCCCTCAACAAATATTGGATTACAGACTGTTTGTAAATCACTAGGGAGTCACTAGGAGATTTCTGCGATGGGTGTTGAGAAGAGGGCAATCCAAAATTATGTGATGTATCTGGTGTTTTCTTATTAAAGGAACAGAATCTGTCCTGGAAGGGGTTTTCCCTGAAACCTTCCAAACAAAACATTTGAGGGGAATGCATTTAGACAAAGTAGCATAAAAGCTCTGTGATTTGATGGAGTATCTAAATTATAAAAGTAATTAGGCATTACTCCATGGTGGGGCTGTGATTCTAAGTAAGCAGATGAACATACAAAAGGCTGGGAGGGGTACAGTTTTTGGATTTCATGATCTAGCAGCCTCTGTTTGATGAGAAGAGAAGATTTGTGAGTCATCAAATAGAAGAAGGGAATCTACTGCAATCCCTATTTATCTGAGTTTGAGGGTAATATCATAAAACCATGTAGAATTATGTGTATCTCTCAATTAAGAAGTTAGTAAACTTTCCGGGTCTGTATTAAAATGATTTTTAGCCAGTATTTGAAAGTCATAATCCAGCTCCTAGATTCTAGGAGATACTGTCCTAACTCTGCACACATAGCCAGACAGAAGACACATTTTGGAGCTCCTAGAATTTGTCAGAAGAAGGATGCCTGTACGCCCTCAGCTTTGTTGTTAAAGTTAGTTATCCATAAGGGAATCCCATAAAGGAGTTGTCAAACAGTTTTTGCGCTATAGGCCCTAACCACTGCAGGCACATTCTGATTACCATTGAGAAATTAGAATTGTTTAATTCATGCTGCAGAGCATTTAACTAGGTTGATTATCCTGTTACAATGGGTCACCCATTTTAGATTGTAATAAAAGATGATCCCTAAGAATTTGAAGCTTTTAACTTGTTTGATTTCTTGATCACCAATGCACCATTTAGATGGATGCCAACTCTTTGAAAATACCAAGATCTTGGATTTTGAGTAATTAATTGCTAGTTGATTTCCTTGACAGTAATGAAAGAATTATTTTAGATACCTTTGGAGCCCAACTCTGGTGCAGGAGAGGTGGACAGTGTCATCTGCATGTAAAAGTATGGGAACTGCCTTAGATCCTAACCTAGGAGGGTGGCCATTCACAATGAATAGAAGTTGTTTCGTATCATTCAAAAATAAATTAAATAGCCTTGTTTGACTCCTTTAGTAGTTGAAAAGCTGGGTGATAAGTGGCCATCCGGGGAGATCTTTACCTGCCACACAGTGCAGCTTTTTTGTCAAGAAAAGTAGTTGGGGTTCTAGCTCAATAGCATTCAGTTTCTCCCATAAAAGCACTTTTCAGATCAATAAAGGCCACATGTAACTTTCCCCTCTTGGATTCATATATTTATCTGCTAGAAAGGCAAGTGAAAGACAGTGATCAATAGTTGATTTCTGTTTTGTAAATCCGATCTATTCAGGGCCAATAATTCTATTCATTTTAATCCAATCCAATAGATAGCGCTCTAAATGTTTAGAATAGAGTTTGCTTATAGTGGACAGGAGACTAGTAGGGCGATAATTACATGGCTGCTCAGGATCACCTTTTTTTTTTTAATAAATTGGGATAATTACAGAAGTTAGCCATGATTTGGTAAAAGGTTAGCAAGTGATGATGCCCACTAATCTGCATACTTTTAAGAATCTCAGCAGAAATCCCATCAGAGCCAAGGGTCTCACTGGGTTTTAGTTCTGCAGCAAGTTCCATAGTTTTGTTTGAGCTTACAGGGGGCCAGTTTGGTATATTAGAAGGGATAGGTTCATCAGCATTTGGAAGAAAGCAGGGTAAAGCGATGAATATTTTAAAATAATCCACCCAGGTTTGGGAGGGAATAGTAGGTACAGTTAAAAGAGAGGTAGCCAGAGGTTATTTGCCAGACGGATTTATGAATGTTCCTTTTTATTGCATTTATTTAGTGGGTCTATTTTTTCTGATGGTATATTATCTTTTTCTTAGCAATAAGTTCATTATATGAACTTCCTTCACATAAAATAGGTTCTTTATCACCCTTTTTGCGAAGGTCTCTGAACGATATTCTGAGCAATCTTTTCTCAGTATAACATTCCTGGTCAAGGGGAGGGATTAGAGAGGGTAACAGAGGCATGCTTAGCTATTGTACCACAGTATTCTATTTCTGTTACTACCACCTTAATAGAATGTGAGTTAGTAAGGGTTGTTCTCAAATGTAACATTTTTCCAAGTCCAGGAATTTGGCAATCACCCCTTAGAACTGCAGGGACCATTATTCTAATCCTTTTCAGAATACTATAAGAGGCCTGATCTGAGTTACCAGGCTTCAAGATCTTATTTGCTGGGTCGCATTTTATAGTCAGAAGTAAGTCTGTACGGACGCCAATAAAAAAGAAGTTAACATCAGAGTGTAGATTTAGAGAACAGATGCAGTAATCAACTACACTATGACCCCTGGACGAGATGAAAGAAAACTTATCATCACCAGGAATGTTATTCAGTCCGTTTAAGATAACTACATTATGGGCAATTCAAAATTCCATAAGTTTTAACCCCGCTCTGTTAGTTAATCTATCCTTAGAGGAGCAGTGAATAGACAGTGGGGTAGGTATTATATCTATTCCTTCAAAACCCAATTGGGATACAATATTTTGGTGGTTGGTCCCAATTTGTGCATTTAAATTGGCCATAATAATAAATTGGGTAGATGGAAATTTTTTGGATAGAGAGAACATAACATCTGACAACTTGTCCCAATTAGCAGTTAGAATCATCTCATCTTCTGAGGGAGGTAGACATTTACCAAAATTTTAAAAAAGGAAAGGTAAAGGACCCCTGACAGTTAAGTCCAGTCGTGAACGATTCTGGGGTTGCGGCACTCATCTTGCTTTACAGGCCGAGGAAGCCGGCGTTTGTCCACAGACAGTTTTCCGGGTCATGTGGCCAGCATGACTAAGCTGCTTCTGGCAAAACTAGAGTAGCACATAGAAACGCCGTTTACCTTCCCACCAGAGCGGTACCTATTTACCTACATGCACTTTGATGTGCTTTTGAACTGCTAGGTTGGCAGGAGCTGGGATCGAGCAACGGGAGCTCACCCCTTTGTGGGGATTTGAACCACCGACCTTCTGATCAGCAAGCCCCAGGCTCAGTAGTTTACACCACAGCGCCACCCGCGCCACCAAAATTACCAGTTGGTTATTCATAGTTATTAGGTAAGCTTGGGCTAATGGAGGATAAGTGCCAAGAGGAGTTTTTTTGAATGGCAGACCAGATCTGATTAAGATCAATAGGCCAGCTTTGTGAATAATTGTCTATGAGCCTGTGAAGAATTGTCTATGAGAAGGTAAGCTATATGAAGAGAACCTGGCAATGGGGAAACTCAGCCAGATGGGCGGGGTATAAATAATAAATTATTAATATTATTACCTCAGTCGCTAATCAGGTTTCTTGAAGTAATATACAATCGAAGCTTTTAAGATATTCTATGAAGTCCAGGTCACTGGCTCCCGCCCCCCCCCGCCCCCCGCCCCAGTCCAGCAGTGTTTCAGGAGATGAGGCAGAGAATTCCATTAGGGGCATCTGCTGATTGCCAGTCAGGTTCTACAGTTTGATCCAAAGGTCTACGACTGTCCTGAGGGACATAGTTATTTTTTTGAGGGGTGCTAGGGAGGGTTGGGGTAAGTTCCATATCCTCTGAATTCAGGTTTATCAGTGGGGTTTGCATTTTACAGTTCAGCTTCGGGGATTCTTGGTTTTCAAGGAATAAAAACTTGGCACCATTGCTTTCACTAGTTTGATTTCCCTCAATTATTGGGGGTGGTCAGTTAGGTGTATTATCTTTAGATCTGATAAAGATGTTGTTCTTTGAAAGGGCACGGCTGAGATGTTCCATTTAATATATGAGTCACAGACAGTTGAATCATAGATGGCTTTAGAGGGTTTGGAGATTTTTCTTTACTCGTGGGTAGGCTTTCCTTTAACAGGTCGTGTTTTGCTAGAATTCTCTGCTACTCCAGCTTAGAGAAGGTCTGTGAAGGTTCTTGGAGATTTTCTTCCAGGACCTTATTTTCAAAGGCATGTTTATACCCAGGCCTGGGTCATCTGGGTGACCTGCCCAGGCAACAGCAACCTTTGGGCAAATTTTATAGAACTCACCTGTTAGTAGTTTCTGGAGGGTTCTCCTCCTTTTTACTTTGTACGTTATTATTTGATAACAGATTTATCTGGCCTTGCACTGTGCCATCGTCCATCATAACTCTGGGTTCGACTTTCCTGTGACTTGTTCTCCCCTTTCCCTTTTTTATCTCTTTTATCACTTGTGACTTAAATTCCTTTAATTTTAAGCCCATTGCTTCTTCTTTGTTGCACAATTTAAGCCCAGTTAAACAACTTCTCAAAAAGTCTAGTCTTTCCAAGATTTCTATTTGGGCTATGGCTGGCAATGTCCAAAACTGACGCATTAAGGCTTTCTCTTCTGAAGTAAAAAACAAAACCAAACCCACTTGATAGTGGAGTATCATGGGTCATGTATAGGTGGTATCTTCCATTTTGGTTTTGATGCCTTTTGTTTATAATAAAGGGGCAAGGATTCTTGGGTCCAATTCAAATCTATAAGGTTTTCATCACTGTTTGGTTTCAGAGAATCTTTATCTTTGTAATGGACAGCCATATCACCAAGAAGAGAGGTCACTGGGGCCTGGTTTTTGAAAAGTCTTATAATCTCTAGCCTGTCTTTTATGAAAAACTCACTGATTTTATAAATAAAGTTGGCTAGATCTGGATCCTTAAAGTTAAACCACTGCCTGTGCCCTAAAACTGTCATGATATTGAAGACAATATCGTTGGGCCTCATTACTCCTGGTAAGGTCTTATTTAGAATAAGCAGGAGATGTGTTACACTTTTTGCCTGGGTGAGGATGCTTTTCAGTTTGGGATAATTTGCGATAACTAGTTTTTGTGGACTCATCACCAAATTCCACCCTTTTTCCTAATGAAAGCCACGTTGGACTTCTGGGTAATCAGTTATTGGGTCAAGTTCAATTTTGTGGATAGTATCCTCTCTGTTCCCCTTGTTCCCAGGTGCTTTCCCTCCTGTAGTTAGAGCAGCAACCTCAACTGAAGTATCTGTTTTATTTTCCTCTGTTGAATTTTCTGTCCCTAGCATTTGCTGTGGTTTAGCAAGATTTGCTTCTGTCTTCTTCCTTTTCCCCTTTTTCCTATGAGCTTTTGATGTAGGCTTATTTGTGCCCAGAGTGGAAACTGTTGGTATCAACTTGTAAGCTTCTGTAATAGATTTTTATGTGCACAATGAGTTTTATTTTGCTTCTTAAAGTTTTTAAATATTTTTACTTTTATTCAGCGCTTTAGATTTTTTTCTTATACAGTCTTTTGGTGACTTCTTTACCATTTGCCTTTGTCGTTTCATTGATTACTGACTGGATTTGTCTAGATGTCCTTTCAATATCTTTTGACTCTAAAGCTCTCTCTTGAATTGTAAAAATTTCCACTAATGTTGTAAGCAGCCCAATGCTTACTGTAAGGAGGTTTTTGATGAGGGTTAATTCTGAGCAAACCATCTGAAGCTGATCCTGGAGTTGAGTGTCCTCTGTTTGTGGCTAATACAATAAAGCTATTTGGACTGGATAGAAATAGAAGAAAGATGAGATGGAATTGTATGATCTTTTAAGTGCAAGGGATGCCAGTATGACCTATAAAGGTTTTATAATTCAAAGTACAAGTAGTCAGTGTTATTTGCACTTTTTTTTTGCTGGAAGTGAAAAATGAAATAAGTGCCTTTTCTTAGGGAAACCTAAGAACACCTGAAACCTAAAAACATTTGGAAGTCTCCACATTCTGACAAAAGCTGCAGAATCTCAGCCGCCTGTGCCCTAGACCATTTATATTTCCCCCCTCAAATGGAATTTCACTACTTATGATTATCTTCATATACATTCATGGAAAGTGCTGATTCTGGCAATTTGTTGTGTTCAAGTTATTTCATTTCACACATCAAGTACTGATAACATTTCCCACAGGACCCAGGGATGTTTCCAAGGAGCCAGTCCATACTTTTGACAGTACAGTGGTACCTCGGGTTACAAATGCTTTGGGTTACAAACACTTCAGGTTACAGACTCCGCTAACCTGGAAGTAGTACCTCAGGTTAAGAACTTTGCTTCAGGATGAGAACAGAAATCATGCAGTGGCGACATGGCGGTGGCGGGAGGCCCCATGAGCTAAAGTGGTACCTCAGGTTAATAACAGTTTCAGGTTAAGAATGGACCCCCAGAACAGATTAAGTTCTTAACCAGAGGTACCACTGTATTTGTTGGCTTGCAGTATAGTCTGAAGCGATTTCCTTGTTTTGGTCTGCTTTGTGCGCTTTTGTAATCGTAGTTTCTAAAAAAGCTGCAGGTTTTCCGCAGGTGGATTAGAGTGCTGCGTTCAGAAATGGCCAACAGTGTAGGCAGTGGGAGAACTGCAACAGTTTTGGTTCTGTCCCTTGTATTTCTTTTCTCGCTGCCAGGAAGCACCAGAAGATGGCATGGTTTATACAGATGCATGCTCGATGGAGAGCAAGAGGCATTAAGAGTTTGTGGAGATGCTATTAATAACGCTGAGATGCTGTTTAAACACTTTGCTATAAAGAAGAGAGGAGACATGCAATATTTTAAGCCTTATCTCTTCTTTACGCTGGCAAAACACAGCTGCACTGTCCTTTTTGCCTCCCCCCCCCCTGGATTTGGGTGTCATAGGAAGAGAAGGGAGTGAAAGAAAGAGAGGTCTGATGTAATCAAGGTCCAATGTGAATGTAAAGGTCAGGCTGACAGAAAGGGTACTTGAGGGTAACTAGAGGAGATGTCACTTCCTCTCAAGAATTTTGACACAAGACTTGTGTATCACTTTAGAAATTTTGACACCTCTTTCTTAAAGATCCAGATCTCTCTCTCAGCCCCTTTAAGAACAAAGAAAAGAGAGACCCTGTTGAACGTTTGGCGAAATGTTTTACTTCAAATGTTTCTTAGGTTAAGGGTCAAAATCCTGGCATCTTGAGCTTTATTTAGCTTTTTTTCATAATGTCCTCAAGGTTAAGGCCAGCATGCACTTTAAAGACCAGATTATACCATGGTCCTTTTATGAAGCTCTAAGGGGGAAGTATCTATATTATAAAACACTAAGGGATTTTGTGATTGTGTTATCTTCTGCTCATAATCCACTGCAGTGTTCCCTCTTTGTTTCCATGTCCTGGACCCAAGTAAATACTTTTGCAGGCTCTTTGGGTGCCCCATGAGCTCTATCATATCTTGAGAGAGTTTCAGTCATGTTTCCCTCACCAACGATATACAGTAAATGGTAGTTGTCATACATACATGAGTGTTCGGTTCACTCCCTAAGTTTATCAGGGGCTTTAAAGTTGCATGTATATCTTTAAATTGTACATTTCCTTGGGGGCCTTTTGGAGCCAAAATAGACTAATAAAAATATGATGAACAAAATAATAATAGTTACAGATAGGTAGCCGTGTTGGTCTGCCATAGTCAAAACAAAACAAAATTCCTTCCAGTAGCACCTTAAAGACCAACTAAGTTAGTTCTTGGTATGTATCTGAAGAAGTGTGCATGCACACGAAAGCTCATACCAAGAACTAACTTAGTTGGTCTTTAAGGTGCTACTGGAAGGAATTTTTTTTGTTTCAAAATAATAATGAAATGTTCCTGCCTGTGCACCTCCTACTAAGGTGTTTTAAAAATTCCACATGCAGAGGAGGAGCAGGGCTATGTGTGACTCCATCCTGATTTTCCCAGGTTGAGCAAGAAGACCTAAAGTGAGACTGAACACCCTTAGAAACCTGACCTTGACCTGGAACTCTGTGCAAAAGAGATGCCTGATTGCAAGGAGGCTCCTAAATTGCATTTGACCCAGTGTGCTCAGAATCTCCCTTAGGAGGTCATGGATGAAGCTGGTGGCAATGTGGACACTGGGAGCACGGCTAGCATGTGCGTCCCTGATCCCCTTTCATGCACTGAACTTCATAGTACAGTGTTACCTCGGGTTACAGAGGCTTCAGGTTACAGACTCTTCAGGTTACAGACTCCTCTACCCCAGAAATAGTACCTCAGGTTAAGAACTTTGCTTCAGGATGAGAACAGAAATCGTGCTCCGGCAGCGCGGTGGCAGCAGGAGGCCCCATTAGCTAAAGTGGTACCTCAGGTTAAGAACAGTTTCAGGTTAAGAATGGACCACCAGAACATATTAAGTTCTTAACCCGAGGTACCACTGTATCTGACGAGACTTTGCAACATTTGCAAAATACCAATGTGTCAGGAGAGCGTGCAGAAGCCAGGCCCTGGGACCAGTAGGACTTTGCAGGACTGGGGCCTTCCTAAGTTTGTTCTGAAGAGGCAAGGCGCGGCCGCACAGGTGAGGCCGATTGGTAACTCACAGCACCTGGTGGCAAGAGCCAGGAAGGGATATAAGGTCAGCATTTCCCTTTGGCAATTTGCCACAGCAACACGTTCCCTGCCTTGCTGCGCTTGGCTCCTTGACTCCTTGCTTCTTGATCCTCGGACCCCTGACTTCATGACTCCTTGCTTCTTGATCCTCGGACTCTTGACTTTGTGACTCCCAGCTCTCCGACACTTGGACTCTTCCTGACACCTGGCTTCTGGACCCCCATTCCTGCTCCCACCCCTTCATCTTGCCCCCGGTCCCAATGTCCCCAGCTGGGACTTTAATTGCCCACGAACTGGACCATGACACAATGTGACACTGGTGACATTCCCAAATTACTGACTTAATATATAAAGTACACCTGCCATGCTCTTACCCAAAGGAACACATGATTGTAACACCACTATTGTCTATGAAGACTCTTGGCACTATATCCTGGTAAAACTGTCCTTCATAAATAAGTATGTTCATGCCAGTGCTGGTGATGCAAAAAGTAAAAAGGTACATGGTCTTCCATGTAGGGTCATTATTATTCTACTACACCATAATCACAAAAGGCAAGGACACTGTTGGGCCCATCTCTGGTGTAGCCCCCAGGAAAAGAATGCCTGGATTCAATTTTTAGTCATCTCTGTTTACATAAAGACCCTATACACCAGTGGAATCAGGTTTGTTCCCTCGTGGAGATTGAAGTGAAATTAAAATAATAAATTTGAAGTCCAATGTGCTACATTAATGTAGTGCTACAGTATAATAAAAAAGGAAAGCAGAACACAATTTGCCAAAGCAGGGCGAGCTTGACTGTGTTCAAATCTAGTATATTTTATTAGCCTCTATATATTAAAAACACAGAAATATTTGAGTGCACTTCTGCTCTGAAAAAATGAAAGTATGTCTGTAAAAGCAATACCTTTTAACTTTGACTAATAAGCTGCTCTCGTCTTTACTTGAGAATCTTTAGGTTAAATTCTTGTCTTTGGAGATAATTTTAGATGAATGACCCTTTTGATAAGCTGGCTTTGGACTTTGGTGTGACAAAAAATACAGGGTTTCAAAATGGCAGGCCATCATTAGAGAAATGACAGCATTTCATTAGACTCCATTAAAATTAAAATGGTAGCAGCTTAAGAACATTGGAGCTACCATACTCAGTTATATAGCATTCATTGTTCATACATGTTAGCCTCTGCTTTCTAATGTAGACTAAGACTTGATGCTTCAGAAGACACTTGTGAGAAACATGGTGATTTTAGCCAGACGCATTATTGCATGACATCATTCAGACCCTGCATGCATGAAGTTGTCTCCGAGGACCATTCTATAGGTACATCTACCACCATGTTGTATTAATGTCTTTTGAATGTTGCAAGATAATGAATGCAACAGTTTGGTGGTGTTTTTCTTTCACTGATGGAGTTCCGATGTGATGGCAAGCCATAATCTATGGCTCACATGCCCAAGCCAGTTGCACTTGGTTTGCTCCTAGGAGAAACTAGCAACTACCCCTGGGTTAGCGCTATATATGATTGCAGTTTATTTTGATCCTAAAAAACCATGATTAGTAGCCAAGGTTTCTTTTCTGGGCATATTGATTATGGCTTGTTGTAGTGAAACAACCCATGATCCCTGGTTTGGATGCAACAGTAAGCACTTCGTTTCCTCTGTGTGCTAGTGGGAGGGGAAAATACACAGTCTTAACTCTGGTTTGCGGTGCCATGTGAATTGGACCAGTGATGATTATAGATATAAGTACACATTTACACTAGTAAAAGAAGTGTGCATTGTACTGAACAAAAGGTTATTAAGGATTTGAATCCCACAAATGTACCATTGTGGCACTGCTGTCCTGTAATAATGGCACAGGAAAATGCTGCTGAAAGGACTATCTTGGACCAGATACATGGTCCATATTTAGACACCCCCCTCCCTTTCCTTTGGCCGTATAAATTTCTGAGGACACAACAAACATGTTGTAGCCTGATCTTGTTTGTTCCCATGCCTCCAGAATTTATTTGAGGGAAGGTTCCTCTGTAGTCATAATGCATTGTGTCTCCCATCTCTTTCCCTTCCCATCCCCAACCCCACAACAACTGGGCACTAGTCACTGATGATTGAGCATTAAATTCTACAAGAGTGATGAGCATGATTGAGCACTTAGCAGTTGCCCTACAGCAAACATAACACTGGTCATTTTTCTGCCTATGTTACATTGTGAGTAGATAAAACTTGTTCAATTGTTGGCATCCACCTATCTTGGGAGACGTACACCTTCAATGGCTGGAGGGTCACAGTGCCTGCTGTGGCTATAGAGACTGATACAGGAGGGGCATGTTTTATTGCAGCTAGGGCAGGTGAAGATGTCTGGTTTTGTTGCTACAGGTGCACCATGGCCTTTCTTCTCTCTGTGTACCTCCCAGTAGTCTTCTGGTCATTGCTGTGGACATGCAGTGTAGCCTTTGTAACAGCTATAGATATAGAGTTCTTCAAAACCGAGGATGCCCATGATATGGGAATTACAGCTTCACAGGGAATTACAGTCTTTTGAGAAACAAAAGTCCTATCAAGCTTCCCACCACCACCATGATGTGTGCATGAAATAATATAGGAAGCTGTCTTCTACCAGATCAGAACCCTTGGTTTACCAAGCTCAGTATGCTATATGCTGATGCATAGAGGCTCTCCAAGGTATCAGGCAGAGCTTTCTCCCAGGTCTGCTATACAACATCCTTTTAACCGGAAATCCCACTGATTTCTCATAAAGTTGTCATGATCCTGACCTGCTCAGGGCTGGGGTGGAAGTTGCTGAGGAAAAAGAGGGAAAGGAGGCAGCCAGTGGGAAACAGCCCAAGAGGGACAACCCTCCCTTGCTCTCACTGGCTCCCTGTCCTGCCCCATCCATAGAACAAAGAGTTCTCTAGCAAGAGGGGAGGTCATGGACCAGGTGGACAGGAAGCTGGACGGCTAGAGGAGGAGGAACCCAAGGGGCTGAGCCCTCCACCCCATTGCTGAGAACTCAGTGCTGCCTCTGCCACTGACAACAGACCCAAGCCCCTCAGACACACACACACCTCAAAGTGCACCAGTCTCATGGGGAGAAAGTCTTGCAAGTGAATGCACCATGCATGGCTGTCCCACCCATGAGGCAAAGTGAGGTGACTGCTTTGGGCGGCCAGATTCACAGGGGCAGCAGTTCCTGATATAGATGTTTATTCCTCCCCTATTCCTGATGTAGATCTTTGTTCACCCTTTATTTCCTGGCAGGGAGAGGGCACCATTTTTTGGTTCGCCTCAGGGGCCAAAATGTCTTGGGCTGACCCTGGCACCATGTCTCACTTTTAAAAGCTGGTGGGACAGGTGGGACTGTTTGTCAAGACATCTTTGCAGCTTTCACCTGGTCTTGGACCCTTGTCACTGTTCTCAAACTCTCTAGCCTTGTCTCTGGAGATCTGTGCCCATAGCCTGACCTGTTGAATAAAGCTTATTTTCTTACTAAAATGTAAGAGCCTCTGTCTTGCCTTTGGAATGGGGCGAACAACAAAATCATGTGTTCTTTCACTGAAGTGTTACTCTACCAGAATAACAGATGTGGAACAAAGTCTTTTGACTTCTTCTTCTGGCTCAGAGGATAAAAAGCTGGTGATACAACTAAAGATTCACCCCATAAACTCTCAACCCCACCTCCGTGGGTTCACTTAACATGCCCCCCCCATGAGAACCGAATGAGTGAATGGATTTTGAAATGTTTTCTTCATCAAGGGAAATTTCTTAAATTTCTTACTGAAAAATACTCTTTGGGACTTCTCTTCCAGCTCACCTAAACAAAAGCATTGGGAACCATTTCACTTGCACAGCTGTCTTCTTTCTTTCTTTCTTTTTGGCTTTCTACAGCTGTTTTTGATCCCCTCTATTATGTTTTCTGATATACCTGCATTGTCTGCAGTCTTGGCTGGGACAGCTGTTAGTGCATAAACATTTATGGATATTACTGAACCAGCAGTAAGTCTGTTGTCCCCATGTGCCCGTGCTAGGATGTATATTAGACCCTAGGTCAAAATTAATTAAGTTCTAGTTAGCTTCTCCACAGCTAGGATCTGTATTCCTGATCCAGTAAGCTGTTCCTTCAGAACATTGACTCTTGTTATCTGACTACTAGGATCAAAGGTTTTAGAATGAATATTTTTTGCCTGTATTTGATGTCTGATTCTTGTTTCAAAGAGCAAAAACTAGCCAGTGTATAAATAAATAGTAGTATAAAGTGGAAAACGAGGCATTCTTGTTATGAGCAGTTTTGGGAAACATTTTAAGAAAAAACAACCTGTTATTATGTAGCAGTTGCAGTAAGATAGATATTGTATTTATAATTTTGTAAAATGTGCAGAAGCTACTGCCTTTCTGTATATGGCAATATGCAATATGATAATTTGGTTTGGAAATATATATGCTAGTGGTTTTCAACTGGTGCACTGTGGTGCCCTGGGGTGCCTTGGATGAAGGCAGGCATGGGTTGATGGGTCCGTTGCTGCATAATATGACTGTTGTTTCTGAAAAGGCCCCTGCTTGGCGCAAACTGCTGCCCAACCCACCCTCTGTCTTGCAAGGAGCTCTTGTGGCATGGAAAATTGATTTATTTATTGCTTCTCTATGACTGATTTTTTAAATTTATGATCCAGTGTATGGTAAAAGTGAGCCCTGTGCGTCTTAGTCTGAGTAAATATAGGTATAGGGCCATGCTGGGAACTTTCCACAGGGGAGTCGCAGAAAGAATGTAGTTGGTCAAGGGAGCCGTGGACTCAAAATGGTTGAAAACCTCAAATATGCACTTACAGATTCTGTCTCTGTGTTCTTATTGCGAAGAGTGGCTGGGGCATTTCAGTTAGATGGGCAAGGTACAAATAATAAAATTATCAATAATATTATTCTCATTACCCAGTGCACAGCAGAAATTTGCCAAGCAATAGACAAATCACAAAAGTAACTCACATGTCAAAGCTCAGCTGGTTATAACAGAACCTTTTCGGTGGTGGCACCCATCTTCTGATATTCCCTTCCTAGAGAATTAAGAGTAGCCTCTCCTGCATATCTTCAGCTTCAGTTAGCTCTTTGGTCCAGCACATTTGGTGATGTTTGACAAAGAGACTGCTGATTTGTATACTTCTTTTCCCCCTGCTATTTTGAAGACTGTTTTAAAAAAATGGTTTTAAACTTTTTTTTGTACATTTTTTTGTTTAGAGCATGCAGTGGGTTGGAAAGGCAAACAAAGGTGTTCTGAATAGAGCAAATAGATAAACGAAAGGCAAGGAAGGACTCCATAGCGCTACGGTTGTGTAGCATGAACATTGTGGTGTGTGAAACAATGCTATTTGCCTGTGAACTGCTACAGCTGGAAATTCATGCAGCAGGAGCTCTTCTTTGCCGACATGCTTGCAGGATGCTCTGCGATGCTTCCCACTGGCCCCTTTAATGTTTTACATAAGGTATTTCCATTTGGTTGCATTCTTTCACACTTGATGTTCCTGCGACACTCCGCTGGAGTAAAAGGCATTTGCAATGTGTGATGGTAACTGAAAGTTCAGTCATAATGTGGATTAGTACATGAGGAGCATGATTAAATATTGAAGCCAAGAATGTAATCCCTTGTCTCTTTTCTACAAATAAAACGGTCATGTATGTATGGGGAAGAATAATCCATCAACACTTTAAATTACTATGTCCCATAGGCTTGGCACTGAGGCAGACAATTCTACACAATATTTCTAGGTGTTAGATTTTTCGCTTGACAGGTATCCAGTGAGGAAATTCACATAAAATGTAACTTTGACTGTCTGACAGTTTTTCTGGATGGGGGAAGGTGGGCATTATTTGTGGGTTGGCCATTATGAAAAGACTTGTTGGCAAATTGTTCCTGGAATCTACCACTTTAGACTGGGAGAGAGAAATGGCAAGCTGTCTCTCCCTATGAAAAAAGAATTCTCCATACATCCAGAACTAGCATACTGAAGATAAGAGGGGAGGAGACCTCTCTCCCCCTGCCTCCCCACGTGTGTGTGTGTGTTCCCCCCCCCAAAAAGATGTTTAGGGGTACTCTCATTTTGACTCAAGAAAATCACCATTTTATGGTTCAAATCAGGAAAAATACAGTAAATTGACAAAAGTACAAAGATTCACAAAATGGTTAGGGGTATGCGTACCCCTGCATCCCCCCAGAAAAAAGCACTGTGTATACACACACACACACACACACACACACACACACACACACTTGATAAGGCCTGGCATACCCATGAGGCAGACCCCACCACCTCTGCTGCCAGTGGAGAAGTGGTGCCAGAATCAGCACAGATTTCCAGTAAGAACTTGTGAGATTTCACAAAACACATGAGCTCTCATGAGATTTTGGCAAGAGGATCTTGCAGGAAATTGGCACCCAAGCCGGCATTGCTTCTTCACCAGTGAAATGCCACCCCTATACTTGGAGATCAAATGCCATGCAGTTAATATGTTAAGACTATGGTGAGGAGGTCTAAGTATCTAAGGTTTTGAAATTTGGGTAGGGAAGGGACCTCTGTATTAATTGCCACAAACCCTGTTAGTTGATGTGCAGGAGATATTCTTAAATGTAGTCTTCATGCAGACACATGTTTATCCATTTAAAAGGCTGGGGACAGAAAAAATGGGGGTGAAGCAGGACGACTCAGAACTGAATTGTGTGAGCGAATCCTTAAGTGTGTTTTGTTAATAGATTTGGGTATCCACCAGATCTGATATTTGAATTGAACCTAATTCAAACCTATTGAGGTCTAGCCTGAAGCCCTACTGTAATGAATTCAGATTTTGATAATCTCAGTGCTAAGGATAAACGAAGGAATGTGCTCAATTGATTGAATCAATAAAACATGTATCTAGTACATGTTCAAAGCAGTCTGTATACATTATCTCAGCCACTGTAGTCAACTAGTACTATTTTGCCCATTGTGCAAATTAGTCCTTTGATTAAGGCTACCTGGGAAGCTTATGGCTGAGGTGAAATTTGACCTGGGGAGTTTATAGTTCCCCCTTCCTAGTCGCTGCACTACACAAGCTCTCTTTTGTTTTACAGTGGTACCTCGGGTTACATACGCTTCAGGTTACATACGCTTCAGGTTACAGATGCTTCAGGTTACAGACTCCGCTAACCCAGAAAATGTACCTTGGGTTAAGAACTTTGCTTCAGGATGAGAACAGAAATCATGTGGCGGCGGCGCAGCAGCAGAAGGCCCCATTAGCTAAAGTGGTACCTCAGGTTAAGAACAGTTTCCGGTTAAGAATGGACCTCCAGAATGAATTAAGTTCTTAACCTGAGGTATCACTGTATTTTTAGTGTTTTCATTCTTTTTGAAAAATATTGTTCACATATGCATTTTTAGCTATGATAAATCAAAGATGCATGATAGACTATGAACTGGCTATCATTGCATTTTTAATATTTTGTTGGGAGTCACCCGGAGTGTCTAGGGCAACTCAGACAGATGGGTGGCATATAAATAATACATTTATTATTGTTTATTGTCATGTTTTACACAAAAGGTAGCTATTAATTCAGGACATTTAGGCTGCCATCCTTCAACCCATGGGTAGGCAAACTAAGGCTCGGGGGCTGGATTTGGCCCAGTCGCCTTCTCAGTCTGGCCCGTGGATGGGCTGGGAATCAGTGTGTTTTACATGAGTAGAATGTGTTCTTTTACATTTAAAATGCACCTCTGGGTTATTTGTGTGGCATAGGAATTCCTTCACCCCCCCACCCCAATATAGTCCAGCCCCCCACAAGGTCTGAGGCACAGTGGACCCGGCCCCCTGCTGAAAAAGTTTGCTGACCTCTGCTTTAACCATTTACTTGAGAATAAGTTCCATTGAACTTAAAGGGGCTTAACGTTTGAGCAGACATGGATAGGATTGCACTCTTAGTCTACTCCTTACGTTTTATCATAATCAGATTGTCATGATCAGCGTGAAACACCATGGGTGAATCTCAAAAGCAGTTTCTTCATTGCAAATCCTGTGTGTGTGGACTGTATCATTCCTAGAAAACAAATGACAAATTTGGAAACATCACATGGCACAGCTTTTTCTGAAACTAAGACTACAGGTAAGGCATTCGTGTTTGCATGCTCCCCAAGATCAAAACTGATTTGTCTGTGTAAAGGTAGCACATCAGGGAGAAATGCTTCCACCGCTGGAGTTGCCACCGCTCCAAGGGCAGGAAGGTCATTTTAGGTTTGGGTGGGTGTAAAAAGAAGTCTGTGGAATAGCTAGAAGCAGTGACTGAAGACAAGAGCCTTGCCCTAGTTTTTGTCTCTAGCACCTGTTTTTTAAATGAAAATGGGAACTCCATTCAGCAGTCATTTATTTATTTATCAAGACTGATAGTGATAACCTGATTTTCAGTGAATTTGTCTAATCTTTTTAAAATCAACTGGCAGGCACCACTGTATAAAATTCCATCACCTTATTAGGTTTCATGTGGAAAATTACTTCCCATTGTCTGTTTGAGCCAATTGGTTTGGTTGGACTTTCCATGTTATTCTCTTATAAGAGATGAATTTTTTTCCCCTCTCTCTTTCCAGTCTCTTCACACCGCTCAGTATGTTGGGACTACAAAAAATATATATGTGCAGTTGTTTGCTTTGCTTGTCAAACTAAAACATTTGGGAACCCAGTGGGACCTGCAGTGGTATTTCCTACAAATTCTGCCACTGTGTGAAGTAAACAGAGAAAGCCCACGACCCCCCCCAGGCAGCAATGGGGGGCGGGGAAGCGAGACTAGAAGTGTGCTTCTTAAAGCCTTGCTGAAAAGTTTATTTGAAAGCAGTATGGCAAGGTGAGATGGTTTGATTTGATTAGCAAGTCTAAATGTATTAGCAGTAAGACAGAAACTGTATTACAATTAGAGGTAATTAGTTGCACTGATTACTTCAGACCACAATATCGTTTGACAGATGCTGCTCTGAGACATGGTATTAAAATAACAGGGTACTTTACCCTCGTAATGCATCTTAGTTTATTTCATATTTGGCTAGACTTTCCTCCCACCCACCTTGCCATCATTCACTTACAAATTTTCAGTTACAGTAGCAGTGGGACCAGCTTTCGGGAAATAGAGTCCCTCATACCCTTTTTTAAACAGAGTAGCAGTCTCAGGAAGCAGCAGGGTGTGTGTGTGTGTGTGTGTGTGTGTGTGTGTGTGTGTGTGTGGATGCTTAACCCTTTCCACACCTGCTATTTTTCTGCTGCAGTGCCTGTCCCCAAGTTACTCTCACAGGGATTTGAATCACATGAAAAACAGCTGTGGGATGCGAAGTTGCAACAGAAAATGTCGAGTGGGGAAAGAATTAAGCATCCGCAGAGCACCCACCTCAGGTGGCACAAGCACAAGAAGTGGTACCCTGCCCATCCCATTGCTCCTGCCACCACCGGAACTTGCCTCACCCCATTTCACTGGGGAGAGGGAGATATTACAGCACACAGAATTGCTGCTCTTCTTACCTGCCCAAAAGATCTCACTGGCTTTGCTGAGAGGGGGCATTCCGGCAGCAATGGAATGGGGGACATTTTGCCTCAGGTGGCAAAATGGGACGGGCTGCCTGTGAGCAACCCACCCTCTACTGAGGGACTGTTGCATGCGTCTGTATGTAATGTATAGGTGGCTCCATAACAAATGTGGTTTAGCAGACGTCCTACCACAAGATGTGATTGTTCTAAGGTGGACCCTGTAGAGACGGAAGACACAATCAGAATGAATGGAAGCTTTGCAAGAATGCACAGCTTCCACTCATTTTTGCAACTCTTGCCCAGAAGAGGCTCCTTCTCAGCTCTTCTTTAGCTCTTCTAAACCGTTCTGCCACTGATATACCTGGCATCACCTGCTCTGATCCAAAGCACATAGAACTGGAAGTTACCTGGAGCCTTTCTGTTGGCAGATGAGGGGTGGGGATTAGATCCATGGAGTGAAAAGGGAATCTATTTCCCACATCTGTTCAGCACTTGACCTCCATAAAATGCTACAGGGCGTACCTTGAGTCATCTGAATTAGTAGCGGGAACATATCCAGGGGAGCAGAATTAACTGAAGTAAGATCTTACAGTAAGTTGTAGTGGGAAATAATTACCCAAAGTGCAAAAATGAACATCCCACTGAATAAAGCAGCTACTTCAATCCTAATAGTACAAATAGTCAGAATAAAAATGTAAGCCAACGCTATTTTAGGACATAAAAGCAGAAGAAAATGGGAAAGAAGTTTTAATATACACTTGATCCTATGTAAAAACTGTTCAAAGTGCAGATGTTCTAACTGTCATATCCTCCAACATTTCACAGGTGAATATAGCAGATATTTTTGTGTGTGCTTGTAATAACCCCAGTGGTGCCAACATTTTTGTATAGCATAAGAGAAAGGACGATTTTCTAGGAGCTGAATCCCACCATTCAGAAGGTTGCTGTTCCAGTTTGTTGTCATTCCTTGTAGGTAGTGCTTAATTTAGACATAGTGTACTTGGACTTTCAAAAAGCTTTTGACCTAGTACCTCACCAAAGACTCCTGTATATGCTAAGCAGTCAAGGAGTAAGAGGAGAGGTCCTCTCATGTATCAGGAATTGGTTAGGTTGCAGGAAGCAAAATGTAGGTATAAATGGACAGTTTTCTGAATAGAGAGAAATAGAAAGTGGAGTCCCCCAAGGAGTGGTATTGGGACCTGTGCTTTTTAACTTGTTCATAGAGATAGGAGTGAGCAGTGAGCCAAGTTTGCTGATGACACTCAGTTGTTGAGGGGTGTTAAAACAAAGTAGAGAATGTGAAGAGCTCCAAAAGGGCTTTTCCAGACTGAGTGAAAGGAAAGTAAATTGCAAGTGCAATTCAGTGTAAACAAGTGAAAGTGATGCACATTGGAGCAAAAAATATTAATTTCATGTACACACTCATAGGGTCTGAACTGGAGGTGATGGACCAGGAGCGAGACCCTGGGGTCATGAGTAGATTACTCAATGAAGATGTCGACCCAGTGTGTGGTGACTGTGAAAGAGGCAAATTCTATGCTAGGGATCATTAAGAAAATAAATGAAAATAAAACTTCCAATAACACAATGCTGTATGGTGCTTTCATACTTGGAGTACTGTGCTCAGTTCTGGTCACCTCAACACAAAAAGGATATTGTAGATATTGTAGAGTTGGGAAAATGATAAAGGGGGTTGAGCGACTCCCCTATGAATAAAGTTTTCAGCATTTAGGACTATAGTAGTTAGTTTAAAGAAAAAACAAGCAGGAGGTGACACGATAGAAGACATGATATACTTTATAAAATTATGCAAGGCATGGAGAAAGTGGATGGAGAAAAGGTTTTCTCCCTCTCTCATAACACCGAAACTCATGGACTTCCAATGGAGGAAGATTTGGAACAGATAAAAGAAAGTCCTTTTTCACGCAGCGCAGAGTCAAACTATGGAACTTCCTCTCGCAGGCGGCAGCTTCATTGCTCATAACATGTTGTAAGTAATTCACCAGGGCTGTGGATTCTCTCTGAAGAGAGAAAAAGAGAGAAACCGTGTAGGGTGGCGATCATTTTAAGAGAGATCCACTATTAGATATCCAGTGATTTGTCAGGCACATGTATAAGAAAATCAGGGTTGTTGCTGTTAAATGGAGGCAGCTGGAGCTATGAAATGCCCATTCTTTCAAAAAGTCACTTCTCATATTGGAGATAACAATATTTAATTATTCCAACCTATGTTGCCTTCTGGCAATCATTAGGGTTGCTGTAGAGCAAATCTATTGATGACTTTGTATCTTCCTGATATATTAAACCCTGGGTACATTTCTCATGCCACACTCATAGTCTTCCATTTCTAAAGGGTGAATCCCTTTTGGTTTTAACTCTGAACTATAAACACATTAAGGGTTTGGGAAGAGAGAGAAAAATGTATTTGAAAATCATACTGTTCTTCAAGAATAAAACAATTTTGTCTGTCTGTGTTCGGTTTGTGAAAAATAATCTTATTACCAGCCTTTCAGAATAAACTGAATTGATGTGCATTAATATAGACCTGTCTGGTGTCTGAACTGTCTAGAGATAAATATGCTGAATGCTTGAATTATACAAGTCAGAGATGTTTGGAGGTTTCTTCAAAATGTACAGTGCATGACCTGACATACATATTTCACTTATTGGTACACAAATTATACAGAGTTTCTTAAAAATCGTAATGAACAATGATGATAAAGTTGGAATTCTGAACATTCAGAAGTAGGTCCCATTTAGATCCAAACAAACAAATTTGGGATCCCGGGTTGATTTCATTAAGGGCAGATGGTCTAGGGAGGCCATGAGCTTCCCGTTTTAATTTGATTTACACCAAGAATAAAAAAGGATTATTTTTTTTACCCTTCGTTGTTGAGTGGAATTTGAATGAAACTTGCCCAACGGTTCATTGGCAGGGGGAGAGATTTCTTCAACATTTTCAGTAGGGAGTTTCATTGTACCTTATTTAAATTTAGGAGATGGTTAAAGGTTTTGTGTCCCCCCCTCCAAATTTTCTTATTTAACTTTTTTTAAGCCTCCTGCACCACTTACAGTGCTGCAAAGCTCTCTCTGCACCTTCCGACCCACTACACTTTCTCAAATGATGTGAGAGTGATGCCATGTCACATTGCATTGTCTCACTTCCCAAGTCATTATAGGAAGTGCAGACCACGAGAAGCAGTGCAAAACTTTCTCCACCGCTTACTGCCAGCCTCACTTCCTAATGGGATCCAGTAAGGCAGGACTGTCTATTATGGGACCTGTTAGATGTTGCTGGACTAAAGCTCTCACCATCCCTGACTGCTGGTCATGCTGGATTGATAAAAAATAAAATTAACATCCTAAGTTCAGGAGGCAGAAAGGAGCCTCCAGAAGCATGTAATTGTGCAGAGGGTGGTGTGTGCTGCAAGAGGTCCACATGTGTGCAGTAGTGTTCCTGTTTTCATCTGTGAAGTGTTGGATGGTTTACAACAGAAGTGGGGAACCTGTAGCACTCCAGATGCTGTAAGACTTCAGTCGCATAGTCCATAGTCAGGGATGATGGAAGTTGTAGCCCAGCCAAACCCCTGGTTCAAAGTTTTCTCTTTAGAACAACTTTCCCACCTACCAATCTCTCAGTATCCTTTCTGCCAGTCATTATTGTATCAAGGGACCTTCCAAGGGTGTTGACCAACTATTTATTGTGTGCGGCTGTTGTAGTTGTTTCGGCATTTCATTTTACATTGCAACAGTCTTGGTTTTATTGCTTTTGTTTTTATTTTCCACCTCAAGTGCTGGTGCTCATACAGTAACAAGCTATTTAGTAGATCTTGTGTATTCCAAGGTCCCCTGGAATATGCAGTGCAACTCTGTGTTCAGAAGGAACACTTTGTACCCTCTTGAGAGGTTGTTTGCTGGTGAAGGCTGAGCTCCCAATCAGGGATGGATGGCAGGTTTTCCCTCACTGCAACAGTGTCCCCAAAAGCAACACTGTTTTCTCTGATAGAATTAATAGCAGTCGCTCACTTAGAAGCAAAGGAGGGTGTTCAAAGAACATCATTTGGATAGGGGCTTTACATAGTTGCACTATCTGGTTGATCCCAGATAGCAACAGCTCTATCCCATCATCTGATTAGCTTCCTACCATTTTTTAATGGTACCATTTCATGCTTCTTTTTTGGTCACAAATGCCATAGGTGTACACACACACACACACACACACACACACCCCTCTAGCATCCATGCAAGCATGCAAGAGGCATTATTACAGTTCAGTGAAGCATAAAGCACTTGAGAAGAATATGGAGCAGAACCGATGAGTGTTGTGACTTGGGAAGAGCATGTGGATTGGGGACAGTCCTGAGGGCCAGATAGAAAAGTTTGGAGGTCCACATTCAATCCACAGGCTTGGGGTTCCTACTGCTGCACTAGAACATGGTGTAATTTTGAGAGCTGGCATTGGTATACATTTATATTAATATATGTTCATTATCAAAATCTGTTTCCCTTATCACATGCAAATTATATTCTCATTCTTGTGATTAAGGAAAGTTGTATCTCGTAGAGTTATCTCTCTCTGTTTTACTGATCTCTGATGGAGTTTGACTGACATAAACCATTCTGTGCTGGAGCACCGTGCATCAGAAGGAAAAGTCATCCTCTGATAGAACCAGATGCAATATGAAACATGAATATGTCAGTTAATTGGGTTCATGCCTTGGAATAAGACAGACTACACCATCTAGCTTTACTGGGTATTTGTACAAGTAGAAGACTAGGTATATTAAATCTCTTGGCGCAAAAAGTGTGGTTTTGTGGTACCTGAAATGTAAGAGTGTTACTTGGGAATAATCCCCATTTAACTCCGTGGGTTTATATGTATGCCATTGGATTACTTAGAAAACTGCTTTATACAGAGTTAGAGCTTTGGTCTATCTACCCCAGTATAGAAATGCAGGCTTTCTCAGCTCTACCTGGGGACTGATCTTGGGATGTTTTACATTCAAAGCATGCATTTCCTGCATGCCAAAGGTTTCATGGGAAAGGGGGGATTAATTTGAAGAAGAAAGTGGGTCCAGTGTTTACGACAGGACCACAAAATTTCTGGAAATTGCTTTGGCATCTGACATAGACCCATTGGTGCCTTTAATACAAGGCTACCATGTTTAGTGGAATCCCCAGTTACATTAACTGATTAAAACATTCTGATCAACTAAAAAGATGCCCCCAATTTATTGGTCAACAGGCTTTGAACAAAAAAATTGAACAAAAAACAATGTAAAGTGGCCAGCCCTGCCATTAGGCAGAGAGAGGTAGCTGCCTCATGTAGCAGATGCTGAGGGGCTGGTAGCAATGGGAAGACAGGCAGTGTGTGCTGTGCAGCCTGCCATGAGTCCCCATAGCTAGTCTGCAACTTTCAGGTATGGTGAAGGACACTATCCCAGTCTTCTCTGCTAAGTTTTTGTATTTGCATTTGGGGGCAGGTAACTTGTCCTTCACCTCAGGCAGTGAAGTATCTTGTGCTTCAGGCAAGTGCTTATAAAAACTGTATTTTTACTTCAATTAGTTTCTTAAAAATAGATGCTTCCAGTTGTATGAGAGAGAACAGGGAATGCCTCTTTGATGTTGCCTATAGCAACACATACATGCTTTATCTGGAAAGAAAATACATTCCCCACCCCCCTTTAGAAACATTGTTTTCCTCATATGCCAATGTACGCAGATTCAGTTGCTTGCCTGATTGACTAAACCTTATACTGTTATTTGGCTATGATTTCACTAATTACTTGGCAGCCTTATGTATTCTTCCTTTTCATGAACTATTTAAGAGAGGTGGAAATCTAAAGAGAATCCATCTCCTTTAAAAGTTACATGAGAATCATCTGTGAGCAGCTGGAATTTTAATAGTTTGGGACTACAGGGATGAAGTAACTTACCATGATCTTCCGAGTCTCCACTCAGTGCTATCTGACCTGGCTCTCTGCTTCCTCTTCCTCAGGGTTACCAGGATTGAAGTTTGTGCAATGCACACAAAGGTTCTGAGTAAAGACAAATGGCTGTTCAGATGAACACCTAGAGAATCCCTATGTCATAGAATCATAGAGTTGGAAGAGACCACAAGGGCCATCGAGTCCAACCCCCTGCCAAGCAGGAAACACCATCAGAGCACTCCTGACATATGGTTGTCAAGCCTCCGCTTAAAGACCTCCAAAGAAGGAGACTCCCCCACACTCCTTGGCAGCAAATTCCACTGTCAAACAGCTCTTACTGTCAGGAAGTTCTTCCTAATGTTTAGGTGGAATCTTCTTTCTTGTAGTTTGGAACCATTGCTCCGTGTCCGCTTCCCTAACGTCAACCTTCCCTAACCTGAAATCCTCCAGATGTTTTGGAGTAAAGCTCCCATCAGCTCCAGCAGGGAGTCATAGCCCAACACATTTGTAGGGTCCAACTTCGGAGAGGCTGTCTTGCATGCTTACATGCATAGGCCCCTTTTACGCGTATACCAAAACATAGCCTCTTGGCAGACATGGCCAATAGGTACAGTGGTACCAAAGGGACAAGGCTGGTGGGCACAGTCTTGTTCCTGCCCTCAGCATGTGAGGGATTTATCTGAACAGAGCCAAGGCATTCTGTAGTGTGCTGGGAGTCATTTGAACATACATCCACTGTGAAGAAGAATAATAATAATAGTAATAATAGAAGATATGCTGCCCATCTGACTTGGTTGCCCCAGCCATTCTGGGTGGCCTCCAATAAATTAAAACACCAAACACAGTAAGATATCAAACATTAAAAACTTCCCTGTATAGGCCTGCTTTCAGATAACTTCTAATAGTCAGATAACTTTTTATCTTGACATCTGATGGGAGAGGGTTTCCACAGGGAGGGCACCACTGCCGCCTCTGCCTGGTTCCCTGTAACCTCACTTTTTGCAGTAAGGAAACCACCAGAAGGCCCTCAGAGGTGGACCTCAGTGTCCAGGCTGAACGATGGGAGTTGATGCTCTTTTAGGTATGCTGGGCCGAGGCCATTTAGGGCTTTATAGGTCAGACCAACACTTTGAATTGTGCTCAGAAACGTACTGGGAGTCAATGTAGATCTTTTAGGACAGGTGTTATATGGTCTCAGTGGCCACTCCCAGTCACCAGTCTAGCTGCCGCATTCTGGATTGGTTGTAGTTTCCAAGTCAACTTCATAGGTAGCCCCACATAGAGTGACATTGCAGTAGTCCAAGCCGGATATAACCAGAGCATGCACCACTCTGGCGACACAGTGTGTAGGCAGGAAGGACTCAGCTGGCATACCAGATGAAGCTGGTAGGCGGCTGCCCCAAAAACAGCATCAACCTGGGCCTCCATGGACAGTTATGAGTACAAAATGACTCCCAGGCTGCACACCTGGTTCTTTAGGGGCACACTTACTCCATCCAGGAGCAGGGAGTCCCCCACACCTGCCCGCCCCCTGTCCCCCCAAAACAGTACTTCTGTCTTGTCAGGATTCAACCTCAATCTCTTGACTGCAATCCACTCCCCAAACGCATCCAGTCACCCACACAGGATGTTCACCACCATCACTGGTTTTGTTTTGAATGAAAGGTAGAGCTATCATCCGCATATTGGTGAAAACCTAGCCCAAACCCCCTGGTGATCTCTTGCAGCAGTTAAGAAGCATGGGAAAGAGGACAGAGCCCTGAGGCACCCAACACGTTTGGCCCAGGGGTCCAAACAATCAACCCCCACTACTTTCTGGACACAACTCAAGGGGAAGGATCGGGACCACTGCATAACAGTGCCCCCAACTCCCAGCTTCTCTAGATGGTCGAAAGGATACCATGGTTGATGGCATCAAAAATCACTGAGAGATCAAGCAGGACCAGGAAACAGCTTTCACCTCTGTCCCTAGCCCACCAAAGATCATCGACCAGTGCGACCAGGGTGGTTTCAGTCCCATGATGGGGCCTGAATCCCGATTGGACGGGATCCAAATGGTCCACATCCTCCAGGTGTGTCTGAAGTTGTTCCGCAACCACCTGCTCAGTCACCTTGCCCAGGAATGGAATATATGAGAACGGACAATAATTGGCCATAGTGGCCGGGTCCAAATATGTTTTTTTAAGAATTGGGTTAATAACTGCCTCTTTAAGGGGTTCCAGGCAAACCAGATCTATCACACTTGGAATGTGTATGTATCTTAAGTCAATTTAAAAGCTGCTATCTGAATACTTCTGAGCATGGCCAAGCATTTATCTTGCACGCTGAAGAAACATGCCAGTCTTTTTTTTTCTTGTCAGCATTATGCAAATCCCCAGCATTGACATTAATGCCATTTTGGTTTTTATAGCATGGTGACAGCAACAGCCTGCAATATTAAATACAAATATATGTACGCAGTTACAGTAGTGATTACTGTAGATGCTCAGCTAGTCATAATATTTGTGCATGGAGTGATAAGGCACTCTGAATGATAATAGCACTAGTAGGCACTAGTTAAAGAGGCAGTAATCCTGTGTCATTGTTGAGTTCTGCACCTCTGGTTGTACTCCTGTTATTTGTTTGTCTTGTGTGTATAACATTTTGTAAGGTGAAGTAGGGTCTGTCTGGCTGTGGAAGGTAGAAACCAAGACAGTTTTGCAGATTAACTTTACTACCCTTATGGTGTCATCTTTAAATTTGGCACATTTTATGAAACCTTATTGACATTTTGTCATGAAAAAAGAAAAATATATTATCCACTTCAACATGTCAACTGAAAATAGCTGCACCTGTTCTACAAAAGGTGAAAGGCTGGACTTATTCGTTAGCAGTGGTGGAGTTGGAGCTGCTGAGGTCTCTACTGGACCCCCCCCCCCAAGTCAGGTTGGAAGGAAGCACCTTGTGTAGGCAGGGGCAGTGGTTTGGTTACTCCCCATTCCAGCATCACCACATCATTGGAGCAATGGAAAGTAACCACATTTCTGCCCTCGGCCATTCAATCTGATTTCCAGCTTTTCTTTATTCAGTTGCAGCATATTAAAACTAACACTGCACTGCAGAAGAAAGTAAGGGGCAGATGGGACTCATAAACCTGGAAAGGTAGGCCATCTAGGAGAAGGAAAACTCTGACCCTAAACCTCCACTGCCTTGTGGCTTTGCTCATCCGTGAGGAAGGCTTCTGGAGAAAACCCCAAGGAAAAATCCATATCCACTGCCTTGTGGGACATCTTTGGTAGAAGTAAACCCTACACAAATCCAGAGTGGAATCCCTAAGACTGGCATCTTGTGCACCTCCTTCTGGCAAGTCCTGCGGCCAAGCTGGTGCCAAATGTCTTCCTCTGCTTTCCTTTGGACCACATCAGCGAGACCAAGAAGGGGGGGTCTTGTCATGGGGGCAGCCCAGGACCTCCAGACACACTGCCTAGGCCTGTGCCCCAAGGAGGTCACTTTGGTGCTGCAAATGCAGCAAAAAAACACTGCGGGAGGCAGCAGTTATGAGTTACCAGTCTCTGTAGCCACAGTGGGTGCTGTGATCTTCCAATGATTTGAATTTGCCCCCAGAGGCACACTCCATTGTGTCTGAGACAGATGGATGTCAACAAATTAGCACTACTCATTACCAATAGAATAAGTACATAGAATAAGAAACAAGTTAATGCAACATCAGAATAAAATCAACAACGAATAAAACAGCAGTGTTAAAGGTCTATAAAGCATTAAAACTGGTTTTTAAAACTGGATATCTTGGAAAAATAGCAAGGTCTTCATTTTTTTAAAAAGATATTTATTAAAGTTTCCAATATTAATACAATAAAGAAGTCAAAAAGAAAAAAGAAAAAATAACAAAAATACAAAAACGAAAAAATACTTAAAAACACACAAAGTTTCAATAACTTTTTTTCATTAACTTATTTCCCAGACCTCCTCATACCTCCCTTTTTTGTATTCCAATTCAAATTGTTATTTCAGCAAATCCTTATCCATAAATTTTAACCTGCTTCTAAACCTTTTTTCCATATTCTCTTAGAACATTACAGCTGGAAACAGCTTAATTTCTATCCGACATCATTCTAACATTCATTAAAAATAGCAAGGTCTTCAGGTGGTGCTGAGAATACCCCAATACAGGCACTGGGCAACCTCTCTAGGGAAGGCATTCTGGCACAGGGGCACTGTAATAGCAACCTGTCTTATCTCATTTGCCGACAGCACCCAGAGAAGAGCCTCTGCAGATGATCTTCGGGTTCAGGCATATGTGTGGAGACAATCTTTCATGTTACCTAGCTCTAAGTCACTTAGGATTTTCAAGGTTGAGCTGAACTCCAATACAGATGCCAAACCAGTGGTGGACCATAAGTGTATTGGGCATCCTTGCTAAAAAGAAATAAATCATGTTGTTCTATTCTGGACTAATTTAACATTTCTGGGCCATTTTTAAAGACAGCCCCGCATGTAACACATTACAGCAGTTTAATTTTCAAATGTAGCCCTGGCATCTAACACATTGTGGTAATCTAAACGAAAGGTTGTGAGAGCATGAATAATTGTAGCAAGGCTATCTCTGTCCAGAGATGGTCATAGCTAGTATTTTGGCCTAAGCTGACCAAATGTGCCCCGAGCAAGCAAAGCTGACTGGGCCTCCAATGACAGCACTACACCCAAGAGCACACCCAAACAATGAGCCTGATATTTAAGAGGAATACAGCCCCCAATGAAACTATTCCTCTCCCACTAACAGTGTTTCCATCTTGTCTGGAGTGAGACATCCTGATCCTTATCCGGTCCTTTACCATACCCAGGGACTGATTCAGAACACTCACTACTTCACCTGGCTTGAATGAAAAGCACAGCGCTGGATGTCACCCCCATTTTGATGGAACTTCAGTCTCCACCTTCAGAGTCTCCATCTCCAATTGCTTTCATGGAATTGTCTGACTGCATGGGGAATAAATTAAGAGTTCCGTAGATCTCTGCAGCATAACTGGCAAAGGGTAGAGCAATAATCCACCACTGCCACATTCTGAAATTAGTCATTCAAACATTGCACCACAGAACCTTCAGGGAGACAAAAGCAGCGTGACAGCCAGCTGCACCACAGTCGACTCCATGGCATGCTGGTAACATAAGACCAGGGCATCATGGTGGGTAGGCAAGCTTTGGTGCAAACAAGCTGCTTCTGTGCATCTAGATAGCTGGCAAACTCTAGTAAAAACTTTGGGAGATGTGAATTAATCCTGTACTTCTGTAAATCCTGTAAGTCCCACTATTTTCAGTTATGCTTACTCTGAGGGATTGCAGCCTTAATCATACACAACTCTCAACCACATGGAAATAACACACTTTTAAGTTGATAGGGTTGCCATATATGTCCGGAATATTACAGTCAGCAGCAGTGTCTGGGCAGAAATCAGAAAAAAAAAATGTTTGAGAAAATCTGGACGTATGGCAGCCCATGGAAGCAGTGTCATTTCTGCCGTTTCCCCATCAAAATAGCCCCAAAACGTGGTGGGTGGGTGTTTTTGGTCGATTTTGCCCAAAAATCTCACAAAAACTCTCAACAACTTTTTCACTGTTTGAAATATGGCAACCGTAAAGTTAAGATAACACAGTCCTGTTTTTTGTTTAGCACGTCTCTGCAAATCTAATCCCCTAATACAGTCATAACTCTTGTTACGTTTGCCTCAGGTTAAATCTTTTCAGGTTGCGTCCCGCGGCTACCCGGAAGTACCAGAAAGGGTTACTTCCGGGTTTCGCCGCTCACGCAGATGCTCAGAATGACATCATGCGTTCTGCTCATGTTGCGAATGAGGCTCTGGAACGGATCCCGTTCGCAACCAGAGGTACCACTGTACTGTTGTTTTTCACAATTTCATATCTCAGAATGCTAACTCATACATTCCATTGAAATCCACATGAATTTCTATTTCTAAAGAGGGGAATTGGGACGGAGGTCCTATCTAGATAGTTCCTAGTTATTATCTTGAATTTAAAGTTTACATATATAAGAATTTGGAAAAATAACTTTCAGATTATGTTTATTTTATTTTAACCACACTATTAAATAGAATAGAGGAGGTTTTCAAACACCTTGGTTTTTATATCACATGCTTGTTTAGGTCACCTTAATGGTCAGTGGGGAGATACAGTTTGATGAAATATGTTAAATACTTCATATCATCTGTGAGCGTTATGGGTTAGAATTCCACCTCTGGGTTCACTATGTGGCTGCAACATCAAGTGACGACTGCAAATGTGAAAAAGCCACCACAGAATTAATATCACAGAGAGGAGAACTTTTATAACACCCAACATCAGTTCACATCTTCTGCTGCTGGTCACCAATTGCTGAACAAAAAAATGATGAGGAAATATGTGTTAATTTGAATTTCTGAATGAGCCTTTGAACCCATGGATTTAAACAAGATTTAAGTACCACCTACCTCCCTTCCCCAACCCCAATGGATTATGCCAGGTGCTTGCAAAGCTGTTAGATTTGGTTCCAAAGCCATAAAGCTGGTCTTTCTTCTTCTTTTGTGATCACTCGTAGCTGAGTTAGATTGTCTTCCATGAACACGGTCTTAACAGTGAGTCTATAAGTGACTATGGAGGCCAGTTCTGGATCCATACATCCTTCCACAGTAAATAATAGGTACTTGACCCAGTGTACACACCAGACCCAATACACACCAGAGATTGTATCACATGGTGAGAAAATAAATATTGCAGTTATTAAATATGGGTAGAGGGAAAGGGTCTGAAATGTGGATTCCCGTTAACTTTGTTAATGGATTTTAGTTTGGATCCTTCATTTTTTAAAAAGCAGACATCATTTCTGTGAGTTAATATTTCAACATAACGTTTGTTTCCTGAATATTTGATAGCAGCTCTGCCACCAGACGCCTCTTTTAGCAGGTGTCATGACAGCACCTCCTGAGAAGGGAACACGAAGAGCTGGGCTCATTGGTGATACAAGTGCAGAGTGTACTTTGTCCTTCAGTCCTTATTTGAATTCTAAAAGGACATCCATGCCAACTGAAAAGCAAAGGCAGCAGCCCTGAACCCCTCCCTCCTCTTTTCAAGTGCAGCCAGCTCTGAAATATAATTCATATGATCACTTTAGGGTCATTGTACCGAGTCCCTAAAGACCAACTGCATCGTCATGTAGAATTGGTCAGAGAAATACGTGGGGCACATTTTCTCCTCCTGTAAAGGAACTGGGAACAACTATTTCCAATGAGATGAATAAACATGATGGGACTGTCCTTCATAAAAGAACTCATGTGAACTCATTGATCATGTGAACTCATTGCTGCTGAGATTTTGAGTATTTTTTTCCACATCTTTTTTGAAACACATGCATACTGGTCACCAGTAGCCAGTCATAACATTGTCAGTCATTTAATATTACCTCTTTTGTAGGATTCAGTAATTTGTTGCATGAAGGCTGCCGTTAGCAAATTGGGAATAGTTAATAGGCTTGAAAAGGTGGAGGGAATGCCTTTTGAAATAGCTATCTATTTCTATCTTATTCTATCTTTTTGCTGCCTTTTTTCAGCAGTGCTAGGTAACTCTTGTCGGTAAGACAGCTATTTATTTGGAGGTGTTGCGTGCTCAAGGGGCAGGAGGGGGCACCAGACAGATTCCCCCCCCCCAAAGTTCTTTAATCTTATGAAATGTGGTATGAAACATATTCTTATGAAATATGAGGATTTTTACCCAAGGGTGAATTAAACCCTGGCTCTAAGTCATACTATCTGTTTTCTGATTGGATAAACAGTATATATACGTAATATATGGAAGTGTCTGCCAAACAAAAAGTGAGTAAGAGTGAGAAAGAGCTATCTTAGATATTCACCACTTTCTGTTTTCTAATAGAAATCAACAGTTTCTTTGGAGTGATTTCTCCCCTGCAATAATGAACTTTTTCAAATATTTGTCATCTCTCTCCACACACCCCTCCCTGCAATTGCTGATGCTTTGCACAGTTCTTTCCTTCTGGCTCATGTTTCTTTGCCCTTTGAAGATTAGTCTTATAGGTGATCTCACCCAAAAGGAGCTATGCAGTGAATGGGATGATATTTCTGCATTATGTGGCCAGTTCTGTCACTGTGGCAATTACGAGCAATACCAAATGAGGCCCATCTAGGTGAATAAGTTAATATTTTTGCAAGGATTGTCATAAAATCAGCAACAACGGGAGGTATTTTTCACACTATCGAAAATGTTTGCAGGAACCAGGAAGTAGTTTGGACTCATTTCCACCAAAAATGCAACCCCCAAAGTGCCTTTGTTTCCTTTCCTCCATCCTTTCCTTTCCTTTCACCCTTTAGAGACACACCATGGAGCAAATACAGCACATCCCTTTTTGCTTGGCTGTGTATGAATTCTAGTGAGTAACTTTTGATCAGGAGAGGAATGAATTACTCTGCCCACTGGTGCTCTATGTTAGGTTTGGAAGCAATGGCCAGAGCTTATTTCCCTGCTATTTGATTATGTCCTCTTTACAATCAGTTCTGAATAAGTGCCACTTTAAAGCATGTAGTTTGGTGAGGATGCTAAGAATTCTGCTAGAGATCCCCACAGGCTTCAGAGAAGGGAGAACGTAAAAGGGGCACCAGTGAGGTCAGGGATAAATCTACTTCCTACTCCATAGTGACTCCAGCCATTAGGTCCAGCCTGTCTGTATTGTCCAGTTTTGGGTTCTGTTTCCTGGTCCTCCTTTTACCTTACCTCCTTCAGTGTGACAGAACGTAGCTTTTATCTACAGATGGGTTGTGTTTGTCTATATGCATTTTTTTTTTTTAGCTTTTTGCATAAAGTACATACGGTTCTTAGTAGTAAAGGTAAAGGTAAAGGGACCCCTGACCGTTAGGTCCAATCATGGCCGACTCTGGGGTTGCGGCGCTCATCTTGCTTTACTGGCCGAGGGAGCCGGCGTACAGCTTCCGGGTCATGTGGCCAGCATGACTAAGTTGCTTCTGGCGAACCAGAACAGCATACAGAAACGCCGTTTACCTTCCCACTGGAGCGGTACCTATTTATCTACTTTCACTGGTGTGCTTTCGAACTGCTAGGTTGGCAGGAGCTGGGAAGCAACGGGAGCTCACCCTGTCGTGGGGATTCAAACTGCCAACCTTCTGATCGGCAAGTCCTGGGCTCTGTGGTTTAATCCCCAGTAGCAGGCAGCTATTTTTGATTCCAGATATGATTAGTTGCTTCTCATTCTCTGGTGATGCCATGTGATACAACTTTTTAGTCCCATAATAAAACTTTTTGGCTACTTCATCTTACTGGATCACTGATTGTGATGTGAAAATTGCTCCATTTCCTGACACTTTGCAAGTTAAAACTGTGAAAGATACAACAGATGCATCTTAAATGCTTGACTGGTACCAAAAAAGGCAAACATGTCTTTAGCTTATGCTTCTGTAATACAAAACTAAAGCTTACCTTGCGCTCATAGTGCTCTGCATTATTCTGCCTTCACTTTGCACCATTGGCTCTGTAGCTACGATGGGGGCAGATAAGCATGGCACATCCATTATGTCTGGGCATGGCTAAGTTCCTATACAATGCACTTTGCAAAGGGAGGAGCTAAATATGTTGCTGCAACATTGTGTATAACATATCATCCAGTTTCGCTAGCCAACAGTGAGATTAGTAATAGTTATTCATCAGTAGATATGCAGTGTAAAATAATAATAATTCTAGATGTCCCTACAATCAATATAAAGCAAGAGATATAACGATTTAGAACAAATGAAAACATCCATAATGGAAGGTACTAAATACAAAACTACAGTGTGACATCTAGAAACATTCAGTGCAGCAAAACATATTGAACGTTTTTGAAAACTCTGTATTAATTTATCTAGTGTCTCAAATAATCACAATCAATCATGATGTATTTGAAAGGGCAACAGAGCTGATCATTTGTTCACCCCTTATATTAGCTTATCCATCCAGTTACACAGAAACAGGCTGCTGTTCCCAACCAGTGAACACACTTAGCAGTCTTCCTCTCACTTTGAAGCATGTCTTATGTTCCTTAGCATCCTTTGCATGTAGAAATCACTCTCCAAAGTAGATGTCGTAGTCAAACTTGCCTTCATTTAAGTAAAGTAATGTAAAAGAGTAAAAAAAAGTGAAGTAATGTTAAAAAGCCTAAATTGTATTAAGAATTTTTGTTCATAATATAGATGTACATCTCTGCAGAGATGCTCTTGGAGCATGCAATGAATAAAGCCCTCTTCTTTGTTTTTAGATTATGCAAACATGTGTCACAGTCGGCAGAAACCATATCGGAAGGAGCATTTCCTCCTGAAAGCCCCTTCTACTTACTAAGAATTCATAAGTTCTTATATTTATAAAGATTTTTTAAAAAACAAATTCTGGTGCCTTATAAATTATAGGCACCATTTTAATAGACCAAAAATTGTGAGCACCATTTCTAATTTATTAATTCCTTACAGCTTGCAATCCTCATATTAAGTAATACATCAATATAAAGTTGCTGTTGTCCTGTTAAATGGGTGATTTCACCACCCCTCAATACCTTGAATGAATTCCTTCAAATGGGAGCAATCATTGACCTAAGTTTTAACCCTGCTTTGTTTATGATTGAAAATGCACCACTCTGCTTTGTCCCAGTTCCTGCCAGCTTAGCAGTTCAAAAGCACACCAGTGTGAGTAGATAAATAGGTACTGCTGCAGCAGGAAGGTAAATGGTGTTTCCTTGCGTTCTGGCTTCCATCACATTGTCCCATTGCACCAGAAGCACTTTAGTCATGCTGGCCACATGACCCGGAAAGCTGTCTGTGGACAAACACTGGCTCCTTTGGCCTAAAAATGGAGGTGAGTGCTGCACCCCATAGTCAAATTCAACTAGACTTAACTATCAAGGGGTCCTTTTCCTTTTACCTTTCCCTTTCACTGTGCATGACTTCTTCTCATTAGCTGCTAATCTTCCTTTCCAAACCTTGGGAATTAATGACAGCTGATTGCTGACTGAAGGAAGTTTATGGTTGAACAGAATGGTAAACGAGGCTCAGTTTTTAGTGAGATGTTAAACCTCTGCTTGGGCTAGACCACTTCAGGCTGTAGGTGGGGGCTCCTGTGCCTGAGGGCTCCTCACACAAAACACAAAAATGAACAAACAGAACCCCCCCCTTCCCATCACATTCAAAACAACCATGCCAGGAAGAAGGGTTCTACCATGATCCTCTATCTGACATTTAGGTTTTTAAATGGCAGATTTATTTAGTTTGAAAGAGGAAAAATCAGTTGTGTGAGCCCCTCTTTGCAGACAGTACAACTCAGGCACAAGTTTAGCACCTCACTGAGACAACTAAGCATTAGCCGGCAACCACTTAGGAAAGATGCTCCAATGGTCTGTTAGCTGCTGTACACAAAACCCCAAATCAATTGAACTGCCTGCAAAACCTTCTGAGCTACATGTATTCTTTCTCTTCATACTCATCACAAACAAGGACATTTTAAGAGCCTGGGAAAAACGATGACTAGGATATCTGGAGTTATTTTCATTATTCAAGTGGCCTGGGATCTTTCGCTGAAGTTTGACCAAAGTTCACTTTCCTCATGACAGAGCTGTCCTTGGATCCAGTAAGCTGTCCCTGGTCAAATTCTACAGCCTAAGAGCTCCTTTTATCCCCTTGTTTCTGTTTCCCCCTAGTCTGAAGCATCACATGCCACAGAGGGGGTTTTCGTTGTATTTTGTGCAGAAGAACAAAGACCTCCTTTGACCTGGTTTTGGATGCATCTGTGATGGCCCACTTCACTGACGCCAGCTGAGCATCCTGCATTTAATTGATGAAATAATAATGATGAACCATGCCTGAACTCGCTCTGACTACCACTTGAAGCAGAAGCTGTGGTAAATCACGCTGCGCCTGCTCCCTGGCGGGAACTGGCCTCCCCCTTCCTTGGGGCACTCAGGCGTTGCCGGAGCGATGGTTCCTGGAAGATTTGTGCACAGGCCTGCCTGGGCTTTCATTTCAAAGCTCTCCAGCCCTGTTAGTGTATGTGAGAAAGGAGCCCCTTGCTCGCTTTTTGGGAAAGCCATTCCACTGCTTTAATGGAAGCCTGGTCTTCCTTACTACCCAGAGAAAAAGGCCCAAGTTCTACTGCTGTTACAGATGCAACAGCAAAGCTCAGTGATTGTTCCTGGGTTTGGCCAGCAGTGCTACAGCTATTTACAGGGTTGCTGCAGCGGTCCTTCAGCTGTGCATAATCTTCTGGCATTATTCCTTGATGTTATGTCACCTCTCATCATTCTAGAACTCAGGGCCACCCCATGAAGTTGAATGTTGGAAGATCCAGGGCAAAGAGAAATCTGAACTTAAACTGTGGAAGATGTTCCCACAAAAGGTGGTGGTGGCCACCAACGTGGATGGCTTTAAAAGGGGATTAGACACATCCATGGAAGATGAGGCACTCGGTGGCTGCTAGCTGTGGTGTGTATGTTCTCGCCAGCTGTGCTGAGTCAAAGCAAGTGGGCTTCCTGGGCTGTTGCAAGCACAGCTAGAGCATCTCAAGTTAGCAGAGCTTTTCAGAAGCTGCTTGCCATATCTATGAAGGCCATTTCACTGTGGATATTGCTGTAATTTTTCTATTTTATGATGTTTTAATCTTTGTCTCAAAGCAGCTTACAGAAAAATAATAAAAAAAATACATAGTGGAAAGCGAAGTACTGTATAAAATTCTTAAATAAATAAATATGGACTTCCACCATTCTATAAATGTAACAGAGTGGGATAAGGAAACCTCCTGCAAATTATGTTTGTTTCACCTTGACTGGGTTAGAGCTGCCAATCCCTTCCACTCTTCTTGTAGAAGATAGGAGTAGGTAAAAGCTTAGCTGACATCCAGCCAGCTCCCCAGGAGGACAGAATTGAACCCCAATTCCTTTGTCCATCCTCAGCCAATATCTGCTCAGTTAAATGCATTTGCTTTATAGACTGGAAATCCCGCCCAGTGGAAACCAGGCAGGCACCATCCCTGCAAAGTTTCCGACATTAAATCAAAACATCCCCCCCTCTGGATCTCTTTGCACTATGAATGTTCTCATTTCCTGATGTTTTAAATTTTGTACATAATGTGTTCTATATTCTTCCTTCTTTGCAAGCTACTTTCAGACACATGTGAAAAGCAGGGCATAATGTTTTTAAAAATAAATAAATAACCTGGCCTGTGCTATTGCCAGCCTGCTGAGGCTTTGGGAAAAGATGACAATTTTAAGCTTAAGGAAACATTTCATTTCATTTTACTTTTAATATGCATACCGGCTTTCTATATTACTATACACAAGGCAGTTTACAAGCTGAAGAAACAACAAGAAAGACAGAAAAGATTACACACCTAATAATCTGATCCAATAAAAAAGTCATAATAAAAATATAACTTTAAAATAAACAACATATCAAATAAATCAATAATCCGTTAGAATATAACGATAAACAGTAACATTAAGTACCAGCAAATAATAATTAAACAGTTTACTCTTAACAACTACAATAAATAATTACTTAACTATAATAAATAAAAATAACAGCAAGTCGCAATGCATGGCATCTCTTTGACCAATCAAGAGACTTTGCTAAGTTGAGGTGCTGTAGCTGTGCCTGCAACCTCCCAGGAAATTCTCCCGCTTTGAGTCAGCACAGTTGGTGAGATGTGAAATGGGATGTAGATCAGGCTTCCCCACCCCCAATGCAGCTGCACAACCTGCACAAGTTTGTCTTGCAGTTGTTTTGCTCAGGCAGCGAAGATGGACAGTTTTAGTTGCAGCTTGAAGGCTGTCTCCTTGTAAATCTGCTCAGGGCCATCTTGGTACATTGGCCATGATGCTTCACAGCCTGGGATCCATTCTTCCCACCAGGCAATTATTCTCCTCCTGGTCTTGGATTTACAGTAAGGCAGCTTTTAAAGTCATTTGTCAAATAAAAACAAGCCCTTTGGATCAGAGCATTTCAAAGCTGCCACGTGTTCCAGTATTCAGCAGCTGCTTCATTTCCCCTTTCAGATCAGTGGGATATAAAAATTAAGGCCTTTTATATTCCATTTATTTCAATGGGAATACTAAACATTTCCCCCATGAGATCAATGGGATTTTAAAATGTTTAATGCTGGCTAGATCTTGCCCATATATTTACAGTATGCAGAGGCAATTTAGGATGTAACCCTCTGCACATTTACTTTGCTGTACACCTCATTGCCCCTTCATGGATCACTGCCTTGCCGTGGCGAAGGGGCTTGAAGAACTCAGAGAAGCTATGAACTATGCCGAGCAGGGCACCCAAGATGAACAGGTCATAGTGGAGAGTTTTGACCAAACGTGATCCACCTGGAGGAGGAACCGGCAAGCCACTCCAGTATCCCTGCCAAGAAAACTCCATGGACAAAGACAACAGGCATATAAAAGATATGACGCTGGAAGATGAGCCCCTCAGGTCGGAAGGCGTCCAACATGCTACTGGGGAAGAGCGGAGGGCAAGTACAAGTAGATCCAGAGCTGATGAAGCGGCTGGGCCAAAGCCGAAAGGACGCTCAGTTGCGGATATGCCTGGAAGCGAAAGGAAAGTCCAATGCTGTAAAGAAAAATATTGCATAGGAACCTGGAATGTAAGAACCATGAACCTGGGTAAGTTGGAGGTGGTCAAAAATGAGATGGCAAGAATAAATATTGACATCCTGGGCATCAGTGAACTAAAATGGACGGGAATGGGTGAATTCAGTTCGGATGACCATCATATCTACTACTGTGGGCAAGAAACCCGTAAAAGAAATGGAGTGGCCCTCATAGTCAACAAAAGAGTGGCGAAAGCTGTACTGGGATGCAATCTCAAAAATGATAGAATGATCTCGATACGAATCCAAGGCAGACCTTTTAACATCACAGTAATCCAAGTTTATGCACCAACTACTTGTGCTGAAGAAACTGAAATTGACCAATTCTATGAAGACTTACAAGACCTTATAGAAGTGACACCAAAGAAGGATGTTCTTCTCATTATAGGGGATTGGAATGCTAAAGTAGGGAGTCAAGAGATAAAAGGAACAACTGGCAAGTTTGGCCTTGGAGATCAAAATGAAGCAGGGCAAAGGCTAATAGAGTTCTGTCAAGAGAATAAGCTGGTCATCACAAACACGCTTTTCCAACAACACAAGAGACGACTCTACACATGGACATCACCAGATGGGCAGCATCGAAATCAGATTGATTATATTCTCTGCAGCCAAAGATGGAGAAGCTCTATACAGTCAGCAAAAACAAGACCTGGAGCTGACTGTGGCTCAGATCATCAGCTTCTTATAGCAAAATTCAAACTTAAACTGAAGAAAGTAGGAAAAACCACTGGGCCGGTAAGATACAATCTAAGTCAAATCCCTTATGAATACACAGTGGAAGTGAGGAACAGGTTTAAGGATTTAGATTTGGTGGACAGAATGCCTGAAGAACTATGGATGGAGGCTCGTAACATTATACAGGAGGCAGCAACGAAAACCATCCCAATGAAAAGGAAATGCAAGAAAGCAAAGTGGCTGTCCAATGAGGCCTTACAAATAGCGGGGGAGAGAAGGCAAGCAAAATGCGAGGGAGATGGTGAAAGATACAGGAAATTGAATGCAGATTTCCAAAGAATAGCAAGGAGAGACAAGAAGACCTTCTTAAACGAGCAATGCAAAGAAATAGAGGAAAGCAATAGAATGGGAAGAACCAGAGATCTGTTCAAGAAAATTGGAGATATGAAAGGAACATTTCGTACAAAGATTTCCATAATAAAGGACAAAAGTGGAAAGGACCTAACAGAAGCAGAAGACATCAAGAAGAGGTGGCAAGAATACACAGAGGAATTATACCAGAAAGAAATGGATGTCTCGTATACCCCAGGTAGTGTGGTTGCTGACCTTGAGCCAGACATCCTGGAAAGTGAAGTCAAATGGGCCTTAGAAAGCACTGCAAATAACAAGGCCAGTGGAAGTGATGGTATTCCAGCTGAACTATTTAAAATTTTAAAAGATGATGCTGTTAAGGTGCTACACTCAATATGCCAGCAAGTTTGGAAAACTCAGCAGTGGCCAGAAGATTGGAGAAGATCAGTCTACATCCCAATCCCAAAGAAGGGCAGTGCCAAAGAATGCTCCAACTACCGCACAATTGCACTCATTTCACACGCTAGCAAGGTTATGCTTAAAATTCTACAAGGAAGGCTCAAGCAGTATGTGGACCGAGAACTCCCAGAAGTGCAAGCTGGATTTAGAAGAGGCAGAGGAACCAGAGACCAAATTGCAAACATGCGCTGGATTATGGAGAAAGCTAGAGAGTTCCAGAAAGACATCTACTTCTGCTTCATTGACTATGCAAAAGCCTTTGACTGTGTCGACCACGGCAAACTATGGCAAGTTCTTAAAGAAATGGGAGTGCCAGATCACCTCATCTGTCTCCTGAGAAATCTCTATGTGGGACAAGAAGCTACAGTTAGAACTGGATATGGAACAACTGATTGGTTCAAAATTGGGAAAGGAGTACGACAAGGCTGTATATTGTCTCCCTGCTTATTTAACTTATATGCAGAATTCATCATGCGAAAGGCTGGGCTGGATGAATCCCTAGCCGGAATTAAGATTGCCGGAAGAAATATCAACAACCTCAGATATGCAGATGACACAACGTTGATGGCAGAAAGTGAGGAGGAATTAAAGAACCTTTTAATGAGGGTGAAAGAGGAGAGCGCAAAATATGGTCTGAAGCTCAACATCAAAAAAACGAAGATCATGGCCACTGGTCCCATCACCTCCTGGCAAATAGAAGGGGAAGAAATGGAGGTAGTGAGAGATTTTACTTTCTTGGGCTCAATGATCACTGCAGATGGTGACAGCAGCCACGAAATTAAAAGACGCCTGCTTCTTGGGAGAAGGGCAATGACAGGCCTAGACAGCATCTTGAGAAGTAGAGACATCACCTTGCCAACAAAGGTTCGTATAGTTAAAGCTATGGTTTTCCCAGTAGTGATGTATGGAAGTGAGAGCTGGACCATAAAGAAGGCTGATCGCCGAAGAATTGATGCTTTTGAATTATGGTGCTGGAGGAGACTCTTGAGAGTCCCATGGACTGCAAGAAGATCAAACCTCTCCATACTGAAGGAAATCAACCCTGAGTGCTCACTGGAAGGACAGATTGTGAAGCTGAGGCTCCAGTACTTTGGCCACCTCATGAGAAGAGAAGACTCCCTGGAGAAGACCCTGATGTTGGGAAAGATGGAGGGCACAAGGAGAAGGGGACGACAGAGGACGAGATGGTTGGATAGTGTTTTCGAGGTTACCAGCATGAGTTTGACCAAACTGCGGGAGGCAGTGGAGGACAGAGGTGCCTGGCGTTCTCTGGTCCATGGGGTCACGAAGAGTCGGACACGACTAAATGACTAAACAACAACAACAACAACAACACCTCATTGAGTTTACTTTTGACTAAGCAGTTTTAGGATTGCCCTGTTGCACCACAATTCTAAACCCACTTACTTGGAAATAAGCTCCACTGAATTCAAGAGTAGGCGTGGTTAAGATTGTGCTGTTAATCAGTTTATTCAGCTCAAGGCACTTGGGTCAATATAGGCTAATATATGGCAAGCTTTATAATCTGCAGGGTCCTGTGTACAGCCCTTATTTTTTTGAGTGTGTGTTTGTCATTATTCACCTTAGTAAATGTGACTATTTCAAAGTTGAGTGAATGGAGAGATGATAATAATAATGTTTCTGCAATAATCCAATAATCCCTCCTTCCAGAACACATTTTCAAGGGTGTTAGATGTCAATCAGCCAAAGGCCTGGTTAAAGGGCAACGTTTTCACCTGGTGCCTAAACGGCCAGGGCCAGCCCAAGACATGTTGCTGTCTGAGGCAAAGGACAAAATGCCCTCCTCTTTCCATGTACAGAAGCCAAACTGGACCTTGCAAACACCATCTGAAGCCCTCCATGTTATGTTATGTATTGTGTATTTATACTGTAAACTGCCCTATGATCTTCAGATACAAATTTAATAAATAAAAGTAATAGTAATCATAGTAATAATAATAACAACAACAATAATAATAATAATAATAATAATAATAATAATAATTAACAATCTTACTTCAACATCAGTAATGGAACAGTCTTCTGCTGCTCCTGAGGACACCTGGCCAGCTTAGAGGGTATATGACTGGCCTGTGGTAGACATTGCTCCAATAACCAACAGAGAGAAATGCCATGGGGGGCTTCTAAGGAATGGCTACTGCCAGGATCTGCTGGGTCAGGTGACCTGGCTCTGGGTAGGTCTGGCTCTGGGTAGGAAAAGTACCTAGGAGTCACTGGAAAGACCTTATAGGATGTTGGAGTATTATCAAGCATTTTATTTGTATGTCGCCTTTCCAATGTTAAAACCAGGCTCAAGCCGGCTTACACATGTTTAAAAATTGCATAGCTAAAAGCATAACAAAAGTCATATACAGTGAACAATATATCGAAACACACACACACACAACGACAAGAACCCCATTAAACACCCCAGCCCAAGAGTCTGTTCAGCAACCCCCGCTTGTGTAGCTGGAGTCAGTTGCACTCCCAGGCCAGGTGGGAAAAGGCCTGCAAGGCAAGGAGCAGGTCTTCCAGGACAGGCCGCATGTAGCATACACGCAGAGACAGCTAGATGAGGAAACATAATATAATGCTTGCACCTCACTTTTAGGTGGGGTTATACCAGCAATTATTGGGTGGAAAGTGTGGTGCAAGCTTGAAAATTGCTCTAGAAAACTTTAGAAAACACAATATTGTGTTTTTTAAACTGTCACTGTGCACTCATGTCTTTTGAAGGAGGAAGATTAGAGTACGAATTATACATCCAATAAGTAAACCATCTTCTGAAGAGCATGAGCCTCTGTATCAGGGTGCTGGATGGATGACCTAGATTTTTTAAAAGTTTACCAGATTGTCATACCCCTCGATTGCTGCCCCTGAAACTTAACTTTCAAGTGCTGATGAAATGGTGGTTATATTAAGGGACAAGAAAGCAGCTAATGGGATCTTTAACCACAAGATACAATAATGCCATTTTAAATTGAGTTCTTTTGTGGCAGGCTGTCTGGATAATATTGCTAAAGCTGAGCTTCAGTTGTGAAGTAAGTGGTGCATGTGCTGTGAAAGGCAAGCTGCAGAGTGATAACAAGCTATCTCTGCCATGCAAAAAAAGAAAAGTGTGTGAGGGGGAGGGGGAACAATCTATTTCCATCAACTCAACAGTGTGTGTCATGGTAAATACGGGCCCATGATACTCGGCCAAAGAAACATACCATATTGATTGATGTTACTGAATCCATTGTGTTCCTTGTGCATAAATGTGCTGATGTGTCATAGGCAGGAGACCCAGGTTCAATTTTCAGCACCTAGTTGAGGATATTATGTGCTTGGAGATCTACTGCCAGTTAAAGTACTCTAGCTAGATTAAGTAAAGCAGACTAGAATTACCAACTATTGCTTTCCAAAATTCTATTACTTGAGTGAGGCTATGGCCAGAGGCAACCCCTCCCCCCCAAAAAAACCCAATCTGGACCACCCCAGGTAAATTCGCAAGCGCAGTACTGAATCTGGCAAAAACAATGCCACTTAATTTGGAAATTGGGTTCAGACTCAGAAGGCTGTACCCAATGTTAGGTTTCCTCAGAGTAGACCCATTGGAGTTAGTTGCTTCCATTCATTTCAGTGAATCCACACTAAAATAGACTAAACAATGGATGCAACCAAAAGTCCTAATGATGAAGGTGTGAACTCTGGCATGGACACACTGCAGAGTGAAAGGGGTTTCCTTCTAAACAATTGAGTGACCAAATAATTCCATATTTAGCTATTCAGGAATAAATTATTGGGAAAAAGAAAGTAAACATTTTAGAGAAAAGGAGAAGCTATACCATATTTAGAGCTGAACACAACACACTAAAAGTGTCTACATTTTCCCAAAAAGAGCAAAGCTTGGAAGAGCTGATATTATTAAGTCATTATTTTAGTATTACTGTTTCTTTCTAATAAGAGAGGAATAGTATATTAACAGCAAAAAGAAAAATGTATATTGACAGGATAGCCCAGTCACATACCTAAGACGTTCCACACTAACATAACTGCACACATGGAGATTCCAGCATGTATATGCAAACATATGGTTAACTAAGCAGATTGTTACTCAGATTCATCCTTAAGCAGATTGCTAACTGGGTTACTTAACAGAAATACAAGTGTATTTACTGAAACCAGCTCTGCCTCACAGTTGGTTGCTGTGGTAATGCAATATTTTTATGGGGCTTGGATCTATACTGTTGTTTTGGAAGAGAAGGAGAATTCTTTTTTCTCTGAATGGAATCAAATGTTTCTCCTCACTGTAAGGTGAGATGTCTTTTGTGGTTGAAAGGATAAAAGTTTGGATTCAAGGTGACTAGAAAAGGCTCAGTTCACAGTCCCCACCCCATATTTATTTTCTGCCTGTCTTCTGACAGGGAAGCCAAGGTGGTGCTCATGTGCTACCCATCCAGATTCAGAACTGCTTCACAGCAGCAGGTGGTGAACTCCTTTGCACCCTGGACATAGCAAAGAGGAAAGGGGGCCATGGTCCTAGGAGCCTGCCATCTGTAAAATAAATATAAAAATATTTTGTATGCATTTGACGGCCCTTCAGCTGTCTGTGGACAAACACCAGCTCCCTCAGCCTGAAAAGCGAGATGAGCACCGCCCTCCATAGTCACCTTTGACTGGACTGAACTATCCAGGGGTCCTTTACCTTTTTACCTTTTACCTCTACTTCTCCACCACATTCAAGGTTCTTGCATTAATTTATAAGTCCTGAAAAGGTTAGCTTCAGGTATCCTAGGGTCCACCTTAACCTTTATATCCCAGCTTGATCACTAAGATCATCTGTGGGAGTTTTCTTGCCCCACTCCAACAAGTGGATGAGGCTTATTTGACATCAACAGGAAATAGAGCCCAGTCTTATGGAATACCCTGCCCCTAAAGAGCCACCAGGTGTCTTCTGTTCCAGGTTCAAATTGCCATCAGGCTTATGCAGGCAGTTTAGAAAATATATTTCTGTAGTAGTTAGTTGACTGTCTCTGGTTTTTATTATGGACAGATGCACTGCTTTGATATATTTATGATATAGTGTATATAACTGTGTTTATTAATGAATACTAAAATATGTTTTGTGTGTGCAAAAGCAAGCCTTAGGCTCCCCCCACCCCAGTGTTTGGTATGTATACCTCTGGAGCATACATGAGTACATGTATGTGCTGCTTGCACAGGTGAATAGTTTGGGGAGGAGTTTCTTGCAGGCACCTCAGTCCACATAAATGACCAGGTGTGGGTCTATGAACCCTCCGCTGTAGATGGCTGGGTGCACAGCCTCTTAGGCTTTAAATGTGTGGCACTGGCCAAGTCACTGTCTTGCTGCCTTGGCCCTCCATCAGTGAAATGCTGATGATAGTGATTCACATTTGTAGCAGAGGAATAACTTTACATTCATTGTCAGCCTAACTCTACACGCAACTACCCAGTCTCTTGGGGCGCTGCAAGAGAGTCAAAGAAGGAAGTAGCATGGAGTCTTGAGAGGTGCACACCTTACCAAAGGCAGGGAGTGCAACTCTCAGATCACACAGTGCATCAGTGTGGGTCAACAACATGTCTGGAACCTTTTTTTGTTTGATCTCTACTGATGTATCTTGAAGGTTTACAATGACCACTCTTGGGCTAGGAGAGGCCTTAGCTAATTAAACAATAGCATTTAAATGCCTGTATCTAGGTCATGTCTGTATTGCTACACATTCTAGGTTTTTATTAAAAACTCTAGTAGCAAGGCCAATGAACATTCTCAACAAATATTTAAAAGAAAGAGAATGGTGGGGCGATTTTTTTTAATAGAAAAAGTATGGAAATTGTGTTGAAAACGTCTGTCTCCACTTGATGAACTCTTAGGTGGTCAAAAGGTCAAAAATGAAAGTCAAAGATACTCTTTCTGGTGGAACTCTCCCTCTTACAGTGTGTAATGGCTTTTTCTTTAACTAAGCCTGGGAGGTCAAAAGAGCAGACAGATATTAACCCTGAAAGCCTCGAGCTCTTTCCCTGTGACACTAGGGTCTCTCTAAATTAAAACGGTCTCATAGGTGTGTGCAACTTGCACATTAAAAAAATGCAAGCTTGGGAAATTATTGCAACAGGGCTCTTTAACATACTCTAACAGCTTCTTTTATTTTCATTTATCCCTTTTGTGGCTACAGGATTGTGCGCAAAGTGAAATTCTGCTTAAATCACAATGAGGCCATTCAGTCCAGCACTAAGGGACATAAAGACAAACAAAGAAGCTTGTGTGGTTATCCTTAGTGAGGTGAGGAATAGCACATGAAAACTGGTGCTGTGAATGTCATTCCTCAGCTCAGTCCAGCAGTGAGGCTTGTGCATGCAAAGCCCAATCAGATAACCAGTGATGATTCCAATGGCCTGTTTAGGAAAGTAAGAGACTGGGGTATCCCTCTCTGCCAAACAACTGATCAGAACACTCACCATTTATCTGACTACATTGCACAAGCACACATTTGGATTGGGGCCAATAGGAATGATCTCGTATAATGGTGGACAGCATTATAACCTTAACTTTGTGGCAAATACCTAAAGAGTGATATCTTTGTTAATGTTGCCCAGATATCCTACAAAATAGAGGAATGGCTTCTTTCAGCCCGTAAAAAATGATAAATACTAATATTTATGCCATTAAACAATATAAAAACCAAAGCTAAATCGCCACCTGCAATGGGTAAATTAAATATTGACTAGTTCATTGACTGTTAGATTTAATTTGAAGCAATCATGCAGGAGCCATAATGGTGTGGAAGACGACTGACTATTTAATCTTGGCTGTCATCCCTGTTAAGTGTTGAATAATGAGAAAAAAATGTACTTGACAGACTAGGCGAGTTGACTTCATCTCCTGTTTCTGTGTCAGGAAGGCTAGGGAACTTCATAAGGCTGTTGGGAACAGCTGTTGGAGCAGCACACTCCGCTTTTCTGTATACAGATGAAGTTGGGTAATGTGAGCGCTCTTTTTCTGACGCCCTCCACTTGATTCAATTTCCAGGGTAATTGTTTGGACTGGTCTAGCTAGCCACAGGCCACATCTCCCTCTTCTGGCTGGACACACTTCCCATAAGATACACCAGTAAGTCTGAGAGTAAATCAATCCGTACATTTATGACTAGCAAGAAGAATGGATTTCCTGGATCAGGCCAAAGCTCAGCTAGTGCAGCATTCAGTTTCTAACAGGAGCTGATGAGAGACTCCTTTTTGAAAGTTATCTAAGGCATTGTTGCAAAAAAGTCACTCATGGAATTTTTTTGATGAAGAAATTGTTTAAGCAGAAGTCTTCTTAATTATACTCTTAGCATGTTATTGCCCGCCTTTTAGTACTTTTGTGAATCAAAATAGACAAGATAAGCACCTACCTCCTCAGCATTAATCACTCTGAAAAGATCAAGGTTGTTAAATTTGGATTGATAGCCTTCCTTGTGTGTTTTCTTAATTGCACATAATAGAACTCTTCCACCCATGAGTTTTTGAGATTGCATTAACCCCTTTCCTATGGCTTTTTTTGGGGGGAGGGGAGTGTTTCTGTATGTTGTCATCTTCTCTCTCTCTCTCTCTCTCTCTCTCTCTCACACACACACACACACACACACACACACACAGTGTATGTGTAACCATTACATATATAGAGATCTAGGGTCTGTAAACTAAATTCTCTGTTGAATTCTGTAGAACAAAAAGCAGTCTGCAGCCTGGTGCACAGTTGACCAAGAGTTCTAACCTGCTCCCACCCCAGACATTCCATGGCTGCCCTCAAGCACACACCTTTACTTTTTCCTACATAAGTGAGTGGCTGCCACTGGCTCCTATGGTTGAAAAAGTAGATTTGGTACTTAGGGAACATTGCTGTGTGATGGTGCTCCTGCCAAGAGACAAGGAATGTGCAATGCACCTCTGTGCACAAAGACATGTTAAGCCTCTGCCATACTGAAGCCTTCGCTCCACATACAAACCCTTCTTCTTATAACCAGAATGGCGGACAATTTTCTAGGCCAAAATATTCACTACACAAAACAAATGTGGTAAAGTCACCTTCTGGTGACAAATAAAAACTAATCTGAAAATTGGCTTTTTACAAAATAAGATATATTATTGTAGCATTGCCTAAATTTAGGAACCTTGATTGTGTTTGCTTTTTTAAAAAAAAAACCCACACAGAGACTGGGCATTTCAAAGACTTGAATCGTTTCTTTCATGTAAAATTTGGTTTGGCAGGACTGGAATCTTTTTGTGCATTAAAAAACAACAACAAACCCTTTCACACCTTTACATAATTTAGTCCTCAAAACTCCAAACAAGCTGAAGCCGTTACTCGCATGGCAATCAAATTATTCTCTTTGAGAATGCTTTCCATTCTTGGCAAAAAAAGTTTTCTGTTTTTTGTTGGCTTGAAACCAGTCACTTCTCAGTGGGATAATTGCCACCTTTGCTATGTGCAATATAAAATGTGTAGTGCAACGATTACATCTACACTTACAACACAGAAATGCCACGAAAGCAGTTCTGTTTTTCTTGAAGATCTTCAGGATTTTCAGACAACCCAGAATCATTGCTCAGCTAATGAATGTCTTGTTGGTTGGATTCCTCATACACCTGCACCATCACACTCCTCAGGAAGAAATGGAGGAGACCCTCAAAATGGAGCTGCTACTGAAAATAGCAACCCCACACTGAGTTCTTTCCCATCCCCCTCAAAATGCCCCCCCCCGCCACCAACCATTGATGAGAAGCAGGGAAATGAACCATTTGTGATGTTATGGGAAGGTGTACAAAAGGCAGGAGAAAGTTCTGCACTCCTAAAAATGGCCCCCAGGATTTCTTCTACATGACTGGAGGAGATCCATTATCAAATGCATGGCCCTGTATGCATCACTTACAGTTGACTTCTGGTGAGGCTAGAAGGAGGAGATTAGAAGCTCTTACTTGCATTGTCAGTAAATCACAGTATATTATTATTCTGAACCCTAAACTGTGGTTATTCTTAGTTATGGTTTCGGGAAACAAGACAACTTCAGAAAGCAGTTGCCCAGGTTCAAACATCCCATGATACTAAACTAGTTAAAAATGAAAGTCAAAACTTTGGATAAAGGGTGGTATATAAATTGTCATCATCATCATCCACTACTACTACTAGTACTACTTTGGATTGCCTCTTTATGGCCATTAAGGAGGGGGAGGGGAAGCTGAGAAGCCTGTGGACTCATTTACATAAAGCTGAACCGTAGTGTAGAGTTATGTCCAAACAAGACCATCGAATGGAATGATATCACAGCACGACATATCCAATCAGATTTTACTATCAGATGACATGACTGAGGGCACATGAGAGCAATTGATGACAACAACATGGTTAACTGAACATTTTTATTTTATTTTTTACAAGTGCTCAGAAATAGCTGAAAACTGAAGGCACCTCTTGGCATGTTGAAAATGTTTGTGAAAAACCGAGACCTCTTTCTCAGCAGCTCTGCTTTTAACCCCCATAAAGTCAGGAGTAGTGCTGGAATAACATTGGGCAGCTGGTCTGGCCCATTTACTTTAAAGCTGCCAGACTAATTTATGTGTCACTTTCAAATGTCTTCAGATAAATTCAGCCCAATGTGTAAAAAACAACAACTAAGTATCGTTTTGCAAGTTGGTAAATCGTGGCTGCCTTTTTCAGAATAACACTTTTCTAGTAGCAAATATTATCTACATAGGGACGTGGGTGGCGCTGTGGGTTAAACCACAGAACCTAGGACTTGCCGATCAGAAGGTCTGCGGTTCGAATCCCCGCGATTGGGTGAGCTCCTGTTGCTCGGTCCCTGCTCCTGCCAACCCAGCAGTTCGAAAGCACGTCAAAGTGCAAGTAGATAAATAGGTACTGCTCCGGCGGGAAGGTAAACAGTGTTTCCGTGCATTGCTCTGGTTTGCCAGAAGTGGCTTAGTCATGCTGGCCACATGACCCAGAAGCTGTACACCAGTTCCCTTGGCCAATAAAGTGAGATGAGCGCCGCAACCCCAGAGTCGGTCACGACTGGACCTAATGGTCAGGGGTCCCTTTACCTTTACCTTTATTATCTACATAAGTTGCATCTTGAGATGCTGAGAACCATGGGAATGTATTCCCTGGTTAGATCCTCTGAATTTATTTGAATAGAATTTGTGAAAGATGTGTGGGATGGGCAGGATGCGAGGGAATGTACTAATTAAATGAACTTTATATGCAAAGATAAATGTTGGTGATGGCAGTTATTACTTAAATAAAGCTCAAAGTCCCTATTAAAGGAGTAAAACATGAGACAAAAACTGCTGCAGATTTAGTTCAGTGTAATGATTTTATATGTCTCAGGCATGATTGCGCAGGGGAAGGAGCTGTGCTGTAAATCCAATGATTTTGGTGGCTACTGAATGAATGCAGACTTTCCAAGAAACCTCAACCGCTACTTAAAAGCAGTGCTAAACACACATATAAAGCCCCCAATTCCAGGTAATATAATCTGCATATTATGCTAATTTGTGCTAATATGACTTATCAGATTTGCTAGGTTAGCATACTTAATATGTATAATTTCCAGCAGGTGGTTCACCTCGGCTGCTGCTCTGGAGACAGTGAGCAACATTTGATTTCTAAAAAAGAGAGGCACATCGGGAGTTAAACTTGCCTGGAAGCCCAGGCCCTAATGCCATACATCATTTGTGCAGATTGATGTGGTTGTTCAGTAGTGAAGGAATCATGGTTCAATGACAGAACCCATGTCTTATATTCTGGAGGTCCTGAGTTCATTCCCTGGTATCTCTAGTTGAGAAGAAGCTGTGCTGGGGAAATCTGACCTCATGTGCTCAACGTAATAATGCCTTCTTAATAGCATGCATTTGGGAATAGACTCCATCCTGCTAAGCCATTACTGAAGGGAAAGAAAACACTGCGCATGCTCAGATGTAGGCCTTTTGCTCACTTGAGCCACGGATGTAGTTTAGCACTTAACATTTCTAAGTTTCAGAGCAAAATCTTGGAAATACTAATGTAGGTATTTAGCTTCTAGCTGGAAAAGCAGAGTTCTTCTCATTCCTGCTCTGCTCCTGCTTCTCTCTCCCCAAAACAGAGAACAGCATACAATCTATTTATCTGGTGCAATCCAGATTTTTATGGTACCAATCCCTGGTTAAGTCACTGGTCCCACTTTGCCCTGTGAGAGATTTGGTGGTACTTTTTAACCTTATTGTCAACCTGCACATATATTTGCTAATGTTTAGGCTTCAGCCCCCTTCTTAAGGCCTCCAGGGGCTACGATTTCAGGGTGCATCGTGTCTCTTAGTGCGTGTGCATGTGAGGCGCGCACATAAACCCTAAGGCACCATGGAGTACAGTCTGCCTTCTTGCCCGCTGCAGCTAGTGAGGTTCACTTCCAGCTGTTACTTAATATATATTATAGGACAATTGTATTCTTTTCTAATACATGTTGACCCCAAGGGACCAACACACACATTCTGAATGGCCAGTGCCAGCCAGTGGCTGTTCATGCTTTCTTGTGTGTGTGTGTTTCTTATCTTTGGGGGTTTTCAGAGAAGGGATACTGGGGGTGGGACTATTCTTTTCTTCTTGTTGTTAAATAGTGCCCTGTCAGATCATAGGAAAGTAATATTTTTTTTATTCAGAGGAGATTTGAAGCTTTAACAATAGAGAATGAAGAAACAAATTTGAGTGTGAACTGCCATAAGGAATCTCATGAAAGCTTTGATTCCAGCTTTGATACTAAGGCTTCATTTTACTCTGCGGTAGTACAGCCCTGCTTCGATGGGGCTGTTCTGAAGCAAGTGGTACAGAATTATAAGCCAAAATGATTGTGCTAACAGAGCATCCTTTTAAAATGGATGTGTTGATCACAGCATAAACTACCCCAGCTGTATACAATGGGGAATTCTGATAGTTGTGTCAGCAATACCTATTTTACTGCGTAAACATATATCTTCTTTTTTTAAAAAAAGCTTGTTTTTACTACTTAGTACTTTGTCTAAATATAATATCCTTATTAGTGCAGGTGAAATATAACTCTGGGCCAGACACTCAGAGTCTCTTCCCAGTTCTCAATATAAGCAGGTGCCTCTGGCCACTGTATGCCTGCAGCTACCTAGGACCTATAAGGATGTGGTGTCTTGGTAACTTTTGGGTATATAAAACCTAATTACTTTTGATCAGGACATATACCGTATTTTTTGCCCTATAGGACGCACATTTTCCCCTCCAAAAATGAAGGGGAAATCTGGGTGCATCCTATGGGGCGAATGCAGGCTTCAGGAACACATCCGCAGCCTAGGCAGCCCTGTGGGAGTTCCTGCAGGGCTGTCTAGGCTGTGGATAGCAGCCTGCTGCCCGGTGCGAGAGCCCTGAAGCAGAGCGCCCCGCCCGCCGGAAAGACATCGGCCAGCCCCACAAGCTCGGGGGACAGCAAGGAAGCACAGCGCCGCCATCCCGCTGTTCCTCGACCTGGTTCGGTTTCCCCGACCTGGTTTTGGGGGGGAAATAAAGGGGGGGAAATTCCTTTATTTCCCCCCAAAAGAACTAGGTGTGACCTATGGGACGGAGCGTCCTATGGGACGAAAAATACGGTATATAAAGAAACAGACTTCCTTAGCTGAATGAGGAATCCCCCACATAAATGTCAGTTGCACATGTTACTCCTGGTCCCATCTAGTAATTGAACGCCGCTTTGTTGTAGTCCTGGTCAGACGATGGGTGATTTGCATCTGTGTGTTGGGTGGGGGGATATAATGGGGGCAAAGGGGCTGGATTGAGTCCCTTTCACTGCACAGATTAACAATGCTACTGCCAGTATGACTCAACTGAAGCTACCTAAGTAGAGCCTTGCTGAATCAACCCAGCACCCCATTTCCCATATTAGCCAACCAGATGCCTATGTGAAACCCACAAGCAGCACATAAAGCAGAGAGGGGCTTTCCAGAAATCTTCATCCAGCCTTCAGCACACTCTTCAGACTTCATCCTCTCTCCACATTATGGTCCTCACCTGCTCAACACCCTCCTCAGGTGCTTTTGCCTGGCTGGAATGTGTCCTTGAACTGTGACAATGTGTCACAGAGTGAACCAGTCAGTCATCACACAGTTCAAAATTGGAGTTAACTATTAACACTAACACTTGGTAGAGTGTCAGGCCTAATGAGCACAGCAGCTCATTCCTAATAGGTCTACATGAAATCAGTTGCAGAGACTGAAAGTCCCCACCTCTGGGAGACAGAGGGGGGGGGATGGTCACAGCAGGACAGGGAGACACCTGTGACTCTTCATCAACCTGACTCTTGGCTTCCCTCCTCCCACTTGCCAGCTTCAGCTTCTGATTCTTGACTGTTCTCTGTCACAGACTCTCCCTGCAGCCCAAGCCCTGTTTCCCCAGTCTTCTCCCTCTGACCATCCATCCCACCCACCCTCCCCCGGCTCTGAGCCTTCTTCTGTTGGTGGTCCCCCAGCTGGTTCCTCCTCCCATCCATGACGTCATGCCTGTTGTCTGGAGGATGCAGTGGGGTGGGTGCGTAGGGGTCGGAACTTCTGACTTTTGCATGGCTGTTCCACTCCCGGACATAAAGGCAATGTTCCTTATCTGTTACTGCTCCCAGCACCAGGAATTTATTGCAGTGCTAGTGGGGTAGTGGGGCAGTGGTGCTCACCTGACATCTCACCTGACCCACTCTACCTCCTGGTGAGCAGCAGTGGCATGACCAGCCAGAGGTCAGGTGAGTACTGCCATTTCACAACACCATCCGCTCCTGATTTAGTGACATTCTGCCTCTGAATCTGGACGTTGAACATAGCCATCACGACTCGTAGTCATTAATAGACTTACCCTGCATGAAACTTGTCTAATTCTCTTTTAAAGCCATCTAAGCTGCTTGGCATCACAATAACTTGTGGCAGGAAATGTGATAAATCAGGGTCAGGAACTGTGTTTGCATCAGGGCCAGTTAATGCAGCAGCCCTCAGTATAGAAGACCACCGCTTCAGTCCTATACACACTTACTTACCTGGGAGTAGGTCCTAGTGATGGAGCCTACTTTGGAGTAGACATGCAGTATTTATTCAGAAGTCTACTTGAGTGCAGTGCTCTGGTAAATTGCCATGAGATGGCAGCCCAAGGCTTTTGTTTAAAATACTATTGTTTAGTCCTACTCTTAATTAGTCTTACTCTCCAATCAATCAATCAATCAATCAATCAATTACATGCTACTGATATCAAAATAACTGCAACTCTTGTGTAGTTTGTACTGATATTTGTACTATATCTATATATAAAAATAATCATATTGAAGATGCATAATGAATATAATTCAAGTCCAGAACCATGTTAGACTATGGCTGTGATCAAAGTTGCAGTCCTGTGTATACTTGGGTTTACTTCTGAGTAGACATGTCTAGGCTTGCACTATAAGTCTTTTTGTTTTAAAAAAGTTAATTTTAACTACTTCATACACCACTTAATTGTTTGTGAAATAATACTAAACTTATTGTAGCTCTCCTCTGCAGAGTACACTTACTTGGTAATAAGTCCAGGGGTATTTATAACCCAGATGGGTGGGGTATAAATTGTTGTTGTTGTTGTTCTTGTTCCATTCTTTTCAAAGCTGAGGAGAGTGTGGGGCAGCCTGTGTACACTGAAGCCTTTAATTATGCTCTGTAACCCCTGGATTGGGAGGAATGGAGGGTGGTTGCTTGGAGGGATGTATTTAGACTGTTTTTTTTCACCCAATGAGTACGGTAATTTGTAGTGAAATTCTTTCTCAAGCAACAGCTCATTATTACAATCTGGTTAATGATGCACTTGTTTAGCCTCCAAGTAATGAATTGCTTTTCCCAATTAATTGATTAATTTGCACCTCTTGACTGTGGTTATAATGCAATAGTTCAGCTGGTCTTTCCATTGACATAGGAGAGGAACATGTTATTTTAAAAACTTCTAATACACTGACCTCTACTCTTTTAAACACACACACACACAAACATGCAAGCCAACCACCATTCGCACATGATTGGCCTACTTGTGTGACCAGTGTAACGTAGCAGCCACAAACTCATGTGAGAGCTGTTCCTCTTCTGTGAACTGGAAAATTACAAGTTTAATTTTTTCAGCTCCGGAAGAACAGGAGTAATCTTGTGTTGAGGCAATCACTCCAATTTTACTTTGCTCCCACGAGAAGGCCACTCACATGAGCCTCGGGGTCTGGTGTAAGCTGACCGCTGTTACAGCACTGGAACTGACTCTGAAAATCTCTTCCGCTTCCTACATAAAATTAAAATCCTGGCTTGATTAAATGAATCAGTGTGAAATTCAAATGTTTCTTCTGGGAGCTCCTTTGAGGGAACTCAGTGGATATTTTCATGAGTATTGGTTGCATGAGAAACAAGGATATGACATTTGGGCTGTTAACACTTTGATTTCACTAGTACACTTTGAGGAGTTTTACTGTTCTAAACCACTGAGCCTAGGACTTGCCGATCAGAAGGTCGGCAGTTCGAATAACCCGCAACGGGGTGAGCTCCCGTTGCTCGGTCCCAACTCCTGCCAACCTAGCAGTTTGAAAGCACGTCAAAGTGCAAGTAGATAAATAGGTACCTTTCCGTGCACTATTCTGGTTTTGCCAAAAGCAGCTTAGTCATGCTGGCCACATGACCCAGACAAATGTCGGCTCCCTCAGCCAGTAAAGCGAGATGAGCGCCGCAACCCCCAAGTCATTTGCGACTAGACTTAACTGTCAGGGGTCCTTTACCTTTACCTTTTTACACAAAAGACACCACCAATAAGCAAATACTGACTGCTATTAAAGAACACATGACTTTAAATTGGTTAGATGATTCCCCAAAGAAAGACTTCTACTTTGGCTCCATGAGCTTTGTAGGAAACCTTCATAGCTGTTAATTATATTAAATGAAACACTATGGTTGGATTATATTACAATATATTAAGGGACAACTAATTGGCTAGTATATTAGATTGAGACAATGTGAAAAAGATTTTTTATAAAGCATTGAAAATTGAAATCATCATGCCGTTAAAAATTAAATGTAATTCACTTACTAAATAAAAAGAAGTGCAAGGTCAGTATTAGCTATCAAATGATGTTAATGTAGAACTCCCTGTTTCATAGCAGTATAGTGATTTTTCAGGATCAAGCTAGATGTAAAGAGAGTATCCACAAATGTTCATCCACATATTTACCCAATTCACATGTAAAGTAGGGAGCAGGAAAAACTAACTTTAACCTGTCTCCTTCCCCAGCTTACCTTCCTGTGTGCCATCAATTTCTGAACTTCTCCAGCCTGGCTCCTAGACTAGATACAAACCAGAATGAGAGAAAAGAAATTGAAGTAATGGTGTGTGGAAAGCAGGAATGAGAGAATTTGTCAATTTCCGATGCTCTTAGTTTCTCATTTTTCCAATCTGGAGTTCAGTTCTAACTATGCATTCTTCTCAGAGGTTTGGAATGTTCTTTTTTAAAAGGATCAAGTTCAACATGTCCAAAAGGGAACTGATTACAGCTTCTCTTCTTCTCTTTGCAAAATAAGCTAGCTTGGTTCATGTTCAGTTCAAGTTCATCTGTTGAGATCATCAAGTTGATCCTTGTCATCCCCCCTCCCCCCAAAAACCTGCACACAGTATTCCAGGTGTGGTCTGATCAAGGCAGAATACAGCAGTGCTATTACGTTCCTTGACTTTTACTTACTATCCTTCTGTTGATGCAGCCATGAGTCTCTTATTGTTATTTCATCTAAATGAAAATTCTATCTTTCTCCTGCTTGTACACTGAATCTATGGATATCCATGGCTACTGGAGAGAGAGACAGAAGAAAGAGACTTGGCCTCTCTTGAGTAGAAATGGGTTGACCTGGAAAAGATGCAAGCTTTTTAAAAAATGTGGACTGATCCTTGCCCAATCCAAGGCCAAGAAAGATGATCACATGGGCTTTAGTGGATTTCCAAAAGAATAAAAGAAAATAAGAATTGGCTTGTTGGTTACAGCCAAGCTATCTATTTCAGCGACTGTTCAGATGCCTCTCCAACCTCACATCAGGGCAGAGCACAGCCACCTGGCCCTGCCTCCAGCAGCTAGTACAGTGGTACCTCGGTTTAAGAACAGCCCTGTTTACGAATGATTCGGTTTACAAACTCCACAAAACTGGAAGTAGTGTCCCGGTTTGCGAACTTACCTCGGTCTAAGAATGGAAGCTGAACAGAGGAAGGGCACTGGCGGCAGGAGGCCTCATTAGGGAAAGCACGCCTCGGTTTAAGTTCGTAAACCGAGGTACCACTGTACTCAAAAGCAGACTACACAAATAACAGTATGAGGTCAGTCAAATCAAGTACTTCCTGTACTACTGTAATCCCAATTAGCTTCCTTCTTGCATCACTGTCTCCACATAATTCCTAATCTTATTTAGACTGTGAGGTTCCATGGGGATGCGATGTTGCCCCCTTGCCTGCATCCTACCCAAATAGTTGAGTTGAAGGAAGGACAGTGGGGGTGGGAGGAGGGAGAAGACAGGCAGGAAGGAAGAGAGAGACATTGGTTGCAAATGAGCAAGATTCTCTTTCCTTTCTCCTTCTGAGTGACATGGTTACCAAATCAGTGTCACAGGTGTTTCCCTTTTAAAAGTGTGCTGGCTTGATGTGCTGTTTTCATAACAAATGATGCCTTGGGGCAAAAGAAATGCAAATAAAGTAAATCTCTGATATTGCTAGTTGCTAGTGGTAGATGATTTTACACTGATACTATATGATAGTGTAACACCATAAAACACTGTAAGATTTTTAGCAGCCTAAAATAGTGTAAGGATCTGCCACACTCTGTTAGCTGATTTCTAAATGAAAGCCTGGCATGGGGTGCTCCAAAGTGTCTTGGTTAGAATCAGAAACAGTAACTCTGCCCCCTGTGTGAATGGACCAGAGGGTGCCTGTGGTGGCCTCTTACAAGAAGCCTCTGCACCCTTCTCCTCTTTTGCTGGGTGTACTGGATTTTTGCAGACGGATGCATCTAAACCAGGGGCAACTGAACCCTTTTTAGCCTGAGGGTGGCATCCTCTTTCAGAGACGACATGGCAGTAGTGTAGGGTTGCCACCTGTCATGTATAATACAGGATTGTCCCATAATGTAATGTAAAATGCTGTGTCCTTATTGATACAGTTTTGTCCTGTATTTCAGAACTTCTCGTCCTCTCTGTGTGTCTTTCTCTGCTAAGTTAGGGGTCCTCTCCAAATGCATGTGTTTGAAAGGATGTGTGAAAGGTCATGTATTTAAACTCTGGATAGCCAAGCACAGACAGATTTACAAATTTATGTGTGTGTGATAAATTCCAGAGGGTCATCCTGTTAGACTGCAATAGATTGGAATGGATTGCTTTGAAGTCACTTCAGCACCAGATGAAAAAATAAATTTCCACCAACCTGTACTTTGGCAGATTTTACTGTGGCAGCCATGGAGCAGTGGGGAGGGCCAGAAGCAGAAGTGGGCAAAGTAATGCCTGTGCATTTCCCCTTCGGACTATAAGCTAGTTTCTGCATACACTCAAACACACTGCTCTGTCCTCCACTCAGGTGAGCAAGGGTCCTGGATCAAAGTCTGACTGCGAGATATGTTACAGATAGGTAGCCGTGTTGGTCTGCCATAATCAAAACAAAAAAAATTCCTTCCAGTAGCACCTTAAAGACCAACTAAGTTAGTTCTTGGTATGAGCTTTCGTGTGCATGCACACTTCAGAAGTATGCATGCACACGAAAGCTCATACCAAGAACTAACTTAGTTGGTCTTTAAGGTGCTACTGGAAGGAATTTTTTTGGTGAGATATGTGTAAGGCTTGTTTCTAGATTTTCTGTTTCTAGCAGACACCCCTGTACCAAAGGGTGGCAGGATCTGGCCTTTCTTCATTGCTAGTGTGAATGTCCAAACTTGATTCTGTGCTATATACTTCTGCTGAAGGCATGCTTTTTTCCTGACAGTCCATTTCTCCAACAGAACAAATATGGCTGCCACAATAGACTGCCAGAGGAATGCTTTCCTTTCTGCACCTCCCAAGTCCTTTATCCTCCCTCTGTTTTCCCTTTCAACTCTCTCCTAAAGGATAATAAGTGGAGGAAAAGCCAGTGAAAGGAACAGCTGGCAGGTTATACAAATGGCTTCAAGGAGGGGCCACCAAGGGAGCTGTATGCACCCTCACAAAATGGAAGCTTGCAAAGAGATTTTACCAAACACATTCTGGCAGATGGACTTCCTGCTCCCAATTACCACAGGCAGATGCAGCTCTAAAAGCAACAAATCCACAAGTGTTTGCCATTCAGGAATTACACCCCAGCTGTAATTGACCCCAAATGTCTTTTTCGGGAACAGTCTTCTTGGTAGCCCATGTAGACAGACTGCTGGCATTTCATGTATGTAGCATAGAGCTAGCTAAATGGCATTTCCATTGAATAATGCTGAATGTTCATTTCCTTCAAGGAAAGGAGCTTAAACATATTCTTTGAAAAATGCATCCAGAGCATTGGTTCCTATTAGGATTTTTCTGCAGTGACTGAAGCTGCACTAAATTTTGAGAATTAATCTAGGTTCCCTTGCCACCAGACATTTTAAAGACTCAAGAATATTGATGGAAGCTACTCTCAGGTCTAGTAAACAACATGGGAAGGATCTGAAAAAATCACCCCGAATCTGTTCCAGAGGTCATTCATCTTCTGTGCTAAAGGATCATCGATGCCAAAGAGGTTGCAAAATTAGCTATGCTACAATCTTTCTAAAAGTGGCACAGTGTAGAAGATGAGATTTCCTGGGCCTCTGTGACATAAGATAATGTCCACAGGGTACCCGCTATCTCTTCATTGGAATTATTGTTACAATTTCATGAACATGATAGAGAAGAAAGGGGTTTCACAATTCTGGCTGTTTTCTAAGATCCCAAATCTCAAAAGAAAATTGTAGTCCCTTTAGTTCATGGGGGCTATTTTCAGTTTCTTGCTCAAGGAGAAAATGTGAACATGTGGATTGGAACCAAATGCGCTGAGAGCTGGCACGGTACCATTTTGCATCTTTTAATGCAAACCAGTGTTTTGTTTTCATTTCATCTCTCTGAAGAGAAAGCCCTTGGTTTTAAGACCCAATTTAACCTAAAACATCTTTAGCATCAGAGTTTAATAGAACCCATAAATCACAGATTTACTGTAATAATATTCTATGCTAGTTAGTAAAATTGTCAGAGCACAAAGAACTGTGGGGGCAAGATTTCCATAGAACATGCCTCGTAAGAAACAAAGGTTGCGCAGTAAAAATTTTTTTTATCAAGTTTCACAAATAATTTTTAAAGCAGCTGGCATGCTGGAAGTTCTGCCTATTGCAACATGAGTTATTACCAGTTTGAAGGACGTTCTGTATCAAGTTATAAAAGTGAGCAGGCTCCTCTGGATCTCACGTCATTAAAATGAAACATTTCCCCAATTAAGAACCTGGAGGAATCATGGTTAAAGATAGCTGTGAAAAACAGATGCAGCATGTGGGTAAACAGGGGAGGAGGAAGTAATCTGAGGTAGATCTTAATTTCAAATTCATCCTGTGAGAAGGACCAAATAAGGTTTGCTGTATTTATACAGACAACAGGGGGTGGTGTTATTGTTTGGCTCTTGTTTTATTCTGTATTTTGTGTTTTTATCTTGTATTTTTATACTGTGAGCTGCCCTGAGATGTATAATAATAGTAATAGTAGTAACCCACACCAGGAATTCAGAAACATAGGACTTTGGGATGCACAGAGTGGGGGTGGGGGGAGCAAACATGCCAACTAGCACAATTTCCCTTTTGGAAGCATCAAGCTTGGAGCTGCTTAGTGAACTCCATTAGGTGCCAGGCTTTTAAATGCCTTAAAATAAAGTCAGTTTCTGGCCCAAGTAGACTGTAATCCTTTCCTCTTAGCATGCACTTGCCCTTGGATTTACTACGGTATATTTTTTTATTAGAAATTTAAATTTAAGTAGCTCGGATGAAAATGTTTGGGGGAGTGGATTTTTATTTTAAAGACCAAGAAAGTGGTTAAATTAGAGTGCTTTTGCTAGTCATACCCTGCCATTACATAATTCAGAAATAAAGACACTGGGGGTGGGGAAGCCCTTGATAAAACTCCTGGGTTAAGAAGGTTGTAGAGCAGGAACCCAGCCAAATGAGAACGACTGCTGTAATGCAATTATCTAAATGTTTCTGTATGCAGAGTAGGCTGCCCTGCTCCATATGCTGGGCTTTTCCACAGTTCCCCCACAGATCAACTCTTTCATATATATCTCAGAGATTATGGGTGGCTTTTGGTAGCTGGCAGTATCCTATTACATTCTTGGGGTGTATTTTTATATACAGTCGTACCTTGGAAGTTGAATGGAATCTGTTCAACTTCCAAAACGTTTGGAAACCAAGGTGTGGCTTCAGTTCTCCTTTGGCCAATCAGAAGCTGCAGAAGTTGTGTCAGACGTTCGGGTTCCAAAAAACGTTCACAAACTGGAACACTCCTGGGTTTGCGGCGTTTGGGAGTCAAAACATTTGACTTGCAAGGCGTTCGGGATCCAAGGTACAACTTATAGAGGTTTTGAAATCCCTCAACTGTGCTTTCCATTGCTACTTAACTCTGGTGTAAAAGCATCCACCTTAACATTTTTTTCTTTCTAAATTGTGCTGAATGGTAGCAAAGTTGCCCTTGTGTCTGCGAGTCTGGAATATACACTAGGAATCTCTGGGGCCTACTGAGACACAGAAAAGAAACGGTGCCTCGCAACATTAGCCCCTGAGATTGAAAGGCAGTACAAAGCTCTGGATTAGCTAGGCATGGTATAAATATTAGGAGCCTGTCCTTCTTTCCTGGCTTGTTCTACAGAAAAGAAGTTCCACTTCAGTTAAGAGGCAGCCTTCTAGTTCCATCAGCTGACCTTGAGGATTCTGGGCTGGACCACAACCTCCAGATCTAGAGCTGGGCATGGCCATTCCAGCCTGTTTCTGATCCCCTTTCAGTCTCTTGCTAGGAGGCACTAGGATTCCCTAAACTATTGCTACAAAAATAAATATATTACTTGTGCTTAGCCATTTTCATTGCTGTCATTCTCAGACCTCAACAATGAAATGGACCAGGCAGTAACCAAAAGTTTTGGCTACTTAGGACCGTTGTTTTGGGGTGGGGTACGTGCAGTAGCTTTGCAGAGAATTCTCTCAAGGTAGCCTTTTTGCTGCAGGAATACTGCATTCTCCCCAGATTTGTGGACCATTCTACATACTGTGTGACAGCAAACTTGGATTGTACCATTGACAGGGAGCTGCCGCCAACCTTCACTCTCTGATGTATATAACTGTATGATGCATGTGTTGTCAAACCTACATCTGTCCCAGTCACAAAATAAACCACACATTTGGGCCAGATTAAATTTGATAGCAGCAGGCCCATCTGTTGAAGCTGGGGCTGCCAACCTGGCACCTGCAAGCTCACCTGCACCCTTGAGGACCTCACCTGGTCTCTGCAAAGCTTCTGAACCTTCCTTATCCACTCTAGTTGTTATCCTATGTTAAAATCATAAAGTCCAATGCCTTCTATGAGTGTTTTTGTGATGCTGGTGTGCACTGGAGCTGTGGTTTTATACCTTGCAGTCCACCAGTGTAAGTTTTAATTTGACCATTTTGCAAGAAGGGAACCTGTGGGACACCCTGCAAATTCATGGGGGTACAGTTTCATTTTGCTGGACCTAACTTTTCCCCAGATCCTATAAAAAAGTAAAGTGTGTGTGTGTGTGTGTGTGTGTGTGTGCGCGCGCGCACACGCACGCACGCACGTGTACACACACACACACATGACTGCATACTTTCTCTTTTTCTATCAGTGGAGGGGGGCGGAAGTAATCAACAGCAAGATGAGAGAAGGAGAAGGAAAAGGTTTAACAGAGCAGTCACTGTGCAGCCTGTTATACATTCAGATCCTCTGGTGCTGTGGGAGATGGAGGCTCCTTTTGCCAGTAAATCTTGTAGGACTCCAGGATTGCCACTCAACAGATAACATATGGAGCTCCATGGGACCACTGGTCTCCCCATCTCTGACCTGACACAGCACTGTTTAATATGACTGGCTGTGGCTCTCTGGTGTCTCAAAACAGCTGTCAGTCTCAGCACCTGCTACCTGAGCTTCTTTACCTGGAGATGCTGCAACTGCTCTATCCCTCAGCTATAGCCATTCCTTTCCCCCCTAGAGACTTGCATTACTGTATATACCGGTGTGGCTTTATTGTGTATATCAGACCCTGATCTACAGCAGTATTGGAAACATATGACCAAGTCGAATGGAGAACGGGTGTACATAGCAACCCTCAAGTTCAGCAATAGTTATGTGCCTGTAGTGGATCTATCTGCTGAGTTATCCATAGAGGGGGGGCGGAGGGAGAGGGAGGTGTGTGTGTGTACTGCAGCACAGTTTATCGATGTCATACTTAATATTCTGTTGTCCTGAAGGGGTAAGAAAAAATGAACCTACTGAGGTTCCCTCTGTTGCGCAACCAAAAGTTATGAAGAGTTCTATTATAACTAGTCGTGCAACGTACTACAACTGGAGGGAGATACACTGTGATTTAAAACTTCATGTCCCTAACACCTGAACATATTATGAAGTAATATACCTTACAGATGTAAACCAGGTACAAACTTGTGTGCCCTGAGTCACATTCAAGGAGCCTCCTAAATTCATCCCTGTGGGTTTCCTCCAAACTACAATGCTTGTGCCCCTTTGGCAGAAGCTCTGTCATCTTGGCTAGTTTTTAAATGGTTTAAATTTTGTAGAGTAAATGTGCCCAAAGCGGTGAAAGGGGTGTTAATTCAACAGTGTCTCTGAAGCTTGTGAGTTTAAGTTAGATTTCATTAGACCTACTATTGCTGGACAAAAAGAGCTTACACAAGCACCAGGAGACATACCTCTAATGTTGACTCTTCATGGAGGAATGGACAAGAGAAGGAAATACTATGAGTTTATCTCTGGAACATTTAGGGAAGAAGTAGCTGTAGTAGCAGCGGCAGACTTTATTGTGCAAAGCCTGCTGCTTTACTGCCACACTTATAGCCTCCAGTCATGTCCCTGTGGGTTTCAGCGTGCTGAAGCCTTCACAGGAGGTAGAACAAAGGATGACATAAATGAGGGGACACATTGGACAGTGACTATGCCATTTAATTTATAAATTGCTGGATCAGACAGCGCAGAGTATACAATTTGACAAGCTGAAATCTAATGTCCATATAATATAATGTGCAATCAAAGTGTCCTCGAAAAAGTAGTTACTTCTTGAGAGTGGTTTTGCCTTCTAGTAGTAAGCATGCTTGCAATTGTAGCTTTATTACTACAATCCAAAACATACTTAACTAGAAGTAAATCTCCTTTAAATCAGTGGAACACACTTCTGAATGAACATGGCTAAGGTCAGGCTGATAATCGTATCTCTGCTTTCTTTCTTGGTGCTACGTTTTGTGATGGAGGGCCAGAGGGCACACATAATTATTTTTGCTCTCCTGCATTTGTTAAGACTATCACAACATTTACAGAAAAGATGAGGGATTGAAAGCAGTGATCTTACTTTTTGAATGGGAATTTACTGGAGAGTAATTGTCAAGGGGGGAGCATATTCTTTGTTATTTTGTATATGTCTCTATATGAATAAATTTTTTTAATTTGACAGTTTGTGCCAAATATCTTTATATGAAGAACAGGATTGAAAATTAACCCCTGGGTCACTTTTCATTGCAGAAATAGACCTACAGTATAGTCTTCCAGGAAGGATGTTGCACAGTCTTAAATAATGTCTCCAAATTTCAGCCACTTAGCATTTACAGTTTTTGTTCTCTTAACTACTACTAATAATTCCACCCCCTCAATGGAATTCAATGAACTGTGTGCAATGTTAACATATTCTGGTGGTGGAAAATGTCACATTAAACTTTTTAAGCAATAACTGACCCAGGGAAACAGGTAAGCACGCTGCTTCTGACACACACAGATTTACTTTGGGACACTACCACTTGAAACAAATTTGAATCCAGCCTGGGGTAGAAATATATCTCCTAAAACTGTCTATGCCAGCTCTTTGGTTTTTTTTTAGTGAAAATGAATGCAGGGAAGCAGATTAACATGGTCCTCTCCTGACACGATACATGTGGCTTTGTTTGGGACATTCTACTATCCTAAGTTAAAGATTTCATCTTCTTCTGCGGAAAGGAGAAAACAGCTTATAGCAGTTTTTTCAGATTTCCCAATAAGAATGAAACAGAGCTTTAGATTTAACAAATTGGCTCTGACCTGGAATAATGGATTGGATTGGAAAAACAGAGCGGATCTGAAAGAGAGCTTCCCAATTAATACAGATACAAGGTGAATCTTGTGGTTGCCGCACGTCCCTAATACAAATATGCTCCCAGAGACTGGATTCTTTGCTTCATTTATGCTTACATTACCTCTCATTTGTACTCCCATTACTAGCGTGACAGAACTGAAAATTCTTGTCACCTTCTTCGGCTTTCTCATCATGCTAGTTTATTAATACATGAGGGCTGAGGAAAAAGGCAGCACAGACCACAGAGAATCTTGGTAATGGAATGGCCTGGATGCAGACACAGCAGGCATAGCTTCAGAAGATTAGAATTGAAAATGCTTGCAATTAGAAATTCTGAAGCCACTGTTCTCCAGGAACTCAGGATGGAGTTTAAGTACACAGATTAAGCTAGAAGGTGAGAAAATAATTAAGTTGAGCCAAGTGTTTCACCATAACACTGTCTCTGGTATCAGACCATAAGATCAATCCTCATTTTGAATTCTAGAGGGACAGCCAGTGAGTCACAAAGTCCTCAGTGCCACAGCAGGGAGTCCTGCATTCACTATCCAGTACTTCCAAAAGTTCAAAGTACTTTAAATACATTTTATCATCTTGTAATTCTTAGAAGGATCCTGTAAGATAGCCCATTGATATTATCCCCATGTTGCTGGTTGGGGGCGGGTGAAAGACAGTAGCTTGCCGAAGTTGCAATCCTAACTCTGCCTACCTGAGGGTAAGCACCATTGCTTTCAGTATGATGTACTTCTGAGTAGACATGGTTAGGCTTGCTAGCAAGTGTACCAGCTGAGTGAGTGGAGTAGGCTGGTGTGTCTCATGTCTCCACCTGATGCAGCCAGGTGGAATGGTTGTAGGTGGATGAATGGGGCCCAATGGCAATTGGTTCTGGCTGAACAGATGAATCAGGGATTGCTGTCTCACCTCTTCCTCTGATGTAGCCAGGTGGAATGTTTATCCATTCAGACAGGGCTGGCTCAATACATTTTGGCATCTAAGGTGAGCCACAAAATGCCCCTCTCCCCAGGAACATGGGGGGAACAAGGGTGGGAGGAGACCAGCAGTATCTCCTGTTCACCAAGAGGCTGTTGTAGAGGCAGAAGGGGGTGGGCTGCCAAGGAGGCAACAGAACCAGCCTCCAAAGAGTGTGCCACAGCCATTGCTGCCACTGCATTCCTTGGAGGACGGATCTACTTCCCAAGGCAGTCACCTCACCTTGCCTCAGGGTGGGCTGGCCCTGCCTGCATTCAGATATTCTGAGACTTAATAATTCCTTGAAGATATTCAGATATTCCAGGCCTGACTCCCAGGTTAACACAAAATAATGGACAGGGTGCACATTATTCTTGCTCTGAGAATACAACCAAAAGAGGATTCCTGATGCTGTAGAATTACAGAATTGTAGAATTGGATGGGCCGCTGAGTGTCATCTAGTCCAATACCCTGAAATACAGGAATCTCAGCTTCTTGAAACCAAGCGAGTTGATACCCCCATTCATACTTTAAATAAATGAACATATTTTTGATGTGGAAGTAGGAAAGAACTATAACAGAGTCTTCAGCTTTTAGCTAAACAAGGAATGCAGTGTGGGCTGGCTTGCTGAAGTTAGGCTGAGGTGATGGTGCCTGCTTCTGCTATGTGGTCAAATGTAGTTGAAAGAGGCAATTCTTCCTTCTATACACTGCATCCATCTAAACCAGCGGATCAGGGTTGCCTTGGAAACAGAAAATACCTCTTGGGCTTGGGTTTCATGGCTAATCCAGAAGACCTCAAGCTTTCCCCAAGTGAGTTGACACAGATGTTATCAACATGTCACAGTGGGGGTTACCAACTGACCAGCAAAATTAGTTGACCTGCTCATGTGCTTTTAATAGATTGATGAAAAGCTAGCAGTAAGGCCTGCATCAAAAGAGAATAGTAATTTTTAAAGGATAGCACTTCGATATAACCTTGAGTAATATTTTTGGGCTGAAATATTTTTCCACTTGCTAGAAAAGCAAGCTTTACATTTCAACGATCAACACAAAGGAAAAATGAAAAGCTTTAGCCTTAATAACAAGTGGTTTCAAGGGATTGTTTCTTTTTCTAAAAACTCTGAAATACACTGTAATAGAGAACTTGTAACTGTAATTTTTGTGGTAGTGGTGGCTAATATTTGGGTGCCCAGCACAAAGGAGCTAGAGAAAAAGGTCTTTGGCTGCCATTGCCTGTACTACTCAGATCCTAGGGGTGAGTGGGGGTGAGGTCCAGGGCAAAAAGAAGACACCCTAGGCAAAGAGAAATACAAGAACAATTGGAACATGGTGCAGTCTAGAAGACTGAGGGGACGGAGGTCTGAGACTGGAAGGAAGAGTGGGAGGGAAAGTGAGGCGTATATGGTCAGGAGCTCTTGTGAAAAATATCAGGTGAAATTTACCTGTTAATGTGGGGAAGAAACCCAATCAAAATCTTATCCACAGATCTCTAGTATAATGTAAAAATTTAGACATAGAACAGGGGTCTGCAACCTTTAAGACAAAAAGAGCCACTTGGACCTGTTTCCGAAGAAAAAACAACAACTGGGAGCCGCAAAACCATTGCGACATTTAAAACAAATATAACACTGCATACATTGTTTCTTAGCCCAATGTTATCCTCGTCATTATAAAAATAACTTTTTTGACACTTTTTAATTATTTTTTGTTTGACCCCTCAGAATTACTCCTCCTCATAGAAATAAACGTTATATTAACAAGTTACCTTTTTTTGAGTGTGTGTTCTTCACTCCCCTTCAAAACAGTAGCTGCAAATTGCAAAGCAATAGCAGCAAATCAGCCAGCAACAAAGACATGCTATATACCGTATTTTTCGCTCCATAGGACGCACTTTTCCCCTCCAAAAATGAAGGGGAAATCTGTGTGCGTCCTATGGTGCGAATGCAGGCTTTTGCTGAAGCCTGGAGAGCGAGAGGCATCGGTGCGCACCGACCCCTCTCGCTCTCCAGGCTTCAGGAAGCTATCCGCAAGCCTTGCAAGCCCGGCGGGAGTTCCCACAGGCTCACAAGGCTTGCGGGCAGCAGCCTGCAGCCCCAGCGAGTGTCCGCAAGCCTTGCGCGCCTAGCGGGAGCTCCCGCCAGGCGCGCGAGGCTTGGGGCAGCAGCCTGTTGCCCGAAGCACAGGGAGCCCTCCGGAGGGCTCCCCGTGCTTCAGGCGAGTGTCTGCAAGCCTTGCGCGCCCGGCAGGAGCTCCCGTCGGGCGCGCGAGGCTTGGGGCGGCAGCCTGCTGCCCGAAGCACGCGGAGCCCTCCGGAGGGCTCCCCGTGCTTCGGGCGAGTGTCTGCAAGCCTTGCGCGCCCGGCAGGAGCTCCCGTCGGGCGCGCGAGGCTTGGGGCGGCAGCCTGCCGCCCGAAGCACAGGGAGCCCTCCGGAGGGCTCCCCGTGCTTCGGGTGAGTGTCTGCAAGCCTTGCGCACCCGGCAGGAGCTCCCGTCGGGCGCGCGAGGCTTGGGGCGGCAGCCTGCCGCCCGAAGCACAGGGAGCCCTCCGGAGGGCTCCCCGTGCTTCAGGCGAGTGTCTGCAAGCCTTGCGCGGGCGCGCGAGGCTTGGGGCGGCAGCCTGCCGCCCGAAGCACAGGGAGCCCTCCGGAGGGCTCCCCGTGCTTCGGGCGAGTGTCTGCAAGCCTTGCGCGCCCGGCAGGAGCTCCCGTCGGGCGCGCGAGGCTTGGGGCGGCAGCCTGCCGCCCGAAGCACGCGGAGCCCTCCGGAGGGCTCCCCGTGCTTCGGGCGAGTGTCTGCAAGCCTTGCGCGCCCGGCAGGAGCTCCCGTCGGGCGCGCGAGGCTTGGGGCGGCAGCCTGCCGCCCGAAGCACGCGGAGCCCTCCGGAGGGCTCCCCGTGCTTCGGGCGAGTGTGTGCAAGCCTTGCGCGCCTGGCAGGAGCTCCCGTCGGGCGCGCGAGGCTTGGGGCGGCAGCCTGCCGCCCGAAGCACAGGGAGCCCTCTGGAGGGCTCCCCGTGCTTCGGGCGAGTGTGTGCAAGCCTTGCGCGCCTGGCAGGAGCTCCCGTCGGGCGCGCGAGGCTTGGGGCGGCAGCCTGCCGCCCGAAGCACAGGGAGCCCTCCGGAGGGCTCCCCGTGCTTCGGGCGAGTGTCTGCAAGCCTTGCGCACCCGGCAGGAGCTCCCGTCGGGCGCGCGAGGCTTGGGGCGGCAGCCTGTTGCCCGAAGCACAGGGAGCCCTCCGGAGGGCTCCCCGTGCTTCGGGCGAGTGTCTGCATGCCTTGCGCGCCCGGCAGGAGCTCCCGCCAGGCGCGCGAGGCTTGGGGCAGCAGCCTGTTGCCCGAAGCACAGGGAGCCCTCCGGAGGGCTCCCCGTGCTTCAGGCGAGTGTCTGCAAGCCTTGCGCGCCCGGCAGGAGCTCCCGTCGGGCGCGCGAGGCTTGGGGCGGCAGCCTGCCGCCCGAAGCACGCGGAGCCCTCCGGAGGGCTCCCCGTGCTTCGGGCGAGTGTCTGCAAGCCTTGCGCGCCCGGCAGGAGCTCCCGTCGGGCGCGCGAGGCTTGGGGCGGCAGCCTGCCGCCCGAAGCACAGGGAGCCCTCCGGAGGGCTCCCCGTGCTTCGGGTGAGTGTCTGCAAGCCTTGCGCGCCCGGCAGGAGCTCCCGTCGGGCGCGCGAGGCTTGGGGCGGCAGCCTGCCGCCCGAAGCACGCGGAGCCCTCCGGAGGGCTCCCCGTGCTTCGGGCGAGTGTCTGCAAGCCTTGCGCGCCCGGCAGGAGCTCCCGTCGGGCGCGCGAGGCTTGGGGCGGCAGCCTGCCGCCCGAAGCACAGGGAGCCCTCCGGAGGGCTCCCCGTGCTTCGGGTGAGTGTCTGCAAGCCTTGCGCGCCTGGCAGGAGCTCCCGTCGGGCGCGCGAGGCTTGGGGCGGCAGCCTGCCGCCCGAAGCACGCGGAGCCCTCCGGAGGGCTCCCCGTGCTTCGGGCGAGTGTGTGCAAGCCTTGCGCGCCTGGCAGGAGCTCCCGTCGGGCGCGCGAGGCTTGGGGCGGCAGCCTGCCGCCCGAAGCACAGGGAGCCCTCCGGAGGGCTCCCCGTGCTTCGGGCGAGTGTCTGCAAGCCTTGCGCGCCCGGCAGGAGCTCCCGTCGGGCGCGCGAGGCTTGGGGCGGCAGCCTGCCGCCCGAAGCACAGGGAGCCCTCCGGAGGGCTCCCCGTGCTTCGGGTGAGTGTCTGCAAGCCTTGCGCGCCCGGCAGGAGCTCCCGTCGGGCGCGCGAGGCTTGGGGCGGCAGCCTGCCGCCCGAAGCACAGGGAGCCCTCCGGAGGGCTCCCCGTGCTTCAGGCGAGTGTCTGCAAGCCTTGCGCGCCCGGCAGGAGCTCCCGTCGGGCGCGCGAGGCTTGGGGCGGCAGCCTGCCGCCCGAAGCACAGGGAGCCCTCCGGAGGGCTCCCCGTGCTTCGGGCGAGTGTCTGCAAGCCTTGCGCGCCCGGCAGTAGCTCCCGTCGGGCGCGCGAGGCTTGGGGCGCGAGGCTTGCCGGAGCCGCGGCAAAGGCGTTAAAGAGCCGCATGCGGCTCCGGAGCCGCAGGTTGCCGACCCCTGACATAGAAGAATATGTCAGACTGCTTTTAATAGTGATTTAAATGTGCAGATGTGCATAACTCATTAAAATTCATGTTCATGATAAAACATTTGTGTACCTTTTATTTGCATAAGCAACTCTTCTGTATATTAGCTTGCGCTAGTTTTCTTTCAAAGACCATAATTGGCATCATTAGAAATATTGATTTTAGGTTTCAAATGAAACAAGTTAACTGTAAAGAGTGCCTACAGGCAAAAAGAATAATCAATCCACAATTGGTTTTCTCAGCATGGATATATCTATGGAGCCGCTCTAGAGGGAACATGATACAAACATAAGCAATTATGGATGGCACTGGGTGGACAACTTTTTCCTAGATTCCTTCTTCCAGATCTCTGGGTGACGGACCCAGTAACACTGCACAGTGATAGATTCAATTTTTTTAAAAAGTGAGGATGTCCACTGGCTTGGATGACTTTAACAATGCAATCCTGTAACCTTTGAGTTCAATGAAGCTTTCTCCCCAGTAAGCTTGCATTGCTTTAATTAAACAAAGCTCAGTCAAAGGTCTATAGACATGTGCTAGCATTCATTATTGCTAATATTATTTATTACTGTTCACCGTGATAACCAAATGAAACTTCATGTTAAGAGTCAGTGTGTCTGTAAATTGCAGTTGCTGGGGACTAACAACTTGTTTCATCCATGGGCTTAGAATTCCTGGCTGGGCGCTACTGGAGGCTGGATTCTGGATGAGATGGCCCCTTGTTCTGATGCTCTTCTTAAGCTTGTATGATCATAGTAACACTCTTTACCTTCGTGTCATACTGCACACAACTTCTGGCAGAGTGTGGTGATAACCACTGAGATAGATAGATATACGCCTGGATTCAACTCACCTGGTGTGCTGGCAGAAGCCGGTTCATGTGCTCCTCCTGGCACAATGGAGCTTTCTGCCCACTCCATACACCCCCATGCCTCCCGCAAATCTACTCTGGAGGATCCGGCAAACACCTTAAAACACAGGCAGAAATGCTTGTGCTAACAGAACGACTAGAAGAGGGTGACACTAAATTCCTCCCTTTTTGGATCTGAAGAACCTGTGGGTGTAACTGAACAACAGGGCACCATGACCCCTTTTAGTTGGAAACAGAAGTAAAATGGATGGTGCTTTGTATCTGAAATGAGACACAGAAATTTAACAGTTATTTCCTATTATTAGCGTATATGTTGCGCAGGAACTTGTAGCAGTACTGGAGCTCTGCATGAGCGTAACTTTTCATTTCGTCAGCAATTTCCAAAGGAAAGGAACTATAGATCTCTACAACAGAATAAATGGCCTTGAGGTTTTTTCAGGTTGGTTTCTGTTGTTTTTTTTTAAAAAAAGCTGCTCAACACGAGGTCATTTAATTAGCACATTGATTACTAAATTCTTCTTTTATAGCTGCTGCACAGCAATATGCTTCTTTCACATAATGCCTTTGAAAAGTTCAGTTGATGGCAGTTCTCTGTAATACTTACAAAGAAAGGGAGAGGGGGAAGACTCAATGTTACTACACTTCTCCCTGGAGAGAATGCCCAATCAGTTCATTCCAGCGCTTGGGAAGGAAACACAAACACACACACACACACACACACACACACGGATTCTTTCAGTGTTACTAAAAGAAATATTTTATCTGTATTTAGCAGCACCCCAGGTTTGTGTTTAACTTAAAAAAACCAAGCTGTGTATGTGTGTGCGTGCATGTGTATTTTCTCTCTTCAACATGTTACACACTTCTAGTAAAAAAGAAAGAAAGAGAAATGTGCTGTTCCATTTTTAAATTGTAGAAGAGAACAGAACATTTAGTGCCACTTAACTCTGAGTGTCTGTGTGCAGCAGCATGATTGCCATGCTGGAGCGGCTGCTAGGGTCTGAAATAACCACAAAGATTGAATTAAACCTGAACAAAAGTTGAGTGAGAGCTATTGCCAAGGTTTGTACAATGCATTCTGTTGGCAGAGTTAGTGCATACAATGAACATTGGGGGTGGCCAAATTCTACATGCAAAGGAAGCCACTCTATAGACTGTGATTCAGGACCTGGAAACATATCTGACTCATGGGTCAGATTCCATCACAAAGTGGGCATCATCCAGCACAAAGGACTTCAACTGTTGGGGTGCATAAATAGAATCATAGCATGGTTGATCTTGAAGAGACCATCTAGTCCAACCTCCTGCAATGCAGGAATCTCAACTAAGGCATCCATGACAGATGTCCACCCAACCTCTGCTTTAAAACCTCAGGCTTAGCATATGAGATACAAAATTAAAAGAAAATGCGGGTGGGAAGCAGATATAGCATTTACATGGTGTGGAGCATCACTTCTTTCTAACAACTGGAAATCTTTTACCCAAGTGAGGTCAGACTTTTTAACCAGAATCTAATTAAAATTGAGGGTTTGCCAGAGGCAAAGATAAGCTTTCATCAGATTTCTGTCACATTCCAGAGGGTTGGTACTTCCCTATGGGAATGTTGGTTTGACTTTGGTGCTCCCCCCTCCCTTTTAAACGGAATGATCTTTTTACACAGAGACCATAGGCGCTGACTCCTAGGGGCTGAGACAGTTTTGGGCGCCCCAAAAAATATTTTTTGAGGGGGCTGGGCCCCTCCATTTTCAGAGGGCATTTGGCTCTGCCCCTGGCTCCTCACAAAATTGCATGTGCAACTTCAGGGTGTTGCGTGACATCCCATCATCCCTTCCCAATTCCTCTGGAGAACCTGGCACCTCTGATAGACACAATGTGATGGACAGGTTTTTGAAACGCTTAACTGTGAAAAGAATAAGAAAATTGTAAATGTTATAAGTCACAAACTTTTGTGGCATGTCTAAAAATCAGGACTGTTACACCCTGGTGCATACATTTGATGTTTCAGCAAATCTGTGCACAGTGTTTTTCCATGTGAGGAAACATTTGTACTGAAAGGGTCTTCACATCAGATAAAATGCTTTACAAAAATGCCTGTGTGAGATTGTCTCTGTGTGAAGGCTTAAAATCCCTTAAAAACAAATGCGTCTGAATTAAAAAGTCAACTTTCAAAACAAGCTAAGATAGGACAGTTGGCCAGCATAGGTGCTCAGAGAAATCTTGTTTGGTCCCTGGAAGCGCTAACATATTTTAATTGAGCTGAAGGCAATAGAAACTTATGCAAAAAGCAAAATTATTTAAAACTGTGGGAAACAGAGAGGCTCTACATTTGAATAGTGCATCTGTTTTTGGATTTAGTAGGTAACAATGCCTGAGCGCAAATGCAGAACTCTTAGCTACCCGATGGCACCAGCTTTATTATGGAGCACTTTTGAAGAAGTCAGTTTCTGCAGCAGTGTTCACTTCTAGGCCCTGAGCCCATTGTTTAAAGGAGACAGCAGTCATAGAATGTCTACAAAACTGCCTCTCACTGAGCTGGAGCAAAGAGCAAGAAACAAATAGGAGAGATTTTATGAAAAATACCCCCCTTACTTGTATATATGCATTGTGATGTTTTGTTTTGTGTTAATAGCTTGTGTTTTTATATTGTAGACAGCCCTGGGATCTTCAGATGAAGGGCAGTACAGTGGAACCTTGGTTCCCAAATGGCTTGGCTCCTGAACAAATCGGCTGCCGAATGTCACAAACCCGGAAGTAAGTGTTCCGGTTTGTGAACTTTTTTTGGAAGCTGAAAGTCCGTTTCAGCTGTCGGCATTGTTTCCAGGGCCAATCAGCCAATCAGAAGCCATGCCTTGGTTTGCAAACATTTTGGAAGTTGAATGGCCTTGCAGAACGGATTGAGTTCGGAAATCAACAACAACAACATTGCACTGTGCCACTTGTGAATGCTGATCAGAAACTTCTGGAAACTATTCTAAAATGTGTCATTCTTTTAGATGTATATGCTTATTATTCAGGGTTACATGAATGAGCATTATGTACCCTTCTGATATTTGCATTTTCATATTTTAAACATTTCCCCCAAAACCATTTTTACTCTCATAATTTAATCTTTTTGCACTAAACCATCTTTGTTCTTGCAAGCGAAAGGAATGTGCATGAGCATAACTTAATTGTTGCTTAAACTCTAACACTACCAGTTCTGTGGTTCAGTACAAACAGTGAGTGAAACATTCATACTTGAAAATATACAGGGCATTTAGTCAAATTGATTATGTTGATAAGATGGCAGTACAAATGGAATAAGCTAATGGCTCAGATAAACAGATGGATTTCCTGTGGAAATCTGGTTGAGGCTCTGAAAACTTAATTTTCTGTGGAATTCCTCCTGCAGGTTTTATTTATTTATTTATTTATTTGCAGATTTTGGTATAATGAGCGTAGAAATCAAACTACTTAATTCACATACTGGGAATTATATGTGCTTTCACAAGAAGGACATAAATGTGGTCTTTCAAACTTTGGGATTAGCTGAGTCTGAAATACTTTAGGCCCATTGACATGCTTTGCTACCATTATTCATCATAACTAAGAGATATTAATAACGCCCCTTGGCTAATCTTCAGATTATGGAACACAGAATAGTCCTGATTCTTCAGCGGCTAATGGCAAAAGTTGGAATTGACTTAGGTAAAGATGCTGCCCTTAGAGCAAACATGAGGTCAGTGGGAGACTTTAATTGCCTCTGGCAACGGAGTTCGGCAGAAGTCCATCATTTCCATTTTTCCTGGAAATGAGTTTAATTTGTCTAAGTAGCAGAGGGAATATTGGCTTTAACAATCAGGTTGGCATTGTACCAGAGTATGCAGGGAGTGCACCAGAGAATTTGGGGGGAAAGGATCACAAATGGAAATTGTGGCTGTGGTGCATGAAAGCTTCTGTCTTAGTTAATGTTGTGCTCATTTATCATCATTTGACTCACAACACAACTGCAGAAAGGGCTACCTGCCTTAGATTTGCTGACTCCTTGAATGGGAGACTCCGGGGGGGATTCCATCTAAAGCGCAGCAACAAGGGGATTGGGAACTTACTTAAGCTCTGTTGCTTTCAGTGGTGCATAAAGCTAACTTTGCTTAGACTGGGGCCCAGATCTTCACAAAAGATAAGTCTGACCCTCTTGGTATATGACCAGGATGTTATCAGCCCTCCACCTCAGGTCCTCAAAAGGTATACTTCTGATATTGTTTCTCTTATTTTGCCCCCTTGTTTTTGCAAGAATAAGGTGCCATTATCAATGGTGTATATGTTTTTCATATTATTGCTTTGTTTTCATATTCTTTCAACTACATCCACTTTTACATGTATGTCCTTATGTTTTTGATACTCTGTTTCATTGGGAGGGGGTTGTAGAAGTAATACTTCCTGTTTATTTTTAAATATCCATCCTGTGGTTCCATGTTTAATATGGCTCCAGTTTTAATATGCTCAGTTTTCAATAGGGTGTTGAGGACAGAGGTGCCAACTTGCGAGGGAGTTTTGGGGGGTGGTGTAGCCGACAGTGTGCATGATGCCAGGAGTGTGGTGTCAGGGTGCTGGGAGGAGCAGAATATGGCAACAGTGCAGCTTCGATGCCCAACGGCTCCTCCTCCTCCTGCCGCCATTACTGGCTGGGGGCTGCCATGCCACTCTTGGCTCTGCTCTTGGCCTCCTCTACCCCCTGATTTTTTCAGACATTGGGGGCCCCCAAAGCACTCAGCCCCCAGGAGTTGGCATCCCTGGTTGAGGAAAAGATTTTTTTCATACGTGTTAGAAAGTAAAGCTGGGAGTGGAAGGTCAAACAAAAGGGTTCTCTTTCTCCTTCCATCAACAACAAACTGTTCTATTGCTAGGATGTCTACAATAGTGCTGGCTTGAGTTCAAAATGCACTTCACTCTGTGAGAGAGGCAACAGTTCCAGGAGGAATAAAAAAAGAGGAAATGCATACATTCTCCTACCTCAAACAGTGACATATCAAGTTGGCTGTGCATTAGCAGAGTATTATATTTGTCCATCACAACCTGACTATAAATTCTCCTTGACTTAAGCTGCTTTCATTGTAACAGAAAGGGAAAGCTGGAGATCAAAGGGTCAGTAGCTTGCACAGAACAGTAAGTGAGTGATTTCTGCATGGAACAGGAAACCAGGAAGTCTCTTATGTTTCTATATCTGTTGCTAACTGCTCCAGTGACCTTGAGCAAGTAATTTATACTCAAATAACTCATCTACAACTTCAGTTGCATCTTAATTGAGAGCACAGAAGATTCAAGAGACACCTGTGTTAGGTTTGCAGTTTCTGGTATATTCTGGCATAAAACCATATTCTGGTTTTACTGGTAACACAGATAGCCCAAGAACTACTTTTGCTACTAACTGCCCTTGAATGCAGCAGGTGGTGCCAATGGCCTGCCATATTCTGTTAGCTCCTGCTGTTGACCCACCAGTTTTTATGCTGACCTACAAGATTCTGAGCTCCTCCCTGCCTGACTTGTAAGGTTCCATCCAGGTTCCACCTGCAATCCTCTGTGTTCTAACCTAGTACCACTTTCTCCCACCATAGTTTCTCTGCCATAGTTTAGGGCAGGGGCAAAGTATATTTCTAAGTGGGTGAGAAAAAAACAGCAACATATGTTAATGACAGTTCAGAAATGTGGGGAACAAGTGGGGGCAAACTCCTTGTTTGTGGGGGGTGCATGCCCCCACACCCTGGTACCACCTGGGCATGGTTCTGTCCCATGGCTCATCATGGATAACTGCAGTTTCTTCTAGCCCTTGATCAGTACAGAATAGCCTTGATTGGAAGAAAGAGTAAGATTGAATCGAAAATGTAAACTGCTATTGCGTGCCCTAGAAACTTTATAATATTTGGAACAGTGTGCTAGACCATGTGCAGAATATAGAAGTGGCACAGGTGCCCTTCAGATTTACCTGCATTCATGTGGGAGTGGCTTTTCTGTGAGCAAATCTCATGTGAGAGGAGAAGTCCATATGATGCAAGTATGTGGGCAGCCCTGAGAGGCTGATTGTTTGCACCCTGATAGTAAAGATCTGTGCAGTCTGCCCTGCGTACATGATTATTTCTTTTAGACACAGACACAGTCTGAAGGACATATCCCAACTGCTGCAAACACATTGCTGTAAAATGCCATACTATAACTTATAGCTGGTCACTCATCATAGCATAATTTCTAAAATTAATATGCTACTATCATACAGTTAAGCAAGATGAAATCAGTAATAGCACTAAAGGGAAAGGGTATATTTTTCATTTGAAGCTTTCACTGGAATGTGTCTGTCAGATCTCCCTTGAGAGGGATTTCCACACAGGTATTGCCACTGAAAAAGCCCTGCTGTGGTAGTGAGTAGAGTCTCTTCAGATTGTACAGACTCACCTGATCCACAGAATTATGGGCTGTATTCAAATAACCTGTTCAGCTCATGGAAGCCAGAGCAAGCGCCACAGGGCTTTTCCTTTCTCTCCCATGCCTCCCCTAAATTTGCTCTGGAGGGTCAGGAAGACCCAATAAACAGTGCAAGTTGAAGGAGGGGGAAGAACATTCCATTGGGAAGCAGAAATCCTTGCGCTCATGGACAATCTGCTTAGCACCACGTTGAATTCCACCCCATGTTCCAATCGGATGCTAATGTGAAGATTGTAACATGATTATCTTTTAGATTTTATGCTTCTCCAAATTTTGCATGGCAGTTCTTAGCAAAAAAAAAAAAAAAAAGGACCAAGAATACAAACCAGTACTTTAAAAAAATACCAAATAGTATTTAAAATGTTTGTTTGGGGATAAAATATGCTTAGGAATGCATACATTGAGATTTAAACAGATATTTAAATATGTATTTTGTGTTTAAATATGAATCTTCATGTGGATTTCTTAAAAAAAACAATAAAATCAAAGATTAGTTTGGAAATAGGACAGAATGGATTTATGAATGAACACATGGACCAGAACTAGACCTGATCTATCCATCCCTAATTACAGCAATGGCTTTCAAAGCACTAAGTATAGAGTAGGGATGGAAGAAAAAAATGATTCAGTTTGCATTTAAAAGTGAGTTTACTTACTTAAATCACCCTTTTTGAAATGATATGCTATCTGAAACGCATTTGCCTTTGAAAATATCATTTCTCTGAATTTTGCAATGTAGTTCTCCAGTCAAGTAATGTGTACAAAATGCAGAGTAAAGTCTGCATATAAGTGCACATATTAGTGAAAATAACATTCAAAAGCGCGACAAATATCAAGGAAAATCGTTTGACAAAAGTGTGCATGTTGTTAGAAAATTCATACTAGACCAGTGTTTCCCAACCGGTGTTCCGCGGCACACTAGTGTGCCGTGAGATGTTGCCTGGTGTGCCGTGGGAGGGAGGCGGGCGAGTCGGGCGGCGAGAGGCGGGGCGGCGGCGGCGAGCACACACGGGGCGGCGAGCGAGCTCCCTCCCACATCCCATCACCGCTCGCTTCGGCCGGCCTACTGGGCTGTCGCAGGCGGAAGGCCTGCGCATGCGCGAGGTTTTCGCGCCTTCGGGATTCCCTTCACGCCTTCCTCCTCCCGGGTCCTTGAGAGCGCGGGAAGCGGCAGCGCGAGACCGGCGTTGAGACAAAAATGCAAAGTTCCATTCAGGGCTCCCCTTTTGCCTCGTCGTCTCACAGTTTGGAAGATAGCAGCTCTCCAAATTAATAGTCCTCTTTGAATAGGCGGGGCCTGAGCGTTCCACCAATTTAGGCCTCCTGCCGGGATGTGATATGGCTCCACCTTCCTCAAGGTGGTTCTGCTTTTAAATATTTTCCACCCTGTCACCATGAGGACTAGCGACTTCTTTTCGTAAAATATAAAATCGCTGCTCCTTGCTCTCGTGAGACTGTGTGTTTTAATTCGAAAAGGGTGTTCCGTGTACATTTGTGCGAGCTGTGCTGTAAAAAAAAGGGGTCTGTATCCGTTTGTCAGTGGCAATTGGATGGCCGGATACTGCAGTGATGGAAAAGTTTTTGAAAAGAAAAGAACTGGACTCTGAACAAAATTTGGAGCCAGATGAGAGCCCAAGTATGAGTGGGCATGAAAAGAAAGCAAAGATGGTTAGCTCAAGCAAATTCTCTGGCACAAGGCAATATAGCGAAAGCTATATTTCATTTGGATTTACTTTCACCGGAGATGCAAGCCAACCAATTCCACTGTGCGTGGTGTGTGGTGAAAAGCTAGCTAACAGTGCTATGGTCCCAAGCAAACTTAAACGCCATCTCCAAACGAAGCACCCTTCGCTTCAAAACAAGAATGCGGACTATTTTGTTCGCCTGCGTGAAAACACGGAGAAACAGGCAACTTTCATGAGACAAACCTCAAAGGTAAATGAAAGAGGTCTTAAAGCTAGCTATCACGTTGCTGAACTTATAGCCAAGTCAAAAAAGTCGCACACTGTGGCAGAGACATTAATACTTCCCGCCTACAAAGCTATTGTAGAGGAGATGCTCGGACCTGAAGCAGCTAAGGAAATAGCCAAAGTCCCTCTCTCAAACAACACAATTTCCAGACGTATTAATGACATGTCTGCAGACATTGAAAGTGTGGTTTTGGAAAAGATCCATAGCAGTGAGAAATTTGCATTACAACTTGACGAGTCTACTGATATCAGTGGACATGCTCAACTCTTGGCCAATGTGCGTTTTGTTGATGGTGATGCAATTAGAGAAAACTTCTTTTTCTGCAAGGCATTGCCAGAAAAAGCAACAGGAGAAGAAATTTTTCGGGTCACATCAGAATACCTTGAACAAGGAGGACTTAAGTGGGAAAACTGCACAAGTGTCTGCACCGATGGAGCTGCAGCCATGGTCGGGCACACCAAAGGCTTTGTAAGCAGAGTGAAGGAAAGAAATCCAGATGTGATTGTTACGCATTGTTTTTTGCACCGTGAGGCCCTCGTAGCCAAGACTTTACCAGCAGACCTAGTTCATGTGTTGGATGATGTTGTGCGCATGGTAAACTTTGTAAAGTCACGACCCGTGAAAAGTCGCATATTTGCAGCTTTGTGTGAGGAGATGGGAGCGAAGCATAAAACCTTGCTGTTTCATATGGAGGTCCGGTGGTTGTCACGTGGCAAGGTCTTGGTTCGTGTGTATGAGCTGCGGGAGGAACTTAAAGTGTTTCTGACAAATGAGAGGTCAGATTACGCAAAGCTGCTTGCAAGTGATGAGTGGTGTGCAAGGCTGGCATACCTGGCAGATATATTTCATCATCTGAATGAACTGAACACACGAATGCAAGGCCAAAATGAAAACCTGCTTACAAGTACAGATAAAATAAATGGATTCCGTTCAAAGGTGCAACTCTGGCATCAACACGTGGAAAGTGGCAATCTTGAAATGTTCACACTCACCAAGCAATGGCAAGGTGTTCACACTGCTGCACTGTGTGAGATAATAGGTAAACATTTTAAAACTCTCGAGGGGAAGTTGTCATTTTATTTCTCTTCAGTCTCCACTGAATGCCTTGACTGGGTTAGGGACCCTTATAGCTCAGCATCAGTTGGTGGAAAGGACATGACTTTACAGGAGCAGGAGGAACTAACTGAACTGAGACAAAATCGTGGTTTCAAGCTAAGATTTGCTGATCTACCTTTGGACAGTTTTTGGTTGGAAACTGCCAAGGAGTTCCCCCTTCTGGCAAACAAAGCTATTTTGACATTGCTCCCATTTTCCACTACATATCTCTGTGAGTTGAGCTTTTCAAGCATGATTGCTATAAAAACTAAATACAGAGAGAGACTGAGAGCTGTTGACGAAGAGCTACGTGTGTGTCTTTCTTCGATTCCAGCCAGAATATCAGCTTTGTGTTCAGCCAAACAGGCCCAGGTTGCGCACTGAATAAAGTATTTTATAATTTTTCATATTTCTGTTTACTTACTATTTCATAATAAAGTAATTATAAAATACTTTCTTTGTGTTTATTTGATTCCTATTAAAGAGAGTTACTTTATATATAGTCAATATAGGCACAGAGTTAATTTTTTAAACATTTTCTAATGGTGGTGTGCCTCGAGATTTTTTTCATGAAACAAGTGTGCCTTTGCCCAAAAAAGGTTGGGAAACACTGTACTAGACTGCTGATGACTTTTCATGAGGACTTTTAAAAAACACAAACTGATGTGGATATCTGGAGAAGTGAACATAAGATGGAAAATGATAAACTGAGAGAAACCAAAATATACATATTGATGTATCCATTGTGTGGACTGGTGGTAGCACTGGACTTTAATTAATTTCAGCAGGAGCAGAAACGGCCTGTTCTGTTCTTCTCTGCCTTCCTTGTGAATTGGTCAGAATGCACCTTTATTGGGTACAGAGGTGCAGGCTATTTGTTTCAATCTACAACTGTGGGTTATATTGTATTTGCATCAGAGTCTCTGTGAAATCTCCTTATTATGATTTGCTTTCTGCTAATCAAAGTGTCTCCTTTCCCGTCACTTGCTCTTAGGTTTTATTCCTTGTATCAAAAGGCACAAAGACAAACTTTGGGATGAGAGGCAGAGAGTTTGCAAAGCCAGTTTGTCAAAGAGCAAATACCTCCTTTTGAATGCTTGATTTAATGCCGCAGGCATGCTTCCCTTCTGACTCAGCTCTTTGTTATGACTAACTGTTCAGTGGATATAGATTTTGTGTAACTGTGGATAGGTTTTTTATGTATACACCATTAGTTAATGTAATGAGTTAATTTTACACCAGGCATAAAATAAAAAAAGCTCAAGAGCACGAGTGCAAATGTGCCGTTGGTACATTAGAAATACACCCACTTCAGTCATTGTGTGTTTGCTGATTAGCAGGGAACAGAATTAGAGTCAAATTGCATTTTATTTTTTCAGCTAAAGATATAAGAAGTAGTAGAAGTTAACTAATTAGTTCCCATTCCCATTTACAATGACATCTTTAAATTGATGTATGTCTTTTTTTTCTTTTTGAATTTTTATTAAATAAATTGATATATGTCTCAACCCTACAATAAGCAAGGAAGCGGCAACTGAGCTCAGAGGGTGAAGTTTCCATAGAACATCCTATTTTGAAGATCCAAAATGCATGTGCTTGAGTAACAAAGTAAGAGACTGAAAGCACTTTAGAAAAGCACTGGACTAAGCATTAATAAATATTGGCTACTGATGCTGATATTGTCCTCTAGAGCCGCTGTTTATTTTTTGTTCTGTTCTATTAAATTTGTATATTCCTCTTCATCCGTACATCTCAGATCAGTTCGCAGCATAAAAATACATCATAAGAACAAGAACAAAACAAAGCAATACCCTTATAGCATTCTTTTCTTGCTTTTTGTTTTGTTACTGAGCATTTACGAGGGGGACGGGAATCTCTAATGTGTCATTTTATTACCCACCCACCCTGGTATTTATATGACCCCTACCATTGTCCCATCCCAGGGCTTTCTAAGACAAATAAAAAAGCAGACGTCCCAAGAAAACGTTTATTTCCCACCTCTGCCCATTCAGATGCACATAAAAATTCCAGAGAGTTCCAGGATTATTTCATCTGCCTGCAATATTGCTCTTCATTGCTGTCTTTGGGAGGAGAGCCGCTTGGTGTCCTTGCACACTGCTTGGCCTTTGGGCTGATGCTCCCATTGTTGTCCTGAAGTGGACCATTCTTTTCTCCCTCTGTCTTCTGCATTCCACACTTATTTACTGCTCATCCCTTTCTTTTCTTTTTTCTTTTCTGTGTGGCCTCCATTGCAATGGCTTACTAAAGCTTCAGTTCCACATGGCCCTCCATTAGTCACCTCTTTTGTTCATTATAATGTCTCCCCACCACAGGCTGATAATTTTTCTTTTTTTTTTCTTTAAAAAAATTCAGCCCTTGGTTTTGCTCGGTATTCTCTTATTCCCATGTTTTCTGTTGTCATTTTATAAAAATGAGAATGTATACTTGAGACGGACAGACATAATACATACATCAACTTTACAAATTTGGTATTAGGCTACTGGAAATCTTTGCCACTATCGTTGCCTTAAGTGTAAGCTAGACATGACCTTAAACTTGTGTGGGGAGAGGTTTTCGTCCTTTCCTTCTGATGGAAATTGCCCTCTCATGCCTCAAGCTGCTATTTGGTACAGGAGGGAAGATGCTATTTGCACTTACGGAAGCTCTTCCCCCATGTAAAGTAGCAGTTGGGGCAGGGGCAATTTCCATGACATCCCTCTGCCTCCACCACCATGCTCAATCCTGCTTGGGCCAGAGTGTCTGCTTCTTACTGCAACAACAGATGCACACAATGCCAAGCAATGAATGTCAAGGCCGTGCGTCTTTTGGCCTTTATACAGAGTTCTGCAAGGTTCCCCGGTGGACATCTTGCTAGCCCTGCTGCTGAGGGTTCTTTTTAATTAACAGGTCTCAAGTAATAAACCTGAGGCCTTCTGCATTCACTGGGCTATGGCTGTTCCCCACATATCTAAAAGGGCAGGCCATGAGGCCTCCTTGAAAAAGAAAGACATTCCAACTATGTCTGTTCAGGAATTGGGATGTCCCATACATACATGTATACATACATACTTTCCCCATGGAAACCAACGTGCCTAAATGTGGTTCCCTAGGCTGTGCTGGTTGTAACTTGCTAATAATTGACTGCCCAAAGACAATTTAACATGTAAGTCATTAAATGATAATGCAAAACGGATTTACAGAAACCAGGAATGAAGTGTCAGAACTGAATCTGAAAGGAAATTGAGGGTCTCTGTCACGAAGGGAATAAACAGTCCATTTCAGGCTCGGTTGGCTGAAACGTCTTGTCCACCTCAATGAAGTGGACCTAGATGGCTTGTTGACGCCACAGGTCTTATGTTGAATAGTCACGGCAGCACACCTCTCCCTGCCCCATGGACCAAAAACCAGGGGCCAATGTGTAAAAGTAAAAAAGTAAAAAAGCAGTGGACTTTTTAATGTACAGAGTATGTAGTTTAGATGTACACTGGTTGTATGTGTGTAGGCCTCCTGCAAATCAATTGTGTATGGATTTAAGGTGCATGGAAAGGATAGAGACACACATCTTTATCAGGATTCTTTTCTTCCCCTCCCCCTTCCTCTATTTTCTCAGCTCTAGCTCCATCCCTTTATTATTATGTCATATCCACACTTTATTACTATGTCATTATCCACATTTATTTCACTACTTTTAACAGTCATGTTAAAGGGGCTGGGAATTTTAGCTCCGAGAGGTTAGCACCCTTAACAAACTACACTTCCTGGGATTCTCCATGACTATTAAAGCAGCATGATAATGCTTTAAATGTATGCTATGGATGTTACCATAGACATTGCTAAAAACTCAGCTCGTGATATTCTCAGAAGCCAGAGATTCCACTTGAGATGCATCTTTATTCCAGGGCAAGAGGGAACCATGGCTCCATGACAGAGCAGATGCATTGCATCTCCATGTTAAGTCCCCAAGATCGTCAGGCAGTCGGATGGCAGGGTTAGGAAGGAGGCCTACCTAAGGCCATGGAAGGCAGCTCCCCATCAGAGAATATAGTCCTAGGATGGATGGACTGATGATCTGATTCAGGAAGCTCCATAGATATGTCTCACACTATAAAGCATAATCCAAATCCCTTTACGTCCATAAAATGGCAGAAACTGCCCTTAATTTTAAAGTTAGCGCATCTCAGAATTTCCCGTTTGTTTCTTCTTGTTCTTCTTCTGTTTGTATTATGTCCAGAGGCCTCTTTTCTCCACTCCCCCCCCCCCGCCCCAAGGAAATGGATATCCACACAGTGTAAAATGCGCAAGGGCAGCCATCTGCCTCTCAAAGGGCATGTGCATTTTTATCTAACTTGTGCCAGCTGGCAAGAGTCCCTAAAGGCACAGATTTAGATGTCCTGATACAAATTTAGAAGCTTTAGACACCCAGGCTCCACTGCCTTTTCTTTTCTGTAAGAACCATGTTAAAGTTGAATGATGGTATTGTGAAGTCCCTTGGAAAAACAATATGACTTTTCACATTCAAGAATGGCCCACACTGGAAATGGCAATGGTTGCTTTCTAACACTCTGTTTTGTTTTAGTGATCTGTTTATTTTGTCTTTTTGACGAAGTTTTGGTCTCCTTGTGAAAATGTTGGTTTATTCATTTAAACTGCCATCCTGTGCCCTCAACTGCCCTCATTTGCTCTGAGTGGCATTTTTGGCATCACCACTCATGTGAGTGGCTCCTGGGTGTACTGGATGGAGCCCCGTAGGTGGGAGGAGGAAATGGCAGTGAGGAAGCAGCACCCAGAGAAAACAGTGGCACTGAGCAGAACCACAAAAAGATTAAAAAGATGAATACTGATACAGTTGGAATAGTTGTTAGGATAAATTTCTAACCCCAAAAAGTGGCAGTTTCTGTTCAAATAGAAACTTTAGAAGACTTGGTGCAGTCTTGTTTCAAAAGATTCTGTCTTGGTTGAAAAGAGAGTTTGCTTGGTTTATTGTGCTGTCAGATCTTGGCACTCTCTATCCATGTAGATATGCATTTGCAAATTCAATTTTAGGGGGAGAGAGGGAGCATGGAAGAATGATCAAGTCTTGGGGGTGGGGGAAAGAATAAGCAGATAGCATATTTGAAATTAGATTTTCAAAATTACTGTTTATTTTTAAAAAGGTCTCAGGGTCTTAAGGGGGATGTTGATCAGTAGGGAGAGCAGTTGAAATTAGATTTCATAAATTACAGTATTTTTTAATGCATGTATCAAGGCATCTATCCCTCCTTGTATCACTCAATAAAAGAGGGTAGCACACTCGGAAGCAGAAAATATATAAGCCCCCAAGTTCACGTTTGGGCTGGAAACATATTAAAATGTAAACTTTAATGGAATTCATGCAGGGGTGAAGAATGATTCAAAGAGGCGATGAGCATGTGCTTTCAGAAAAACAAAGAGAGGAGGAATATTAAGAAACAAGGGCTTCTGCGCCGTTATGAAGGACTACTGTGATTTATCGAAACTTGATGAGATGCACCTCTCAAAAAATGCAAATGTCTGGTCTGGAGCTGTGTAATGAATGGGCCCATGCACAATAAAACATTTGACTTGTTTGGTAGACTCTTACTGAGGCTCCATATGCTCTGCTTCATGCTCCTTGCCCTTTTATCGTGCTGCCTTTTTTGTGTCTCTAAAACTTAAATTAGAAGGATGTCGATGATTTAAAATCCATGTAGAGTTTTCAAGCCTGTGGTTAAGTCAAGCAAATGAATGTGAAAATTTTGTGAGTGTGCAGGGACAAGGCAAACCACAGAAAGCAATGAGGTTTGGGAACAGCAAACACATGTAAATTTCAGGAGCTGCTAATCACATGTAAGACTACAGCTTTAGGTTGTGTGAGGCTCTGTGTTGCCCAGTGGGGAACAATTTAAATACCACACAGTCTGTCAAGGGAGAGCGGCTACACGCTCTTGCAGTTTTTATTAAAACAGGCCAAGCTAAAACTCAGTTCCCCTGCCTCCTCCCACCCCACCACCCTTTTTCCATTTGTTAAAGTTCTGCTTTAAAAGAAGGAGCTATTTTACAGCTTTTCCAGAGATTTGCAAGCTCCCCCCACCCTTGCATCAAGGCTAAGGCCCATGGCAGCCTTGAAGTTGTGCTGAAAGAATGTCAGCAGACTTCATAGGGTTTTCTATCAGCCCTCATCTTATTAAGATCTGTTTGCTGAATGCTTTTTCCTAAGATGAAGGAACAGCAGAGCAATCTATTAATCAAATGTTATTTGAAGCAGGCCAATGTTGTTCAGGGATTCCCCCCACCTCCTGCCCAACATAAGGATTTGTGCATACAAATATATACACAAAATGGGTGCCTCTTTGGTGAGCCTGCATTGCAGTTCATAAAAGATCTCTCTCTCTCTTTCCTCTCTCAGAAAAAAGCCAGCTAATTAAGAGCAGCAAGAAACAAAATGCCAGCTTGTAGATTTTTCTTACCCCTGCAGGAAGAGCCTCCCCCCGCCATTAGATTCCTCTTTCTTGATCTCATGTAACGAGAACAGAGAGTCAGCTGTGAATCTAGTCCCTTGTTCTCATTTCCTTGATCACTGACATGGTTTCAGGGGGAGAGGGTGGGAAGGACAACAACGAGAAGGGAGGCTGTTGCAAGGTTTTTATTTAAAAAGTTACCCTCCCCCCTCTCCTCTGCAAGATACACAGATGCTTCGAGAACGTTTTGTATTACGAGTTTGACTTTTCCCATTAAATCCCATCCTCTTTTCCCCTTGTCTCCTTATTCGTTAAAATGCTGATTACAAGTCAGTAAGCACATAATTCAGCTCTTTGATGAGTGCATTGCCAGTGAGCAATGCAGGGGGAAATGTTAATTTTTTTTAACCCAGCAAGCTGTCTAATGGCTTCAGAAATTAAAGGATAATTGCACATGAGTGAATTTCTGTTTTTACAAGTCCACTGTTACCATTTGGAAAGTATTTGCATTTTTCTAAACACACACACACACACACACACACACACACACCCACCCCACTTCATGTCAAGTTGTTAATTCTTTGTTATTGTTTTCGTCTGAAAAAAAGACACAAGTTTCACTCTTTAGCCTTGAGCACATTTATTTGGAAACTAGTTTGGGGGATTTCAAGAACTGTACTTTCCTCTAAGGACAACTTCACCTGCGTGTCCTCAGCAAAGAGCTTTTGTCTCACACGCAGAAGGTCCCAGGTTCAGTCCCCAGGTGAGAGAGCCATACCTGAAACCCTGGAGAGCAACTGCTAGTGTAGTCTGCAGAATTAGGTGGGCCATTGGGCTCACTCACTTTAAGGCAGCTTCCTATGTTCCTAAGATTTTTCAACTGTCAGTTTGACAGGTGAATCTGTCAGTTTTGGTTTCTCTGTGTACTTCATTTTTCCAATCTTCAATTCTCCACATTTCCACTTCAGTTGCATTTTTTAAAGTATGCATAAGAGTTAACCAGTATTTTATGGCAAATTTCTCCTACGTATACATTTTTTGTATGCAATTTGATCTAATAAACAGATTCTTGTGAAGTATTTTTCACCAATAGCTGGATTCATGCACACATTACACCAGTATATGCATTTCTGTACATACTGCTTTACTAGGGAATGTTGTTTGGAAACAACCATCTTCCTCCTAAATCTCCAATCAGGCATAAGGAGAGTAGTATTTCTCTGTCTCCCAGCCTTCTTCTTGAGTGCTGGATGTTTGTTTGTTAAGGAGGGGGGAGGGTTTGCTTGGATTTGAGCTACTTTTCTCCTTTGCTGAAATAAAATTAATGCACAGCACACAACCTAGATCCCCCTCTGCTGTGCTGATTGGATCCCCATGCCGATTAAATATTTCACACCGATTAGAGGAAGCTGAAAGCACTCAGCTGGTAATTCAGCATATACATGACTTCTACAAGAACCGACTTTTGGGCTTAAGTCAAACACCCCAGTTTCTGGCAGTTTGGATTAGAAGGCGTCATCTGCATTAAAATCCTTCAGCCCTGTTGCCGTAAAGCCTAATTAGCAGAGGCACATAAGGGGAGGGAAAATGAATACATTGCATTGCAAATGTAACCCTAAGAAGTATCTTCTGAAAACAAAAATCATCAAGAACAAAAATGACTATTTTAGTTATTTCTTTAATTAGGATCTCCTCCAGGACCCTTCTGGAGCAAAGCTTTTTCTAAGATGCCTTATCCTCACCCTGCCATCATCCAGTCTTGCCAGCTGAAGGCCAAGAGAGAGAGAGAGAGAGTTAGAGTTAGTCCCACTTTGTTTCGGTAGGGCTTTCTGAGTAAACAACATGCATAGGATCAGGTCCAGTAACTTTTATTTCTGTTTTCGCTAGTTCTTGATATCTGCCAAGGTTTCTCTTTTCTCAGTAAACTGGAGGTAAAATATGGATTAATAATCATGCTGTTACCTTCTTTGGTCCACTCCATATCCTTTGGTATTGCAGCCTATAATGCAATTTAGTGGTAGGAGGGTGGGGCTTGGTGGAATTCCTAATGTGTTTGAAAAGGCTTAAGTACCCCTTGCTTTGTAGAACACTGAGCCAAGAGGGTGGCTTCCTCCTTCATCTACGCTAGTGCGCTGAAGTGGGCTCTCTGGAACCCTTGTTAAAATTGCACCATCACATTTAACAGAAGGCTCAGTTAATTCTGTGCCTCTGATAGTGCCTATTGTCAGTTTGCAAGATGCTCTTTCTCCCTTACTGTCCCTTCTCCTGATTGATCCCTTGCCACCCTTCCTGCCAAATTATGTGTGTCGGGCTAAGGATGACTTATCCTTAAGGTTCAGTAGAACAAGTCCCGTTTTTACCCACTTCAGAGCAAATAAATGCCTTTGCCTCCTGCTTTTTTTAATATCAGCATTTAAAAACAAAACATACATTGTTTCATTGGGCCAAACTTCCACCTCTCTGAAGCAGAAGCAGGGCATGAAAGCACAAGCCGTATCCTGCTCTTTGTGCCCAGCTTCTAGCATCCAGAAGTGCTTCTGAACATGGAGAATCCTATTAGCTATTTTTGGTAACAGCAGCTCATACATACACCATTCATAATTGGTCAAATTGTCTCTTAAAGTTATTTAAACTAGTGGTCATCACTGTATCTTCTAGCACTGAGTTCCATAGAGACCAATCTCTGTCTCATACCACAATTACATACCAAAATGGGCCTATTCTGGAACAGACCAGGATAGTTTCTGTTTGAAAGTATACATCTGTTTCTGTTGGTGGGTGTATTTGAGAGATACACCCATGGAGTGAAAGAAGGAAATATGGCTGATTCACGGGCCCTTCCCCGTGCTTCCAGTCTTGTGTGAAGGGGAAAGCGCCATGTTGACTACTCCTGTCTGACTACGGAGAAGTGAGGCTTCTAAACCCTATTGGCAAAGAGGCCACTCTTGTCTGGTTTAAGAAAAAATGGAAAAACTTTTTTTTAGATTTATTTTCTCAAAGCCTGAGAAAAATATGCTGGAAGGGGTCCTAAGGATCATTTAGTCCAGTCCCCTGGAATGCATGACAGGTATCCACCCAAGTAAGCTTAAAAACCTCCAAGGAAGGAGAGTCCACAACCTCTCATGGGATTCTGCTGCACTGTCAAACAGCTCTTACTGTCAGAAAGTTCTTTATGATGTTTAGTTGGAATCTAGTTTAGGTCACAGTAAGTAAATGGATTATTATACATGTGGCTTAGCACATGGCTATGATTTTATTCCTGCCAACCTAGCAGTTCAAAAGCACACAAGTGCAAGTACTGTAGGTAAATAGGCACCACTCCGGTGGGAAGGTAAATAGCGTTTCCGTGCGCTCTGGTTTCCGTCACGGTGTACCATTGTGCCAGAAGGCTCATGACCCAGAAAGCTGTCTGTGGACGAACGCTGGCTCCCTCAGCCTGAAAGCGAGATGAGCACTGCACCCCATGGTCGCCTTTGACTGAATTTAACTATCCAGGGGTCCTTTAGCTTTTTTATGATTTTATTGAGAAATTATAGAGGAAACATTTTTAAATTAACAAAGCTAGTTGTCAATGTATATAAAGAAGATTATAAGGAAAAAGGGGAAGGCAACAAATTACTCACGGAAACTTCCATATCAAATCCAAATGTAAATCTAGCTCTTGATAGCATCCATCTGTCTCAAGAAACATTGGAGTGCACTTCCGGGGGTGAATCCAAACTGCTACATTGGTTTCCTCCCCGGGGCACAAGCCTGGGCAATATGTGTGGAGGTCCTAGACTGCCCAGACAACAAGACCCTCTTCTGAGCCTCACTATTGAGGTCCCAAGGAAAGCAGAGCAATATGTTTGGCACCAGCTTGGTTGCAGGAATTTCCACAGGGAGGCATACAAGGATTTGTGTAGGGTTTACTCCTTGTCAATGTATATTTTTTCTTCTCCTGAAGATATCCCATGAGGCAACAGAGGTTCAGGGTCAGAGTTCCTAGATGGACTGCCTTCCCAGATTGACAAGCCCCATCTGCCCCTCACTTCCCTCTACAACCACCTTCTTGACCATTGGACCCACTATTGGTCTTGTCCACTCAATCCACTGGAGCCTCCTGTCTTTGCAAGCAGGGTAATTCCCTAACTCAGTGAGGGTTTGAGACTCATCAGCTCCCTTCACTTGGTTTAGCTGGCCAGTAGAAACCGTTTCCCAGGGTGTGGCTTCTGTCACATGCTGACAGCTTCTAGGAGTCACAGGTGAGAGCTGAGTGCAGGGATGGGACCAAAGGTGGACAAACTACCCCAGAAAGAATACAATGTGTCCCCCACCATAAGTAGTACCCCTCCCCTAACATCCCATACACCCCAATTAACTCATTTTATCTGTTTTTAGTAGAGTCTTAGGTTTCAATTTGTGGTCAAAGTTCCTTATAGAAAAGATTGTCCATGAGAGCATTAGTCCCTTGTAGAGCATCTCTGGCCATTTGATTCACATAGGTCCAAAGAAGACAAAGGGAGTGAGATGGGGCCTCACATACCAAAAGAAAAACCTGCCTCCTTTTGTAGATAATGGAGTAAACCAATGGTGAAAATACTCAGTATCAGGTGAAAATGGTCCAGGCAGTCAATCAGAACTTTACTTGCAGGATGGTCCCACCTTTCCAATGGATTTGAACTTCCATTACAAGACAGCAACTCAGTTCAGAACATTGGGCTACCATAAAAAATGGGTTAAACTGGGTAAGAGGATTATTGCTGTCACACCAGGGTTCTCAGTGGGGGTCTAGATGTTCTAGCCGACACTGTTGTTCTGATCAGAATTTAGGGATTCATCACAGGTTGTAGTTGCAGAAATAGAACACACTTGAATGTATAATGGTCATGTGGAGTTCCAATTTATACCAAACTGCTTTCATGTGGTCACCAGGCGCATGAAAGTTCTGAGGATGAGGTGTGCACACTCATGTACATGCTGCAATATCATTTTTCCATAAAGAGGACCACTGGCCTACAAACAATGAATACACGTTGTGTACATGAATATATGATGACCATGTGGTTTTATATATGGGTAAATATTTGCCTGGCTCATAGAAGAATGAAGCTTGGGGGGAAAGGTCACACAATAGCTGTCAAAGTCACTATTCATCTAAGTTCCAAACGCTGTAATTTTTTGAAAAGCAGGACTGAGAATACGTTTGTGGTTCATTTCCGTTGAAGGACAAAGATTGTTAAAATGTGTTTACTGTGAGTGGAGGGTAAATTAACAAAGGTCAAGACCCAGCCTGGTTGAAGAAATAACTATTTAGCTCTCTCAAAATGCTGAATTAATTTGAATGCTTCCATTCAAACATGATTGCTATTCATTTGTGAACCTATCAAACTCTCCGAGTTTCACAGAATATTTTTCTCTAGACTAGAGTGTTATGCTCTGCAGAAATATATAAATGAAAAGGAATGGATGTTGCTGTGAAAAGGAATTGAAGGATTTTTATTTCTACTTTATTGCCTCAAAACCTTAGTGTCAGGGGAATATTGTTCTGGAAGGATTAATAGAACCAAGTGCTTGTCCAGAGCATGTTGGAGTTGTAATATGGACAGTGATGGACAGTGAATTCTAAATCTCACTTAAACAGATCACTTCTCTCCACCCCCATCCCTGAGCCACGAAGGGATGTTGACAGCCTCACATCAATTTAAAGTCACCACCACAGGGAAGAAAACGAGTGTCAGAAAATAAAGTATTTACAGTGTGATCACACTCTTATTCAATGATTCCTATATAGACATGTGTGCACCAGTATCTGCATAATATGATTCTGCTCAAATGAAGCTGTTTAGGAAGGATGACGATGTTGGAGTATAAAACAGATGAGGCTGAATCTCTTTCAAAACATGAGATAAACATAAGCTCAAGCATGGGAAGGAAAATGCTGAGGGAAACTTGAGCATCAAAATATAACTAACTCTCCCAAAATGTGGATATAAAACAGTATCAGAGAGCTGTTGGTAAAAACAAGTACTTGCAAATGATAATACAGGTTTGTTAATGTAAGTAATAAATGTGATACAAATTCCATCCTTGCTGTACCACAGTCTAGGATTCAGAGGACCCAACTAACAAGGCAATCCTAACAATATAATCTCAGAAATCCTACTGAACTCAACAGGGTTACTCCTCAGTAAGTGGAGTTAGGACTATATCCTAAGTCGTAGAGTAGGCCAATTTAAATAAATGGTTTTAAGTTACTTCAGGCCATTGATATCAAATTATCTACTCTGAGTATGACTGACATTGGACAGCACCCAAAGTCTTTTACAAATAAATTCTTTTCTTGTTGTCAAGAAGTCTAGTATCTCTTTTTGTTGTATTTTTTCAGCCACAAAAAGCAGTGCTATAGATTACAACTATTTATGACCTGCAGGGACTGGCCTGGTTTAGACATATTTTTCTTAGTTTATTAAGCCATGGGATGTATGGTCTTTGCATTGCCCCATACCTCCGCTCTTCTCAGCATCCTGTAAGGCCCTTCCTGCATAATTAACCGTTGTTTCCCATCACATGTGAACCAGAAAACAATGGCTAGCGGGTTCAGAACAAACCAGCATCTTACATCAGCTTCAAGCCATGGTTTATTAGGCCAAAATAATTAAATGTGTGTCTATACCTCAACATGTGAAATTTGTATTCTCCATTTATGGAAAATACAGCTTATATATCCAGAGAGCTATGCAGACCCCTGTGTACAATCAAACTGTGGAGGTCAGAGTGGAGACCAACCGGCGCAATTTCCCTTTGTCTCTTTGCAAAACCTTTTTGAGTTTATTGGATAATTTTTTTAGCCTTTTTTGAGATGCCACCTAAATGCAAGGCATCGTCACCTTCCTCAGGTACTGACAAACCCAAGAAACAATGAGTGGTGCCCACACAGGAGGAGAAACTGGAAGTGCTGGATTGTTTACAAGAAGGCGTGATCATGTATGGCAGGAATGAGTCCAGCAACCATGCCATCAAGATAGCCGAGAAAGAAATCCAGGCAGCAGTAGTAGCGAGTGCACCTACAACTGCCAAGGTCACCAGCTACGTGTGGAACAAAGTTCTGGTGAAGACAGAGAAGGTGCTGACCCTGCGGCTAGAGGACATGAACTGCCAGCATGTCCCCACTGATGGTAACACCTTGCGCAAGAAGGTTCTCCATCTGTATGCGCACTTCAAGTCTGCTACTGAAGGGGGGGAGTGGGCCGTGAAGGAGTTCTAAGCCAGCTCTGGTTGGTTGAACTGCTTCAATGATTGCTTCAACCTAAAGAAGCTCCACATCACTGGTGAAGCTGCACCTGCAGACACAGAGGCTGCGGAAGCAGACCCCAGGGAGCTGAAGAGGCTGCTGCAAGAGGGCTATTTTCCAGAGTGGGTCTTCAACGAAGACGGAATGGGCCTGTTCTGGAAGAAGATGACTGAGTGCCCTTACATTGTGAAAGCAGAGAAGGCAGCCCTGGATTTAAAGTTGCGAAGGATCAGGTGACTGTGCTGCTCTGTGGCAATGCAGTTGGGCACCTGATCAAGCCAGGCATGCTGTACAGGCCCATAATCCACTGAGCCCTCAAAGGCAAGAACAAGAACCTGCTGCCTGTCTACAGACAGTCCAGCAAGAAGTCCTGGGTGATTGCTGAAAGCTTTCTGGACTGGGTCCACAACACTTCAGCCGGGAGGTGAAATGTTACCTGTTGGAGAAGCGGCTGGAGTTCAAAGTGCTCCTGGTGGTGGATAATGCTCCTAGTCACCCACAAGGACTGTAATTTCCACACAAAGATGTCAGAGTTGCTCCCCTCCCCATACGTCTTCACTCATCCAGCAAGGGTAGCGCTGTGCTCTAAAGCACCAAGCCTCTTGGGCTTGCTGATCGGAAGGTCAGCAGTATGAATCTGCATGACGGGGTGAGCTCCCGTTGCTCTGTCCCAGTTCCTGCCAACCTAGCAGTTCGAAAGCACACCAGTGCAAGTAGATAAATAGGTGCCACTGCAGCAGGAAGGTAAACAGTGTTTCCATGTACTCTGGCTTCCGTCACAGTGTCCTGTTGTGCCAGAAGTTGTTTCGTCATGCTGGCCACATGACCTGTCTGTGGACAAACGCCGGCTCCCCTGGCCTGAAAGCAAGATGAGTGCTGTACCCCATAGTTGCCTTTGACTGGACTTAACCATCCAGGGGTCCTTTACCCCCCCCCCCTTTTTAAACTCATCCAGCCTTTGGATCAAGGGGCAATTCACTGCTTCAAGGCTCATTACACCAGACTCACCTTTGCCATGCAGATCAATGCCATGGATGCTAAGCCACATCTCAGGCTTCTGGCATTCTGGAACCATGCTGGCCTGATTGCAGGTTGGATTGGGCCCTGCTTCCCTCAGAACAGTAGATTTTCCTACAGGATTACATTTCTTTAGAGCCAGTCACAACAATTATCCTTCTGTACTTTGGTCATCAGAACCTCATTTGCGTAAACTGGGATACAGTTCAGTGTGGACAGTAGGTGAGGTTGACAATTGAGTAAGAGGCAATGTATTGTGCTTCCTCACTCCAAACGGATTTTCTATAAATGTACTACAAATTTTCATTTTCCTAATTTCACCATCTTGAGGCAGTATTCATGGAACCAGCCTTCTTTGATCCAATCTCACAACTTCAAGAAAGCCAGTCCATTGTTTAATAGCTGTGCAATATGGATATTTAACAAGCTGGGTCCTGATTATTCCCTGCTGAGGTTTCTTTTTAGCTTGTTTTTCTTCTTCAAGTTGCCAAACCACCATTACTACTAGCAGAGACCTCTGAGATAGAGTGCCTTTTGCTTTTTGAAAGTGCGTAAGCAGTAGCAAAGCTATTTGGCTGGAGAGGCATACATTGGCTCTGCTTTGTATAGTTTTAGATTTATGAACAGGACTCAGCCATGTAGAATACTGGAAACAAGCAGCTGCTTTTCCAGCACATTGAAGTGTGTTTGCATGTGACTGGCATACATATTTCAAACTCCAGTTTGCCTGTGGCATCCTGCCGTGAAAATGAAAGTTGTGTTGCCACTGAAAGGCGCTGCTTCAAAAATGGGTGTATTGTGAGGACTGTTATGCAGTATATGAGAAGCAGGGAGCTGCTTCCCAGCATTTATAGAATGTTTTTGATTGGCTCTTCTTTTATGACATTATGTTTTCAACTACAATGCCCAAAGCAAGCTTAAGAGATCCTTATTACTCATTGTTCCAAGAAGAGCCAGAGAACGTGTTCTGCTGACTGATTCCCAAAATGGAGATTTTCTCTCTTTTAAAAGGAGGATATTCTTTTTAATTAAATTTGGCAGAAATATAACATGGCAGATGTAGCTTTTGTTTGAGGATTTTTTCCACCTCTCATATCATAATCTTTGTTGTTTCTGCCAACACCCCTTTATCAGGCTCTCCATAGGGTATGAAGTCAAAAAGAAAGAAGTTCATTAAAGAGGAAAACCAAACTGTTTCTCCTGGCAGGAGAATCTAATTAAGAAAGATGTTCCGCTATGTTTGATCAATGCATTTTTTCATGGAACCTTTCAAGTCAGCCACTGTGGTGGCCTCAGCACTCTCATGTTCCAGTAGGTTTGCCAGCAGTCAGGGTTTGACCCAAAGTTTCAGGATTTCAGTCTTTTTAAAAAGGTTTCCCAGTGGTATCGTCAGGAGCACGTCTAGGTCCACAGATTGCAGGCCTCGCTGATCTCCCCCACAAAAATATCCCTTACCCCCCCCCATGCCCATCATGAGTCACCACACAGCTGCTTTCCTTTCTCTTAAAGTTACTTGACAGGGAGGTCTCCACTAGTAGAAAATGCATACAAAACCCCCACCACAACAGATGAAAAAGAATGGCAAAAACACCAGTTGGCGCTCATGCAATGCCCTGTGTGGAAGCATCAAACAGTAGCAGCAATCTATGGTAGGACATTATGAGCCACGGTTGGCATTGTTTGTTTTGTGCCTAGAACACTGTTCAGGAATGTTATGGAGGTTTCTCCGTGAAACCTTCCTGTTGTTGCTGCTGTCATTGCCACTGCCACCAGGAAAGTTTGAATGGAAAAGCGAAGGAGGTGACTGTGTAGACATGGTGGGGTAGAATAGCCTGTTGTATGCCTGGGCCAAGTCCAGCGTTCAGAGATGGGTTTGGGTTCCACTTAAAATGAACTCAGCTCAGGGGTCCAGAATTGGAAAGGACACATCTGAATCACCCCCGTTTTGAACTTCAACCACCAATACTAGTTTCTTTTTGTTTGTTCATTGGTTTTTATGCTGGAGACTACTAAAAATGCAAATGCTCTTCCTACAGTCATTCAGCCCAAGAACTCTGCTGCTCTTTCATAAATTTCCATAATGATCTAAAATATAGTGTTAAAAGTAAGTACCTCATAAGTTTATTTATCTGTTTAGGCTATAGAACTAAGATTCCTTGCATGTATATTGTTAGAAAAACACTCTTCTCCTTTGACTTTTCTTTGGTTTTATGTAGAATAAACATCATAAACCATGATGTTAAGTAGAGCAGACCATGTACTGTACACATTTTTCTTTCTTGGTTTCATGGATTTGTGGATCAAGTTGTGCAATAAGCATTTGAGTCTAGTTCTCAATGGGCTATATTAGTTCAGACTACATGTGTGTGCTCACACGATGGAAGGCTCACCCACACAAATACAATTGCCGGCAGGTAAAAAACTCATCAACGAGAAGGTCTCCAGCTTACCTTCTCTCTGGCATGCTGTTTTTAAAATCTTCAAAAGCAGTCGCAGCTTTCCACTGTGCGAATCCCCACCTCCAGTCTGAAATGGTGTGCAGCCCAGACACAGGTTTACCACACAGAATCACTGATGCCCATTTATGCTGAAAGACATAAATGCTTGAGTTAAGTCTTTATGAATAAAGGTCCCAGATACAGATTAATTGTGACTTTTTCTAAGCACCTCTATTCTGGCTAAACAGTCTTTGAGTCTGTGCTCCTTTCTCTTTGTCTGTTCTCCAACATTTCAGAGATGTAAACAGGGACATTTTTGCATACCAGTTGCATCACCCCTGCTCTCTCATTAAAAATTGCTGTCTGAACGCTGACCTCTCCACTCCACTCCGTACGCATTTCACATTGTACATTGTGTTTTTTCATTTGTAATTAAAATGTCTACCCCGCACATGTTTATGAGGGAAGGTGAGTTAAACTGAGTGTTTCGAATGCTTAATTCCAACATGGATCTGACAGTACACTAGAGAATTGTTTCATCTCAAACATACACAGCAGCATTTGCTGAATCCATAGGCTGTGCCCTGACTAAAATGGTTCCTGCAGAATTTGATTTGCTCATCATATCCACAGCATTTAAACACATCATGCATTTTTAAAGGTTCCTCATTAGCAGATCTTACTTGTAAGTCAGTTACAGTACATGATTTGGGATCAGTTATAAACTGCTCTAATGTTACTTTCGTGAGTTACTGTTCCAAGAGCTTTTCTACCCTGAAAGGCAGCATAAATATAAATATCCCCCTTTTTTACTAAATATATTGAAAGAAATAAACAAAGGAATAGAACTATCACTCTAAAACTGAAATGTGATGGCAGTAGCATTAACATGTAGTGTCCTGTCTACCTAACATGGTCGTTAGGAGGATAATATGGGGGTGGGTACCATGTATTTCTCCCCCCCCCCACCTACTCTGGGAGAGTACGATAGGAAGCGTATGAAATAATATGAAAACAAGAAGTCTCTAAGCATCAGAGTAACAATATTTGTCTACTTATAAATGTGCAAGTTACATAATTTCAGATTTCTGTAGTGGGCCCCCCTGAATGTACAGTACAGTGGACGCTCGGGTTGCGAACGTGATCTGTGTGAGAGGCACATTCGCAACCCACAGTGCTGCGTCTGCACATGCACGGGTTGCAATTCAGCGCTTCTGTGCATGAGCAAAGCGTGATCGCCAAAACCCGGAAGTAACCCGTTTTGGTACTTCTGGGTTTTGGCATGTCCGTAACCCCCCAAAAAACACAACCTGAAGCGCCTGTAACCCGAGGTATGACTGCACACTGGGATTTTTTTAAGGGAAAATATTCAAACTTTTTTTTTTTTTTTGCAGAACAAAATTCTTATAGCTGCTATACTTTTACAGTACAAAAATATTTAACTTTTTACTGTTCAGTTTTGTGTGCTATACTGTAATAAGCAAGTTTAAAGGGGTTGTAAAACTGTAACTTCTACAGGTGGAAGAAAGAAAGCCCACTATAGTCAGAGTTGCACTAGATGACAAAATTAAGAAAACACAGACAAAGGGTCACAGACATTTTGGGAAGGAGGTGTGCAGGATCTACATCAGGAACAAGGGGCAGGGGAGGAATAAAATACCTATTGCCCCCGCAGATCCTGCTGCCTGAGGCCCTAGGCTCAAGGCTGTGGTCAAAAGAAGTCTAAAGGGAAGGGACTGAAGACCTGCAAGAGAGAATTCAAAAAGATCGCATGCTGTAAGCAGCAGAAATCATTGCCAAAGAACTGGGGCGGGTAGAGGATATATGCGCTTTTTAACTTCTAAAAGCCCGTTATCCTGGAGTGCTCTATCCCATGCACACTTATTTGGGAGTAAGCCCCACAAAACTTAGTACGACTAAGAGGTAAATGTGAAAGGGCAGGCCTTGCGGGGCGCGCAATCCTGGGGAAGTTCTCTCGCGCAAGTTTCATTCCAACGAGCAGGAGCTGCACCGGAGCGCCAAGGCTCGCCTCCCGCGGATTTCCAAGGGGCATGCGCAGCCGCGGCTTTTGTTTGGCTGGCTTCCGTCGGGGCGCTTCGGCCAGGCTCCCGCTGGGCTGCCTCTCAGCAGCAGTGGCGTTTTCCTAGAGTCCCGGCGGCCCCCCAATGTGTGCTGCTCAGTGGAGGAGGCAGGGTCTGGATCGATAAACAATTAAGGCACGGGCGAGCCGAGTCAAGTGATCCCAAGATGCTCCCTCGCTTCAGAATGTGTGTGCCAGGGAGAGAGAGAGAGAGAGACTGATGCCCTGAATTAAGCCCAGGTCCGCCGACCCCGACGGGGCTCCCCGACAGACGGGCCACCCCAAATGGGCCGCGCTGCCCCGCTCTGCTCTGCGGAAAAGGCAAGGCGGAGTTGGCCGCAGCCCCGACGGGGAGGAAACAGCCGCCTGCCCGGCCCTCCGCCTGCAGCGCCGGGGGTCGCCGACAAGCAGGCGGGCTCCGGCAGCAGAAGCCCCGCGGAGCCGAAGGCAGCGCCGCCGCCGCCGCCCACCTCGGGCTGCTCGGCGGGGAGGGCGGCGTGGTTCCCGGGCGGCTTCCCTTGGCGGCGGGGGCTGGGCGGGGGCGGGGAGAGCCGCTTTCCGAGGCGGGAAGCCTGAGCGCGTGTCGCCTTCTTCTTTCCCCCTGCAGAAGCTGGCCGTGCGGAGCTGCTCGGCCGCGGTGCTGGTGGGCAGCGCAGCAGGGAACGGCGGCGCCAGCGGCAGCAGCAGCAGCAGCACCAAACAGCCGGCGGGGCCGGCGCTCCTCCAAGCGCCCGCCGGCGGAGGAGGAGGAGGAGGCGGCGGCCCCAGCTCCGGCCCTCCGAGCGTGGCGCTCTCCGTGCTGCCGTCCAAGGGTCCCGTGGCCATGGTGACCGCGCACCTGAACGGCGGCCTGGGCTGCGGCGCCGAGCAGAGCGCGCCCATCAACCTGCAGACCAAAGGGGGCTGCAGCGCCCGCCAGAGCCAGGTGAGCGGGGGGGGGAGGGGGGTGCCGGGCAGGGGATGCAAGGGGAGTCCGGAAAGCTCCAGATAGACGCACACCTGTGTCTACTTCGGAAACCCACCTTGCTCGATAGTCGTGGAACTGTGAAACTTTGCTCACGGGCTGGAAGATCGTTGCCATCAGTCGCTAATCGATTTATGATGATTCAAGCAATAAAAATAACTCAGGTGTGGAAGTAAGGAGGTAGAGATGCTGGAGTAATTGGCGGGGTGGCCACTCAGGTCCGCATTTGAGTACTGAGGGTTGTTTAAAAGGCTCCGGCACTCTGGGTCTCTGGGCATACTCTGAATATGGCCATGCAGTCTAGTGGCCAGTCTGACCCACTTTGGTCAAACTCTGAGTCTTCAGCTTTCCAGAGTCTTGGGCAAGACACCCTTTCAGTCCAGCTGCCTGAGAGCTAACTGAGCTGGAGACCCCTGAGGCTGCAGCTTTGTATGCAAAGTATGTGAGGTCTTGCTTCTTTCCAGCTGCAAAATGAAGCCCGACCTTTCCTTTGGTGAAGTGAAGCTGCACCTCTTTGATGGTGGATGTGTGCTTCACTGGATGCAAGATTCAGTGACAGCGAGCACATGCAGAGTGCCTTTTGTCTCAGACACGGGGCTATGTCAAGGGTGAAGGGAACAGAGGAGGAAGAGGCTGGAGCAATGAGGGAGCAGGAAGATTATGGTAAGAAGGAACCTTCAGGCGGCCAGTGGTGACAATGGGGTTTGGATGCTCTAAAGATCAGCAAGGAACAGAAGGTGGGGGCTACACACAGGGATGCCTGGAAACAGGAGAGTCTGCTTACAGAAAGAAGTAATGGGTAGTCAGTGACGTGGGTTTTCCAGAAAATTGTCCTATGGATAATTTGTATTGAAACATTTTCTGATGCCCTGGAGAGTGATCTAGTTTAGCATGTTTATTTAACTTGCAGTTTAGTAAAGAAAGATGTGAAACTTACCAGGCTTGCCAAGCATTTATTTGCACTGGCACCAATTCATTCCTACTAATGAACTTAAGAAATTGACACTCCCCCCACCCCAATGTATTGATTATAGAGACCTTTCTAATAATGCTGTTGATTATTCAGAATTGGGGCTTCTGCTGATTTTATTCATTTTGCTATGTTGTTTTTAATATTTGCTTTATTATAGAGAAGCAATTGATACATCTAAAAAATATTGATTTAATTGATTTAAATGTCAGTTTCTGATGGGTTTTCTATCTCTCAGAGGGGAGAATAATGTTCAGTGTAATTAGTGCTGTGTGTAGTGCTGCTTTTGAATAGTCGCAGACAACCAGAGGAATGTGATGCAAAGGCCAGATTCCTGAGAATCTAACCATTTTTGTAACCAAAACAACAATAGAAGTTTCTCGTTCGTTGTGTGCAAGGTTCAAAGTGCACCGGCAAAGCCTGGCAAATCTCACAAAGTGGTTGAATAAGATTTCCGGCGGTGGTGGTGTGGTCTTCTGTGCCTTGCATACTTTCTATATGTCCTCATAACTTGGATAGGCAGTATAAATTATGCAAAATTAAACATGCAAGTAATTGATATGCATAATGTATACAATTAAGAGAATTCAGATAATCTTGGCACAGAATTTGGTTCTTCTTTTGGTTCAAGTTGTGTTTTAAAGCACAGAGTACATGCCAACCAGGTTGGAATAAACTTCTGCCTTCTCTGACAATTTCTTTCTTTTGTTCCTGTCTGTTCATAAGACTGAAAAAAGAATATAGTTCAGATCATGTTCTGCAAGGCTCCCAGAATCATTTGGGAAAATAACTTTAGGAATATGAAAATCCATTTTGACATCTGGCTAGCTATAGAGGTTTTGCAGTACACATGTTTACATCAGTCGAGCATCAGTGGGTTCTTTTTAAATAAGCAATGCAAGCCAATACCTTTGGCTAGGCATTTGTCTAAAGCCTGCTTTCTAGATTCCTTATTCTGGAAAGTCTTGTTGCAGCGTAGTGAAATGACAGTTGTATTATCTCATACAGGGAGTAGTTAACTCAAAAACCTGTGAAATATGCATTGCTATAAGTATAAAAAGTAAAGGACTCCTGACAGTTAAGTCCAGTCGCGAACGACTCTGGCCAAGGGAGCGACGTTTGTCTGCAGAAAGTTTTTCCGGGTCATGTATAAGCTTAGATGACCAAAATGCAGCACAAAGTGTCTTAATTTGTATCATCACCATCAGTTCTTATTTGTATCATCTCAGTCAGAAGAGGCTTGCAGGTTTTAGAGCAGACATAGGCAAACTCCGGCCCTCCAGATATTTGGGACTACACTTCCCATCATCCCTGGCCTTGTCCTGTTAGCTAGGGATGATGGGAATTGTAGTCCCAAACATCTGGAGGGCTGAAGTTTGCCTATGCCTGTTTTAGGGTGACTGCAGTGACAAGCTGGCCAAAAGCAAAAACAAACAAACAAACATAAAACCTGAGACAAGATGGAAGAGACCACAAGGGCCATCGAGTCCAACCCCCTGCCAAGCAGGAAACACCATCAGAGCACTCCTGACATATGGTTGTCAAGCCTCTGCTTAAAGACCTCCAAAGAAGGAGACTTCACCACGCTCCTTGGCAGCAAATTCCAGTGTCGAACAGCTCTTACTGTCAGGAAGTTCTTCCTAATGTTTAGGTGGAATCTTCTTTCTTGTAGTTTGGATCCATTGCTCCGTGTCTGCTTCTCTGGAGCAGCAGAAAACAACCTTTCTCCCTCCTCTATGTGACATCCTTTTATATATTTGAACATGGCTATCATATCACCCCTTAACCTCCTCTTCTCCAGGCAAAACATGCCCAGCTCCCTTAGCCGTTCCTCATAAGGCATCGTTTCCAGGCCTTTGACCATTTTGGTTGCCCTCCTCTGGACACGTTCCAGTTTGTCAGTGTCCTTCTTGAACTGTGGTGCCCAGAACTGGACACAGTACTCCAGGTGAGGTCTGACCAGAGCAGAATACAGTGGTACTATTACTTCCCTTGTTCTAGATGCTATACTCCTATTGATGCATAGTTTGGGGTGCTCCTGGATCCAACAATGTTCTTGTAGGTGCAAGTGACCATCATGGCAAGGAGACCTTATGCTAACTTCAGTTTGTGTACCAGTTAGGGCTGTTCCTGGGCAAAGAGAGAATGGCCAGTGATTCACGCACTGGTAACCCAAAGCTTGGACCCTGCAGCAGGAGCAGAGTGTGGTGACATTACTATTGTCAAAGAACAGTACTGCCTGGCTGTGTGCTTAAGCCAGGTTCAGTGTGGTCCTTTTGACTGGTTGGATGCAGAGGACTAGTGGGAGGAACCAGCTGCGGAATCTCTAAGGGCAAGAAGGCTCAGAGCCAGGGGGTTGGTGGTGGGACAGTGATGGGTGGTCAGAAGGAGAAGGTGTTGGAAACTGGAGAAGTAACAGGGTTTAGTGAGCAGGGAGAATCTGTGTCAGAGAGAAGTCCAGGATCAGAATCGTAAGCTGAAGTAGGAAAGGAGGGAGACCAAGAGGCAGAGTCAAGCTGGTGAGAGGCATGGGTGTCTCCTCAGGGAAATAACTTTTAAAATTTCGCTACACCTTTAAAAATATTGTCTGACTCTGTTTTATGGTGCTTCTTGAGACCGCTTTGTTGTTCTGCTGTTTTAATTTTAAACTGCAGTTTTATGATATTGTTTTACTCTTTTAATTGCTTTTTATTTGATTCAAAAGCTACCCTGAGGTTTTAGTTGAGCTAGAAATTCAGTACATAAATAAATATGCTTGTGGCATTGAATAAGTAATGAAAAAGAAGAAGAAAGGTTTTATTTGTGTTGTGGCATTCTCAGGGCTGTAGCCACACCCACGGAGTTTGCAGTGCTGATTTACAGAACGCCATTCATTATCAATCCTTGAAATTTCAGATTTGCCTAAAGGAGGGTTTTTTGTTTTTTTGCACGTGTGTGGAAGCAGCACAACCCTGATATTGCCTTAAGCCACAGCATGGAAATGTTGGCTGTGTTGGCAGCTCAGCTGTTATATCAAGTTATTTAGATTTTCTTTTTGATGAATAAATAGAGGCATGAAGTACATATACAAGCTACACTCCATAATATGATTCTAGAAATGTTGCAGTAAGAACCGCTTCTCTGAGCAAAAGATGCTGGTGTAAGCCCAGTAGGCAAAATATATAGTGTGCCCATGGAATGGTGAGATAAGCATCCTTCATCCCAAGAGCCACATTCCATCATGGAGAACCCGGGTTGGCGGGGGGAGGGCATGCCAGTGGTGAGCAGGGTCAGAGGCAAAAGCTGATGGGGCAATGAATGTGACTCTTACATTAGGTACAGTAGGACACCTTTTGGCCAATGTAAAAGCCAGATAGTTCTGCACACACAGCTCTCCATTCAGGCAAGCAAGAGGGCACATTCTAGCCTGGCAAAAGCTCTCAAGGAGGACATGGAGAAGGGCTAACGGGGGCTGTGGCCCCAGGGAGGTGCATGACTTAGGGAGTGAACTTCCTCACTCCTGGTGGGTAGTTTAGATTTCTATAGAATTATTTGTTTTGTTTAATTTCTATCCCACCCTTCCTCCCTGAACAGTGCCTAGGGTGGCTAACAGCATCATTAAGAACATATCCAAAACCAATAAAGTAGCAGTATAAAATTCTAAAGGGCTTGAATCTTCCAATCTCTTTCCAAAGGCCTAGACCAGGGGTAGGCAACCTAAGGCCTGGGGGCTGGATGCGGCCCAATTGCCTTCTCAGTTGGGCCCGCAGACAGTCCGGGAATCAGCGTGTTTTTACATGAGTAAAATGTGTCATTTTATCATCTCTGGGTTATTTGTGGGGTGTAGGAACTCGTTCATTCCCCCCCCCCCAAATATAGTCCAGCCCCCCACAAGGTCTGAGGGATGGTGGACCGGCCCACGGCTGAAAAAGGTTGCTGACCCCTGGCCGAGACATTGTTAGTCTCACACCAAGTACAATGCACAGTACTTGCATTAAACCCTCATTTGGTGGGGTAATACCCCAAATCCTACACTTATTTTTAGCAACTTATTTGGGGCAGCTGTATAAATTAGTAGGTAAATAAATTTGGGGAAAGCAAAATGTCACTTGCTACACAGGTATCTCGCTAAAAGAAGTGTTGGGTTTTGGATATTACCCCACCAGACCAGAGGTAGAAGTAGACATAGGAGCAAATAGCAGATGTGACTCTTCACCATTGTTTAGTGGTCTGTGTTCCAGCCATGCAAAACCCAGAGATGTCCTGTATATACTGTGTGCGTGCGTGCACATCTAGGCAAGTAAGAGTTATCACAATTAAAGAACACATTCCAGCTTTGCAGCAATACTAGGAGGCACAGCAGGGCTAGAGATTTATGTAGCCTTGGGCTAGATATAGAGGCCTGGGCAGCCGTATCTGGCACTATGTGCCTGAGGTTCTCCACCTGGGAATTTGCAGAAACCAAAAAAAGAAAGGTTGTGATTTTTCATTGAGTAGTTTCAATTAGCGAGTTTGGATCCATTGTGTCAAAAGTCAGACAAAGTCACATTTTGTTCTGTTGTCTTGATTCAAAATGGCATCCAATCACCAACAATGGCCGCTTTCCAACCTCAGGAACCCTTGTGTGAACTTTGGCAATAGCATCTTTAGCCAACAGGGAACAGATGGACAGACAGAGAAACCACTTTCCAAAATACATAGTAGATAATAAAAAAATAACAAAAATAAGCAACCTGGTGCCTGCTTTCCTGGGAAGACCTTCCCAGGGGAACTTCTGAGAAGACATAGGATTGTTCCGTAAAATACGTATTGGTTTGTTGCACAGACTGGTGCACAATCCGTAGCACAAGATCTTACTAAATCAGCACAGGCTTACTGAAAGCAGATTCCAGACACTAGATTTTATCACTGTCCACAGTTGTTTTAATTTTCCAGAAATCATTTCATATACATCCAGACCCTCCAAGTGCCCCTATTTTCCAGGGATAGTCCCGGATTTTCAGAAGCTGTTCCAGTTACTGATTATATCCCGGAATGTCCTGCTTTTCCTTAGAGCATCTCTATTTTCATCAGAGAAACTCTGGAGGGTATGTATGTAGAGGCTTAAAGCAACAGAGTAACAAATTCTCAATTTGATTCTTTCTGTAGACAGAAAACTACAGGCTATGTGGAACATTTTGGTGTCTGCTTTCCAATATAGAAGTAGTCAACTGAAAATTAAAAACAACAAAGACTCTGCTCAAGGGGAGTTTATCCATTTTGATCTAGTAATTTTTCAATTTGTGTTTGTAGTTGATCATGCTGTACCAAGGAATAATCTTGATTGTATTCATGGATGTCAAGTTGAATTGGGAGTACCCATTTTCAAGTCTAGTTTTAAATTCCTTGCAAGCTATTTTCTTGTCGTTTGATTGAAATAGACTTCTGAAAGGCCATATGAATGCAACAATGTGAACAACATTCTGGTGCCAAGAAATCAGATTAGATACTTCAGAGTAAATTTGCTCAGGGAAACGTAATTTTGAAAGTGTTTCTCAGGGCATATTGATTAGCTTAAGCCAGTTTTTGAAGACTGATAATGAATCTTCAGCCAAGAGTATTCCTCTTTCTGTTCTCTGAAGAACAAAGAGTGTATGCTTAAAGATCTATAGAATGGTTCTCAATATTTTATATTTAAAAGAATTTGAATAAGAGATCCTAAAATTAGGGCCCCATTGTGAAATGCTGCAGTGCATTTCCAACTCCTGATATCAGTATTTCTGTTCAGGGCTCCAGCATTGTTTTGAGTTTACAGGGAATGGGAATTCCAGGAAAGGGGCTTGACTGTCCACCGCAATACTTATAGCTGTATAAACAGGGTGCTATGATGACAGAGGGAAAGGTGAAACTGTTATTTTTCATAGGTGTTTTTTTAATACTCACATTAAACACGTGCCCCAGACCCTATTTTCCACCTCCAAATTTGTTAGTATAAACGGCCAGCTCCCTCTTCACAAGACTTTCCTTTCCCTGCTACCCAAACCCACACCTTCAGCTTCCTGCATTTCAGTTGCTGTTAGTGTTCAATAGGCACTGAAATATCTGTTTACATAGAACCAGCACCTACCACTATATAGTGGTACCTCAGGTTAAGTACTTAATTCGTTCTGGAGGTCCGTTCTTAACCTGAAACTGTTCTTAACCGAAAGCACCACTTTAGCTAATAGGGCCTCCTGCTGCTGCTACACCACCGGAGCACAATTTCTGTTCTCATCCTGAAGCAAAGTTCTTAACCCGAGGTACTAATTCTGGGTTAGCGGAGTCTGTAACCTGAAGCGTATGTAACTTGAAGCATATGTAACCCAAGGTACCACTGTATACCAAATTGTTTTTACCTAAATCTCCATGGATCCCATATTCACTGGGTGCCTTCTCTCTACATCATAGCATAGTTTATGTTTTCAGAATTTAAGCTGTTTGTAGGTGGTGTTTTTTGAGCCGTCCATAGACAAGTATGGTTCAAGATTGCATAATTCAGTAATGTTGCTTAAGGAATCTGGATTTACTATATTCCTGAAAATGTCTCCTGTGTTGGAATGTAATTATTTGGAATCTGCTCCCACCCAATAATTTGGTTTGGGGCTATGGAGCTCTTGACTCCCCTGTGCACGGGTCTCCATTGAATTGTGTGGGGGCCATAGCCCCCAAAACTACTAGTGAAGAGGAAACGTAATCCTCCTGCTGAAAACCCTGAAGACTGGAGGGATTTTTAGCAGGGAGATTGTACCCGTTGCTAGTTTGGGGGCTGCACCCTTTTTAAATCTTCATATGCAATTCACTGAAGACACAAATCTCCATAGCAGGATTGAAAAAGATTGTACCATGAAATCCTGTTGATGTGAGGAGGAATCTTCCCCACTGAAAATCCTCTTTCTCCAAGTGTCCTTTGTTGGGGGAGGTTTGCATCCCCTGCTCCCCCCACCCCATTGCCTCCCCCCCATTTACCCCCTCCATAATGTCCAGGCTGTAAAACAGCCCCTTGCAACCCAGGAGTGTTTGTGTCCCTAATTCTCAGTGCGTGGACCCAGGACAGTTCCCCTCACCTGTGCCAGGATATTCCATTTGGAGATTCTGGAATGCAGCATTCTGTTCGAAATTCAACTAGAGTGGACTTTGCCAGATGTTGGAATTCCAAACCAACAACGGAATGCGAACAGTTGTGCCCATCCCTATAAAGTAGTGGTAGACTCCAACATCTAAGTCAGGTAAGACCTTCTCAAAATGGAATAGAAGTGTTTCTCTTTAGACAGAAGGATATTACACTATTCCTATGGTCTCTAATGTTGTAACTCTACAATTTTCCAAAAAAAATTACATTGTCCTTGGTTTTAATTAGAGTTTCCAAAGATTACAAAATGTCTTTGGTTTTTATTGATGTATCATTTATTGAGAAGAGTTTATAAACCACAATCAAATAAACCCTAAAGAAGATACATGGAATTAAGTTTCCACCTTTTCAGAAGGCCTCAATACTCCTGTTCTGTTTGTTTGAAGGAGATTTTTTACACAAGAGAAGGAATTAACATACTCTTGCTTCGCTACCTTTTGTGCCTGTTACTTGGCTAATTTGCATTCAGGATCATATCATGAAGAATTACCTTTTGGGACAGAAGGATAAAAATGTGCTATTAAAAGATCTGAGGTTGTGTCCATATTTGTTGAGCTGTGGCTTTTAAGTGAGGGGAAGACACCTCTCAATCTAATAGGCAAGGAGACTGGTTGTTGTTGTTGTTGTTGCTGCTGCTGCTGCTGCTGCTGCTGCTGAGAGAACATTGATTGCCCTTTTACTCTAGGAATGCAATGACAAACTAAAAAAAAAGGAGGTGAGGCATGTGTCAGGACTCAAATGTAACAGTATTTTCTTCATCTTTCTATGAGCATTGTTATATAGCACTGTTATCTGAGCAGCTCACAAGCCTAAAAGAGTGAAATACAATCGGAATGCAATATGTTCTCATTGGCTCTTAAAGGCTAAAAACAATAAATTCCTTACTGGAATCTAAAGTGCCCCTGCGATTTAACATTTCATAGTTTAATTTACATAACATTTCCAGCAAGCTGAGAGACAAATTGACAGCAAATGTTTAGATTTTATAAGTGAAGAACTGCCGTCCTTCCCTTGTTGCTATCTGTATGAATGTTGAAGCAACCAGCCTTCACTATAGTAAATTACGGTGGCTGTTCTTAAGACTTTGAGACATGTTGACATTACTCCAGACAGAAATAGAGAAATATTTGGCATTTTTGGTGAAAAATATAAATTAGTTAGCAACATGGAAATAGGGCCTGTGTCCCAAACACTGATAACTAGACCATTTCATTTATATGGCAGAGCTTATTTGCTCAGGATTATCATTTAACTTCCTATGAACTACCCAATACCTGAATCTCCTATGGGCTGCCCTCCGGCCTTTAACTGCAGGAAAGTTCCAGCCATTGTAAGCAGGCATTCAAATTTCATCAGTGCCCGACTCCAAGAAACTATTTAATATTTATGTAAGGACATTCTTTCTGTAACTGAGAATTCCAACCTGCTGTCTTCACTGACAAAGTGGAGAGGATACCTCTCCTGTGTCTGAAATTACTGGTTGTCATGGTTCTGTGTAAGTACACCGCTAGGTAAGAGTTTCAAAAAAATGAAAATCAAAAATTTAGGTCCTTTGTTGTTAAAATAACCACACTAGGTCGCAAGTCTTTGAATATTAGAATGATGTAATTTTTTGAACAATAGTTAACTGCCAAAGAAATTAATTCTAAATGTGGATTACTACTTGTTGTGTATTGAGTCAAAGGATTTTATATCTGTATTATTATTGTCTGTATTTGCATTAGGGTAAAGTAACTGCCTTTTGGTTCCAGAGGGTACAGCTACTATTGGTTCATTTAAGCTGCTGTATTTGGATCCTCTGTCTTATTGGTTCCCTCCAAAATGTATCCTTTCTAGCTAGTTCCCTGTCCCTATAAATGTAGCTCTCCCCTCCTCAGGCCCCAGTCTTGTTTGCTTTAATAAAGAAGTGTTACTAGAGAACTGTCTCCAGCATATTATGTCAAGAGAGCTGAAATCACAAACCCCACGTCACAACACTACTGTCCTCATGGGACGCGGGTGGCGCTGTGGGTTAAACCACAGAGTCTAGGACTGGCGGAAAGGTAAACGGTGTTTCCGTGCGCTGCTCTGGTTCTCCAGAAGCGGCTTAGTCCTGCTGGCCACATGACCCGGAAGCTGTACGCCGGCTCCCTCAGCCAATAAAGCCAGATGAGCGCCACAACCCCAGAGTCGGCCACGACTGGACCTAATGGTCAGGGGTCCCTTTACCTTTACCTTTACTGTTCTCACAGGACAGAGTTGAATCATAAAGGAAACTTCATTCTCGAAATAGTCTATGCCCCACAATTCTTAGCAAGAAGACATTTCCAGTTAGTGATGGACAGGTACAAAAATAATGGATTTGGAGTATGAACTTTCCAAGCTTGTAATTCAAATATATATTCCAAGGAAAAGTGTCACATCCCAAAATGTATCACTTCAAATTTCAATTGGGAATGTTATATGGTTATATGCTGATTTTGCACCTGTACCATCCAAATTCATCATACTAGACACTCAAAGCAATGAGTCATTGCTGGCGCATGTTCAGATGATGATTAGCTTTTAAGTTTTGACTAAGCTGCCTGGCTCTGGCAAAAATGACCTACAAGAAGCAGCAGGCCTATAGGTTAGAGCAGCTTTTCTCAACCTTGGGTCCCTGTATGTTGTTGGACTACATCTCCTGTCACCCCTGACCACTGGTCCTGCTAGCTATGGATGGTAGTTGCAGTATAACAATATCCGAGGACCCAAGGTTGAGAGAGGCTGAGCTAGACTGTGTATCAAATTGGAGATTGAGAACCAGAAACAAGGGTAATCAAAGAGAGCCCTTCAGAATCCTGCACTAGTCCTAGGGAACAAGCAACTTGCCCGAACATGCGCAGAATATTAATTGATTCTGGAGCTCCCGCACTCCTGGCAAACCACTTTGACAGATGGGTGGGGCCTGTCAATCATCAGGTGCTCCCCTTTCCTGTGCAGCACGGCTTAAGTACACGCTGTGCTGCAAAGGAAGAAGATCCCTGCTGATCCAAGTGGGGCTTGGAGTCTCTGCCAGTCAGTGGATTGGCACCGACCTCAAGCCCTGTTTTTGGCAGGGATCAGCTCTTGGGAGTTTATGAGTGGGAACCATTCCTGGCTGGCCTTGCATTTGGGGGACAGGAGGCAGGTGGGTATGGAGGACTCCCTGGTCCTGAATGGGGTAACTGTGCCCCTGAAGGACCAGGTGTGCAGCCTGGGAGTCATTTTGGACTCACAGCTGTCCATGGAGGCACAGGTCAAATCTGTGTCCAGGGCAGCTGTTTACCAGCTCCATCTGGTACGTAGGCTGAGACCCTATCTGCCTGCGGACTGTCTCGCCAGAGTGGTGCATGCTCTGGTTATCTCCCGCTTGGACTACTGCAATGCACTCTACGTGGGGCTACCTTTGAAGGTGACTCGGAAACTACAACTAATCCAGAATGCGGCAGCTAGACTGGTGACTGGGGGCGGCCGCCGAGACCATATAACACCGGTCTTGAAAGACCTACATTGGCTCCCAGTACGTTTCCGAGCACAATTCAAAGTGTTGGTGTTGACCTTTAAAGCCCTAAACGGCCTCGGTCCAGTATATCTGAAGGAGCGTCTCCACCCCCATCGTTCTGCCCGGACGCTGAGGTCCAGCGCCGAGGGCCTTCTGGTGGTTCCCTCACTGCGAGAAGCCAAGTTACAGGGAACCAGGCAGAGGGCCTTCTCGGTAGTGGCGCCCGCCCTGTGGAACGCCCTTCCAGCAGATGTCAAAGCGATAAACAACTACCTGACATTCAGAAGACATCTTAAGGCAGCCCTGTTCAGGGAAGTTTTTAACGTGTGATATTTTACTGTATTTTTGGTTTCTATGGAAGCCGCCCAGAGTGGCTGGGGAAACCCAGCCAGATGGGCGGGGTACAAATAATAAATTATTATTATTATTATTATTATTATTATTATTATTATTATTATTATTAATTTTTTTTTGGCACCAAATTTAAAGGCACCAAATACAAGTTTCACTTGCCAATGAACAATTAGGAGTGGATTTTAAGTCTCCCTCTTGTTCCTTTGCAGCCACATCTCCACTTGCCCTACAACTGACACCATATATTTATTTATATGTACTTAAATAACACTTAATATTCAGAGTATCTAACTGGTGCACAGAAAATGGTGCTGCTGGTGTTTTTTTGAAAGAGGTAGCTGTAGCATGGGTAAAATGGGAGTGCTGCTGTCTCTGCCAGCCTTCACTATCCCACTGTGGTAGAAGCCTAAGCTTTCAGGAAGGTCCAAAACAGGGTGTCATGAGTGTAGGGCCCTGGAAGCTTCAGATCTGCAGAGTCCAGAGTGCTGGGGATCCTCGAAAGGCACGATTGGTGGCTGTGCTGGTCCATTCGTCCCTGGCTCCAGTTGGGATTCCTCTGTAGGTCCAGTCTCCTTTGCATTGCAAAAGCTCCCTGTTAGTCAGATGAATTATGACATATAAATTATGTAAAATTTGACCCACAACTAGCGACAGAGAAATAGCAAGGGATCAGGTGGCACTGTGGTCTAAACCACTGATCCTCTTGGACTTGCCGATCAGAAGGTCGGTGGTTTGAATCTGCACAACGGGGTGAGCTCCCGTTGCTCTGTCCCAGCTCCTGCCCACCTAGAATCATAGAATCATAGAGTTGGAAGAGACCACAAGGGCCATCGAGTCCAACCCCCTGCCAAGCAGGAAACACCATCAGAGCACTCCTGACATATGGTTGTCAAGCCTCTGCTTAAAGACCTCCAAAGAAGGAGACTCCACCACACTCCTTGGCAGCAAATTCCACTGTTGAACAGCTCTTACTGTCAGGAAGTTCTTCTTAATGTTTAGGTGGAATCTTCTTTCTTGTAGTTTGGATCCATTGCTCCATGTCCGCTTCTCTGGAGCAGCAGAAAACAACCTTTCTCCCTCCTCTATGTGACATCCTTTTATATATTTGAACATGGCTATCATATCACCCCTTAACCTCCTCTTCTCCAGGCAAAACATGCCCAGCTCCCTTAGCCGTTCCTCATAAGGCATCGTTTCCAGGCCTTTGACCATTTTGGCTGCCCTCCTCTGGACACGCTCCAGTTTGTCAGTGTCCTTCTTGAACTGTGGTGCCCAGAACTGGACACGGTACTCCAGGTGAGGTCTGACCAGAGCAGAATACAGTGGCACTATTACTTCCCTTGATCTAGATGCTATACTCCTATTGATGCAGCCCAGAATTGCATTGGCTTTTTTAGCTGCCGCGTCACACTGTTGGCTCATGTCAAGTTTGTGGTCAACCAAGACTCCTAGATCCTTTTCACATGTACTGCTCTCAAGCCAGGTGTCACCCATCTTGTATTTGTGCCTCTCATTTATTTTGCCCAAGTGCAATACTTTACATTTCTCCCTGTTAAAATTCATCTTGTTTGTTTTGGCCCAGTTCTCTAATCTGTCAAGGTCGTTTGAAAGCACACCAGTACAAGCAGATAAATAGGTACCATTGTGGCAGGAAGGTAAATGATGTTCCGTGTGCTCTAGCACTCATCACAGTCTTCTGTGAACCAGTAGTCATGCTGGCCACATGACCCAGAAAGCTGTCTGTGGACAGACTCCCTTGGCCTGAAAAGCGAGATGAACGCAGCTGATTTTCACTGGACTTAACTGTCATGGGGTCCTTTACCTTCACCTTTACAGAGAAAGAAACAAAACTGTATTCAGTGCAGTCCCTTAAAGTTCCATTTGCATGGGTTCAGAACAAAATCAGTTGGCTTTCTTAATTCAAGAGGACAGTGATTTGTGTCGGGAAGTTGCAAATACTTCCATGATGAAATAATCTAGTACTTTTTTTTCCTGACAGTGGTTTTAAACCACAGCTCTTAAATTAACAGTTACAGAAGTGTAAGAGTGAAGGTGGAATGGGCGTGTTTTCCCCCATGAAGCATTTTATACTCAAAAACAAAACACATACCTAAAAGGAAACCCCATAAACAGAAAGTTAGGATTCTTCTGCTCAAATGAATCCTAGGAATAGCTCTTCATTGTGTTGGTGCCAATCAAAATAACCCCCATGGAGAGCTTTGATTCACTCCAGAAAATAAAAGAGCCCTCTTTAAAATGGTAATGCACTGCAGCTGTTTCATTGTACTTGGAGGTTGTTTTATGCCTCATGTAAATTGCCAGGCTAGCATTCATGAAAATGTCAATGTTTTTAAAAGTTAGCTCTGTTTACAACTCTGGAGGCAATGACAGAAGGGGAATAAATCAACTATATGAAGACTGATTCTGGATGGCTGGAATCTCTAGTAATGCTAAGATGCACCAGCCTTTTGGTTTGTGGCAGGGTGGGGAATCTCTTGAGCATGATCCAGTCATGCACATACACTTTTAGGCTGCAATCCTATTCGTGATTGTTCAGATGTTAACTCCAGTACGTTTAGTGGGACTTACTTCCAGATGAATGTGTACAGCATTTCAGCCGATTGATTTGGATAAGTTTATTGATCACATTTAAATCTTTCCCACTGAAAATAACTTGTTAGATGAACCCTCCCCCACCTCTTATTAAGAGCAACAGAGAATGAGATATTCTTATCCTTATTATTCTTATTTGAATTTATATACTGACCTATACCCAGAGGTCTCAGGGCAGTTCACATAAAAATATCACAGCATATAAAAGCAATAACCTAATAATGCCCCCCCCCAAAAGAGCCACATTTTAAAAGGATAAGGGATGTTGATCAGGTCAACCAAAGGCCTGGTTAAAAAGGTGTATAATGATGGTGCCAGGCGAACTTCCCTGGGGAGAGCATTCCATAGACAGGGAGCCACTGCAGAGAAGGCCCCGTTCTCGTGTTGCCACCCTCCGACCTCTCGAGGAGGAGACACATGTAGGAGGGCTTCAGAAGATGATCTCAGGGTCCAGGTAGGTTCATATGGGAAGAGGCGGTCCTTGAGGTATTGCGGTCCTGAGCCATTTAAGGCTTTATAGGTCAAAACCAGCACTTTGAATTGGGCCCAGTGCAGTCAAACCAGGATCGGTGTAATATGCTCAAGACTGTCTTGCTCCGGTGAGCAACCTGGCCACTGAATTCTGCACCAGCTGAAGTTTCCAAACTGTCTTCAGAAGCAGCCCTACGTATAACACATTGCAGTAATCTAACCTTGAGGTTATCAGAGCATAGACAACAGTAGTTAGGCTATCCCTGTCCAGATAGGGGCGTAGCTGGGCCACCAGTGAAGCCGATGGAAGGCACTCCGGGCCACTGAGGCCACCTGAGCCTTGAGTGACAGCAGAGGATCCAGGAGTACCCCCAAGCTACAAACCTGCTCCTTCATGAGAAGTGTAACCCCATCAAGAGCAGGCAACCTCCCACCCATCTGGTCTAGGGAACAGTGCCTCCGTCTTATCTGGATTGAGCTTCAGTCTGTTGGCTCTCATCCAGTCCATTACCGAGGCAAGACACTGGTCCAGCACTTCCACTGCCTCACCTGCAGATGCAAAGGAGAAATAGAGCTGACTGTCATCAGCATACTGCTGACAACGTACTCCAAACCTCCGGATAACCCCACCCAGCAGTTTCATGTAGATGTTAAACAATGTGGGGGGATAGGATTGAGGCCTGCGGAACCCCAAATTGAAGGTTCCACAGTGCTGAAAAGCATTCCCCAAGTAACACCCTCTGGGAACAACCATCTAAGTAGGGAGAGTCACTCCAGAAGAATACACAATTTTCAGAAATGAAATTTGGAATTTCCCTGGTTGCCTTAATTTTATTGAAGAAGAAGAAGAAGAAGAAGAAGAAGAAGAAGAAGAAGAAGAAGAAGAAGAATACTGCCCTTCATCTGTAGATCTCGTGGAAAAAGGAAAAAAACAAATCAATGATCCCCCTCCCCTTATCCAGTAGAGGCCATATACCTGCTGGAGATGTTGTAAGGCATTTGAATGATTCATAACTGGAATGATGAACCCTGGGTGCATTTTGGGGGAATTGCAGACATTTCTACTAACTTTCTTTTCTAAGATTTCTTTTGAAAATAGAGGCATGGTGGAAGAAACACCAATCCTGATTCAGCAGTAGTGTGTTAAATGGCTTTGGTTCTGAAGCTCTACAATGGTGTTGAAAAACATATTTAAGTTAACTGGACAATTGTAGTGGAAAACAGACTTTGGGGTACTTGAGAGCCAAAAGGCAGTATCTAAATTATTTTATAAATAAATTGAATTACAATCTTCTGTTTAAATTTCATTTTAACACATTACTAGCCGATAAGCTACATACAAGCTACATAGTGCATGTTATAATCCTCCATGTTTTACAATACTCTGTGCTTTTAAATTTTACTTATTTATTTTCTTAAATTTATACCCCTCTTGATTGTTAAGAAAAACCTCAATGCAGTTTACAAAAGGATAAAAACAATAACTTCGAGAGAGAAAACCACAACCTGCTTTTAAACATACAAAAGTTAAAATACTAAAACAGGTTAAAATTACCTCAGCTTTCTAAGCATCTGGGTAGGCTTGTCTAAAGAAGAATGTTTTAGCAGGCACCAAAAAGAGCACATTACTGCTTGATCTCAATAGGTAGGGCTCAATAGTGTGTGCTGACATACTAAATGATCAAGTCCTTAGAAATGTGGAACCGGTATTATGTGGCACCTGTAGTAGTGTCCATTATAAATCAAAAGCAGCCTCATCAGACTATGAAACTGAGCAGGAGGAGGATGGACATGGAAAAGCTTCAGTCTGGGAGTTGCCTTGTACAATTTATGTCACAGAACAAACCACCTGTTCACTACATAGGCAAGTACGATGGGGCAGACAAAATGCAGTACAGTGGTACCTTGGTTTACGAAATTATTCCATTCTGGAAGTCCGTTCTTAAACCAAAGTGTTCTTAAACCAAAGCGTTCTTAAACCGAAGCGTGCTTTCCCATAGCAGCGGGGGACTCAATTTACAAATGGAACACACTCAGCATGTTCTACTTCCAAGGCAAATTTCACAAACCAAAACACCTACTTCCAGGTTTGCATTCTTAATCCAAGTTGTTCATAAACTAAGCTGTTCTTAAACCAAGGTACCACTGTGCTGAGATGCTGGGTGATAGTTGTTCAGAGATACATTGCCTAATTGAGGCTTGGTAGAGGCATTAAACCAGTAAAAGAGAGAGATCCCAGGGTGTTTGTTGAGAGTTTGGCAATTCTTTCATGGAAACCGATTTAGATTGTATGGTTATTGACAGCAGCATCTTTGCAGACAAAGAATGGAAGTGTAAAGTTCTGTACAATTCCTTTGTTGAGGAGAACTGTACCTCATTTGAACCACAGGGAAAATTGCATCTCTTCTGTATGCCAAGAATGGTAGTGATAAAAATGCTAACTTAAAGTACCTGAAGAAAAATGTTCAACTGTTTTCAAGGCTTATGGTGAATCATGACTGTGGCTATTAACTAAGCAATTCTTTAAATATGGGAACTGACCTTTTCTTAGGGTGCTCTCCACTTTTGGTGATGAAGTAGCTAGTGTCACTTTTAGCAAGGAAGCACATATGATCAGAATCAACCGATCTATTGAAGTTACTGAGATACCATTGTGTACAAGGGAGCAACTCCTACTCATGCTTTGAGTCACACAAGCCATGCAGAGAGTTGCCTTTGACATTTTCCAGCTTCATATCTGCAAAAACATCATGGAAGCATCTTGACAGGTTGATCATAATATTTCCATCCTCGGCTCCCAAAGGGGTTTCCTGCCCATGTTCTCGGATATTGGGAACGCTACTCAAAAGCTCCTGGGGTTCCAGCCCAATCCCAGAGACAGTAATGGCGGTCGCAGAAGCTGTAGGGGCCACCACAGCCCCACTCGGTTGTGTGCTGCTGTCCCACTGGAATACACAAAGCCTTGAGATGAGAGCAGAGCTCCTGAGGGAAGGAGGACCTGAAACAGTGTACTATACTATAAAGTGTACTATACTATACTATAAAGCAGTGGTCCTCAAACTTTTTACTCTGGGCCACATTTTCAGAAGAAAAAATTGCTTATGCCACACTGAATTTTGAAAGAAGAGGAAACCACTCCTAGCAGAGCTTGATAGCGCACAACTATTTTATCATATCATCACAGGACACAGAGAAATTATGAAACAATGGAGCTACATATGAGCATGAATCATTCCCAAAATGTAATAACGGTTGTAACTTGGATCCCTGACGCCTTGCAACCCGAACATTTTGGCTCCCAAATGCTCCCAAACCCAAAAGTAAGTGTTCTGGTTTGCGAACGTTCTTTGGAAACCAAATGTCGGACGCAGCTTCCGATTGGCTGCAGGAAATGCCTACAGCCAATCGGAAGCCGCGCCTTGGTTGCTGAATGTTTTCGGAAGTTGAGCAAACTTCTGGAATGGATTCCATTCAACAACCAAGGTATGACTGTATAAACGAGCCTCTTACATATGTACGCAAACTCAATGAGAGAAGCAAGCTTGCTTTGGCCAGGTCATCTTATTTATATAGATCTAATTTGAAACAAACGAGGTCTCATCTCTTCAACACTTTCTCTTTTCTGATCTTTCATATTTGTCAGAGTTGAAAATCCCCATTCCCAACAATAAGCCACGGGGAACTGTAAAAGAATAGCTAGCTGTGATGGAATTTGTGATATAATCAGCTAATGCTCCTGAAGAGAGGCGTGGATATTATACTACACTACACTGAAATGTTTGAATGTTTCTTTGATTGCCCTTGAATCTTCTTTCCACACGTTTTGAGAACCACTGCTGTAAAGAATTTCAACCCTCAATAGACTCCAAATTAGTATTGGAACAACATAAATCTTAACATATCAAAAGTATTTAAGTAGAAAGCAAACTACAGTGGTACCTCTGGATGCGAACGGGATCCGTTTGCATCCTGAGCAGAACGCAACCCACGCGTGTGCGGGTCACAATTTGCCGCGCATGCACATGATGTCATTTTGAGCGTCTGCGCGAGCAGCGAAACCTGGAAGGAACCCGTTCCATTACTTCCGGGTCGCTGCGGGACACAACCTGAAAAGATTTAACCTGTAGCTACTTTAACCTGAGGTATGACTATATACATAAGATTGAATAGTAACATGGAAACTTTCAATCCAAAAATTAGCAAATAATCGTGTTTCTATAAATTTATCAGTTTGAATTTTGCTTAATCAGATTCCATAAGTCTCCATGGGTGGATCAACCTTACTCCTATGTAAGGAGTACATAGGGGAGTTGGGAACTATCACCACCAAATCAAACCTTGCCAAGAAAAGAAAACTTACAGAAACATGTTCCTTTGTAAACTTTGGAAATGAAAATTTCCATGATAATATTTAACTTTATGTCCTGTGAAAATGCATAGTTTGCTTTTTATTTAAACCCCTGTACAAGTTATAATATAAGTAATATAAATTGAAAATCAACACACTAAAAAGTTTTCTGTCTGATGCAGATTGCTGTAGTATGTAGCAGATTTATTTTAAATCTTTGAAAACGCCTGGGTTAAATTCTTTTCAGAATTGGGGCCTGAACTGGTGATTTCTTTTAAGAGACATCAATATGTTAGTTAAAACTTGAAAATCATATTCACATTTGTGATAAAGAGGAGGGAAATGTGGCTTTCCACATGAAAAGCTGTGTTTTTCTTCTGTGAATAAAAATAGTTGCAAGGTTTGTGGAAAATAAAGCTTTCAAAACAAAGGGTGATCACTGAGTTCAGTTCCTCAAGTTTTTAAAAGTCAGCTTACATTTAAAGGTTGCATTTAGCACTTGGCATTTATATAAATCAAGTTCAAGGTTGAATTCTGTGTTCGTTGTAAAATGAATGTAGAATGAGTTTTTTTTAATAAAAAAACCCCCACAACAAAACCAAACACCCTGCAATTACTTCAGTGAATATCCATTCAGGTTAAGAATTTTCATCTTTGCTGTTGCCATAGTAATCTGTTCCCCTGTCACTACCACATTACAATCCATTCTGTTTCCAATATTGAACATGTAGCAGACAAAAACATCTTTAAAATAGCTTTAGGTGTCTTTGCAGCAGGAAGCAGTGTTTGCTTGTAGAAATGTATACATACTTTGAGAAAATGATTAGCGGTCACAACATCAGATTTTTACTACAGTTATTCATGAAAGGTAATTTTAACAACCTCATTTTATTTTTACTGTGGGGAAACACCCTCAGAGAAAGCAGATTCATATACCGGTATATATTTTCAGTAGCGGGCTGATAATGAAAAAGTTTGGGTACTAACAGCCCCTTAACCGTTTGGCAGGGAACTGTTTTCTTACACCATTGCTGATTATTATTTGGTGCAGTTTGAGGAGCACACGGCTTTTTCCTTGAAATGGATTAGGTTTAAGCAAAAGAGGCACACTAAAATTTATCTACTGTTGCCTTCAGCCATGATTTGAATGTCCATCTTGTAACTGTAGAGAATACATAATCAGTACTAAGTTATTGCTTTTTTTGCACCTGATACTAAGTTTATTCTTGAAGTAACTGGAAATTTTAGGATGAGGAGGGATTTTTTCCATTGTATTCTGATATCTGTCTTTTTTTATATGTCTGGGTACATTTTTGTATTTGCTTAAATTATAGGAACATTCATAATTTAAAAAACTTGTTGAACTGGGCAGTATTCAGGTGCTCAATTTTTTAATGTCTATGAACAAGTAAGCATGCTGTTGGAAAGAATCATAGAATCAAATGAGTTTTAGTTTACTTTCGCTTTGTTACACAATATAAAACATTTCCTTTATATTCCGTATATTCAGATATTTTGAATTTTTTAAACCTGTAGTTGCTGTCATTTTAGTGTTTTTATCAACTATGGCTGTAATACTGATGTTGAATCAGCTACACTGAACTCACTGGAACTTGCTTCTAAGAAGACATGTTTTGGATCACACTTTGATTTTCGTGCTTTTATGTTTTGTTAGCTGCCCTAGGAGCTGAACTTGTGTTGTGTAAATGTAATAAACAGATAAAAAACAAATTAACCTAGAGTAGCACTCTGACATTTGTGAAGCGTTTGCTTCTTTCCCCTTTCTTGTTCTTTGAGGTATTTGCACTTACTTGAAGGAGCTGGTGCTGTCTATAGCACCAAAGTCCCTTCCTTCCAATTCCAGTACGCTGATGACACCCAGCTCCATTTCTCCTTTCCACCTAAATTCAAGGACTCTGTTCTGAACCTGTGTCTGCCATCAGTAATGGAGCGGATGAAGGGGAACCAATTGAAACTTCAGACAAGGCAAAGGTGCTCTTGGTCACTTGGAAGGCAGAACAGGGAATGGGGATTCAGCCTGTGCTGGATGGGGGAACTGACTCACAGGCTGAAGACTGACTCCCATGGGCTTGCTCCTGAACCCTGAGCATGGATGCTGAGCTCTCTGCCGGAGCCAGGGGTGCATTTGCCCAGGCAAGGCTAGGGTGCTAGCCTTGAGATGTCTGATTTGGGCACAGTGAAACACACCTTTGTTTGTTTGTTTAATGTCTATCCCACCCTTCATCTAAGGATCCCAGTGCAGTTTACAATATAAAAACATAAAAATACAGTAACAAACAAAATAGTAACAAACAAAAACAATACCGCCCCCACCTTAGTTAAAATGGCCTTAGATCAGTGGTGTCCAAACTTTTTTCAAAGAGGGCCAGATTTGATGAAGTGAGGGGCCATGAGGGCCAACCAAAGTTGTTAACCTTTTCTTAGGATTTTACCCCAAAGTTCTTGAGCTTTTTTTAGAATTGAACTTGTTGAGGGTTTTTTTGGATTTTACTCCAGGAAATAAACTGCCACAGGGGCTGGGTTAAACCAACCGGTGGGCCGGATTAGGCCCCCGAAACAGACTTTGGACATGGCTGCTGGCCCTGTTCTTCATGTAAATGATTTCCTGGGGTAAAATCCCCAAAAGCCCTCAACAAGTTCAATCCTAAACTCAACAAGTTGATTGTTGAATTAGCCCAAGGCCTGGGGGAATGTTTTTGCCTAGTGCAAACGAAGGCACCCGGCGGGCCTCCCTGGGGAGAGCCTTCCACAAGCTCTCTAGTTACATCCCGTTTGGATTACTGTAATGCACTCTACGTTGGGCTCCCAGAAACTTCAACAGGCTCAAAGAGCTACAGTCAGACTGCTGACCAGGGCTGGTTACAGGGCATATATTTTGACTCCCTTGCCAGAAGAGCTCCACTGACTACCAGGCAGTTTCCAGGCACAATTCAAAGTGCTGGTTATGACTTACAAAGCACCACACAGCCTAGGTCCACGCTATCTGAAAGACCATATTCCCTCATGTGTACCTGCCCAGGTTTTGAGATCTTCAGGGGAGGCCCTTTTGGCTGCTCCCAGACATATTTGGAACTCCCTTCCTGTGGTCTTTCTTCCGGCAGGTGAAGATTTTCTTATTCCAACAGGCTTTTGGGAATCGACTCCTCTTAATGAAAGGGCTGGTGCTTGTTGTAATTGTATGGTTTTAACATATTTTATAGATAGATAGTTTTAATTATCTTGGCGTTTAATTGTTTTTAAATTATCATTTCCCCTTTATTTTTATCTGGAAGCTGCCTCAAGTTCCTGTTAGGGAAAAAGTTGAGGTATAAATAAATATATGAAAAATATAATGGCAACAACAGGAGGAGGGGAAGGAAATCATGCTGCTGGCACAAGATTGTGGTTAGCAGAGGTCTAAAGGTGTAATGCAGGTTTTTTTAAAAATAACATATTTAGGCAAGGCTCCAAGCTGTTAGTTTCAGCCTAGATATATTTATGTTTTGAAAAATCTTAATTACTTCTTAAAACCAATGTATTAAAATATGTATGGGGGAAATATTTTATATATGCTCCTTTTTTATAGTTTCTCAGTTTTGACATCTGCAGTTTCCAAACAGTTTCTGCTTGGGATTATTTTGACAGTGTCCTCCTGCCCTCCACTCCCATTCCCCCTTCTATCTTTAAAGTGCACGGCAATGTAGACACTTCAAGGGGTCAGTATTGACTGCATGTAGGCTGCAGATAGAGAAGAGATTTGAAGTTATCTTTTGATTTTTATAGTCCTTTTTTATTAAAATGCTTAGTGCCGTAAATGTAGTAATAAGAAACTCATTTATCTTGACGAAAGTGCTGCTATAAACTATTCTGCACTCATAAAATAACCTTTTAAATTATTGTTTCTGCTGGTATCAATAAATTCATACAAAGTGCTTAAAGGTCAGGCGTTGCCAGAAAAATGTCTTTTCAGCTTGTTAATTAAAGGTTCATAAGAATGTGCACAAGTTTGCTCCCTTTGACAAATGTAGAGGAGAGGAAAAATATGCCTATTTTCAGAAACGTAAAACAGAGGTGGAATGGCAGCAAGGAATGACAAAAAAGCCGCAGTTGATGTGACTGACATGAGGGAAGTGCCTACATTAAGGTTGCCAGGTGGTGATAACACTCTCCACTCCCTTCTGGGGATGGGACATGACTTGACGTTCTGTTTGATTGCATTCAGATATTGCCAAATGCTCTCTGAGCTTAAGAATGCCTGTGTAGGTGTTGTGTTCCAGACACCAGATACCTTGGGCAATGATGTCCGTGGAAAGGGGTCAGCAGGACTGCATCTAAGAGTAGCCTGAGATCCAGTCTGAGCAAGGGCACTCTGTAGAGCATCCCGAAGAAGAGGATCTGACACCAGATTGAGGCTGGAGGCTCAGACTTTTTAGATGATGGTGCAGGCTCACCGTGTTAGGCTGCCATGATGGTGCTGTGTAGCTTTTTTCTATATGCATCCCAGGAATTCTTGGGACCAGTGATGGTTGAGAGTATGCTTGTATGTGTGGATGAAAGTGTGTGGGTGTAGATTGATGGAGGTATGGATATGTTAGTGCAGGAATAGTGCATGGGGTGCCAGCTCCCGTCATTCCTGACCATTGGCCATGCTGGCTGGGACTGAGGTCTCACCTTCTGATGGTTCCACTCCGGAAAAGGCATTTGGTTGATAAGAAGTTAGTTGCTTGATCTTTCTGATATATTTAGTGTGCAAGGTACTGTGTAGGTAATGTTCAGTGTTATTGGTGTGTTTGATTTGCTTCTTTCATGATGTTATTGGAGTTCTCTGCCCAGCTCTCTCTGTTCTTTGCTATTAATAGTTTTATTGAGGTACTATTGGTTTTAAATGTGTTAGCTGTCTTGGACATTGCTTATGGAAGGGTGGGGTACAAATTGTTTAAATACTAAACAAGTAAAGGAGGGGGACTGGAGGGGTTCAGTCACACCTACTCAAAAAGAGACGCGCACAAATGCTGGGTGCTCACCTTCTCTCACCCCAGATGGTTCTCCCTTCATGCTGATTTTTTGCTGCTTCTCTGCCCCTTCAAAGTATTATCAATCTGTTGTGTCTGTTATGGACAAATGTAGGACTATAGAACTTATTATGCCTGGGGTGGGGAGATCAACCATAGTGGTACAAAAAAGAAATAAAGGTGATTTGGACTGTGCAGTCATGGTTAGCACTGCACACAGAAAAGGGTTTGTTGCGTTTGCTGTTCTACCAGCAAAAATGATGCTGTTTTCCTGTCTCTAGAGATAGGGTATAATTAAGTCCACATTTCCAGGTGACACCACTCAAAAAAGGACCCTGCAGGAGTTGGTGTGAAGAGCCAACTGGGTCTTATGACTTTGTAATGGTTTTCCTGAATATAATCTCTTCCTTATCCTTTGAGGGAGTGGGATTGAAAAAAGATTATATTTCAAATTTCGGCATGCAGCTTCAGTGTATATTTTCAGAGTGCTGCAGTATAAAAATGGTGGCATCTTATCCCATAATTTTAGTTTTTTAGTGTTGCATTTTGGGCAACTTCAATGCAATGTGGGAGTGCATTAATTCAGAGTTCTGGCCCTTTTGTCTCTCCTCTTTTTCCTTTGACCCTATGTATTGAGGACTTTTGTTTCCTCAATAAAATAAAGTGAGTTAAGCTAACATGTTGCAGCAAAAACTGCTTTGAAATTCTTATGGAAGACTAACTGTATCTGCACTCCCTGTTCTTCATGTAAATAATTTATTTAGTGCTGCCAGAATGCTGACAAATGAATTATTTTGAACGAAATATGAAAAAACTAAATCCCAGCACACAAACTAAATCTAGTTGGCCCAGAAAGCAGCAGCACAGCTTTTCTCTGGTACTAAACTTAAGGAACATCACACCGATATTAGAGCTCTGCTAGGTATCAGTTGGGTTCCGTAAAACATTTAAAATATGGGGTTAAACCCAAAAAATAAACCCTAGACAACCTTGGCAATACCTTAGGAAATGCCTCCTTTACACTTAAGTCTCACCCCTCCCTGAGTTAAGATCTGTAAATGGGCCTCTGAAGTAAGACTAGCTTTGGGGGTAGTGGATCCTTTTTATGGAAATCTCCCTTGTGGGAAGAACACCAAGTCCACTTCATAGATTTTTTTAAAAAACCAACAACAACCAGCAAATACCATTGTCTTCTGTCAGGTTTTGTTACCTACTTCAAGGTATTGTTCTAACCCCTCTGTGTTTACATTGTTTTTATCAGGGGCGAGTCTGAACATGGTGCTGTGTTGGGTATCCCATGTACCAGGTTTCATTGGTTCTCAACTCAAAATACTCTTAGGATTGGATCAAGGCCCTGAGTCCAGTCCAGTTCTAAATGGGGCCCACACACCCCATGATACTATCTGCATCACTGTCTACCTTTTCCCAAACTTACCTCAGTGGAGATTAAACTAGAGAGGGCTTCAGAGCGCCACTCTTCTATCAAGGTGTGAAGATAACATTAAAAATAAAGAGAATGTGGGATTTCCACTTTTGCAGCATTTCATTGTTTCAACGTGGGCTTGCATTGCCTTTGAAAAATTTAAACCATCAAGCTTTAATATTAAGAGGCTGATAAACATTAAGCATGTATCGTTCGGTACTAAAAATTTCATAACTGAAGAATACCATAATTTGTTTTCATTCTCCTGAGAGGCGGCTACAGTACTCTGAACTTCTTCAGGGAAATAAATCGACAATGTTTTCTGAAAGCGTAGGTGACAGGACTAATGATAGCTTCATTGGAAAACACAGCCAGCACTCCTAGTCCACAGATACTAAGAGAAATGAACTTGGCAGTACAATGAAGCTGTCTGGCTGTTCCTATCCCTTTCAGCTCCCCTTTTTTATTATTTTTGGCCTCTGTGTGTGTGTTTAACAAACAAGCAAAGCTTTTTCTGTTTTATAGAGCTAACCCATGGATGCAACTCATGATCGAACAGTTTCTAGAGTTATGAGTTGTGCCAGATAAATGCAACATGGTATTTGGGAAAGGAGGCAACTGAAGAATAGAAAGAGGAGATTTGATGCGTTTTCTGCTTTTTATTAAAACTATTAAATACTGGTAATTTATTCTGATCAGATGTGAAACAAGGAAAGGTGGTATGCATCTCTTAGGGTTGCAGCACACAAAATATTTTTTATGTGGATATCACTTTTGTGTTCTGTGCCATTGCATCAGGTGAATTAACACAAGTCTGTTATGTTGTACAGTGGTACCTCGGTTTACAAACTTAATCAGTTCTGGAAGTCCATTCTTAAACCAAAACCGTTTTTAAACCAAGGCGCACTTTCCCTAATGAGGCTTCCTGCCGCCAGCGCCCTTCCACCATTTGGATTCTGTTCTTAGACCGAGGTAAAGTTCTCAAACCAAGAGACTATTTCCGGTTTTGCAGAGTTTGTAAATGAAATTGTTCTTATACTGGACTGTTCTTAATCCGAGTTACCACTGTATTAGAATACCACAGACACCCACAAAAAATCAGCATTTTCTCCTACAGTGAAACAGACTTATGTGATGTTGTTCTTATGTGTGCAGTACACATATTTTCCTATGTGAAAATGATACACAAAAATTTATACTGTGTGAGGCGGACAAAAAAAAGGTTAAGAATTCAAAATGCAGCATTCCAATGGAAGTAGTATTCGTGTTTTTAAACTACAGTCTCTATCTGAAGGAATCTTTTAAAACATATGCAGTTCAGAAAACCATAAAGTTTGTCTTTCATTTGTCTAATCTGAATCAGCCCTTCTTCTAGGAAACCTATGGTGGCAGGCAGGGGGTTTATTCTTTTTTTGTCATTACATCACCAAGTGAAGCCTGTGGAGCTGGGGCTTTGGATAGAGCCTTCTCAGTGACGGCACTCCAGCTGTGGAGGATCTACGCCCCTGACTGGCACCAACTTTAATTACCGTAGTTTTCAGTGCCAGATAAAAAATGACATCTTCCTCCGGGCCTTTGGAAATGGAGGATGATTTAAAGAAGCCACCTGTTAGCCACCTGGTTTGTCTTAGGAAAGAACAGAGCGAGAGAACTTAACACCGCCATGCTGGTTTTAGAATCAGAGAATTGTAGAGTTGCAAGGGACCCCAAGGGTCATATAGTCCAACCCCCGCAATGCAGAGATCCTGCCCACAGACATCCTTGGGTGACTCGAACCAGCCATCTTCTGATTAACAGCCAAATGCACTGAGCCATAGTGTCACAGAGAGCACCAAAGGTTTCTGTTGACTTTATGGTGTACGGCAGTGGGAGGCCCCATTAGCCAAAGTGGTGCTTCAGGTTAAGAACAGTTTCAGGTTAAGAATGGACTTCCAGAACGAATTAAGTTCTTAACCTGAGGTACCACTGTATTTTTATTGTTGTGACCTTCCCTGGGAGCACTTGATGATAAGGGTGCAATATAATAAAATAAATAAATATTCCTTTTATCTTCCCAACAACCCTATGAAGTAGGCTAGACCCTGAGCAGCGGTAGCTGGCCCAAAGCTGCAGTGAGGCGAAAACAGGCGTGCATGACAACTCTCTTTGGACCATTTCAAATCCTGAAAATTCATTTCTTCTGGCAGGCTTTGGGAACCATTGCAGCTGTGCCGATTACAGTTCCTCAGGTGAGCTCCTTGCAGAGGTTGGCAGGACAAAGACCAGCAGTGCTACCTCAGGTAAAAATACTGTTTTTGTGAATTGTGTGCTTTTATTAATGGGCTGTGTGTTCTGATATTCAGAGAGTAAATAATTTGTTTAGGTACCAGCAAGTCAACCCACTTAATCGTCCGGGCAGCCATACACCCAAGGAAGCAAGATGCAAACACAAATAGTCCTAGCCAATCCTGCATGTGCATAATCACAAATAGTATTTCTGTGTGTGTGTATTAAAGCAAGAAATGTGACTGAAAGCAAACGGGGGCTAACATCATCATCATCAACAACAACAAATGTACACAACAGGCTAGCACAACAAAAATACAAGACTGAGTACGTTTTTAAACACAGAATGAAATAAATCCCATTTGTGCCATGGGTGGGGTGAATCTTAAAGAAGAATATCATTGATAAGCAGAGGGGGGTGGCAGGCTGTTCTTCCTTATCGATGTATGTCATAAAATCAATCCAAACCTCTGCCAATCTTTTACATGGTCCCTTGGAAATATGTAACTGGTTGTTCAACTTTTCTAATAAACCAAGTTCCCAAATTTTGGAATACTAAAAAGAAATACTGCTTCCTTTCAGATCTCTCCAGAAATGAGCCAATGCTAATAATATTCATCTGTCATTCTGGAGAGGGCTGGATTTAAGTGTGCATGTACCCCTGAAGAAAAATTGCTTGGTGTGATTGTCAAGTATCTGAGAGGCCTGAGTCCAGGCCACTTGCCGGCTGCATTTGTCCATTGTAGGTCTTTTGGTAAATCACTTCATTTTCCTAAATCTCTGGCGGTTGTAGAGATGAGAATGGTCAGGCCTTCCTGACTGGAAAGCCATCACTTAAGCAGCAGTTCACTTACTAGTTAATAGAAATGGCCTTACCTTTGCATGTTCTCTGTAGTATGGTTGTGTGACCACTGCATCCACCTTTTCAGTAACGCCTGTGACCACTGGAGAAACACTATGTGCTTTTAATGATCTGTATTGCTGCAGATGGGACGTAGGTGGCACTGTGGGTTAAACCACAGAGCCTAGGACTTGCCGATCAGAAGGTCAGCGGTTCGAATCCCCGCGACGGGGTGAGTTCCCGTTGCTCAGTCCCTGCTTCTGCCAACCTAGCAGTTTGAATGCATGTCAAAGTACAAGTAGATAAATAGAAACTGGTCCGGCAGGAAGGTAAACGGCGTTTCCATGCACTGCTCTGGTTTCGCCAGAAGTGGCTTAGTCATGCTGGCCACATGACCCGGAAGCTGTACGCCGGCTCCCTTGGCCAGTAAAGCGAGATGAGCGCCCCAACCCCAGAGTCGGCCACGACTGGACCGAATGGTCAGGGGCCTTTACCTATCGCTGCAGAGGCAGCAGCCATCTGGGTTTTGGGTGCTTCTTTTTCTGACCTCCTCACATCTCCTGGGCTCATTTCTCAGCAGTGAGGGATAGTCAGACAAGACAACAAAGAGGGGAGGAAAGCCTGAAGTGTTTCATGAGGCCTCATCCTGAAGCATGCAGGTTCAATGGCAGTTCCTTTTGGGAGGTAGGGAGCCTACCCCAGGAGGATTTTCAGACCCCTTTGCCACGCTTACCTGAAAACGATGCAGTTTGCCCTATGCAAAGTCATGAGGATTCACGGCCAAGCAATGTCCTGCTTAGGGCCTCTGCCTCATTCTGGGCTGCAGGGGAAGTTTGGATGCATCTCTCCATGTATGGCAGGAATGTAGCTCACAACTGTCAGCATAGGCTCCCCACAATTTCAAATATGGTGGTAAGTGGTTGAGTGATGATCAGCGCATGGCAGGCTTTAAGAGCATCGTTTCTCAACCTGTGAGTTGTGACCTGCAAGAGGGTGACTGGCTTTATAAGTAAACCCAAATATTACCGTATTTTTCGCCCCATAGGACGCACCGGCCCATAGGACGCACCAGGTTTTTTGGGGGGGAAATAAAGAGGAAAAAAATTATTTCCCCCCCAGGCGCTTGTGGGGCCGGCAGCGGGGAGAAGCGCTCTTCTCCCCGCCGCCCGCCTGCAGATCAGGTCCGGGGACAGAGGGAGGACACGCTGCGCCTCCCAGCTGTCCCCGGAGCTTGCTGTCCCCCCCCCAGGTGCGCTGCGCTAAGCCCGAAGCTTGGGGCGTGCGGAGCTCAGCGCGCCCCAAGCTTCTGGGTGCCGGCAAGGTCTCCGCTAGCCGTGGGAGAGCCGCGCGGCTGTCCCAAGGCTAGCGGAGCGCTGCGCTAATCCCAAAGCTTGGGGCGCGCGGAGCTCAGCACGCCCCAAGCTTCTGGGTGCTGGCAAGGTCTCCGCTAGCCCTGGGAGAGCCACGCAGCTCTCCCACGGCTAGCGGAGCGCTGCGCTAATCCCAAAGCTTGGGGCGTGCTGAGCTCAGCGCACCCCAAGCTTCTAGGTGCCAGCAAGGTCTCCGCTAGCCTTGGGAGAGCTGGGTCTCCCACAGCTAGTGGATAGCTTCCTGAAGCCTGGAGAGCGAGAGGGGTCGGTGCGCACCGACACCCCTCGCTCTCCAGGCTTCAGGGAAAGCCTGCATTCGCCCCATAGGACGCACACACATTTCCCCTTCATTTTTGGAGGGGAAAAAGTGCGTCTTATAGGGCGAAAAATACGGTAATCCCTTAACTGCTATGTTTTTTTGTTTGTTTATAAACTCACATCCAACATTTCATCATGCAGGTCTATGAGCAGCTCACTTTAATAAAATATTGCAGAAATTTAAAACATAAGTTAAAGCTACAAAATTTAGAATCTCAAGAATTTAAAAGAAGAAGAATCAGTTGGTTCTGAAAATACCTTTGGTGGAGTTTTACTAGTACAGTGGTACCTCGGGTTACATACGCTTCAGGTTACATACGCTTCAGGTTACAGTCTCTGCTAACCCAGAAATATTACCTCGGGTTAAGAACTTTGCTTCAGGATGAGAATAGAAATCATGCGGCGGCGGTGCAACAGCAGCAGGAAGCCCCATTAGCTAAAGTGGTGCTTCAGGTTAAGAACAGTTTCAGGTTAAGAACAGACCTCCGGAACGAATTAAGTACTTAACCCGAGGTACCACTGTATTCTACTAGCTAGCCACTTCTGCATTTATAGTTCCACTGCCACTCTTAAAACCGTGGCCACTTTTGTAGCAACTTGTGCCAATACATTGAAGGTTCGGCATAGGATCAGCTCCCTAATAGCCCCTTAGTTAGCAATGGCAAGGATTGTCAGAAGGAAATGTGGGTTGCAATGAAGGTTCAGTCTTTAGAGGAGGCTGTAAGATCTTCTCTAACAATTAGTTTTGGGTCGTAGAGCCTGTTTGTATGATAACGAGCAATTCCTTTTCATAAGATGTCAAGGGAAAATATTGTGGCTAATTAGATTCCAGTCATAACAAGTCATACAAGAGGTACATTCTTTTAACATTCAGTTAGAAGTTTTGCGCTTGTATTCAAGACTTAGGTCTGGACCCTTTGTAGCAATCTGAGACATCTGCATCAGTGGTTATAAAAAGCCGGACTATTTCAGTTGTAGTTCCCTTCCTATGAGTTGCCTTGCTTAGAAAATTTCACATGGGCATTTCTTTGGAGTCTTTTGAGTAATTGGTAAAAATCAACCTCTTTAGAAAAGCTTTTATATCTTTGAGGACAGTGGATGACACTGATATTGATGTTACCTGGCTTTTTGGTTCTCACCATGTTCTGTAGGTGTGATGTTTTGCTCTAATGTGTAGATTAAACATACTTACCCCCATGAGAATATATAATAGGCTGATTTTGAAAAGATAGACATTCTAATGTAAATAGATGTTGTGATAAACCATGGCTTACCAGGCATAAATGGATCTCATCCACTTTGTTCTTCCCTAATAGATCTGGGGTGAAACAAACCACAATGCCTGATTTAGTGTTAATAAATCATGGTATGTACCCAAGTTTGTACGTTCACGTTTGAGTAAAACAAACCACAGTCTGTGGTTTAGACAGGATCCTGAGTGGAGGATCATGGTTTCATTCCTCTGCATGCTAGAAGCCCATATAAGTAGATTCACATAAAACCATTAACTGTAGTTTACTGTGATGTGTGAATTGAGCCAATTCTCTGCAGCTATACAGGACATGCCCCTCCATAGAAACAAACAAACAAACAAACAAACAAACAAACAAACAAAAGCTCAGTTTAGGAAAGCTCTGCTTCAAATATGCTCTTTCCTGCTGGGCATCAAAATATAGATATCGTTGAGATTTTGATTATTTTCAGCTTTTGAGGCATCAAAACAAATTGAGCTACAACATACTATGTTTGAAATCATTATATACATAAATTCAATAGAGGTTTGACATCTGTCATATACTAATGAAATGATACTTTGCTTTCTCCAGAAAAGCAAAACCCACACTAATTGCATTATGTTCAGCAGTTGTAAGAACACATTTCTATTTATTGCTGTCCCTTCTCTCCCAGTCCTTATGATGCCCTCCTGGGGTATATACAGTGGTGGAGCTTCATGCTCCAGAACCAGGGGCGGAGAGCGGGCGAAGACAGGGCTGGCACGCGTCCTGGGGGTGGGACGTGCTGCCCAAAGGGGCGTGGGGCATGTCCTGGGGGCATGGCGCACTGACTGTGGGGGCTGTGCGCCCAGCATGGGGGGGCAGCCGCGATGGAACCCCGCTGGGATCATGCTGCCAGGGGTGGGGTGCTCCCCCCCACCCCCTCTTCCTCCACCAGTGGGTATATAGGGTGCCACTTACCATATATACTCAAGTATAAGCCGACCTGAATATAAGCCAAGGCACCTAATTTTAGCACAAAAAAACTGGGAAAACTTATTGACTCGAGTATAAGCTGGTTCACCACACCACAAACCTGGTGGTGGTGGCAACAACAAAGGAAGAACAAGCAGCCCAAAAGGGCTCCTTTCTCGGTGCTCATCCCTCCGCCGCCGCCTCTGCCGCTCGCAAGAGCAGGTGTAGGAGCCGTGGTTGGGAGAGGCGCAGCGCAGCAAGAGGCGGGCGGCGGCGGAGGGACGAGCGGCGAAAAAGGGCTGCTTTTGGGCCGCTCGTCCCTCTGCCGCCGCCACCCGCCTCACTCGAGTATAAGCCAAGGGGGGCCTTTTCAGCATAAAAATGTGCTGAAAAGGTCTGCTTATACTCGAGTATATATGGTAATTTGTTTTACCTATGGGGCCTGTTCCAATAGGAAGGAAGAAGGATTCTAATTTTGCAGTGAAATTAGATGTTAGGAGAGAATCAGTGTGCAAACCCAAGGGCTCTTCATTTAATTCCCATCTGTGATTTGGCATCACATCTAAACTCAGCCTGAAAGTTGATGTTAGTAAGAAGTAATTAATAATATAAGAGGATACCATATAACACAATTTTATCTAGGAATAAAATTTTGTTGGATTGCCAACTTTCTGTTATCAAAGTGTTTGGGACTTGTGCCTGTTGCTGTAGCACCAAGCTCTCTTGGTGTGTAAGAAATATTTGTCTGACCTCCTAATCGTAGCAAATAATTTCTTCCAGGAATGGTAATGGTTGGTGCTATGTACTTAACCTGTACTTTGTATTTTATCATCATCTAGCACATTTTTGCAGTATATACTGCTTAGCATTTTTTCTGTATTTTTTTAAAAATAAAAAACTCTAATCCTTTAATTGTCTGTTTTAATGCTTAATGTTTTGCTGGAGAATGTGGAGATTAAAGCAGTGTGTGGGATAATGGTTTCTTGTTCTATGTTCTGTCAGAGGTTCATTTCTTGTGGCCTGTAGGCAACTGTTTAATTGTTTCTTTAACTTGTGCATTGGGCACAGTTAGAAAGGCAGTATTATTTTTTATTTGTAAAAATGAATTAACTTCCACATTAAGTTAGTTTGATATTAGGTTAGGGCAGAAGCCTGTGAGGGCTACGTAATTCTGCTGAGTTATCACAAGGGGGCAGAAAAGACCCAGTGTTCCCTTAGCTTAATCCTTCATTTTGAATAAGAACACTTAATTTGGCATTGTTTAACACTGGTATGAAAGCATGCTATGTACATTTAGTATACAGTGGCACATGGTGAAATGCTGTGCATTAAAACAGGCTACAACAAAAGTAACTTTAAGTCAAACCTAATTGCAACGCTCACAGTGCTTTGCTATAAATGCAGCTTAATGCAGAATTAATTGTTCTATTATCTCTAATGGAATTTTAAATTCATACTATAATGCACCGAGGCAAGGAAGTCAAAGGTTAAGGCTTCCATGCTGACTATGAGGGCAGGATTTGATTGTTTGGCACATTCCTGATATGTCACATATAAACTGAACTCTGCCTTTGCTCTACACTCAGCCAAGATTTTTTGCCATTGATTTTTATTATTTATATAGTGCTTCTTTAATAGAGTTTCACAAGCAAAAAAAGACAAGCTCTTATCTCCAGGGATCTTGGAATCTACATGTTGGCAGTAGGGAAGACAGTCAAGCGAAGGAAGAGCAGAAAGGTGTAGAGGTTTGAGGAGGGAGTCTTATTTATTAAATGGGCAACAGGAGAAAATAAGAAAAGTCATTTAAGAGAGGAGCTGTCCGGTGCCTTTGAACAGTAGAACTGTATGAGACAAAGTTGAGAGCACGGACATAGTGGGAGATAAAATAGGAAAAACTGTGGCAAGAAGTTTGGTGGTAAGGATAACACAAAATTAATAAAGAGTGACAGCCTGTGGATGCCACCATCTTTTTATTTTTACCATGCCAAAGCCGTTTTTGGGCGATGGGTTACTGGAATCACCTACCTGCTGTAGTGTTAGGCCACTGCAAAATGGCCCTCCAGATGCATGGTGGCCTGGAACATCATCTTTTGCTTATTTTCTTCAAGCTTCAGCAGTTGAAAGCTGCCTTTGCTTGCTGAAATTCAAAGCCTTTGGGGTAATGACACGGACAGCTGTTTTCAATACCAGATTATTGGGAAATGACAGGGCTGAGAGCTTTATTCCCAAAGAATGGGAGTGCAAGAACTGACAAGTGCAATATGGCAGCTGGAATGGCAGGAATAGAAGTTGAGCTAACTATGTAACACATTAAATTATTTATGCTTAATCTTGAGGCGATGCTTAACACATTGTTAATTTAGAGCCATGTTGACAGGATGGCATTAATTACACCAGTAGAAGGTATCATATCATCAGAATGCTGTCCTTGGAGACCTTCATTTTAATGTCTCATTTGTAGAATGCAGGCTGCTGCTGCTGCTGCTGCTGCTACTTCTTGGCACATTCTCAAATTTTGGCAAAGTCCCCCGTTTCTGGAAAGCCATCTTGCATTAAAGACTCCTAACTCCAGCGGTCTCAGAAGTGGCTTGTAACTTGCAACAAATAAAAAGTGAAATTTACTGCACTTCAAACCAAAGCAATCTGCTTTTTGTCATAAACTCACAACATACACAAAGGAAAGATCTTTGCTTAGTATCCTTCAAGGCTTGAGACTTATGGCTTAACGGGTGGGAGAAATCCTGCAGCTGATTTGTACATTCGTGAAGATCAAGTTTTAAATTCATTCCTAGACCATATAACTTTTAAGTGGCAGGAATGGGAGACAATGTCTGGATGCTTCCCCAGGTGGAAAAATCTCAGTGAATTAGCAGAACTTATCAGTGAGATAAAGGCAATCTTCTCTTAGATATGCTGGTTTTCTGTGGGCAAGGAAACTCTCCTCTTCCCCACAGTGAGGAACATTCAGATTGCTTGTAGGTCAAGGCAGGAGCAGAATTGGTGCTTTCAGGAGCAATAGAAACTCAAGATCTGATGGGATGAGCAGAGTTTGGAATAGGTGTATTTCTGGCTGAGCATGGGGTCAGCCAGGGCCACGCCAGCTGAAGTCACTCATCCCGGCTCAGCCAGAGATACACTGGCATATGTCCTCCATCCCAGCTCAGCAGGAGCTCATCCCGCTCAGCCAAGGCTGGGGTAAGTCATGGACAGTATAGTGGAGGGGGTGGGAAAGGGCAGGAGGAGACTTACCCCTATTCTAAACTCTCTTCAGCTTAATCATATGACCAGTGAACACAGCAGAAATTGCACTGGCAGAAAGGGTGCTGTAAGTCAAACTATTTTAAACTATTTTCCCTCTACCAGATTTGGGGGCTCAGCCAGCAGTACCCCTGCTTCTGAACGGAACTTGGGACAGGGGTAGATTATGCCAGAATAATTTGTCCCATAGTTTGGATTGCTGTGCCCGTGTGCGATTGGAGAGGATACTGCCTGAACCATAATCTCTAAAAACCAAACTGAATGTGACACAGAGTTCCCTGTCTTACTTAGCTTTAGTAAGATCGCTGTGGTCAAGAATAGCAGTGCCTAGGTGGGTGGTTGACTTATTATTATTAAAATTTCTATATTGCCCTTCATCCGAAGATCACAGGGCAATTTACAATATAAAAACACAAAAATACACACTATAATAGCAAAAGCAAACATAGGTTTAAAGGCATAGATTGCTCTTCTCCCAGGCCTTTGGCTAATAAAACAATATTTTCATCTGGCACCTAAAGCTATGTAATGCAGGCACCAGGTGGGCCTCCCTGGGAAGAGAGTCCCACAAGCAGGGTGCCAATGCAGAAAAGGTCCGCTCTCGTGTTGCCACACTCTGGACCTCTTACAGAGGAGGTACGTGAAGAAGGGCCTCAGATGACGATTGCAGGGGCCATGGGGAAAGGCAGTCCTTGAGATTTTGCAGTCTTGAGCCGTTTAAGATTTTATCGGTCAAAACCAGCGCTTTTAATTGGGCCCGGAAACTATTTGTAGGAAAAAAGCACGGTTGAAAGGGATTGAGCACTCCTCCCCAATTTCACTTCCTGAATCAAAGTAGTAACTCTGTGCTGCTGCTGCTGCTGCTGCTGCTGCTTTAATATTAAAAACAACCACAACCACTGCCATGGGCCCAGATCACCTGCACTATCTCTTAGGGTTTTCTTCCCTATTCTTTTAAAACTGAATTGAACATTGTCTTTTCTTCCCTGCAGGTTAGGCCAAAGACCCTGATTCCAGACAGCCTCCCTATATCTCCATGCAGAGACCAACCTTCCAAACAACCTTCTGCGTTCCAAAAGGCAACTGTAGTCAGCATCAAAAACCCCACACCCGCCCTTCCCACTGCCAATAATACTGTTAGCCATGTACAGACACCCAACAGCCAGTCACAAAGTGTCACTGAGTCTACAACAACTGTGTCAGCGCCCCTGAGCACCACAGGTGTGGCCTATGCCATAATCTCCACATCCCCCAACGATGCAGCTCCTATCAACACCAGTGCCACTGTTTCAGTGGTCAATGAGGGCATTAAAGTGCAACCACTCCTCATCAGCGCTGACAGCAAGGTAAGTTTCATTATTGAACTGCTGTTCTTATTGCAGGTTTACTAACTGCATGAAGGGCACAGGTCTGATATATTTAGCTGCATTTCAAAAACTATGCCTTTTCCCCACCACTCTTCTAGTGAAAGTACAGGAAGCTGTGTGAACTCTTCAGGAAACACATGGAAAATAATAGCTATTTAAATTATCCATGTACTAGTGCAGTATTGGATGTTTGTTTTGGGAGACAAGATGATAGAAATATCAGAGACCAGCTCTATAGCTATAGGCTTGGCTATTTGGTTCAAATGTATAGGGTGTTGTGCTGCTTTGTGGGCATGGTTCCCCTGTCAGCTCAAAATGCTGCAGGCACAATAGGCAGAATTCTTCCCGGGGTCTAGATACTAAACTTAGCCATTGCATCTCTTGTGCATCATCCTTAGTCCTTCTGTAGCTCCCTTACTTTATGTACCATATATTCCCTTATGACCTTAATGTTTCTTCAGAGCTCACCATCTGAGTAACTCAGTTTTGTGTCAGTTTTCCAACACAAATGTGCCTTTCTCAAGCATTTTTCTCACCTTCCTTTTAGATTTCTCTTTCTCAATACCCTTCCTTCAGCCCAATTGCCCATGGTTTCATTCTTGCAATCTGGCTTCAGTATTCACCTTTCCCTTTGTGAAGTTTAATTTCAGCTAGTCTGACAGCTTTCCTTTCTGCATTTTAAGCTAGACTGCAAAGTATTTAGTTCTCTGAGCCCCAGAACATGCTGTACCTCAACATCAGCTCAGTCAATCAGTTGCACAATGTAGATTAATATATATATAACAACAGTATCTTTTTTCACAAATTTCCCTTAGGTTGTTAACATAGAAAGTCAAACTTTTTAAATCAAACAATTAATTACTTCAATATAATGGTTGATTTTCAACTTTACACTCCTGAAGGCAGCATCAAGTAAAAGTTTAAACCAGTGAAATCAAGTAAAACTATACAACAGTAAAACAATAACAATTTCTGTATTTCCCTCCAAGGGAATAGTGGCTGATTACCAGTGAGTGAAAATATTGTTCTGCCCTGTGGTGGGACCCCATAATCAGGCCTCCTCAATAAACCTTAGTTCTCTGACAGGTCCACATGGGTATATCCAAGACCCATGCCATTTAAGTGGAAGCGACTGGAACTCGTGAGTGCCTCACTAGACAACCATCAGACTAATTTATTCTACATTAACGGAATGCTCTGAGTTGTCTTTGAGTGCAAACCCACGATGTACACATTACAGTAGACAAGTCAAGAAGCTACCAAAGCAGCAAGGTCCTTCTCATCAGTGTGTGCAGCTGACATGCCAGCCAAAGTTGATGACACACACTCTTGGTCATAGGCACTACATGAGCTTGCTCCTAAGCTCTGCGTCTTGGGTGACTTCCAGTGATGCCCATACACTTGTTGAATGGCAATCGGCTCAGGCAATGGAACTTCCAGTCTCTCTTCTTCCCTGTCCTGCCTCCTTCTCTGTGTGCCTCCAAAAATTTATCCAGAAGGTCTCTTAATCCTCCACAGCAGATTTTGGGAGTGTTTGGGGAGCTGGAGGAGGGTGGAGAGCAACGAGAAGCCCACTTGTAGCTTCATGTTACATTGGCTCTCAACCCTTGTTTTCCATATGGAATGTGATTGCATGTAGCCATCGTGTAAACATAGAATGTGTTCCACCTTTGCTAGATGGAGGCAGGGTTTTGGTTGCTTTTTTCACCCTCATCTAGTCCATTACTGACGGTTGCACTGGTGTCTGGTGGAAAGGAAAAACAGAGCAAAGTCCCGTCTTCCTGGTGGCACCCACCTCATCACCCTAGATGACCTCTCTTAGCAGTCTTTTCATGCTTGGTATAGAAAGTCCTGTTAATGCTAGAGGAGTAATAATTGTCTTTCTCAAACAGAGATAAATTTGCACTCTTGTGTAGCTCTGCTGAACTCAGTGAGACTTGCTTCTGAGTAAACAAGCAAAGGATAAACTGAAATTGTGTTGTTGTTGTTGTGGACCATGCCATGGAATTGTGTTATTGTGGACCAGGACATAATTAATAGGCTAGAAAAAGAGGGACCTGAGAGAGATTGAGATGCTAGATTTAAAAAGGAAACTTTTCTACCATTTCCTTTTGGAATATTAAAAATCAGGCTGGAGATGCCAGTTTTGGCAACTTCTGTGTTGCGGGGACACCACGTGGACCACCATTCTGAGACGTGCCAAGCGATTGAATCAACTAGGTGTAAGTGAACAGTCTCTGAGAACGGTGCCTCTTTCGTTTATAATATTTGTAAAGATTCTGACAAGAGAGTCTCCAGATCGTAATATGCCAGCTGTATGATTTCATTGTCTCTGCAAGAAAGTAGTTGACAAAGGAGCCCTTTATTTGAAGATTCTGTTTCTCTGTTTGAAAAATTGAATCCCTTTCAGAGTGTGGAGCAATCTTTTTTTCATTCACCCATTTGTTTTGCAGGTCATCATCATTCAGCCTCAAGTTCAAACCCAAACAGAGAATAAAGTGGAGACAAAGAAAGCTCCCGAAGAGTCAGCTCAGGGACCCCCTGCTACCAAAAAGAAAAAAGAGGAAAGTCCAGAGGTTAACAAAACGTTATTTTCTTTATAAACGTGATATTTCGTATACATAGAGATGCTCACAGAACGTCTCCTCAGTCCAAAGGTTAAGCTGCTGCTTTTAGAGCATACATTCCCTTATTTACTGACTGGGGGGGGGGGGGGGAGCTGCAACATGCTTGCCTTAGTTTTATTTATAACTTTTGCAAAATACAGTTTGTTACAAGATCCACAAAATATGCCCAGAGCACTTTGTCCTTACTAGCCTTAGTTAAGTGTTATAGTTCTGCATTTTAACAAAGTAATGAAAGTGCCCATTTGATCTGTGTTTATTTACATATTTGTGTAAAACATATTTTTTAAAGCCAGTGTGATTAACAACAATAATAATAATATTCAAATAATTTGTAAAATCAACCTAAAACATGAATACAATAACATCTACAGAACCAGAGTAATGTGCAAGACTGAGTATTAATAATCAGAAAAAGTTTGGGCAAACAAGTATCTTTTTAGCTAGTGCCTAAAATTAATTACGTTTCCGCTTCCCTCATTTTGGAGGGGCGGCTGTTTTGCAAGCCAGGTGTCTCCACAGAAAAGGTCTGCTGGGTTGCTGAGGACCTCTTCTGAAGATCGTAGTTCGTGGGCAGGCCTGTACAGGAACTTTTAAGGTGTTTTATGAACTTGTGCAGCACCGAGGAGAATTGGCTACAAAAAAGAATAAGCAATCAGTTTCTACTTACTGTATGACAAATGGTTCATGTCACACTCTTACCGTTATAAGAAGCAACGGGAAGCAAGTGCTGCAAGGATAAATGCGCTTCTTTTTCATTGTTCACTGAGAATTTTCTGTAATATTGATTATTTGCAAGCCATCTAGATGGATACGAAAAGGTTCAATGAATAGCTTGCAGATGTGGAGAGGAGGGTAGGACTTGATTATTAATATAATAATAATATCAAGCTTTAAGTGGCGCTTTAGGTCAGAGATGCGAAACCTGTGACTCCCCACCCCATGCCAGGTGTTACCAAACTGCAGTTCCCCTCATTCCTGATCATTGGCCAGACTAAGTGGGGCTGATGGGAGTTGGAGTCCAACAACATTTTGATGGCTATAGGTTCCCCATGCCTGCTTCCTGTGATGCAGCCAACATGGCTGCATACATATAGACCTGGTGTTATAACTATTAATGCCACTTCAGTTTCCCTGCAAGATGTTTCATATGCCTGATTTTTAGTGTAGAGTTCACTGCAAGCTAATAAGCTTGTGGCAAAACAATTCGCCTGCTCTTAGAAAACAGACCTGTAGAATCTTGGAAATTATACTTTTAAAATTACAGGTAGTAAATAGTAAAATGGGACCTAATGCTATGAGATATGCAAGAGCATTTCAGAGTACTCTAGAAGACAGTAGAATTGAACCCAATTGTCATTACTCAAGTTGAATAATATTAATAGCTGTCTTTGGAACATCGCCTAGACAGAACAGACTTGTGCTCATTTTTTCCTCTGTCAGCAAAAAATACTTTACACATAAGACTTGTCCATAAAATTGGGACGACTGCATTTGTTGTCCAACACCAACAATTTATTCTTATTTTTTTCATGGAACAGTAACAGCAGAAATGACTATAATACAGGATTTATTGCTTACCGTCTTGGGTAACTCTTTGTTCTTTATGTTCTTCTGATGGCAGTGGTGGCTGACCTGTGACCCTGCCAATGGCGTTGGCCTGCAGCGCTCATAATTCCTGACCATTGGCCCTGCTGGCTGATGGGAGTTGGACTAAAACAACATCTGAAGGGGCCACAGGTTAGCCACCCTGGTCTTGTGGATTGTAAACTCTGTTCTATTATTTTCATTATTAGTAAAAATTCTTAATAGATGATGCTCAGCACTGCATGAGCAGACACCGGGGCGATCATAGAATGGTAGAGTTGGAAGGGACCCTGAGGGTCATCTAGTCCAGCCCCCTGCAATGTAGGACTTTCAACTAAAGCATCCATGACAGATGACCATCCAACCTTTGCTTAAAAATCTCCAAATTCTAAGGGAGCTCTTAATGTGAAAAGTATTCCTGCAACATAACTTCCCTTTCCTCTCTGCCACCTCCCCAGATTTGCTGCAGAGGGTCCCCCAACTCTCTGGAGTAGTTTTTTGGGGGGCATGTGGGGAGGCTGCAGGATAGAGAAGGGGAAGCTGAGTTCCACCCTCAGACAATCACAGTAAAGTATTACCCAGTGTTTATCTAGAGCTTTATGGCTGTTCAAAACACTTCATTTAGTCCTCAAAGCAACCTTCCTTCAGATGGTTGCCTGCCTTCTTACATGCACAACCTTGCTGTTTCAGCACTTCTTCCAGTTTTTACATAGCCATTCACTGTAGATTTATACCTCTTACGGGATACTGACACTGTTGCTGTTTTGAATGGCCGCTTCACTGGGCCCCTTCTTAACTGCTTCACTAAAGTAAAATATTGCATTTGGTGAAGAGTTATCAAATATAAAAGAGCACACAAAAGGACATGCCTCATGTAACGTGCCTCACTTAATTTAAGTCCATTAGATATATGTAATATGCTCAGCCTTGATCTTCAGTCCACAACACCTCTTTTTTTTGCACACAGCAGCCATTTTTTGCTGGCATCCAAGGCACTTTTCTCCATATCTGAATACTAGCACCTCACTTTTAAAAAAAATCAACAAAAAATGCACTGCTTATATATCATTTCCCCTTGAGTTGATGTCAAATTCTACTTACTTATGTATTTCAAAATTAACTGCCCCCGATATATTCTGTTACGTGATTGCTTATCTGAACATTAAAAATCTCCAAGTCTTGAGCTTTGATTTCCTGTTATTTCTGTAAACAAAGCCACTGGGGGATGAGTTGTGTGGCTGTTCATCTTGAAAGAACTGGTTGTGTTAGAGAGATACAAGTTGTTCAGTGTATGAGACCAGAGGATTTGCCTAGTAGTTATGCAATCATGGTATAAATGGAACCTCAACAAACACAGCCAACCTACCCATCACATGTTGCCATAACAATGCTCATCTTCACCCACCTTTCTGAAAATCAGCCTTCCCCCTCATTGTAGTTTAAGTAAGTAAACCATTTCCCTCATATTTGCCTTTGTGTTTTTGATCCCTAGACCCCTTCAGTTCATTCACTCGCATCAGGTATGAGATGTATTTTTCACTGAGATGCCATTCTTTTTTGTGTGGATCACCAGTCTGTGTTGATTTAATAGTCATTTTAAAGAATACGTATTTTCTGGCCTTGCATGAAATAGCATTCCAGGGTGTGGCTGGGAGACACAACTGGAGATTAAGAAGGTATTTTAATATCAGTTTTATTTTCAAATTAGTTTTTTATTCCTTTCTGCATATTAGAGTGGAACTGATGACTTAACAGGAACAGTTCTGCTAGAAGAAGAACAACCGTATGGTTATCAGGCAGGGCAGACTTGGGGCGTAAGCATGAGGTCCTGCTTCTGTCTTGCTTTCTTTGTGCACTAAAGAAAAAGTGTGTATTATAAGGCTCTGGGTTAATTTATTTTGTTCTTTGGGTAAGCTTTAGTTGATTAACATGCATTTATGCAATTAGTGTAATTAGAACTAACTGTGTAATTAGTGTAAATGCATGTAACGACAACTAGAACATATAATTACAACGTGAAATGTTGTTGTCTTTTTTTAAAAAAAAATCCTTATTGAACTATGCAAAGAGAGAAGTACTGCAGATTCCTTAAGGCATTTATTGATATATTTAGTATGAACAGAATTCAGAAATATAGATCAAGAAAGCTTGGCATTCAAAAGCAAAAGAATAGGGAAGCAGTAACCTTGTTTGAAAACAGCAAAGCAGCTAATGTAGGAGTTTGAGTTGGATTTGGAGGAAGACGGTGGATCCAGGGCCTCCTAAGGCAGCTGCCCAGGGACTGTGGTATCGCAGCCCAAGTGCTAGGTGATCCTTTAATTGGTGTAATGAATGACATTTTTCTTTAATTAGGTTGTTAAGTCTTCCTTTCCCCTTGAGTAGTGGAGGGCTAGGTCCAGACCGTGGGCTGGCTCCTCTTTGGCCATCATTGAGAAAGATGTGACAGGCATGTTGGGTGGTGCTGCTGCCCCTCCGTCAAGCATAGAAAATGCACAAGTGGTGCTTCCTTTTGCCCCTGACTTGCAGTATCAGGTCAGGGACAAAACCCTCACCACAAAAGACAGAGACAGGCAGACACCCTGCCAAGTGTCAGCTTTACCCCCACCTGAGTTTTCTGTTGTGCTAATGACCTTCCATAGAAAAATCCTTCCTCGTCTGTGCTTTAATCTCACTTTATTAAAGGCATGGTGACTTGATGCAGTCAATACAGAGAGGCAGTTCTTTGGGCAATGCATGTTTGCAGAAATAGATTTTCCATAAAGTTGGTTCAAGGCAGCAAATGTTCAGATTTTGCCATGGTTATCACACCATCCTGAGCCTTTTGATTTTTGCAAAAAAAAAGGTCATAGCTCTTCACACATTAATCTATAGTCCAGAACCACAGGGTATGTTCTACTGAGTCACTGAGTGCAGGTTACAATTGTTTCTCCATCTGCATTAGATGGCTGAATCAATAGGTTGGTTGCCCCTAACCGGCTGCACATTTTGCTTTATAACTTTATTTTTAGGAGTTAGAGACTCATTCCTCCCCCCGCCCCCAAAATGAAAGCTCAGAATCCAGGGGTCTTGCAAGTACATTAGCACCTACCTCTCAGTGACCTCGGCCACCATCTTCTTTCCCACCTCACGGACCAGTTTGTGGCCAGTCACCAGTGTTGGAACTGGTGCTTATTCTATGTACTCTGGACATAGAACCAATTTCTTTGGTATACCTTCATATGAGACGTGAGCTGTAATGTCCAAAGACAGCAAGTCAAGTTCTTGCTTTCTGAGAAGGCTCATGTTGAACTTCACCAAAACTGTTTGTTAATTATCCAGTGGTATAAATGTCTAGACTCAGATTTTCATATTCCATTCTGCAATAGAGAATATTTAAAACGAGTCTCGCTAGGGTTGCCATATGTCCTTTTTTTCATGGGTAGAGTCGTCATAGTGAAAAGTAGAAATCAGCAAATGTGTCTTCTATTTTGCTTTTCAAAATACGGAAACCCAACAGCTGGTGGTTGGAGTGAGGTCAGATTTTTGAATGCTCCTCTTAAATAAAAATCTCTCCACACTTAATTCAACAGGCAGCAGGTTATGCTTCAGCTTTTCGCCCTGACGTGCCAGTCTTTCATGTTTCTTCATGGGTTGTTTTTTTTTTAGGGGGGGTTAGAATTGTCACCCCTCACACACAGTCTGAAGCAGTTACATTCCATTTGACTACTTCATTCTGTTACAAGTGTAGACCAGACTCTGTCCACTGTAATTGGGATCAGACAGAGAGTTTATTTTCCATACTGCTCACTTTTAAACATAGAAGCAGGAAACCAATGAAACTGTATGCACAAATGCAGTACAGTACAAATCAAACTTTCGCAAAAACAAAACTCTGGCCCACCTGCACAGGTTTGACACTGCTTTGAGGAATTCATCAGAACATAGATGTTGTGTTTTTTTTATAGAGGACTGAAGGTCCTGAGTTATTAAAGTGTTCATGCTGTTAGTCTTCAAATGGAAGAATTTGTAAAGCCCTATGGTGCAACTGGAGTTCTTTCAGCAGTAATCAAAGTAATGTATTTTTTTATTTCTTCTCTAGAAAATTGCCTTTATGGTAGCATTAGGCCTGGTTACGACAGAATACTTGGAAGGTAAGAACGCTTTTATTAGTACAAAAGTGTTTTCTGTTTTGGAGGGAAAGCAACTTCTCAATGAAGGTTGGAAACTTGGACTCTTTATTATTAAAAGTGGGGGGGGACAGGACTGGTCCTCATGAAGTAAAGTATTGTGTGTTCTTTGCCAGCTGAAGATCTTGCTCTGATGTTCAGTAATGTAGCTTACATATACCAACAAAATGCCATGACTGGAATGTGTAGAGTATACTGCAAAGAGCTACAGCCAAGATATACTATATAACAAATCCAAGATGGCATTTCATGTGACCGATTTTAAATAAATAAATAAATAAATAGCATCCATGTGTGTCAGCCAAGATCAAGACTGTTGTAAAGGGGGCTTAATCCTTTCCCTCATACCATGATCTCAATGATACTCATTTCTCAAAGCTTCATCGGGACCATAACACAAGAAAAAGGGTGACCATTGTGATCTCGTCCCATGCTGGTGATTAAATATCCACCTCTGTCACATACTCAGCATATTGTGTAACTTCTCTTTTAAAATATCACTTACATTTTCTAGAATGTGAAGAAGCTGGGGTAATAGAGCACTTCAGAATGCAGTCATATCCTTTGTGAGGATCCCCTCCTATGGGTCTTGCTGTTTGTTTGTTTGTTTGTTTGTTTGTTTGTTTGTTTGTTTTCCCCAGAAAGGCTCAGAACTTTATAGCTGCATTTTGGAAAATGATTTCATGCCTTGATGAATGGAAATCTAAAAGCAGTTTACAGAAAGTTCTAAGTCATCAGCTTCCCTAATCCTTTAATGGCAAGAGATTGAAATGGAACTTACAAAGCAACAGTTTTACCAAGAGGCTTGCGTAATACAAATCATGTAGATAATAATCCCACAACTTGCCCGTCTAATCTTTTTTTATGTCAGGAAAGTAAGAGTAATAATTTAAAGCTTGAGCACCTCTGAATAATATCACTGACTATTGCTACATTGAAAATACCAGCAATCATCCAGGACAATTTTTCTCTTCTGCCAGTAGTTTATTAAGATGTTTCAGTATCAATAAATAGGAATGGGAATGGATATGGATTTTAAATATAACATTAGAACAAAGATTTTTTAAAAAATATGTTCTTCCTTTAGGTGATACAAAACTATCTGGAAGTAAAGAGGCGTCTAAGCTGGTTACTAGAGGGGTTGCTTTAACTGGGCAGGAGTCGGATTATCAGGTCACAGCAATTGTGGCCAAAACTCCATATGCCTTTAAATTTGTGCAAGATGCTCCTTCATATGTTGAGATATGTATAGAGATGGAAAGGCCTGGGGGGGGGGGACGGAAAAAAATTGAAAAAACAACAACCCATGTTCCAACAACAACCCTTTTCCGTTTCCCCCCGGAAAATTTGGGAAAAACAGTTTGATATAGTTTGAATATTCAGCACACTTTTTTCTCCCCATTTTTTCTGGGGGGAAAAAGGGCTTTGGATAATTAAAAAAAACAGGGGAAACCTTGGTTTGTTTGTTTTTCCAATTTTTCCAGTTTTTCCCCAGGCCTTCCCATCTCTAGCTATGTATCACTGGTTCTCAAGATGCCACTACCCAGTCATCAATATCAGGTGGAGAATGGGATTTCCAAGCTCATGTAGCCAGTCACTTAGTAACTCTCTAAATCCAAGATACATCAAACTTACCTAAGACCCATGGAACGGAGTAACCAAACCAAGCACCATATGAAGAAAGCGAATGCAGAAACTAAATTCACCAAGTTCTCCCCTGAAGAGGCACAAAGCATAGAAATGCTCTAGTTCTCAAAATCTGAGAGGCTTTGGGGAAACCAGAGGGACCTGCTATTCGGGCAAGTCCTTTGAGACTTCACTTGTCCCTGGGAAGCCCTCGCATTTCTTGCAGCAAGTCCACATTCTGTGAAATCAAGGAAACAGGCAGCGGTCATTCAGCAGAGTCTTCAGGAGACCATCAGCACAAGCATTTCTGCTTGTCTGGTGGAACCATCTTTCCTCTCCTTGCCCCACATGCTGTCCTGTGGGTTCTCCCAACCCTCTAGAGCAGCTTTGGGGGAGGTGCGGGGAGAAAAGAGGAGGGGGAAGCCCACTAGTGAAATGGGTTGGTTGAATTTGGCCCCAACATGTGTTTTTCCTCACAAGGCAAGTGCTGGGGGAGACACTTGCTGGGGAGGAATTAACAGGAAGGCGGGACCACCTAACTTGTTGCTCGCTCACTGATTCTCCCCTGCAAATGTTCCCCCCGTAATAAAATTTTCCCAGACAGATTTTGAAACTGGAAGAAACCCAGCTAAGAGGAAGTGCCTAGTGGGTACATAACATCTGCACTGAAGACTTGGCAGGTGTGGGAGGCGTTAAGGACCTCCTGCCAGTTTGCCATACAAATGTCCCCACCATCCCTGCATTTGTATCATTCATTCATTCATTCATTCATTCATTCTTACCTCTCCTTTTTCCCTGACAGGGACTCAAGGAAGCCTTAAAGATTTTTTTTTTTTTAAATTAGGTACTTGAACAGGCAGCAGCTGTTGACATCTGCCAGCTGCCATACATTCTGATGACAACATATTTCAAAAGACACAATCCCTTACAGGGTCTATGGGAGGCCAGTCACTGAGGCCAGGTTCAGACATTTCATCCCTTCCTCCATTTGCCATGATATGCTCTACATCTGCCCTCTTCACAAACTCCAACCATTTCACTTCTTACAAAATAACTCTAAAAAGGCAAAGTTGATGGCCGTTATGCAGTTTTGTATATTTTTAGTACTTCATTGCAACTGACACACATTTGGTACAGCTGATTGCAAACTGGTTATATAGGCTACCAGTCTTGCTGTTCAGGATGCCTTGCAGAAGTCTAGCCCTTCTTGCAGGTGTTTTCGCTTACGTGCATTACGTTGCAGCTTTTGCAAGAGGGATAGCAATTGCTACCTATAGAAATCTGAACTCTTTTTGTACTTTTACAACTAGAATACACAAACACTGTGACTCCTCAAAACATGACAACTCTCCTACACACTACTTCAAAGAAGAAAGTAAAGCAGCTCCTCAAAGTTAGCCTGTGTTAATATTATATTTTAATGATGTAAGTTGGCATAAATCTGGGTTTAAACCTTTTTCTAAGCGAGGTTTTGAACCAAATACGTCTACAAATTCAGCTTTGATATTTATAGTCTTTCTTTCCCCTTCTCTATGAGGGAAACAAAGAAAACCTGCAGTGCCTTTTGCAACAGCTGAGATACAAAACTGTGATAAGGATGTGTTTGTTAATGGGCATAGAGGCTTGAGTGTTAATGAAGCTTTTCATTCTGACCTTGTTGTCCAAAGCTTTAAAAAGCTTATAACTTACTTAATAGCTCTGATCACTGAATTCTTTTGTCTGAGTGCCCCTTTAATAGGATACTAGTTGGGCTCTTGGTGTGATTTGTTATTGGGGTATTGCTGGTTTTTGTTTTTGTTTAAAGAAACGAATCCTTGTAAGATTGCAAGCTCCTATGGCTCCAGGATTGCCTTGGTAAATTAAAACAAGGATTGGAGGGCTCAGTAGGCTGTCTCCAACTGTGGCTGACCAAATGCTTCTGCGTGCTCAAGAGGGCCCTCCACTGCTGTTTACCCCAGTGTCTGGTATTCAGCGGTATATAGCCTCTAATATAGTTGTCTAGTTAGGTCTTCGCCATCTTGTCTTCAGGAGAAGAAAAGGCTAAAGGGTAAACCCTACATAAATCTGGATTGTAGTCTCCAAGATGGTTGTATGGCGCCTTTTCTACCTCCTTCCGTCAACTCCTGCAGCCAAGCTGGTGCCAAACATCTTCCTCTGCTTTCCTTTGGACCACATCAGTGGGGCTGAGATGAGGCCTTATTGTCTGGGTAGCCCAGGACCTCCAAACACACTGCCCAGGATTGCTCCCCAGGGTGCAATATTTGGTGCTGCTAATGCAGCAGTTTGACTTCACCCCCAGAGGTGCAGTCCATTGTCTCTCGAGACAGACGGATGCCAGCAACAACAGTTTAGGTATTGAGCTATGCCAATTGTTATTAGACGTCTGTGAATCTGTCTGATAATCAAAGGATTCTCATTTAGTAGCCATTATACCAAAAGTGTGGAACCTTTTTTCATCCCAAAGGCCACAGTCCTTCGTGGGTGACCTCCTGGGGAGCACAACAGCCATGGATGGGGCCAGGGTCAAAAAGTGGGCAGAGCAAGAGGTGCAACACTTACCTTTGAGTGTAGGTGGCATTCCAGCCTTACAAAATGCCCACCTCTCCATCCATCTCAAGGACACAGTCTAGCCAGGCAAAAGCACTTGAGGGTGCAGAGCAGGCTGGTGAAGGGGTGGCCCTGGGAAAGCTGCAAGGGCCAGATAAAGAAGGCTTCAGGGCCATATTTGGCTTCAGGCCTGAGGTTCCAGACTGCTGCGTTAAACCATATTGTGAATTTCAGAAATAACTTCAAACACAAAATCTGACAAATTATCAGGGCCGCTGCCCAGACAAGCATTAGAAACTAAACATAAGGTCTAAGCAGACCACAAGCCAAATGTCATCTGACTAATGAGTTGTATCTGAAAAGAATTGTTTTCAAATGATCACACACATACAGAGATAACGTTTCATAAATTGATTACAGAAATCCAAAGCAAGCGTCAGGAGAGGAAAAGAAGAAGCACAGCCAACCCAGCCTACAGTGGGCTTTTGGAAACAGAGGTACGTCTCTTGTCTTCTCGCTTTTTCATTCCCCTTCGCTTCTGGTCCTTATTCACGTGACACTAGAGTGACCACAGTAGTTTCCCATTACAAAATAAAAGCACGTCCCTCTTACAAAACAAGACTTTAAAGCAGCATAGCTGCCATGGTTTACTGTATTATGAAGCTGTTGAGAGAAACACATTGTCAGTGTTTCCCTGATTGGGAGCGAGACAGTCTGATCAGTTTCCTACTGGCTTAAGTGTATAAGATAGACATGGATTTCTAAACCCAGTAGCATCTTAACATTAGCTCTGTGCATTTACCACCCACAACTCAAGCTTATTTTATGGGGAAGGAAAGGCTAAATCTATCCCACTATCTGCTGTTTAGGAAAAGTGAGATTTAGGGGGGAAGGGAGACTTCATTGTTTTGATTCGCTGAGGATTGGTTCAAATTGGGATTGGCAATTGCAAGTGAAAGCAGAAAACACTTTAAAAAGTCGTCCCCCCCCCAAGCCCAGTAGTTTCTGACGAATGTTGCATGTTCAATAAAGCAACCTCAATAAATGTTTCCTGTGATGCCGGTTTTATCTAATTCAGTTACAGCTAATGAACTAGTAATGGGATCACTTATTTCTTTTGTATGTGACTGACATAAATTTAATCTTAGCAGTTTTGGAGAAGTGGAAATACAAATTATGTACATTTCTTCTTTTCATGCTTCTGGCATAACATATGGTAAAATACGTTGTGGACTTTAAAAATACAATTTCATTAAAAATCCACTTTTGAAAAGCACACATTTATGCCAGGAACTTGGGAAGATGAAACACAAGGCACTCTTTCTTTAGGCTATTTAAAGCTGACATTTGATAATGACGTTAGCTGACATTCATTGAAATATTTATTTATAACAGTATATATTGCCTTTTCTTTTGTAAAAGGCCCTGATACTCACATCAGCATATATATCTATATCTATTTAAATATATACCTATCCAGCTAAAACAATGTGTGTTTTTTCTAACTCTCTTGCATGGAATTCCTTGCTAAAAAGGGAATGCTCCTGAAGGAAGTTGTGTTTAACCCACAGATTTAACACAGAATACCACAACGGCTCCAGGAAATCTCATGTTAATTTTATTATGGGATCTCCCCAACACTCTGATATAGAATCCCCCTTTTTAAAAGTATGTATGTGCATATTATTGACACCCATGTGTGGATCACTGCTGATCATGCCCTCTGAATTGCAACTTATTACCAAACGTAAAACCATGGAGAGACCTGGTCTGAACAAAGACATTGGATTCTTATCTCATTATACATGACAAAGCCATTTTTCACCTTCTCACCCCTTGCTTTTTCCTGTAAGACCTATTGCAGTCGTTAAGAGTCGTCAACAGGCTCATTACAGCTATCTGCCAATCACCCATTCCCACCACCCTTCTGAGTAATACCCCTCCCCACCTTCTCACTATATAGAAGGGTCTGGTAACTTCTGTTTCAGTGTATCTGAAGAAGTGTGCATGCACACAAAAGCTCATACCAAGAACTAACTTAGTTGGTCTTTAAGGTGCTACTGGAAGGAATTTTTTTTGTTTTGACCATGCCCTCTCAGTTGGACTTGGTTGTTGTTGGAAGAAATGTCTCAGTCAATGCTATTCATGTTATCTTTTGCAGAGGAAACGTCTTGCATCAAATTATTTGAACAATCCCTTGTTTCTGTCCACAAGAGGTAAGATCTCTGAATTATTGGAATGGAAATATAGGTTAGTACTCCACACTTGAAATAATTACAGTAAAATTTTTCCTGTTGTTTATTGAGGTCAGAGGACACACCTCCTCTTTATGACAATTTACATGAGTCAAAAAAGGGAGCTGCACTTTGTAAAATTTACCCTATTGAAGTTTAGCCCTAACTACTAGATCTGTATGCCAACTTTTCAGCTAACAAGGCAGAAATTATTTTGAGCTAAAATATATTAATATTTGAGAATTGGACTCTAGCCTATGAGAACTCATGTCATAAAAGTTGTTGATCTTTAAGGTGCCCTAGAACTCCTGCTTCCTGAAAAAAAAATCTTGCTTCACTTTTGTAAATCCATTTCTTTGGACAAGAAATTCTATTAGGTGTCTTATTGGCCAAAGTACATATATTCCACACCTAGTTCTAGAAAATGTAGGTTTGTTTAATATTTGAGCTTTTAATGCAAATTATACAGTAAATCATCCTGAAAAATTAGAAAGGAAGTAAACCCTGAAAACTATGAAATGCACTGTAGATTTAAATAATAATTTTATGTGCTCCTTAGCTTAGATAAAGCCTGAGTTTTTAATATATAACTTCATCCAGTCTAATGAAACTGTTACCTGTTTTGAAAATGCATATGATATTGTTGTAGTATCATAGTGGGACTGGGCTTTAAACTGGCTAGTAGAAAATTATGGCTGACTACCAACACTGATCAAAATGTATGTGCCACTGCTTTGGTCTATCTACCCCAATTCCATGCGCTCTTGACAGGAGGCAGCACTGCGTGGTCTTAGGTAGAGGTTTTCCCAAGCTCTGCTACCTGAAACCCTTTTCGCAAACTCATGAAAATTGAACCCAAGATTCTACATGCACTGTACCCATGGTATTAATAACAACAGCAGCAGCAGCAGCATCATACTGGAGTACCTAGACCAGCACAATGTTTGAGCATTGTGCAGCACTAAATAGCAAATTACTATTTACCTCTTTCTTGCTAATTTACAGGATAAACTCAGTTTTTCTATTCAGCCGCTGAAAATATGTACACAATGCTAGTATAGTCTGCACTTCATTCTCATTTTTGCCTCAGATTAATATTGTGGTAATGGGATGTAGTAATGGGATGTGGGTGGCACTGTGGTCTAAACCACTGAGCCTTGGGCTTGCCGATCGGAAGGTCAGCGGTTCGAATCCCTGTGATGGGTTGAGTTCCTGTTGCTCGGTCCCTGCTCCTTCCAACCTAGCAGTTTGAAAGCTCGTCAAAGTGCAAGTAGATAAATAGGTACCGCTCCGGTGGGAAGGTAAATGGCGTTTCCGTGCACTGCTCTGGTTCACCAGAAGCGGCTTAGTCATGCTGGCCACATGACCTGGAAGCTGTATGCCGGCTCCCTCGGCCAGTTAAGCAAGATGAGAGCCACAACCCCAGAGTCGTTTGCGACTGGACTTATCTGTCAGGGATCCTTTACCTTTACCTTTTTAATATTTCTAGTTTCTTGGGGCACTTCCATACTAATATTTTTTGCAGATGATCTTCTCCCGAAATCAGAATATTGATCAGCTGCAGGTCATGTGTTCAGGGGAGTTATCCCCATCCTGATTGTTTCTAGCTCACACAAGGGTTGCTATGAAAGACGGAACTAACATTTAAAGCATTGGTAGTTTTACATTCCAGCAGTGGGAAGTATCTCATTAATGAAGCACTCTTGTTGCACTTCTGGTTATCCCTGCCTTAGATGTTTCCTTAGAGCAAATGTTAGTACCTCATTAAGGTGCTGCTAACCTACTTGGGAATAGGCTGGGCAAGTGTCTGTGTAGTCCTTCTCCTTCTCCTCCTTCTCCTTCTCCTTCTCCATTACCAAACCCTTTTTCATTTCATTGGAAGGCGATTGCATATAGCCACTCATCTTTACTGACATCTCTCTAATTTCTCTTGCTAAGCTCTTTCAGGGCGAGCGTTATCTCTGATCTTGCGCAGCCCTGGCCCTGTGAATATCTTGCATGCATCACTTCAGTTATTTGTGTGTATGGGCATGTGAGTGCAATTTCACACATTCAATGTGAACAAACAAAAAGTGCCTGAGAAGAGGAAACATACATGAAGAGGGAATGCAAAAAGCTTAGTATAAAGATAAATTAAAAAGGGGGGAGTGCATGTAGGGTCACTTGGACAGACATAGCCTGACTGATGATAACCCTCTGCTCGTACACAGTATTCTTTTATCATAGCCTACCTAAAATCCCACCAAGCTGGGGATCTAAGCCCACTGCTCCTAACCTGTGTTTTGCCCTTCTTTCATAATGCTAGCCAATGAGGATCCATCTTGGCAGGTATGTTTTACCACACCTTGTAAATTGCGAGGGAACAGGGTCTTCGTTTCAGCTTTTTTTAAAAAAAGATGTTGTGTTGTTGTCTGTCACCCTGGGCCTTTTCAGTTGTCACATACCAGAGTGTACATTTGTAAGTACTACTGTCACTGCCCCACTGCTGTCCAGGGTAGTTTTGCCAAAAATGCAGGCAATGCAATGGTCAGAGAAATGACTGGAGGAACATTACTCGGGTTCACACGTCCTCTGTCCACTGCAAAGAACATTTTGTTTTTATCTGTATGCAGAATCTCCCAGGTTCCATTACTTGTCTCTCCTGGCTTATTAAATCTAGCAGAGGGGGTCTGACTGATTTGTCCCTGCTCCCTTGAAACAGCCTAAAGACCCCTTTGACAGGAACAACTATTGACCAGTCACAAATGCCCCCTTTTTGGGGAAGGTGGTGGAAAGGGTTGTGATGGAGCAGCTGCAAGCATTCTTGGATGACACAGTTTATTTGGAGTCATTCCATTCTGGGTTTAGGCCTGGCCATGGAACTGAGTCAGCCTTGGTCTTCCTAATGGATGACAATTGCAGAGAGGTGGACAGGAGAGTGCAATCTTACTTCAGATTCTTGAATTCTTCTGATACCATTGGCCATGGTATACTCCTGAACAGCCTGAAGATTCACCACCGCAGTCTAGTGATCACACATGGAAAACAAACAGACAGCAAATTGGAGAATGCTAACCTTAGATTTCAGGATCCCATCTATCAAGCTAAATGATGCTTCCAGGACCACACAATTATGTTTTTCACAATCACAGATTCTTCCACAGCACTGTACCTACAATCCTATATAGATTATGTGTGATGTTGAGAACCTTCATAACACAGGCAAGTTAACATGCTGACAATATGTCCACCATAAACCAAGAGCCACTGAGGACATATCTTTAGCAAAATCAGTTCATCACCATAGAAACAAATCTCTTCAAAATAATTATTTCCCTTCTGTTTAATTAATAATAATTTTTTTATTTATACCCCGCCCTCCCCAGCCAAGGCCGGGCTCAGAGCGGCTTACAAGCAATAATAAAAACAAGATGAATGATTACAACTTAAAAACAAAAATAAAATACAACATTAACATAATGGAACATTAAAATATTAAAATGTAGCCTCATCGCAGGAGGAGAAGGAAAAGAAAGGGAAAAAAAAGAGAGAGGGAGGGAATCAGACTGGCTCCAAGCCAAAGGCCAGGCAGAACAACTCTGTCTTACAGGCCCTGCGGAAAGAAATCAGATCCTGCAGGGCCCTGGTCTCATGAGGCAGAGCGTTCCACCAGGCCGGAGCCAGAGTTGAAAAGGCCCTGGCTCTGGTCGAAGCCAATCTAACTTCCTTAGGGCCCGGGACCACTAGGGTGTTGCTATTTATGGACCTTGAGGCTCTCCGTGGGGCATACCAGGAGAGGCGGTCCCGTAGGTACGAGGGTCCTAGGCCGTGAAGGGCTTTAAAGGTCAAAAGCAGCACCTTGAACCTGACCCTGTACTCCACCGGGAGCCAGTGCAGCTTGAAAAGCACTGGGTGAATATGCTCCCATGGCAGAGACCCCGTGAGGAGCCTCGCTGCAGCATTCTGCACCCGCTGGAGTTTCTGGGACAGCTTCAAGGGCAGCCCCGCATAGAGCGAATTACAGTAGTCAAGCCTGGAGATGACCGTCGCATGGATCACTGTGGCCAAGTCAGGGCGGGAAAGGTAAGGGACCAACTGCTTGATGCGACGAAGGTGGAAAAATGTCGCCTTGGCTGTTGCTGTAACTTGCACCTCCATGGAAAGGGAGGCATCAAGGATTACACCCAAACTCTTAACGGAAGGCAATGGCACTAATTGGGCCCCCGCAAGAGAAGGGAGTTGGTCCCTCATCCCCATGCCATCCCGACCCAGCCATAGGACCTCTGTCTTCGAAGGATTTAGTTTCAATCGGCTCCCACGAAACCATCCAGCCACAGCTTCCAAGCATCTGGTCAGTGTTTAGAATGATGGCTCCTGTCTCCAAGATTTTCGTGCTCGGGAACAATGTGTAATAGTTGGGTTGGTGCTGTCAGGCTTTGATCATTGATATGAAGTAGGAGTGCTACAAATAGGCTAAGGTCTCATTTTCATCTATTTAATTGGACTTGTTTGGCAAAGTGGTGAGTTTATATGGCCACAGTCTGCTTGTGGAGAGCTCCTTCTGTAGATTAGCTGAACAACCTGCCTCCTTGTGCTTTTGTGTTTCGCAGAATGAGGTCAGCCATGATGAATATTGTTCAGCATGTAAGCGCGGTGCCAATTTGCAATCCTGTGGAAGATGCCCCAGAGCCTATCACTTCAACTGCTTGGACCCTCCCTTGAAGACTGTCCCCAAAGGGGTCTGGGTCTGTCCTAAGTGCCAAGAAAAGGTGAGATGTGCCTTTACACTGTAACTATCCAAACCTGATCTGGGAGCTGAGTTGTGTACAGATATAAATTTGATGAGCTCTGTAAAGGTTGACCACCAGTGCAGCTGAAATTAGTCTTCACCAAGTCCCACTAAAAGTAATGGAACTTAAATATCACTTACTTTTTATATTGATTTTTATATTAAGTAACTATGCTGGATTCAGTCCTTTTAGTTGGTAAAATATCATCCATACCTTATTCATTTTGTAAAATATCCTAAGTCCATTAATACTGATTTGCCTAAGACTACACAGTAAATTCACTATTGCTCCCTGTTCTGTAAATATCTCATTGAAGTAATTTTTGCACAGCAAAGTTTAAATCATTCACTTTTGAGTATTCAGGGTAAGAGGAGAGATAATGCCTAAATCTAATCACCTGAGAAATCCCAGGCTGCTCATCTCCTGGAAGAACTTCCAGAAATATGGTCTCTGGTGTACTCAGTGCAACTCAATATCAAATAACCCACCATCTTTATGGTAAGTTGATTTCAATGGGAGAACTTTAAGCACATGCTTAAGTCTCTTCCAATGAAATCATTGAGTGACTTAACATTAGCTTCGTAATGATATCCTATCCATAGTAGGACAAACTTAGCCCCCCATTCATAGAAAAAATCACTGTTACCAGTCTAATATAACCAAGAAAGCTATATAACCAGTACCATTAGTATTAATAAGGTGGTACCTCGGGTTACATACACTTCAGGTTACAGACTCCGCTAACCCATAAATAGTACCTCGGGTTAAGAACTTTGCTTCAGGATGAGAACAGGAATCACGTGGCGGCAGCGGAAGGCCCTGTTAGCTAAAGTGGTACCTCAGGTTAAGAACAGTTTCAGGTTAAGAACGGACCTCCAGAACAAATTAAGTTCTTAACCCGAGGTACCACTGTATTGATATTAAGCATAACACCACTTGCAAGTTAAAAATAATGCCTCCACTGATGATTTTCTCTTTTATTTATACAGTATACAGTGGTACCTCTGGATGCGAACGGGATCCGTTCCGGAGCCCCGTTCGCATCCCGAGCAGAATGCAACCCACGTCTGCACGTGCACGGGTCACAATTCGCCGCTTCTGCGCATGCCATCATTTTGAGCGTATGCGCAAGTGGCAAAACCCAGAAGTAACCCATTCCGTTGCTCCCTGGTCACCGCGGGACACAACCTGAAAAGATTTAACCTGAAGTGTCTTTAACCCGAGGTATGACTGTAACTGCAAAGAGAGTGTCAGTAACAGCCTAGAGTATAAGGCAGTACCGACAGCTCAACACTTATTCTCCTTTAAAGATAGAGCAGGTTCTACTCTAGACATAAAGAATAATTAACACAATTAACTGCATTTGATCCCCAGCACCTCATGAGGGGGGATGGACCCCAAAAGCCGTGAGACTGGAAGCATCGGTTTTTTCCTGGGTTTGTGATGAGGGGACTGCAATTCCTCATCATGGTTGAGGAAGACCTAAACATGAAGTTTGTATTATTTTGTGACTGCATACGTGAGCATGTGAAGAAATTTGGCAAGGTGAACCAGTCTGGTTGTATTACAGATGACATTTGCTAGACTTACCTTGACAGAGAGTTTTGTTCTCTCTTTGTGGGAAGGCAAAATATAATTTCTAAATATATTTCCATGCTTTTCGTTTTACAAATCGGCAAACTAACTACTCTTACGGAGCTATTACATAGTCCTGATATAATCAGCTTTTGAGGAATAAATTGGAGGGTGGCAATTCTAAATGATTGTATGCATTATAACATAAGTGTGCCCTTGACTTGTTTGAATCCGTTATTTCCTGAAATTGTAGGTGTTAAAGAAAGATGAAAATGTGCCATGGGCTGGAACTCTGGCGATTGTTCAGTCCTACGTTACTCATAAAACAGGTACGAACTGTAGCAATTGATTATAAGAAATGGTTTCTCAAGTGTCAGCAACTTCAAAATGGAGTCGCCTCAGGGGGTGGATTGCAAGGGTCTCGGAAATAAGGCATCATCCGAACACATCTGTACTTGTCTGATGGAAGGGTTTCCCAATTACTGTTCTAACACATCTGAATTGAGAGTTCACAAACTCGGAGGTGGACTAGGGCTGTGTGTGTGTGTGTGTTTCACATAGGAGACAAATACCGTTTTTCGTTTGTGGGTCAGAGGGGGGAATTCTCACTATAACCTTTCTACTTGAAAGAGAGAAGGTCACAGTGAATTGAGGCTGTCTGCGAGCCCATTCATGCAACGGCATTCTAATTAGGTGGGTGCTTTCTGTTCATTGATGACTTTGCTTTTTTGTCCTTAGCACACGAAAACCCCTTGAGTCCTTGAGCCCAGTGTAAAATATGCACATCCGCCACCACCCATTATGAATATTTTACGTGTGTCCTGTGACTTTTGTTGTTTTTACTGTACCTCCTTCAGACTGAGTTGTTAGCACTGTGTGCACCTGTTTATCAGCTTAATGTATTTGACAGTATCACCAAATGCCTCTTCACTAGATGGGTCGAAAGGGGCCCTCCCAAGGCATCTCTTACATTCCTCTGTTACATTTTTCATTGCCTGCTTTCTTGCCTTTGCTTCACAGTCAAAGAAGAGGAGAAGAGGAAGTTATTAAAGAGAAGCAGTGAACTGAGGGGAGAACACAGGAAGCTAGAGGAAAAAGAACACTTTCTCAATAATGCAATGAAGGTATCGTTTCTGGCTTATGGCTTATCCTGAAAAATTGCCCAGGCACTTGCTACTTTTCAAATCAAGAGAAATTAGCACAAGTGGACAAATCTGAATGTTTCTTTAAATTTCTGGACAGCAGCAGGTCACTGAAACCTTACCCCCTTAAACTTGACCTATGGGTGGGGCCTCTCACCTGTTAAGTCACATGGCATCACAGTGGCATCAGGTGTTATTTATATCGCCTGTGTGGTTTGAAATCCTTCTGCACAGGCAGAAGCTGTGTGTGGTGCTTTGCGAGTGCTGACCATCAGCTGATTTGTAAGGCTTGTGCTCAGTGCCCAGGGAGAGGCTGGCAAAGCTCCATGATTGTCGCTTCCCAAGCACCAACAAGCAGCGAATCAGTGGTGCCTGAAAAGCCCCCTTTTGCCCGAGCTCTGTCTTTACCTTCCCCATAGCTGGCATCAAGTGTGGGGCAGGTGGCCATGGCTTGGCTGAACCTGCCTCATGGCCCAAATGCGGGGAGCTCCGGGAGGCTTCCCTATCCTCGTTCCACATAGAGTAAAGAGAACTTAAGCCCAATTACCTTTTCGTGCATGCACATGAAAGCTTATACCAAACATAGCTGGTCTCTAAGGTGCTACTGGACAATTTTTTAATATATTTTGACTGCGTCAGACCAACATGGCTACCTACCTGAATCTTAAGCCCACTAATTTCTGTGGACATACATGGTGGATTGTGGCTACTTTCTTCTTGTGAGTAAGCAGGCCCCAGTTGGCTAAATCCAGCTGTGTTGGCTAGTAGGCTATTAGGAATGTGTAGTGTAGCAGCTGTGCTAGTCCACCATCAAGGAAGTCATCATGCCACAGGATCATTGGGAGATTCTCTCATCTTGAACTTTTGCATCCTAGTGACTTTCTCTGAAACATGAGCTTTGCACTGGTTTACAGCCTAAGGCTGCAGACCTATGTGAACTTATGTGAGAGTAAGTCCTGTGGAACTCAGCGACACTTTACAGTTAAACTGCATAGGATTGTGGTGTAAATAAATCCTTGTTCTTTGGAAGGTAGACCTGAGGTCTTTTCTTCCTCCTCCCATCTTCATTGTTTGTTCTCTATTACTCCAGTGGTCACTGGAACCTTAATCCCAAATGCTATACATTCAGCAAACCATATTCTACAACACTTGTTGAACCATATTGCTAATGCTAGTGAAGGAATAACATGTTTAAATATTTGCCCATGAACATGAGGGAGAAGTAGTATGGGGGGCAATGGTGACTTTCGCACAGATTTTCAAAGAGCTAAGCCCAAAGCACGTTCCAAAATAAAAGAAGCTAAGCAGTATTACAAAGGGGACTTCAGCGTTGCGGATTCTTGCAGATAATTAATTACGAATAACACAGATTAGGAAAACGCTAAATTTATACAATAACAGCAAACATGCTTTAAGATAGATCAGCCCTAATATTGGAGTTGTTGTTCTTGCTCAAATGGGAATTTAGAAGGCCCACATTTATAGCATGGGTGCACCCTACAATTCAGAAGACCAGTCAGCAATGTATGAGGTTTGATCATCTGGTGTGTGTCTATATGTATTACATTTATTTTGAAAATTAGAAGTAGCATTTGCATCTGTAGCTAGTCACATTTTGTTCAACTGCTGCTCTCATTCAGGAGGGACACCCATCAATTTTTCATGACATTTAAAAGAAAATGGGAGGCAAAGTAATAATTTATTAGAAGGCAACTTAGTGGGGTGTGTTCCCTTTAACTGTGCAGACTTAGTAATATAACCATGTACATGCCTGAGTCCATAATGGCATGAGCTGAAGACTCAATAGATTTCTCTGTATGTGCGACTGTGTTATGTTAGGTAGAGAGTACCAAACATAGCTGGTAGAGAGTAGGTAGAGAGTAGAATTAGAAAATGAAAAGGATGCATACTTCATTGTTCAGATAGAAGTTTTGGCTGTTGACTGCAGCAATGCAATTCCACATAAAGACCTCAACTGATGAGAGCAATCAAAAATATTATGCTACAAAATGGCTTGCTTCCTGAGGTTTTCATTAAATTAAAATGGAGCAATTGAGAGCCTAGATCCAATAAAATGGAGAATTAAATTAAAAAGCAATTGAATTAAGTGGGACACATAGAGACCGAGAGGTAATGGGCCCTGCACTTTGCAGTGTGAAATATTACATTGCAAAATTTTTATATTAAAGTATAAAATGAAAGATAACTTATTCAAGGAAGCTTGTGGGAGATTGTGCCTGGATATTTGCCTTAGTGTTAAGAGGGGATGCCTGTATTATATTTAAAGTAAATGCGTGCAGATAAATCCCATTTTCACTGATACTACAACTTTTGTTCTCATATAACATGTGAAAGTGATGCAAGATAAGAATTTCTGTTGATGCATCCAAGAGCATGCACACTGTAACCAGTATTAAACTAAATAAAGTTTAAACGGAGGATATTTCTGACTGGATCTAATAACAGGAGGAATATGTTTGTCAATTACATGCACGTGTTTTCATATAAGGGTGTCATGTCCATTTCACTTGCTAAAAATACTCTCCTCCTCCATAAGGGTCAACAAATATTCATGCCAGAGTGTGTGGACTATATTAAATAAATTCCATTTGTATGTGAACCGACATCATCTGTTCAGTCTATCCAGACTGAAGGCACGATCTTCCACAACCTTCCTTGAATAAGTTATCTTTCATTTTATACTTCAGTATAAAATTTTGTAATGTGATATTTCCCCCCACCCAACCCTTAGAAGAGCAAGTCTCCGTGTGCCATATCCCTAACTGCCTCTGAAGGTCTCTTCGCTTTCAGAAGCGATTTGTCATCCGGTGTTGGGAGTAGTGGGCAAGAGAAGCGGCCTTTTGAGAAATCCCTCTGGGCATGTAGAATTAATAGTGCGGGTCTTTGGATTCCAGCCAGTGGAAATAAATAAAATCATAAATCTTTGTAGATTGTGCATTAATTCAGATTAGAGAGTGGCTTTGACTAGAATCCCCCCTCTTCAATCAACATAAGCATGCATTCAGGCAGGGCTGGGGAGGGGCGAATGTATCCCTAAGCTCTACCCTTCAAGCACCCGGCTTGCGATTCCGGCAGGATGCTTCAAGGGGGGCCACGGTGCAACTCATTTATTTGAGCTTGCCCACACAAAAGCGTGTTTGCAGGGAGAGTGTTTTGACACCCAATGGAATGTGTTCTTACTCTTTCTTTCCACCTTTGACAGAAGTGCTTAGAGCGAAAAAACAGCCTATTGGCCCAGCAGAAAGGGGTTCAATCATCGCTGGAACGCCTCAAAACTCTCATTAGACTGATACAGAATGAGCAGATGATTCAGGTTACCATGACAACCACCACCACCTCCTCCCTGCTAGCCGTCCCCTGGATCAAACCGTCTTCTGCCTCAGCTGCTGCCGTACACAAAGCCTTGCAGCCGACACAGGGGAACAACTGACAGGGGCTGCCTGAAAACCTGGTTTTTCTTTTTTGAAAGAAAACAAAAGGTGAACTTTAGATAGATGCAAACACAATAGCTGTGGAAACACTGCAACTGCATCGAGAAGGAGACTTGAGGGGAGGCAGGGGAACAGAAAGACTTTGTTGTCAATTTTTATTACACCAGGATGTTGGGTGAACCACCCGGTTGACTTCGTTGGTGTCATGGCAACTTTCTACAAAGCAGATCCTGCTGCAGTTTTCTATTGCTGAGATATTCTGTACTTAGGATATTCTTTCTTTCTTTTGTTGCATTGGCCTTAAAGTATTTAATGGATAAGGAAAATGAAGCGGCATATGTTGGCCAATGAGGGGAGTGCGGTGGTGGAATGGAATGGAGCATCCTTGGGGAGGGAAGGTGGACTTTAAAAAGTTCTCATTTTGAAGGGAAAATAGTTTTAAAAGCAAAGAGATAGTTAGCTAGTATGCAGGTAGTTGGTAGGGGGGGGTGCAGGAATGGTTAATTGGTGACAGTGAAAAATGGAATAGCTTGGAAATCAACATGGATTCCTGATATTTTTCTTTTAAATGAACAAGGTCTGCCACATTGATTCAGGTTGAACTGGACAAGGGGCTATTTGAGAAGAATTGCATTTGTGGGACACTCACAGAGCCTTCAAAATCAAATCATTTTTTCAGTATTATAGTTGAGAATTACAGATATTTAAATAAAAATGTATGAAATTAGCATTTCTAGTGAAATATTGAAGTATTTTCATGCTGATGCTTCTTGTATATGCGTTCTGAAGTATTTAAAGAGGTATGCCTGTAAAACCCCTTAATTTTGCAGGACCTTTCAACTTATTTTGCTATTGATGTATTTTTCTCATGGAGTTTTTTGTGCAAGGTTTAGCATAAACCATAATAGTGACAAATATCTTCAGCAGGTTGGATCTTTATTATTATTTTGAGCGGGGACGGGGTCAGATTTTTTTTTAAAGAAAGAAAGCAAATAATCTTTTTTGCTGCTGCTTTTTTTTCCTGTCAAGACAGTACAAATGATATGCCAAAAAACTTTACACTTTTGTACTGCATTTTTATTGTAAAATAGGGAATGTGAAAAATTATTATTCTTTATTTTGTTTTATTTCACTTGCAGAAGTATCTGCTAAATAGTACAGGAAATAAACTGCCTCAAGGGGTTGTTTCATTTATTGGATGTATCAGGAGCTGCGGGGGAGGGGTGGGCTGTCACATTCTAAGTAGTCGGTTGCTTTTTGGAAAACCTTTTCTTTTTATATTGTTTGTTGATTTTTACCACATGTGACATGTTTAGCACTAGCCTGAGAAAATACTGGAGAAACTGCTTTATTCCCCCTCCCCTCTAGCTAGTCTTCCGATGCAGCAAGCTCAGTCTGGCCCCGTCCGGCCAAGCGGCCTCTGCTGGTGCCCTGAGGCCTACCTCAGAAGTTAGTGGTGGACAAACCAGTTTCCCCTTGGCATAACCTTCCCATTCTGTAACCCTATGAGGAGCACCATATCGGATTCCAGGGGCTGGGGGATTCACTCTTGAATATTCAGGATGCAATCTTATACATGTCTACTCAGATGTTGGTGCCATTGATTCCCATGGTACTTTTTCCCAGGTAAATTTACATAGCAGAAGTGATAACCTCTGGTTTGGGGGGCCTAATCTGGCCTCCAAGACAGTTTTTCTGCACCCCAAAGATTTTGCCAATTTTTTCAGCAGTGACAAACTTTGAGAAAGGGAGTGTGTGTGTGTGTGCTGGGGTGGGCAGAGCCCAACATGGATGAGGATACAAAAACCCCTCCCCAGGGAGGGGGCAGCAGCATCTTTCCTCAGCTGATCTGCATGGATTAGCTGAGGAGGGAGGCTGCAAGTGTGTAGGACTGCAGAGAGGCCACACTGACGGCTGGCATGCAGCCCCTGAAGGATTGGCTATGAGGAAATGTGGCCCTCGGGTCACGAAGGATTAGCCAACTCTGGTGTATAGGATTTGAAGTCCTATATTACAAAGTAGCAGTGTATTTTAACAGCATTTGTTGCATTACTTTTAGTAATTCACAATTATAGCATCTTTCTCAATACTAACACAGCTTTGTTTGTTTGTTTGTTTGTTTGTTTGTTTGTTTGTTTTAAACAAATGGATTTGTGCCTTTGGCATGCATACCTAAGACGCAGACCCATTTTAAATATATATATGACAATAGCAAGTCAGCCTGTAGAACCAGCGATTTGGCCAGAAATATAAGTGCTCCTGAGAAATAATTTGAGTGGGGTCAAAACCTCAAGGAAGGGCGTAGGGTACTCTGCCCACCAGCCCTCTCTAAATGTTGCCCCTGTGTTTAAGTAGGTCTGAAGCAAGAATCCATTTCTGCATTCCACAGGTGAAGCATCTCACAATGGCCTATCACACGGTGCCAATAAATCAAGGGATTTGGCTTTTTATTGATTGATTGGGGGGTCACCCAGCACTAGGCAGCACACGGTCCCTTCAACCATTTTCACAACTCCGGGAGAAACTGTGCAGTACTATACAAATCTATTTTAATACACTTAACACTCTGTTGAACAAGATTTTTATATTCTTTTATTGACAAACAAAAGTGAACTAAGTAAAACACGGTTGTGATACATTGGTTATTGTATGCCAATTTATGCATTCGAACGTGGCTTGCAATGTAAATGTTTTCAGGTTTAATGGTTCTTTTTCTCCTTCTAAGACGAATTTAAAGAAAAGGGGAAAGCACAGAAAGTTGATTTAATGTGAAAACTTTCTGAAGTGTTTTTCTGGGACTGTTAAAAGTAGTTATTTTGGAAAAGGGACTGTCCCGTGGATAGTGTGCATAGAAAACAAAGTGTTTGTCTTAAATATACCAATGTAGTTTACTTCTTTATGATGAATTAAAACTTGACTGACAGATTTAATACTGGTGTGGTCCCTGGAATGTACGTGCAGCTTCCAAGCACAGTCTGTGCCGCCCTGAAGAAGGCCGAAGTATGGTGCTGGGCCCCCTCATTCCTGCTTGCCCTCAACATCCATGGCAACCCCCTCCAACAGTCCACATGGGAACTCTGCCCACACGGCATCATAGGTAATAATTTCTTGTTCAATAGAAATGCTATTGTCAAGATTTGGTTTTTCATTCACCAATTTACACACCAGAATCAAAATGGTCTCAAAAATAAACTGCATGCCTTAATTTGCCCTCACATTTAATTGCAGTCAAAAATGTTGCCCCGGTGCATGAGAGAGGGGACTTCAATCCTAAAGACAATAAAGAAAGGAATAAAAATGAAAACTGCCATTATTACAATACCTTTACATAAATCTATGCTGCAACCACACTGTACACTCTGACAACCAGAACTGTGCACAGTATTTCATCATCACATCTCAAAAAAGATAATGTAGCACTACAAAGGGTAACCAGAATGATCAGGGGACATTAAAGCCACTTGTCATCTCCTGGGCAAGTAGCTCGAGCAGATGTTGACTGTTCAGCTCATGAGGAGATACGATAGCCATCTTCAAATATCTCAAGGAATGTCACATGGAAGATGGCATAAGCTTGTTTTCTCCTGCTCTGGAGGCTAAGACTCAAACCAATGACTTCAAGTTGCAAGAAAGAAGATTCCAGCTATACATCTGTAAGAACCTTCTGACAGTAAGAGCTGTTTGAGGGTGTAGCAGACTCCTTTGGAAGATTGCAGACTTGCCTTCCTTGGAAGCTTTTAAGCAGAGGTTGGATGGCCACCTATCATTTCGTGGATGCTTAGCTGAAATTCCTGCATTGCAGGGAACTGGACTAGGTGGCCCTTGTGTGCCCTTAAGAGCCAGTGTGGTGTAGTGGTTAAGAGCAGTGGACTCATAATCTGGTGAACTGGGTTCGATTCTCCACATGCAGCTGCTGGGTGACCTTGGGCCAGTCACACTTCTCTGAAGTCTCTCAGCCCCACTCACCTCACAGAGTGTTTGTTGTGGGAAAGGAGAATGTTAGCCGCTTTGAGATTCCTTAGGGTAGTGATAAAGTGGGATATCAAATCCAAACTCCTCTTCTTCCAACTTCCAAGTTCAATGAGACTTAAGACCCACGAAAGTAAGTTTCTGTTTTGCTATTGCTGTGTCCAGCAGCTTAAGGCACACATTCAGCAGCTAAATGTAGATTCTTTAAGGTTCCAGGAGGTTCACCAGGAGAAGCATCATGAACCTGCTCTTAACTCTCACCTTTGATAAAGAATTGCTTGCTGCTATTAGCATTCCCAGAATGAAGGGCAAGAGGATGCCCTTCCTTTTACATACTCTTTTGCCAGTTCTTTTTCATTTCAGAGTGTTGTAACTATAAGCTATGATAACCCATCACCACCCATCCTCTCTGTGTATGGATTTTATCGGGGGTGGGTGGGCATCATTTATGACATCATGTCCAATTCTGCCTTGCCTCAATATTTTTTAAAAAGCAAAGAGCCTGCTGTTGTTGAGGCCTATGAAAATCTCTTTGCCGTAGAAAGAGACAGGGAGCCCATTGCAATACTCTGCGTGATGCCTTGGTGATGAATATGGACACAGGGATGTTCCGGCTTATGATAGCCTTTCATCATCGGCAGTATGTTGCACTATGCTTCTCCTGAGGTGATTTGGGGACCCAAAAACAGCTACTGTGGTCCAAGACATCTGTAGTCCCAAGTGCATCCTTTGAAAGGCAACAAACACCAGCTCTGCCCCCCCCCCCAGAAAGATTCCGCTTCAGCCGGCCACCTTCCATCCCTGCGAGGCCTTTGCTTCCTTCTTGTCAGTCAACAGAAAATCCTGGCTGTCAGCTTTTGAATCTTTATGCATGCTCTTCGTAAGTAAGCACTTTGGGGCAGGGACCAATCTTTTTAAAAATATATTTTATTAAGGTGATTTCAGTTAAAGGAAATAAAGTGATACAGGCAATAAAAGGAGGGAAAGTGTTTATATTGCTCTGTAATGCTGACAGTGTTGTATAAATAAGGCTCCATTGGGGAAGGGCAGGAATTGCAAGAAAGAAATTGTTGATCCTTCAGAATTAATGTGATGACAAAACATTGCTAAAAAGATGTATTTATTGTAAATGGCAGTTTTTATTCTATGTTTCTTTTTACGTCTTTGCTTACTGGTTGATTGCATCTCTCAAACAATCAGGTTGTTGAATTGCACACCTTGCAGCCCTGCACCCAACCAGACCAGGATATGTGTGCAAAAAGCTTTTTAGGGCTCTTATTGTTGCCCCCCACCCCAGTCTCTGAGCACTGCAAGATTGCAGGGGTCCAGGTGCTGTCTCAGGGTTCAGGTTTCCTTTGGAAATGAGAGATTCAGAGGGTGAAATAGGATAAATTCTATGACCACGTTGCTGTGCAACACCCGAGAAGCCATTCCTTCCCTGGTTTGTTAACACATTGGAGAGGTTTGCACATTCAAGCAATGACATGCATGTATGAAGAATCACTAATGATGAACCACTGAAAAAAAATCCCCACATCAAGTCAAAGATGATGCAAGTTCACCATGAACAGAGACTCATCTGTTCTGCAGCCAGCCAGCCATCATGTCAAGAGCTTCATTGTTAATTCTATAGGCAGAATAATTATTTCCTGACTTTGATAATACAGTTTTTTAATTTTTTTTTAAAGTCTGCCTAACTTTCTTCTTCAGAGAGTGTTTACAAAAAGGGACATTATTCTGAAATGAAGCAGAAACAGCTACATCAGATGGAATAGCATTTGCTTTAATCAATTTTCCCCCACCGTGGCTGCTTTCTCCCTATGAAATGGAGCCCCAGCTCCAGGAGAGATGGATTGGTGTAAACAGAAGCCACTAGACTGCCTCTCCAGCGACTTTTAACTTAACCAGGGTGAATCCCATTAAAGCCTGAGAATGAGTTGCTTACATTAAAATTGTCATGATGAGAAACTACTTGCAAGACTTTGAAGGAACTCCCAGCAATAAATAAATAAATAAATTTAAAATTGCTTGTGTTGGGTGTTTTTGGAGTACAGAAATACATCAGGTCTTTGATCATTGGTATTCATCAGAAAGATTTTACAGCTTGTGTTTTCCTTCGCTTTACCATTTCATCTATGTAATTTAGACAAAACTTTCATCTCCTTTTCAGGCTTTGACACAGAGAGTCTTTGAAAGAGTTTACGAGTGTTGATATTAGACAAAGTAGCCACATGCTGTTCTGTATTCTAAACGCTGCTGTGCCAGCAATTTTATACTCCTAATGCCATCCCAAATAATGTCCAAATTATCACTTAAGGATACATAGCAGTTTCTTTGATTATGCTTTTTTAAAAAAAACACCTGAAAGGATATATAGATAAAATAAAGTTATTCTTAAAAGCTCACACAACTAGAGGCCTGAAACATGCTGTGCTATATACCCAGTAAAAAAAACCAGTAGACTTACAGTGAAGTAAGGTGGATGGGAGCCAAAGAATAGCATAATTTCAATGTAGAACTAATAAGTACCCTCACCCTGGTACCTCGGGTTACATACACTTCAGGTTATTGACTCCGCTTACCTGGAAGTAGTACCTCGGGTTAAGAACTTTGCTTCAGGATGAGAACAGAAATCGTGCAGCGGGCGGCCCCATTAGCTAAAGTGGTACCTCAGGTACCTAAGCCACCTGCCGACGGCTTAGAAAATAGCTGCCCAATTCCCCCTAATGGCATTAGGGGGGATGCTAAGTTAAACTGTTATTGTTAGGACATTTTGCAGATTCACCAGGCTTCGTGAAGTATGTGCACTTCATCTATGAAGTGGGAGTTGTGCGCATTCCTGCACATTGTACGCTATTTCTAACAGACCTTGGAGAATGTGCATATCTGAACTACATTTTGGGCATTCTCCAGCCCATTAGCTTAGTCCCTTTTGTACATTCGCTAGGTAACAGTCACATTCTCTGGCCAGTGTGCATTGTCTCCGAGAAAATGCATTTCCCCCTGTTTCTAGTTCAGGGATGTGCAGTCTCCCCACCTCAATTGCTTCTGACTCCCTGCTTAATCTTACATGGCCCACAACGTATTACCCAAAAGCTAAAATTTTCAGTCTCCTTTTCACCACTCGTAATTGTATCCTACAGTCCTCTCCGTAGCACAAGGAGGTCTCTCGCCCTCCTACAATCCAGATGGAAGTAGTACCTGGCCTCACCAAGGACACCTGGCTGCTATCAAGCTGAGGAGCAGGGGGGGGGGTGGAGAGAAGAAGAGCACAAAGCCCCTCTGGTTCCACTCAGAACCATTTCTGTCCTTGTCCACTGCTGGCAGCTCACCTCCAAGAAAACAGCACTTGATAGAAAAGAATGGCTGTCAACTTCTCTGAGGTATTTTCAAGGCTCAAAGATTGGATGTTGAAACACTGGCTATGTACGCATAGTCCAAGCTGAATACAAAGCATGCCTTATTTTTAAAAAAAGCATAGGTAAGCTGCATATGCAATGCTCTCTAAACAGCAAACAAAAAGATGCAGAAATTAACAGATGCAGAAAGTGGCTTATTGCCATACTGTTCTCCAAACAAGTTTCGAACATGCCTGTGCTTCCTCCAGAATAACCACAAAACTGCAATCTCAACAACAATATGCTAAATCCATTAGCACAGAAACAGTAATACATACTCGTCACGTAATACACTCCACTCAGGATGGACTGATTTAAATCAAAACAATTTAAAACCAGTTACTTAATTCAGTCCATTCAGAGTGAAATTACATAAGCAGGCAGTATGTGCTACAGTTTCTATGCAAATGGGCTTGTCATATTGTTGAATTTGCAGTTTCGTAGTTCCCCAGAGGAAGGATTGCTGTGCTGTGTCAGGAGCTAGTTAATTTACATTATTATGATCAGCATAGACAAAATATCAGTTCAAATCATTGGTTTTAATTACTTTTCCCACTGTGTAATTCACACATTTCCTAAAGAGAAATGAATACCGAAATCCTTGGATGTACAGTCCACATGTTTTGCTGAGAGACAAAAAAGGGCAATTGTGAAATTAACAGCTCATTATTTGACTCCCAAGTCCATCATACGCACTCAATGTACTCAGGCAACTCCGGGCCCCCCACACCCAGACATTTCTCCCAGCATCCCGTTTCCCACAGCATGTGGCCATCATGACTAGCAGCTATTGAACAGACAGACTGATCTCACTGAATGTGTCCCATCGCCTCTTTAAAGTCTTCTAAGTTGATTACCACCACCAAACTTTGTAGCAGGAAATAGTTTGGCTTCGCTGTGTACTGCATGAAAGGCTCCACAGGTAGGATCCACAAGGGTGAATCAGAATAAGTAAAGGTAAAGGGACCCCCAACCATTAGGTCCAGTCGTGACCGACTCTGGGGTTGCGGTGCTCATCTCGCTTTACTGGCCAAGGGAGCCGGCGTACAGCTTCCGGTCATGTGGCCAGCATGACTAAGCTGCTTCTGGTGAACCAGAGCAACGCACATAAACGCCGTTTACCTTCCCACCAGAGCGGTACCTATTTATCTACTTGCACTTTGATGTGCTTTCGAACTGCTAGGTTGGCAGGAGCAGGGACCGAGCAATGGGAGCTCACCCCGTTGCGGGGATTCGAACCGCTGACCTTCTGATCGGCAAGTCCTAGGTTTAACCCACAGCACCACCCGCGTCTCAAATCAGAATAAACTAAGCCCCAAATTCAGAAGTAAGGCAGTTGCTTATAAAGTTTATTTGAAATTAGTTCTAATTTCACAACTCTTGGCCCCAGCTTTGACCAATACTCTGTGCTGCTGTTTGATTAACTGGATGCTTTCATATATGACATCAAGGACCAAACTGGACAGGATGTCAAGAGATGTCCTCTCACAGCTTGGGAACATAGGAAGCTGCCTTATGTTGAATTGGTCCATCTTGTCCAGTGTTTCCTACACTGACCGGTAATGGCTCTCCAGAGTTTCAGGTGATTCTCTCCCAGCTTTACATCAATAGCATGGTTTCTGCCTGGGCTTCTAGAGGGAAGCGAGGTGCAGGTGGGGCTCATACGCCTGGGAAGGTAGCCCATCTAGGACAGGGGCGCCAACTTATAAAAAATATTGGGGGGGCCCATACCGGGGTCCTCGCCACAAGATCCTGGCTGCGGGGCGCAATTCGGGAGGGCTCGGCTGGCCGGGCCCAGGCCCGCGGGGCTCCTCCGCGCTCCCCTCCCCCGGCCGGGCGGCGCCTGCAAAGGCTGCGGGTTCCGCAGCACCTCCGTCTCTCTTTCCACTGGTAGCGAGAGCGGGTGGGAGGAGGCCACCCGGGAGCCGGAACCGGGCACCAAATAAGGAGAGCGGGGCGGGCCTGGATACTGGCCTTGTTTGGCGCTTCCCCTCGGCCGGCGGCCCAGCCAAACCCGCGGCAGCGGCGAGGCGATGCCCGCGCAGGGGGGCGCCCACCCCTCGGCCCCCGCCCGGCGCTGCCGCCCCAGCACCTGCCCGCTCCTCCCAAGGGGCCTCCTCTCCCTCCCGCCTCTTCGCAGCAGTAATATAATTTTCTTAAATTATTGGGGGGGCAGAGCCCCCCCAAACGAATTTTTGAGGGGGCTCGGGCCCCCTCAGGCCCCATGGAGTCGGCGCCTATGATCTAGGAGAAGAAACACTGCCTTGCAGGACATCTTTGGGAGAAGAAAGGGCTAAGGAGTAAACCCGACACAAATCCAGAGTCCCTAAGACGGTTGGATGGTGCCTTGTACGTCCCCTCTCAGCAACTCCTGCAGCCAAGCTGGTGCCAAACGTCTTGCTCTCCTTTCCTTTGGACCACATCAGGGTGGTCTTCTCATCTGGACAACCCAGGACCTCCTTACACACTGCCCAGTTTTGCACCCTGGGGAGGTCATAAACAATGTGGGAGGCAGCAGTTACAAGCGACTAGTCTCTGCAGCCACAGCTGATATTGAGATTCTCCAGTAGTTTGACTTCACCCCTAGAGGTGCACTCCATTGTCTCTCAAGACAGACAAATGCCAAGGATGATGACAACAATGACAATAACAATCTTGAGATGCTGGGGATTGAAACTTTGGCATGCAAAGCAGATGCTCTGTCACTGAGGTATGGCTCTTCCCATAGCATTGTTGCATGTGTCTGGGGGAGGGTATCAAATGAGTAGCATCACAAGGTGAGATGCAGTCTGGCCTTTCCTTCAGTCTGTCAGTCCTCTGGAAGGGTAACCTTGTTCTGGGTTGCGAGACACTCAGAAGCCATGAGGAAGTTTCTTGCTGCTTCTGAATGTGTCCCAACCGGACATGAGATGAAAGGAGGACTGTGGTCCTGGTCTGAGGGACAGGCTCAACATCTCACTTGGTATTGATCTGGGAGGCACTATGTATTCTATAACCCCAGCTTCTCAGTTTTTCTTTCAAACCATGTGATGGAGGTGACTCCGTTTCCTCTCCTCCCGCCACTCATCCATTCTCCGCAGCTGCTGCTCCCCTTGGGTCCCTTCCAGCTCTAAGATTCTATGATTCCCTCAACCCCATGCCTGATCTTCAATTTCAGACATCGTTATATATCAGAATATTATTATTATGAGTAGTAGTGGTATTAGAATTTATATACCCGGAGGTCTCAGGGCGGTCACAGAACAAAATCAAAATACAAAACCACAAAATACACACAACACCCCAATAACACCCTCTCCCCATATTGTGATGTTTAGCTGATGATATATCGCAATGTTGAAAACCATATGACTTGGCTTTTGAAAATTAGGTGGTCCTCAGTAGCTAATAGGGAACCACTGTGCGGGAGGACTGGGGGAAGGTGGAAGTGACCACAAATAGGGAGTTGGCTCCTGAAGCTCGCCCAGATGGTGGAGCCCATGCTGATCTCAGCACTTTCATAGTTGACATATAATGCTATTTAGCACTGCAAGTTGACAATTTAGGAGATTTAATAGGTGATTAATTCCCTGATTAATTTCCATTCCCTGCAAAGAATGAAGATATCAACAAGTCTGAATGACTTTGAGTCTGAAGTTTGAAATATAGCATCACATCCAATATGCTATTTCAGATTTTGAGTTTGGACTCATTTAAAATTTGAGGCACAAGATTGGAAGCAAAGCAAATTCTAAATATTGGTGGATAGTTCACAATTCAGTCCTAATTAGAAACAGCACTGATACTATAAGCACACTCAAGTAGAAAAAAGTGTGTGATTTTTAATGCTATTGGCACATAGGGATGCTTATATACCAATTAACAGTGTCATCGAAATCTCACATCAGTCAAGTCAACTGTTTCAGCTTCTGCAGTTCAGAGGTTGACTCCCAGATGTGCTGCAGTGTGGATCATAATTGGAAATATATGCCAAAGTTCACCAGGTTAACACCTGCCTGCCCAAGGTAACAGCAGCCCTCTGGACCTTGTGGGTCTATAATGACTTTCAAACGCTGTTTCAGCTCTTTGTGGAGCAAACCTGAGCAACCTATTTTTAAAATAAGAATAATGATAATTCTGCTGTGAAAATAAGCAGATATGGTTCTGGAGGTAGCACAGGGAAAGAAAAGAATGAACAAGCTGAAACTTGGGGAAACCAGATGGGGAAACCAGAATCTCTGAATGGAGGTTTACAAGTCATCTTGAAGGTCTCACGTTCCCCAAAAGACCAAGCTCAGAGTTTGGGAGGTTCAGGTGGTGGCAGCAGTCAGTCACTGGCCCTTTCTTAACCCCTTCAGCTGGTACACCAGCAGCGATCCTGTCACTTGGCAGGAACAGCCTCACCCTCGTCATCCATGCCCTGGTCATATCCAGACTAGACTCCTGTAATGCATTCTTTGGAGACTGTCAGGTGGTATTGTGGCAGTGTGAATGCACTCAGAATACCCACAGTATTGCTTTATGGCTCTTGCTATCACTGACTTTTAGGAGAGATGGCTTGTATTGTGCCCCAGCACCCCAAGTCTAAAGAAACTCCTTAGCTCAATACCCTGGAGAAATGTTGTCTGTGTGTGTGTGTGTATTCTAATAGAAGTGCCGATTGTAAATAATAGTAATAGCCAGCAGAGGTTCCCACTTGAATAAAATATTTGGGGTGGGGGCAGATAAGCCCTGCTCTACATAACCGATCACATGATGAGGTGCACCCATACCATTTCAATGGAAATGCCGATCAGCTTGGGGGGCAGCCCCCTAAATTTCTGGGGTGGGATGAAGGGAGTTGGCTTCTATGGTAGCCAGATGGTGCGGTTTTTTGTTCTTGATAAAAGACGGTGTTTGGAATCTTGCAGCCTGCATCTCCACCCAGCCAAGTCCCCATGCTCTCTGGGTGCTCATCCATATCCTAGAGGGAGCGGGGATAATGAGTTTGCTCATCCAGCGCATGAGAAGCAGAGGATGTACAAAGTATGGCAGGATGGGACAGCAGAACAGAAAGTGTGTAAAAGTATCAATTTACATCATAAATGTTTTAAGAGCACTGTTGCAATGGGGAGATAAAACTGTTGTTTTGCTTTCTGACTTCTGGTGGTCTTCTGTCCAAACTGGGGCAGGTTGTTGTTCAGTTGGCAAAGCCCCTTCTCTGAATTAAACCTGACAGCTGAACTGAAGTGTTGCTTAGTGTAAGCTGTTTAGAGAAAAGTGAAGAAAAAAATCTTAAGAATGAAAAAGATTTTGCCAGGCTTCAGAGTAACAGCAGGATTCTAACCTAAATGCTCTTGTTGTTCTACTGTTTTATTGCATGTTAGAATAAAAATGATAGTTCTAATGCAGCTTTCTTGCTATCATGGAAAATGTTTTAATACAACATTATACTTCCTGCATCAGCTGTGGCTGAAATACACATTAAGAATCAGTGTGGTGTATTTTCCAAGACATTGAGCCCTTTGAAGTCAGAAAGAGAGAGAGAGAGAGAGAGAGAGAGAGAGAGAGAGAGAGAGAGAGAGAGAAGCGAAGCAGCGCTCCACTTTTCACACTCATCATAACAGTACTGGGATACTATTACAATAAAAAGTGTAACCTATTTCTCAGAATCACAACCCAACTATTTATTTCAGGGATGGTGGAAATGTGTTCTGGGGCAATTTCATACTCACTCGAACACTGTGGTAGGAAATTTCCTGACAAATTCAAAGCTCTTGAGGTTTTGGGTTCAATTTATTAAAAAATGTGCAATGATAGGAAGGCGTGGGGCGGGGGGGGGGGGGAGAGCCAGAGTGATGCCTTCTCCCTCTCTCCATGGAAATTGCAGCAAATTAATT